>NC_054535.1:82723784-84108784 GCF_017654505.1 Polyodon spathula
GACATACACATCTACAATGTTTTACAATTTCCACATCCTAGTCTTGTATTGAATGTATTATGCTTTGTTTTCCATTGTATTTAATGTATTACACACTGTTTTTTTTTTTTTTTTTTTTTTTTTTTTTTACTGTATCTTGTTAAGCACTTTGTGATGGTTGTCCACTATGAAAGGCACTATATAAAATAAAGATTTGATTGATTGATTGATTAACTGGTAGATAGATATGTGGATCCTTTACTAATCTCTAGAAGGTGCTGTTTATCTTGAGTAGATTTTTGAAAGAAGTCAAATATCATATTTCATCCACAGCACCCTAATGAGTATAATCTTTTTTTTATTTTTTTTATGATGCAGAAGGAAGGACTGTCAAGCAATATTGAATACATATTAATTTAGATTTTCATAAAGAACATTTCATTTCTGTGCATGCTGTGTTTCTGTGCAGGCCTTTTCTGAGAAATATGACATTCAACTTATCCGCCACAAAGTGGTATTGTCCATCATTTCATTTAAATTAGACACTATTAAAAATACTGTAGACTGTGTAATAAGACATATAGACACGGGGAAGGGGAATATGGAAATATTGCTGGGAAGAAAATTGTTTTATTTTTAAATAACATAATAATGTAATGACTTTATGGTCAATTCTGTTTTTACCTGAAGGTTACTGTGAGCACAACAACATAAATTTATTACATATTGTTACAAAACCAAAAGCAAAATGTTAATAAAACAAGGGCCACAAAATTAGCAGCAAGCAGCTCAGAAGGTTGATTATTCCCAGTTTAAGTAACATTATGATGTATTTTCCCTTGGTAAAAATTATTTGTTTATTAGTAAGATTTTAATAACTACAGCTGTAGAGCACACATGTAAAAATGTGAGTTTGACATTCAGCTCCACCTTCATATACTCATTCAGATACTCTCAATGACTTGTGGTAATGAAGGTCCAAACTTAGTTTCTTCACAATTTTTTAAGCTATGAACATTACCCCAGAGAAGGAATCAATGATTATTTCTGTTGCCAAACTGTTCAATTTACTGTAGTGTACATTAAACTAGGATGTCATTACACTTTACTAAACAAGATCTAATAATGCTGCTGCAGACCAAGCCTCCTCATGCAGCAGACAGCTATTTGAGCAGATTGGGTCTTTGTTGACCGGTGTACCGTGGTTTAGACAAAGCTATCGTTACACATCTACCCTGCTTGTCAAATATCTTTGCTGCTGCTGATCGCTATGGCACTTCTGCTACCATATGTTGGTCTGACAAATGTTTTAACATGAAACGAGACTTGAAAGCAGAGTACATTTGTAATATGTTGGGGTACCAAATAATAGCTTCACCTAAACCGGGGTACACTTTGATATATCAACATGTGCATTTAAACCGGAATATACACTTTGATGTATCAACATATATACAACAGAGTACATTTCAATAGTACCCCGGTCAACAAAGACCCAATCTGCACTATTTAAGTCAACAGCAACACTAACAAGACTAGCTTTATTAAACTGATTAATATTTTTCGCAGCATTTATTTACGAACATTATTCTAATTTACACAACAAAGTGTTTTAAATCTGACACATAAATACAGTGTGCTATTTAACAGATTCAAGCTGTGGTCTTGTCACAAAGACGGCTGCAGTGGGTGACGTCAGACCAGAAACAGAAAATAAAATGGTTTCGCTCAGCATTTAATAAATGAACAGAACAGCCAGAAAATAACCGGTTGTAACAAACAAAAACACAGGACACGGCACCGGTAGCCAAAATAAACAGACAAACAAAACAGACTATACAGACAAAACACGGTGAGCAGATATTTAACTATTATTATTATTATTACAATTATTATTACCTCCGTCTCCAATCCCTGTTCTCCACTCACCGAACACACAACCCAGAGTATGTGAAAACATGCTGCTTTTATGCAGCTGACTGAGACTCGACTGCTAATCAATCATTCAATGGGAGTCGCGGTACAACTGCGTGTGAATTAATAAAGTGCAATTCCCCGTGTTCACATATTATTACTTTTTACTTGCATGTGAAGTGCTGTGCAATCCTCATTCCTAAATACAAATATACATTTTAAACACTTTACACAGACCCGTTTATATCCTGTGTACCAATGACTATACACCAACATTAAAAACACAACACATAACACAAAATACACAAAAGGGCGGGCACTTTGCCACAGGTCTCCATAAATTATGCATACAAAAAAGTACTGCTGCCAGTAATGGCTTTTCTACAGTACATGCATTGCTTTTTTTCCATTTTCTTTTTTAATCGGTCAGTTTGGTGTGTTTGATCTCCAAACACTTTTAAACTTGATCAAAAATGTGTTCTTAAGCCATCTAATAGGTTTGTTCCAGTACTCTAGAAGATTAGCGTGTGCTTGATAGGAAACTAGGTTTGGAATTTTGCAATTTATGACTTTAACTGAAGATTTCATTTATATTTATATTTATATTCCAATTATGACAATTGGTAATGGAAACATTGCAGCAGTAGGTGCAAATCTAGGATTATTTTCCATTAACTTAATTAGTTTCAAAACAGGATCAAATCTGCTGGCATCTACAATGTACTGCCAGAAAAGAAAAATGAAATAGTATGGTAATAAATGCTATGACAGTAGTTACTGTGCTTTCAAAAGGCGCTGATGGCTGTTTTGCCCTTATAATCTGAACTGTGCAGACACTGCGCAGTGCAAAATACCGTGAATAGGGAATAAAACTGTTCAAGGAAAAACTGGGAGGCACTCTTATTAAATCCACTTGTCTGTTGCCTTGTGAGAAATGTGTGACCCAGTATCAATCTAGCAAATTAATTAAATTAATTTTATTCTGGAAGCCTTTTAAGGTTGCACCACTTTTAAATGCCCTGTAGTTTGGGTGATCAGTAGGGCATAACTGAATTCACAGGCTCTCACTCCTCTTCTTCAAATAAGCTATATATCCAGATACTTGAGTGGGTACATGTGGTGTTTGCAAAACCTGATAACTACCGCACATGTTAAAGCAGTAGGCCAATGACTTGGTTAGGATTAAAACAATTAAATTTTTTGTGCCTTTGCTTTTGTACTTTTCTCAAATGAGCATGACAGAGTACTACAGAACATTTTATTGGTAACTGTATGGCACCTCACCACATGTACAAGCTTGCCTGTTTATTTATGATACTGTGGCGAACCTCGGTTCCCGCAAGCAGGAGCTTCTCACAGGTGGAGGTTGGATGTGAACCTGGGACCTCCCGCTCTGAAGCACAGCGCCGATACTGCTGTACAAAAGAGCCGGGCTCCCTTGCAGGAGCAGATATTGGGCTTATGTCTTCATGTTTAGATTGCGTCACCTACCAGCCCTGACCCTTACCCCCGTGCATGCTACACTATCCTCTGTCAGCCTCAAGTCCGCCCTCGAGCTTGCTCACCAGTTCTACATCCTGTTAGAAAACTGACTTTCTTTTTTTTTAATGCAAGACTGTGAAAGAGAGAGTATATCTGTATATTTGTTTTAAGTACTTGCCCAATGGACTACTGAGACACAGATATCAACTAGTCCTCATCAGATTTAAATCACCTCGGGCGAGCTGGAGTTTCTAACCCTGCACTTAATATCAGTGTGAATGTAAATTCCTTCTGCTGTGGGACTTGTAATAGTCTTGCTGAAAGCTACTTTGTATTTTTTTGACGACTGCTCTTTTATTTAGTTTTCAGATCAGATTCTGTATTTTTTTTATTTTTTTGCTCCAAGCATCCACAATGAAGCAGTGATTTAATGTATGGAAATAAAGAGGACATGTGTGATACAGGATCAAAATGAAAGAGATTAGATTAACTAAAATAGAAAAGGGAAAACATGTCACCCTACAAATCACTGCATTCTTCATGTGCCTTTGATAACCGGAAAATATTGCAATTCTGATAATTGTTATGCAAAGCATTGGGTGCTAGTCAATAATTCTTGTTTCAGAATTATTAGCTGGTTTTCTTTTTGAGACTAAAACAAACGACAACAAAAGACCTTCTACAGTGTATGACAGCAATTTTTATTGCTTATGTGAATAGCACACCATGGAGGTGCAAACAGATACTGAATGGCATCAATATTAAAAAAAGAAAACAAAAAAACAACAATATTGTGATAAAGCCTAAGTGCAAACAGCGATCCAATAAAGTGTATGCTTCAGTGTTATACAAGTCAGTATTCACCAAGGTGCTATTCCCCTCAGTTCTTCATGTTTGTACTGATGTTTTATCTCATAATTACACTAATGTAGGTTCATTTAAGGGCATTCAAAACTTTGAACTTTGAGTGTTTCTCTGTTACTTTTTTACTTTTAAAGTTGTGTTGTTGTTTTTTCTGTTAATGGAGTATATAGTTAATGTTCCCTACATATTCTCAGCATGCTGGTTAAACACATTCCCCTTTTAAGCCTTTGAACACCTCAGAAGAAGACTAAATGCAACAGTAAACAATTTCATAATAACTTCATACAATGCAGCTGTCTTCTTTGTGAAGCTAAAAAAAAAAAAAAAAAAAAAAAAAAAAAAAAAAAAAAACTTTAAAATGAAAACAAGTTGGCCATAATGTACTTTTTAGTGTTCATAACAATACTACAAGTGACACCTACTTTAAATAGGAAAAGTGTCTGAATTTGTTTTCAGGGCAATATTACCATTAATGGACTGCAGTCATAAATCTGTCCACAAGACCTTATTATTCCTTTAAGCATTTTAAGACTCAAATGGAGAAACAAACAGCCTATTCTCTCATCGCTTAATGGAAAATTGCCTGTAGAGTCCAGTTCACTCAACCAAACAAACAAAAAAAAAAAAACCCCAAAACCAGGAAGTCTGTGTTTTTAATGGCAGTGGCCTGAACGAGAATTTAAATAAAAAACTTTTATTTTTCATTTTTCAATTATGATTCCCTTTCAATTTGAAAATGACCACCAACACCATACTTTTAGGATATGCCTTCTTGTCAGGTATTTATTGAGCATTTTATATCAAAGCTGCTGATAGGCCCCTCCGAGGAGTGACGTCTTTGGTCCCGCCTACCGAGGTAATAAAGCCTCAGACCCACCCGTCGCACAACACCAGCTGCAATACTGGCACAACTACACCTCAGACTCCCAGGTGCTCACCACTGCACACATCAGTTACGGCAGGACCTCCTCTCTTTTGAGGGATCACGGTCACATCCATGAACGACCCTTTCCAGGTCTTTGCTCTCAGACAAGAAGTAGAAATACTGCTTGTCAAACAAGCCACCTGTCTCGTAAAACACATTTCTCAAAGACAGGGGTTCTAATCGAGATACTTCTTGGTGCCAAAAAAAGACGGCAGCCTTTGCCCCATCCTAGACCTGAGACACCTTAACGAGTTCTTGAGGGAGAGGAGGTTCCTGATGGTCACACATCACCACATCCTCCAGTCTGTCCAGCAGGGTTACTGGTTTACAACAGCGGCCCTGAAGGACACATATTTTCACATTCCTATCCATCCAGCACACAGGAAATTACGCTTCGCCTTTCAGGGCAGCGCCTTTGAGTTTTCCGTGATGCCATTCGGCTTCTCCTTAGCTCCCTGCACATTTTGGATGCCATGCTAGCTCCTGTGTGGCTGCAAGGAATCAGGGTGATGAATTACCTGGATGACTGATCTGTTCCCAGTCCCAGGAAGGAGCAGTGCCCCACAAAGAGATTGTGACACAGCATCTATTGAGGCTGGGTCTCACCGTCACCAATGCAAACAGCCAATTAATACTGGTGCAAAGTACAGTCTACTTGGGTCTCCAGCTGGATTCCCTTATGATGTGAGCCTACCTGTCAGACGACAGAGTAGCTGCCATTTGCAATTGTTGGGCCCTGTTTCAACAAGGATGTGACAATTTATTGCCTCAGTAGGCGGGAGCGAAGACGTCACTCCACGGAGGGATCAATCAGCAGCTTTGATATAAAATGCTCAGTGCATACCTCACAAGCAGGCATATCCAAAAGTATGGTGTTGCTGGTCATCTTCTCTTTCAGGGAACCGGGGTTACAGCTGTAACTTATCGTTTTGTGTTGTGGTTGGATTAGATTCCTTTCAGCCTTTAACTCTCACACATTGTTTTGTTTGAAGTGGTCTATTGACTAAACCTTTCTGGAAACTGATCCGAAATGAAGTCACCAAATCCCTTGACCTTTATTCCTCAGTAACTTTTTCATTCACAAGTGACTGCAAGCAGAACTCCTGCAGACCCTCTCTGACCTCAGTGTTTGTAAAGTAGCACAACTCCAATAAGATCAATCACGTGTCTGTCTGGACCAACTTAACATGCTCATGCTGGGACTCCTGATTGAATCTCCTACTTTCTGTACAAGTATGAGCAAGCACTGATCAAGCAAGCACCGTAAATATTTCACTCTCATTCTGCATTGGTTACTAAACCACACCCAGAAAGAATACTTGATACTGGAGGAGCAATTTGCTGTTGCGTCTACTTAAACTTGTTGCTTAAAAAAAAAAAAAAAAAAAAAAAGGTAGTGCAAATTGATTGAGATATTTGCAATGGTTACTTTTAACCTTAGTTTGTAGCAACTGGTTTGCTCATTACATTTTTTTTTTTTTTACATCAGAGATTGAGGTACAAAATATTTTATTAGATCAATTTTTTTGGGAGGGAGGGATTATTAGGATTTGGGTTCCTTATCCATGTTTATGCACATGGTTCCTGGACCTGAGCACGGCATGGTTTTGAATGTGATCGTTTCATTCGTGGTGTTCCGTACACTATGACTAGAAGTGAAGTATGACTACATCTAAACCTGAATATCTGTTTTGAACACGGTTTGGCTGTAGTGTGCTGAAAAAATGTAGGACTGTGATGCCATAAACCGAGCATTTTCTGGAAATGGGGAGCCATGATACAATATGGCCAAATCTAATCATATTAATAGTTTATATATCTAATAATTACATATATGGGATGGGCCCACAAAGCCTTGGTTGTAACAGATGATTTAGTTAAAAGAAATAGAGCAAATTTCTCACAGTTAGAAAATAACAAAACTAGTTATTTCTGATTATATTTAATACACATTTTGAAGAACGATACCACTCTCAAAAGCTCGAGAAAACATTTGACAAACAGTAATTGAAAACACATCAGTAAAGGGAAACAGACATGAAAGCAATGTTCAATAGAACAGACATTGATGGTTTTATAGAAAGGATAAAGATAAAGCAGTACATGGTCTCATAAACTACTGGTAGTCAACTTGGGAATGGTTTTATTCTATTTACTGTGAAAGTAGACACTTTACCGCATCTCTAGGCTTAACAGAAAAGGTCAACTCACAGTTGTATGTTACAAGTAAGCGTTACAGTCTGCTGTGTGATTAAATGTCTATGAATGCTGGTAGAATTTTAAGCATTTCCTCTTGGAAAACAAAGATGAATGCACAGTAGTAGGGCTTCTTTCTGTGTAGACTTGACTTGCAAGGGCCATCAGTGTTAAACATATAAAACACACTTTTGTAGGTCTTCAAGTCCACCAACCACCAGTAATTCAGAAGCTCAAATAAACTATGATATTATAATATTAAACAGTTGACCTTATCATTTTTTTTTTTAAGGTTAACTTAGATGTCACACTAGAATATGTTTAATCCCAAATCTGATTGCAAAAAGGCAGTATAAAATGACAAAAAAATGTCAGTATCTGAAAAGTGATCTCTTGAATTCAGAGTTTAAACTGGCCTGGACTCATAAGAGATTTATTCAACATGGCAACAGAACAAATTACACCTTATAGTAGGAGTCAAAAGTATTAGTGATACACTGGAACTAGTTTTGTTAGAGAGGGAAGCAGAATGTCGTTTTATTTAGTTTTGTCTTTATTTATTTTTGGTACTGTATGCCAAAAAAAAAAAAAAAAAAAAAAAAAAAAAAAAAAAGTAATTTGAACATGTACTTAACGAAGCTTCATAGGAAATAAGCGTTGATCCTTTTTATGCAGAAATCCTTGAATCATTCCATTGACAAATCTTTTTATTATATATACTTTAACTTCGAAGAGTAAATTATTAATTCTTGTACTTGTGTAGACCGTTCGTTCATGCCCGATATAACAACGCGCCACAAACATGCCAACAAACCACCACCCAGTTTACATTCACAATAGCCCATTCTTAAGACCCTGAATGCATCTCGTGGCATACACCCAGTACGCCAACCACCCCAACGGTGTTGGTAACCACAGTGCGGGGCCCGCGCGCTACAAAGTTGCGCGGTGTTGCGCTGTAACGGGGCTCGCGGTGGTGGTAGCACTGTAAAGGGTCCAGCGGTGGTGGGGTTGCACTGTACTGGGTCACGCGGTGGTGGGGTTGCGCTGTACTGGGTCACGCGGTGGTGGGGTTGCGCTGTACTGGGTCACGCGGTGGTGGGGTTGCGCTGTACTGGGTCACGCGGTGGTGGGGTTGCGCTGTACTGGGTCACGCGGTGGTGGGGTTGCGCTGTACTGGGTCACGCGGTGGTGGGGTTGCGCTGTACTGGGTCACGCGGCGGTGGGGTTGCGCTGTACTGGGTCAACGGTGGTGGGGTTGCGCTGTACTGGGTCACGCGGCGGTGGGGTTGCGCTGTACTGGGTCACGCGGCGGTGGGGTTGCGCTGTACTGGGTCACCCGGCGGTGGGGTTGCGCTGTACTGCGTCACCCGGCGGTGGGGTTGCGCTGTACTGCGTCACCCGGCGGTGGGGTTGCGCTGTACTGCGTCACCCGGCGGTGGGGTTGCGCTGTACTGCGTCACCCGGCGGTGGGGTTGCGCTGTACTGCGTCACGCGGTGGTGGGGTTGCGCTGTACTGGGTCACGCGGTGGTGGGGTTGCGCTGTACTGGGTCAACGGTGGTGGGGTTGCGCTGTACTGGGTCACGCGGTGGTGGGGTTGCGCTGTACTGGGTCACGCGGTGGTGGGGTTGCGCTGTACTGGGTCACGCGGTGGTGGGGTTGCGCTGTACTGGGTCACGCGGTGGTGGGGTTGCGCTGTACTGGGTCACGCGGTGGTGGGGTTGCGCTGTACTGGGTCACGCGGTGGTGGGGTTGCGCTGTACTGGGTCACGCGGTGGTGGGGTTGCGCTGTACTGGGTCACGCGGTGGTGGGGTTGCGCTGTACTGGGTCACGCGGTGGTGGGGTTGCGCTGTACTGGGTCACCCGGTGGTGGGGTTGCGCTGTACTGGGTCACGCGGCGGTGGGGTTGCGCTGTACTGGGTCACGCGGCGGTGGGGTTGCGCTGTACTGGGTCACGCGGTGGTGGGGTTGCGCTGTACTGGGTCACGCGGTGGTGGGGTTGCGCTGTACTGGGTCACGCGGTGGTGGGGTTGCGCTGTACTGGGTCACGCGGTGGTGGGGTTGCGCTGTACTGGGTCACGCGGTGGTGGGGTTGCGCTGTACTGGGTCACGCGGTGGTGGGGTTGCGCTGTACTGGGTCACGCGGCGGTGGGATTGCGCTGTACTGGGTCACGCGGTGGTGGAGTTGCGCTGTACTGGGTCACGCGGTGGTGGGGTTGCGCTGTACTGCGTCACCCGGTGGTGGGGTTGCGCTGTACTGGGTCACGTGGTGGTGGGGTTGCGCTGTACTGGGTCACGCGGTGGTGGGGTTGCGCTGTACTGGGTCACGCGGTGGTGGAGTTGCGCTGTACTGGATCACACGGCGATGGACATGCGATGGTGGGTTCGCGGTAATAGATGAGCGTCAATGTCCTGTAACTGCAGAAAATTTTGCATAAAATGTGATCCACTGGCAGATAAAATGGAGGATCATGTTAGAAAATATTCTGCAGATTTTTCCATTTCCATCAAAAATGAAACCCTTTTCAAAAATCGGGCACTTCATGTATTGCCACAGTTAAAAAAAAATTACTGTCCCTAAACAAGGGAGGTCAATGTGTAATTGCACTGCATAATAAGTTTGTATAACACTTCTAAGACTAAAACTGAAGACCTCTGCTATTGCAATTGAGCTTGAAAAATGCAAGTTGATTTGTCTGGGTACATTCCTGATCACTAAAAGATGATCGTGTTGTTACTCTAAAATGTTACTGAGGCTCACTGAGGACATGGAAAAAATTAAAATGTGTTATATAGCAAGTTAAATGATCTCATGATAATTTACTACATTTGCACTACTGTAACTATGTACTACTGCTTCAGAATTAAGAAGTACACAAGTACTAGTGTATTATATCCCACTTGTGATACTTAAAACTATAGATAATAAAGACCACATCATTACTCCTTAATTACTACTAATAATGAACATCTTGGTTTCTGACAGCAAGAAGTATATACAGTAGGATTTCAAAGTACAGTACCATACTATATAATAAACATATTATAGAATTAGATTTTAATGATGGTGCCACATTCCTTATAGCCCTTTAAAAAAAGCACCAAAAAAACAACAGCTTTAACTGTGGGTTATTATTCAGTGCTAACACTGCAAAAAACTCCCCCAAAAAATCACATATACGTTTCTAAGTCTTTTTTTTTTCTATTATAACAGCAACGTTACATTAAACCTTTGCAATCCTATGTCGGATCAGGTTCGACATTACAATTTTCCCTTTCCGGTCTGACATCATCAAAAAGACATCAAGCACAGGTCCCTAGTTGTTTTTTCTCTGGAAAAAGCAGAAAAAAACCTTTCAATGGCTGAGTGAGACCAATAGGAGCCGAAAGAAGCCGAAAAAAAGGAGGTGGATCTGAGCACTATACATAGCCCCTTCACCACAAAGATAACACGGACACAAACAAAGAAGATATCCGCTTCCGCATCCAGCGCTCAAAGAATATCACAGACATTTGAGGATCTTTTTGAGAGGTTATTGTAATAAAATAATGACTTGGATATCATTGAGGAGTTTGGTGATAAAACGAGTGATCAGGAGATGATTTATCAGTATGCACATATGAACTATGAAGAGGTATGTTGATAAATACAACGAAGAAGGGATGGGGCTTCGCTGGAGATGCAGTATTGAGTGTCCTGTTGATATGTAGTGCCTTTTAAACCTGTTTTACTGTGAAAAAAAAAAAAACTGAAACAGCGCGTCTAAAGTAAATTGGACCTGATGTGCCTGACAGGTGCTGAATAAATGGACCGCTAAGGATTAATGCCAAAAATGTACTGAAAGTTATTTGAACTGATCTGGGAAGATAGGAAACAGCACATCTGGGCTCAGTACTTCTTACAGGCATTGCTATAACTTATATGGATGTCATACTAGGTCTTATTTGATCCATTTAATGCTCTGTGTACATTTTCTATAACATGCTTAAACCAAATCACAAATCAGCAAAGCCAATTATATATTGATCAATTTTCACGCTCTAAATCAATTCTTATGCATTGCATGTCCTCGTCAATTCAACCAATATTGCAAGTACTGTGCACATTATGAGCCACTAACTAAAGGTATCCTGCATCTTAGGTTATTGCATTTTCCCCCTCAGAGTGCATCTTTCCCAATTATTAATTGTGAGCAATTCTTTTGAATGTGTTGTTATTGCTCGTCCCATTGCCACAACTCTGTTGGCTTTTCCTGTTTATAGTATTACTCCAAAAAACCCTGTTTACTTTGAATTTGAAAGTTACTTTTTTATTACAATGCTTTCGTTACATCAGCATTCATAAACATAAATGACACTGTTTCTTTGCATAGTTATAGAGAATTACAAATATTGCAAAGGATTGTATGATATTTCACTTTATAATAAGCCCTGTGGGAAACCTGGCCATAGGAATGAGATACCAAGGCTGCTGAAAAAAAAAAAAAAAACATTAAAACAATACAAGCTGTAGGCATAAGCTGTAATAGCATGTACCTCTTCTGAATCCAGACTGAGTGTTTATGTTGGGTTCATTCTATTCTTAGCTATATGTCCCTAAATCTTCTCTTTGCAGCTTCAGGTTGTCTGCTGGTATAGCAAACACAGTTTAAATCCCTATAAAATACATAACTGCAACAACTCGGAGAAGGTAATTTGCAAATTGCCACTGGAAATCCTTCTCTACAGATATTCATTACTGTAAAATTCAGTAGTGTTATCTTGTGAAACCGAAATGACAAGAAATCTGACAGCGATCAGTTGGGAAATAAATAAAATATAAATAAAATTTCTGCTTTAACCAACAACCAAAGAACTAGCATGCATCTGTACACTGATGAGGCTATCAGGCTGATACTGCCATCAGTGGCAAAGGCTTCCAGACAAGATGAAACAATTGTTTTGCTCACAAACAGACTTGATTTAGCATTTCTAACAATGCATGGAAAGGTACTTTTCTTTATATTTTAATATTTTTCAGCAGAGGGTTACTGTGACTGCACTTTGCTTAGAATTAGTCTAGTCTGTAATGTTATCTGTCCCATTTTGTAAGCCAACATCTGGGTAGCACAGACGAAGTTACTAAAAAGGGCTGAGGGTGTAGCACATTTGGCACTTACCTCTGCAGATTTTATTTTTTCTTTTTGCTGTATTTGAGACTTATTGGAATACAAGGGAGCAACAAGAAAATGCAATTGCTGAGTAATCTGTGGCTCATTTGGAGAATCAGCTAACCTTATATTGGCTGCTCACTTTGTTTCAGAATGTCTCAGAACGTGCTTTTATTTTCCAGCAATCAAAGAGCAAATTGAATTAAGAGCAGGCAGAGACTTGAGTCTGGGGAGGTGAGTTAGAGACTGGTGCCAATGCCAGCAAAATGGTTGCAATCAATCACCCCAAAGTAAATGAAGGGCAAGTGAATTTCACCCAGATGCCCCTCAGTTTGACCAAAGATGCACTTCAAGATTGATTGTTGAGTGGAGTACAATTTTCTGAAATTGCACTCTAGACTGGAACTTGGGCGATTCATACAAACCCATTAACCAAGCCTTTTTTTGTTTTGTTCTGCAGCATGCAATTTTATCCATTAACCTATTGTACAACATGAGGTTTTCATGATTTTAATGCATCAATTCAGAACTACTTTCCTTTGACAGAAACATATGCTTTGTCTATTCCCTATGGTGCACCTCAAAGAGAACGTACTTCTATCGTTAATGCTGGGCATTGACAGGCTTCAGAGAGCTAAAAAAAATTGTTAGCTGTTTTTTTTGGCCATTTATATGGCTTCAGATAAGTCTTTCTGGATTTTATACACCCGACAGCCATACTGCTCCTGGCACATACCATAAACTGACTGCAGCTAGTTCAGAATGCCCTACTTCAACAGTATTTGGACTGAGACAATTGGTAGTTCTTTCTCAAGATGATTTAAAGGTAGAGCCTGAATTTAATATGCACATTCTTGCACCTGCACAAGTTGTATAACAACCATACAATTATGCTCTCAGACAGCATTGTGATTTAATACTGCTCTCTGATCAGTATTTTCCTAAGCAAGACAAAGATACTTCCCTTCACGTCACTGTATAGAAATGGTGCCAACATTTATCAAGCTGCAACACCTGTCAACTGTAGCAAATTAAAGCCTAGGAAAATAGTCTGCTTACAGGCTGCAAAGTATTCTGATCTTTAAAAAATACCACAACGGCTGCAATGCTGGCTCCATGGAGCAACCACAGTGCGGCCTCCCTAAGCACATCCCTCCGGACTGAGCTGAGTAGGATCACTGGTGTTTTGTCGACTAGCCCACAACACCTGAAGAGGGCTTAACAGTGATTCTGCCATCCCAGCATCATCCCCTCCATCCCCCACTCAGCTAAGCCCAGTTTACTTACCTTCCTTTACATCAACATTTTTTTTTCCCATGGTGCTTGAGGTCCCCAACCAGAATATTTTTGTCTCAACCACAGCCAGTTGCTGCTCCTCTCTGCTGCTTCAGATAAGTTCTTCACTATGTGTCGCAACTCTTGACCACTGAATCCAATGTCTCTAAGAAACCGGGCTATGGAGTGTGCCACAAATCCTTGACAGCCCACCTCCACTGGGTAAACCTGGACTCTCCATCCTCGCTGTTCTGCTTCAGCAGCTAGTTGAGTGTACCAAAGTTTCTTCCTTTCATATATCTCATCCACTGCATCTTCCCATGGCTCTTCCCATGGCACTGTTAACTCTACCACATGAACAAGGCGTGCTGATCCAGACCACAAGATAATATCAGGTTGAAGGTCAATGGTGGTAATCTCAGGTGGGAAAATAAGCCGTTGTCCAACATCTGCCAGCATTTTCCAGTCCTGTTCTTGGAAGATGTTCCCTTGGACAGTGGAATGTTGTTCTTCGTGTGTCATATATTGCTGGAATTGGTGGCAACCTGTTGGCCATTCTGTGTTTGTCTTCCAATGCTAAGGCCAAACATCGCAGTACCTGGTCATGACGGCAAGTAAACCGTCCCTGGCTAAGACCCACCTTACATCCTGTCAAAATGTGTCTTAATGTAGCTGGTGATAAACACAAAGGACGCCACATACCTTCTCCTACCCATAGATTAAGGTGCTGTGGTGATGGGAGAACATCATATGCTGACCTAATGAGGAAACTGATCCTACTCTGTTTCATTGTCCAGAGATCTCGCCAGCCGATATTGCTTACTCCGTTGAGCTGGTGCTGCTTTGTGCCATGTAGGAGGAGCTGAACTGAGACCAAGGCCTCCTCTTCCATGCTGTACTTGCCCCATGATATAACTGATATGAAGGGCAGCCTTTGCACCTTCCACAGCTTCCTTTGCTGCCCACTTTCTTCCAGTTTTCAACAAAGGTGCTACCTCCCTCACACATTTGTCGTGTGATTCTACCAATGTAATTTCCAATGTAACCTTGACACACTTAAACTCCTCAGTTAGAGCTGAGACTGGAAGCTGCAGTATCCCTTTATCATACAGTCCCACTCTTCTGAGTAAGCGTGGAACTCCTAACCATTTCTCCTAACCATGTCAAGGAAACCTCATATAGTTTGATCGGTAAAGTGCTGTTGTCTGTGATCTTCAACCCTTGCACTGCTTGTTGTCTCACTTCTCCCATGCAAAATGTGTCCTTTAGGTCCCCATCATACCATCTCCCAAGACTTTTCAAAGGCTTCTCATATACTGTTGGTATTGCCTCATCATTAATGTAGAACCTCTTATCCACTACTTTACCTTTAACTATAGAGATGCTCCTTGACTTAGTGGGCTTGAATTCGTGCACATTCAATGTTATTGATTCGTTTGCTCTAATTGGTGTCAGTCGCATTCCAGTCAAGCATTCTCCTCTCACTACCCATTTTGATGCCCTAATATTTACTTCCATTGCCATGGTCAAAGCCAGTGGAGAAGTGGTGCATCCTGCCATTATTCCAGTCTCTACACATTGCCACGTAGTAGTGAATTCTGAAGTTGAAAAACAAAATTGCAAATCTCCAAAGTAGGCTTTCACTAAGTTTTATTGTCCTCATACACTGAAAAAGTATCTAAGCATCTTGGGAAACCTGGAATACCGGCTTTCTGTACTGAAGTGTCAATGAAGCAGTTCTTCAATAGGTAAGCTAGCAATCTCTGAGCAACAACGCTGAAGAAAATCTTGCCTTCTGCTTTTAACAGGGAAATAGGGCAGAACTGACTGATACTCATATAATTGTTTTCTTTGGGTATAAAGCCCCTACCTGCTCTGCACTATGCTCTTGTTTTTCTCATGCTACTTTCATCAATTACCACAGGGTTGATAAAACACCATAGCCACGCTTGTACACACTGTTCGGAACTCCATTAGGCCCAGGAGATGATGACGCCCTTCTCTTTTTCACAGCTTGCTCTACTTCTTTCCACTTAGGTGCACAGTCCTCTATTTGGTATTCCGTTGGATTGATAGGTGGGATGTCTGAAGGAATCGACATAGGCTCCTGCCTTTTTGAATCTGTGTGCGTTTTCTCGAGATATCTTTCCAGCTCAGTCTTAGTTGCTTTTAGTGTGCCATTTTTCTCACTGGTGAATAACTTCTTTGCAACTTTGATGAGGTCTTTATAAAAGTTAGTTCTCGCACTATCCTCCTTTTTGCAGTGTTTCCTGTACAATGCTGCAAGCTTATCTTTTATGACCCTTTGTAATAGATTGAGTGCCTCCTTCTGACTTTGTTCTGCTCAGCTGCCTCCTTTCTGTACCTAAGCGCTCAAACTCCTGCTGCCACCTAGACTACAGGAATAGTTTGTACTTTCTTTTTTCAACTCCAAACCTCCCGCTTCCATATGCGTAGATGGTATCCACAAATTTATCCTGCTTCTTTTTGACTCTTCCACACAACCTTTCCAACGCAAAACAGACATTCACGCTTACTGTGTCCCACGTTGTTTTTCTTAGAAGTTCTTGGCCACTTAACTCCAGGCTTGTGGCCATTGAGGTTCTTTTCTCTCTTACGCTGGTTCATCGGACCTGGTTCACAAGGATCATTAGGTTCATCAATAGTTATGTTTATGCAAGTCCTCCTCTCATCTATGGCAAGGGTGCTGATATCCTGCAAACTGTGGTTTGTTTCCTGTCACTGGATTTCATTCGACTGACTTGACTGACTTCGTAAAAAGTACTGATCAATGCGAGGCCCTTGTCCCTTCTACCTTAAGCATTTCATTCTCCCATGATGAATCCCCTAACCGTTGTCACTTTGCTCCAGCCACAGATATTGTAAGGATTATTGCTCACATTGTCAAACAGGTAACACAGCAATAACGATCCGTGATGTTTTACGGAACAGAAAAGCCAGAGCACTTGTTATGAATTACAGTGATTTAGAGGACTGATCGCAAACCCCAGTACACTAGAGCGGATATTACACTATTTATTATCTGCTTGGATGTAGCTACTATGATATCATATTTTTTAAAAGTTATTTCTATAAGCACTGATTTATGTTCCCATTTCCATTAGGCTGTATGAAGTAATTACACGTACGTCCTCAATATACCAGCATACAATTTATCACACAGAATTGGGCCTAAAGCACTTAAATCACCTAAAAAGATTGACCTTTAAAACAATATTCCTTCTTCATGTCTACGGAATTTGATACAGACTATTTTTTCTTTTTAATCCCCAAATGAGAATAACTGTTCTGTGTGCTGAGAAAATATTATTGTTTTCCTACATTTTTTGACACCTCTGCATTTTTGTCTGTTAACCTCTCTTCGCTGCTAATGGTATTTCCACCCCCAGGTTTTTCTGAATTTGGGACTGCATTGTTTAAAAGTCAGATTTCTCACAGGTCTCTAAAGGAAACATAGGAAACCTATATATTGTTTGTTTACAGCACAATCTGACCTTTTCAATTATTTTATATAATAAATGGGGGGGGGGATAAGAATTACAATTTCTGTGCCACTTCAAAGCCCTAAAAAATTAATTTCCCAACATAGTAATTAGACACATTGCATGTGTCTTGCATTGTGACTATATTAACTATCTATTGGGAGAAAAAAAAAAATAGGAGTTAATATGTTTCTGTCATGGCTGCATCAACATATGTATTACTACAACTACAACTACTACTACTAATAATAATAATAATATTATTATTAACCATTTAAAACAGAACACTGTCGGGTCAATATGTAAACTATACATATTTAAAAATGTAGACAAAAACTACATTCGAAATATAATTTAGAAAGACTAAATCTCCCTACACATGTCCTTATGTTTTGTAAGCGATTACTCACTCGCAGCCTTTAGGGCACCAACATATTTTATAATATCATTATTACTGTGTGTGGGTGGTGCAGCATAGCCTGGGACAGCATACAGCAATCAATAACGATTGATTCGTTATAAAAATAAATCAATAAATAAAAAATTTAAAAACTGTTGAAAATAAAACATGGCAACAACTCTCCTGTGGGTCTGTTAAATGTTGGAGCTTTCGGGATTCGCTCAAATCAAACCACGATCCGAAATACAAAACTCTGTGTTACTATCACATATGCCACTGTATAACAGAGACAGCATACAGTAATCAATAGCGATCGATCAGTTCTAAAATGAACTATTGAAAGTAAGATTAAGTTTGCTAAAAAACAGGCCCTTAGATCCCCTATATGTTGTGCCATCAAAAGTTGCACCAATCAAAGCACTATAAAAAATATAATACAGACCTTTTTGTTTGGTGTTTGACTTCCGCATCCGTCATAACATGGAGAAATCGTATAAAGGGCAGTTTACACGTCAATCATGCACTTTTTAAATGACATGACCGATACACCATTCACATATTCTGAGCGCTTAAGCCCTTCATCTGTAAAAAAAATTGAAATGATTGGATGCTCACAGCTGGCACTACAGTGAGATTTATTTTAGGACGTACGCCGTACGACCCCTAGTACTATATGAGGAAATTTTTGAGGGCGTACACCTTACGCCTCGTAGCACTGAAGGGGTTAAAGAAAAAAAAAGAAAGAAAAAATAATAATAATATATATATATATAATATATATATATATATATATATATATATATATATATATATATATATATACAGTGCCTTGCAAAAGTATTCAGACCCCTGACTAATTCTCTCATATTACTGAATTACAAATGGTACATTGAAATTTCGTTCTGTTTGATATTTTATTTTTAAAAACTGAAACTCAGAATCAATTATTGTAAGGTGACATTGGTTTTATGTTGGGAAATATTTTTAAGAAAAATAAAAAACTGAAATATCTTGCTTGCATAAGTATTCAATCCCTGTGCTGTGGAAGCTCCCAGTTTGCACCGATGAAAGAAATTGCCCTAACGAGGACACAATTACCTTACCATTGGCCTCCACCTTTGAACCATTAAAGTTGCTGTCACACTTTCTGGATAAAAACCCCACTGTTGTAGGATCATTGGTAAGGCTGTGAACCTGAAGGAAAATGAAGACCAAAGAGCATTCTACAGAAATTAGAGATAAAGTAATACAAATGGATAGATTAGGGAAAGGGTACAAAATAATATCCAAGTGTTTGGATATCCCAGTGAGCACAGTTGGATCAATAATCAGGAAGTGGAAGCTACATCACACCACCTAGGCACTGCCAAGAAAAGGCCGTCCCTCAAAACTCGGCGCTCAAACAAGAAGGAGGCTTGTGAGAGAAGCCACAGAGAGGCCAACAATCACTTTGAAGGAGCTACAGAGTTCATTGGCTGGGAGTGGAGTAATGGTGCACCAGTCAACCACATCAAGAGCTCTGCATAACACTGGCCTGTATGGGAGGGTGGCAAGAAAGAAGCCGTTACTCAAAGTACCATCTGAATGCACGTCTGGAGTTTACCAGAAAGCATGAGAGTGACCCAGCTGCGATGTGGGAAAAGGTTTTGTGGTCAGATGAGACCAAGATAGAGATTTTTGGTCAAAACTCAAAGCGCTATGTGTGGCGCAAACCTAACACTGCCCATGCCTCAAGACACACCATCCCTACAGTGAAGTATGGTGGTGGCAGCATCATGCTGTGGGGATGCTTCTCATCAACAGGGACTGGGCATCTTGTTACAATTGAAGGAAGAATGGATGGAGTCCATTCAGTCCACTAAAAAACTGAAGCTTTGGAGGAAATTTATCTTTCAGCAGGACAATGATCCCAAGCACAAGGCCAAAGCAACATTGGAGTGGCTCAAGAACAAAAAGATGAATGTCAAAGTCCTGATCTCAATCCCATTGAGAATCTGTGGCACTATTTGAAAATTGTGGTCCACAAGTGTTGTCCAACCAACCTGAACAACCTGGAGCAAATCTGCCAAGAAGAATGGACCAAAATCACTCCCACACTGTGTGCAAAGCTGGTACATAGTTATCCCAAAAGACTTAAAGCTGTTATTGCAGTGAAAGGTGGCTCTACAAAATATTAATGTGTGGGGATTGAATACTTATGCAAGCAAGATATTTCAGTTATTTATTTTTCTTAAAAATATTTCCCAACATAAAACCAATGTCACCTTACAATAATTGATTTTGAGTTTAGGTGTTTTAAAATAAAATATCGAATAGAACGAAATTTCAGTGTACCATTTGTAATTCAGTAATATGAGAGAATTGGTCAGGGGTCTGAATACTTTTGCAAGGCACTGTGTATATGTGTGTGTGTGTGTGTGTTTGTTGTGTATCTATATATATATATATATATATATATATATATATATATATATATAAATAAAAAGTCTCCTCCAGTGAGAAATCCCATCGAAGGAGAAATGAAGACAGCAACTCCCATTTCAATTATATCCACAGCGCAAAGGAATTCTCTATAAAAGCAATAGTTTTTATAGATATCTATTGTGCTCTGAGGAAGACCTACGAGTATGTTTAAATAAAGACTATTGCTTTTATTGAGAATTCCTTTGCGCTGTGGACTTAATTGAAATAGGGAGTTACTGTCTTAATTTCTCCTTCGATGGGATTTCTCACTGTAGGAGACTTCTAATTATAAGGACAAGCAATACTAGATATCTTTGTTAAAAGGGAAACTTCAATGGAATCGGCATAGCATGATCCAAAACTCTAACGAAGAGAACATCTTAAGCTATTTCCTTTGCATTAGCTACTGTCTTCAGCAGAGACACCATCCTGGCAATGGGAAAACAGCTGCTAATCAACTGTTTCATGTCAGAGCCAAACCTTCTACTGCCATAAAAACTACAATAATGTCCTGCTTGCAAAATGATGCTGATTTACTGTTGGGAATGAGAACGCAAAAACAGTAGCTCTGCTACACATGTAGCAGGGTATTATTTCCAATAAAAACACACACACACAATTTGTAGCAGCACAACTATTCCTGGGATAAAATTTTAAAACATTTTAGCTCATATTCACTTGTTTTTTACTTTAGGTTCAACAGCACAGTAGTAGGGAGAGTGTGGCATAACTTTTAAGTATTTAATCAATATAAATGATCGAACATAAATCTTCTGAACTTGACATTTTGTAGCTTAAGGTAGACAGAGTAGTCCTTACAAACCAACAATCAAAAATCTTTCTGTGTAAGTTATTTGTGAGAGTAATATAGTTCAACAGCTACAATATAGTTTTGAAATATGCTTTTCGACATACAGTACCTCCTCCAACTCCAAAGTCTGGCTGCGAGAAATACTTTTTTTTTTTTTTTTAACAATATCAACGCAGTGAAAACTTTTAAAAGAGAAAACTGCGCTGGTAAGAAATTAATCTACAATGAAGGACTGGGTAATTCTAGGATCAGGGCAAACGAAACCTGACTTTATCTGTTTTTTTCTTGTGTGGGAGACTGTGTGAATTTATTTTACAAAAATAGTCAGTTCAGGGCAAGCCACTTTAAAAAAAAAAAAAAAAAAAAAAAGACTAACAGCTAATGGAAACTTTCCAAAACTCTACAATGCCTTTTTGTTGGGCATGGGTGTAACCTATGTCACAATTTGTTAATACTTTACTGTGTCCAGTAATCACTTGACACAATGTGCTTTTCAGCATAGTTTAATGTATTAGATTACTTTAAAAACAAACCACCTTCATGCCTTCCAGAATAGCAGGCTGTACAGGCAAATAAGTGCTGGGTTTATTCAGTTGAGCAGCATAGATAAACAAAGATAATATGCCATACAGTAGATATATGTAAACCTGGCTAAATGAATAGCACAGTACATCACACACATGAAAACAGAAAAAAAAAGCAGCAATGTTCAACAAGATTCAGAAGCCTGTAAATTGAAGAATATATAAATGTATATGAAAACAAGTGGTTTCCAAATACATAGTATGCAGAATATGTGTACATATACAGTATTGGTTGTAAAATGTAATCTTCTTAGTTGTTGTTGATGATGGTTGATTATATTGTGCTTTGTCATCCAGCAAAATTAATTCAAATTTTGCCAACATAAACTAAATCAGTTGATGCAACTGATACTGAATTTCAGTCAAAACTTTCTTTTAATTTATCAACTCTTTCCCGTAAAACCCCAAATAAATGTAGGCCACATTCAATCTGTTCCATGAAAACAGTCTACAATCTGCTGACAGCACATACAGTTTTGGTGTAATTCCCATTTCTAAATACTTTTATCAACCTTTAACATGTCCCTGACAGTATAATAAACAGACAACCTACTACATGTTTATTCCTGCAGTTTGAGGTCCACAACCTGCCTCTAGTGGTCTTCACAATGGACTTTCATTACTCTAGATAACTGTAATCTTAACTGGGGCTGATGCAGGCATGGCGTGTAAACAGTTACCGCTCAATACAACCTTAACTGCTTTGCTAATCCACCTGCATTCTGACTATTTGGGACCAATACAGTGGGAAACAATATAGAGATCAAAGGGCTGAATAAAAAATCCTTGTAATTTCTTAATATTATTTTAAAAAATAAATAAATAAATAAATAAATAAACAAGAAAGTACAGGCGAACAAAACAAAACTACAGCTGTTTTTCTGTATGGGTTATCCAAGAAATGAAAGACATATAGGACTTCATCAACTGGATTCAAGGCTGACTGAGTAATCTCTTACACAAGGAGGTTAATACATAGTTTATTCAGCAGCATGATTCACTTTAAGTAATGCTAAACTTAAAGCATACTGTAGATTACATGGTGATGTTGTTTACTGCTTTTGACAATGCTTTACCTGTAGTGAATGTGGGCACCCAATCAAGCTTTCTTGAGGATAAAATACTATTTAATGGCTATCAGAATGAATTATTTGTGAACTTTAAAAAAGAGATTGAATCATCTAATCCAGCATGCCGATACACAGTATTTCAATGTGCTATGTCTTCCTTTCCTTTAGTCAACCTTCCAATCATCAGTAAGTTACTCTATCATGCTCTACGAATTCCATCCAAACTTGACTGCATTTCTTGTATTGTAATGTTGTCAAGCATTTGAATATATTGAGATTTAGTGATATGCACATGTATAGCAGGCTTTTATGCTAGGATTCCTTGTCTTTAATAACTACAGATCTTGAAAATGAAGTTGAAACACACGTACGACCACAATTACATAGAAGCAGCAGATTTAATAAAATCACAGTTTCTTTAAGTGAATTGTTAACCTTCTGAAAAATTATTAAAACTCATTCCATACAAGTCCCTTTTAAAAAAGTATCATTGTGTTGATGTTAGTGTTGTTTTTGTCAATTTTCTTCTCGGTGGGATCTTGATGAAATTTAAAATGATCAGTACTTTCAAAAAGTGATTTTTCTTTAGTTGTGCTTTCAGCCCTACAAAACTAATACTATAATGGTATCCAGCACACTCTAGGCATGGTTAAAACTATCTTTAAATTCAAGCCATTTACAAGCAGTAATCATGTGGTAAATATTTTACCTTGTAAACTATCAGTGAAGATCATAGCATTAAATGTACAGTACAAAACAAGTATATTCATGGTTGTATTTCACCTTCCTCCTTCACAACACAGTACAATTAAAATATCACACAATTTGAAGATTAAACTGGGTTTTGTCAGTAGTAGGCCTAGTTCTTTTTGTAGCCCAGAACTCTATGGAAATCTCATTACATGTAATGCTGAATTAGTGTTTCACTAACTGGCTTGTCTATCCAGCAACTGCAATTGAAAAAATCCTTAAACTGCAAAATCTTGGCCCTGCAATGTTCTTCTCAGTCAAATGGCTCTGGTAAATTAAATCTATAAAATAAAATTAAAAAAATTAAAAAAACCTCCTGTTTTGTTTCTTTTTTTAAAAAAATCTAAAATGGCTTTAATAAATTAGTTTATCAATAAAATTGGGTAAGGGCAACGTATGGTCACTATCTAGACTTTTCTCATTAAGTATCATGGGAAAGAGTGGTTACAGAAAAGGGTTTGCAACCAGGAGCTCCCTGGTTCAAATCCCGGCTCACTCACTGACTCACTGTGTGACCTTGAGCAAGTCACTTAACCTCTCTGTGCTCTGTCTTTCGGGTGAGACGTTGTAAGTGACTCTGCAGCTGATGCATAGTTCATGCACCCTAGTCTCTGTAAGTTGCCTTGGATAAAGGCATCTGCTAAATAAACAAATAATAACACCTGCACCTTACAGTATTGAAAGGGTGCAGTATGGTGGTACTGTAAGTTTGACTGGTCTTGGTTTGTATTTTAATTTCTAGATGGAATCGCCTGTAACACTATTCCACAGCTTCGGTCCCTTGGCTCTTGTTAGGATGGTATTGTAATATTGTAGTTATATATTATATTGATAATTATCATTTTGTTATTTAATGTTCATGTTTTATTGAAATAAAAAAAAAAACTGTTTTCTTGCATTTTTACTTGCTGATATTTTTTGAAAAAGTAAATACAATACATACAAAAAAATATATAAGAGAAAAACAAGGTCTAATTTGCTGTCTACAATTCTGGTCATTCACAGAATTTGGCAGGGAACATCTCAGCCACAAGCATGCCATCACTTAATCATGCCAGGCATGTCAATTAGAGATAATGCATTATCTACTCAAGCTGCACAGTACATATTGAATGGCGACTTCACAGATTATTCAAGCAGGTCTGTTTACTGTACAGACCTGTCTACGTTGCTGCATGATATTTCTTGAATGGTGTTCTAGTTAATGTCTGTCTGATTCATGAGGACCACATTAAATAAAATAACTCAATGTCATCCTGTTAGGAATGCTGTTACCATATGTTTTACTTACAATTCTGTTATTGATACTGAAAAACTATACACTTTCATTGGCGTCTACATCTTTAGGAAAAAGTGAAATGTTTAAATTGTAATTAATCACATACACAAACAGAATATAGGCAATTAAACAAAAATAAGACTATAAAGTGCAGGCCTGGATATAGCCTAATCATTATACAAATTGAAATTACAGAAATGCAGGAACTAGTATGGACTGAATCAAACCCAATCAAAATAATAATAAAAAATAAATAAATAAATAAATAAAAAAAAACTATAGGCCTAAAAAAACAAACAAAAACAAAAACAAAAAAGGGGATCAGCAGGAGACAACCAGTTAATTTAATATGATCGACACTTCTACAGTGTAACAACAGATCTCAAGAAAATTTTAAATCCCTGCCAATATCAAATACTGTACCTTCTTCCTCCAGAAACTTAATTTATTTCATATTAAAGCAAACCATATGATTTAAAATTCTTTCAACTGAAGGGCAAAGCTGTAGGGGGGAAGCTGGCAGCTTCCAATCTCTTCCTATGTTAGCAACTGACAAAATGACACATTCCTTTGATGTATTTCTTGTGCACTCAGTGAACAAGCATTACAGCAAGAAAGAGGGTCTTTATCAATATTGGCACATAACTGGAGATGGCTGTGGTTTTTTATTAGCCAGCCATATTGTTTAATGTCATGAGACGTATGGAGACTGGTTTGTGCTGCTGTTGCCACCAGCAGCTTGCATCTTAGTGGTTTCTCTTTGTGGTAAAATTGATTTTAATGCCAGTGTTGATCATAACATATATAGAGTGTGGGGCTGCTTCTCCGTCTTCTCAAATGTTTATTGCTTGTTATTTAAGATCTCACGGAGGCTGCTGTTTTCCCTGGTGGAGGCAGAAATCTGGAGATCAGCTTAGAATCATCCCCATTTAAAGATCTACATCATGGTTTTCTTGGCTGACCACAATTAAAAGTGATTCACATTGACTCACTGTAAGCGGTTTTGTTTTCACATGTGTTTAAACTTACATTCACAAAATGTAACTTGTACTGTGGTCATCAATATTTACTGCCCTACTACTAGGCAACTACAGAAAAAAAATCTGATGTTTGTTTCTCTGAGAATCCAACCAATCAGAGAAAGACCAAAACTCCACTGTAATTTAAAGTGTAAGTATGACATATAGTACATATGATATGTGTCTACAGATTTCTGGTCATCTACAATATATCTGTGGACGTAGATATTCAACCTGTGTGTATGGAAATTTTTTTTTTTTTTTTTCAAACATTCCTACAAACTAAGGATCCATCTAGAGGTCATATTATAGGTTGTGAAAGGGTAGAGTCGCTGACGAGGCTAGTTGCCACCAGGAGGGAGACTCGGAGACAGGAGATCTGCAGTTTAAGTGCTGCAGTATTTTTATTAAACAAAAATAATAAACAAACAAAACAACAATACAGACAAAACACAACATGCACCCAAGCAACGCTATTTCAGTTTGATACCTGAGAGCACAGCCTGCTACTCTCAGCTTTCTCTGAACAATCTCCCCCAAACAAAGGATTTTCTTCCCTTTTTATACATGTGGCCATTCCTCAATTAGCTCCTGTGGCAGGGAGAGCCCTGTCGCTGGTTCCTGCACAAGTGTGTGCAGCTGAGACATGTTGCTGGGCAACCAAGTGGACAGTTAGGCTCACCCAGCGCTGTGCGGATCGAATCGGAAGTTTCTGGATTGGCTGTGGGGCGTGCCCGGGGATGCTGCGTGGAGTTCAAAAAGTGCTGCGCCACAATTTGAGGCTACTGCTAGGCCATTGCTATACAGACAGGCACTGTTTACTTGTTTACATCAAGGAGGAGAGTGCCCACTCTGCAGGAACTACTACATGAAACCCTTCCATTCACGACTGTGTTCGTGAAGGCATTCGAACACCGTCTTGAAGAGATAGGAGTCTCTGCGAGAATGCCGTGACTCCGGGAGACCAGAAGTAGATCACTTTAGGGGATCTTGATCCCAAACAGTGTAGAGAGGGTTTGCATAGAGTAGTAGGTTCCTGGAGCGGGATGTTCCTTTTAGTGGGGATAGCGCTTTTATTTTTAGCTTTGTTTTGTTTTGTTCGCTTTATTAAATGTGACACTAGGGCTACCATTTAATTGTTATTAAATCTATGTGCCTTTTAGGCATGTCAACACCCAGTGCTCTATGTCTGCCTCAATAATATCCAGTGACGATACGCACACTTAACATGTCCCCTGTTACAGCTCCCAATTACCTAATTAGGGAATAGTGGAACAGTACAAAGAAAACAAACACAGACAACCACACTGACCAGCTTTATTAGTAAATCACCTACATATTAGTTTTTGCTACATAATAATTTTTATACAGACTTCATTTATGATAATCCCAGTCCCAATGGAGCTAGAAACACAATTCAGAATAAGAAAACCAAATAAGAACAATCTGCTTGTACTTGACCTAAAAATAATTTAAAACATAGAACAGTATGGCCAGTGTGCATTTAAATAAAAACAAAAACAAAAAGCCAAGTTTCATTGGTCCTTGCATTATTTGTTTTGATGTTGTGCGGTAAGCATTTCCTAACATGAAATTTGCAATAAGATTACAAGAAATAAGTAAGTGTATTTCTGTCTCAGTAAGATGGCAATTCTGCAATTTGTCACTTGACTTTGGCGCATTTTGACGCATGGAACATGAAACAATGTTTATCGTACCAAAGTGGCACTTGCCCACCCCCCCGATCCACATTTGATGCCCATTTCCAAAATCTAGAAAAGTATTGCACGTTGACGGTATGATGACATTATTAAAAATTCTAGACAAAGAACATTACATTCTGGGTGTCAAAAGTCATTGTAAATCTAGCAGGAATGCAACCACAGAAATGCAACCCCAAACTCCACAGATTATTCTCTGTGAAAGAAAACCACATGTCTTTATTACCTATGTTCTTCTGGGGTTTTAGAGCTAGAAAAAGCCAAATAAGGTCTTAAATAGTTAAATATGTGCGTTGTTACGTATATGAATACTCAGCCCACCAGTAATCATACCACTATGGAAAACAGAACAGTTGCCAAAACCCATTCCTTAGCCAAAAAAAACCCAAAAAACAGAAATTCTAGATGTGAAGCAAAGTAGTTAGTTAATTTTATAGAAAGGGCATTTATTTATTTAAATACAATAAACAAATGCACCAGTACATAAATGACAAAAAAGTGTGACTGGTTCAAAACAAATATTGTGACACATCCATATATTATAAAAAGTAAGCTCCAACTCATCTTAGGCCAGCAATGACATGATCAGCATTTCTTGACGAGTTAGCGAGTTTACACAGGCTTGTTAACTTCTATATGAGTCTGACAGGTAAGCTCTAAAGCATGACCACCCCATCTGGAAGGAGCATTGCTTTTTTTGTTAGAATGGAAACTTTTACAAGGAGAGCTTTTCCCAGAAGTCATGGGCATCTCTGCAAGAAAAAATTTGCAAAAGGGAAGCAAAGTAAATTAATGTTAGCTTGCAATATTTCACTTCATTTCAGTTTTATGTTTGCATCAATCCACTGGCTTCCAACCAACTTTTTACTTTCCAGTTTGGGAAGGAATTACTGGACTTGGTATAGAAATCTGCAAATGGCCTTTGAAATATTGTGTTCCATAGTTATACATCTAGTATTCCTTATATAAATAATATACAGTAAAAGCAATAAAAAAGAAAAGAAAAAACAATTTACTTTTCAAATCAGAAAAATGATAAAATCCTCAAACTACAGTAGATCTGGCAATTTAAATCTAATTGTATTTGCCACTTCAAGACACAGATATCACCATTTACGTTTATTTATTTGTAGTATTAGCATTAAAATTAGGAAAATAAATATCATCTTTTACCCTTTTCAAAATTTGTTTGTGAAATAGACACTATAAAGGAATCCCTGTATATTTTATCCTGACTTCAAAACTTTTAGATCACTTAAAAGTAGGATTAGCTTCGAGATGCCTAGATGTTTCAATTTAATCTATCTTTTCCTATATTTTGAATTCTAGTGACACCTGAGTGTGCAACATACAACCAGTTCTCCCAGCACACATTATTCTTGAATAACATTGTGCACACGTGCCTGCTTTCAGTGTGGATGTACTTGAATGTTTTTACTTTAGATCATTTGAACAGACCCCAGTGTGTCTGTCATTAAAAGCCTACTTTCTCTCTGCAATAAAAATAATGTAAAAAAAACAATGAAATAACTAAAAGCATCAACACAGGGAGATGATGAATATATAAGTACACAGTGGAGGTCCTCGTTCTCATAGGGTAAAGCATAATTAAGTCCAACTCATTTTAATTGCTACTGTATTTTCTTGTTCCTATTTTGTTCTACAGTCAGCACTCACATATCTGACCCTATAAAAACTTTACTTCAGTGACGGTTAAACGCGTGTGACGCATATCTGACTATTTCATCTGATTTGACGTGTTTGTAGGTGAGCACACTGTAACCTGCCCCCTACCACCCAAAAATTCCCCTATAATGCACACATGCACACATTTCATATGAAATGAAAAAATCTATATATGACTTGGGTTTGAGGAACTGTACAGGGAGACGTGGATTCTTTCATTGAAATTTGTTAGCACACGAGCTGGGGAAATAACAGCAGTTAGAAACAAAAACGTGTCAGTTTTTTCAGGGAATACAAAAAAGATACAATGTCAAAAATACATAGCTGAACAGGCTGTGTTTTAAAATAAGTAGGCTTCCATTTAGTTATACTGCAGTTGGTATTGTTGGGGGGGAGGTGGGGTACTATATTTTCAACAGAAGTAGTATTTTAATTCAGAACAATATAATTCTGAAAATATCACTTGCCAAAAGAGATGACTGGACACAAACTGTAATACTGTACCACACTTTTAAATCCAGTACGTATTGTTAGCAGTATGTACAATTCCCCATTTAATGATCCAACAGCAAAATGGAATTAAAATGTTACCCATGCACAGAACTGATAAGAACATAAAAGGCAATGCAATTTATCAAAATATTACAAAAACAACACCAGTTTCCAGAATTAAAACAGAATCCAGACAGAGTCAGTCTTCAGAATTGCAGAATGTCACCGTTCACTTGCAAATGAAGATGTACAAAAGCAAGACCACAGATTTTTTAAAAAAATAGCATCACAGTATCTAAAACTGTAATGATTAAGTTTTACATTACCACGCCTTGTCTTGTTCGCTTTGTTTTTGGAGGAAGCCCCAAAAAGACTGATTTAGCATGCCAGAAAAAAAAGAAGGTAAAAGAAAGTGCAGGCTGTGATGGTTAAACAAGTCAGCTGAAACACTGAAGAGATGGGCTTTGTATCAGAAAACAGGTGACGGAGTCGGAAATCACATGTGACGGGTAAGTGCATTAATTTGTTACTGTAACAGGGAGAGATCTGTCCCCCCCCCCCCCCCCCCCCCGTTGACTCTGCTGGCGTGTTCACAGGCTGCAGGAAGAGGGCGGCAGTCGTCCAACAATCGCCTGTGAGTCATGGCAGTGACACGGGGAGGTGGGAAAGTGGGTGTGTGGACTTTCCCCCTCTCTGAATGGCTGAGAGGCAAGTCTTGGCAGATTGCTAGCCCTATAAAAAAATGCTCTGCTGTTTCCTCAGGTCTGCCCACTTAGACGCAACGAGAGTGCGGAAGCTCTGATCCAGGACCGGGAATCAGGCGAAGCAAAGCGTTTCATAGTGAGACAGAGAGAGCAGGGAACCCTTGGGCAGACCCTGGCATATTGTAAAAGAGAAGGCTAGTTAGCCTACAGAGTAGGATGGTGATCCGGGTCGTGCGGGTAGCGGCGACCGGGATAACGCTGCCGAGTGCAGCACCTTTTATTTGTAGTTTTATTTTTCCATTGTTCTTTTCGCCTTCTGTTTTCATTATTATTTCTTTGAGCACCTGCGAGTGCACTTGCTGTTCACGTACCAGCTGTGGTATTTCCGTGGTGCTGTCTATCATCGTTGATAGGCAGCCCACGGTTAACAGTGCCCTCTGCCGGAAAAAGCAAGAACTGTTCGCAAATAAAACTGGGCACCTGTGTGGTGTTTTCAAGTACACCTGTCTGTCTCCTAGTCAATGAATTACCCACACCCCTTCCACACGTGGTGTGAGAAGTGGTATTCACTGGCATTGCCCCAAGCAGCGCATCCACGGAAGGAGCAGACGAGCCATGGATGCTACACAGTTTGCTGCGATGATGGACCTCCTGCGCCAGACGCTCACCGCAACAGTGCAGGAGGCGGCTAGACCCGCAGCTCCAGACCCCCAGTTACAATGCCCCACAAAAAGATCGACCTGACGCCTATTTAGAGGTGTTTGAGGCCATGGCGACCTCGGCCGGGTGGGATCCAGCCCAGTGGGCTAGTTACCTGCTTCCTCAGCTCACGGGGGAGGCGCAAGCAGCAGCGAGAACACTGTCCCCAGATCGGATGATGGATTACCCCACGCTGAAAACCGTCATCCTTAATCGCGTGGGGGCCACACCGGAGGGGTATCGGAAGAAATTCCGAGAGGAGCAGTTTGCGGTAGGGGAGCACCCACGAGCCATCGCCCACCGTCTGAAGGATTACGCCCTGGGTTGGTTGAACCCGGCCCGGGTACTGGGGCAGGGTGGGGATACCCACGGGCTGCTGCAGTGTCGGACCGGGGTCTCGTGTGGACGCCTTATCAGCGAGCCCCTTTTATGGCTCCAGTGTTTCCCCCTCTTTCCAAAACTTCGGGGAGAGAAACCAGCCCACGAGGTGTTGGACATGCAGGGAGGTGGGCCACCTCTCCCGGGACTGCTCCGTGATGGAGTGTGACCTCAACCGACCAGGTAGGCGTGTTCAATTACCTCAGTCACTTCAGTACCCGGGTTTTGTTATTCCTGTGACAGTGGATGGTACAAAAACACAGGCTCTCCTGGACTCAGGGTGTAGTCAGTCTCTGGTACAGGAGAGCCTAATCTCACCGGGGCATAAACGCATATTGGGACGGGTGCATATTAAATGTATTCATGGGGATGTCCGCTCTTATCCCAAGATCAATGTGTGTATGACTATTGGCCAGCAGGTGACGCAGGTGCGGGTAGCATTATGTCCTCGATTGCCGGTACCAGTAGTTCTGGGACGGGACTGTGAGCAGTTTAAAGATTGGTTGGCTGCTCTGACAGCCCCGTCTTCTTTATTGGCTAAGAAAGAGGAAGTAATTGGAGAGATTTTTCCCTTTCGTGATCCAGAGTGGTTTTGCCATAGATTTAAACCATGTAAAACTAAACGGGAGCGCCAGATCGCTAAGAATGAGGGCTGGCAATGGAGGGAGTCGGAAAAGTTTCAGGTGGGGGCGGTTGGTGAAGAGTCTGGGGGGGAGGTCGCGGAGCCAGCGCAGGGGTCTGGCTCGGCTGCCTCTGCTCAGGACCGACCTGACCCTGAGTTGGAAGCCATGGGAGCTGATTTCTTAGCTCGCTCCCGTGACTTCCGACTCAAGCAAGGGCGTGACGACGTGCTGGGCAGGCTCTTCGACCAAGCAGCGGTGGTTAATGGTCAGGTGGTCGAGCCCAGACGCGCCGCCACGTACCCCCACTTTGAAATTGATCGAGACCTACTGTACCATGCTCATTCCTCAGCCCTTTAAGGAGAATTTGTTGCAGCTGGCTCACGCTATTCCCCTGTCTGGTCATTTGGGAAGGGATAAAACTAAAGCAAGGCTTGTGTCACGGTTCTTCTGGCTGGGGCTGGATGGCGATGTTAAGCGGTTTTGTGAGCGTTGTGGGGAATGTCAGAAGGCCAGCCCTAGAGCCGTTCCACGAGCCCCACTGGTGCCTTTGACCCTAGTGGAAGCTCCGTTTGAGCGTACTGGGATGGACATAGTTGGGCCACTAGAAAGGAGTGCGGCAGGATACACCCACCTACTTGTCATTCTGGATTACGCTACGCGTTATCCAGAGGCAATTCCCCTCCGATCTATGTCCGCTAAGTCTGTTGCCAATGAGCTTGTGAAGGTTTTCTCCCGGGTGGGGATTCCCAAGGAGATATTAACCGATCAAGGCACCAATTTTATGTCCCGGCTTTTCCGCGGAACATGTAAGCTTTTGGGAATTAAGACCATTAGGACCTCGGTGTTTCATCCTCAGACCGATGGTTTGGTGGAATTCTTTAATAAGACCCTTAAGAACATGTTGCGCAGATTTATTCGTAGTGATGTGCGTTACTGGGACCAGCTGATTCCTCCCCTTCTCTTTGCGATCAGAGAGGTTCCCCAGGCTTCTACAGGGTTTTCACCATTCGAGCTGTTGTATGGGCGGAGACCCCGGGGCGTGCTCGACCTGGTCAGAGAGATGTGGGAGGAGCAGCAGGACAATTCGACCAATACCGTCCGGTATGTGTTGGACCTGCGCAAACGTCTTGAGTCTGTGGGGAAATGGGCGCATGACAATTTGCAGCAGGCGCAGCACAGACAGGAGACACAGTATAACCGAGGAGCCCGGTTGCGCACATTTCAGCCGGGGGATAAGGTACTTCTCTTATTACCCAGTTCTGAGTCGAAACTCTTGGCTAAGTGGCAAGGACCCTTTGAGGTTACACGCCAGGTTGGGAAGGTGGACTATGAGATCTGCCAGCCGGAGCGACGGACAGAGAAACACATTTACCATATCAATCTCTTAAAGCCTTGGTTACAACCAGAGGCGTTGTTAGTGGCGCATGCAGATGACGTCACGGACCTGGGACCTGATCTTTCTGTGTTGGCAAGAAAAGGATCGGTACAGATTGCTGAGAATCTGACACCAACGCAGAAATGTCAGGCTCACGGTCTGGTGGCGGAGTTTCCTGATGTGTTCTCTTCAGTCCCGGGGCAGACTCGAGTAGCCCATCATCACATTGATTGAGCCGGGGGCGCTAGTTCGCCAGAGGCTGTACCGTATACCTGAGCATAAAAGACAGGTAATAAAAGTGGAAATTGACGAAATGCTGAGACTGGGGGTAATAGAAGAGTCCCAAAGTGACTGGAACAGTCCAATCGTTTTAGTCGATAAGCCAGACGGGTCAACTTGATTTTGCATTGATTTCAGACGAATCAATGAGAAATCGAAATTTGAAGCTTGTCCAATGCCCTGAGTAGATGAGTTGCTGGAGTGTCTAGGCACGGCTCATTTTATGACGACACTAGATTTAACGAAGGGGTACTGGCAGATACCCCTGAACCCGGAATCTAGAGAGAGGACGGCGTTTTCGACTCCCTTCGGGTTGTACCAATTCAGGACCATGCCCTTTGGGTTGCACGGAGCCCCCGCCACTTTCCAGCGGATGATGGATCGCATCTTGCGGCCCCATCAGCAGTACGCCGCTGCTTACATAGATGACATGGTTATCCACAGTGAGGATTGGCCAAGTCATCTATGTAAGGTAGCGGCGGTGCTGCAATCCTTGCGGGAGGCGGGGCTCACTGCTAACCCAAAGACTGCCATTGGGAAGAGTGAGTCTGAGTATTTGGGGTATCGAGTAGGGGGCGGCCAGATCAGACCGCTAGTTGCTAAGGTGAAAGCCTTGGCTGACTGGCCGGTTCCTACAACCAAAACCCAGGTGCGCTCTTTCTTGGGACTAGCGGGCTATTATAGAAAGTTCATCCCGAGTTTCGCTACGCTCGCTGCTCCCTTGACAGACCTCACCCGGAAGGCTGCCCCAAATACGGTTCAGTGGACGGAGTCATGCCAGAGGGCCTTTCTCGCCTTGAAGCAAAAGCTGTGCAGTAAGCCGTACTATGCAGCCCGGATTTTGGTAAGAGGTTCACCCTGCAGACGGATGCGTCTCGGGGCAGTGTTGTCGCAGGAGGTTCGGGGAAGCGAGCATCCAGTCCTGTATATCAGCAGGAAGCTCCTTCCCCGCGAGAAAAATTATAGCACCATCGAGAAGGAGTGTCTCGCGGTAAAATGGGCAGTCGAGTCACTCCGGTACTACCTCCTGGGGCGACACTTCACCCTGGTTACAGATCATGCCCCCTTAGCGTGGCTTCACCGGATGAAAGACAGCAATGCCAGAATCACACTGTGGTACTTGGCCTTGCAGCCCTATGCCTTCAGGGTAGTCCACCAAGCAGGAAAGCTGCATCAAAACGCAGACTTTTTCTCTCGGGAAGGCATGGGGGTGTAAGATTTTCGAATGAACCGGTGGTGTCATTCTGAGGGGAAGGATATGTAACAGGGAGAGATCTGTGCTGACTCTGCTGGCGTGTTCACGGGCTGCAGGAAGAGGGCGGCAGTCGTCCAACAACCACCTGTGAGTCATGGCAGTGACACGTGGAGGCGGGAAAGTGGGTGTGTGGACTTTCCCCCTCTTTGAATGGCTGAGAGGCACGTCTTGGGAGATTGTTAGCCCTATAAATTAACGCTCTGTTGTTTCCTCAGGTCTGCCCACTTAGACGCAACGAGAGTGCGGAAGCTCTGATCCAGGACCGGGAATCAGGCGAAACAAAAAGTTTCATAGTGAGACAGAGAGAGCAGGGAACCCTTGGGCAGACCCCGGCGTATTGTAAAAGAGCAGGCTAGTTAGCCTACAGAGTAGGACGGTGATCCGGGTCGTACGGGTAGCGGCGACCGGGATAACGCTGCCGAGTGCAGCACCTTTTATTTGTAGTTTTATTACTGTTTTATTTTTCCATTGTTCTTTTCGCCTTCTGTTTTCATTATTATTTCTTTGAGCACCTGCGAGTGCACTTGCTGTTCACGTACCAGCTGTGGTATTTCCGTGGTGCTGTCTATCATCGTTGATAGGCAGCCCACGGTCAACAGTGCCCTCTGCCGGAAAAAGCAAGAACTGTTTTCAAATAAAACTGGGCACCTGTGTGGTGTTTTCAAGTACACCCGTCTGTCTCCTAGTCAGTGAATTACCCACACCCCTTCCACACGTATATATATATATATATATATTATATATATATATATATATATATATATATATATATATATATATATATACTATATAATATGGGGATCGATTTTAGCTTAAAAACTATTAATACAAGGATAGTAAAATGTGACTGATGTGTGTCTGAGTGTCGTATATCCAAGTGCTGACTGTATACTATTTAATTATGCACTCCTGGAGGAAAAGATAAGATCATCTACAAACATGCTGATGAATAGATTACATAAATTCCCCTTTTTTTTTCTTCCCAAGTAGTGAAGCAGCAATCTGGGCATGCTTTTGAAAAGCCACGAACTGGTCCGGTAACAGTACAATGTATTACCATAATCTCCAAGTGTACATGCACTTTTTTTACACATTTTGGATGCATTTTTGTAAATGAATTTGCAATAAATGCTTGTGTCCCGTCCCCGTCCCCCCCTCTTGTTTCAGCACAGCTGGTGGAGCAAGGCAGACGGGCCGGCTTCGTCCTGCCACAGAGACTTCAGCCCTCGGTCAGGCCATTGTGCACAATAATCATTAAGTGTTTTCCTTTTGCGCCCCATTTTCAAATTAAACTAGTAGCTGTCACCGTATACCTGTATCAAAAGCTTACCTACACCTTAACTTGCTAATTTCAAAGTAGATACTTTGAATGACAGGCGCTGTAGCTGGCAAATGAAAGTGCACAGTTGGTGCAGCTCTTTTTGATTGACAGTAATTTAAACGAATGAGAGCATTCTAGAACTGCTTCAGTCAATGGGATTTCTCAGAACAGGGTGAAACGATTGACTGTGAAAGCAGTACTAACGGACCACTGAGAAGACTGACAGCGACCCCCAGCCACTCAAAGCGGAACGGGGAATTCGACTTAACAAGCTTTACCAATTAATATTGAAAAGTAGCAAGCCTAGTTATAGTACTCAATGGTGTACTTGGTGTACTTATATTATATTATACCATGGTGTTTTTGAATCATAAGATACATAAGGTGTATGTGTATGTGACGGAGAGCGAATGAATCCGAATCAAAAATCTCTCTCTCGACCAGTGAGGGCACTGTACAACAGGAGCTGCGGGCTTCCTACTGAATGGTTGGGCAGTTCATCCTGGGGACAGTCGGGAGCCGGCCATTCAGGAAGAGGGCGGCGTTACGGTACCTGGAGTCATCGCCCTAGTACGATGAGCGAAGTTTCAGTCATGAATTGGAGGAGACGTGATTGAACTAGCTATCGGAGGGGGCGGGGCTTAGGGTACTTTAGGGGGACGTGACGCCGTAATCGGCTCCTTTGTTGTGGTTAATGGGAGGAGACAAGGACGGAATCTTGAATGAAGAGTGGGTTCATTGAGGAGTATTGTGTTTGTTTTGCCAGACGGCTGATACGAAGCTGGAGCTGCAGCAAGAAGCCCGGACCTGAACGCACACGAGCACCAGCACTCAGAGCACCGCACCTGCACCAGAGCACCCAGTTTGGAGACGTGTTTTTGTGTTTATTATTTCGGGACTGCAACCCCTTTGTTTTGTAGCTGGTAATACCCATTGCTGGGTAGAACCAGCTTTATTATTTTGGGTCCAGTTTTCACTGGCAATACCCATTGCTGGGTAGAGCCAGCTTTATTATTTGAAACCCGGTTTAAAAAGGGCATTAAAAGAAACCTGACCGGTAGACTTCGTGTTTGTCCTTTGTTGGAGCACCTCAACTCACCTATACACCGGAGCACTACAAACCACTTTGCCACAGTGTAATATTCTGAAGATTGCAGTATATTCAGCAGAACAAAGTCCTGTGAAAACTAACAGTACAGGGGTTTGTGTCAGCCTAGCCTTATTACAAAACCGGTATCAAAACTGAAACAAAAAAACACACTTAAAAGTAGCTGTTGAAGTTGCAGTACTGTAGATACAATCTTTCAACTGCACTCAAGGAAAAGCAAGTAGTGGATAATTCAGCTAGTAGTATATAATTCTCCTGTCACTCCTATAGGTGTCAAAACTGTGGCTCATATCGGTCTGGGGGCACAATCTGACAACTAATATTTAACAGCAAAGCATTCTATTCTTGCCTGAAAGGCACACTGACTGTTTTTGTGCGTCCCTTGTGCAAAATCCTTTAAAAACACTAGAACCAGATACATTTTTAATCTCCATAACTAATTTTAGCTAAACTTTTTTTTTTTTTTTTTTACTGTAATATAAAACCTTGTGGCTAAAATGAGGAGTAGGTATCCTGTCCATCCATCTATTGGCTACTCTTTGACTTACAGTAATAATGTGCATTACAGATGAAATTTCAGAAATAACTTACAACAACGTACATTTGGTTGCTGCTACAGTGCTCAGCACAGCCTCGCTACACTGTAGCCATGGCTTTTCTCATGTGAACAACACTATACCATATTATTATTATTATTATTATTATTATTATTATTATTATTATTATTATTATTATTAATAATAATAATAATAATAATAATAATAATAATAATAATAATAACAGGTGCGTGATGTGCTATGACATGCAGAGATCATTTGCAATGATGTTGTTATTGTTTGAATGAGAATTAAAAGCAGTAACTAACATACCATATGCGTTTTGTCTCTAAATATTCTAGATATCCATGTGGTAAAAGCAAGAGTTATAGAATTGAAGCACCACTCCAAAAACACTTTTTACACACCAAAATAGTGCAGTACATCTTGAAGACCAAAATGACAGGCTCCTACATTTTGGAATATGCTTTATAATTTATATTTTTAATAATTTAATGAGGATTTGATACCAAGTATTGCACACTAAAGCTTGAAAGGCGTCTCATGTTTAACAAGTAGAGGGTGATCATTGCTGCAATATAACCGGTTTTAACTTTCCTCTCTGAAAGAGAAGCCCTGAACAGGAACAACATACATTTTAAATGAAGAAGTCGGTAAGCTGATAATTAGAGTTTATTGAAGGGCCTATAATTTCACATTGGCAAGCTCTGTGATGTGTTTAACAGCCAATATAGGGGACAGGGCACAGCACATCATTAAAATCACGCAATTCACAAACAGCATCCTTGCTTTAGCAAAATGCAGCTGTGATCTTTGTTATAGCAGCTATTGCCATACGTTTTGCATCACCTGACAGAATTAAGTCATTTTGCTTCATAAAGTCAAATGAAACCTGTAATAATGTTACGTTAACATATTGAATTGCATACCGCTTTGTAGTTTTCTATCAACTTAACGAAAAACTGGCAACAAATTGAAAGATTTGACATTTCGAAATCTAACACCAAATACAGTACTACTGTTATGGCTTCCAGTAGACTTTTGCGATCTCATTTTGTAGTTTCTTTGATTTCATGATGTTGCACAAAATATCTAAATTATGTTCATATATTTTCTTTTTTTGTTTGTTTGTTTTGTTTTATTATGTTTCAATCCTAAAATTCTAGGTGATGCAAAACTGTTGGCCAGAGCTGTAGAAAGCATAATAAAATGATAGCTGTTTCTCTTATCAACTTGACGTTTTGCACATACTTAATTGAAGCGATATATACTGTAGATGACGCTTATTAACAACCTCTTGGTTCCCAGCAAAAAGTTTTCATTTACTGAAAGCTGCCAATAAGCAAAAAGCCCCTGTTGCAAGTATATTTATATGGAACAACACACTGTAGTTGTACAAATATGGCACTGAAATACATGTGTTACAGTGTTAAAAATGAACATGAAAAACGTGAAATACACAAACATAGAACTGTTTACTTCACACGTGTAGAAAAAAAGGGGGGTAGGCTTAAATAGTACTACACAACAATGTACTACAATTGTCCTTACAATGAGTAAAGCAAACATAAAAAATATGTGTTCTACTTACGATCAATTCTAAAGAACTCACTTTTAAAATAAGAAATTGTCCAACTGTCTGCTTTTTACAATGTACCACCTCCCACTGTGAATCCATTCTCAATTTTGTGTGTAACTTCGTTGACAGTTTCAGAGCCATGATTCTGCCTCCATCCAGCAAAAATATGCAGTCGCAAAGTCAGTGTGTTATAAAAGCTACATGAAGTATGTGCATAAATCATGGAAGAGGACTCTGCAGCACTGACAATTAGTAATAAAGCTGTCAATAACCGGCATGCAGTTGCTAATATCAGAATTCCATTAACATTAAAGTCTATGGGACGGGATTGGTTCCTGGGAAAATGTTGCTAATAACCGAAAGTTGTCTTTATCAGGGTTGCTAATACTCTATCTCTCTCTCTCTCTCTCTCTCTCTCTATATATATATATATATATATAATATATATATATACACACGCACACACACATACACGTTGTATATATTTTTTAACTGGGCAAAGAAAAATAATGAAATATGGGATTGGAAGTCTGGATTAAACATAGGTAGATACCTGAAGGAAGTCCAGTTTAAATTCAGGAAGTTCAAGACAGTTTAGTGTGACACTGCTAGAAATGTGATCCCCTTGTTTATTAGTTATTCTCAGGATTGGATTTTAGAACAATGCTTAAAATGTTTAATACATATTTAAAGGCTCACCAGTGAAACAGCACGGCTCTTGCTGCACTGACTGTATATGTGATTTTATTTGGTGATCAATGTTGTGATCTTTTGGCAGCAGTGGAAACAGATGCATTTGTTCAGAAAGCACATACAGTATGGCACTGGCAGCTTCTTTGTGAGCTTAAACACATGACCCCTGGCATCTTTCTGCCTAAACCTTCCCGTTCATGGCTTCAGGAGGTGGGAGACATAGCAGTCCTGGCTCTCTGCCCATCTCATTTCTTGTCTCACTAAAAAGACTGCTTGCAATGCTGCTAGGGGCAAAATGTTTCAAAGCTATGAAGTTATCCAAGTTATCTTTTTAATATGTAGAATAACTCTTGGTGATATATATATATGTGTGTGTGTGTGTGTGTGTGTATGTGTTGTGTGTCGTAATATATATATATATATATATAATATATATCAAGTTTTCCGTCTTCAGCAGAATTGAAAAAAGTACAATTACAATTCTGTGAGACCACTCTTGCTGTTGTTTATAATGGAAAACACACACACACACAGACACACACACACATACACACACACACACACACACACACACACACACACACACACACACACACAAGACGACTGAAAACTATGATATAGATATATATAAATATATATAGATATATATAGATATATACTATATATATAGTTTCCCTGTCAGCAGAATGAAAAAAGGGACAGTACGTCTTACTTTTTTCATTGCTTAATGTTAAGATGGTGGAAACGACACAAAAATATTACCTTTTTGTATATGCATATATATATTATATCTATATATAGATATATATATACTATATATATATATATATATATATTTAAATGTATAAATAATTCATAGATGCTTAGCAATGCAACCCAGCTGTTGTAAAAGTCAGAGAGTCTTTGAGACTCCATGATACAGCCCAACACTAAATAGTGCACATATCTGCATTAGATATTCAGAAGGATTCATTTTAAAAGCCTTTTAGTTGGCAGCTGCAGCTGACCTATGTTTTATAAAACCTTCTGTTCTTACTATTATTATTTAGCCCCGCTGTGTTGACTAGTGACTGCAAAGGCTGCAAATTGAAATATAAACTAATTCATAAGGATTTCCTCTTTACCTTTATGCATACTGTGAGATTTAACTGTGTCTCCTGCTCGATCTGTCTTCAAACTCTAAATAAAAGTTAAGTAGGTTAAATGAAAGACAATACAGATATTGTCTGGAGTTTAGGCTTAGTGTGGAAAACTGTTTCCTGACAATTGTTGTTTTTTTTTTTTTTTTTACTATTTAACCCTTTGCATTCCATTTATTCAGCGCTCGTCAGGTCAAAAGTATTTTTACAAGCACTGTTTATTTTACATGCGCTGTTTAAATTTTTTTTTTCAGAGTAAAACAGGTTCAAAAGGCATTGAATCGCAAAATAAAAAAAAACACTCAGTACTGTATCTACAGCCAAGCCCTACCCATTGTTCGCTGTATTTTTCAAATATCTCTTTATAGACGATCAAAGTCATTATTTTATTACTATAACATCTCAAAAAGCTCTGCAAATGTCTGATATTCTTCGAGCGCTGGATGCAGAAGCAGCTACATCCATTGTTATGTCTGTGTTATCGCAGTCTTCCCAGCCACAGCGAGTGGAAGCGACAGCGAGTGGGAGAAGTACAGGCGTGGAAAAGTATAGAGCAGTTTAGAAGAGGTAAGGAGAAACTGCATCTTGAATTGCTTTAATCAGAATACAGAGCACATTGGGGAAACGCAGCTCAAAGTCAAACAGCCGTGTGTGTTTTTCTGATAACAAACAAGCTGAAAGTCAGAGCAGCTGATTCAAATTCAGCGCCGTTCTGAGACACGGGCGAGGGGAGGAGATAACAGCACAGCAGAACAACGCAGTTAAACGAGGCAGTCTTCCCAGCGACAGCGAGTGGGAGAAGTACAGGCGTGGAAAAGTACAGAGCAGTTTAGAAGAGGTAAGGAGAAACTGCATCTTGAATTGCTTTAATCAGAATACAGAGCACATTGGGGAAACGCAGCTCAAAGTCAAACAGCCGTGTGTGTTTTTCTGATAACAAACAAGCTGAAAGTCAGAGCAGCTGATTCAAATTCAGCGCCGTTCTGAGACACAGGCGAGGGGAGGAGATAACAGCACAGCAGAACAACGCAGTTAAACGAGGCAGTCTTCCCAGCGACAGCGAGTGGGAGAAGTACAGGCGTGGAAAAGTACAGAGCAGTTTAGAAGCAGTTTGAAAGCAGGTTGATGGCTGCAGAAGAAACTAAACTTCAAAAGACATGGTCTTCAAGCCAGTAATCTGTGACACCTGCTTGATGTGGGAAATCCGAGAAAACCCAGCGGAGCTAAACTAAGTGTGCGTAAAGTGCTGCGCGATCCAGGATTTGCATAAACTAGTAAATATGCTAGAAATGGAGCTGGAAGAAGTGAGACAGCAACAGGATCTTGAGGAACTGGCACACCCACAATTCATGGAAGTCTGCATCACCCCTAACAGACTGAAAGCCACCAAGGAGACAGAAGGTCAGAACAGCTGGGTTCAGGTAGGCAGAAGCAGGGAAAAAAAAGAAACTTCGTCAAACACAACCACCAGAAATCAAAACAACCAACAAATTTGCATCACTTCAGAATTTTGATGAGCAGAACCAACAACAAGAGAATGAAAGGAACAACATCCAGGACGCAATTGACAGTGGTGACCAGACAGCAAAAAGAAGGGAGGTCATGATTGTTGGGGACTCCATATTGAGAAACACAGCAAGTTCAATTCGCAGTTTGGACCCCCTTACTACAACAGTGTGCTGCCTTCCGGGAGCCTCTGTCAAGCACATCACTGAGAACGTGGACAGGCTCCTAGAACGAACAGGAGACGACCCGGTAGTAGTCGTCCACATCGGTACAAACAACATTGGAAGAGACAGACCAAAATCCCTGCAAAACAAATTCAGAGAGTTAGGAAGGAAATTAAAAGAGAAAACCAAAACTGTGGTATTTTCTGGTATACTACCGGCACCTTGCAACGGATCATATGGACAGCTGGAAATAATTAATCAAAACGCATGGCTGAAGACGTGGTGCACACAGGAAGGCTTCACCTATCTTGATCATTGGACCACATTCTACAACGAGGACTATCTGTATAGACGGGATGGACTGCACTTAAATAACAAGGGAACCAGTCTACTTGGAGAAAAGATCCTCGAGCAGGTTCAGAAGCATTTAAACTAGAAAGGAAGGGGGGAGAAATCAACAAAAAAACAGAAGGGAGACCGCATCAAAACAAGAACAACAACTCAGGTAAGACAACCATTAAATGTATTTATCTAAATGCTAGAAGTATCAGAAACAAAATTCTAGAACTTGAAGCTACTGCACTAACAGGTAACTATGATGTGATAGGTGTTACAGAAACGTGGTTGTCTGAGAGTGATGGGGACGAATATAATATTTGTGGGTATACACTGTATAGGAAAGACAGGCAGGACAGAAGAGGAGGAGGGGTAGCGCTATACATAAGAAACAGTCTTGAAGCCCAGGTGTTAAACCTGGACAAAGAAAATAAAACCGAATCAATATGGGTCAGAATAACGGACAAAAATTCAAAGGGCATAATAATAGGAGCATGCTATAGACCGCCAGATTCAGACGGTGAGCACAATAATCTGTTATACAATGACATTAGAAATGCGTGTAGCAAAGGAGAAGCCATACTAATGGGGGATTTCAACTTCCCCCAAATAAAATGGAAAAACCCGGTGGGTAGCACGAAGGATGAAATAGAAATGGTGGAAATGACAAATGACTGCTTCCTAACACAATTTGTCAAGGCACCGACTAGAGGGGAGGCATGCCTTGATTTAGTCTTTTCAAATAACGAAGACAGAATAACTAAAACAGAGGTCAGAGAACCACTGGCAAACTCAGACCACAACATGGTCTCATTTGAAGTGTTTTTTAAAACCCCAAAAGTAATGACTAAAGCTAAGGTTTACAATTTTAGAAAAGCAAACTATGAAGGTATGAAACAGAGACTAACAGAAGTAGATTGGAGTAAAATAGAGAAAACACCCACAGAAGAAGGATGGTTGTTCTTCAAAAATGTAGTACTAGAGGCGCAAAACAATTACATCCCTAAAGTAGACAAATCTAAATGTAAAACTAAATTGCCAAAATGGTTTAATAGATCAATTAAAAAAAATATTCAGCGAAAAAAGGCACTTTACAGAGCATTAAAAAAGGACCAAAAAGAAAGTACGCAGAAAGAGTACACGGAACTGCAAACGCAAGTCAAAAAGGAAGTTAGAAAGGCCAAGAGAGAAATAGAAATGAACATTGCTAAGGGAGCTAAAACCAATTCCAAAATGTTTTTCCAATATTACAACAGCAAGCGAACATTCAAAGAGGAGATTAAATGTTTAAGAGATACAAATGGCAAAATCGTAGATGAAGAAAAAAAAAATAGCAAATATATTAAATGATTACTTTTCACAAGTTTTTACAAAGGAAGATACTGACAACATGCCCCACATGTCATCCAGTTCCTATCCAGTTTTAAATAACTTTAGCATAACTGAGGCAGAAGTGTTAAAGGGACTAGGAGCTCTTAAAATAAACAAATCCCCTGGGCCGGATGAGATCCTCCCAGTAGTACTCAAAGAAATGAAAGAAGTAATTTACAAACCGCTAACCAAGATCATGCAGCAGTCTCTTGACACAGGGGTGGTACCGACAGACTGGAAAATTGCAAACGTAATACCGATCCACAAAAAGGGAAACAAAACTGAACCAGGTAACTACAGACCAGTAAGCCTGACTTCTATTATATGCAAACTTATGGAAACTATAATAAGATCCAAAATGGAAAATTACCTATATGGTAACAGGGTCCTGGGAGACAGTCAACATGGTTTTAGGAAAGGGAGATCGTGTCTAACTAACTTGCTTGATTTTTTTGAGGATGCAACATCGATAATGGATAATTGCAAAGCATATGACATGGTTTATTTAGATTTCCAGAAAGCTTTTGACAAAGTCCCGCACAAAAGATTAATTCTCAAACTGAACGCAGTTGGGATTCAAGGAAACACATGTACATGGATTAGGGAGTGGTTAACATGTAGAAAACAGAAAGTACTTATTAGAGGAAAAAACTCAGATTGGAGTGTGGTAACCAGTGGTGTACCACAGGGATCAGTATTAGGTCCTCTGCTATTCCTAATCTACATTAATGATTTAGATTCTGGTATAGTAAGCAAACTTGTTAAATTTGCAGACGACACAAAAGTAGGAGGAGTGGCAAACACTGTTGCAGCAGCAAAGGTCATTCAAAATGATCTAGACAAGATTCAGAACTGGGCAGACACATGGCAAATGACATTTATTAGAGAAAAGTGTAAGGTACTGCACGCAGGAAATAAAAATGTACATTATAAATACCATATGGGAGATACTGAAATTGGAGAAGGAATCTATGAAAAAGACCTAGGAGTTTTTGTTGACTCAGAAATGTCTTCATCTAGACAATGTGGGGAAGCCATAAAAAAGGCTAACAAGATGCTCGGATACATTGTGAAAAGTGTTGAATTTAAATCAAGGGAAGTAATGTTAAAACTGTATAATGCACTAGTAAGACCTCATCTTGAATATTGTGTGCAGTTCTGGTCATCTCGCTATAAAAAAGATATTGCTGCTCTAGAAAGAGTGCAAAGAAGAGCGACCAGAATTATCCCGGGCTTAAAAGGCATGTCATATGCAGACAGGCTAAAAGAATTGAATCTGTTTAGTCTTGAACAAAGAAGACTACGTGGCGACCTAATTCAAGCATTCAAAATTCTAAAAGGTATTGACAGTGTGGGACTTTTTCAGCCTGAAAAAAGAAACAAGGACCAGGGGTCACAAATGGAGATTAGACAAAGGGGCATTCAGAACAGAAAATAGGAGGCACTTTTTTACACAGAGAATTGTGAGGGTCTGGAATCAACTCCCCAGTAATGTTGTTGAAGCTGACACACTGGGATCCTTCAAGAAGCTGCTTGATGAGATTTTGGGATCAATAAGCTACTAACAACCAAACGAGCAAGATGGGTCGAATGGCCTCTTCTCGTTTGTAAACTTTCTTATGTTTTTATGTTCTTATCTCTGTAATGCATGGGGCTATGAGATACGCCCTTTTTTTCTGTTTCATTCGGCTCTTATCGCCACTGAAAGGTTTTCTCAGCTTTTTGAGGAAAAAAAACAACTAGAGACCTGTGCTTTACGTATTTTGATGATGTCGGATGGGGTCAAGCCACTGACTTCTCAAGCAAGATGAAAGTTTTAGAATTGCTGTTCAAGGTGACACTAAGCAAATGCAACTAATGGTTGGGGTCATCGCCTAACTGCTAAATAATTTTAAATGCAAAAGAAAGTTATTCATTTCACTAAACAACACTTATTTTTAGACTTTTAACTACAGAATTCACTGTGGTGTCAATGATAGTCCCTGTGACAGAAACTTAGTAGCATTATAACTGCAGTGAAAAACAAAAGCATAACAAGAGTCAACACATCCACAAAGGAGTAGTGGAAATGCCCTTACTTGTTAAAATTTTAAAATTTTAACAAAATATTTCTTGGTTTTATTGAATGTGGAAACCCATTCCTTGTAAGCAGATGTCGTTTTCTTCAATTCAAGCCTCCACTGCAAGACATATTTAATTGCACTGCAAAATTTCAAAGTGTGCATAGATTCCTATTGTTAAGCCATGTGACAGCCATGAATCAGCTAATGTTTCAGCAGTGTTGTGTTGGAACATAAGAAAGTTTACAAACAAGAGGAGGCCATTTAGCCCATCTTGCTCTTTTGGTTGTTAGTAGCTTATTGATCCCAGAATCTCATCAAACAGCTTCTTGAAGATCCCAAGGTGTCAGCTTCAACAAGTTTTTAAAATTATTCACAAACGGTACATTAACCTTGCAGAGATGTGAGTGACATTAGTTACCTACTTTAATTCACATACAGTAGGCAAAGAAACAATCAAACCCTATAGAAATCTTACAGCAGCTTACTGTTATTTTATAAATGTACAACACAAATGTTGAGAGGATACCCCAGTACTACAATGGACAAATCTCTGCCAAACCTCATGTCCCCTTCCCTTGCCATGCCCTCTGCTTCACAGTACCTTCTTGCCTCCCTTGAGTCTCTGTTTTATGAAGATGCTTACAAGGATGCATCTGGTTTTCTAACTGATGTAAACCACTCCTCATCAATGGGGAAACTGTCTTTGTAATTCAGCAATGCCCTATATGTGATTGAGTATAACTACTTCAGCTCTAATGATCCTTTTACTAAGATCTTTTTTAACAATTACAGCACATTTCCAATACCATTTGTGTAACGTGAGACTAACTGACAGTCTGATCAATTTCTGTTTCTCCTTCAAATTATGTTAAAAGTTATTAAACATGAACAGTTAATTATCTTCCTAAAGTAAATACTTAACTGTTGAGAGGAATCACATTGTGACATATTGAGTGTAAAATGAAGTCTGATTTTTTTTTTTAATTAACTTTTCAAAATGATGGATAACTGTGCCAACATTTTTTACAGGCATCACTATCTTCACTGATAAAAAAGAAAAGGGAAAAATAAATCATTTTCTTTTTCACCCTATGATTCACTGCTCTCATCCATTCTTGTAAGGGCTATCCATCTTCAGATTGACCCCTGTACAAAATTTGCGTGTTTAAAATGGATAACAAAAGTGCAGAGATAATTAATTGTGTCACATATGGACACAAGAAGGCCGTTACATAGTTTTAGATGTTGTTGAAGTATTTTTGCAACATTGGTTAAAAGTAATTTTAGCTTTAAATCACACTTTGAGCATATTCCTAAAATATGATGAGGCTGCGCAGAACGCTTTCAAATCTTTTAAGTTTTCTTTGTGCCATTTTGGAAAGATTTTTCTCACAGTGTTGGAGGTACTTTCTAATTTTTTTTATAAATCAGTTCTTTCAATTCACTATTCACTGTGTTTTGTTTGATTATATGGGATTGAGATGAGCAAAAACAATGTGGCTTTGCAACACCAAGTTTTTGAAGAGTTTAAAAACAGATCTTCTGGAAGGTCATGTGATACAACACCAGGGTCTGTTATTCCACAACAACTTGGGATTTATTTATTTATTTATTTTTATCAGCTACAAATACAGATTAGTAATAAATGTCAGGGATTGAATTTAGGCCCATAAATCTGGGAGCCAGTCAGACCTCCAGATTGGAAATTACATTTCTTATGTGCGGTTATGTGTGAATATGAGGATCCATTAAGAACAAGTCAAAATAACATTTTGTTTTATAATTAGGGAATTCAAACTGCACTGATACAGTACTAATCATATTTCAAGCCTAATGTACTGAAAAGGTTTTAACACTGACATCGAGATAACTGAGTCAACACATTTCATTTTTTATTGACCTGATCTGACTTGCTCAATATTCACATCTATTCTCTGCTCTACATCAAGGATGTCTAACCCAGGTCCTGGAAGGCCGGTGTCCCTCCTGGATTTTGTTCCAACTGTGCCCTAAATTACACATAATTAGAACAATAATTGGTAATAATTGGTACTTGACTTCTTAGTCAAGTATTGGGTTCTGTCATACATGTTAATATTTATATTACCAGTACATAGAATATATATTACATTATAGACTGGAAAATAAACACCAATAAACAGCACAGTCCTATCAGACAGGCTTGATATGATGCTATCTACTGTGATACTCAATATTGACACGCAATATAATTATGCAATACAGAAAGTAAAGAATGCACTTTTTTTTTTTTTTTTTTAAACCAGCTGAGTTGCTGCTGCTGGAAAACAACAACTGGCAGGGATGGGGTTATTTTCCACCATGCTATGTAAGTAATCATTAACATCTTGCATTTCAGCTTTCATCTCTTAATACTTGGCATAATGTTGGCATTTTTTCTTTTTTTTTTTTTTTGGTACCTATCTGGAAAAAATGTGGGAGCCAGCTGGGATCATGCTAGTTGGGGTTTTGTGATCCTGAATAAAAAACAAGGAGCCTGTGGGAAGCCAGCCAAATTAAAACCCTCAGGGGTACATGTACTAAAGCATTGCACCTGTTGCAATAGGTGCAAACCAGTTTCGGAAGTCAGAAGTCTAGGGTGAAATGTACTAAACAATTATGCAACTAAGTAAAGATTTTTTTTTTAAACCACTCTTCTTTCCTGGAGGGCCTGTGTCATTCCTGGTTCAACCTTAGATGAATATGTAATTATGGCTATTTCTCAAAAAATTAGCAAAAAGGGGTGGGGATAGTACATATAAGGGTTCTCAGATACTATAAGATGTACTAAAGCTATAGGCAATTGCAACACTTACAATTGCATCAATTTGTTAAGAACTTTTTAGAGCAGGTTTTAAACATTCACAATTGTTGCTGGCATTTCCCAGTACACTTTCTTGTGTGTTGCCACTTGTGCTCAATGCATTTTTGAGACAAACACCCAAGTACCTAAATTTCACTAAAGGCAGGGTGTACTTACAAGCCTTGAAAACAAATTTCTATGACATTTGTGATTTAATTGTTTTTAAACCAAACACCTCCTTATGTTGGACAAACATGTCCAGTTTAGCGAGGGGCTACTGTATGATTATGAAAAGCTTTTTGGGGGCCCCACTATAGAATCTGATGGGGTTAAAGTGCCTTTCATATTTATACATGTATTAAAATAAGTAAAACGAAGAAGTAACAGAATGCATTGTACAGATAACGTTTACATTTAACAAAAGCAATGTTATTTTGATTGCACCCTTGCATGCATAGATGTTATCATTCGGGCACCCTCTGCTGCAGCAAACCACAACTCAACTTCCGCTGTTTATTAGAACAATGTTGCATGACTCTCACAATGTTAGAGATCTCGCTATGATGATGCAGCAAATATTTAAATTAGTATATTGTGGCTCTTTTCATTAACATATTTTCTCTTAGTACTTATAACAAAATGCATACTTTGCGAACAGTCGCAAATGAAATGTAAACGGTATGTTTGCGCTGTGACTGGCCCATCTTAGTACATCTACCCCTGAAAGAGTTTTGTGTTTCTGGAGCATTAGTAGTATTAGTATTTCCATATGCACAGTAACTTAATTCTATACGCTTGTTTAACCATTTTCAGAGGTGACACGTCAAAGCCAGTGCTCTGTTATAAGGAAACACCCTATTAGCTGTGCAGCTCTGACTGTGTGCATGGGTCTTTTTCTATTGGCAGATTCCCAGCTCTCTTGTAGAGGTGAAATTGGAAAATGTCTCCTGCAAAAGCCAACAATGGCTTATAAAAGTTTCTAAATCTATCTATCTATCTATCTATCTATCTATCTATCTATCTATCTATCTATCTATCTATATATATATATAGACAGACACAAAACTCAATTACCTTAATTATCTGACTGAATTTTTTGATCCTCAGGTCAGGTCTCACTCAACCAGCAGTCAGTATTGGAGCTGTTTTAGTTCTGACTCACCCAGCAAGAGCAGACCGAGGATCAAAAATTTGTGTCAAATAATTGAGGTAATTTAGTTTTTTTTTTTTTTTTTTTTTTTTTTAATAAAAGGATACTTTAGATTCCCACTGATGTTTCCCAATCAAGAATTCACCAGGCTCCTGTGTGATTGTGCATTACTTACATTACATGGGGTTTTTCCATTAGAGAAACAACGCAGGTAAAAAAAAAAAGACTCCAGGGTTACGTTTCTAGAAATGAAATTTACTGTACATTTGTGGTTTTTTTATATTTAACTGTAGTGGAAGCCTGAATCGTATGATGTGTATTAACACCTCACCTGCATTGAATCTGAATATGAATGCAATTGAAAGGCTGCGATAAGCTAGTGTTTCTAGATCACTTTGACATGGGATTGTTTCTGTGCAAACACGCACACTGTGGTTCCTTCAAAGGAGCATGCAATGGAGTTGTTAAAAAGGGGCATTTTTTCAGATTCCAATCAGTTTGTACATAGAAACTTTGAACGGCATTTGTCTGTATGTGCCACCGGGCACCTTTCAACTAGAAAACTGTGTTAGCTCTACTTAATAGTATATTTAATTAAAGTCAAATAAGTACCTGAGTAAACAAAATAGCATGTTAGCAAAGCAGATAGGAATTTCTCTCCCTCCTGAGAGAGCCCAAGTTGCGCTTGTGAGAGAATCCTAACACTATCCTAAAATACTACTTTTGTATTACTCTACATCAAAGTTACTGCTTCAGCAGATAAATGCACTGTACAGGGAAGTGTGTAGTTTTCCATGGAAATAACTCAATTTGGTTTCCAATAAATGTACTGTGAATTACTTGTTGTATTGAACAGTATATGCTGTCAAATTTTGCAAAAGTAGGCAAAAAAAGAAAACCACTGCCAAGTTACACAAAGCTCCTTCTATCCATTTTAATATAAGATTAAACTCCAGTTTCTAGTCAACCACTGCAGCTCCCTTTTCTCTTGATTAGCATCTACTTTTGGCATTTGCTGTTTCCTGGCAGGCTACAGCATAGTAACTACTCAATATTCTGCTGAACTGAACCCAAATACAGGAAAAATGTATACTTCAGAAAATCACTCTATGACTTTGCACATTATACAGTGTCTGCTCTATTTAAAAACTATTTTAGCAGTGGTCTACAACCATTACTGATTTGTTCTAAACAGAAGTGCCTAAGTCATAATCAAAAGCAAAAGCAAAAATTTCATCCCACCACAAGGGCCCAATTCAACTATTTCATTTTTCAGTTGTTGAAGCCATAGGCAGCATGTTAATGTAAAGGAAGTGTGTGTCCGTGTGGCAATCCTTGCTATTGACACTGTGGTTGTTTGGGTTCCAAAAAAATAGCTTCTGGGGTTAAGGTTACAGTTAACATTAGGGTTAAGGATAAGATTAGGTACAATATAAATACACTTACAATAATACAAAAATCCAACTGTTATAATCTATAAAATGACTTATTGAAAATAAACTATAGCCATATGTGTGTTTTATCATTCTCCCGTAAGGGCTACTTTAATGCAGGCCAAGTAGAGACACAAGTAGAGTTTGACGACGGCAGCACTACACATTTAATTGCTTCAGTAACATAGTTCATGTTATACTGGGCAGCTAATAGTTCTGCTCCTTAGAGTTTTCACATTAATGCTGAAAATGTTTGCTATTACTCATACTGTAAAAAATATACTTTTCATGAAAAGGCGCACACCTACTCCAGTGTCCTATAATGAATACTCTCACAGCCTAATTCCTCCTCAAACACTGCCTGTAAAAAGAGAGAGTTGCTTTACTCTGACTCCCTAACCACCACTATTTATTAACTATTCCCCCTGAACCATACCTCAAGCTCCATCAAGTCTGGCCACAGAATCCCACAGGACTCAGCTGCTGAGCACAGTATGTTTAACTAACGGCCTTAGCATGCAGCCAGCAGCGGACAATATTTACCCGGCTGAACAATCCCTTGCCTGTTCAGACATTCTGCTGCCATGTGTTTGCCAGCTAACCGGGCAGCTCAGAATGCCTTAACCCACAGCAATGGGGTAATCAAGTGCAAGCTGGGCAGTAAATGCTATAGGCTTGGTGGACTATCTTTTCAAATTGAAAGTTAAGTTAAAACTGATAAAGAGCAACTGTGTTTTGCTAGCATGGCCTTCGTATATTAAAATACAGCAAATCTCTCTGTAGCCCAACAGAAGTAGAAACGTTGTAAATAATGCTCCGCTCACTCGGCAGCTTGTTTCCTGCCAAGATACTGACTGATTTTCAAAGGCTTGTTCTTTGTTTTCTTAGGTTGTTCCCTCAATCAACACTCTTCCCTCTCAGAATGGAGGATCAGAACAAGCAGTACAGCTCCATTTCTATTGCTATGGTAGACTGATGTCACAGAACTCAGTTCAGTGGAAGACTCATATTAGAGTTGTGGTGTTCTGCCTGATCGCTACATCTGGGGCTATTCCTCTCACAGATTGTTGAAACTGTTTGCAAACTCCCTTCACCAATGAATAATTGGCTGCCAGATTTCTGTGGAACCGCAATCAGGTCTGGGAACATGGCTGTGATATATGCTGTAAATGTTATGTTTCAAAGCTCGTCAATTATTTTTAATATGGAAAGTCTTAACTGGTATCAGTGACAGGGAAATGCCATATATTATATCTGAAAGCAGTTCTTATAATTTATTTCTTCTTAAAACAGTTGTTGTGCCATTGGAATAAGAAGAGATGGACAGGCAAAGAAAAAAAGCATAAAATGTTCTCCTGTCACAAAAAATATCCCTGACAATTACTATTCTATAGTATATTTCAGAATATAATATTTTGTATATGCGTACACAAAACTTCTGCATTTAATTTAAAGACTAGCATAGTTGCATGCTAAAGTCAAGATTAATTTTCACTGAATTAAATAGCATGCAAGCATACTGTATAAATATCATTAAGATAAAACCTCATTACATAATAATATTAGTTCCTGAAGTAGAGGACACAAATCTAGTGCTAATACACATTTAGGGACTGGTAAGTTAAAATTGTGTTTGTGAAGGAATATGTACAGTACAATGTAAAAATGTGCCGGCTTTCAATATACATTTGAATGATAAGCAGTAAATGGCTAAAATGAATAATGCACAGCAGATCTAAATCCTACAGTGCAGCACACTGAAACTCTCTGATGTATGTCCTTGACACATCAAACCACAGGGCAACAGAAAGTAGGTTACAGTAATTTAACATTTTGGTCAACTGTAAATCAATTACAAAAAAAAAAAAAAAGACTGCATTGTATATACAGTATAGTAAAGTTAAGGTTCTGCATTTTCGTTTTTTATCTTTAAAAAAAATTCCTGGGAATTTTTCACAATTTATTTTACAAATATTAAAATAGGGATAAAATCAGCAAAAAACATTTTTTTTATTGAAACGTCTGTAAAAATCAGGTGGAAACAATTCTCAGTATACACACTTTACATGTGGAATATGATGCGTAGCAGTTCTGGTTTCTTATTAAGTTTAATGTCCCTGTCATGTATGATGAAACAGAATCTGTGCCAGTCGAGGCCACATTTTCCCAAGTTAGCTGGCACTTTGCGAAAGTTTGGGCAATCGCTGTGCTGACGGAAATACTATCTGCAGAAGGTATGAACATGACATCAGCACAAAACAAGCCAGGTTTATTTGCCTTGAAATCGTAAAAATAAAAGAAAATTGACAGAACCGGATGGTGCAAGCCATCTGGAGACGCGTCAAAAATCGCACTAGACATTTCCATCAATTCATTCCATAAGTTTACCAACTAAAGCATCACCATTTTCTATCAAATACTTACATTAAGATTGACAGTACTGTCACATGAAGTCACAATACACACCTCTCTGCAATAAACACTGGCTGTCCAGCAAAGCACAGCACTCTGACAAACTCACTAACACAGTCATTCTGCGCTCTCTTTTATTAACGTGCATGTGAAAAAACGCATAAATGGATTGCCTGTCTCTCAGTTCATTTTCCTGTTTTAGTTTAATGCGTCAGTATGTTCTTTTATTCTGCCAGCGCTATGCTATGCGTCCTTTGTCTCATCTGGCCTACTTCTGCTATTCGGCTTTTTGTATACTTCAAAACATTATTTTTCTTTTGTATATTCATAAACTAATTTACAATTTCTCATTCCACTAAAAATATAATATTTTCATGTAAGTATTTCAATTTAGTTTTTGATGAAGCTTCCTATGCCCAGCAATTGCCATAATAATCAGACGTTTATTGGCCAACAGAATCAGGTGATATTGTGTCTGTGAACAGAGAACCAATGTGTGACTTTTGAATGTTATTTGATCCTCTGACGTTGAAGCTGTATCCCAAGATGCAATGTAAGGCTGCTTATTACAATGTCGGAGTCCAAATAAAGCAGCATTTTAATCAAAATAATGCATCTTTCCTAGAAAATAGTACCTTTTGTATCACATTACATAGTGTTTTCTGTATAACAAAAGCTAGAGGTATGATCACAGAAGATTTTATACTAATCTTACCATAGAACACCTATTTCTAGTTTAAATTCTCACTTGAAGTGGACTAACAGAAATGTGGTTTGGATGTCTTTAAAAAGCATTCACCAGTCAGTCTGCAGCTGTATTAGCATTGGCGTCAGCAGTTACTGTAATCAATGCTAGCTCTCACTTACTTCCAGCTAAGCAACAGATTCTGAGAAATAGCATGTTTCTTTTCTTTTTTTTTATGTTGCTGGACACACACACTTCAGCATTTGTGTGTCCTTTGATGTGGTAAGGGTTTGCATTGCAGCAGCTGCAGAATTGCCTAGCAGTTTAAAATACACAATATATTGTCACAGGTGGTTCTGGCACGTCCCTTTTGTGCTATAAGTCATTAGATCCTTTTGAATGGAAGGCCTCGGTTGAAAGAGTGTGTGGTTCTTTGATAGACCCAGATTCAGTTGAAGTGTGTTTGCCCACATGAGAATGTAGGGGAAATGTGAGCCCAGCTAACAAGATTTAAGTTTTTGCAGGTACTAAGTAAAGACCTTGGTCATCCACACCTGTGATGTAAAACACTGGATGCACAGGCCTGTTGTGGTGTTCGCAGAGCCACTTCGAGCTGAGCCAGGAGGAGAATTAGAATCTTGCTGGGAACAAGCTGACTTATTAGATATGAATTTGGTGCTATAGAATGAAATACATTGCTAACAGTAATGTTGTAGGATTCTGAATTTTGTATCCTTTTGAATAAGTCTGTGCAAGGTCTGAAAAAGAGAGCTCCTGGTACAATTTTCCCTTTCTGGTCCAAAGTCGGACCCTGTCCGACATCATTAAAAAGATGTCAAGCACCGGTCACTCCGGAAAAAGCTGAAAAAACCTTTCAATGGCCAAGTGAGACACCGAAAAAAGGGGCGCATCTGAGCAATACACATAGCCCCTGCACCATAGAGATAACATGGACATAAACAAACAAGATAGCTGCTTCCGCATCCAGTGCTCAAAGAATATCATCGACATTTGCAGAGCTTTTTGACATGTTATAGTAATAAAATAATGACTTGGATCACATTATTGAAGAGTTTGGTGATAAAATGAGTGATCAGGAGATGATTTATCAGTATGCACGACTAAGAAGAGGTATGTGATAAATACAGCCAACAAGGGGTGAGGCGGGGCTGGAGATGCAGTACTGAGTGTCCTGTTGATATGCAGTGCCTTTTAAAACTGTTTTACTGTGAAAAAAAATACTTTTAAACAGTGTGTGTAAAATAAATATGGACTTGACCTGACAAGTGCTGAATAAATAGACCGCTAAGGGTTAAAACTAAAAAAGCTATGTTATACCTATTTGATTTTATTGCAACTAAGCACAGAGGTTTTAAAAACTATGTTGATCTAATAAGAAACATAGTATATAAACTAACAAATGATTTTGCTTGTTCAAGGCTCTACTGTAATACAAATAGACTGTAAAAGCTGGAGCAAGCATTACATTTAATCAATTTAGTTCAGTTTCTGTCTTCAACTAAACAAAAAGTCTTTTAGACATTACAATAGTAATTAAAATAAACATTTATTAAAATAAACATTTGTTCTACATATCACAGAAATTAATTAGAACCTGGCAAGAAGAGATGGGGGCATAGAGTGTAGGGCTGTCCGTGAGTTAGGTTAAAGATTAGTTTAAAATAATGAGTATTAGAAAATGCTTATGGTAGTTTCTCATATTACTCAACACTAAAAAATGGCAAGAGGAGAGGTTGTCTTAAAACTTGCTTCAACTGGATTTTGTATGAACAGAGGAAAAGGTGAGACTTAGTTCAGTCACTGTAAAACTATTACATTCTAATATGATAACAGTGGCTTGAATCTAGATGAAAATAACCGGACCTTCCATTGAAAGCTTAAATGACTTCATAACAGATCAGTGGAGTAAAATAAAATTAATGAAGTATCTGAATTGGAAATATATGTTATAGAGTCACTTATAGTTAAACTGTTTAAAGAACATATTAAAAGTTTATTATAACACATGCCTGACATTGACAATGTTGTAGACAAATTGTTGATACATATGAGAAAATGTTCATTTAATTTAATCAATTGAAGAATTAGTTCAATTTCTGTCTCCAACTAAACATCTTTTAGACATTACAATATCAACTAAACTAAAGAATGTTTAGTTTATGCAAAGGTTTTACTGTAAAAAAAAAAAAAAAAAAAAACGAGGAACTGTTAAGCTTGAATATAAGACAGTAAAGTGTAAACTGTATTTAATATCTTTAGTATAACAGTAGATTTACTAAAGAAAAAGAATTCAATCAATATCCTTGCCTTTACCTGCTTGTAGCAGTGGTGCTGGGCATGACATTTTCTAGCAGTCAAAGCGAGACTCACTGGTCATTAGCCATTTTGAATCCAAGGCCTTTAAAACTTGACAGCCGAAGTAAGCATTTCATTTAAAACAGAAAAGTTGTCTACAGTATCGGTTCTTATCAGAAAGGTAGTGACTTTATGTGGGATGATGTTTGTGAGCCAAAAATGACTTAATGTGGTGAATTTGGAAAAGTGCTTACAGTGGAGTTTTATATTCATTAAAACACTAGTCTTGGTGTTTGGTTCTTAGAGATTTACTTTCTGGCATTTCTGATTTCTGTTTAATATTTGTGTAAGAAGAACGTTCATTTTGACAATATACTTCAGTTTACACCCTCATTGTGAGAAAATAATACAACTACAGGGCACAAATATTAGTACAGTATGTGCCATGTGTAGTTATTTTGCTTGTTGTATAACTGTTATTTCTAGGTAGCTTTCTGCTTGTCCATGCACCTCAAATGTATGGAATATTTAGGGAATATTATAATTCATAAGTTCAGAGCAGAAGGCCTATTAAGGCAGTTACAGAGGAGTGAGGTTTTGATGTATTTAAATAAGGATGACATTTTCTCCCTGTATTTTAAACTTCAGGATGTAATTTGCTTCCGCTTGGGTGAGTTCTTATGCTGTGGCTTTCATATTGGAAGCTTTAACAAATAATGAAACCCTTTCCCCTTTGGAAACAAAAACTGTTGGCAGCTAAACAGCAGCTTAGGGATCTCAGAAGCTGTCTGCTGGAGCAGCGTTGTGGAGTCAGCAGAATTAGAATTGTGGTTTGATTTTTTAGGCCGTCAACAGACGTGATTATGGGTTGTCACTGCTGCAATACCAAAGATTGTGGATAAAACGCATGGGTACATTTTATACTGGTACCACCCCCTTCTGAATACAGTGTTTCTAGAAGTGCCATGCTTCCATGCTCACCAAGTGAGTTGAATGTGGAAAGGTTTAACTGGTATTTGTATCTTACTGAAAAGCAATTATTAGTATGCCACAGTATTCTAAAGATCATTATATAGTACACTATATTACAGTATAAATAGGTTTTTTTTTTCTAAAGCAAAGTACTGTACACACAAAACTGTTACTTTTATTTTAAAGCTAGAGCTCCAAATCACACACACAGTAGTTTGGTGATATTTGTAAAACCATATTATTTATTGTGTATGTGAAGTATTGGATGAATTACTTTCACATTAACGCCAATACCAAGACCACTCGATTCTATACAATGTTAGATTCAATACCATGACAACAAAATGACAGCAGCGCTTCACCAAATGTATGTGCTTATATGGGCACAAGTTATTTAAAAATGGTTCACTTTTAAATCTTCTGCATGTCAGGGGAATACAGAAGAGCTGCATCTCCCTTGTCACTAAACTCCCGGCTTCAGTTATAAACATACCAACATTATATTCCTAGAAGCTTGCCACTTCCTGACACGACTGACTTCGAATGCATGGTGTTCATGCATCAGACACACAAAAACACGCCTACTGAAAATGCACAGGCAGCAGTGTTCTCAAATAAACACGCTTACAGAACATGCAGATAGCAGTGTTCTCAAATAAACACGGTTACAGAACATGCAGACAGCAGTGTTCTCAAATAAACATACTTACTGAACATGCAGACAGCACTGTTCTCAAATAAACACACTTACTGAACATGAACAGACAGCAGTGTTCTCAAATAAACACACTTACTGAACATGAACAGACAGCAGTGTTCTCAAATAAACACACTTACTGAACATGCACAGACAGCAGTGTTCTCAAATGTTTAAACATTAAAGGTTATGGTGTGGTAAAGCATTCTTAATTGTGTTACAAAAAAACCCACAAAAAAACAGAGGCTTAGGCAAGGAATGTTTTGGTCAGGCCTTAAAAGCTCAGCTTCAATATCCAATTAAACGCACCTAGGGCCTAGTTGCTTGATTTTGATCCCATGTTACAAAAAAAAAACAGAAACCAGTAGCCAACGCTTATGAATGCAATTGTTCAACCCTGCCCTTTGACTATTTTTAACGGATATGTCTCTGTACACTATAACTGCAGCAAGAATTCACAAGCATATGCGTCACGTGGTCGACCTCTCCATGCATGGTATCTGAAACACCAGCCTGCTCCACAGCCGGTGAGTAGGAAGAAAAGCCTGTGAAGAGGTACTCTGTTTCAGCTGGCAAAGCATGAATATATCTGGACAATGCAAAACTGGAACTCATCTGCAGTCTCTTGACTACGATAGCAGACTGTGCAGAAGGCAGAGGCTATTATCAAAGCCTTTATTTTATTTTACTTTTCATAGAAATTATTACATATTTTGGCAAACACAAGTTTTATTCTAAAAAATGTATATTTATACTTATTTTGTATATACACATAGATGCAATGACCTAACAAAATTATAGGGTATCCATAAAATGATCTAGAAATTAAAAGTACTGTACCATGACATAGATTAGGATACCCTCAAGAGCATGTGCTTAAGAATGTTAAGTTCACCACAACTGGATAAGGATCTGAAGATAAAGTTAAAATGTGTACTGTGTAATGTGTACAGTGCAAACAAAGAAATTGGTTCTTCCAATATATGCTTGACACTAGGGGTTTTCTGCCTCCATAGGGAAGAGATAATAAAGCGTGTTGGGAATGTGACTAAAAGTTAGACATCCTGCTAGTAATGAAATGGTCCCTTAAAAAATATTTCATACACAGCACTCTGAAAGTATGAAACTTTCAAACTGTTCTGTACACAAATGTTATTATGTATTTTTAAAGTAGTCAAATGCTGGGACACAGATGGAACCAGCGCTATTATGAAATTGGTTGATCAGAAGATTCAACCTATTCCAAATCCTGATGGGGCCAGATAGCTTGGCTGTGTCTGGCACTGTGCAGCAACTTCAATAACAGTGCCTTCCTTGAGTTAAACTGGCATTTGAAAGAAGCCAGAAGGGGAGATAATTTGAAATAAGGTTATATACATACCGGATTCTTTCGACTCAATGGCCAGGTTTGAGCGAGTATTATTTCGTGTTGCGTTTTCACACTGAACACTCCAATTTCTTACATACAGAGGTTATGTGAAGCGATTTATTTTAGTCAACCTAAAATTTCACGTGCTTATATATTATTTAAATGTAGGGACTTTGATTCCAGCGTTTTTTGCCTACAAATGTGGTTTTTCATGATCTGGTTTTGCACGGGACAATACAGCTTTAAGCTGAATGTTTGTTTTGTGAAAATATTTGAAATAACAAAACAGTGGACAATATTGCAGCAACTTTGAATTGTACTTCCCAAGGCAATAAATATGTTACCTGCACTTATTGATTCTTTAGCGTGACTGTGTGCTGTGCTCTACCTTTGAATTTTAAGCTTGCTTAATTGTAAACGTAATCTATCTACCTAATTTTAATAATGCCTGTAATTTCGCCCCAGCCTGTCAACATTATTATATATAGTGGTTTGCAAAAGTATTCACCCCCTACCAATAATTATTCTGTTGAATTACAAATAATCTATGCACAGTTTTTTTTTTATTCAAAGCTGTAGTGATTAAACTGCACACTGTTATATGAGGAGGAGGTTAAATGTCAGCAAAAGTTGCAAAGAAAATTTACAAATTGAAATTTACTGGTTGCATAAGTATTCAGCCCCTTAAGTTAGTTCTCGTTAGAAGCACCTTTTGCAGCAATTACTTCTATGAGTCTTTTTGGACAGGTTTCTACTAGCTTTGCACAGTAGGATGGTGAAATTTTTTCCCATTCTTCACGGGAAAATTGCTCCAGTTCTGATAAGTTTGTTGGGGATCGTCGATGGACTGCAATCTTCAAGTGTCGCCACAATTTTTCGATTGGATTCAAGTCAGGACTTTGACAGGACCATTCAAGAACATAAATTCTCTTCTTGTTCAACCATTCCAGTGTGGCTTTGGCTTTGTGATTCGGGTCATTGTCCTGCTGAAATGTGAATTTCCTCTCCAGTTTTGGCTGACTCAAACAGGTTTTCCTCAAGGATTCGCTGTACTTTGCACCATCCATTCTCCCCTCTATCCTGACAAGCTTACTAGTCCCTACTGAAGAGAAGCACCCCGATAACATGATGCTGCCACCACCATGCTTGACAGTTGGGATGGTGTTGACTGGGGGATATGCAGTGCTGGGCTTGAACCAGACGTCACACTTGGAATTTAGACCGAAACATTCCATTTTTGTCTCGACTGACCACACAACCTTTTTCAACGTGTCTGCAGTATCATCTACATGCTTTTTCACGAACTTCATATGTGCTTTAAGATGAGGCTTTTTGAGTAATGGCTCTTTCTTGCCACTTGTCCATACAGGCCAGCTTTGTGTAGGGACCGGTTTACTGTTGATGTGTGAACACTGACTCCCATCTCAGACACAGAACTTTGCAGATCTCTCAAGGTCATTGTTGGTTTCAGAGTGACATCTCGAACCTGTTTCCTGCTCGCCCAGCTGCTCAGTTTGGGAGGGCGACCTGATCTGGATAGTGTCTGAGTGGTATGATGCATCTTCCACTTCTTAATGATGGACTTCACTGTGGTGAGAGGGATAATCTGTTTTTCTCTGTAAGTCGTAGAACTGGCAACTAGTAATAAAATTATCAGTAAGCGGCGTGCAGTTGCTAAAAACAGAATTCCATTAGCATTAAAGTCTATGGGATGGGACTGGTTCCTGGGAAAATGTTGCTAATAACCGAAAGTTGTCTTTATCAGGGTTGCTAATAACTGGCATCTACTATATATATATATATATATATATATATATATATATATATATATTTATTTATTTATTTATTTATTTTTATTTTTACATTCACATTAAATTTGATTTTTACAAACACACATTGTACCTTTACGTAAAAGGTTGACAAGGGCATGAAATCCTATTTGGTGTAATAAGATCAATTACGATTATTGTTACTGGTTTTTACCAGCCTATTGCAGGATTTTAGTATGTTTAAGCAGGTAACTAAAATGGTCATGCTTATTCCAGGATGCTCTGGAAAGGTATTTCATAAACAGTGGTGCGAACGTCCTGAAATCATCTTGCCAAGCTAATCGTCTCGGCACACACAGGAGCTCGACAGTGGATTTTGGCAAAATATTGGAGGACAAAGGCCAGCCCTGCAAGTGCTCGCTTGACGATTTTGCCTCACTAACCTGCCAGAGTGCCAGAAGGCTTGAGACTAAAAAATCACACACATAGAGGCTTTTTTATCCAATCACCCCCTGGATCTAATAAGCAGACTGCAGCCTTTAGCTGCGGTGGAGATACAATGAGCAATACTTACAAGGTGCATCAATGGCTAGGGCACTCAATCAATTATCCAATGGTGAATGTTGTATCTGCAATGTTTAAAGTGAGTAATTTAGCAATTCTTTGTGCAGCTTTTTGAAGATTAGCATGCCATGGTTGGCTTTGCTGAATTTCTGGCACCATTTGCAAACCCTTTCATTAAGTATCACATTTTCCCTCTCATGATTGAAAGATGAATGCACATAAATAAGCATACATTAAGTGAATACTAATTATGATTGCTTAAGCATTTAAATGGGCAGATTCATGCAATGCAGGCGATTGCTGTACCATTCTGTTTGTGAACAGTAAGTACATTCACATAAAGACACATCCTGAAGGCAGGGGATTGATTTATCAGTGTGCTCAGCAGCACTAAAACATTGACTATAACCTGAGACCTAGACAGGATTTGATACATTCAATTAAACATTTATTTAAATACAAATTTCTGTGATCAAATATTTAAAATCTAACAGAAGCACTATAAAGGTAATTTGGTATTGTTTTTTTTTTTTGTTTTTTTTCAAATTGGTCTGATTTTGGTGTTCACAGTGGCAATAACTGATCACTTCCACTCTGCTAAGCCTCCCTTTACTAAGCATTGTAATTGCTGTTGTAATCTGAATACATTGGGAGCAGGAGGACTCAATGGATATTTTCAGATGGTTTGAGAGATAAAATGGCAGTTATAGTATGTCATTATATTCAACCCTCTGTCGTGGACTAACAGAAAAGAAACAGTTTGAAAGAGGATATTGCTGCCTATGTGGAAAACATGATGAAAGTCATATTGCAAGGGTTAATACATGTCAAGTCATTAGCCCCAGGTATTGGTGTAATAAAGATACGGTACTCCAGCTCTGCAGCAGATGTGGCCTCACCAACTGAAATTTACTGTGGTTTACCGTCTGAAAAATAAACTGCTCCAAATGGCTTGGCTTGGCTGGCAGCAGGAAAAAAAAAAAACATACATAACAGTTGTTGGGACTGAGGCAATGAATGCTGATCAAAATTGAATAACTCAAAACAACAGGGTTGTTTGATAATGCTACTTCTGTATACAGTTTTTGCTCCAGGGTTGGGCCAATAGTACAACTGTCTTTGATTACTAATTACCACATTAAATAATCAGTTAATGGATGTTTATGTGAATGGATATGTATTTGTTTATTTATTTTAAGCAGTGTTATTAGTCAGGTTTCACTTTCTATAGTTAATAGTAAAAGGTAAAACATGCAATAATGGTTAGCATTTATTTCAAATGTAATACTGCCTGGATTTCCAAATTAATTGTTAGCAATCATTCAAAATTGAAATAGTCTGGGTGAAGAGTACACGGTAGTTGCATAGTAAAAAAAAATGAACTGAATGAAGATCACTCTAAACTTAACTGAATAGGTAAGGCAACTATATATATATACTGTACCACCACTTAAATGACAAAGTATGATATGGCATCTACCAGTTTCAGTCCTTTATTGAATTAACAGGATCTCAACCTACTGTAGCATTATACTGTACCATATTAAATTGCCTTTGTTTTTTTTTTTGTTTTTTTCGATGACATTTGTTACAAACGTCATGCCCTATGCATTAGCCAATATATATTTCTGATCTGTTTATATTCTAATGCTATGTGCTCTTAATCATGAAGTAATACAGTTTCACAATCATGGATATTTGGCAAGTTTAATAAAGCATTTGAGCAAGTCTGCGCAAAGCTGAATTTCTATAATTAAAAATGACACCAATGGTGATGATTTCTCACCACCTACAACAGTGAGTTTGTCTGAGATTTAACAAACTCCCTGTTTTAGGGGGAAGAAATTACCGCTGCACCTTCTTAGTGGTAATTTCTCTATTGGCCTCATCAAAGAATTTCCTACTTGTTCAGGAGACAAAAATGTGTTGGTGGTTTAATTAAACAGCTACCCATTAGCACAGAAACAGTAAGCAGTAATGACTTGGAACACATATCATGGGGAAATAAACATATAATAAACATACATATATAATGCAAAAGAAAAGGGTAGAAAGTATTATAAGTGTGCACTTCTGACGCTTCTTCAACGTAAGACCATTAGTATTCAATGTGTCCTACTTTCTGTAATGGATGCGAATTTAGACAAATGTCTGATAACAGATAAGAGATATCAAATTCCTCCACTGAGACACATGTAGCCCATTAGATTAACCTTTAGAACGTCTTATCCAATTAAGATTGTGTGAGCCTTGTTGTGTCTGCTGCAATTCACTCAAATTACTCTAAATTTTTCAACACAGGGCCTCAGTAAAGACCAGCCTTCTAGAAGGATAGCGGTAGCAACCATTTGAAATAAAATGTCAAATGCGAGCAGCAAAACAGAACAAACACATACACAGACATCCAAATAGGAACAGCCAACAAAAACAAGGCAAGAAAGTTACACCCAGCTGAATACTAAAACATCAGCCTCTGAAATTTAATGAAATGCTTCATTGTGAGATGTTATTTAAAGTGAATACCCAGCCAGGTGCATATTCGAGGGCATTTTAAAAAGGGTTTTCATATTGTGGGGAAGCAAATCTGTTATGTACACAGTGCACATTACACAAGCATAATCTGTTAGTTTGTCAAGATAGTTCAGATTGAAACACAAAACATTATAATACACCCACCCCTCATTATATCGCCCCTCGCTATACTGCTGATTCGGCTATATCGCGGTGCTGAAGTTGGCTCCCAGTTTTTGCAGTCTAACTGCGAATGTCTTAGCTGGAATATACATAGACAATTTCACTGAGAATTACTGTTCGTTTTATTTTGTACTGCACACCACAAACAAAAATATACAAAAGAAATAAAAACAAAGCATTAATATCGTACTGGTAACATATACACACTTACAGCACAATAACACAAAGCAAATTAAGTATCTATTTGCTAATACAGTCTTTATTTTAGCCAACAAGGTGTTCACTTGTGGCAGCAGCAATACATTAGCAAAAGTCACAGGGCAGTGATGTCAGCTCCCTAGCAACAAGCCTATGTTGAGAATGGGATTCCTTCAATGCCTCAGGTTTGGGCATTTGAGAAAGAAGAGGAAGACTCATGAAAATTAATTGGAGACTGAAGTTGATGAAAAGCAATTACCCTCCACAGTACGAATTCAAACGGTGCGCTGCTTTTTATACTGAAATGAGAAAAAGCAGGGTACGTAGAGGATTTATACTGGACCCTGACACACCCGATAAAACGAGGGAATGGTTGCACAGTATTTGTTATTAGCCTACTTGTTTTTTTTATGGGTCTCACGCTATATAGCAGATTTGTACCGGATCCTGACACCCACAATATATCGAGTGGGTAGTGTGTGTGTGTGTGTGTGTGTGTGTGTGTGTGTGTGTGTGTGTGTATATATATATATATTCAGCTTTGGAGAAAATGCTCGACGAACACAGCACCGGGTCAGACCCGCTTTCCACTAGACACTAAACAAACAGTCTGTTGATGCAGAACAATGATTTTGTTCTTTAACTGAAAAATAAAATTATGAATCACATCTCTCAATCTCTCCCATGACTAACCTTTAAGCAAAGCAATTCTTACTTATGTTCATCTGGGAATGTAGGCTAAAATGCGTTTCTGGTCAGACCTGCTCCATTTAGTAGTGACAGACTATAACAGATATCCGTATTTTTTTTTTTTAATATTTTTTGGCCTTTTAAAAGACCATATAATGAGCCTTTGCACTTTTGAGAATGTGTTAAAAAACATCCCTCAATCATCTCTTAAGTAAATTACTTTATTTTTATAAATGAGGGACAAAAAAACAAAAAACAAAAAAAATGTTAATTAGTGGCATGTGAGCCAACACAAATCGGCGCTGTGTCTGGATAGTCTGATCTGCTTTAATTATCCATACATTCTGGCAGCATGAGTTAATCAAAACTGATTTAATTAGGGTGGAAACCCCTCGTCAATTATTCATTTAATCTTTTATATAGCACCACCACAGAATGAGAAAATAGGTAATTATCACCCTGAGGGACTGATGTTTCCAAAATACCAGAATTCCTAAATATAGGTAGAACACAATATGTTCTATAAGGATACAGTTTTATTTCAACAGTAATGCAGTAAAGTCTTAAATAAAACCTTTACAAGCATGCAAAGGCATTGTGGTAACTACAGCAATCTTTTCTTTACTGTAAACACCTCTTCCAAATTATGAGCAACTGCAAGGAAATAAATGTGCGGGACATTCTGTGACAACAGACCCAGACGTGTGCTACAGACTTGTGGTAGACGTCATTTTATTGGAAATTTGCAGTCTTTTGGAAACTGAGAAACTGTGGAGACAGAGAAAGGGTCTTTGACTGGTGTGATCTTTGTTGCAAAAAACATTTTCACCTGCAATAAAGGGTGCTGACTTTTTTCCCCCACTGACAACTATTCCTTTGGTCGTGTCATCTGATTCAAATTAAATGTTTGTTGCAGAAATTTCACAGGAATTGGTACCTGAATATTACTGAAGATTACTTTGAAATGGGGGGGTGGGGGGTGGGAGGGGGTCAGGGCAGGTTAGTTTTAGATTTTTTCACAGCAAACCAGACATATTACCTTCCAGAAATGTTGCACATAAGAAGCAGAGACCTTGACCTTTCCATGGTATGTTTTTTGAGCTTTTCATTTTTTGGGGTTTCACCCCAAGGTCAAGGGTCAAAAATGTTGTTAAGGTGGTTTTTTGTTGCTTGAAACAACCCTAACAGAGATGGGAGGGTACCTGTTGGGCGATTTGTCACAGAATGTATTGTCACCTGTACCTAGGTTTGCCAATGCAGGATTCCTTCAAGCCATCATTAACGAGACCAGAAAACTCAGATATTCAATATGCATTTAAACCTTGCTTATGGTAAACCAGATATTCAACAGGGAGGAACCTGTACTGGAACTTCAACAGGGAGGAACCTGTACTGGAACCTCAACAGGCAGGAGCTGTTTCAAACATTAAACAGAGAACACAAGGTAATCCAGCACTTACAAAGGATTTAATGTCATTCTTAATGTCCGCACACTTTATAATTAGCTTAATAACGAGGCCGTACTGAAAGAGGTTTCCTCTAATGCTACAATTATTTATAGATTACTAAAAGCCAGAGCACTACTGAGTTTAGTACTTTTAAATTATATTCTAGAAATGTACAGTACTGTTAGGAATGTAATCACAAGTATAGTAATGCTGACTTGGTAAGCACTGAAGCGCTTTAAATAAACAAGTAAACAGATACCTACATAGATTCATTACATACACAACTACCAAGCTGTGTTTTACCATGTACAAAGAGCACATGTGAATATAGTGGAACAGATATATTACAGTATGTACAGTACAAACATGTTATTTCAGTTAGATAGAAGAATGTAATGTTCTGAAGCAAACAATTAGAGATTTATCCATGAAAATACACTACATTGGAATCTCAGTGAATACATGTATTCGTAGTCTCATATTTAGCCTATACGCTGCCCCATACATGTGAAACACCCCAGCAGTATTTAGAGAAAGAGATACAGTTTGTCAGTGTCTGACTCACATATTTAGCAATGGGAACGAACTGAACAGCCAAATAAATTAAACAAACCATTCAAGCGGTACAAACAAATACATACATATAACATATATACATATAACAAATAAATCCGAAAGAAGAAAACAAGTGTAGCTCAGAAGACCACAAAATAGCAGCAAACAAACAGGTAACCTGATCTTTCCCTATGCCAGAGAAACTTCTCTCATTACTATGCGTGGATAACTTGCACTTGTGTTGTGGTAGAGAAAATGTCCCATTACCAGGGGAACCTGCACTTTTCCTATGCTCAAAACACATTCCCTATTAGAGTTATCCTACTAAGGTAATTACTCTACCAAGGTAATGTTTTCTATTACCTGGATAACCAAAGGTGTTTTGCAAGGTTCTTTGCAATTGGAAAAGCAGATATATGCAAAATTGTAAAGTGTGACATATGTAGTTATGCACACCTGCCTCCACTATATTCATCCCCAGTGAGGGATAATAAACACCATGGATATTATAAAGAGTAGTCAGTATAAAGTATCCCTCCAGGCTAGGGCTGACATAAATTGGCAAGGTACTTTTGCACATGCACAAACTGCAGTAACAGACATAGTATTTGTTCAAACGTTTAAATGGGGTTTTAAGTCAACAGTGCTATTAATCTGCCACATTTATGAGCTCAAGGTACAAGACAAATGTGCTTAAAGGGTACATAAGGATCTCTTTATTTTATTGTGCTACATGTTCCAACGTGATACATGATACAACTGTTTACCTAAGGTGTGTGTATTGTTTTAATTTTTTTTATTTTATTTTTTTTTAAACATTTTGACCACTTTTTTAAACTTTTAAATTGCATTCCCTGCCTCAAGATGGCTTCACATGTACCTGCATGGACCTCTCAGAACTACATTTCCCATCATCCTCCTGCTCACTGGTAAATCCATCTCAGTTACATATGTGAGCAGGAGGATGATGGGAAATGTAGTTCTGTGCGGTCCATGAGGGTACATGTGAAGCCATCTTGAGGCAGGGAATGCAATTTAAAAGTTTAAAAATGTGGTCAAAATGTAAAAAAAAATAAATAAATAAACACACACCCTATGTAAACAGTTGTAGCAACACATGGGAACATGTAACACAATAAAATAAAAAGGTCCTTACGTACCCTTTAAAGCAAACACAATTTAGACAAGACCAGCTTCTGCATCCTATATTTATGTATTCATTGAACGATACTTCAGGTGCTGCTACAGCAGCAGGATTGGATAACAGGCACACCAGATTTAAAAGCCTACTGTTTAAATATGTATTCTATCCTGCATGGTAATGAGATATTAGGGAAACAGACAAAAAAAATTGAATCAAAGAATACAGACCAATAGGGTGTCCAAAAAATAAATATCACTAAAACCTTTTTATGTTCAATCCAAGTCATTCTGATGAACTGTTAAATATACAATAAAATTCCTGGGGAAAATGACCATATAAAAGTCAGTTGAGTCATTTAGATTTTTATGATGTATTGTCTTTTCCCTTTTCCATTTAACAGATTATGTATAATCATCAAACAAGTGCATTTCTCCATACACAATTCACTTATTTGTCCTATACTGCACACATATGAACTCAGGCAAAGGAAGATGCAGGGCCTGACACAGGAAAATTAACACATAAAATGTAATGTTTTTGCAGACCCATAGGACAAGGAGAAGTATCAGTGTTAATGTTTACACTTCCCGGTGTCCATGTTATTAGGCTAATAAGCAAGGAGATAAAGCTAGACTTGAATCACAGATGCTCACATTAATATCAGGCATTTATTTACAACAGTGTTTCCTGTTAATGACTGAAAAATGCAACAATTGTTTAAATTGTGCTTTATAATGGCACATTGCTGGCACATTATCACAGCCTTCTCTAACAATCTAAGGGACTAACAAGCTGTTCCCAGCTGAAATATCTTGCAATTACAAGACGTCAAATTCTGATGAGATTGTGCTGTTGAAACATCTGTGAGAATAAAGCACCCGTGACGTCTGAATATGCATGACTTTCTGCAGCAGTGACACTCGTGCCTGCGCAATGCTGAGGCCCTTCGGTATCTCAAAAACCCACAAAGGAATGTCAGAAAGCCAGAACTGTAAGACATAAAGGTTTAGTTGACACATGTACAAGACATAGGCAGCACCTATAAGACAGCTACTGTCAAAAACATTATCGAAGTAAAATAACTATCTGCCTAACATGTTGCTCTGGGTTACCTCACAAAAATGTCTTTCCTTCTGTTGGATCCTTATCAGCATTCTCTGACATAATTAATAAACACTGCAACTTATCACATCTGTCAAGCATAGTACTGAGTTAATGGGATGCAGGCACGGTCCTGCTTTTGGGGTGTGCACTAACGTAAGAATGTGTGCAGTACCCATACAACAGAAATACACTGGTAATATATAATACTAAAATAAAAGACAGGTGTGCACTATATTTTCTCCCTTAAAATTGTATTGCTGTTTAATGAATACATTTCAGATCCACTGGCCATTGTTAATATTATTAAGCAACAGGGCAATGTAGATACATTGGTTGAGAAAATATGCCACACACTTTGAATTGGAAAAACTTATTAAAATAGTCTCAAGTTAAATATACGTATATTTATTGTGTTATACATTATTTCTGAAAATGGCAATCATACACAATAAAGCAGTAGGCAAGATTATTTCACAATTAAAACCAACATGACTTTCTTTTTACATAACCTGCACTGTGACGTCCAGCACTTTACCTTGGCCTTATACAATTACCACTTTGCATGGATGTGGAAGCATGTATAACATATGTGGGTGAAATCATAGCTCATAGGTTTTGGCTTATTAACTCAAGAAAAAAAAAAACACAGACAGTACAGGTTCACTCAGGACCAGCTTTCTTTTCTCTTACACTCATGATTTAAAGATCTTTGTTATTAGCTGGATATGACTCAGAAAACAGCAGGACAAAACCTAAGCTGTCATAAAAGACATCACTAAAAATAATTTGGGGTAGGATTTGAATGAAGCTTTTGTCACTGATTTTAGCTGTCATTTTTATCTTACAATGTAGGCTATATTTCCGACAATTGCCTCTTGCCTCACAAACCCACAAAAAATGCTTTCCTTTGGTGTGATGTGACAGGAAATGGCGCTGCGGTGACCCAGACCAGAAGAAACCACAACAAAAACAGAAGGTACGATGCAGTGGCGCGCGCGGCGTTTTATTAAAGAACAAAAATAAACAAAATATTTGAACAAAAACAAACACTTGCTCACAGAGCAAAAATAAAAGATTTGAAATGAAACAAATCTTAAACACAAAAATAAACGCTAGGCTAAGCAGCTGCCTTCACTGATCCTTATATTCTTTTTTAATTATCTCGCCTCTCGCTCTCCCATTCTCCACTTCCGAACACCCACACCTCGAACATGGAGAGCTGCAGGCTTTTTATACAGGTGACCATCTCCCGATTAGCAATAAACTAATCACTTAATTAATTCGGGAGATGGCCACCTTCTGCACAGGTTTTAATTATTAACGTGGATGGGCTTCCCATCCACGCTGCAAAACAAAATGCACGGAGGTTCGCCGTCATTTATCCACAAATACATTTTTAAAACAATAACACAAAATACAAAATAATAAATAAATACAAAATAACACCGGGGCGGAGGGGGAGACCCTGTTCTAAAATAATCACTGTATAGGGCTGCTCGCCCTGTTACATGTGGCTTAATCCTTCTTGCACTGAATTCAAGTAAAATATCCTCACAAAACTGATTCCCTAAATCCCACCAATCAGAAGGACAGCCCAACCTCAAACACCATGCTTGTATATAGACACAGGGCCTGAAACTGTGTGACCTTCTAGCAGCACCCTATTGAGAGAATATGAACTTCAGTGCATAGGGGAAGTGTTAGTCGTGAAACTTGTAGTAGCAGCAATACATGCAATATATTTCAGAAATCCTTTGTGATATACTGCAGAGGATCCCCACTGCCAGGTGTTCTTGGAATTGTTGTGACTTGACCTTATACAATAAAGTTAATAATGAAATACCTTCCATGATCCTTTACCATAAACATATACATTGCTGGTAAAGAAAAGTGACTCATAGAGTTTACATGTATGTTAAAAATACCAGCTACTTTAGGTTTCTGCTCTGAGAGTGTAATGTATTGACATCTCAGCCCATTGAATTGAATGGATAGGTAAGGGAAGGACCCGAACCGCAAAACATATGATTTACCGACGAACGACTTACCATTCAGGTAAAGGGCTCTGCAGACTGTTCATAAGGTAAACTGGTCAATGATGTCTGCTTATAGATAGAAAGCAAACAACGCAAAACTATGGAAGATTACAGCAAACAAAAAATAAGTACTTATGTTTAAGTGTAAAATTGTACAGGTTTGTGTGACACTGCCACTTTGATGAGAAGACTGGAAATAACTTTAGGAGCCTGTAACCCTCTTAGCTTAATCAATGCTGCCTGCCTCTCAGTTGTTAAAAATAACCCTTGAACTGAGGCTGAAACAGTGATCTGCAATCACGGCAGTGTCAGACTAGCTTAGCTTCAGAACCATTTCTCAATAAACTCAGACATGCACAGACATTAGGGCTCCTCACTGTCATTAATTCATTTTATCTTTAAGCAAGGAGCATATTCTTAGCATAAACCCACATTCACAATTCATATCACACCATTACAACCCTGTGTAAATGTATCAACATTCTGCGCTAAATGCAGCTTGTGACAGCACTAAAACACAGAGATAATATATGTTCATAATATAGGCTTGTAGGATTTTTTATATCCAAAATGCATAATGTACATCAAAGTAGACATTTCTGTAACTGAGCAACCCTTGTTGAAGCCTTTGTAGCGAAATGATGGAAACAAGATTCAGTATACACAAACCACATGGGGGAGGGGGTGGGTGTTGCCGCGGGACACATAACAACAGACATATCTGACTAAAATACAAAACAAAATAACTCCCTCTCTATAATGCACATATATTGAAGCAAAAATGTCACTTTCCGTGAATTAACCATGCATAAAATCACCATGTAATCAACGTTATATTAAAAAAAAAAAAGTAACATTTCCACTCGTGGATAATTTTAATTAGCAGTTTTTAAACTATAAATAGACTGGCTAAACGATGGTCAGGAGTTCAGTTCGAAGCAACAGACAAGCAAACCAAGTGCGAGAAGGACAGCGGGTCGGACAAGGGGAAGAGGGAATGGGCTCACCCCACGTTCGGCTGCCAGAACGGGGCTGACTTGGAGCTGAAGCGTCTCGTCTCCAGAAGAAAGTAAATACATTAGGAAAGATAACTATGTAATAGGCCTAATATTTACTTAGTTATACATTTAATGTTGAATAAGATGTCTGTGTTATAAAGTGCCAGCGCAGCTTTTCTTCAGTTCAGATACTGTATCAAAAGGGAGAGACAGAAACGGAAGTTAGACTGAGAAGTTGTTTACAGTTTGAACAACACTGGTACTGTATTTACTGTAGAAATATTGCATGAATCACTAGTATAAGGATTGGGGGACATGCTGTAGGAGCATTATATCCAAGGTGCGTTATAATCGAGAGACTTGTAGTGAGGGAGCACTGTATAAGCAAAAATGTAATGTGATATACAGACGGATTGATGAATGGACAGAGACACCTCCATAATAAGAAAAATCTGAAAGTTTACCATGGTTAGCTACAATTTTTACTAAGGTTTACCATATTTTTGTGTGATTTACAATGCATCCCTGTGATTTGCCATGCTTCATTATGTGCCGTGGTAAACTTCTATAAAAGGTAGTTAAAATGACTTTTGGGTCTTTTGAGCCATGCCAGTAAAGAGAGGTCATGGTTATGGTTCATTTCCACTAGAGTAGACACAGAAACACAAGCAATGCAAACAAGCACATCTGAGAAGGAATGCTTAATAACTGCCAAACAATGCAAATAAAAATATAGGCTACATTTGGTGCACTCAGATGTATCACCGGAGTAGGCATATTCTAAATGCTTATAAACCTCTTGTGATGTTTTTTGTACTTTATTGTTCTACTTTATAAAAGTGTTCCTGGAATATAACAAAAAACTAGCTCATGCTCCATCATTAATATACAATTCCATTTCCTCTGTATTTTATAAAATAAGGCACACCTAAAATAAAACCTTTTCACATTGCACCAATCTGTGAGATAAAGCAATTTTATAGACTTCTTGCTCATGTGAACAATTTAAAATACCACTGAGAAGGATCACTGTAAGGAATTTGTTAAATTAAAAGGAATTGTGGTGCAGACTTTATATGGAAAACTAGTTTACAATTGAAATGCCAGATATCAGACTTGGAAACACTTGCAGACATTGGAATTTTGGGGAAACCCCATGTAGATTATCCAGAAATTCTGAGAACAGATTGTTGCCAATGAACTTTGAGAGAAAGAACATATCCAGCATCATTAATCTACCCATGAAGTTTAAAAATAAGAACACAAAAGAAACAGTAAAAGCAAATGAAAAAAGCTTGAACTTAAAATAATCTAAAATAGCCACCAACTATAGAGTCTGTGAGAGATGGGGCGGAAGATGACTCAGTGTTGGATAACACGGTTAACGACTTAGGAACGGAAATGGATATGAGAATGGAGAGTACTTCACAAAAGACTAGTTCAAGATCTGCAGTTAGCAGAGACATAGCACTCCAGGTTTGTGTCTGAGGCAGGAGCAAGGCGACAACGGTCAGGGGTTTGAAGATTCATCAAGGGTGAATGAAATGCTTGAGGGAGAAAGGACAAGGGCCTTGCACTGATCAGTACTTCTTACGAAGTCAGTCAAGTCAGTTGAATGAAATCCAGTGACAGGATGCAAACCACAGTTTGCAGGATATCAGCACCCTTGTCATAGATGAGAGGAGGACTTGCATAAACACAATTATTGGTGAACCTAATAATCCTTGCGAACCCGGTCAGACAAACCAGCGTAAGAGAGAAACACATACAGATTCAAAAAGGCAGGAGCCTATGGCAATTCCTTCAGATATTTCACCTATAAATCCACCCGAATACCAAATGGAGGACTGTGCAACTAAGTGGAAAGAAGTAGAGCAAGCTGTGAAAAAAACAAGGGCATCATCATCTCCAGGGCCTAATGGAGTTCCATGCAGAGTGTACAAGAGTGCTTCTGGATTTCTACGAATCCTGTGGAAATTGATGAAAGTGGCATGGGAAAAATAGGTTGTACCAAGAGCATGGCGCCGAGCAGGTGGAGTCTTTATACCAAAAGAAAAGAATTCTACAAGCATCGATCAGTTTTGTCCTATTTCCCTATTAAATGTAGAAGGCAGGATTTTCTTCAGCATTATTGCTCAGAGATTGTCAACCTACCTATTAAAGAACTGCTTCATTGAAACTTCAGCACAAAAAGCAGGCATTCCAGGTTTCCCAGGATGCTTAGAACACATCAGCACAATCTGACAACAAATTCAATCAGCAAAAAAGGAGAGGAAGGAGCTCCATGTGAATTTCCTGGATTTGGCTAATGCATTTGGTTCAGTGCCACATGAACTTCTTTGGGCAGCATTTGATTTTTTCAGTGTAACGATGACAATAACACATTTAGTGAATGCCTACTTTGGAGATTTGCAATTTAGTTTTTCAACTTCAGAATTCAGCACTACATGGCAATGCCTAGACATTGGAATAATGGCAGGATGTACCATTTCCCCACTGGCTTTTACCATGGCAATGGAAGTAATTATAAGGGCATCAAAATGGGTAGTGGGAGGAGAGTGCTTGGCTTCTGGAATGCGACTACCACCAATTCAAGCATACACGGATGACATGACAACAATGACTACAACAGTAGCTTGCACTAATTGGTTATTGGGCAAATTAAACAATAACATTGAATAATAATAGGCATGAATGCAATTCAAGCCCACTAAATCAAGGAGCATCTCTATAATTAAAGGTAAAGTAGTAGATAAAACGTTCTACATTAATGGTGAGGCAATACCAACAGTCCGAGAAGCCAGTGAAAAGTCTAGGGAGATGGTACGACGGGGATCTAAAGGACACAGTTCATGTGAGAGAGGTTAAACAACAAGCAGTGAAAGGGTTGAAGAGCATAGACAGCAGCGCTTTACCAGGCAAACTGAAACTCTGGTGCTTTCAGTTTGGTCTACTGCCAAGACTGCTGTGGCCACTGACTGTGTACGAGGTTTCCTTGACAACAGTTGAGAAGCTGGAAGCTTTAATCAGTTCATATGTCAGGAAACTATAACAATAACAATAAGGCACATTTGACTTTATGGTAAAGGAATACTGCAGCTACCAGTCTCTGCTCTAAGCAAGGAGTTTAAGTGCGCCAAGGTCCGACTGGAAATGACATTAGTAGATTCACGTGACAAATGCGTATGGGAGGCAGCACCTGTGTTGAGAACTGGAAAAAAATGGATGGCAAACAAAGCTGTGGAAGATGCTAAGGCTGCCCTTCGAATCGGAGATATTATGGGGCAAGTTCAGCATGGAAAAGGAGGTATTGGTCAACCCCGCCTCAACGGAGGAAGCTGGTAGTCAATGAGGTGCAAAAGCAGGAAGAGAGGATCAGGTGTGTAAAGGCCATTTCCCAGGCCAAGCAAGGAGGATGGATGAGATGGGAGAGTGTGGAACAACGCAAGACTGGCTGGCAAGACCTATGGACAATGGAACAGAGCAGGATCAGTTTCCTCATCAGATCAGCATATGATGTTCTCCCATCACCACAGAACCTAAACCTCTGGGTGGATGAGGATCCCTCTTGTCCTTTGTGTTCATTACCTGCAACAATAAGGCACATTTTGATAGGATGTAAAGTGGGTCTTAGCTATGGACGGCTTACTTGGCGCCATGACCAGGTGCTGAGATGTTTGGCCTTAGCATTGGAAGACAAGCTTAACCTGATCAATAAGTTGCCACCAGTTCCACCAAAGCATTACACACAAAAGACAATATTCCTCCATCCACGAGAGCAACCATCAAGAAAAGGTGTTCAAATCAAGCCTTGCTCAGGACAATTGGAAGCTGCTAGAGACTGGAAGATGCTGGCAGATGTTGGTCAACGGCTTATTTTTCCACCTGAGATTGCCACCACTAACCTTCGACCAGACATTGTCTTGTGGTCTGGATCAGCATGCCTTGTTCATCTGGTAGAGTTAGCAGTGCCATGGGAAGATGCTGTGGATGAGGCGTATGAGAGGAAGAAACTTCAGTATGCTCAACTAGCTGCTGAAGCGGAACAGCGAGGATGGAGAGTCCGAGTTTACCCAGTGGATGGGTTGTGGAGGATTTGTGGCACACTCTACAACCTGGTTTCTCAGAGACTTCGGGTTCAGTGGCCAAGAGTTGCGTCGCACAGAGAAGAACTTATCTGAAGCAGCAGAAAGGAGCAGCAACTGGCTGTGGTTGAGACGGAAAAATTCTGGATAGGGATCTCAAGCACAATAGAAAGAAAGCAATGCTGATGTACAGGTAAGTAATCTGGGCTGAGCTGAGTGGGGGATGGAGGGGGGTGATGCTGGGACGCCAGAATCACTGTTGAGCCCTCTTGAGGTGTCGTGGGCTAGTCAACGAAACACCGAGGATGAAAGGTGCCCACTTGAAGACCCCAGAGATGTACCCTACTTAGCTCAATCCAGACGGTTGTCATGCTGATGCGCTGGGGAGACCTGGGTTGATCCCCGGAGCCAGCATCGCATCCGTTGTGTGTGCTGATGCGCTAGGGAGGCAAAATGAGCTGATCCCTTGAGCCAGCATTACACTTCAGCAATCAACACCAGACAGAAGGATATCTACATCATCAGATGGAAAACTACTGATAAAAAGCTATTTCTACTCCACCTGGAAACCAGATGTACAGTATAGTAGTGCTGTATCTCAATTCAAGCCATCTGTGACATGGTAGCGTCACAGCCCAAGATATTACCGGCAGGTAAGAGACCCAGAGACAGAAAGCTGCAGTTTTACATGCAAAGTGCACTTTAATTAACAAAAACAAACACACACAAAATAAACATGGCACAAGGGCCAAAATAAAAGATTCATGCAAAACAAAACAGGCTGGGCATTGGCCTTCACTATAAAGTTTAAAATGCAGTTTCACACAGGTGCACTCATCTAACTCCCTTCCCAAAAAAGGATTTTGCTCTTCCTTTATACAGATGACCACTCCCCAATTATCAATCAATTACGTAACTGGGGAATAGCCACACATGTGATTGTTGGCAGGGACAGAATTAACCCCATCCCTGCCAACCTTACGGTTGCCCTCCCACGCCATCTCAGAAAACTTGTTTCTGCTTTCAGCTCAGTTAGTTGCAAAAACTGTTTTGATACAAAACAGATTACATTTAACAATGCATCCTTTCCTTGGTTTGGAAACAAGATGTTTTTCAGTCCGGCCCAGTAATGGGTTGAACCTCTGCCTACCAGACATGAACAGTCTTCAAAGTTTTAAAGCAGAATGAATTTACTGGCAGTTGCATAATTCTGATGACTAAAGCTGAGGTCATTATGCTTACACATAATTTCTGATTTCTGGCCATCTGTAGCTGCGTGGACCATTAGGGAAAAAATAAATCTTGCATTTCAGCTTTGTCTAAAAGTTTCCATTTCTTTCTGGCACAGAATTCAACCACCTTCACTACTGGCAAATACTTTTGCTGAAGAGACCAGATTTTTCTTATTCTTGTTACACTGTTCCTACTAAAGCTGAAGATGATTTTGCAGCCTTACCAGAACTAAGTTAAGCACAGAATCAACACTTTACCATAAAATATTTTGGGCAATGAACATGCATTGGCGTGCATTCAAGGTCACTGCAAAGTCTTCATAAGCCCCATCATCAAAATTATTCTAAATATGAAATAAAGGAGCAAGCCATTAGTACTGCTTCATAAAGTCTACATAATCTGACTATATATTTATGGTAAACAACAAACTTCAAATCAAATTTATTATAGCAATGTCCTTATTTTTGACAGCTTTGTTCATCATCAATTTAATATGAACATCAACATTTTGCTGGTGCTCTTTAGCTGGTATAAATGTTTCCTGCAAACCCAACAAGGGCAGAAGTGTGCCTTGACCACATGGATTGATCTGACCTATAGTCTTTATTTTATACAGGTAACCCTCCCATTTCATTCTAGTGATGTGTCTAGGAAACTCACCTCACTACAATACAACAATAATCTATAAATGGGTAACAAATCGATTTAGTGGGCAGCCTCCAGGATATGTTGAAGGATTACTGTCATTGTACACACACAGTAAAAGCTGATGCAAGCAAAAAATAAATACAAAAATGTGGGTTAGTGGTAAATATGTTTTTTTTTTAAAAGATTAGTTCCGTACTTCCCGTGCTACCAAATGCATTATGCTTACATTTGTTATGTTTAGAAATGTGTTAAATGGATGGATTTTACTTTAACTATTCCACAGTCTGAGCCTAAAATGTGTTTACTTGTTTCTGTATTATTATTATATTTAAATCTATTTTAAATTGATTATGGTTTAATAAGTAATCCTTTAGAGACTGTGGTGTAACATCTGTTTAACACAGCCGCAATATTGTGGTACAAAGATAAAGAGAGCACCAACGCATCAAAAGCTGTTACAAATAATGGATGGTGGAGTGTAATTGTACTATTCAAAATATTCCACATTTATCATGTTGTTTATTATGTCTTTGACGAAACTTGGGGGCATCGTGTAAAGAATGAACATACAGTATCTTATATCCTTTCTCCTAGAATGTTATTTCACTGCACACCACTCAAATTATATACCATATTCTTTCTGTAGTATAAGGTATGACAGTTTGACAGCTGAGAATAGGTATCATGTCTCTGAAGCCAAAATGTTACAGGACTATTATTAGGTGCTGTATAGAATGGTTAGTTATCAATCTTTTCCTATACCCCTGGAGCTCAATAAATTCAAAATCTGCTTACACAACTGGTGCTGACAATTTTGTTATTTTATTTTGTAGGATTTACGGTACCTTCCCCATAATATAGACAGAAAGATGTGTCTGGCTTGCGTCCAGCATGGAAAAGAACACAGAGTATGATATACAGGATTCTGTTTTCAGATATTCCAGTAGTCATAGATATCCAAACCTGATATGTGACGGTTTGGTGACATTTGGTGGTGTTCAAGCAGTGCAACTGCCAAATCCATAACTGACATACTGACATTTTAATTAAGCCAGTACCCAGCCTATTTATTTGTTAATAGAAATACATACTGCAGCTAAGCACATTGTAACAAACCATATTGAAATTGTAGTGACCAGTTCCTGGAATGCTTAATTTAACTGTCACAATGCCTAAAGTTATAAAGGCATTTTTTCTCTGTTAATGTGGTCTCACTGTTGACAAACTTCTGCTCTTTTGAGAAATATGAAAACCTTGCAATTATAATAACAAGGCTAAATGTATGCAAACCTTCTGTGCACCAGATTGGCTGTCATTAAGAAGGATGCATCAGGGATCGCATAACCCAGCAACTTATTTTGTAGAGAGGCTATTAATTATAACATGTTGACATTAAAGTAATAGAGAGGATAGTTCAAAAATGGCCTGTTGTTGTTTGAACGTAATTTTTCTTCTGACAGGTTTTAATTAATTTATCAAGAGCTAAAAAATGTGGTTAGCTGTTCAAAGTAGTGAAAACAAATGTACTTTGAGGGGTTCTCTATTAAATTCATCCAATAAAAAATTAGTTGCTACTATCTCTAAATTAAACAGAATAATCCACTATTGACTTTAACACATTTTTTAAAATTAAATGTAGTTAGACAAAGGAGGAAAGGTCATTATAATAATGGGCTTTACATTTGGGAATCAGGCAAGCTGATCAAGATAAATAACTCTACATTTTTAATGTTCTATCTTGTGGGTATTTGTGCTTTTAGTCTAACTGTTTAGAGAAGTCTATTCCAGTCTTATTCAACCAGCCCCATGTCTATTGAAACTTTGTATATTTATATAAACTCAAACAATACGTAACATGTAATGTTCTACCTAGCAAAAATATATACCGGTGCCCTGCATTACTATTCTTTCAATTCGCTTTTCCTACTCGCAACTAAGGCAGTTTGCTGAGAAAGACCAGAACAGCTAAACAAAACAAAAACAAAAAATTAACAGCTTTATTTCAGGCATGAAGTTTATTTAATATACAAATAGCTCTTGAAAACCTACTACAGTATATCTGCAGTCTGTAGATCCCTCCTGAATACCAAATTGAATCACACAATAATCTGCAAATTGATGGCAAGTCTCAGTGACCTTGGTGCCATGTCAACTTCAGCTGAACGCTACTTTGAGACTAAGGCCGTGTCCACACTGCATAACGGATCTCAAGAACCGTACTCAAAACCATTCAAATTAATCCAACTCAAAGCGTCCTCATTTCATGTTTATCGGGCTTAATGTGTACACACACTATTAGAATAGTTTGGTTACAGTTTCTAGCAGCGCAATGAACAGTGAAAATCAATACGATAGTATCCCACCATGCACTGTAGTTTATGCTGAAACAATGTGTTATACTTCATATTAATAGAGGTGCATATTGCTAAAAAGAAATAAAACAAGTATTTTGGAAAAAGTAAGTATGAACACACACACACACACACACACACAGAAGTAGCGTTTGAAGTTTTCAGGTTTTATTTTTACTGAGGTGACATTCCTTTAAACAAATTGAGCTGATTCTGTTTTCATAACTACAAAATAATCTTTGTTTTTACCTTCATATCTTGCCTGCGCCTAATTCTGGTCCCATTAATTTTATTTCAAACAGAGCTGACAAATAATAATAATAATCTTTATTTTTATATAGCGCCTTTCATAGTGGACCACCATCACAAAGTGCTTTACAAGAGGCGAGACTATCGTGTGTGAATTGTTCAACCCGATCCAACTTTTAACTCACATTTCATTTTTGCAGTCGCCTAATTTAACTTTGTGCTTTTGTTATTTCCCCCACTAATTTAACAGAGATGTCCTGACAGTTTTTTGTTTTTTTTTAAGCATAACAATGAATACCCATTGCAGAGTGTACACTGATAGCAAGTCCTTCAGGCAACAGTATCTCGGCACGCATACCACAAAAGATTTTGGGATATTGGAGGAATCACAAAAAATGCAGTTCGGTATTACAGTGTCCACACTTCTGATAAACCGCACTATCTGATGTGATCTAATTAGAACAGGACTCGAGACTGCCTCCTGAGGTGGTCTCGAGTCCGGTTCTGAAGTACGGTATTAAACGCTGCGCAGTGTGGACGCAAACCGTATTTATCACTTTTAAGTCAGTTTAAAGGCATAGTGAGGACAGGGCCTCATATTCTTCTGCTGTAGATCTGAAGTGATTAAAATATGAGGGAATAAAACAACAACTGGACAGTCATAATCAGAAAAGAACAATATGTATAGATGCATCACATTCCAGCTCCATCAGACGTTGAGGTAGACAGTACAGATAGGATATACTTGCACACTACATTACTGACCCACACATAACCTACTAGCACACTACATTAATTACCCCCACATAACCACTATGGATAAGTAGCTTGTGTTAACATCACTCAGGACCAGTTATTCACAGGTCCAGACCTTCACCGCTGATTTTAAACTATGTGTTATATTCACAGGTCTAGCCTTAATGCCATCCTTGGTTTTTTTTTGGTCTGATACAATGAAGCACTGATTTGAGCTCAATGCAAAAATATATTTATTTTCGTGAATTCCAACGAAAAAAAATTAAAAAATAAACCTGTTTTATTTGGAACTTGCTTGTGTTTGGTTAGGATTTTTTTTTTTTTTTAAATGTTTTCCCTTGACATTTAAAGTGACCCTCAGGAAGTTCAGTAATGGAAATTCTATAAAAATGAGAAAGTGCTTTATTCTACTTTTCCCACAAACTCTGACCATATTATGTATTCGACAGCTAATTTCTTCCAGAATCAATACCAAAGCCAATAAACCAAATATGCTTGCAATGTTTTATGATCATAGATCAACTTTGTTTTATGAATTTTACAGGTTTTTGTGCAACAAAGATGCTTGGTTTTCAGTCTGCTGTGTGGTGGTGAAGCTGTACAGTAACAGTGGGAGTCAGTCCTGTTTTGGGTTGTGTGTAGGTATTAAGAGCTGTTGTTCCAATAAAGGGGGTAATAACAGCAGTGTTGGACTTCGTAAGATTAAAGTCACAAATCTGATACAAGTTCAAGCAAAAGAGTGTATCCTCCTGAAAGAGTGCATACAATTCTCACTAAGTCCCTACTGAAGATGATTTCCACTTTCTATTCAATGTCTATTTATCCATTACTCTCAATGCAACATATCTGCACAGGAGGAACTGCTAAACATGTCAGTTGCCAGGGTCCTCTTGTTTCACACGCCTGTTTTAAAATAAATGGAAAGAACAATAAAACCTGAGACTTGAATAACTGGTAAGAATATAAAAACTGTAAACTGGAAGTTCCTGCAAAGCCTCTGTATTCTCGATCTTCTTTGTAATAAAGCTTGGGGAAACAGCTAAAGCACCTTTGTGCATCAGGGAGCAGCTTAGGAGAAAGTTGAAAGTCTGTTACGACAATATCCACGCAAACATTGATCATAAAAGAAGTCAAAAACATTTGGAATTCACATTTTATTTTGTCAGCACTATCCTTATTTCAGACTATGAATGGCAACTGGAATTGTGTAGGAAATATACGTTTCAGTGCATGTTGCAAATGAAAAGTTTAAAGCATACCTGTGACCTCACTAGAGCACTCAGACTCATCAGGCGCATCAGGGTATAGCCATTAATCCATCTCCCTGCAACCCCTAGTGGAGGTATTAATAAATACTGCATTTGCCCTATTTGTGAAAAAACAGAACCTCAGCTTTATTGATTCAACCATTTTATGTTATCAAAGTAAAGGATGAAAATGTGATCACATCAGAAGGTTTGAAATGAAATTGCTATTTGGTACATATGCCTTCTGGTGTTTCTTATTAGTGACATTTCTTAAATGTGTTGTTCACATTGTATTCCTTTATTTAACAATCAGCTTAGCATATTAGTATATTTATCCCTTTGATGCAAGTTATAGATTGGTATCATCTGGTGAAGCTGGCTTACCTTTTGGTATGTTACATTCACCCATCTGTTTTACATTCTGCTTGTTAAGCACAACTGCATTTGTACTGCCTGTCGTAAAACATCATAAACAGTGCATGGATTTAAAAGTACTACAGATAACAAAATTAATTACTGATCCCTCGTGAGCAGTCCAGATTTCCTGTTAAATGTAATCATGTTTATATATTCCCTGTTAAATACAATCCATTAGCACTCCGCTACTGCATATACCAATAATGCGGATACATGCAGTAGAAATCCTAATCTCCTCAACATGTACTGTAGAACTGTTTCTCCATTGTAGCGATGGGACTGTTATATAGTTACCCTTCCAATAAACAAAGCAAGCCCTTCCAATAAACAAAGCAATCAACCAAATCCCTGGAACAAGCCAATAGATAAATAAATAATTTCATTCCTGTGATTCTGTGTCTTAGTCAACCATACTGTGGTACTGAACGGTGGTCTCGCTGACTCCACTCTCATGGCTTTATCACACTGCTGAAGAGATCAATGCTCAACAAGATCACTGATCTAAAGACCTGTTATATATACTGGATTCTGCAGAGTCAATGTCGCGGTTTGAACCATCGCCCCATCCCAACTTTTAGCTGAAAGTCAAATTTTCACCATTAATTTATGGTTTTTAATAACCATGCGCAAATAATGCCTGAGGGGAAATATTGCAGCTCATGTGAATAGAAACAACTGCCAAGAAGTAGTTGCTCTGTGCAATAATGATTCAGGGTTAGGGTTATCGTCAGTTCTGATGACAGTGTGTTTTCCCAGTGTAATTTCTTGCTTGCAGAGACGATGTAAAGCCCTTTGTTTTAGTGGACAGAAAATTTCCTGTGTTTACATTTTTTTTAAAATGTTGCCTTAACGACAACTTTACGCCCCCTGGGTTAACAATACACACATGTAAATAGTTTTTGGGTTTCACAATCATACTTGTTTTATTTTATCAATTGAATGTCTTGACAAAGATAATTGTTTACCTAATCTGTGAAGCATGATTGTCTTTGATTGTTTTCCAAAGGTCTCTAATTGATCAGTGTACCTTAATAGTGAAATTAACTGCAGCCAAGCTTTGCAATGAATACAAGGTTATATGCTACTATATCCGGCCCAGAGGAAATTCAAATCTCCTCTGGTAAATTACTTTGCTGTACTGCCGTGCAATGCTACAGAAACACAGTAATTCACTTGTTTAGAAAACAGTTACAGCCTAACTTAAAATTATTAATATTTCCCCCCTCACACAGTGTGCGTGTCACTACATTTTCAAAACACTCTAGGTCACAATGGCTGAGTTAATCACCTACAGTATAGAGATATTTCATCCTCTGTCTTGAGGGGAAAGACTGTCCAGATGTCTGTAACTGTATTCTAAACCAGATGCTCTATATACCAATAATTTAATTGAAATGAATGGGTCCCGTTCACAAAACTCTTACTCAGGGGTTATTTAAAGAATGTATTTTTCAAGTCTGTTTTGATGGATTGTCTACTTTTTCATATTCATGGACTGTTCTTGGTTGTCAGTTTCATAAATATCAAACTTTATTTAGTCCTTCAAAACTTATGACTCTGAAAATTATTATTATGTTTCAAAAGCTCTTGAGTGTAAACATTTTCAGAACTAGCTCAATAAACAGTTGACGTGCACACCTGCAGAAACACAGTAATTCACTTGTTTATAAAACAGTTACAGCCTAATTTAAAATTATTACTATCCCCCCCTCACGCAGTGTGTGTGTCACTACATTTTCAAAACTCTCTAGATCAGGCTTTTCGTACTCAGTTCCTGGAGGACTGCAGTGTCTTCTGGCTTTTGTTCCACTCGAGTGCTCAATTTCTTAATTGGGCTAATGATTTGATTAAGTGGACACATTTAACACTTCTCTACAGGCCTCAAAATGCTTCATAGGTAGTGTACCCTGAATCAAGTGCATTTTTAAAACCATCAACTGTAAAAGACCTTGAAAAATATTAAATATGTCAAATTGAACAAATAATTAGATCAGTTATGTTAATTGAGAGATTAAGTTGGAATGAAAACCAGAAGACCCTGCGGCCCTCGAGGACTGGAGTTTGACACCCCTGCTGTGGGTCACCAATTCCATGGAGCCATCAAGTGAAACGATGTGAAAAGCTTGAATGAATAATCAATTGCTTTTCAATAATTACACGTCAGGCCAGCCAAAAATCATTGGTGAAATAATGTAGGTTTCTGTGTTTCAACAGTAATTATTTTAGCAGGTTAACAGTAATTTGGACAATGGTGCAGACATCTATGGCATATCATTAGTCATCCTGTAAAATCAGTAAGTGAAGGCATATCAAGAGAATAATAAGGATATACCTCTCATCTAGTGTTGTTATAGTATAAGACTTTACTTTCCAAGTGTATGCTCAGCTTCTTGTATTTTTAAGTGGAAGTCTGTATTGCCAGGATTCTGACCTTATTAAAATTGGTCCTAATGTTAAAAATGTGACTGACGAGAGTAAAAAAAAAAAAGTTGCATTCCATCGAATTACAGTAGTGAAAAAGAATGCACAAGGGACATCTATGCTAATGCGTGCACTAAAAAGCAGCCCAGCATTGCAATTCTGAAATTTAATCAGCTTTAAAATAAGATGAAAGGGAAAAACATACATTAGTTTAGAGATTGCAGGGGTCCTGTTTAAATCTAAAGACGCAGACATTAACAATTACTTGCTGAACCCACTGGGGAATTTAGAGTGCCAGTGAGAAGCCAAGGACATGTAACAGATTCAATAAAGTCTTTGCCTCAGGCCTAGATGAAGATGTTGCTTCATGAAAAATAAAAATTGGCTATCCCCGTTGTTTTGTTTTGTAACACCCCAGACTCAACATTATTTTTAAATGCGCATCTATTAGGGGGTTTAATCGGTTGAGGATTAATCGATTAATCACAGCTGTGGGCTTTGATCGATTCAAAAATAATTGATCAATTAATCTTGTCTACCTGAGTGCAGTACAAAAAAAGGTGCAGGAAAAAGAAATGGCAGAGGGTACTTCTAAAGACCTTGACAAATAGGCAAGTGGAAGGTATACCCAATATTTCACAATGTCTCAAAATGAAGAAAAAAAGAAAATTAAAATAAAATAGCACTCAGAAAGTCACCTTTAATAGAAAATGTCAAGATTAAAACGTGTAGTATCTACCTGTCCTGATCCCTAAAAACTCAGAAACTGCTCTAGTGTTGTATTGTTTCTCCTGTATTTTCTATTGATATTTATCCACTGTTAAAGTCATTGAGAAAATACTTCAGCACTCACACCCGCCATTTGTTCACAGAAAAAATTATTAAAAGAATAAACAAGAATGGTTTTCTAAGCATTAAAAAATGACATGTTGTAATGCAAAATGAACAGAAGGCCAAGGGCTGTGTTCTGATCACAGCGCAAATGCGAGTGCAAGCACAAGCGGCACTTGCCCCTGATTATGTGTCGCAAAAATGGAGCGGAGACATAAAAAAAAAAAAAACACTGCGTTGAAATGGTATTCTGAAGACATGTCCTACGTTATAGAGCGCCTTCCCCATTGCCACATGTCGGCATAAATTTTGGGGTGTGGTATCATTAACATATTCACCAAAGCGATTCTGGTTTACGTATTCTCTCGGCGAGTGACCTACTACTTGCTGTTCTGACTTTTCTTGCTCTGTGCTATTGCCACTCGACATGATAGCCTCTTCTACACTCAAAACGGAGCCTTGCGGCGATGTAAGCACATTCTGTCTCTTAAAGGGTTGTTGTCTGGCCCTGATTGGATAGCAGATTCCCCAGCCTACTAAGCACTGATTGGCTGGGCGTTGTCAGTGTGCCACTAAACCCGCTTGTGCTGGGTTTTATTTTGGTCAGAATCACACTTTTGGAGAGGCCAAGTCCTACAGGGCAGACGCGTTTGCTTTTAACCACTGCGTCTGTGACTGCACTTGTTTCATCAGAATCGAGCCCCAAATGGTTTATGTGAAATGTAGGGGTTTAAAGATATTAAAGGTCAGGATATGATATGGATATACAATATGATATATAAATAAGCTACATAGTATGAAGTAATATACAATTAAATTAAACAATTATCAATGTACCCATAATATAACCCACAGTTTGTAATTCAAGAACCATTTGGTCTATAGTGAGTTATGCATTGCTGGTGGTCATGCACCATGACAGTCACCTCGGTTACGTATCATGATTTATGGATATACAATGAACTGTTACACCCCTACCTGTATTGTGGAACAGCCTTTTTTTTTTTCAAATGACCTATCTGTGATTTATAACTGCTATGATGTACTGTAAACCGTGCATAAAATCTGGAGTATGTCACTACAGATAAACTGCTATATATTTTAGTCATTCGTTTGAGCTACTACCACAAGGAAATTGCATCACGATACTGATTCAAATGAAAACTGTCCTCAGATGACGTACATATGGTGCAATGCTGGTATAGCACCATGCAAGAAATAATTATGCAAACCACCTTGTCTTGAATTGCACCCTATCCTATACTCTATAAGGCTTTAAACCTGCTTATTATTAATCTGTAAGAAACAAAAAGCAGCAACAAAAAAAGACCAAGCATATAATTTTTTCCTTCAATCATCCATGATAATTGCATTGCAATCTAAAGGATGTTTTTTTACACCTATGTATAGTATAATTACAAAAGATTCCCATACAAACGAGTCTTCACCTGAACCATTATGACACAGCCTGCAATCTATTATGACAGTAGGCAGTAAAAGAAACATGTGTACTGTATGTCAATTTATGACAGTAGATCTACTTAAAACTGTGAAATAAGAGCTGAATTTACAATAAGGCAAGAAAAAATGCTTGTGAACTTTGAAACAAAATTGCTTGAGTGGACCTAGACTACTATATGGTTATTATATTTCTATAAAAATACGAGAAAGATAAGGTTATAAATAAATAAATACAGGCGATTTCCATTTATTGATTTTTGTTTTTTTTTGGAGTAGTCAAAATAATGTTACAAGTTGGGTTTTTTTTTGTTTGTTTTTTTAACAAATATCAGTTCTGAATTTATCTTGCGTTCATTCAAATCAAATAACAGAAATGATTGTGCTCCTACAGGTTTGTGTACATATCAGAAGTTGTAGGAGCATGTTTGTTTTATAAATTTCAGAGATTTAGAACATAAACCAGGCTAAGTAAATACAAATTAATATTCTGGTAAAAAAAACATAAACAATTGTCAGGCTTGCTTATTAATGTCAACTTTTCCTTTGACAGCTCTGTTTAATGTCGCTCTGTTTAACTCAAGCTTCAGTGAACTGCACCTAGCTGGGGCGAATAGAATAGACCATGTTAAATATTCCCACTGGTGACCTGGTTCTTTAAACTGTTTTTACTTAGGCACTGACATTGGAAAGAGGCCTTTAAAACAAGGTCCTATTTGTGTATTTCAGGTAGATGACCATATTAGCCTTGAATGCAAGTGTTTTGCAATGTTGCTGCTGCGTTGTATAACAGACCTACCTCGTGCAGAAAACAAATATTTTCACACAAAATCTTTACAAAATAAGAGAAAAGGTGATATCAAAGGAATAAAATGTATCTATTTTCCGATAAATATATACAGTGGCTTGCGATAAGTATTGACCCCCCTTGGCATTTTTCCTATTTTGTTGCCTTACAACCTAAAATGGATTTTTATTTGGATTTCATGTAATGGACATACACAAAATAGTCAAAATTGGTGAAGTGAAATGAAAAAAAAAACTTGTTTCAAAAGATTCTAAAAAATAAATAACAGAAAAGTGGTGCGTGCATATGTATTCACCCCCTTTGCTATTAAGCCTCTAAATAAGATCTGGTGCAACCAATTACCTTCAGAAGTCACATAATTAGTTAAATAAAGTCCACCAGTGTGCAATCTAAGTGTCACATGATTTGTCACATGATCTCAGTATATATACACCTGTTCTGAAAGGCCCCAGAGTCTGCAGCACCACTAAGCAAGGGGCACCACCAAGCAAGCGGCACCACCAAGCAAGCGGCACCATGAAGACCAAGGAGCTCTCCAAACAGGTCAGGAACAAAGTTGTGGAGAAGTACAGATCAGGGTTGGGTTATAAAAAAATATCCGAAACTTTGAACATCCCACGGAGCACCATTAAAGCCATTATTAAAAAATGGAAAGAATATGGCACCACAACAAACCTGGCAAGAGAGGGCCGCCCACCAAAACTCACGGACCAGGCAAGGAGGGCATTAATCAGATAGGCAACAAAGAGACCAAAGATAACCCTGAAGAAGCTGCAAAGCTGCAAAGCTCCACAGCGGAGATTGGAGTATCTGTCCTTAGGACCACTTTAAGCCGTACACTCCACAGAGCTGAGCTTTACGGAAGAGTGGCCAGAACAAAGCCATTGCTTAAAGAACAAAATAAGCAAACACGTTTGGTGTTTGCCAAAAGGCATGTGGGAGACTCCCCAAACATATGGAAGAAGGTACTCTGGTCAGATGAGACTAAAATTGAGCTTTTTGGCCATCAAGGAAAACGCTATGTCTGGCGCAAACCCAACACCTCTCATCACCCCAAGAACACCATCCCCACAGTGAAGCATGGTGGTGGCAGCATCTGTTGTGAGGATGCTTTTCATCGGCAGGGACTGGGAAACTGGTCAGAATTGAAGGAATGATGGATGGCGCTAAATACAGGGAAATTCTTGAGGGAAACCTGTTTCAGTCATCCAGAGATTTGAGACTGGGACGGAGGTTCACCTTCCAGCAGGACAATGACCCTATGCATACTGCTAAAGCAACACTTGAGTGGTTTAAGGGGAAACATTTAAATGTCTTGGAATGGCCTAGTCAAAGCCCAGACCTCAATCCAATTGAGAATCTGTGGTATGACTTAAAGATTGCTGTACACCAGCGGAACCCATCCAACTTGAAGGAGCTGGAGCAGTTTTGCCTTGAAGAATGGGCAAAAATCCCAGTGGTTAGATGTGCCAAGCTTATAGATACATACCCCAAGAGACTTGCAGCTGTAATTGCTTCAAAAGGTGGCTCTACAAAGTATTGACTTTGGGGGGGTGAATACTTATGCACGCTCAAGTTTTCTGTTTTTTTGTCTTATTTCTTGTTTGTTTCACAATAAAAAATATTTTGCACCTTCAAAGTGGTAGGCATGTTGTGTAAATCAAACGATACAAACCCCCAAAAAATCAATTTTAATTCCAGGTTGTAAGGCAACAAAATAGGAAAAATGCCAAGGGGGGTCAGTACTTTCGCAAGCCACTGTACATTTGTTTTTCGTCTTTGTGGATCAGATGCACGAGACCAGAGCTCTTTAGGGTTATGTTGCCCTGGTTGCCACTTTGCTGGCTATTCAGACCACAGTGAACAGCCCCATCTTGTATCACGTGATGAGGGTGCCTGGGATGAATAATTTCAATGGGGTTTTGTTTTTTTTTTCTTTTGCACATTTTCAATGAATCAGTTTTTGTTTTTGTTTTTTGGTTGCTTTTGGTCCCTTTTGTATATATGGCCAAAACACCTTATTAATTATCTAATTTGTTTAAAAAAAAAAAAAAAAAAAACATGTTCTCTTCATGTTGAAGTTTCATTGCACCTGTCAGATTTGAACTGGCCATGCTAAAATATTTTTTTACAAACATTTTTTTTTTTTTTTTCTAAGACACATCGCTGTTTTTCTGTGTTTTTTGTTATCTGTAGCGAACAGGGTGAGTTTCAGACTAGTTTTTTTTTTTTTTTTTGGAAGCTTAGTGTGTGCACATTCATTTCATGTATGACATGTACCTGTAACCTTTATAGTTAAAGAGCTATAGCTATAGGCGAAAATGGCTCTGACCCAAAATAAAATTTTTAGAAAAAGTAATCAAGATTTTGATTACTTCTTGTTATCTCTGTCCTCAAAGGAACATGTTAGTAGCATGATTACATGATGTTTTGGCCATGCACGCCACTGAAGATTACAGAAGTTGCCAATGTAAGTTGTTTAGTCTCCAGAGAAATCAATTCCAGAGCAGTATTAGTAGTAACAATAATAAGGGTCCCATATAGTAAACTAAACTACTCCAGCAAAATAGAAAAACAGAACCAACAAAGGGCTGAGGCCCGTATCTCTTTACTTCTTGAAGGAATACCGCAACAAGACTTTGCTGTTCATTTTGTTAAGAAAAATTTATAGATTCACAAGGATATACTGTGAAAGGAGACTTGTTTTACTATTTGAGTGATAGGTCACTGGCAAAAGACTGGAATATGTGTTTTGTTGACTTCATTAGACACAAAACTCCAAAGTGGAATGGCAACATTTCCAAAAGAGAAGGAGTGAACCTGTATTGATGCAGAGTGCTTCAAAAGATTCATAGAGTGGATATGGCCCTGGGATTGTAAATATACTGTACAATTGTGAAATCTACATTGTTAATTACCATGCCTTACAAAATTTACTTGTAGATGATTATTTTAAATGTATTTATTATATTTCTTCCATGAGGAGATGACTAAAGAGCAGAGCTGTAAAAAAAAAAAAATAATAATAACTTTTTTTCACATTTTGTTGTGTCAGTGCCTCAGAATTTCATGCATTTAAATGAGGATTTTTTTCCACTTATCTACACACCATACTCCACACCTTTAAGGGGAAAAAAAAATATTATTGAGAAAAAGATTATATATTAAAAAAAACAAAACTGAAAAATCATAACTGGATAAGTCTACACCCCGCTGAGTCAATACTTGGTGGAAGCACCTTTGGCAGCAATTACAGCTATGCGTCTGTTGGGATAGGTCTCTACCAACTTTGTACAACTAGATTTGGAAATATTTGACCGTTCTTCTTTACAAAACTGTACAAACTCTGTCAAGTTCCTTGGCTAGTGCTGATGGACAGCAATCTTCAAGTCATGCCACAAATTTTCAGTTGTATTTAGGTTGGGGCTCTCAAGAACATTTACCTTTTTGCTCCTTAGCCACTCCAGTGTAGCTTTGGCTGTGTGCTTTGGGTTGTTGTCATACTGAAAGGTGAACTTCAGTTTCAGCTTTTTTGCAGAGGGCAGCAGGTTTTCCTCAAGAACTTCTCTGTACTTTGCTCCATTCATTTTCCCTTCTATCCTGACAAGTGCCTGAGGCAGTGTGCCCCGCCCTTGTGCATATTTATGAGTTATGTGTTATGTGTGGAGTGTTAATGTTGGTGTACAGGTATTGGTACATGGGATAGAAAGAGGTCTGTGTAGCACAAATTATTTAAAATATATTTGTATTTAGGCACAAAACTTTTTGCCACATAGCTATAGAAAAGAGTGTTTTTTTTGCAAACTTCAAATGGGATTCAAGGTAGGCTTTCTTGAATAAAATACAGTCTAAATTTATAGAGTACTTGGTATTGTTGTCACATGCACACTTTGACCAGGCTTGACCATAAAAGTCTGTAGCTCTTGTAAAGTTGCCACTGGCCTCCTGGTAGCCTCTCTGATCAGTATCCTCCTTGCTCGGTCATCCAGTTTGGAGGGACGGCCTGATCTAGGCAGGGTCTTGGTGGTGCCTTACACCTTCCACATCTTAATAATCGCCTTGACCAGGCTCCAGGGGATATTCTAGGCCTTTAATAATTTTTTTATAGCCTTCTCCTGCTCTGTGCCTTTCAACAAATTTGTCACGGAGTTCTTTTGAAAGTCTTTGCTTTGAAATGCACTACCCAGCAGTGGGAACCTACAGGAACTGCTGAATTAATCATGAAAACATGTGAATCACTACAACTGGTGGAGGCCTCTTAACTTGGTGTGTGATTTTGAAGGCGATTGGTAACACCTGAGCTAATTTAGGATTGCTATTACCAGAGGGGTGGCCACTTATCCAACCAAGCTATTTCAGTTTTTATTTTTAATGAATTTTCTACAAATTTCTAGTATATTTTTTTCACTTGGAAGTTGTGGGGTAGGATGTGTAAACCAATGAAAAAACTAACTATTTTAATGCATTTTATTTCCAGGCTATAAGGTAAGGTGATAATTTTGAAAGGGGGTGTAGACTTTCTATAGCATGCATATATATATATATATATATATATATATATATATATATAATATATATATATATATATATATGACTGTATGTAACATTGTGTAAAAAAAACTAGCATATTTTACTTAAGTAAATTATATATCAGATGGGAGGAAAGGAGAAAAAAATATGCTTACTATTATAGACTAAACAAATTTATTATTTTTGTTTCTTTTTTTTTATTTAAAGCATATGCATAAACAGATCAGATCTGAAAAAAACTGACTGTTGGATTTGGTCTTAAAACAAGAAAAGCCTACCAGTCTGCTGGTGTACTGTGGCTGCCAGACTACATCAGAAAAATAGAAAGTTAATATAGAAACAGCAAATTATCGTCATCTTCATTTGCATTTATAAAACGTAACCAAGGGCGGAAGCTGTGCTCCTGAAATGATTTCATTATGCATAATCAAGCTTTCTAAGAATAACACCGGTGTACGGTCAGGTGTGCCAAACTGGCTGAGGATTAGGTTAGGAACAAAGTAGTGTTATGCCTAATGTTCAGGTAAAATGTAGAAGGGACTAAGGCAGATAGATACAGGTTTTGGCTAGTGTTCTCATCTGTGTAAAGATCAGCATGGTCATATCATTTGTCTACTTAATAGGCCTAATGTTAATAACAAGAAAACCTTATACATAGCGTCAGCCAATCAGAGATTCATTACAGCCAGCATTCCCTGTAAGCTTTTTAGATACTGAGAAACTTGTCATTTTGACTGAGAAAGGATAAGTTATCAGTGAGAAAATTTTGGCCATGCATTAACCCTTTTAATATATTTTTTGTTGTATTATCCAATTTTGAAACAATATTCCAACACAAGTATCTCAACAATTTTACAATTTACTTTAAGTTTAAACATGGCATTAATTGTGGCTCTGCCTCTGATTTTAAAACATTATCTGATCCTATGCAACCCTGTCAGTTGTTATCATAGATAGACTGCATGCTTAACTGCTGGCCTGCATAAAATTGCTTTAAACTACTGCACAAAACATTGGGGTCTACACCACCTTCAATTGTAACCATTCTTGGGAATACCAAATTCCGTTTTTCAAAAATGGCCAATTCCATTTGTTCCCACTTTTTATCAACATATTAATAATTAAATATGCATTTGAACATAAATATAATGTTGCTAGTTAAAATAAGTACATTTAGTAAAAATAACTGCAATTATTATTTTTTTCAATCAGACTCTTGCTGCTGTAATAATAAGCAAAGCACCTGCAAACACTTCAAACCTGTCATAATGTTTATAGACATCACTTGACTCACTGCTGACATTAAAATGAGCAGGAAAACCTAAGAATTATATTACAGCAGTTCAGCAAACCAAATGTCCGGCAGAGTTGTGAGAATCATATTTACAGTCTTCCACTAAAACAGTAGTTCAGTCTACAAATAAAGGTGCTTTGAAAAGACCTGTTTAGATTATTGCTGACATTTACAATAACAATAAAAATATTAAACAGTTTAGTAACAGTCCAGCAATGTCATGTGAGAGTAATCCTATGCACAGTACTCCTCCACACAGTAAGTTTAGTGTTTTACTAGCATTATAATAATAATAACCAGGATAAAATGTGAAACACTGATAAAGGCAGGTTGACTGACTCGTTGCTATAAAACAGGTACACTGCTATGTATTACCCGATTGTAATTTAAATGTCATGTATAAATGCCTTTTAATGTAAACGCATAATTAATCCAAACAATTGCTTATTTCATAATTCTTCAGGGTTATTTGCAAGACTTAAAAAGAGGCGCGACTCCAGACAGAACGTCTTTATGAAACCAGCGGTGTGTAGTGTAGTGACTACATCCTTTACACAGTAAAGTGATCAGTTTCCTTTAAGGATTGTATAGCTAGAAAAACAGTTTTGAGCTCATTTCTTCATCATCAGAAATATAATTCAATTAAGAAACGGCCATGGTTTAAAATTGCTAATTATAGCTTCATTAAAGGCAAGTAGCGTTTAAAGTAAACAATAATGAAATACACAATTAAGTTAGCTTGCTTACTCCGGGAAAGATCTGCCTTGCACGCAGTACCTTAGGTCTACAGTGCTTTGCCATTGTTGCCGTCTTATTTGCTTTCATTCTCTACGTGTTTACGACTGGAATTATGGTATTTAATGGTGTTGACTCGTATGTGATCATGCAAATTACAGCAAAACTTTAAGAATACTATCCCACCATCCTCATACAGATAATCAAGTTTCTTTTAGCTCCGTCTTACTGAAACGTTGTTGTTCTTTTTCTTCGTGGTGCAGCCGCCATATTGAGTTTCAGCAGAGACATGGAGTGAAGTCACATAATTAATAAACTTGCAAAAAATAAAAATAATAGACATATTATGTCTTCTTCAATTACTATACACTTAAATGTGTATTTTAGACTAATGTTCTGATTACATTTTTACCAGTTTCAAAACACTTTTGAGATGATTTCTGAAATGGTAGTTTTTTAAAAAGGGAAATAAAACAAAAACCGTCAAAGTGTGAGTATTGTGATTTTTATTTATGAGTATTTATACTTCTAAAAAATGCAGGAAGATTGTGCTTCACTGATTTTAGTATTCAATTATATGACAAGTTAAAAACTGTAAAGTTCATGATCAGCACCGAGCAGCACTCGTCAGACACCTGCTTCACCCACCCTGTACTAGTAGCTGATTCGCTGGTGCTGGAGCGAGTTCTACACAAAAGTGTCGTGCATTTTTACAGAGGGAAATCAGAGAATCAGTTGCAAGACAGACAAAAGAAGAATGCTCTCAAAATAATAGGTTTACCTTGACAGGCTGGAGTCTCGATTGAGGTTGATATTTATGATAATAACTTGCGAAAGTTAGTAAGATTGTTGCCAGTTACTGCAAAAAATGCACACATTTTAGCCTTAGAGGGAATGCTGGTTACAGCAGAGATTACCTGAGAAATGTAGTGTACGTGCGCAAAACCTCTATTAATTACAAAAGGTAAAGCTACTGTGGTTCGGTGCCAGTAAACATACAGTATTTTTATATAAAGTATATCATATATAAAAAGGTTTAAATTACAATGGCTGCATCAAAACAAAAAATAATTCAGCTAACACTAAAAGAAAAACTGACCATTCTTGAACGAAATGATCATGGTGACAGTCAAAGCAAGATCGCAGACGATTTCAGAATTGGTAAAAACACAGTTTGTGACAAAAAAAGTTGTGAAAAGCTTAAAGCATTTATGCACAACTTACATTTGGTGAATGCAATGCAACAAAAATCACTGCGAACTGCAGAAGACAAACTTTTGGATAATGTAATATGGTCCTGGACTGTGCGAGAACTATCCCTTGCAGCTACCCATAATGCTGGCCAGCTAGCTAATACAACTGGCACTCAAGTATGGAAAAAACGCTGGTACGAGGAAACGTTAGGGAATCCCTGGCTGAGGGTAGTCCTTCCTCCAGGCTCTAAAGAAGGCCATCTCCCTGTTTGGCCCTGCCGTGCGTGGCTGAGAGGCCAAACAAAAGAACCGACATGAATGAAAGCCACACTGAGTTTTTATGGCGCCTGGAGTTGACAGGTTCATTAGGGGGCGTATTCTCCTTCCAGAAATACAATCAAGTTTTCCAGGATTTTTTTATGAAACAATGCTTCATTACAGAGAACGTCATCACTGATACAAAAACTAACGAAGGACATTAAAACAAGGTATGTGCTGTTGTGTTGTTTTTCTAGCGTAATTTACTGTACATTAGGACTTTTCAGCAGTCTTTTTTATTTCTCTTTTGAGAGTGATGTAGTCTGCTACTATAAACTCTGAAACTGATTCACTACTGTTTTTTTTCTGTACGTTGTACTCAATCATATTATTATTTCAAACGTATATAACAGCATTTAAATGTGCAGAATAGTACTTTCATTTCTTTCTTGAATAAGTATGGTGTGTTGTATAGAAAATACCAATATACAGTGCTTAATCAAAAGAAGAAAAGAATAGATACAGGACAAGCCTGAAATGGTTCAAAATTGGAAATTGAAATGAAAAAAGGAAACTAGCAACCGTAGAGCAAAAAAAAAACTATCACATTCTGTAACAATGTCTACAGGACTGCCGTGAGCCGTCATGGGCCCCAGGGTAGGATTGGTATGTGACCCCCCCCCCCCCCCCCAAAAACACCCATTCATCCAACTTTATCATCCCAAGGAAGAGCACTATAACGTGTACTGTGTATTGCGATCGCTTGATGATCAAACCAAATGGCAGCTTGAGTGATAAAGACAATAGGTGGAATGATACAGTTAAATCATGAGAGATTGCAATATTTGTTTTAACAATCTTGCAGAACACGTGTTTATAATGCTGTAGCTTCCTATTGCTTTGGAAGTACCCTGTGGTTTTGCTATACAATTACGACTGGAGTCTGCATACAGTTTAGATTCTGTTGCAGTCACAGTGGTTTTGTTTCTGTTTTCCTGAGAAATCACATTGATGGATAGGTCATTGCAATAACAGAGGTGGTGTTTGCTTGGCTTTACACAAACTTGGTAATTATTGCAAACATGATTATAAACCAAACAATGACACTACAATCCTAGCAGTGTCCGAGGAAGATCTTTCCAACTGATACAGTATTTTCATAATGGCTGTCAATGATGCTTAGAAGTTTCAATATCTCAATTCAAATCTGCAGCAGGATACTTTTTCTCAAAGTAGTTATGTTAAAGTTATTTACAGCATTCAAACTTTTTTTTTTAGGAAGTGAATAAATATTTTTTTCGTACAAACTCCACATGCGTAATAGTCATTCATTGGAAGCTTATTTAACATCAAATAACATACGTGTTTTACATTACATTATTTATCCCGTGCCAAAAATAAACCGCTCACCTCTGCTCTTAACTAATAACCTGTATTAATAAACATATTTGTATTTTAAGCAATATACCCAATCATTCTCTATTTCTGTTTACCATTAGCTGAAGAAAGTACTTTATTTATTTTACACAATACAATTTTTCTAACAAACTGCTGCACCCCGTTGTTTTGAGTAAATTATAGATTTTGTACTGTGGTATATATTGTACAACTTTAGTGTTATTTTACATTTTTTAAATTCTGATTGTCTTTAAAAAAAAAATACATAAAATTGCTATGCCTTTTTTCAGCTTTTTGGTGTAGTAAAATGTGAAATGCAAAAGTTCAAATCACTGTATCACTGTTTAATGTGGTGGTGGGAATGCAAAGGGTCTTGTGCAGAACTACTTGTTTTAAAACATTTTATATATTTAAAAAAAAAAAAGTTTCTCCTTCGGGACGTTGAGCCCCAGGGAAATTTCCCCATCCTCCCGCCCTCTTGGTGGGCCTAGATATCTACTGAAGACTTCTCATTGTCTAAAGAGTTAACGAGGCAACACTTCTTTTTTTGACACCCTGTGGTTTTGGAGTTAATTAACAAGATGTCAGAATGTACTATTACTTTTGCTCACTATTCTTCCTTTATTGCAGCACTTTGGTAATGTGTAGAACTGATATCTTCGCATGCTGTTTGTAGTCAAGGTGCTCACAATTGTATCAAACCTGTGGAAATTTAGTGGCCACTTTCGCCAATATACTGAGTAATGCATTTTACTATGCAAGTCTACTTAAAAAGGTCCATTACATTAAAAGTGCCATTGCAAATCAAACAAATGTTTACCATAATCTGTGCAGCTTTCGTACAGAAAGATTTGAGACATACATTAATAAATGAATAGTAATAAAGCCTTAAAAAAAGTCAGTAAGCCTTCAGCTCCTGCAGCGAGGTCATGCACTGACTTCCCTGGCAGTGCTTTTCCAGCATGCACTACACACAGGAGATTAGTGTTATGCACAAGCTACAGGCAGTGAACAAAAAAATGTAAACACCTGGATAAATGAGGGACACCAAGTATACTGAAAGCAAGGGCTTCCACACAGGTGTGGCTCATGCGTTAATTAAGCAAATAACATCCAAGCATGCTTAGGGTCATGTATAAAAATGCTGGAAAGGCCTGGTTGCCTATAATTATGGCTAGCATGGCTGCAAAAGGAGACCTCTGTGACTTTGAAAGAGGGGCTTGTTTGGCAAGAGCTTCAGTGACCAAGACAGCTCAACTTGCTGATGTTTCACGAGCAACAGTGTCTAAGGTGATGTCGGTATGGAACTCCGAGGGAAAGACATAATCAGCAAAGGGCAACAGTGGGCGGAAGTGCATACTCCAGGATCGTGATATCCGTGCATTCATTCGAAGTGAAAGGCAAAACAGGTGAGCAATTGCATCAATTGACTGCAAATTTCATGAGCAGCCAGTTTCATCAAAACAGTCTGCAGAGAACTCCAGAGTGGGATACCATAGTGCACAAACCGCTCATCACACCTGGCAATGCAGGTTTATGAGTCCAGTGGTGCAAACATCACAGGCAATGGACTAACGAGCAGTAGAGAAATGTGAACACGTTCACCATGTTCTCGATAAATGGACAAGTGCACGTGTGGCGCCAACCTAAAGAACTCTACAGCCCTGAGTGCTTGGATCATACAGTGAAGGGCTCTGGTGGTTCCGTAATGTTGTGGGGCGCATTTTCCTGGCATGGTTTGGGCGCACTCACTTCCTTAGAAGGTAAGGTCAATGCTAATCACTACTTAATGGTACTAAGTGATCATCTTCACCCTATGTTGCAGCATTTCTTTCCTGCGGGGGAGGGGGAGGGGCGTCTTCTAGGATGACAATGCCCCCATCCACAGAGCATGTGTGGTCACCCAATGGTTTGATGAGCATGACACTGATGTTATGCATATGTCATGGCCTTCTCAGTCACCAGATCTGAACCCAATCGAGCATTTATGGGATATTCTGGAACATTGCCTGAGACAGCGTTTTCCATCTCCATCAACCAGGATGAGTTGATTGACTTTCTCATGGAAGAATGGTGCCACATCCCTCCTGCACAATTCCATGCTGCATACAGGCCGCACTGGCGGCCCAACAACCTATTAAGTGACTTTACATTGGTGTTTCCATTTTTTTGTCCACTACCTGTATATGGAAATGATATCAACATTTATAGTGCTTTATCTGGCATACAGAAAACACAGGCTTTTTTAATTTGAATGCTAGCCCCCGATGTTTACTGGATCTTGAAATGAAACATCAAGTTAAACTTTTCCTTTTTTAAATATCCAGTTGGATGATGCAGATATCAATGAAGCCTGAAACTTCCAGCCACTTTTGACAAAGCTGAGGGGTGCCCAAGAAAATGTCATTTTGGAATATTGGGGCTCAGATCTTTACGGGACAGTTGCCAATAGATTGTTATCAATATGCAATGGCACCTGCTGCTATGCATCAATTTTTGTTCTGGCTAATGAAGGTTAATGACTTACTGCTTATTAAAAATAAAATATTCAGAAAAACTTATCAACACCCGTTTCAAAAACGAACACAGCATGCAGTACCATTTGAATACTCAAATGATTTGTTTTAATTCAGCAATATCTGTAATTTCTAGAAGAATATTCATTTCCTGTTAAAAATAATTAATAGATTTACAAATGGAACTTCAGCAACCGAATAAAACCTTATCAGAAAAGGCCACCTGTGGAGCAGAAAATATGTAGCATTTGCAGGCAAATGGCTTTCATTAGGTGAGGCTTCCATTACAAAATAATTGCAGACAACTGTGAGAAAAGAGCTTTTCAGTCTTAAAAATTCAAAAATGTCACAGTGCATGTGGTTGTGTATTTAACCCTTTAAGGTACCAGGGACACGTGTACTACAAATAAAAATTATGCCAACTTCCTTTTTCTTTTCTTTTTTTGTTTTTGCAATTAGGTGCATGAGACAGGGTTTAAAATTTACTGAAAGATCGGATCTCATCATCCAAACTGTCAGTTTCCTCGTGATACCCGAGCCACTTTCAAATGTTTCTTAAGAAGAAACCGTTTGCACAACCGCTTAATTCCTTGTGTATCTTAAGGGGTTAAGAAGAGATGCAGTATAATTGCAAAGGATTTCATAAACTGTACTCCATACCACGTAGCAAGCATGTTATCTTGTGATCACTTTTCGGGCAAAACTACACATCACCACTTCACTACAAAGATGGATTGATTAAACATATTTTATATACGCGATGCTCTTTCGACACATTGCCACTTAGATGGTTCCACAAGGTTAATAAAGACTGAGCTGCAACACAACTGACACTTTTATTTGTCTTGATTTCTGTTTGAACGAAAATATAAAATATTACACACAGAAGCAATTACTACTGACACTACAAACCTAGTTGTGCGTTTCTAAGCTTGTGGTCGGCTGGGAATAAAAACACAACACAAAAGGGATACAGGCCTGCTTGGCAGCACATGTGAAAAGGTTTAGCCTTACTCAACTCTTTGTAGTAACTAGCTTGCTAAATCCATATAGCAATACAGCATGCTCATTTATTCAGTACTAGCTACACCATTACACACTGATACAACCTTTCATCTATATCATACTCTAAGAGATGCCAGATTTCAGTTATTTTGATCCCTAAAATAAACAATCTGTCTTCAATAATTTAGACACTTGGGTATCAGTGTTGACAATGCAGCCCCTTTCTGGTTTGGAACAATAATGGAAAGCGCCACTCATTTAATTGGTCTTGCTGAAAAACTGGATCTTTTGTTTTCTCTACACTAAAGCTGCTGTACCAATGCACCCAGACTTCATGTGCTAGTTGAAGTGGAAACATTTCAGTTTCAGTCAATTGTAAAGTATTACCAGTTTGTTTAACCTTTTTATCTAGGAAACTTTATAGCCACAATGGATTCAGTTAGTATCCGAAGGCTTACAGTGTTTGAGCCCACTGCTTTTAACCCTGGAGGCAGCCTTTCCTTTGATCTACCTACAGGTACAGTAAATTTTTTGGAGCCTGCTACAAAATAATGGTTCAAGCAAAGGATGTATAATTCTGTATATACATTGTAGTTGCATGTCAGTATTACCTTTTTAATAATACAAACATTTATTTGCCAATTGTAAACACCACAACGCAGATCATGTTAAAAAGTAAACCTAACTGACCCACAGAACATCCTGCAAAGCTTCCAAGAAACACATTAGGTTACCTTTGCTGTGTCCCAAGTGGTCTGTAAACATACTGCCGACTTAAAAATAAATAACAATAATCACACATTATGGGTCATAAATCAACTGGTCAACAAATGTAGGAAAACCAAAAAAACACAGCTTTGTATATTTACAATATTCTTTACAAGTTAAACGCACAAAACAATTTACTGTTTACAGAACAAGCTACATACAGGTCTACAGAAGCTTTTTCCTTGATATGGTTCCTCTGTTTCTCATTGTTTTTTTCCCAGGGTTTTTTAAAGACTTGCTTTTTGAAGTTTTATATTTGTATGGGATTTCAAAAAAACATTACACAAACTGAAAGCAGATGCTTCCACAACAAAGCAATTACCGACACAGCAACCTTATGGTGCAGTAATAAGAGTTCAGTTTAGCCTCTGAAGTAAATCAGAAAAGGCTGACCTGGTTCCAGTTCCTAGCAGCGCAGTGGACTGTGGGACTTAATATGACATTATCCCACCATGCATTGGATTTTGTTTACAGCCTGGCAAATATGGAGCCCTTGCCCACGGAAGACATAGTGCTACTTAGCATGAATGTTATGGCTTTGTTTCTTAAAAACACAAGGTACATTTTAACATAATGTGTGTGTTTTGTTTTGAACTCTGAAGTTCTTCTTGACCGATTTCATCACTCCAGATATCAATGTGCTTTGATTTCGGCATCTGATCACGTCGCTCCGTGATCCACCATGTTACAAGCCTCAGAAATGGTATACGGTACAGCAGTATTGATAGCCGTCCTCAACTCCTTCAGACGCCTGTTCTGAGTACTGTATCTGTAATGTCCATGCACCAAAACATATCAGAAAGCAGTTGGGGATATTGGAGGAGACAAACTGTAGTTCCGTATTACAGCAGCCACACTTCTAACAAACCGCACTACTTGATGTGATCTAATTTATCGCACTCCAGACTGCATAGTGTAGACATTAAATATATTTAACACTTTTAATCCGGCAATCAATAAGGTTTAAAGGCATAGTGTGGACAGTACTAAAGCAACCACTGAGCTGTACATGTATCGCTTTGTTGTTTTCAAAAACATCCACGATATCACAAGCTACCTGTCAAACGAAATCTTAGGTTACTGTTGCAGACTAGGGGGAAACATGTAGTCCAAGTAGGACACCTTGGGGCTTTGAGAATCACCTGGTACTAGTTTAATTATGGACACCGGCCTGTAATTACACAGGCGGGTATTTAAACATGTCTAAAATGTTTACCTGAGGGTCTGTGAGAAGGCTATCTGTGGGAAGGCTAAGGCCTGTGGGAAGCCTGGGTGTAACCTGGATGTAACCTGGGTGTAACCTGTGTGAAACCTGTGTGAAACCTGTGTGAGCAGACCTGAAAAAGGTAAATACAGGGAATGCAATTTTTGGAGTGGAATTAGGCTTTTGTTTTGTTTTGTTTATTTGTTTGTGATCTGTGTGAATAAAAGTGCAAGAAAGCGCTAAACTACAGTTTCTGTGTCTGGGCACACTGTTTAAAGAGTGCAGACCAGCCTTGGCCAAGACGCTACACCACATTATTTATAAACCCTTTCATCGATATAATATTCTAAGAGATGACAGATTTTAGTTACTGTATTTTGATCCCTTAAACAAACAATCCATCTTCAATAATTTATAAACTTGGAAAACTGGATATTTTGTTTTCTTAAACTACAGATAAGTCTTGTTATCAGTTTTTGGCTAATGTGTAGTCTAGTGTAAATTCTGAAATAAGGAAAATAAACAATAAGAACAGTCATTAAAGCAGCTTGATGCCAGAAGAAACTGTCTAAAGAAGATGATATTGCAATCATGAAAGAAGAAGACAGGGTTACAGTGAAAAAACTCCTGTGGTTTTTATTCTTTCGTGTCCCATCCACTCCCATGTCAACCAGTCCGTTCCCTCTGGGTGTCCCGGTCCCATTTCTGGGTCCCAAATCAAACATACAAAAAAGAATAAAAATTGAAAAAAAAACCCCCAAAATAACCAACCCTCCCAAAATACTTTCTTTCTTCTGTCTTTCCCACATGTCAAACGGACAGAAAAAAATTTTTGTTCTATTTTTAATTCGTTTAGGACCTTTTTAAAACAAGATAAATTAAGCAATCCCCCCCCCCCCCCCCCCCAAGACCAAATAGTGCTTTGCTTTAGTTTGTATCTTGTGTGTTTGAAAAAAGATTTAGTGAGTTATGCTTTTTGAGTAATGTGCCATGTTTTGGCTTTCATCTTACATACTAATTTCTGACATGCAGGTTTTGTACATGGAAGCTTTTAATTAGAATGGGTGGAAGTACTCAAGCTCTAAAATGTGTGTTTCATGTAAAAATAAATAAATAAATAAATCAAGTATCTGCTTCCTCAAAATGTCACAATATGGTCCATGTATTCTGATTATAGAAATTCACATGGGAAAATCACGGAATCACTGCTGTGTTCCTATGAGGATTATGATTATGTAATTTCCCTATGAATCTAGCAATCATAAAACCATACAGACAAATCTGAATTATTTGTAAACTTTATTTAAGTGTGCTTTTTTCATAATCAATAGGCAATGATTATTTCAAATTATGAAACAAGCATTGGAATGTGGGATGTATGATTTATGACTATGAAAAGTGTCAGAGCTATTGGAATTACAGGAGTTTATGCACACAATATATGTGAGGCACTATATACCTTAGTAAATAGCACAGTCGCTAACTGTACCATAGTGGAAAATACAAAATCTTCCACTTATTCCACTTGTATCAATGCAGTGCAACAAAGAGGCCTCATAATAGACCAAAATGCATTAATAATAGACTGTAGCATGTGTTGTTTGTTTGTGCTCGTTACCTCATATGACCAGACACACTGGGTGCCCCCAAATCTCCGGACGCATCGGCCCACTTCTACGTCCTCGTGCGTGGTGTACATCCCCCGGAGACACTCTCCTATGTGAGGCACCATCCTCTTCAGCACCTCCCGGCTAAAGATCATGCCGGGTCCTCCCATGCAGAAATTCTCCCCTGGCTCCAGCGCCAGTTTTCCAAGTTCTTCAGTAGTGCCCAATCCGGTCTGTCCCAAGTACATTGGCTTACTACTATTCAGGGATCTGAGAAGCTCCTCCAGCTTGTCGCCTTTTGAATAAGCAGGTATACAGAAAAAAAACAAGACAGACAAACAATAAGTATTTTATCATGAAGTAATTACATTTAGGAGAGAACAAAAAAAATGGCAATGATTCTAAAGTACGATGACAGTTATAAAAGAAGGAATCTTTTTCCTTTAGTAGAAAAAATAATCTGTTTCATACACTCCACTTAAAGGGAACAATTTGCTATAATTGGATGAAAAGGGCCTACCATGCAAATCCATTATATTTACAATACCTACAATCCCATACAGTACTTAATGTAGTCTTAGACTTTTAGATCACAGTTAACTTTTCTTACTTCAAAGCTGAAGCCATGCTGCTAGTATAACTGGCCATAAAACAGAAAACCCATTATACAGCAACACCAAGTGGAAATTGTATTAATATATACTGTGTTGTATTCATTAAAAAGGCAATCAGTAATCTTTGGCAGTCCACACAGAACAAATGTTTTTCATTAGTACTGTACAACAGTTACATTTCTTATTCTGACCACCAGTGCTACAGCATTTGTTTTGAAATGCCACTGCAGCATACTGTACCAACAGGGTATTCACTTGCTAAAAAAAAAATCTTAATGGATTCATATATAGTCCCATGCCTCCTCATGTCAATGTTTTATTATAAAATACATTTTGCTAAACAAACAGCAGCCATTAACAGAATACCTTTCTACATTTTCCAAATACTGAATTTCTTGTACAGGTTTGAGTCCACGGTACTTTACCCATAGGCTTTAGTCACATAGGGATGGATGAAATCAACCTATTCCCCACCATGATACAAATGCTATCTGGTTTGCATCAACCACTTATTTTAGAGGCAATCTCAGGATTAACCTGTATAGGTGTGATTCGCAAATGATCTATAAAAAACATTAAATAAATAAATAAAACAGCTGTGGTTTCACCTGGCAGAGGACAGGTTTATCCAATACCCCAAAAAATGAACTGCAACTACCTCCACCTAAGACCATCTCAATTATTGTGCCTTTTCGTAAATATTAAATAATAAACAACAATTGCAATGACAATAACTGAAGGGTTTTGGTATTCCATTATTCTACACAGAATAAAATAACTGCAAAAAGTTTTAAGCATCATAATTGAAATCCAAGGTATGTTTATGTCATACTGGTGATTGCTGTTTTCCTTTAAGAAAAGATGCCTTGGCATTTAAACTTCAATATAGGGCCCTTAAACTTAACAACAGGAACTGAGGCTTAAGGATAGTGCTGAGACTTGTTTGAGGACATCCATTGATGCAAAAAACTATAATAAAAAATAAACAATATTGCATGCTTCTCTGGTTATTGCCTACAACTTCAGTGAAATATAACTTTGTTTTTCTAGACAAGTGACAGTGTATATGCAGTTTCATCACGCAACAGACTCACAGAATGGGTGGGAGGCACACAGCGAACTTTGTTAAGGAACTACTGTACCATAAGTAAGCAAAAGGCATGGCAGGGTGAGTGATATACTCTAATATCACCATGCCCCGGGTGGATTGCAAGCCATGAGGTGAAGCTGAGTGCCTTCAACTGCAAGGGCGTAGTGATATTAAAGTATATCACACACCCTGAAGTGCCTTATTGCACTTAGAAAATGGGTTGACTAAGTATGGTCCAGTCGTTAACCAGTGTGGTCCAATGGTTAAAGAAACAGGCTTATAACCAGTTCAAATCCCAGCTCAGCCACTGACTCATTGTGTGACCCTGAGCAAGTCACTTTCTGGTGAGACGTTGTTGTAAGTGACTCTGCAGCTGATGCACAGTTCACACACCCTAGTCTTGTATCTTGTAAAGCGCTTTGTGATGGTGGTCCACTATGAAAGGCGCTACATAAAGATTATTATTAAATTGCAAAAAATATCCTTCTGCCTAAAACTGAGCTAAGAAAAAAAAATAGTTCCTTAGACCTTTTTTTTTTTTTTAAATAAAACCAAAAATGCATTAATTAAAAAAAAAAAAAAAAAAGTCGTCTATAGAAGAATATCAATACCTCCATGTGACCTGTTTTGACCAATCAGGATAAAACACTACAATTATTACAGAGCAGATCAGTAATGAACATGTAATGTATATGATGCTTGAGCTGATTGCTCAGAAGTAAAACCCTGCTCTACTCCAAACAGCCAGTTGCGTGCCAAAACTACAGCTGCAAATGAAAGATCTTGTAATACAACACAATACATACAAGTAAAGACTATTTATTATCAGGGAAGACTGCACTGGAGGGGTGCTTAAACTACAATGCAGAGGACAACTAAGCTTTCCACTTCCTGAACCCTGAACATCTTTACAATGCATTAAGCATCACATTATAATTGCATATGGTATATTGTGTGTTATTTGCAATTACATCTTTGAATCACAGATTTTTTTTTTTTTAAATGGTATCATTCAAGGCCAAAGACACTTCCTTTATGAATTAAGCAGTGGATGACTAAATACCACCATGCATTTATTGACTTTTAATTCCATGATCTGGCTAAATTGTTCATGTTTAAAAATTACTTTTAAGTTGATATTTTCTACAAAGTATATAACCTGAACAAAAAAAGAACTAGAACAGTTTGAAAAATGGTGTAGTCCCTTCATGTCAAAAATCCTGTAACTAGCACAATGGATTTAAACTAAGTAGGATCGGTGAAAATTGGCTGCAGGTAAGGTCACCAAATATTGACAGAATCCTGACAGGTAGACAGCACTGTGCTTTACATTGAGCAGAAAAGTCATGACATTACATTGGTTTCTAGATTACCACACTGGTAAAACTGTTATTCCTGTTGTACTAAACTGATTCACTCCCTACTGTAGCAGCCCAGGTTTATAGGTTGTTACCTAATAATTGCACATTAAATACAAAATAACACTATTTGGGAAATTCTCTGTTTTGCCTTCTGTTCACAGCACCTGCAGGGAATAAATACCACCTTGTGCTGGCCCGGAGGTGCCTATCTAGTTGTATACTTGTATACCTACAGCTACAGGGAATGTAAACAAACTGTGCACAAAAGGGTAAACTAGAAGACTTCCACCCACCTATTTTGGCAGTCATAATATTTTAGTATAAAATGTAACATGATTATCAGACACCTCAGTTTTAAATTTAAAACACATGCAACTTTTCACAACCATCCCACTGATCACTGAAAGCTTACCAGTCCCTTGGGTTTTCATGATTTGAGCACCCTTGCTAGAAGACCCCTGTTTCAAATAGTTGAACTCAGAGCACTCAAGAAAATCTGTGGTCACTGTATGTTTAGGTTACCTGCCCTCACCTCAGTTTCTCTGTGCCATGAAGTCTAATTACACAAATCCTTTGCAGCTACATTTAGACTGTCCCTGTTCAAATTTAGTTTCTGAAAGGATTTTTAAAAAGCTTGTAAAAGGCATTTACCATGTAATTCTCCATGCAGCAATGTATTATAGCCATATTATTGCCATTCACAAACATTTTACGATACAGTCTCCTACCTCACAGTATGGTACAAGATGTCATCGTCAAACATTTTCTGGGCTATGTAGGCAGTGGTAAGGGAAAGGAAAAGGGAAATAAAATGGAAAGCAAAACTGCATAGTGACACTGAGCACACCAAGACACTTAATTTGCTGGGGGGGGGGGGGGGGGGGGGGGGGGGGGGGCTTGCTTGTTTTTGCTTTTACACTGTAGTGATGTGTCATATTATTCTGTTCCTCCTCAAAAAATGTCCATCAACACGACTAAAGTCCGCCTTAAATCAAAAAATATTACAGACGTTCTACATACGTGTGCTTTTTTTTTTTTTTTTTTTTTTAAATCAGTGTTTATGCCCCTGGCAAGAAGATTTAATGCATTGAAATGCTGGTAATGTAAGTATAATTTGGTCAAAATAGTATCCTTATGGGCTGCATAAAAGTTTGAATACTTTTCCATTTCCTATAAAATACTGTGTCAAAGTTCCACTGAATCGTTATATTATATTGTTCTAATGCGTCTCTTGTCGGTGTGACATGGAATGCTATTGGGCATAATAATGTCATGTTCGTTTGATGTAACATTGCAATACTGCATTAACAACAACAAAACATTAACAGTTTTTAGTATAAACTGCAATCAAACTGTATTTGCATGTCGTTTAAAACACCACTGATGAATCACCTCGTATGTAGACATCATCGTCTGCCCTCATAAACCATTCATACTTGTCCAAGTAATGGTCGTGCATGTACTTGAGCATCATGAAGGACTTTTTCTGAGGAGGGTAGGAGTCATCCACTCCTGCCAACGAGATCACGGGGATGGGAATGGGCACGGGGACACTCTCAGAACCCTCGCTCGAGAAGAACTCCACTTTCCCGGGGATGGAATGCGTCCAAGTCCTGTGAGCAGCTACGGCTCTCGAGTCCAGGTATTTCTTTGCTGTCATGACTCCCACGTAGATGAAATTTCTGGGTTTAGATATCGGTCTACCTCCATCCCCACTGCCGTTGCTTGTCCTGTATCTGCTGTCATTCTCTTCCTCGCTTTCCTCCCGTCTGAAAAGCTGACTGTCCCTGTCTATGTGCCAAGCATTGCTGCTGACGCTGCTCCCGATGCTGTCTGCAGCTTTGCCGATACCTGCTACGTTGCTATAGTAAGAGCAGACAGTGGATTTTCTCTTCCTGCCACTGATTTCCAGCACCCTAGGCACGATAAGCCAAGAAGCCGCGGTAAATCCAAGAATCAGTCCCAGCACAACACTCATCCAGGGTCTCCTGGACCTCACAGCCATGGTTTTATGACTTGAATAAATAGCGCAATTTTAAATAAAATACAGTATATTTTGGAAGCGCGTCTAGGATACCCTTTATCTTTCTGTAAGATTATCACTCATGATATGAAACATCAAGAGTAACTTACATTTATTTGGAAGTCATGCTACCTTGGTACCAGAATATTCACCCCTTCTTCATCACTAAATACCATATTGTAACGTTAAAAAAAAGAAGAAAAAAAAGAAAAAAATGTAAACAAAAATATGTTACAGTCTCACAAAGACTTCCTGCTGCGGTTCCTGGAAATTGTATTTAAATGCCTTTGTTTGTATTTGTAATGTCCTACGCGTGTGAGAAGTTAAAGTGCTGAGCAAATGTGTTGCAGTTCTGAGAACGGGATTGATTTTTCATTCTCATTTGGAAAGAAAAAAAAATAGTTTAAAAAAATAAAAGAAAGTTGACTCCACTTTAGGTCCTCCGGAGAATTATCCCTCGAACTCCTATTTGCAGCTCGTTTCTGTAGCCAGTTTTCTTCCAATCCTTAAAAAGTTGGAAGGGAACGACACCATGAAAGACGTCATGCTACCACTGTCACTGGATATAAGTGAAGATCGCACAGTTGTTATTTGCTACTTCTTTCTTTTTTGTCTCAAACCGTGCTCCTCCTCCCAGCGCGGCTCGCCATTTTGTTTACAAATTGACGTCAGGGTAAATAACTTTTCATTTCCTTCGTCCCCCCTTCTCTAATGTCTTGCCGTTTCGGAACAGCAGAGTATAAATATGCATTACTGATTGAGTAACGGAGAGAGTGCACAGGGGCCAGCGAGGCAGAAACGGGGAAGGAGGGGCGAAGAGACTGTTTTTGGAACCTCCTCTTCCAAAGCTGACAGGCTGAGGGAGTTTCAAGGAAAGACGCCGCATCATCATCATCATCATCCTTAATTGCGCTTGGTGGAATAATTTTGTTGAATTGCTAACCATTAGAAGGATACATTCTTAGCCAATGTTCCTATCCCAGGAGACTGCTACAACACCTCTCAAAATAAGCTGCAAACAAAGCTCTAACTATATTAGACCGCTGCTTTTTATGCTGAAAAAAAGAAGCAATGCCTCTGTATTCTGACAGAAACATGTGCATGTGCACCAAGGCTAAACTCTGGTGTGATATATGTACATAATTAGTATAATATATATATATATAAAACTATATATATATATATATATATATATATATATATATATATATATATATATATATATATATATATATATAATATATATATATATAGTGAGGTCGTTTAAAACACATTGACCTACACACTTATCTTTGGACAAACCTAGAAATGCTGAGAAAATATTATATAAGCTACAATATAAATATACTTAAAATAATAATATTGCACCTCAACTAAAATACATCTACAAGTAAAAGGACAGCTGAATGTGTTCTCTTTTTCTATTTACTCTATACTTTAGTCAAGTATAATGCTAAACAAAACAAAAATGTCAGACATATTCATTTTCTCCATGTTAATGCAATTCTAGTTTGATGATGGGCAGTTGGGTCACCTGGAATGTAAACATTACACCTTTTCTGAGGTAAAGTGTATAATACACCATATGAACCCTTGATGAAGGCATTTTGCTAAATGTTTGTCTACCTGGCTTAAGGGTCGATTTGATAAACTTAGCAATATAAAACATACTACACTACTGTCCCAGAACACCAATATGTGGACAGTATTATACTGTTATATGGGTATGTCCACTGGGACAAGCCACAGTTGTATTTGTAGAGCAGTTAAAAGCATCGGGGAATCACCCTGACTGGATCTACCACCTACCCCTAGTTATCGTGTGTTTACTCTTCCTAAATCCAGACGTGCTACCTTAAGCTGTAAAATGCTCTAAAAAATACAGCTATGGATTACCTGCTATGATACAGGTTGACAAAATCAACCCATAGATTATATATTTTTTAATGAGTTTTTAAATTACTTTTACCTTTGAGTTGTGTTTTTTTTTTTAAAATGAGTCTGACTTTTATGTTTGATTTTGTTTAAAAGCTGTCATTTATTTGTTTGTTTGTTTGTTTTTGTTTAATTTGTGTGAGTAGAAACCTTTGGTTTCAGGATACATCTAAATTCTGCAATGCCCCGTATTAATGTGAGCAAAGAAATGGAAAGCATTACAGGCATGGTCTTCCCACAGCTTTTAGCAAAGCAAGACAGATTTTTTTTTTTTTTTTCCCCACCAAAATTGTGAAATATTAATTATAAAAAAAAAAACAAACAAAAAAAAAACCTCAGGGAACGATACCTACATCATTATTCAGTTCTTTCAAAATAAAAAGTAAGCACATGAACCCCCAAAAAAGTAGATTCTTCTCAAACACTAGGTCTTGAATACAATATGTCTTATTCGTCATAATTAATTGAGCGGCAGTTAGAAAAACGAATAACAGTGTCTAAAATTAGAAAGACAACAATAAAGACCACATAAACAAGTGAGCAAACTGTAAGCTCTATTTCTTAGGCAGACTAAAAATGTTGTTATTGGTTCTGTGAGAATGTTAGTCTGTTGATCCATAAGCTTGAGTACATGGATGGTATGCTTAGAAATGGAGAAGTTCTATTATGGTTTGATGTTGTTTTTTAACCACTAAAAAAGGAACAGTGAACATACAAACTCAAAACCATCTAGATGGTCCAGGATTTCACATCCAGCATTTCATATAGGCAACATATAGTATTTCTCAGGTAAACAAGGAAAACCCAACTGTGGACCTTCCTATTTCAGAAATGGTCTTAAATCTCCCCAGATTTCCTGGCTCAGCTATTTAGAATTTGGATCATCTGAATTCATTATCACATTTAAACACAGTTAAATTTGTCATATCATTTATTTTATTCAATGTGTTCTGGACATGGCTAGATCCATCACAAATGGTTATGGCACGGGGCATTTCCATTTGAACATTTTGCTGTGGTACAATTGCACCCTCTGGTGTTACTATTTATATTTTATTTTATTAGTTATTTTTTCTTTTTTTATTATTTTTGGGCTGGTACTATTTTATACCCTCATAGTCCAAACAACCAGGGTTGCACAAAACGCAGTTTGTTTGACTCCTTACCAAAACGAATGGCTGGCATTTGGACAGGTCATTCCCCTTTTTTAAGTCTGTGAATTAATTGTTTTGGTTTTCACAAAAAGATGAAACAAAAACACGACCCCACTCATACTGCAACAGCAATGGTGCAAACAAAATACAAACAAGGAAAAGAAGACTCCAGCAGAAATAAATACAGAAATAATAATAATAATAATAATAATAATAATAATAATAATAATAATAATAATAATAATAATACATAACAATGATTATATGCTATATCATAGCTTCTCACTGATATCCAGGACATCATTATATTCATCAACAATATTACTATATTTTGGAATCAAATATATTGTGCAGCAATTGTTATATACCATTTGGGATCGCTTTGTAGTTGGCAGAAATACAAATATTAAAGACCAAGCATCTTCAAATGTCTATGAAGTGCCATCATTCTGAGTGACTCTTATTACAATTAGAACATAAGAACATAAGAAAGTTTACAAACGAGAGGAGGCCATTCGGCCCATCTTGCTCGTTTGGTTGTTAGTAGCTTATTGATCCCAGAATCTCATCAAGCAGCTTCTTGAAGGATCCCAGGGTGTCAGCTTCAACAACATTACTGGGGAGTTGATTCCAGACCCTCACAATTCTCTGTGTAAAAAAGTGCCTCCTATTTTCTGTTCTGAATGCCCCTTTGCCTAATCTCCATTTGTTTCTTTTTTCAGGCTGAAAAAGTCCCTTGGGTCGACACTGTCAATACCTTTTAGAATTTTGAATGCTTGAATTAGGTCGCCACGTAGTCTTCTTTGTTCAAGACTGAACAGATTCAATTCTTTTAGCCTGTCTGCATATGACATGCCTTTTAAGCCCAGAATAATTCTGGTCGCTCTTCTTTGCACTCTTTCTAGAGCAGCAATATCTTTTTTATAGCGAGGTGACCAGAACTGCACACAATATTCAAGATGAGGTCTTACTAGTGCATTGTACAGTTTTAACATTACTTCCCTTGATTTAAATTCAACACTTTTCACAATGTATCCGAGCATCTTGTTAACCTTTTTTATAGCTTCCCCACATTGTCTAGATGAAGACATTTCTGAGTCAACAAAAACTCCTAGGTCTTTTTCATAGATTCCGTCTCCAATTTCAGTATCTCCCATAGGTATTTATAATGTACATTTTTATTTCCTGAGTGCAGTACCTTACACTTTTCTCTATTAAATGTCATTTGCCATGTGTCTGCCCAGTTCTGAATCTTGTCTAGATAATTTTGAATGACCTTTGCTGCTACAACAGTGTTTGCCACTCCTCCTACTTTTGTGTCATCTGCAAATTTAACAAGTTTGCTTACTATACCAGAATCTAAATCATTAATGTAGATTAGGAATAGCAGAGGACCTAATACTGATCCCTGTGGTACTCCACTGGTTACCATACTCCATTCTGAGGTTTTTCCTCTAATCAGTACTTTCTGTTTTCTACATGTTAACCACTCCCTAATCCATGTACATGTGTTTCCTTGAATTCCAACTGCGTTCAGTTTGAGAATTAATCTTTTGTGCGGGACTTTGTCAAAAGCTTTCTGGAAATCTAAATAAACCATGTCATATGCTTTGCAATTATCCATTATCGATGTTGCATCCTCAAAAAAATCAAGCAAGTTAGTTAGACACGATCTCCCTTTCCTAAAACCATGTTGACTGTCTCCCAGGACCCTGTTACCATATAGGTAATTTTCCATTTTGGATCTTATTATAGTTTCCATAAGTTTGCATATAATAGAAGTCAGGCTTACTGGTCTGTAGTTACCTGGTTCAGTTTTGTTTCCCTTTTTGTGGATCGGTATTAGGTTTGCAATTTTCCAGTCTGTCGGTACCACCCCTGTGTCAAGAGACTGCTGCATGATCTTGGTTAGCGGTTTGTAAATTACTTCTTTCATTTCTTTGAGTACTACTGGGAGGATCTCATCCGGCCCAGGGGATTTGTTTATTTTAAGAGCTCCTAGTCCCTTTAACACTTCTGCCTCAGTTATGCTAAATTTATTTAAAACTGGATAGGAACTGGATGACATGTGGGGCATGTTGTCAGTATCTTCCTTTGTAAAAACTTGTGAAAAGTAATCATTTAATATATTTGCTATTTTTTTTTCTTCATCTACGATTTTGCCATTTGTATCTCTTAAACATTTAATCTCCTCTTTGAATGTTCTCTTGCTGTTGTAATATTGGAAAAACATTTTGGAATTGGTTTTAGCTCCCTTAGCAATGTTCATTTCTATTTCTCTCTTGGCCTTTCTAACTTCCTTTTTGACTTGGTTTACAGTTCCGTGTACTCTTTCTGCGTACTTTCTTTTTGGTCCTTTTTTAATGCTCTGTAAAGTGCCTTTTTTTGCTGAATATTTTTTTTTAATTGATCTATTAAACCATTTTGGCAATTTAGTTTTACATTTAGATTTGTCTACTTTAGGGATGTAATTGTTTTGTGCATCTAGTACTACATTTTTGAAGAACAACCATCCTTCTTCTGTGGATGTTTTCTCTATTTTACTCCAATCTAATTACTCACACACTGTGTCCTAGATAGATGTAACTCTAGATATAGCTATAGGTTCTTGCCATGGTTCATGATGGTGTGTCTTCATAGACATAAGAACCAGCCCCATGATCTAGAGAGCTGCCACTTCAACTTTCCTTTGGTTTTGTTCACAATACAAAGCCCCTAGATGGTGCTGGTTCTCAATAATATTGACACTTTTGCTGCTCTAGCCTACATTACATTAGGCAGGAGGCTGTGTGGTCCAGTGGTTAAAGAAACAGGCTTGTAATCAGGAGGTCGCCGGTTCAAATTGTGTGAATTTTGTGTGACTCTGAGCAAGTCACTTAACCTCCTTGTGCTCTGTCTTTAGGGTGAGATGTTGTTGTAAGTGACTCTGAAGCGATTATTAGTCTCATATCTTGTAAAGTACTTTGTGATGGTGATCCACTATGAAAGGCGCTATATAAAAATAAAGATTATTATTACATACGTCTGTCAAGCAACTAGAACAGATGAACTCATAATCAAAGCATTTTAACAGTTATCAACAAATAAAATAAAAAAAACACAACATTTGAGTCATTGCAATAAAACTACATCCTACTGGACTGGTAAAGACTTATACTTTTATAATGGATAAATATATATATAATATAGTATATAATATATATTGATATAGATATAATATATTATATATAATATTGTGTGTACGAATAATAAATTATTCGTAAAGGCATTATTATTATTATTATTATTATTATTATTATTATTATTATTATTATTATTATTATTATTATTATTATTTCTTAGCAGACGCTCTTAACCAGGGTGACTTACAGTTGCTACAAAACATCAAATACAGTGGTAAATGCTTTTAAGTGATTTTTAATGATTTTTGGAATCTAATGATTTACAATGCAGTATACTTTTCAGACCATTGTTGATAAGTCTATGTTTGCCCTGGGGTTGTGTGGATGAAACAATATGTTCTGTTAAATAGCGTCAGTGCAGCTTGAGGTACAGTAATGTTTGTTAAAACACAGTTATTCCAGGTACTGTTGGTATGGTTAATTGTCTGCAGTCAGAGATGAGCTAGAGAGTAAGGGGGGGTGATTCGAAAGGAGGTGAACAGTAAACCTGGGTAAATATTGTAACAGCTACACTAATGGAATACTAGAATCTGAAATTGATTAAGTGATGTATTTATACAGTAGTAATTTTCAATACAAATATAGGAGATTAAACATTTGGAGGTAAAAGGATTAGTCATCTTAACTTGTTTTCGTATTCTGCTCTTGTCATAGGAAAGTAGCATACGATGAATCAGGAAATGAAGAAAAAGAAGCACGTTCAATCATCTTCATTTGCATAAGAGTGAGGCAAAATCTGAGAAATGTATAGTCACTAATTACCAAGAAAGGAAAGCAAAAGGTATAATTAGGAAGAAGGTCCAATTACCTCTGCCCTGGGAGGCAGAGAATGATGCTTGATTGTCTGAACAGAAGGTCACAAAGCAAGAAGGGTCCCGGAAATCATTTCTTCAAGGCAGGAATTAAATGAAGAAATCAGAAGAAAGCAATCTTTACTTTAGAAGAGTGAGATCAGAAGATCATCCCAACTGAATTATTCTGTTACAAAGCAATTCTTTGAGCTTGTGGACACAGGCACTCAGATGTGCCCACAAACAGAAGAACATAATGATTCAACAGTTGCAGAGCTTGTTTTATTATTATTTATTAGTTATTGTAGTCCCACCATCTTGGGTGCTCATACCACCAGATCATTAAAGCTTTGCAGGGTCGTGTGTGGTCAATTTCTATAAACAGAAGAGCTGTATTTACTGTAGCAGCAGGAGTTGCAGGAAGTATTGGGCACACCCTGTTTTTGGCAGAAATCCTCCTGTACATGTTTTTCCATGAAACATTAAACGCAGGTCCTCCATTCTATCTTGTAGACACGGAATATATCCCATGGCAGCACAACTTAAAACACGAACAGGATGCTTTAATTAACACTAATATGGTTAATGAAAACAACAATTTCTTGCCTGATCAATTTTCCCCTGCTCTAACTAATTCAATTATTATTCTTGCCTTCTTCAAAAAAGAAAAGAAAACAGAACATCCATAATTGAATCCTAGTGGATGTAGCTCTTTAAATAAACACTGTAACTGTAGAAACCATGCAACAATGTATTACCAATATATTCTTGATTAAAACATCTGCAACAGGTTTCATAAAGAATCAGAATTAGCAGAGTTTGTGATTGTTTGTTTTGTGAGTTTTTATCTCGACATACAGTATCTTCATTGTTGAACTGGAATGCATGGAACAGAATATTCTATCAAGAATAGAGATGATGTCCTGTCATGGTCCCAAAGCAAAGTTCTGCAACATTATCTGACAGATCCTGAAGCAGAATGAAGACAATTGTCCAAGCAATTCTGATCTTTAGTCTAATGATACCCCTGGTTGTGATGGGCGTTGCTGCAGACTGTGTGTCTTTGATGGTCAAATGAAACTGTATTTCCATTGTACCTTGCAGTTTAGAATCATTTAATGGTAACAACTAAAAGTGTAATGTGTGTAATTACATACAGTGGTGCCCAGAAGTGTGGGCAACCTCTATCATTTTCAAATGTATTCCATTGAGAAGCAAAACTAAGATTTTGATTAAATACTTGATTAAATGTCCACCAGAGTGGACATATTTATGGATGTTGAGAAGGTACCTGTGGGTAGTAGTGATCATATTACATTACCAGGAATCTTGTTGCGGTTCGCCTTTACCAAGGAGTGATTTTGGATATTTCCCAGATTTATCATCAAAATTCAGTCAGGAAGTCATGCAGTAGAGAACCATATTTATTAAAGCTTAGACAACAAATACTATGTTATACATATTTCCATTACATCTTTGGCCTCGCTCTTCGAGGTACCCCTGCCCATAATGTAGCTTGTTGATAATGGAGAGGTTGACTGCAGGGAAGCCAAAGTTCCTGAGTATAATTTATTGTATATGTCTCCAATTCAAAGGTTAAGGTGACAGGTGATGTAACGGAGAAACCTTCCTTCAGCAATGTTTGTTTCAAACACAAAGAAACTTTGTAAAGCCACATATTTTTGGGGTTTTATTCGGAAGAAAAATACATGAGAGGAAGAAAAACAAAAGTAATTCATTTGGCGATATTAATGTCTTGTGATTACAACAGACACTGTAATTATCACAATCAAGGCACAGCTTAACACTGAGACTAAGGCGATAATTTTGCAGATTTTGGTTCGTTTCTTTTCTGTCTCTTTATTTTTTAATAATGTGTCATATCCTGGGGTATACAGGTCCTCCATCCAAAAACCTAGCTCGTTTGGGTCCTCCTAAAATACAGAAAACATATTTTTAATGCAGGATATTTCAGTTGCAGTACAACAATATTACAACACTTGACATTTTATTATTAACCTGTCAGACAGGTACATAATCAATGTTTCACTATGGCCTGCTGTGGAAAGACAACCTTTATAAGTTGCAGGTATTTATAAATTGGTATTTTCAACCTTGTTTTGGGTGTGTGATAAGAATGAAGCTGTTGGTCGGTTTATCAGGCAACATATTTGCTTGCATTATATTAAATAGACCTTTCTTTGACTTTGTAAATGTTTATTTTTCATTGTTGTTAAATAGGAAAAGTTCAACAGTATATAGCAACTTATCATAATGTCAAGTTATTTCCATCTTATACAAAGACATTTGAGAAGGCTATACCATACAAACATCAGGTCTACTATACAGTATTTATATAGTAGACCCTAGACCCAGGTGGCCCCTAGATTGGAGTTGTAAAGTACACAGAAGATGATAGGTGACTTGAACATTGTAGGCAAATTCACTGTTAACTAGATGACCTCCACTTTAAAAACAGACACAAGTAAAGTTTGTCTTTTTTTGCTTACTGTCACTATTAAATGAAAAATCAATTGAAATTCAAATTCAAGTCAATTGAAAAAAATGTACTTGTCTCTGTTGTACTAACCTTTTAGCTTAGAACAGGGAATTGAACCAGGATAAAAATTTACTGACAGTAGGAGTAGGTGAGGTACAATATAAAATACAGCAAAGTACAGTACCCCCCCCCCACACACACACACACACACACACACACACACACACACACACACACAATACATTGGCAAACTGTACAATGTTCTAGTTATACTTTGTCCTTTCATTTTTGCACTACATTTTCAATTAAAGTCATACAGTACTTAAGCAACTGTTATGTGCTAAATTAGGACACTGTGGGGCATATTTTACGACAATCTTAACTTCTAATTAAAGAAACTGATAAAAATTGTTAGCATTATCAAATAGTTTGCTTCTCAGATTTGTAAAATTTAAATAGATTCTCTACTTTAAAAAATAAGGTGTGTGTTTATCTGTGTCTTCTTGTCTGTGCATCTATCTATCTATATATATATATCTATATATCTTTATATATCTATATATCTATATATATATAGTAGCAAGGACAGGGTTAAAAACAACCCTGCCAGTCTAAATTGTATTATTGTTAATTGTGTGCAGCTGGTAGTGTGTAAATTGAAGACAGCTGCCATGTATTTAAAGTCAGCAGCCAGTATAGGCGAAGCTGCTGAGTAGAAGGAGACAGAAAGTGATACTCTGTGTCTGAGCAGTCATTTTGTAAGTGCTGTACTGTGTTTATTTTTGTAAACCGTGTGTTTTGTTTCTTATGGGTAAATGATGTATCCATCCTGTGCTAGGAAGGGCGTTCCTCTGTGTTTTAGTTAGTGCTCGAATAGGGCTAGGTTTTGTTTTCGTTTTGTTTATTTTTGATATTATTAAAAGTGAGCATCAGCGCTAACCTTCAAGTTCTGTGTTGGGTCATTACAGATTGTGCTAATTTAAAGTTTTCCTATTGTAATAACCATCTGGAACTGTCTTTTTTTTTTAAACAAAATGATTGATAATATCCAGGTTTTGTAAAACACTCAAATTCATTGAGAGTATTTGTGGTAGTGGTTTTACTGTTTTAGTTTGTATGCTGTGACAATACTTCTCAAAGACACTTTATAGCTTGTTGTTTTTGTCATTGCTGTCCCATTTCTATAGAATTATAGGTTAACACTTGGCCAATGAAACAGGCTGAGGAGTACAGCCACAAATGCAACATTCTGTTTCCAGTTAGCCCTCCAGATGTGATGACTGGGCAGTACCAAAGAATTGCTTGAGAAAAATCCAGCTATCTGATATGGATCATTCCAAGTTCTCTGGTTATTGCAGTATAATAAACATGCTGTGGTGTGTAGCTAACTAGCCCAAATGCTTTGTAGTTATGCAATTAATGCTACACCCATTTTAAAGCAACTATTTTGTAGTACATGCAGTAATAATCAGACTGTACATGCAACCAATCTTTTATCCAAAATGCCAGGTGCTTTTGGATAGAGATACAATGAACTCATCCATACTTAACTGCAGATATGATTGGGATTTCCAGGAGCAATGATGTAAATGAGAAACTGAGATTATATATTTAATTTATTAAATACATTTAAAAAGTTAGTGGGTCTGTTTGATTGATCTAAACAAAGGCGGTTCTCAATAACCCTGCTGTTTAACTCATTAAAATAAGTGGGCTGTCCAACAATGTGTGAGAGTTTCTTTAGAGAGTTTTTGTGGCAGTACTTTTTGCTTAAACAGTGCCAATGTTTAGATCCACCACTGTTTCGATAAATAGAACCATTGGCTAAACTGTAACATAATGTATGTTTTCAAGAATTCTCTTTTGAAAATGCTTAACGGCCTGTCTTTATGTCTGACGGATAATCACAGCCGAGATTAAATAACTGGGCAGCTGAAAAACTGCTAAAGGGCAGTTACATTATTTTGACTTAATGGAAATCTATGCTGTGGTTTAAAATATTTTATCTTTGTTTTTACTGTCACCAAAGACCGCTTTAGAAAGCTGTTATGATAACCAAAAGCCAGTGCCATAGAACATGTAAATAAAAGAAACACTTCTATTCCATTTACCTTTAGGTAGTCTGCAAGGTTCGAATGCACGGATTGTCTGTCATATTCTTGAATGGTCCAGGAGGGCTGAGTCTTCCTGTTTTCCCATCCGTCTACAGTCCTAATATCTGAGTAAAGGGGGTTCTTCTTGATCTTTGACTTCAATGTGACAGCAGTGATATGTTTCCCAAGGGCTCTGTCAATGAGTTCTGGGCTGGCCTCGGTTGATCTTCGCCCGTAGGTATCAGTTGTTTTTCTCTTTTCCTTCTGCAAGACATTTGATATGGGTGAAGAGAAGACCAATCAGATTAAATCTATAAAAGTTACAGCAGGTCATCAAATAATAACTATTTCCAGGAGGTTAAAATAAGCATTGAAAAATAATACAAAAATAATACAAAATAAAAATCAACAAATAATAATAATTTACTTATATTCATATTGTTTTTTTTTTTTTTTGGGGGGGGGGGGGGGGGGTGGGTGGCATTATTTAATTCTCATAATTATTATTTAGGAAGCAGTGTGGTCCATCACTGTGTGACCCTGAGCAAGTCACTTAACCTCCTTGTGCTCAATCCCGTGAATGAGATGTTAAATCAATGTCCTATTGTAAGTAACTCTGCATATAATGCACAGTTCATAGCCTACCTCTGTAAAAGTGCTTTGTGATGGTGGTCCACTATGAAAGGTGATATTATATATATTATATATATATATATATATATATATATATATATATATATATATATATATATATATATATGTATATCACTCTTTCACCTTTGGAGAACTTGGTTCAAATCAGACTTAGATGACAAACTTGTGGTGGGCTCAACCAACCTAGCATCCCATAGACATTAATTCACAATACAATTTCAAGTTCCTGCTTGAGGGCCTGGGGAAAGGGTTTTCAAGGGGTGCACTCACAGAATTGACTATGATCGGACCGGACTTGTCCCTCACCTTTTATTTCATAAGTACTAACTTCACAACTATAAAAAAAAATCATGAAATAACAGTAATACATTCACCCTACCAATTGGAGCTAAAGCCAAAGCATGCAATCCCAAACTGTCATGTAGTTAAAAGATATACAACAGCTACTTGTTACCTATGTGAAGAACTCTAATTCCTACCTGAAGGTAGACTCTATTTTGCCAGTATCTTTGTCCTGATAAAGCAGCCCCTGTCGCAAAACCTGCTTGCATCAGAGTTGAGCTCACTGGTAAACACTTCACATCCAGTTGTAGGAATCTTTCGGGATTATTATTGTTTGGCAGGACCGACAGATCCATGGTTTATTATATTTAAAAAAAGCCTTGTCAATGAAACACGACAGTGAATGCTGCCTTAGGTAAGCTGCACATCTGTCAATTATTAATGGAATGTTACTGGCTCTGGCAAGAGCATGACACTTTATCTGGCTACTGGGCTCCAATCAGAATAAAACACCACAATGCAAGAGCGAGGGGTAGACATTGTACACTGACACATACCTGTTTCATATCAATCATGCAAACAATCCTTCTTACAGCTTTGTAGGCAATAGACAACATTGTCTTCACCAATTTAACATATATAATTATATCTGTTTTGTAAAGCACTTTGAGATGTATTGGTATGATTGAGCATTGTTTGAGCTTACACTATTCTTTCACTATAACTGTGTCTACTGTATTTACAGAGCATACCACATCTATCAGTTTCATTGTAAGTAAAACCACTTTCTGTCTTTCCTTTACTAAAAAAAACAAACAGTAACCTATTCCTTTTTTTGTGAAAATATCTTTTAAATAGTTTTGTACTGTATGTTGTAAGTTTGTCATTAATTCAACAGGACATATATTTATGGTACATTTACATTTTCTAATGTAGTATTACAACAAAAGGGCATGAATACATGTTGGGCAACATGACAGAACCTGGGACTTTTTGTTTACTAAATATAGCTCTAATTGATTTAGTATCTACAATAAGATTAGGGTTTATGATTACAGTGGACATGCAATATTAAAAAGGTCATTAAGTAGGGAAGCTGTATATTATTTACCCTGTAATATGAGCTGAGTTAACACAGTATAAAAGTATGTGGTGTAAGTTTGTGTATATGGAAGCATAACAAGTGTGGTAAAGTATAGTGGAAGCAAGGTAAAACACAAGCAAGGATGGTAAATCCCAGTAAAGTACGGTCAAGCGTGAGAAAAACAAAACAAAAACATGCTTAACTATGCTAAAGCAGCAAAGAAGAGCATGTGAAATTAAAATTTACCACAGTAAACTTGTAAAAGGGAAACCTTGTCAGTCTATCAAGGATTTCACTTCCTGTTCAATTTATTTTCTTAGGCCATGTGCTACATGTCTGTTTGAGTAGCTTCAATCCATCACAGTAATTACTGTGAGGTTCCTGACTTCAGTCATTGAAAGGGTCTGCAGTCATCCGTGGCTGTCCTTGTTTTCTATGGAATCAGTTTGTTCCATTTCTTTGATATCCTGCTGACGGCACTTAGAGAACTATGAAATGTTATTGAAGTCTGTATAATGACTTTACTTTTAGTGTCACCATCGCTACGTGCTTTATCATAATTTTCAAAGGAACATTACATTTTATAATTAAAGGCCACAATACTGATTTTATATATATATATATATATATATATATATATATATATATATATATATATATATATATATATATATGTGTGTGTGTGTGTGTGTGTGTGTGTGTGTGTGTGTCAGGAAAATATATATTAGGGGTTTTAATCGTTTAATCCCACCTGTGGGCTTTGATCGATGAAAAAATAACTGATCGATTAATCTTGTCTGCCTGAGTGCAGTATCAAAAAACGGTATGTGAAAAATAAAGGGTACTTCTAGAGACCTTGACAAACAGGCAACGGGAAGGTATAACCGATGAAGAAAAAAAGGCTGCATCTTGCAACATTTGCTGATTGGTGCTTTCTTTCCCCACTGTACTACTAGTTTATTGTATCATCTTAGTCACAAGTAAGTTCATTTTTTTAATGCAATGTATTTCAAATGATATCAAACTTTCTGTTCAGCTAACCAAAATAAAACAGCAGTCAGTAAGTTACCCTTGTTAGTTTGAAACATACCGTATACCAACAAACAGCAAAGTTCATATTTTAAATGATTCACTTTGGCTAACTTCAAATTAGTGTAGGCAAATATTTTCAAACTGTCAAATTACATGTAAGTAAATAGGTATAGTATTCATTAGCTGTCATTATGAAACATATGCAGTAAATAGCTTTATGTATTACTTGTAATTGTCTTTCAATACAAGTACATATCACTAGCAAACAGGTGTGATTACTAGATTGGATGATTAGTCAAGCAATGGAAAATGTCAAGATTAAAACCTCTAATATATATATATATATATATATATATATAATATATATTGGAAAATGAAAGTTACTTCCAAATAAAACCTTTTTTTCATTTTTGTTAGGTAAACAATCTTTCAAAAATTTCATTTTTACATGTCTTTAAACTGACGTTTTTATGAAACTGACCTGAAAAGATTTCTTAAAGAAATTTGTCTCAGTGCTTCAAGTTTCTTTTGACGGCCCCTTTTCTTTCTACACAGCCGAAAGGCTTTTTGTCCGAACATCATGAAATAAAAAAATTTTTTTAAAATTTGACAAACTGTTTGTGCAAACTCAAAAATGTTTTTTTCACACACACACACACACACATATATATCGAATATATATGGTATATTATATATATATATAATAGATTATATATATACAGAAAGAGAGGATATGTTTGAATCAAAGTTTTGCAACCTCTATAATTTATACTTGTTATTGTTTATATTCAAATCTATGATTTATTCATACATGATGTAATGGTGTTCTATATATTGTGACATCTTTTTTACTTCTATCTTTAAATCTGTATTAATTCGAATTAACATTATTTTATATAAACCTATATTTATGTTATTATAATTAATCACCTTTGAGTTGGGACCTCCCCGGTGCATCAGCATGCATAACTTTTAAATTAATTTGTTTATGCATTTATTTATTTATTTATTTAAATGTTCTATGTACTGAGCATCAAAAGCAACTTATCACTTATATTTAAGTATCAAAAGAAACGTATCACTTATATTTGGATACTCTGTTTTAGAGCAGGTGCAGTGACTTTTTATTGTTCTGATTAACAATTGACATCATTGGCCAGTGCTGTGACTCTTGGTCTCCCAGTTCATGGCCTGTCATTGATAGAGTGTGTCTGGTTATGCCGTCTCGCAAGATTTGAAATTGCTGGCTGTGAGCACCCAAGGCCGTGAGTCACAGTACGCTGCCCCAGTCCAGCCTCCAACATGCTGATTGCACGAAGGCGCTGCTCTCTTGACAGAGGTGGCATATTTTTTTATATTCTTTGATTTTCTTTATTCCTTTTATTCAAGCTTGCAACTCAACAGCTGAAATCACTTTATATCCAGTGTCCAATCAACTGTCTATCTCACTAATTAGGTGATTAAGTGCATATGCTTCAGTCATAGTCACTCAGGTCTGTCATGGTCAAGGATGAATGATCAAGTGATTAAAAAGAAACCAAAAACATTTCGTCAATGTTCATCATTTATATACCTTTTTTTTTTTTTTTTTTTTTTTTTTTTTTAATTAACATGTTATAATAGTGATAAGTTACTTTTGATAATCTGTATATTTATTGAAGTTAACTAGTTAATTATTTTCTGTTGAGTCCTGCTGGTATAATCATCTTCAGTCTATTTATTAATTTACTTTCTTTTATTCTTCTATGTGTCGCATTGTCTAATTTTAGCTGTTCTAATACTACAAACTTTACATCATTTATGTCATGTCCTTGAAAGGTGACGTACTGTACTTTTGGTTCTTTTTTTTTTTTTTATTTCTAATTAATGAAAGGTGGTTCTGAATTATTTTATTTTATTATTTCATCTCATTTTTCACAGGCTATTCCATAAACAACATTACTATTTTTATAGTAGGTATTAGTTTTTAGTGGGTATGTGTTGTTCTTATGTTTAATTGTATTGTTACTTTTGTCCATGTATTTACACACTACACATGTACTAGTGCAAGTATTTGTAGAACCTATTCTGTCAATTATTCTTTTATGTTTACTGTTAAATAAAATATCACCTAAATTAGATTCTCTTTTGAATGCTAAAACTGGGGCCATAAGAAATACTTTTTTCAATTTTTCTGAATTATGCAGAATCTGCAAGTGTTTCCAAACTATCTTAGAAATATTAGGCAAAAGTTCAAAGTAAGTCTAATGTGACTCTTGACCTTTTTATCTCTATTTTTGTAATCTAGTAGATCATCTCTTTTTAGTTTATCCACTTTTCTTAAATCCGTCTCTATAATTCTTTCTTTGTATCCTCTTTTTTTAAGATTTGTTTTTAATACATTTCTTTGTTTTACATAGTCACTTTGTTTCTTTAGAACATATTCTTCATATTCTTATTCCTAGACCCTTTGGGGTTGCCTTTTTAGTGTGTATTGGATGTGCAGAGGACATGTGTAAATACTGGTGCATGTCAGTAGGTTTACAGAAGAGGTCAGTCTCAATTGAACCTTCTTCAAGTTTTACTACTGTATCTAAAAATTATATTTCTTTTCTTGTCCATCGAAGGTCCACCTTATTATTACAGTGTATTTCATAAAACTGGAAAAGAGATTCTTCTCCATCTGTCCAAACCCCCAAAATATCACCTACAATCCAAATGTATTCTAAAGGTTCTCTTTCCAATTTTCTAAGTATTGGTCTTCCTATTTTCCCATGTATGTACTGGCAAAATACATTCTAATTTAGATCCTATTGCTGTACCGTCGTTCTGCTTGTAATTCTTAACAAATGTAAAATAACTGTTTTCTAAAACTACGTTGATCATGTTCAGCACTTCTGCTATTGGTATTGATTTATCTAGTCTATTATCTAATGCTTTTTGACAAGCTTCTAAAGTTTCTTTACGAGGGACACTTGGGTACAAGGATTTTACATCCATGCCAAATAAAATTGTATTCTCTGGAAGGTCGTGACTCAAGTCTTTTTAAATATACAGTATATAAGATATTTCATCTTTCATCTTCATCTTTGTCTTCAGAAAATAAAACAATAACTGTATTATCAAGAATGTTCTTCTGATATGATGATAAAATATGATTTTTATCTTAATTGCAATAACATAGCTCACTGTAAAACAAAGAGGAAGACAATAAATAAGAAGTTTTAACTTTTTTTAATTGAAAACTTAAGATCATGTGAATCATGTACAGAATTTATTTTCTCAGAAAGAATTCAAATTTCATAGTTTCACAAACCTGTAAAACTTCAAAACATTGCTACAAAAAAAAGTATGTGTACGAAAGAGAAAAAAATAGTTCAAGGAGTATAGAGAAAAAACCTCTCATATTATACAAGCTAAATAAAGCGGACATCGACATATAATTCATGTTTTCAATCAAATGACAAAATGTTAAAAAGGAGCAGGATTCATGCACCACAAGATGTTTCTGTTTCCTGACTGAAGAACTTTTAAGTCTAAATCAGTGCCACAGTGATTCAGTGTAAACAGTTACAGTGTTTCATTTATTAATACTTTTATTCAAGTATAGAATTTGTATTTATAATCGTTACCGACCTATTTAACATTTTGTCATTGTTTGGTCAAACATATTTGTCAAGATATACAGCAGATTACTTTCCTTTAAAAGCAGCAGGTCTGTGTTTAGCACCTCCCTGGTCTCGTAGTTGCTTTATGATTTTGTGACATGAGATTCCATAACACAGTGAACAATAATATCTCTACAAGTGCTGAACCAAAACACAAAACAAACAGAAAAAAAACACTTACAGTAATTGTTTAAAGTGATAAATAAAGTGAAGAACGTGGTGATTAATATGTGGCCCCTTGGTTTCTCCTTAGCTTTGTGTTACTATATAAGTGCCTTTGAAGAAGAGGCATTTTTTTCCAGATCCCTTACCAAAGACTCATTACTATCACTGAGGGGCCTTTTATATTAAAGGATAATTGAGCATAACTGGAAAAGGCTGTCAAAGTGGACATAAATAAACTATAACAGCGATAGGTATAGTTACTATTATAAATGACACATTACAGTTTTAAGCCAGCATTACAATGTAAGCTACGACCGGAAAGAATAATGAAGGCTGTCTTGATTCAAAGGTGCACAAGTAGAAGAGTTCCATGAAGGTCATAAATATAAACAGTGGGGCATGGTGGACCGAAGCACTGAACTTGTTAGCCGAGTTACAGATAGACGCATACAATGGTTTAAAGAGGATTGGATGAATCACCAGATTGAGTATTGTGGCATCACTGGAAAATGGATGCCCGAATTACTCCTATAAGAATGGTTTCAATTTGGTTTCAAAATTGCAGCTACAAATACCCAAAGACTGATTGATTGACTTCTTTGTCTTCCCTTATCACCCACCAGTTGATTCGGCGAGCATGGTGCTCCGTGAGCTGCAGCTGCAGTTCCACTCTATGTTAAAGCTGGTATGATAAGTTGGCATTTGCTGTAACCCACCTTTATTGCTTCAGAAGTTTTTGTAGCCAACTGACTAACAGCTACTGTAAATTGCCCATACTCAGTTAGTTATTTTTAGTACCCCACTGATATGCTTATTTTAATTCCAACTAGTTACCAATAAAGTTGTAAAATTTTATTAATTTTGTAACTGAAACAGAATCTACTGTATAACAGAGAGCCATTAGAAGCTACCTTTGCATAGAACCATCAATAGAATAGTTTCAAGTCTCTTTGTTGTATTGAATATGGAAAGACACTTTTTCAAAGATCTGAAAACTGAACTATTCAATAAAAATGAACTGTAAAAACAGTGAGGTTCAAAGTAGCCAAATCTAGTAGTGTAGTAGTGTGCAATACATCTAAAGCGTTTTAAGAGTGTGACAAAAATAGAATCTCAAGTGACAACAGCCTCTGGCCACTGGGTGTCACTAATGTTCTATGTAATGTTCAAATCAACTATAAGGCATTGCTTCCTGTGGCTGCTGAAAGGTATTATTATTTTTTTCAGAAAACATTTGTTTTTCAACAAAACCTTAATACAGTATTTAGACTTGAATATTACATCACTTCATAGTACGCTGAATCGAGAGTTTATGTCAAGTCGTATTTTAGATGATTGAGGTTGCTCTTGTTAGCCTATTCATGCATTGTTTATGACGTTCCCACTGAGTTTACAGCATCTGATGTAAAAGTTACATACTTTGGTCCCAGTGCAATATGGGGATTATTGATTCCCAATCTAAATCTGTAAGAATCTTTTTTTTTTTTTTTACACTGCAGTGCCCTGCTCCATCCTTGTATTTCAACTTTGGTCACTAGAAGGCAGATTTAGTTGGTACTGTGGGTCAAACTCATTACTTAAACCTGAAATGTGAATTTAAATCTCACTGTATGAATACTGCTCTCAAATTATAACCTTGGAATGAAAGGTCTACTCAGGATGAAAAATAGCCAAGGCTGCACTTCCCAATAATTCTTACTATTTTAATACTGTATGTGAATTACATAGGCTGCCTGTGTTGTGTCAGTTAACTCTCAATTGAAACAACCATTATTTAGATGCAGGGTTCCCTTAGACTCCATGTCAGAGAATAAGAATGTGCCACTTCGTGTTTTCTTACAGTCCAACCCTGATGTGAGTGTTGGAAGCTATTTAAGGTTTGCTTGTTCACTATAGTTAGTCTAATTTTCCTTCTGTTGGATTGGAAAACAAATGGCAAGTGCATCACTGTGCTTATCTGGTATATACAGTATTAACAGGGTAAGGTGAGATGCAACAGAGTTAATGATTTGGATTTGTCGGTCATGCTTTCAAGAATCCTTGGAATTTTTACATGTAAGGGGACACCCATGGCTTATGTGCAAAGGTAATTTCTTCACAAGGATTCCTAGAACACAGATGAACCAACCTTTTTTCATTCATTGAACAAACCTGTAATCTCGGAAGCCACTACCGACTCCTCTAGGTAGCAAAGCTTAGGCAAGTCACGGACATTGAGAATCTCCATAGATACACTGATATAAATATCATGGTTTAATGATGACAGACTGTATGAGATATATCAGGTAAAACAACAGCCAACAAAAACGTACCAAGCTACATTGTTTCTTTCATGTTTCATCTGCATGGCCTTTATACTGTATATAGAAACATGACAGATGTTTGCTGTCCAATATAAACTAACCAGTAAGGAATTAGGATTTCCCCTAGAAACCTTGACAATATCAGGAGAGGGGCCGCATTCAACGAGAGAGAGAGAGAGAGAGAGAGAGAGAGAGAGAGAGAGAGAGAGAGAGAGAGAGAGAGAGAGAGAGAGAGCAGTATGTATCGTTTACACTTATTTAATAACATTTAGTGTGGAACCAACTATATATATATATATATATATATATATATATATATATATATATATATATATATATATATATATATATATATATATAAAACAGTTCTTATTATTTTCTACAAAAATGACCTCAGAGAGCACAAGAATAAATTACACTAATTCAATTATCCACAATCTGCTTGCTTGAAAAAGTGTTTTTTGCTTGTGTTTTCTTAATATAAATAACAAGGGCAATCTTGTAAGAGTTCTGATTGTGTTGGACGTCAACTTCTTTGCTGCATTTTTTGTGCATAAAAGTCCCTACAGGTCTCACAGCAGCGCTGGTACCACCTCATGTCCTGACAGAGGTTCTTCTCTCTGATGACTTTACAGTAGACAGGCCACTGGTCCCGTAGGCACTTGAATGTTAAGGCAGCTACAGTACAAAACAGACAGAAGCATAAAGTTAACAAAAACTAATTTTCACCACCTTAAATATCTAACTGGAACCTTTTATTTGTTTATTTATTTATTTTATCTCAGAGCAGTTATCTCAGGTAAACACAATAAAAAGATGTCTATGACGAAATTTTAATTCATTACTTAGCAAATACATTACATACATGGCCTACTGCATGTCCCTATTCATGGTGTAAGTTATTGTCAGCAATACAGGTAACTACTATTTTACTGTCAGATTCTGCAGTATACTCTTACTGAACAGCTGTCTGTGGTGTTGTTTCACAAATAATAATTCTCCAGTGGTGAAATGTTAGTGCATTCAGGTATTAAATTAATCTGAATGAACATCATCATGCATTTTGTGTAGCCACCTTAATGGGACAACAGTACATAGCAACTGAAACTAGAAACACAGCACCAGTTACCCTCCTTCCATGTTAGATTGTCTTTCTTTAAAACGATTAAAATATGCAAGATAGTCACTCACCCAGTCTAGGCGAGGTGATGGTGTTCACATTATTTTTCTCGTTGCAGGGTTGTAGATGACAAGGTCGGTAAGCAGCGGGTTTCTCGGATGAGAAGCATTCATTTCCATGCCTTCCAGTGATCTTGTGCATGCATTGAATTACCCTGGACTGCATTCCCTTGCCACAGGTTACTGAACACTACAGAGGCAAAGTATGTATTAGCACACATCAATATATAAAAATACTTGCAATATATGGAGGCTGAAATATCTTAACTATCGCATTACATAAAATTCTATGTAACATTATAAAAGGTTTTGGTGTTCATAGCCACCCAGGCAATGATCCCCAGAGTACCTACTTCTGTTGCCTTCTTCCAGTGGTAATGTAAACCAGACTGTCAGAGTGAATCTGCTAAATGTATTATTAAAAAGGTTAGTCGTAAAGACAAGTCCTCTCGCACAAAAGACAATTGTATTACTAAGGAGGAGTCATTCTTATACTGGCACCCTGGTTAGTATTTTCTAAGCAAATAACCCCTAAATAAGCAAATAACATTTTAACATTGCAAAGATTTAACTACAAAGTAAAACAAAAACAAAAACAAAAAAAAACGCATACACATCAAAGTATATATTGAAATGTTTATATTTATGGTTGTAATTAAAGTTGCTAGTGGAGATATAACTATATACTATACACATACTGCACACATTTTCAGATGGTATAATGTTTTTAGAATAGTTTGTTTCTTAAAGGTTCATTTAACAACAAAAAAACAGGTACCTATTCCATGTTGTAGTGTTTTTTTTACATCACCCCCTGTACAGTGCTAATGAAAAACGGCCACAGGAGAGCGAAAGTGAGTTGTGCTTCCAATTGAAAAAAGTTGGGAATACTTTCTGTTCTGGAAAAAAGGTAATTACCAGGGATAAAATAGCACAATATTTTGGAATTTTAAAGAGCACTGTGACTGATATTAAAAAGTCTGCCTCAGAGATTTAAAAGTTTGCAGTCTATGATAGTAGGGGTGGGATATTTGAAATATATTGCTTGAGTACTTGAACGTACATGAACCTCCCAAACATTGCCACAAGTCCTATTTTAAATGCCAAACTAACACACAATCAAGTGATATATTAAGTAATTAATATAATGTTTGCCTTCCTGTGCAGTCAATTGTATATGGTCAAGTATTACTAAATAACTTAAAGTATTCAAATTCACGTATCCACACAACTTTACATTAAATTGTAAAAAGAGATGCCTGGCCTATCTGTTTGAAGTGTGTCTCAGGGGTCCTTTACTTTAGTGCAGTAGTTCCAACATACAAATAAAAACTGTACTAAACATAAACAGCCGCTCTGTCCAACAGCTTAGAGAACAATTTCAAGTGAAAAAAGCCTTCCACCTGTGGGAAGATTGGGGAATAGGGTCCACGAGTCTGTGGTAATTGTAACTTTTTCTCCCTTTTGAAAGTTTTGTATGAACAGCTGCAGCACGATTTTCTTTAAGTTTTTCCAGCCTCACTGTTATTGTTTTATGGGTCGGCACAGCATTGGGATAATCTTACATCGATTTCAAAACTGCTGCATTCACGATTCACACGCACTGTCCTCATAGGGAATAACGTGATCATGCCCTCTTCGGCCAAATCTGTAGAAAATGTTGTTATTTATGTTTGCTTTTTACTGCCATCAGTAGCTCCATCCACAATAATTGTGAACGTTTTCATTTCAAACGAAGAAGCATTGAACTTATGTTTTAGTGGTATGGCAATTTTGTTTGGCATAATTATTTACATACCACGATTTTCTCGTCCGGTTCCTCAAAATACTTGCAAATGTGGCTTCCTTTGTTTAGGAATGCCATTTTAAATATAGAACAAACTCAGAAAAAACACTTGTCATTAACGTTATTAACCCATCGTGGAACCGATACCACACCATGCCTACTACAGGCATGAACACACACAAAGTGCACCAATGAAGCGCCAGATCGACCAAGAATAAAACCTGCCCCAGTGTCAATCTTTCTGTTGCACCAAGCTACTTGGAGGCAATTGTCAAGCCTCTTCCTTTTTATAATATCCGCCCTTACTATGGCACTAAAGCAGTCTGATACACGACAGACTACAGATGAAAAATTACTAAAATTAATGCATAAAAAAATATGCGTTTGGTGACATTTGTCACATGGCCGGTTTTACATCTAGCATATTATTAAACGTTTAACCACTTTTAAAATTCCCATTCCTAAAAACTATTACAAGATAAAATTAAATCAAACATTATTAAGAACAAATTCAAAGTTAACACAAGTTTTTAACTCTTTTTTTGTTGTGCCTGGGGGAGTGTCCTCCAATGTCATGATACAGGAACTGGTAAATAACATGGTTCATATTTAATTGTAACCATAGGGGTGGTTTGGGGTGCAGTAGCAAGGATTTCTCACCTACCTTCAATCAGCTTGCTATTTAAACCCTTTTTCAAGCATTTCTACCTGTGCCCATTTTGTTCCTCCGTCCTCCCCTCCATCAACAGTCCAAAGCCCTTTGACCATTGTTCCATAGTCCAATTTCTGTGTTCTTGTGCTTATTTTAGCCTTTTGTTCTTGTTCCCCTTTCTTAACAGAGGTATTCTTACTGCAACACATCCTTTAAGTCCTTATTTCAAGAGTGACCTTCGTAATGTTGATTTGATGGTCAATTCAACACTTGTCTTCTTTCTATTATTTAAGGATATTATCTTCAAATATTGCTCATCCTTGTTAGACAGCTTTTTGGGTCTTCCAGTCCTGAGTTTGTCAATTACAGATGATGTTTCTCTGTACTTGCTGATTATGCTTCGGCTACCACACCTTGAAAATCAATTGATGCGAGCTATTTCACTCAATGTTTTTCCTTGTTTATACAAATCAAGGTTGCTATAATAGTAGAAAACACTAGTGGAGGCTTTGAGTAAATTGCTGATGCTTATAATGCATCAGAATAGAACAATGCAACATTTCTAAGACTTTTGCACAGCGATGTGTGTGTGTGTGTATATATATATATATATATATATATAATATATATATATATATATATATATATTATATATATATAATTTTGGCACACACTGTTTAAGATTGCAGAGATAAAGGGATATTGCATCTTTATTCATCCTATTTGTTAATAACTGGTCTGTACTTTTAAGCAGCCCAGCTACTTCTATTTTTAATTAGTTCCATTACAGTACCATAACATCATATAATAAGGAAAGCCAAACTTTAAAATCTCTGTAGCATTTGCCAAGGCATGAGTAAAACACCAGGCCTGCAATTGGCCCCTACCATCTAAGCCTTTCGTTGGCAATGCATTTTCATTAAACAAAAAGTCTGTCACACAGACCTGCATATTACTCTGCTAAGACAGCACAGCATTTACACTGGAGACACCATGATTAAAAAGCACTGATTGTAAGAAGCAGATGTCAAACTCCTTTATATGCAAGATCTAAAATATAAAACTGATTTTTTTTCCTTCTGATTGCCGATTTTTTTATTATTATTATTTTTTTTATTTATAATGCTGCCAGTAGCACAACTTGTTAGTTATCTACATTACTGCACTAGATGGCTTTTGGAAGCTTCTCACAAAATATATATATTTTTGTTTTCTCTATCCCACTTGCAGATTTCACTAGCCCACTTAATAGCACTACAGCAGCAAAATAATTCTGAGACTGTAGTTACCCCAAGTTTTAAGCACTATACATAAGACAGCTAGCATTTGACTAACGTCTTCATCAGTGTTACAGTATTTGCTGAAACCTTTGGAATTGACCTTTTCGTGTGTAAGTAAAAGAGAGAAGTCAATTGGTTGTGATCATATTGTTACATTATTACAACCCTAAACCCAACCCAAGAACTGAATTGCAGAAATATATTTCTACATTTTTAAACAACAGGAGACCAGGTTATGGAGGTCCAAAAAATGTCAAGTGGGCGGCACGGTGGCGTGGTGGTTAGTGCTGCTGCCTCACACACCTCCAGGGTCCTGGGTTCGATTCTGGCCTCAGAGGTCTCTCCGTGTGGAGCTTGCATGTTCTCCTTGTGTTCGTGTGTGGTTTTTTCCAGTTACTCCGATTTTCTCCTGCAGTCCACAGATTGATTGGCCTCTCTACATTGTCCCTTAGTTGCCCTGCGATGGACTGGCATCCTGTCCAGGGTGTAGTCCTGCCTTGCGCCTCTATATCTGCAGGGTTAGGCTCTGGCTCACCGCAACCCTCTATAGGATTAAGCAGTTACAGATAATGGATGGGTGGATGGAAAGAAGCCAAGTTTAGTACCCATTCCATTGATCTCAACGCACAACCCATGTAGAGATTTCAATAATTCATCATAGATTCCTATGGACTGGAGTACCTGTAGGTTTCCTAATTACCAACACATGCCATTATCCATGTAGTGTCACTAGCAAGCTAAAGATTAATAATTAAAGGTGGATTTCAGCTTTCCACAAAAAAAAAAAAACTAAAATCACTGCAAACACACACTCCTGTCTGAAACAGTTTACAATTCATTACTGGTGTCAGGATTTTACACCGATTTTATAAACCACTGTATACTGCTCCGTCTTTGTAAATGTATTAATCTGAATATAGAGTATCAACATATACCTGTAACCTCAGTATTTTTGGGGGTCTAGTTTACTGGTAGAATTCTAAACTCCCAATCGTTAAGTGCCGTAGTTATTTTTGATATGATCGAGAAAATAAATAAAAAATGCTCCAACTGGCCTACAGTATCTTTCAGAACCAGTAAAAGAATGTGCAAAAGTCTTGCCACATCACACCTGCGTTTATTATTTGAACTCTATTCCCCAACCTCCATTTTTTCACTGAATACTAGGATAAGAATGCTGAGACTATATACCCTGCTAACACAGCTGATTTGAAACACATTTTTTTTTCCCCCTTACTGGCATCGATTGGCTACATGTCCAATAGGGAGAGGTGGTGCTATGTAGTGCTGTCTCGCAGCAGCAATATGGAATGAATGCGGAGGCTTGACACTGGCAAAGCTTGCAGGCTGTGATGTTTGTTATTGGAGAAACAGTGCAATCTGTATAAATATATCTGGGTTGCATTATTTCACACTGGGGTCTGTTACTCTGCTGACAGCTTCATCCCAAATGATTTTGACAATTTATTTTCAAATATAAAAAAATTCCCAACATTTTCCTACAGAGTACTACACAGCTGATTTTGCGTAAAGCCTCTCAATGCTTCTGCTGTTATTATCCACATTTATACAGAAAACACATTTCTGAGCATGCATGCTTGTTCAGACTTAATATGCTGAGACTTCAGTATTGATTCTTATATAATGCACAACATTTCCACAAACAATAAACCTTAAGTATCTTGAACCAGGATCATAAAGTAAAGCCATGCTGCAAAACACATAGGATTGTATCTGTACACTCATGCTATATAGCCCTCTGGTGATACAGTATAGAGGTTACCGCATGGGATGTAATGAACTACCACTTGCATGCATTAATTGAGGAATTGCCAAGTTGTTTTCAATGGAATTATAAGGAAGGTCATTCATCAGTTGCCATATTTTGTAGGCCACCTGGTCGACCACATATTACTTTATTTTTATGAACATGTAACTATTGTAAACCCATTTTTAATATATTCATAACAAAGTATTAATTATAATTCTGCAGTATCCCTCCACTGGCTACTTCCAAATTCCAATGAGAAATGGGATTTTTTAAAAACACAACAGCGATACTCAGTTACAAATGATATAACAGCAAACAATGTCTTTTCAGCTATTGTTGTTTTAACCACTACACCATGATCCAGATAATATGACTGACACTTAAAGATTGTCACACAAAAATGTAAATTACTCAGTTATTTAGACTTCAGAGTAAAACTCTGAAAAGTCCTCCTAACGCCTCAAATTGAAACTAATACTAACTGCTTTATTCAAGTACCCTGGAAACAGAAAGTCTGTCCCATGAAGGATCAAATGTTATTGTGGTCAGCTATGGATGTGTCTGCGGGACACGCGGGGAGGAAGGGATCGTTAGCCTGATGCTTGTAGCATTTTACTGGCCGTCATCTCCTGAACTAAATGGAGAAATGGCCACAATCTTTCATACTTTACACTGGGTCGTGGGTCTGTGAGCCTTAAATAGGTCTAAATTACATAACCAAACACTTTCGGCTTACGTCTTTTCTAAAAACCTGTACAACTTTTCGTACACGTGTTAATGTGCAGTGCAAGGTCTTTTGCAGATGTCACTGGCGGCAACACGTGTATTTGTGCATTAAACTTATTTGCATAAAGCAAATGTCCCAAACTGTTTTGATTGTCAAACCTTTCCCTTGTCATAAATACCGAAAATATATTCCACTGTCACATACTCGTATCTCAAACTATGTATTCTTTGTTTGATGCAGTTTTTTTTTATTATTATTTTTTTTAATACTATTTTAATCTTAATTATGGGTCATACTGTGGTATGTTGTTAAAGCAGGTTGTAAATTCTCAAAAAACAATCATCTCAAAATAAGTTATGCCTCTGATATGTAGAGTACATTTGTGGATAGTCCTTTTTTTCAAGGTAGCTTGACACCACAGAAATCTTTCTCTAATAAGTATGTTATCTGCTACTCGTCTTTTAAATAGCTATTTTACAAAATGTAAAAGCAGTAGATATGTTTTATGTAAGTAAATATACAGTTGAAAAAATAACAGTACACCGGTAATGGTTGTCACTGTGTGCAATTGCAAACAAAAAAACAAAACAATTATGGCCAGGGTTACTGGTGCAGCGTGTCAATTGAGCAAATGTCTTATATTTATTGTATGATGCACTGTGATTGTTGCTTTTACTGATTTTTAGCATTATAATTCTTAAATTTAATGCGTCATGAAATGTGATTTATGTATTTTACTGTAGTTTAGCAATATAATATTGAAACTATGTATTTATTGTATGCACTGTTATTCTTTGACAAGCTGTGAAGTGCTTTGAGATGATGTTCTACTATTAAAGGCGCTATATAAAATTAAGATTGATTGATCTTACTTGAATAAGGATTAAAGAGTCATTGTCCAAAATATATAGAGGGGCATATAAAAATGTTGATGGGTCCCTGTGAGGTGCACTATCACTATTGCTTTTTATGTCTGTAAATTTACAAAACAATATAATATAATCTGTGAGGAAAAATGGATTTAGGGACGGAAAGAACATGCATATTCATGATTATTCATTTTTTGTCTGAATTTGATCAGTCTTGCTGCCTCACTTTGCCTCCCATTGGTCTGCAGCGAAGTAGTCTTCCACTGCCTTCTACTACAACCATGCTCCCCGGCTGCAGTCTCCAGCAAGAACAGCATGTGAGTGTAGATTAGAATGTGCAGTGTACTTAGGGGCAGGGAATGGGGAATGTAAGGGAATTGCTTAGAACAGATTGCGAGTTCTCAGGGACAAGAGGAAATTATGGGCGGTGAGGGGAGACCAGCATTAAGTGCCCAGTGAAGTATAAAGGGGAACAGGAGTGGAATGGGGTTGAAGAGAGAGAGAGTGTTTGTTTGGTCTGGCAGTTATGATGGGGATGGGGATGGGGATGGGGATATGGATGGGCTGGGGGGAGGGGATGTGGTGGGCAATATTAACTGTGGCCATTTTTTGTTAAGTATGGCACCCAGCAAATATCTGCAACAGTGGGATAGCTGTTCATGCTGAAAGCTGCTGTTGTACAGAGACCTCTTCTGGGGAGATAGTAAGACAACTTGTTTCAGCGTGCTTCTGAAGAAAAACATTCTCGTCAGTTAACTGAAAAGTGAAGTGAAGGTTAAGAAAATGAGCACAATCAAAAAAGCTAAACTTCAGACAGATAGTGGTAGATCCTTCCAGGAGGGTTGGACAGAAACATTTGGAATGGTTGACAGTAAAGGGAAAGCGCTGTGTGTTATTTGTAATGAAAGTGTTGTTTATCGAACCTCAAGTGTAAAACGCCATTTTGACACCAACCACAAAAACATTACAGATCTTAACGAGAGTGAAAGGAAAGAATTCCTTCAAAGGGCAATGAGGAGGTATCAAATCCAGACTCTTGTTTTTAGTACTTATCTTAAAAAAACAAACCATTTGGTGGCTGCAAGCTTCAAATTATCTCATTGCATTGCAAAGCATGGCAAACCCTTGTCAGAAGGTGAATATATCAAGAGTGCCATGCTGGCTAGTGCTGGTTCTTTATTTCATGACTTCCCTAACAAGGATAAAATTGTGCAGCGCATCACAGATATGCCACTCAGTAGAAATACTGTCAAAGACAGAATCCTGCGCATGGCTGAAGATGTTAGCCAGCAACTCACTGCTGAGTTGCAAAAGTCAGAGTTTTATTCACTGTGTCTGGATGAAAGTACTGATGTCAGTAACCATGCAAGGTTAGCAGTAATCATGCGTTATGCAGCTGGTGAAAACATGCGGGAAGAATTAGTGAAACTGTTACCTCTGTCAGGGAGGACAACAGGGAATGATATCTTCAATGCTGTCAGAGGGGCATTTTTGGCTGAAAATATCAGCTTGGAAAAAGTAGTTTCTGTTACAACTGATGGTGCACCTAGCATGGTTGGTGCAACATCAGGTTTCATTCAGTACCTTGTGCAGGAGGCAAAACATCCAGTTGTCCAGTTTCACTGTTTGATCCATCAGGAAGCCTTGTCAGCTAGAGATAGCAGCAATAAACTGCATGACATCCTTAAGATAGTCACAAAGATTGTAAATTACATCATGGCTCGAGCTCTAAATTTCCGCCAATTCCAGATGCTTCTTGATGAGGTTCAGTCACAGTACTCAACGTTATTGATGTATAATAATGTCAGGTGGCTAAGCCGAGGACGAGTGCTGGAGAGATTTGTGGCCTGTTTAGATGAAATAAGGCTGTTCATGGATGAAAAAGGGAAAAACTGTCCACAACTTACTGATATTGTGTGGCTTAACACCCTTATGTTTTTCACTGACTTCACCAAACATTTTAATGACGTGAACCAAAAATTGCAGGGTTTTGGCAAAACAGCTGAAAGCATGTTTGGGGATATCAGGGCTTTTGAAAGAAAGTTAGAGGTGTTTGAAAGAGACATTGACTGTGGACAGCTCAAATATTTCCCAAACCTGAAAACACATTTGCAGAAATCTGCACACTTTGCAGACAGTCCCAGTAATCTGCAGGAAGTTTACCACCAGTTTTCCAAAATCGTGGGGACTTCTAGGGAAGCATTTGCAGCCAGGTTTATTCAGTTCCGCAACATGGAGGCAACACTGTCTTTCATGAGCAGTCCTGACACAGCCATGTTTGACCAGCTGAATATTTCCCAGTTGGAATGGCTGGGACTTGAAAGTTTGGAAATGGAATTGTTGGAATTTCAAGAAAGTGCAGTGTGGAAAAGAAAATTCACTGATCTGCATGTAACATTACAGCAGATTGAGTGTGACAGAGTAGATGGGGAAAAAGCAGAAAGTGCAGAAAATGAGATATGAAAAGTCTGGAATTCTTTGCCAAATTCTTTCAAAGCAATGAAAACTCTTGGAATTTCACTTCTAACTTTTTTTGGCTCATCATATTTTTGTGAGCAGCTTTTTTCTGGCATGAATTTGATCAAATCAGACATGCGCAACAGGCTGACAGACGACATGAGTGATGCATGTGTTGCTCTAAAAATGACTGACGGGTTGAAAAAATGTCAGTGGATATTCAGCAGCAGAAGTCCCATTAGTCACAGGAACGTAAATATTGTTCCCTCACACCTGCTCTCCACACAACAGAGGGGGGAGGGGGGTTGAGGGTTTGGGGAGGTTGCGAGAGGATGAGGGCAGATGGAAGGGTTCTGTCCTAGTTCATGTAATGTTCTTGATTATTTTGTATTGTGGATTGCTGTTTTTTTGGTATGTTTGCTTAATAAAAACTTAATTACAAAAAAAAGGAAAGTAAATATTGTTTTAAAAAGTTACCGTTTAGCCGCTGCATAACCTTTTACACCCCTAATGAATCATTGGCACCCTTGGCACTTAGTGATGTATATTAAAAAAAAAATCCAACTTTTGGCACACCAGCTGAAAAAGGTTCGCCATCCCTGTAATAGACCAAGCTACTTAAATTGTAAAAGACTTGTATACCATGGTCTCAATTATGGTACAATTGCAAAGATGGGCCCCTTTTTGGAAATTGTTTTTGCTCCATTGACTTTTCTGCCCACAAGGAAGTTATTTTGTGATTCACCAGATTCTCAAACTGTCCATCAAATGAATACCCTTTGAAGTAAATCCTGCTTCCGCCCAACATTTGTGTGGTATCTAAATACAGACACTCTTTTCATCTAGATTAATGCCATTGGTGTTTTCTCCTTAGGGTATTTTAGTGACCCATGCATAAACTAATCTGAACAGACCCCACTCTTAGGTCCCTTGTTATGAGTTCTAGACCACCTGCTTAGCTAGACATGTTTAAATGCTTAAAAAAATGGAGAAACTAACAACTGAAAAAATGAATGTGAACTACTGCTCCACGGCTTCATTGCCAACATTGGTGATTATTAGTATGTAACGCTGTCAAACCCAAAAGAGTCCTGCAATTTAAGTCAAACAATGGTAAAACTTACTGAGCAAATTTATTATGATAAATGTTTAGAATAACATCTATTTTTTTAAATCTATTTTCCTACAGCACTGCATATAAGCAGAAGTACAGCGGTAGCCAAAACCAGCCATAAAAAATGACAAAAGATGGTGTGGTACTCTGCACGATAAAACTGAAGTCAATGCGATATGTAGTTTAGTTAACCTGTCCTGCATCTTCTGCAAGCTAGACAACGTTATCTGACTAGAAACTAGTTTGATACAGATTACAGATTACTATACAATACAGTGTTTTACCAGCAGGTGAACCACACGCTGAAGCTTGTGAATACCGAAAAGCACAAAGCTTACATTAAGTTAGTCATTTTTATACTGTACTGTACTATTTTGGTTACAGCTTGCAGAACATCAAGAGTTTAGGCAATGCTTTGATGAAGAGATGGATAAATGCAGCATGCTACATCCCAAATGAAAATAATGATGGCGATATTATAGAAATGAACCAGAGGCTGAGTCTGTGGGTTCTCTGGGACTGGATCTGCACGGGAAAAAACAGGGGATGAGAAGCATCTGTCAGGAATGTTAACATGTTGAACAACAATCTATTTGGCTAAACATTTGATGTTGTAAAAAAAAAAAAAAAATGTTGTTAAAATTAGTATGCACGTCACCCATAAGCAGAGCATATAAATAAACATCTCGCTTCCCATCTGATGTTTCAGTTTTTTGTGTGTACTTCTGCAACCTACAGTAGTTTTAAAATACAAGTTACTTACCGTGCAGCTATGTGCACGTTAAAGACCGAAGAGTAATAAATGGGTTTCTTGTCAACAATGCATTTCCAAAGGGTGACAAAAGTCGACAATGTACAGTAAGAATTCAAATTCAGGACTACTACTGAGTGCAGTAATTCATTATATGTTAAGTGTTATTTTGTTTATCCAGTTTAACTATTGTATCAAATTAATTTTGAGGGATTCCACTCCCCATTAAAAACATATGAAATGTACATTACCACTTTCCCTTTTCCCTTTGTTGGGAACCAACAGCTGTATTTCAGTCCTAATGCGTTCTTTTCTGGACAGTAAATTTATAATTTAGAAGTCAGACCTCTGCCTAACAGAAGAGGTGCCTTCCTAGTTTACTGAAACAGTGGCTGGGCAGATTTCACTTTTTTTTTTTTTATCTGAACGGGAGACACTGTCCAACACATACAGCATTGAGTTGCTCTAACACTACCTGCAACATACTGGAAATGCTCTACACAGACACGCCAAAAAGTATGAAACAAAAAAATGAGATTCAGTAAACAAAAAAAATGGGTACTTAACTGTGCATTTTAAACCTTAGTTACATCCTCTTTACAGTGTTTTGTGTAATCAGATTCAATCAGATATGGAATACATACACATTTTTAAGAGATAACTAAGATACTGGCCACTATTGTAAAGCTTGGCCAACAACTGACATGTTTTGTGTTCACATTACAAATTCTCTCAGGGATGCATGGAGGAAGAACTTTAGGAAAAATAACTTTAGGAAAAACTGCTTCAGCTAGTACCGTTTCCAGGAATGTGTTTTTTCTGACAGTAGAGCAGAGTTTCATCATAAACAAAGTACTTTTATAACGTCAAAAATATGACATGCAAGGAAGTAAACATATGAGTGGTGACAGAAAAAAATCTTACAAAACAAACTTAAAATTGATAACCAAATATGGTTGTACTGCTGTTCTTTTAGGTAAATCTTCATTCAAATAAGTTTACAATAATGACAGGGATGTTGTCACTAGGTAATGTACTTTAGGTCCACATTATTGGGCTTCTTTTTAAAGATGTTTCCATTTCTAGGAAATGGAAACACTGCAGGCCTGTGCTTAAGAGGCTTAAAGAACACATACTGTTGTACAACTACACAATTTAAGACCTTGTTTTTTTGTTATGCATATAATTTGCAAAAGTGGTTAGTCTTTGGCCACTGGTGAAATTTTCCAAAAAGAAAAAATGAATAGAATATTACCAATTTGATTTTACTAGATATGCACAGTAAATGTAACACACACAGTATGTGTGTGTCCACATTACTAGAACCTACCCCTACCCAGTTTGACATGCTTGGACTACCTCTGTCACACTTTCTCTGTTGCTTGGAGTACTGCTACATTCTCTAAGGCTGGTCACCTCACTTTCTCTTGCTCATAACATTGCTGTCTAGACAAGCACAACATGCTGACAGGTCTTAGTTAAATTTGAACATTTAAGAATTCTGAATCGAGGAGCTCTTCTAGACAGGATCAGCATGTCATTGGATACACATGCGCCCCTAGATTCCATATGTCTGTCTGTCAAGACCTTCCACAATGGAGGGCTGTGAAGGAAAAAGCCTTGTGTCATTAACAGAGGCTGTTAATGATGCAGAAGGCACATCTTCTGCAGTTTGGTATCATCCGAACACACAGACTCCCCCTACTGGCAATCCATCAAGACAAGCTAGTACCCATGGTTACGATACTGTGTGTTCTTCATTACTCAGTGAGCTACAGATACATTTAATATACTAGCAAGGCAGTCCATATGTAAAGCAATCTCTATGTTCATGTAAGCATTATGACAGAAACCTGCCTCAAACTCCATGGTTTACGTAAAAAAAAAAAAAAAAAAAAAAAAAAATCATAGACTAAGTACAGTTCGAAGAATAAGGTGTTGAGACTAATGTATTGTCGAAGTGTGTCTGCATTTAGCACCCAAAAGTAATTAAGCCTTGACACAAAGCTGTTATGAAAAGGGCTCTTTCTTACTGTACCTGGATTTTTTACACGATTTACATCCAAGCTACAATGCTCTGCATAGAATATGAACTCTGTGAAATATTCACAAATACGTGCTTTATGAGAGTTATTTCCTATAGCAGCTGGTTTTAATAAACACTGGAAGACAGACACAGAATCCAGCAACTACGAAAGCAGGGAAGACAGCCTACAATAAATAAAGGAGGTAGATTTAGTGATATTGTACAACCTTGGACCAGTCTCCTGTTCTCCAGACGTAGCACTTGGAGTAATCCTCACAGTCTTCCACCTCCCTGGGGCGTGTGGACAAGTCGCATTTCTTGCGAGGATTGGTGCATTTCACAGTCCTGTGGCGGGCCCCTTTGCCACACTTTACAGAGCACTGAAATACAAACCCCACAGGTGGATATGATTTGCAATGAAGCAAAGCGGCTACATATATTTAAGCAGTTTGTCTAGAGAGGTCACCCCGCGTTCCTTTCATCTCTTCTGACATGTCTCGGAGAAAAACTGAGACTGTGACAACAGCTGGGAGGGCCAATCACAGGGAAGCGAAACCACTTCTCACCAGTGTCAGCAGACCCTCCTCACAGCTGTTTTGATTTTAAACTTTCGAGTCTGCTTACTTTCACAGGTGAATTATTGGCCTTTACATATCTAAATCAAGTGGGGATTAATTCATGGGTCATAAAGTGCTCTTTGGAAAGGTTGAACCTAAAGGCTGTCTACATTTAACCAACATTGCAGAAAGAGACTGGGTGAAGCAATGTTCCTCTCCAGATCTGATTCCTGCTCGCTGAGGTGCGACTCTTCAGCATGTGTGGTCTTAAGAGTTTATCAACGTCAGGCCATCCTCATGCTCGTGGTAAAAAAATTAAAAAATTAAAAAATTATTGCACATGAACCCAATTTCTTTTTTTTGTGTACAACATGTATAAAAGAAACACAAAGATGTTTTTCCTCTACTGCAGATGGTAACATGATTTATAACATACGATATATCACCATGTGTTGTATAAATGGTTGTATCTCAGAAACCACAGGAATTTATCCAGAGCATGTAACCTACACTATATAATATACAGTGAACAGCAAAAACTACCTCGGACCAGACTCCAGCCTCCCACACTGTCATACAGTCCTGCCCCTCACAGCGCTGGGCCGCAGCCGGCTTGTGTCCCACACAGTCCCGCTCTTTGGCCCTGATGAGAGTCCCATTACGTAGCTGCTGAGTGCAGGACACCTGACGAGCCTGAGATCCCTTTCCACAAGTCCTTGAGCAAGGAGTCCACTCTGTCATCATCCACCTGAAATAAGCACATGCGTTACCATGACGAAAAAGAAACAAGGACCAGGGATCACAAATGGAGATTAGACAAAGGGGCATTCAGAACAGAAAATAGGAGGCGCTTTTTTACACAGAGAATTGTGAGGGTCTGGAATCAACTCCCCAGTAATGTTGTTGAAGCTGACACCCTGGGATCCGTCAAGAAGCTGCTTGATGAGATTCTGGGATCAATAAGCTACTAACAACCAAACGAGCAAGATTGGCCGAATGGCCTCCTCTCGTTTGTAAACTTTCTTATGTTCTTATGTTCTTATGAAAACATCCAGTGCTTGTATATTTATACTTTCTCTACATGACATCACACAGGTGTGGCATAAAATATTGAGCTTCTTTGTGTTCTGAGCATAACCAAAAAAAAAAAAAAGTTGTAGTTTTTCTTTATATTGGGGGTTATGTATTTCTGACAGCTGTAGATAGCTTTCAGTGGCAAAGGCATGACAAACATTTCAATACTCTTCATGCTCAAATAAATCAAAGCCAAAAAAGTTACCTACATATGACAGACAGATGTGAGCAGAGATTATATTTAGATGTATGAAGTGCTTTTTTAAACAAACTTTAAGAAAATGTGTGGTAACAAAAGTATGGGAAGACAGCCAACTTGCAGATGCAGGGAGAGACAGTTAACAAGCAGACAAGCAAATGAAATGGTTACAGTTCATAATAACTGAGCAAGACTTTGAGGAAATTACTGTTTTAAACTTTCATAAAACATGTACAAGTAATGTAATATTTAGGCAATACAGAAGGTATTACCAGGGATTATGAACAGTACGAAGCCAAGGGTGAGTCAAATCCTTCTATAAAACATGAAACCTTTGATTATATATGTCAGTGGAGACATTGTAAAGGGTTTATCACACTATTTTTAGGAAGACATTGAAATAGACATTGTACAGGTGTGTTAAAACCCCAACGAAAAAGACATAAATGCAGTTCTGACCTGTTCGACTTTTTGTGCCAGGTTAAGCTGTTTCTCTGGTTCACTTGAATAAACTGAACACTAGGATCTTTGTGTCAGAAACAAACAAACCCTCCATGCATCCACAGGGTAATTCTTTGCATGTTCATTATGAGAAAATCTCATTAAACACTCATTTCAAACCTTGTCTGGCAGGGCTGGTCATTGCATTTGCGCACTTGTGGCTCGGGTTTAGTCAGGTAGCGGCACTTCTTGTTGTCCACCACACTGGTAGTCTTATTCATGATCTTGGTGCAAGTAACTTTTGTTTTCCTTTCCCCTGAAAAGAGAGAAACACAACAGACAGGTTTCGCTTTGTACTGAATTCCCACCTACAGAAAGATGATGGTTGTTTTGGGTGGCAACTGTACACCTAGGGGGAAAATTTTCAAAGGTGACTCAATTTTAGTCAGAAGTTAAAGTTACACTTTTTCTTAGACGGCTAAATTATCGTCATGATTTTCAACAATGACTTTGATAAATTGATGTTTGCAGATGCCTAAGTCTGCTATTTATGGTAGCGACGGCTAACTTATTTCGTAGGTTCTAATTGGATTTAGATGTCTCAATGTAAATGTGATCGTCAAAGATTTAGACGTTAGTCAGCCCTCTGTCTATTCAAATGATTGAGTCATATTATAATGTATGCAGCTCAACAGGAAGTGATGTATTTTGTCTATAATTAGCTGTTTAGATGACGGCTACACCTGTTACCTAGTTGAGAACAGATCTATGAGCGTCTTTATTGCACACAATGGCAAGCAGCAATGACACTGGGGCGTCTGGTACAGCATCCAAAAAACAGCTACAAATAGAAAAACAAACTTTACAAAAGAAGAAAATGAAATCTTAGTGGATGAAATTCTTGAAATATATAAATCATGCAGGACAGACACAAAATATTACAAACCGGGGCTGGGAAACTGTGTTACAAAAGATACATGCGGTTTCCCAGACAAAACGAAATAGTGAAGAAATTTTAAAAAGAGAGATGGAGAGACATTAGGCGAAAGGCGAAATACAAAGCAGCTCAAATAGCCTCATCTACCAAAAAAATGGGTGGTGGACCCACTCAGACTATTACATATTTGACCTCTCTTGAAAAAAAAAGCCCTTGGTGCTATTCCTGTTATCAATAGGTGGAGGAGACTGCCGAAACACAAATTAAAGTGGTAGCCTAAATGAAATGTCCACAACATTAATCAGATAAATCAATGTATATACGCCCATTACTGTATATGTGTCAGTAGACTATTCGTTTTTAAATAAACACACATTTTAGAGCTGCTGCAATAACATAATGTTTAGTAGAAATAACAAAGCTCACTATTAATCATTAAATTTACATGTCAGACCCATCTTGCTTAGGCATAATCCACTTAAATAAAACAAAAGTAAATAACCCTGATAAAGTACAATGGCATCTCATAGACGCATATAGTAGCCTAATCTGACACGAATGTAGTAAACTTCATATTCCAAACTAAATCAACTTTAATTTAAAGATGACCCATTGTAAATTATTTCATAACCTCAGTGAATTATATTCACCCTACTGATATGTTATTTAAGCTCCATTGATGGCTATTCATTTTTCAAGTGTATGCTTTTATTTATTTGCTGCGGAGCAATTTACTTGATGCTTTTGTATTTCAGTATGGTGTGCAGATGTTTCTGAACAGTAGTTACCTGCTGTGTAAACTCAAAGCTATCTGCAAATCTGAAACAATGCAAGGGTTTAGTTGTCTAAGTATGCACAAGCTAACAAGTTTGAAACATTGTAAATGAATGGAAGTGCTTTACTGAACAGCCTATGAAAAGAATGAGAACGCTAACAGAACTAGTTGGGGAGACCTTTTTATTATTTATACCAAGAAATTTGTGAAGTCTGATAATTGTGATACTTTACAAAGTAACTGTAATGGCTGTATTTTTAACAATGCTATTACCTAATGTTGAACCAGAAACCCTCTCTGTGGTGCTGTAGAAAACCATTACAAATTAAGTAAAGGTTGTAAATAATGGCTTTATAAAAAATTTAAATGTTTGAAAAGTGTAGCTGTTGTGGATGGAAATACCAAGCCATAAATGTCAAGCTGGGTTCTGTCGTACAGGGATAATAGTATATCATTTTACTAATTATTTGGATTCACAGATAAAACAGAGACTGAGAAAGAATTCACAATTGGTCCTCCACGCGACAGTTGGTTTGAAAGGTCAAGGACAGATGGTAGCGAATATGAAACGAATCTCAACTTCAAGCTAACTACCATGGAATATATATATATATATATATTATATATATATGTGTGTGTGTGTGTGTGTGTGTGTATATATATATATATATATATATATATATATATATATATATATATATATATATATATATATATATATATATATATATATATATATATATATATATATATATATATATATATATATATATATATATATATACACACACACACACACACACACACACACACACACACAGTGGCTTGCAAAAGTATTCAGACCCCTGAACAATTCTCTCATATTCCTGAATTACAAATGGTACATTAAAATTTCGTTCTGTTTGACATTTTATTTTTAAACACTGAAACTCTGAATCAATTATTGTAAGGTGACATTGGTTTTATGTTGGGAAATATTTTTAAGAAAAATAAAAAACTGAAATATCTTTCTTGCATAAGTATTCAACTCCTGTACTGTGGAAGCTCCCAGTTTGCACCGATGAAAGAAATTGCCCAAACGAGGACACAATTACCTTACCATTGGCCTCTACCTGTGAACCGTTAAAGTTGCTCTCACATTTTCTGGATAAAAACCCCACTGTTGAAGGATCATTGGTAAGGCTGCGAATCTGAAGGAAAATTAAGTCCAAAGAGCATTCTACAGAAGTTAGAGATAAAGTAATACAAATGCATAGATTAGGGAAAGGGTACAAAATAATATCCAAGTGTTTGGATATCCCAGTGAGCACAATAATCAGGAAGTGGAAGCTGCATCACACAACCCAGGCACTGCCAAGAAAAGGCTGTCCCTCAAAACTTAGCACTCAAACAAGAAGGAGACTTGTGAGAGAAGCCACAGAGAGGCCAACAATCACTTTGAAGGAGCTACAGAGTTCAGTGGCTGGGAGTGGAGTAATGGTGCACCAGTCAACTATATCAAGAGCTCTGCATAACACTGGCCTGTATGGGAGGGTGGCAAGAAAGAAGCTGTTACTCAAAAAGTACCATCTGAAAGGACGTCTGGAGTTTGCCAGAAAGCATGAGAGTAACCCAGCTGCAATGTGGGAAAAGGTTTTGTGGTCAGATGAGACCAAGACAGAGCTTTTTGGCCAAAACTCAAAGCGCTATGTGTGGCGCAACCCTAACACTGCCCATGCTTCAAGAAACACCATCCCTACAGTGAAGTATGGTGGTGGCATCATCATGCTGTGGGGATGCTTCTCATCAGCAGGGACTGGGCATCTTGTTACAATTGAAGGAAGAATGGATGGAGCAAAAAATACAGGAAAATACTGCAAGAGAATTTGCTTCAGTCCCCTAAAAAACTGAAGCTTGGGAGGAAATTCACCTTTCAGCAGGACAATGATCTCAAGTACAAGGCCAAAGCAACATTGGAGTGGCTCAAGAACAAAAGGTGAATGTCCTACAGTGGCCCAGTCAAAGTCCTGATCTCAATCCCATTGAGAATCTGTGGCACTATTTAAAAATTGCGCTCCACAAGCGTCGTCCAACCAACCTGAACAATCTGGAGCAAATCTGCCAAGAAGAATGGGCCAAAATCACTCCGACACTATGTGTAAAGCTGGTACATACTTACCCCAAAAGACTTAAAGCTGTTATTACAGCGAAAGGTGGCTCTACCAAATATTAATGTGTGGGGGTTGAATACTTATGCAAGCAAGATATTTCAGTTTTTTTATTTTTCTTAAAAATATTTCCCAACATTAAACCAATATCACTTTACAATAACTGATTTTGAGTTTAAGTGTTTTAAAATAAAATATCGAACTTAAAGAAATTTCAATGTACCATTTGTAATTCAGTAATATGAGAGAATTGGTCAGGGGTTTGAATACTTTTGCAAGCCACTGTATATATAAGGAATTACTGTTTGCACAAATATATCTGTGTGATAGTTTAGAAATAATTCTGATGCCCACTGATTCTAGTATTGTTAATGGTTCATATTATAGTAATATCAATCTTGAGTAATATAATGCATATTAAATACAATTGTTAATGTGCTGTTATGAGACAATTAACCATCTCTTTTTCAGATGGTACTACTGCAACAAGTCAATTCCTTCAATTCCTGCTAATGCTAATTCTTCACACAGACTTAAAATCTCTTGTGTAATGAGGCGGAAACATAAGTAAGTCTGGGGCGGTAGACTCGTTCACTATATGCCCTAATTCATCTTCTTGCTCCTCTTCGAGCAGCTCACACAGAAACCAGTTCTAGTAATAGATCTGCCATTGCTTCTTTAAATTCGCACACAACTTCCCATTTTATAGAAGTGCTTTACACTGTGTTGCAGCAGGTATAATTCTCTACATCTGAGCTATTGTTTCTAGATGCCTACATAGTCTGACAATCACATGTACAAATGTTAATGAGGTAAAGAAAAAAAAAAAAAAAAAAAAAAAAAAAAAAACAACAGACACCAATAGATGGCAACAGATGTCTAAGGGCATCAGGTGGGAATATTAGATGCTTAAGAAAATCGCTCTTACACTAGACGCTAGACCAGGTGTCTAAAAAGCCAAATTGCACCCATCTAAAGTCCTTAGTCGCCTTTGAAAATGTACCCCTTTGTGTTTAAAATTTTCAGATTTCATTCCAAGTCGTTTGAACTACACTACCCACCAAGAATGCTATTCATCAATGCAGCTTCCTAAAAAATAAACCTTTAGTCCACAGTGCTATTAATCATTGTCCCTCGGAACTCGGCAGGTAGGTTGGCCCAAACATCTTGGAGAACTAACCACAGTTCTTATGTGGATTTAGGGAGCCTTAGTTGCTTCTCTCTCTTCATGATGTTAAGATCAGGGCTCTGTGGGGGCCATACCATCACTTCCAGGACTCCTTGTTCTTCTTTATGCTGAAGATAGTTCTTAATGACTTTCGCTGTATGTTTGGGGTCGTTGTCATGTTGCAGAATAAATTTGGGGCCAATCAGATGCCTCCCTGATGGTATTGCATGATGGATAAGTATCTGCCTGTACTTCTCAGCATTGAGAAGATCATTAATTCTGACCAAATCCCCGACTACATTTGCAGAAATGCAGCCCCAAACTTGCAAGGAACCTCCACCATGCTTCACTTCTGCCTGCAGACACTCATTCGTGTACCGCTCTTCAGCCCTTTGGCGAACAAACTGCCTTCTGCTGCAGCCAAATATTTCAAATTTTGACTCATCAGTCCAGATGACCATTTTTCTGCACCCCAGTTCCTGTGTTTTCATGCATAGTTGAGTTGTTTGGCCTTGCTTCCACATTGGAGGTATGGCTTTTTGGCCACAAGTCTTCCATGAAGGCCACTTCTGACCAGACTTCTCCAGACAGTAGATGGGTGTACCAGGGTCCCACTGTTTTCTGCCAATTCTGAGCTGATGGCACTGCTGGACATCTTCCGATTGCAAAGGGAAGTAAGCATGATGTGTTTTTTATCTGCTGCAGTAAGTTTCCTTGGCCGACCACTGCATCTACAGTCCTCAACGTTGCCCTTTTCTTTGTGCTTCTTCAAAAGAGCTTGGACAGCACATCTGGAAACCCCTGTCTGCCTTGAAATTTCTGCCTGGGAGAGACCTTGCTGATGCAGTATAACTACCTTGTGTCTTGTTGCTGTGCTCAGTCTTGCCATGATCTATGACTTTTGACAGTAAACTGTCTTCAGCAACCTCACCTTGTTAGCTGAGTTTGGCTGTTCCTCACCCAGTTTTATTCCTCCTACACAGCTGTTTCTGTTTTAGTTAATGATTGTGTTTCAACCTACATATTGAATTGATGATCATTAGCACCTGTTTGGTATAATTGTTTAATCATACACCTGACTATATGCCTACAAAATCCTTGACTTTGTGCAAGTGTACCTAGAAGAATTGATGCTGTTTTGAAGGCAAAGGGTGGTCACACCAAATATGGATTTGATTTAGATTTTTATTCTGTTCACTCACTTTGCATTTAGTTAATTGATAAATATAATCTATTAACATGTCTATTTTTGAAAGCATTCTTACTTTACAGCATTTTTTCACACCTGCCTAAAACTTTTGCACAGTACTGTATATATATATATATATATATATATATATATATATATATATATATATATATATATATATATATATAAATATATATTATAACAATATATAAATATAACAACAACAATATAAAGTGTAGTACTTATTTGCAGTCCTTTAGGACACAGACAACTTAAATTAACTTGAATACTCAACATATGAGATGTTTCAACCCAGTTTACTTCTCTCCCTAGGCAAACCAGACACAGCACAGCTTCTCTGTTCTGCCAGATTTCAGGTAAGTGCAACACAAAAACCCTGAATAGGTTAAGGTTCATTATGTTATTTTACACCCTTATATTTATGACGATACAGCTTGACCCAACACTGATATGTTATATTGGCAAATATGAAACTATGAATGTCAACAGCACTGTAGGATTAACAGGAACTAGGATGTTATTATTTGTTACCTTATAATTGGACAATTAAAAAAAAAATCACACATGTTCTATTTGGCATACATAAAGGCTGAATAGTAATCCAGCCACAACACAGCTATTGTAAAATAATAAACATGTAAAGCTCTGTGTTGCACTTATCACATTTCAAAGTGGAAGCATACTGAAGTCAGAACTGCTCAAGAACTGTATGAAACAAACTGGAGTTTATGACACCTCTGGGGCAACAGCAGGCTTAAAGGGATTAGATTGTCACGGAAAGTCAACAATACCTAAAAACAGACTGTTCAGATGCCTGGTGGAAGGATGGCTGGGTATGTGTTTGTAACAATTAATCTGTATCGACAGCTACCTGCCAGAAATCAGCCAGGTTTAATATATTGTACCAGCCAGAAACCAGAGAGTTTTTACATTTTCGATAAATGAGAAAATGGAAACTACTAAAGGCAGTTGGCATGGAAGGGCAAGATAGAATGGGACACAGGAGTTGTTTCAAACCCACCCCAGAAACAGGACTCTCACCCACACTTCCAGGTCTTATTCATTCCAACAACCACGCCTAACTTGAGTATCAGTGGTCCATTTTGTAAGTTAGGGACATAATATAAAGTCTCAAATGTATCCAATCCAACCTGCATGATGTATAGCAGTAAAGCGGTCGTAATCTAATGTTGTGTGCATTGCACTTTGTCAACAGGGGGCAAGTTAAGTAAAAAGCAACTGCATTTCTTTTGTTGTGCTTGTGTGCGTTTGAGAAATGAAAGGTACCCCCTCCTACCTCCACCACACACAGCGTGACAGTCCTCCCACCCAGAGTGCGTCCACATGAAGAGAGGCTCAACGGTCTTGGCACTCCGGTTCTCTGGGGGAGGGTCTACAGGAATGGTGTACTCATAATGGATTCCATAATTTTGGTCATTAAACAGCAGCACCTGGAAGAGAGGAACAGGGTTAAGATGATAACCCCAGGGTGTGTGCAGGAGGAGGAAAAGTAATTGGTTGGTTTGGCTGGTTTCCAAAAATAAATGCCAGGTAACATCAGTCTGCTAATTTCCTGTACCGTCTTGCCTGAACACAGCTTTCAAGTAGGGTGGGAAGGAGGTGCACAGAGGTAAAGTTATATGCCCCTGAGTCTTGCAATAAATCATCAATGCCTAAGCCGGTGTGTGTGCAATTGAAACAAGGTTTCTCTATTGTCTTCTGTTCTTTCCACTGACCAATCCTCTTTCCATGATTTGTCTAGTGTTCCAGAATTAAACAAAAAGCAATAGCTCACTGTTTCACAGTAGAGGTTTACAAGTAGGTTTTAAATACACATGTTCACTTATATTATCTGAGTGACAGGAATATAATGAGCGCTTTAGATAAGTATGTAAGGAGGCGTCTAAAGTACCATTATAAATCTCCAGATAAGTATTGTTCTAAATAGACAAGGTACATATAATTATAATTGAGGGATGCGCATGATAAATTTTATGATGTAGATTCAGCTTATAAACAGTATGGAATGTGCATCTCTATTTATAGCAACACAATATATAAATAGTTAAAAACATGTCATTTATTAAATGATTAATCGTATTTATATACTGTATTACTTCAATTTGTCGCGACAGCGTTTATTTTAAATTGATCAGAATGACTGCGGCACTTAAAAGAGGGCAGCCGTTATACAAGGGTCACCTTTATTAATAATACTACGATTTTCAAATGCTGCTAAATTTTGAGCCTATTAAGTGGGAGTTGGAAGGTCAGGGGAGTACTGTACCAGTGAATCAGGAGTGTGTATTGGGTGTTAAGGGGCGGGACAATGCTGGTGTCGCAGTTAAGTTCAAGAGTGTGACGTAGATGTTTTTCTGCACCAAAAATGACCTCAGAATATCAGCTTGCTTTCTATAAAAACTACAATATATCCTTGTGATGAAGTGCCCACCCTATAATTTGTTATTATCATTTTGTACTGTTTTCATTATTTGTGATTGCATTATTGTTTGTTTTAGATCAGCAGGGAGCGGATTAAATTCCTCCCTGCCAAATACATGTGAGAATGTGGCTGGAGCCTTAATTTTGTTTTTATAAATAAAAGTAGTTTGTTTCACTGCATTTTCCTGACTCAGAGTCTTCCCCTGTAGCTATCCTGTCACAACCCTACCCGGTTATTTTTTTTCTCACTGTAACTTGCTTTTTTGTAATTTTTCTGCAAGAAAAACTGAAACTAAACATTCTCATAGATAGTAAGCACATTCTTTTTATTTGCACGGGATTGAGTATGGGAATTACAATTGAACTAAAAACAAAACAACAAAAACCACCTACAAGAACTTCAGAAGGACTGCTGTCCTGTATGTACAGTACCAGTCAAAAGTTTGAGTACACATGCTGGAAACTAGGCTTTTTTCATAATTGACAATGTTATACATTGCATATGTTTCTGTAAATACTTGAAAATGAAAACACATGTTACAATATACAAAACAAAACATAAGGAGTTCAAGAGTTCATAGAGTTCATAAGCAATGTTCAAGAAAATTGTCTCTAAATCTTGGATTCCTCAAAATAGCCACCCTTTGCCTTAATAACAGCCTCACAAACACGAGGCATTTGGTTAACAAGTTTCAGCAGGAAATCACCTGACATGACTTCCCAGCTCTTCTGCAGCAATTAGATGTATTGCACTGTGGGTAACTTTACCTTTGGCACCTGTCCAGTTCGCCCCATACAAGTTCTATGGGATTGAGGTCTGGAGACTGGGCAGGCCAGGTCATTAGATTGAGTTGTCCTTCACTTTCCTTCTTTGCCAGATATTTCTTGCACAACTTTGAGGTGTGTTTCGGGTCATTATCTTGCTGAAGAAAGAAGGACTGCCCAACTAGCTGTAATCCTGATGGAATGGCATGCCTCTGAAGTATGCTGTGATAGCCATGCTGGTTGAGCTTGCCATGGACTTTGTAAAGCTCACCAACTCTGTCACCAGCAAAACAACCCCAGACCATGACACTGCCTTCTCCATGCTTGACAGTGGGAACCGCACATGCAGAACTCATGCGCTCACCCTCTCTGTGTTTTACAAATACTCGGCAGTTGGACCCAAATAGTTCAAATTTTGACTCATCGGTCCATAAGACTGACTTCCACTGCTCAAACATCCAGTTTCTGTGTTTGTTGGCCCAGGCAAGTCTCTTCCTCTTATTCTGCACTTTTAACAATGGTTTCTTTGCAGCAATTCTTTCAGTTAGGCCAGCTTCACGCAATCTCCTCTGAACAGTTGAATTTGAAACATCTGCACTTCTAGTAGCATTTAGCCGAGCTTGTATTTCAGGGGCAGTTAATCGCCGGTTTCGCAGACTTTTGATTTGAATTAACTTGTTCTCTGATTCTGAGGTCACCCTTGGCCTGCCTGAACTTGTTCGGTCCTCATGAGTGCCAGTTTCTTCAAATCGTTTGATGGTCTTGGCCACAGCAGTTACAGAGACTTGCAAAGTTCTTGCGATTTGTCTTAAAGATTGACCTTCATTTCTTAAAGTAATTACAGACTTTTTTTCTTTGCTTAACTGAGCATATTTTGTCATTTTCTGCTCCCTTACATTTAGGAATGACAAACTTGCAGCTATGCTACCTATATTTATAGTAATCATGGACCCTCACCTGTTAACAATAATTGGTGACAAAAGGTTAATTAGGTAACATGCTAGTTAATTCAGAGAACATCTAACAAAGACACTTTTATACTTAGGCCAGTGTTTAGACTTTTAACTGGCTTGGGCTTCAGACTGAAATCCTCTTGCTTTGGGTGACCATTTCATTGAAATTGACAAGATTTACATTTTCATTTAAAAATTAAATTTTTGAATGTAATTCACTTATGATTATCAGATTATATAAGTACACGTATCATATAATGAAATATTAGGTGTTTACAGACAAGTTTATACAGTTAAAAGCATAGATAATCATGAAAAACCTGGTTTCAAGCAAGTGAACTCAAACTTTTGACTGGTACTGTAGTTTATCTTGGATTTTCTTTCAGAAATGAAATATCATAAAATAAAATGTGCTTACTATGTGTGTGTGTACATTAGTTTGTAATTTACGTGCTAGATTGAGGCTCCTGTCTCTTTGGGGGCGTTACATGTACATAGTGTTGCATGTTTATTTGTTTACTGTGTGTATTTTTTAGTGGGGGGAGAAAAAATACATTAATATTTCTTTATTGATAGTGGTGTTTATTCGAGGGAGGCCTCTATTATAAAGCTGATCTATGACTGCGGCGTCAATATGAGGGTGTCCTTAATTCGAGGGCGGTGCCAAATTGAAGTAATACGGTATTGCTATATTTTTCTGGCTGATGTATGAAGTGGAATTTGTTTTGGATTTCTTCTTCTGTCTCCCTACAAATCACTTTCTTCGTGTTGCTGGGTGTCCTAATGTGCTGCAATGATTCAGTTAGTTTCCTTAACCTGCTTGGTATGTGATGTGGATAAGCAAGGGGAACATCCTACTAAAGTGGCTCTTCATTTAGGAGTCCTATTTTCAGATTTACTGGTATGTAATCAATATTCAATGCTTTCATACCAAAAGATGGAGCGGAGAAGTAGTGGGTCCTTTGGCAGAGATTTTCTCCCATAATCCTCTTCTGACATAGTGGACTGTTGTCCCAGCAATGTTAAATGAACCTGGATGTTCAATCTTCCAGTCACTGTTGATGGAGTGTTTACTGGCATCCCGTAGAGCTGCAAAAAATTTAAAAAATAAATACACACTCCAGGTAACATAATCAGTCTATTCACAGTTTTACTGTGAATCTCAAACACGGTTTCATCACAAACCCCTGTGCACTGGAGCAGACATTTTGAAAAGAGCTCTGAAAAAGACTTTAACTTTATAAAGTGTAACAAGTTGTCAAGATATTAACAATAAAAAGAAAGCTCTATTTTTCAGAACCAGCTACTTACTCTTTAAAATGGCAAAAAAAAAAAAAAAAAAAAAAAAAAAAAAAACATAAACTGAAGCAGATAATACCAAATAAGGGTCTGTCTTCCATCAATTAAAAACATATATTATATTTTTTAACTTGCAAAAAACACTTCCATGAAACAGATTTTAATGTGGCCAAAAATACTTAAGATGTCATCTGAATATCTCTTTAAAACCACCATGGTCAGAGATGTACCTCCCTATACTGAAGAACAGAGCTGGCTGCCAGTGGATAAGCCCTTTTGATTGATGTGAGCCATTCTGTATGACTTGTCTAGCTACATGAAAGGGAGCCTCTTGGCAGATGTTTTTTTTTTTTTTTTTTTTTTTTTTTTTTTTCTGATAGCTCTCAGCTGACACAAGGTACAGCTCCTTACTTACAATGAAAACCACATGAGATACAGATATTGGCACACATACCATTAGATAAGAGCACAGTTTTGTCTCCTGAAACAACATCTCAGGAGACAAAGGAGATTAGATGTACTATCAAAAACATGTATCTCAGAAACTCTTTCACCTGGTTACCTCAAAAAGGTCCCACCATGTGAAAAAATATTAGCCGAGACAAAAATATAATTATAGCACGGAATGTGTACACATGAAGATGTAGGAATATATCTCATCCATTCAGTCCCATCTATGAAACATAACCCACATCAGTATTTCATTGACTACTATTATCACCTATTACACTAACCCAAGGAAATTACAGTCATTTAAATGAAGGTGCTTTTGTGCCAGGGGGTTGTGGATTCAGACCTTGGTGAAGCCTGTCTTAGCTTAAAATAAATCTGGAGTAGAGGAATTGGTGATTGCTTGTGATATCTATCACATACCAGACCATTTCTGAAGATTTTCTTGGTTGGTTTAAGAGACTCTTCCGACTTCATACAGACTACATAGTAACTTTAGTTTAATGGGCCCATCCTGTTGGGTTTATGTCAGTGATAGCTCTGTGATCCATTTAACCGCGTGGCTTCCAATACAGAATGTTTATCTCTAGTGATTGTGCAGATACTGGTTCTTACCAAAAAGAGCAAACAAGTAGCCTTTATTAAAAAATAAAGTACAGTGAGTGGTGTACCCTAGAAAACAGACTGAAAAGCACAAACATTTTTTATTTTATGTTAATGAAGTAGATTAACTAATAAAAAGCATATGCACTGCAAAATGTGTAAGGAGCAAAGTACAAAAGTAACTCAGCATGAGAAAAACATTACTCGCACACTTACGAAACATTGATCTATTTTGTTTGGGATAAATAAAAAATATTTGTGGAGCACAAGTAAGTGTGCTAGTTATTCATCCTTTTGAATAAAATAATTCCTTGGCTGAGTTTGAAAATTATGTTTTCTCCTGCTTGGTAAAGAAATTCTACACAATGCTTTGCTTGGGTGCAAATATTATTATGTGTTCACAAGACAGAATTTTACAGTAGGGCATTGCTGCCAAACATAATAAATAAATAAATAAATAAATAAAATCACGTAATTACGTGAAGACTATCATGTAATTTTGTGATAGGGAATGATCACGTAATTATGTGATAACAAATTATCATGTAATTACGTGATAGGGATCATTTATTGGGACTTTTTACAACCATGTTGTTTGAGTAGATAAGCTGCAAGTACGATACAGTAACTTTAATAAGCACATGTACTGTCCTTACTCATAAGTAAATCCTTTACCAGCTTTGGAAAAATGTAACTCTGTGATCACATTTGTCCATGCATAATGTTTATGCTATTCTATAAACCTGTTGTTAAATTAAATAAATGCTGTTTGATTTAAAAAAACATCTTTGGTTATACCATTAATTTACTAAGAGTATACAAAACAACAAGAAACAAGTATCATACGACACACTTGCGGAAACTGAATTTTAAGCTGATGTCACTAGTATATGGAAATGAAAGACCACAGTCCTTCTGAATACAGAGAAAGCTTCCATGTGACCCAGCATTGCAGTACCACGTAATTACGTGATAATTCCCTACCACGTAATTATGTGTGTGTGTGTGTATATATATAATTAACTTTTTTTTTTTTTTTTATGTATGGCAGCAAAACACTTCCGCAAAATTTAGTGATCAGGAACGACACTTTATGGTTACAACCAAACAGACGCACATGTCCCACTAACCCTTTTACCAATGCCGTCAAAAACCCAGCTGGATCAATTTACAGTAGCTATTGTGACAGTCCATAACATAATAGCAGTGCTGTACGACTGCACTAGTTTTATAACTGAACATAACAGCCATGTTAACAACAACAACAACAACAACAACAACAAACAACGCAATATGGCCAATCTATGTCTCAAAGAATCCTGCAGCATGATACATAACTGTATTTAAACTGAGATGTTTCATTACTATTATTACTATGATGTTTCCAGTACTGAAAAAGGTTACACAAGTCTACAGATCTGAAGGGACTAAATGTATGTGTACTGTATAGTATTTAAATACGTATCAAGCACTTAAAACATTAATATATGTGATTTTTTGGAAGAAAATTTGTATCATTAACCGAAAAAGACCTGGGTATCCAGTACATTATGATGGGAATCTGTGAAATGTACATTCTTTGTATTTCTTGGGAAATACAAGCACGAACCACACTTACTCCTCATTAGGGTATTTGACATTATTACTTGACCCCTTTTTATTGTGCTGGGAATATTTTGGCACTTTTTTTGTTTGTTTGACATATTTAGAATATGCACATATTTTAAACGCAACTCAGGAGGCTGCAGCAACTTTTCAACTTCAGCATTGCCTTTTAAATAGTTCAATCTAAGTGGAGGTTATGTATATACTGTAATACAAGCATATGACCATATAACCAAAGAAAAGGGGGACCCAGGTCATAATGTTGCTAATAAGAAATAATAAAAAGTATTTTAAACTCTTGGTTAACACTCTTTATGGACTGGATTGAACACCACCTTTTTTTTTTTTTTTTTTTAAACAAAAACAGTAACTGACGGCTCTTGAATTCTTTAGGGTTTCATTTAATAACACATATGCAGATTTCACTTAGGTCTTCTTTAAGTTTAAAGGGAAAAAAAAGCAATACAAAAAGCAACAGCTATCAAACAATGGAAAATTCCAGACAGTATTTCAGAATATAATATTTTCTTTACCTAAGTAGCTGTGTGCAGGTTTTTCCTCCACTACTCTGATTCTTCTTGCTCCTGCTGGTATCACCACCGCTTCAACATAACCTGTGAATAGCAGCAACCAAGGTTAAAAATGGCAAGGAGTCCCCTAACTCATACAGGAACAGCACTACCATGCGGGAATGAAGGATGAGCCACACTTTCATGGGTTCCCTGGTTTGAATGCTGATCCTGATCCTGGGCTCTGCACTGGCCTATGTGCCTGAGTATAATTCTCATCACGCTTCAGTGACCGACACATCAGCCCCATGAGCTAACAGTGCAAGGTTTAGCAGTGTAGCTTGGTAACAACCTTTGCTTGGATGAAAAGAAGTGATTAACTTGACCACAGGAATGGAGGTTTACAGTTGTCAGCAGCAGGTAACAAAACAGTGCTAATGGTTCCTTTGCATTCACAAAATGACTGTTTGAACTTGTTACTTGTTGTGCTGGAGCATTTACTTGCTCAATATGACACTGGCTGCAGACAAGACTTAAGCCCCTTTCACACTGACACTCCTACTCGTGTCCAGACCCGGGTTCTGGCTACCCGGGTCACAATCCCACGTAGCGTGAAACCATGTATTTGGGTCGTACCTGGGGTTAACCCGGATCCCAGTGACCCACCTCAAGATGTTGGTTGACACGCTTTGACCCAGGCTGAGAGGGACAAAATGCATGACGGCCATTTGTAAGCCAATGAGATAACACAGCCACGCCTGTGAGAAGGTTTCATTTCCACAAGGAACATTTCTGTTTTGCCATGTTTTTGTTGATTGAGATACAGAATGAGCCAAATGAAGAAAGAGATGAAGAAACATTTGCTCTAATCAAAATTTGGGCCAACGGTTCAATCTTGAGAAGCTTGGATGGAAGCGTCAGTAACAAGCTGCTTCCGGGGCATTGATACGCACATTGTGAACGTGTCTGTCACCCAGGTCAACCCTGTTTTATGAAAAGCAGTGTGAAATCGTGTAACCGGCTGCATGACAATGGGTCCTGATCCGAGTAGAGCATGCCAGTGTGAAAGGGGCTTTAATTATAGCACAGTGTAGTTAATGCAGCTGAAATGCTACAGCTACAATGCAGGTACTCTGCAGTTTGTGTAAAATCTGCAGTGACTTATCCTATTCCAGTACATTTTCAGGACACCCTAGATATGAGATGCTCATCGTAATGTTTTTTTCAATTTTTTTTAAAACATTTTAAATATATAATAATACTAATAAAAAATAATAATTACATTTACTAAGCAGTTGTATGTGCTTTTTAAATCCATGATAAGGATAAGTGTGGTGCTCTGGTATGCTGACAAATTAGAAAGTGCCTTTCAGGGCTAAGAAAGGTCCAAGCTCAACTAGCTGATAACTTAGCAACATGATCCCCAGCTGTGACTAACCCTGGGCAGGGGAGGCAATAATATTACAGAGAAGAGAAGTTGGAAAGAGACCATGAAACATATTAAAGGTGACTTTTTTGTTTTGTTTTTGCTTGGTGCACAATATAGTAGACTTGCTTTAATGACTAATGATAGACCTTGTGGGATTATGGATTTATACAATGTCCTGGTGCGTACACCCCATTAGATTCAACTGGGTTCCCACTAAAGGTGCGGATAACATATTTACCTGCCCCCCTGGTGTGGTTGAAATCTCCTTTAATGACTTTGCATGATTTGCCGTTTCCATTGCACAATCCACAATTATCTTCTCTGGCTGAAGATCCCAGTATACCGTCGCAGCTGATTTTCTGTACAAGAAAAGGGAAAGGGTATCATATCAATCTCTGCAGAAGGGTTACTCTGTTAAAAAGGGAATACTAATATGTCTGGAACCTGACTGGACTGGGATTACTCATGTAACTGGAATGTTTCTATCTGACCGTCTTCTTAATGTATCAGCAATACAAGCTGAGTAAAAAAAAAAAAAGATTAGGTCTTGTTTGTATAATTCAAGATATATAGGGCCATATTTCCAAAGTGCTACCTCCAGTATTCAATATATAAATACCAGTTAAGAAAACATAGCTGTAAAAACAGTAGGCAAAAGCACCTGCTTGTGCTTGAAAGCCAAATAAATCCTTACTGCACAACCTGAGCCAACAATCTGAATGTGCTGAAATATGCAAAATGAGAAATGCTTATCAACTAAATAACACTTCTATGGATTTCTCTGACATACTGTAACATTGGTGTCAAGCTTTAACTCCTGTGCAATTTATTTAGATTTTTATTATGTAAAATAATGTCATAAATAAATTTATTTATGCTCAGGGATAAATAAAAATAAAGGATTTTTTTTTATTCTCTCCCTACAATAAATAAATGGCTCTCAGGACTTGCTTGGGGTTTATTTTAGTAATTGAAGATTACCAGAACTAGCAAAACCATACATTAATGTTACTGAGAAAACAGACATGGAAAAAGTGACCAGTGAACTGTGAAATGCAACCAACAAACAGTCTGAAGCCAACTTAATGGAATAGCAGCAGGGGAGGCATTATATTATATTATTTCATTGTGACCTTTAAAGTTTGCCTCTCAGAGTCAGAACAAGTGCATAAAAAAGTAACTTGTATCAATATCCAGCTTTAAATACAATATCTGCTACTTTTTCTCAAATTGTGAAATAGTGGTGTCGCTCAGCAAAGAGAACTGGATTAGCAACCTTGTTATATAATTTGCTTCATACAAAATACCTGCTGAATAATGTTACATTAACATATTGAATTACAAATTGCTTTGTAGTTTTCTATATACTTAACGAAAAACTAACAAAAATTGAAAAATGTGACATTTCAAAATCTAACATGAAATACAATACTACTAGAATGGCTTCCGGTAGACTTCTGTGATATCATTTTGTATTTTTTATTATTACATGATGTTACAAAAAACAGTTTATATATATATATATATTTTTTTTTTAATATATATATATATATATATATATATATATATATATATATATATATATATATATATATATTTTTTTTTTTTTTTTTTTTAATTATGACTGAATGGGACGCTGCATATGTGTAGCACATTGTAGAAATACTGTGTGGTGATGAAACAGGCCTGTTTGCTGCAAGGGAACGATCTTGGGCGACTACTTAGTTCATGACCTTTTTTTCCCCCTGATGCTTTAATCAGAAACTAAAGGAAATCATATTTTCGTTCTACTTAATTGAAAGTCATACTTTTCTGGTATACCAGACACTGGGAATTTCTTCAGTGTCGAAGCGGGTTGGCAGGGACTTTTAGACTGAAATAAATCATATATTCCAATTTCAGGGAGGTCTATAAAACGTGGGATAGCCAGGGGTTAGAAAGATGATTACTAGTTTTACAGACTAGACTATTTGTGTTCTGCTTAGTTATATATAGCACATTGTAGAAATATGTGTGTGTGTGTGTGTGTGTGTGTGTGTGTGTGTGTGTGTGTGTGTGTGTGTGTGTGTGTGTGTGTGTGTGTGTGAGTGTGTGTGTGTGTGTGTGTGTGTGTGTGAGTGTGAGTGTGTGCATGTGCGGGTGCGTGTGAGTATGTGAGTATGTCAGTGTGTGTGTGAGTGTGTGTGTGTGTGGGGGTGTGAGTGTGTGTGTGTGTGTGTGTGTGTGTGTGCGTGTGTGTGTGTGTGTGTGTGTGTGTGTGTGTGTGTGTGTGTGTGTGTGTGTGTGTGTGTGTGTGTGTGTGTGTGTGTGTGTGTGTGTGTGTGTGTGTGTGTGTGTGTGTGAGTGTGTGTGTGTGTGTGTGTGTGTGTGTGTGTGTGTATTATATAAAAGCAGATCAGGGGTTCATTTGTAAACAAAAATGTATCAGATATCATCATAAGGAAGATGGGTAGCATTTTGGTTTACAGACTTAAAGTAATGACCTTGATTTACAGTACCTGCCACATATGCTTCAAGTTGGTGTCCGTAGTTACATGCTGACCTTTGCCAAGCTATGCTTTAACATAATCTTCAGGTCTGAGCCATACCAGTTCAAAAATAGTAGCATTTTCACTCATATATGTCACATCCTTAAACATATTGTTACAGGACACTTTTGCCATTCACTACATGGAACAGGAAAGCATTTTGTATTGTCCATGTTATGCATATAGAGGTTTTTTTTTTTTTTTTTTTTTTTGGGGGGGGGGGGGGGGTCATATGGTTAAAAATGTGCAAACTATATAATTCTTGCCAGTTAGACTGTCAAAGGTACCAGATCTGGGATCTCCTGCAATCCGGCACAAATGAACCCCTATATATGATGCAAATGTGTATTATATACAATATTTTGTAAAACAGCAACACGGTTTATAAACAGCATTCCAGTGTTCCTTCCTTTTCAAACTGTATTTTACTGTCTTCTGTGCCATGACAAAACTTTACTGGATTTTAACAAAATATCAAAAAAAAAAAAAAAATGCCAGAAAGTTCATTTTTTCTGCAACAGTCCTTAATAACAGTGGGTTGTTGGTCAGCAGATTAAAGCTGCCCCTGTGATTCCAAACTGAGCTTTCAATGGAAATTATAGTAACGGAAACACACTATCCGTATACAAGAGGTTTCAGCGATCCTATTTTCCTTGCTGATTTTTTTTTTTTAACTTGACCTAATAAATAAAGAACACAGAGGCATTACACAAGAGTGTTTGGTTTCACTTTCAGTTCGTACTGCATCAGTGAACAAATATACAAATATACAGTGACTCCCAAAAGTAAAGCTTCATTAAACTATTATGGCCCATTTCAAAATAGTTATGTATAAAATAAAAATAAGTCTTAAAAATGAGTGTGGTCAGATTATTATGGCAGGAATCTGACAAGGATCATTGAAAATATGGTTACTGGACCTTTCACATTTTATAACAGTTGTAGATACTGAAAAAATATTGTAGTTTCAAAGCATTATTTAATGTGATGATAGTAATGAATTTCAAATAGTTGTTTTTATTATTATTATTTTGAACTTTCATGGCCCACCTACATAAGCCTCTTAAGTGTTATAAGCTGGTTCTTGGAAGACTACAATTTAAAAAAAAAAAAAAGAATATTCCTGACACATGATAAAATGTGCACTTGTAAATCCCTTTCATGAAAGCTTTTGATGTATTTTACACTAGTGCATAACCACTGACCCTGAATGGTTATATCTGACAATGTGTGTTAGTAAACTTTATTGCGACAGGGGGATGTGACAAATACACAAATCTATATATAACTAAACCAGTCCAGTCATATCAAGGCATGTACTATACAAAACGTTGATGCCTGCACACAAATGTCTGAATGACTCATCATTTCAGCTTCCTTCTATGGGTATCATTAACATGTTCACGCCTGTTCCCAGGAATGGTTTTTCTGTTGCTTAAAATAGTATATAATTTCCTCAAAAATGTATGCTTAACTGGTATCTTTAACAAGAAGAGAGTTTGGTTAACACAGCAAATCAAACTTATACGTGCTCGCAAATTATCAGGCTCATGAATATACAATATTAATAGTTAGTGGATTTGTTTTAGGGGGAAAATGTTTGTTATTAAAATCTGTAACTGTGAAATCTGTAATTTCTCCACCATTATGAACCCACAAACACGCATTTTTGTCCAGAAGGTGTCAGGTGTCACAATCTGTTATAGAAACAAACAAACAAACAAATACCCAAACAAGAACACAGAAGGAAACTGTGTGTGCTCACCCTTTTAACAGTTTACCACAGTACTGTTGCATGGCATTTTTGCAGTTTGTTCATGCTTTTCCTATGATTAAACTCTATATTTACTATATTTTACTTTAGTTTGACATGTTTTAATAGGGTTTACCATAGCTCTCTGGTGTTTACAGTACATTGCTTACCATGTATTCAGTATGCTTTATTACACTTTACTATGCTTTAACTATCGTAAACTTTTATAAGGACATAGTAATACAATTCACTTCACAGATCGTCTCAGCCAAATCATTAGAATAGGAGAAGGGTAGTATTTTCACGATGGGTATTTGGGTATCAGTGTTAAAATTGTGCATAAAAAGGTGTGGGCAGTTGTTTTGGCAAGTTATGCATTTTTTAAAATGAGTAATAAGGGGATTGTACTACACCTGGCACGTGCCGTTTGCACAGATATCTGATTCCTGAGGTCCACACAGAGTCCCATCAAGTACTTTGTCAGCCAGCAGTATTGGCTGGTCGTTCCCCAATGTGGAGCAGAATAAAGTGCAGGGTTTCTCTACCAGGAAAAAACATATTAAACATTAGAGCTGGAAAGATTTCTCATGGTTGATCAAGCATTTCATTGCTGTTATTTGGGGCTCATTATTTGATATTTTATGATCGGTCAGAGGCTTTTCATTACCGGGTTCTTTAATCAATGTTTTTAAATCAATGATTACTCCCTCTGCTGGCTTGCTTGATGTGAAATGATTTAAGCTGCACTTGACCGAACATCCTATTTTCAGTGGTGACCTGCTGGCAGTAAGATCAATAAGTAATTCATTTCAGACAAAACAAATCATACAATAAAAAACATTTATTAAGGCACTCACTAAGAACAGATGAGCAGGAACCATTCCCAGTTTACCACAATATCTTATAAAGTTAGATTGTAACTTACTATTAGAAAGCCTTTTAGTTCAGCCAAGCGCCTGATCTGCCTTAAAAAAACTAAACCACACGCCTGAAAAGAAGTTGACCTTTCAAAGCCCCTAAATCGTTGTTTTTTTTTAAGCCTATATGCTGTCCTTGTCTGTAATAGCTCAGCTGATTTTGCATTCGATCAAAAGGTTTTAAATTTGATATCCGGGTGACAGTGTACATAACATTACGAGAGTCACAACATTTTGGCTTAACCTGGACCTCTGTGACAGAAGCAGTCAATTCTTACAAATGTTTTGTCAAGATGTCAATATCCTTTGTGTTATTATTAAACATTTAGCAAATTGCCCACTCAACTTCAAATCTACTCTTTAGCCATTTAATATATACTTTTTTTCCCATGTGTTGTTACTGTTCAGAGTGGTGTGTAAAGCAAATATAAACTTACAGTGGCTGACTCCTTTGAACAGATACTCAGCAGTTAACTACACAATACACTAATACACTAATAATTCTGAAACATAGGTAAAACATGATATCAAATTATATATGCCTGTTTTGTTTTACAATGCGTTAATTAATAATTAAAAGCTCCTATAGCTTTACATGTCATATCCAATTAAGTTAAATATTTAGGTCAACATTTAGTAAATTTGTATACCATCATACAAATATAATAACCATAACTACTTTTTTCAAATGAAATCTGAAAAAATGTTTGCAACATATTTCAGTACAAAGCATAATTTTCAAATTGTCTGAGAATCAGGCTGTTAGGGTTTGAAACACTGATGGGAACTGGCTTGAGCTCTCTTTCTGAGTATGCATGGAAGCCTGGCCAGCTGTGCCACATTGTATAGGGAGTTTAAGTAAAGCTTTTAACATTATTAGCTTATTTATTAAGAAGAACCTTTACAGTATTACATTATAGTTTTAAGAAAGCCTAACTATCGGTAGATCAAAGTTTGTATGATGAGTTCCTGAAAAACAACAGCAAGTGCCTGACATCTGGCAGATAAGTAGCTATTCATCCCTAGCTGGCAAGAACAACTAAAAAGAGATCACCAACCTGCTGCAGTAACTCATTGCAAAAGCCGGCAATACATTCATGTGACCAGGAAGTCAGATTTATCTATATGACATTATATTTTCCACAGTGTAATTTTAAGGAGCAGTGGGATGCGACTCATTTACTGTGACACACCCTCTCTGTATCGTTGTATTATCACAGCTTTTTAAAACAACAAAAGTGAATCACATTTCAGTGCTGGCTGTGTTATTATGGCGCTGGGACATTTTGAAGTTGTTGTTTTTTTAAACAAAAGAATATCCCAAATGTGCTCCTGTTTATGTTATAATCACTTTTTGTTTTTAACTCAACAACATACTGGACTGGATAACATCTTCTTGGAATCTGTAAGGTCCATTACTCATTTATCTCAAAGCTTCAGTGTTGTGTTCCTTTTAAAAAAAGGTCTGCTTTAAAAAGGAGTCTTAAACTGCATTAGACCACACAGGACTAGCAATTTCTAAATGGTTCTTATTGTGAGATTGGATCAGGTGAGCCTTCTGAGTAGAATTTTAAAAAATGAGGCTTCCAAATAAAAACAATCTTTGGAAATTGAGATTTTTTTCTAGCTTTTCTAATGTGGGTTTCCTTACTGACTGACAGAGGGAAATAACACCTGTAACAATTGAAGTCAGGTAACTAGTTTTAAAGCTGGATGAGACTGACACCGTGTTTTCATTATTTTAAAAGAAAACGCAAAAGTATGAAGTAAATATACCTCGTTATCAAGATCATGTAAATAGAAAAAGCTGATGTCTGTCAAAGTCTGGAACAGTAACAGTACCATGTTAAAAACAGGTGGTGTTTACTTCCCAGCATCCTGTATTATATAAACAAAATACCGTAACTGTTATTACTATGCTCATCTTTAAAAAGGCAACAACTCCATCTTATCCTAATTTCAATCACTCAAGCACGAAATAAAAATAAGCAACTGTCACTCATGTGCAATAAGGTAAGCAAGTCACATAGTAACGGATTCCTGGTTTTCAGTAATAGCACAGTTAAATCCTGCAGTGAATCACAGTATTTCTTTATATTTTTCTATTATTTTACACTCTTGTTTTGCTCATCAATTTAGAATCTCCAACTATATTCCTTCACTACAGCAACTCCCCACAACAGCTCAGGACAACTGAAGTTCATTGGGTGCCCTTCAATCCAACAACCAAGTGCTACTTTAAATCCAGGAGCTCCATTCCCTGGAGCACAAAGTCTAGCAACACAGTTGTCAACTCAAGCTCAATGGGAATAGTACATTGATGAGAAACAGTTGGCAGTGAGCCACTTAGGGATTCCAATTATCACAGAATGTGTAATGTGGAATATAAGCACTTTTAAAATGACACCCTGCATTAGGTCATACATGGAGTCTGTATTGAAGATACCCACTGGATCCTGGTCATGTGGCTTAATTCCACCGGGTCATGCTTTCTTACACCATAGTGAAGAGAAATGTATCCAATAAAATCATGTATGACCTAGTCTGAAAAATAATTAGAGACAGGAAGGTTTAAAATCTCCTAATTGTTGCTAGAAGAGCTCTGTGGAGAATAATAACTCCTCAGAATGTCAATGTCCTCCTATTGTGTAGGGTTACAATACATGTCCTCTTTTTGGGCTTCCGATCTCTGTCCGGCAGATTTTTGAAAAATGAATGAATGTCCAGGATTTCGCCTGCTCTACCCTTTGCTGCTGCTGATGCTTACACAACTGCAATTCCCGGCGTGTGCTAAGAATGCCGCACCTGCGCAGATGGCATGCGACTGCATTGTTCACTGGGTCGGTTGTACTGGATCTCGGATTTGATCTTGCTACTGTGACGTATTGGGTTGTACTAAAAGCATCAGGGTTGATCCTAAACTCAGTTTCCATCACTGAAAATATGTAGATGTTGCTTGAACGTCAAATTGCAGCAGTGCACAGACAATAATATAAACAACACCACGCTACAGTGAGTTCCAAACTTAAAACGTTTTCTTGTTGTTTAGGTAAGTGCTTTGATCAGTTCAGAAATCTCAATAAATGTGTGGAAGGTTGCAAAAGTGATGAAGAGTTCAAGAACTTGCTAGCACTCCAAAAATGGGCCAAATATTTTGACAGGTCCAAAAACATTGAATGTCACTCAGCACTGTGAAAGATTGCACAGTTATTTGCTGTTCCCTCTCTCAATGCAAATGTAGAACAAGATTTTTCACTGATGCAAAGCCAGTGGACAAAGGAAAGGGACAGCTTGACTGGCGAGTCTCTGAAAGGGATCCTGCTCTTACAGCACAACCTCAGGCAAGCATCCTGAGCTACTTCAACCACTGCTCAGAAAGATACGCTCTGCACAGAAATATGCATGGGAATGAAAAGAAGAAGCACAGTAGGACAGGGATGTTTGGTGCACAGATTTGACAGTTATCTTGCAAAGACTTTTCTGATTGCTAAGCAATAGGGAACTGACTGTAAAAAGTTACACATATGTTTGATGCAGGCCATTATTCTTATTTTAAAAAAAAATCATTTTCAGATGTTCAAAGTAGAAATAAACTTTACAGTTTAGTTTAAATTTAGTTTTTCCTCCCTTTTTGCTCCCTTTTTGCTCACTAAAGTAAGTCCTGAAGAAACAGACAGGTTTATTATATTATACTGATCCATGCAATATACCAAGACTTGGCAAAAAACACTGTCTGAGGTCAGAAGAGAGCAACCCCAGTCCAAGGCATCCATTAGACATGGGTTTCTGCCAGAATCAAACACTTGGTATCTCAAGAATCTTAGTTAAAAGCCATGCAGACTGTTTTCATACAAATGCTAAATAATCTGCACTGTTCCCTGCCCAAGCATCTGTATAACTAAGATAAACTATTAAAAAAAAAAATCAACATACATTATTACTGAAGCTCATTAAGAGATCTGTTGACGTCTGGTGTGACATTCTGCAGTACAGAATGTTTGTGTTACACCCAGAATGACCTATAAAATCTGCAACCAAAAAACCAAAGCCCACTTAGTGACTTCAGTGTAATATTTTCTTCACAACATTTTAAATATATATTAAGTGTTTTCCACCTACTCAAATGACCAAGTACAGGTTTGAAGCTGCAGCTACCCGGAGTGGGAGGCACTCTGAGCTGAGCTCTGCACTTGTGCAGGTGCAAAAAATTTTGGATGGGAGGAAAAAAAAAAAAAATATATATATATATATATATATATATATATATATATATATATATATATATATATATATATATATATATATATATAAGGATTTACATTGTTTTTCTAAAATAAATCTTGTTTGATACCTTGAACGTGTTTGCTGCTTTTCCTATTGTTTTAAGAAAAGTTACACTTGCTGTTATTTTCCTGTGCTATATTTGGTTTGTAATCTATTCCATTTTAAAGGTATGATCAATGCACTTCAGTTATCAGCTGTTAAACCAAACTACGACATAAATGTAGTGTAGACTTGAACCTCTAATAAAGAACAGTGCTAACATAAGAGAATCGTGTCTACAGTAAGTGTGGAAGCTAAACTGCTACAGTCACCGCCACTGTCGAAGTCAAGGTTGGTCTCTACAGGTTAGGGTTATACTGGAAAGTCGGTAAGCCACACACCTGCCTCTATATAGAAAGTGAAAGATTGGATTTACTCCTTGGGATTAAGTTGTCCTGCTTCATCAGATACGACTCTTGCACAGTGTGCATACACAATTGTGCTGTACTGCTAGGAGCTGCTGTTCAGCTGAGACATCCAGTCTACCTGCAGACACATGCTACACAGTCCCTAAATACTATAACTAGCACTATTAACAATGCATGATACTTAATGAAAAACAATCATGGGACATAATCAAGAAAAAAAGATACTGTTCTATTGAAGGCCCATCAATTTCTTTTATTTGAAGATCATTAGGCAGTTTACAACATCTCATTTACCCTTGATCCAGAAGGTTTTGTGTTGTTTTTTTTTTTTGTTTGGTTAGTTTTTTTGTTTTTTTTGCTGAATTGGCAGATTCAGAAGGGTTCTAAGAGCATATAAACCTGTCTATCTATATCTGTGTATAAGATTATAGATTATAGAGATAGGTTTGTGTTTTGTCTAGAGCCAAAGGGCCTTGAAGAAAATAGGAAATTCTGGTCTCTGTCAAACCAAATCTGTGGAGTGCTTTCCAGATCTGAGGGAGAAGGGCTGCCAAATAAAAGGCGCTTTGTACTTAGACAGGCGGACCAGGACAATAGTGATGTAATCTCACACATGGTTATTTTACTGTCTGCCATGTCTAAAATCTTCCACACTCAAACCCTTTCAGATTAAACATAGTTGTGACTGTAAGACAATGGCCACAATTCTAAACACAAAATATTATGAAAAAATGCCAATCTTTCTGATTCCACCAGAACACAATTTCATGAAGGTGAATGGAAGAAGGCTAATCCACTGTCTTAAAGGGGTTATAGCTAATGAAATGATTCCATGAATCTTAGCTGTCATGTACTTCCTTTCTCTGTATAGATCTTGCATGTGTGGGTTTGAAAAAAACACATGTTACTGCACATATATTTCATTTTACAAAATGGTATCTGGTACCATATTCATGGTATCTGGTATCAAAAGAATGAAATCACCCCGGATATGCAAGTGTAGCCGACTACCTGAATGTAAGGTATGCAAACGGATATCTTTCCTAAATTAGTATGGGACTAAGTGCACCTACAAGATCTACATGGTAAATGGAAGTGCACAACAGGTAAGATCTCTGGAATTAATTCATCATCTATTAGCAGATCTGAAATGTTTTGATAGAGGGCTACAATACTAAGTGCTCGATTGTAAAGTTGTTTCGCAAGAGAGGAATGAAGAGACATTTTATAATCTCCATTCGCCAGGCTGAATCAGTGCCCATATACAAATTACCAGTATACACTAACTACTTGCAGACGTATTGTTTCAGACAACCAATATTTTAAAAGCTGATGGTCTAGTGATCACCCAGCTGCAAAAAAAACAAAAAAAACAGTCCCAGCAAATCAATCTAAATAAGCACATGTTGCCCAACTCTGCCGAGGTCAGGCTTACAATATGTTGGGTTGCAAGGCTTTCACCAGGGAGACAACCTTGCTAAAAGCTTGGGTTGTGGGGATATATAGAGTAGGTAATCTATTGTAAAGAAAACAAATAGCTCTTGTGTAATACATTACATTTGAGTTTCCTTATTATATGACATCACCCCGATGGCCATCACCACCTGCAATGGAGTATCTATTTGTGTCTGACTGTAGACATGTGGTCAAGCTAGTCTCAATCTGGTAGTACAAGCTGAATTTCCTGATTGATTGATTATTGATTGCTTGACTAAGTGTTTTGGCTTTCAATATGACTCCCACCTAATGAAGTCATATATTCCCAAATATTGTTTATAAATTGATACTTTATAACATGTACATTTTATTGTGTTTAATTTATCATATGTTTAAAAGCATTACGTGCTTCTTCTCTATAACAGTTTCTGTTTAGATCAATATCTACAATGCATAATTACTAACCACTTCTAAGAGCTGGATTTCTGAAGTGAGGTGGTTTTAATATTATCCACTAGGGGAATGCAGCTGTAATTTCTCCCCTCTCTATACTCCCCTGGTGGTCAGTATTTGCTGAAATAGTAAGTAGGCATGGTAAATAATGATCTAATCAGAAGCAACAATTGAACGGACGCACATAACAGGGTATTACAGTGTAAATATATTTTCCAGATTTTCCAGAAGCAAACATTGCTTTATATATATTTCAGTTTTGTTTTCACAGTACACTTTAAAAGGAGACTGCTAAAATAAATGAACGTCATAGGAGAAGAAGAGAATCAGTGTTGGAAGTGATAAATCCATTATAGTAATGCAGATAAATAATTGAGTAAAGCAGTCTTATCTACCATTATCTGTGACAGAATACCACTGGAACGAGTGCTTCTGATACAAAGGTCTGTTAAAGGACTGGCACTGTAAATCCCTGAAGCTTGGCACCCCTGCCGGACAGAGAGTGTTCTGGCACACTTGATACTGGACTCTAACACCAGGACAGTCTCTACCTTCGGTGCTGGGTCTGTGGAAATACAAACAACAGAAATAAATCTGTGAAATACACAGAAATGGGTTTCATTGTAGCTGAGTACTGTTGAGTACCCCGGTGACAGCTGTGCTATGTCTCAACAGCATGCTCCTGATACAAAATAATTAGGGGTCTACCTAAATCTCGATTTTGCGGAAATCGTGAAATTCTGGGGTCATCGTGAAATTCACCTCTTAGGGGCCAATGCATACCGTACAAGTACAGAGAGGAAAAAAAAAAAGAAACCTCATTTAAATGAATTACTGCACAATGCAAGTAATGTAAACTACGTATCTTCCTTCTGTAGATAGCCCTTTTTTCTTTCGCCATCCTGTGTGCATTGCACTTAAGCAAAAAACAAACAAAAAACGTCCAAAAATAACATTTACAAAAAAAATTCTCCAAAGCGGTTAACGTTCTTGTTTACTATTCAAATGACAACAATCAGCCTATCAGCGTGTCTGTACTGCTTTTCTGTGACCTGTACTGTGCAGTAGTGGGTGGGACAAAGTCAGTGCTGCATTGTTTTGATTTAGTTTGCTAAAATCCAGTTTCAGCATTGGAGGTAAAATAGTAGAAATGGATGACAAAGCAAAAAAAGCCAAGAATATTTCTGTGATTGATCGTATCAAGATATTTCCCAAAGAAACTGCACGTGCAGATCGAGGTAATTGTTTTGCATTTTTTAATGTGTCTTTGAAGAAAATATGATCGATCGCTATTTAGCTTTGGAATCACACATTAAACAAAGGCTGCTGAACAGAATGTAAAATAAACAGCTTTCAGAAATCAAACTGGAAAGTCAGCCTATACATAATGTATTCCTGTCAGCAAGTTAAGTCAGTACTGCAACGATCTAGCACACCCTGGTTTCAACCTGGTGCTTACTTTTTCGCAGTTGGAATTTTAGGCCCGAATAGCCACATTTTCTTTGTTTTGACTCTGTACTAATACAATAAATTATTGGATGGGACAAATAACATAACAGCGAACAAGCTGCATACATTGCTTTTATTAAAGTATGCCAGATGCCCTTGGGTAAACGAGTTTTGGTCCTGTTTCTAATCGATTTCCACATCTGTATAACATGTCAAAGCTTTGCCTTAACTTCCAACCAATTCAGTGGATGTAGACGTGCAGTCTCAATGTATGGGCAAGTCAACTGCAGGGGGATGCTGCATGCTTGCCTTTAACAAATGACAGCATTCGGTTTTAGTAAGGAAGCACATACCACTATTTTAAGACTTTATACTGCTCTGAACTACTGTCTGCTTAGGTTTATTTAATGTTTAAACATGTCCGAGAAATGTCAGCAAAATCCTAATTTTATTCTGCAACCGACCAGTGAAAAATACGTAAATTTAAAGCGATTTAAGTAGACCCCTAAGTATAATATAAAACAGTATACACAAGAGTCTAATTTCCTGAGTTAGGGGTTGAGGCTACTTTTACATAATATACATACATTCATAACTGTATTCTCTGATTTCAGTCCTAAATCACACACAACACTGGATCGGAGCAGGTCGCTGTTAGAAAGGAAATTGTACTGAAAAATAAGTGCCTGTTTATTGTTAATGAAGCAATATATGGCACACCCAAGAAATGGTGACACCCCACAACAACTCACGTTTGTTATAAGGTCATTTGAAATTAAAATCAACTCACAAAAAATGGGTGTAAAAAGAACACCACAGTCAAGTGCAATACAAACCGAGGGCCAGCTTTCAAAGCTTCTTTTCAAAGGTGAACTGACAGAAGGCCTACCTGGGATTATCACAACTGCGTTGACGGACACTGACCCCGGTGTTACAGGTTCTGCTGCAGGCTCCCCATGCACTCCATGAACTCCACTCCCCATCTGTGTGCGCAGGTAAAAGAGCCTTTCTGACACATTCCCCAGCTTTGCACCACTACAAAATGATACATTTAGTAGTTTAGATTGACAGTCGTTTAAAAAATATACATATAGATATATGCTAATCAGACCACTCTGACCCTGCCTATCACAGCACTGTCATCTTGGAGCAGCCCATCACTTATGCACTAAGGAGTAATTGGTCATCCAAGATGTATGTGTGTAGACTGCGACTTTAACGACCTTTCAGTGGAACAAATGAATTATATCCGTCCCATATAACACCACCCCATCACAAACCATAGCTTATCAAAGACGGACTCCCTGAGGTTTTCCTCTTTGAGACAACTTGAACCGTTACTTGTCAAAAAATAGCACATACTGTACCATCACTGTTGCAGTCACACGCTTTTGTGGTTACTACCTTCTGCAATGATGACATAAAATCTGGTTATAGAAAAAATGTAATCAACAAAACATGCAACCAAATGAAGTTTCTGTCATACTTTAACAAGGCATAAATGATCCTGGCGTGCTGAACTGTCCATTAGTGTGCTATTGGCCAGGGTCACAGCATCTGTTCATGATTTAGTTGCCACTCGTCATCCCTGCCTGTCAACGATTTTTATTGACTATTCTTGGCAGGCTTCTTAAATGTCTTGGATGCATAACTGTATGGCGTTCCAGAGATCCTAGCCACGTGCCCAGAGTAGCAACCGTTATGGAATTACCCATGATTTCTAGCGCAATACATCAAACTAATTGCTTGTGGTTTCCTTTTACTTTGACAGATCAAATGCCATTCCCTGCATATGGTGTGACAGGTGGGTACTGACACCAAACACTAATAACCAATAATAAAACCAAACTAAAGTTGCTTGTAGCTTGCAAGGTAATGGACCTGTTGCTTAGGGGGATCATGCCTGGAGAGAAACTTTAAATAATTTCTTAAAAGGTAGGTCAGCTGTCTAAACATGACATGATTTTAATTCAAATCTCTATTAGTTCATAAGATATGCTGTCTCATAACCCCTGTTCACGGGATGATGGTTTCCTTCAGCAGACAATATCCAAAGAGACAATTCACTATGCAGCTGAATGGCCTATGAACACTGTATAAAAATAATTTAAGGGCCAGGAGCAGAGAACCCAAATGGGACATTTCTGCAATTTCAGGAAAATATCCAAGTGTGTGAATTACATCAAGTGGTTCAATTTGAATCTTATATACATTAAGAAAAAGGGGGAATAAGGCAGTTTACATGTTGAACTAAAATATTTCTGCACTGCAGAACTTTTAAAATGTATTTTAATTGCATGGAAGGGATTCACCTCCCAGCCATTTTTACTTTGTTCCAGTTTTCTAATGCTACTGGCCACAGTTTACTGCAGCATGCTTACTTAGCCAGAGATGGGCCTACGGGGGAGAGAGATGGAAAAGCAGGGATGCTTCGGGATAAAGCGTTCTAAGACAGTCAAGAATACAGATGTTTCTCTCATAGGAGGTCATCTGAGGGCTTTCTTTAAATACATTACTAACTTTTAGCAAGAATTTTAGATTTGTGTTACTTATGAGTATATTCTTTTTACACTGTTTGGCTGCTTTTAAATGACGATAAAAGGATCTATATTTCAGGGCTCCCAAACCACTTTTTAATCTTTTTTTTTTTTTTTTTAAATGGCATATTGGAGAACGCCAGGTTGAATCATTCTAGCAGCCGAAACAAAATAAAATAAAAAAGATGAAACATTGTTCTGCTAATCTGAAATAAAATAAGAATTTTGGCTCAGCCGCTTGACCTTAATTTCAACCGATAGAATAGATCTGGCACAGGCAGCTTTGGTCCTAAGAGTTGTTAACTGGCTGTATGCAAGGGCTGCTCTTTCAAATGGCATTGAGTTATTTAATAAAAAGTGATTAAACTTCTCCTGTAAAGCTGTAAGTAAAATTGATATGACAGCTCATTTTAGTTAAACAGGTGAAATAAAAACAATTCCTGCAGTTTTCACCCACGTTTTGACTGCAACTATTTTTGTCCCACTCTAAATGTTTTTTGGCAATATGGTCTTCACAGAAAATAAACATTTGGTGCATTTAAGCGGATTTTCAGCTGAGATTTGAAGATGTTCTCCATGAACAACACAGATGTTGTCTCTTTCCTTATTAGTGTTTCAGCATTGTTATGGCACCTAAACATTGCTAAGGAAATAAAATTTGCCATACTGTTTAAATATTAAAATGGTGACTTCCTTAACTCACATAATTACACAGATCCAGTTTCACAATCCCGAAAATAGCGTACCTTTCCTGTGTCACACTCTGTTCCATCCATGGGTGGATCCAATTTCGTCTTACATTCTTTCTCACCCTCGACTTTGCACCAGAGCCCAGAGCAAATTACATACTGAAAAGATATTAAAAAAAGACTCTTAAGGGGTTCATTCAGTAAAACATAAATAAGTACTTTAGTTTTTTTTAGGAATGTTTTCATAACATGTGCCACAAAGAGAAACGACCAGTTTAATTTACTTTTACTATTTTGTCATTTAAGGTGCTTCACATGCCGTTTCCCTCACTATTTTACAATGGTATGGTGTTTTGAAGTAATTCTGAGTGTTAATAGACTCTGTTGCTCCACTATTGAGCACATCCTTCAAAATATTAATGACCAGAGCCAGTAGCAGTTAGCAAAAAGACTAAAGAAGATAATGTAGTAGCTTGTGTGGAGCTACGTAGCTGTGAAAACTTTTCACCTCAGCTGCACAAAATGCACCTTTAAGCCTGTAGGGTTGACTGGCATGTATAGTAAATAAATGATTTAAAGTCATTTATAAATCCAAAAGAACTGCATGTCATTCCATGAGTCTCCTGTGTGAAAGATAGTAACCCCATCTGAGCAAAACAAAAACGAATAAAAAAAGAATATTTTAAAACAAAAATGAATAAAAGTTCATGGAGGGCACTACTTGCCAAAGTGTATTTAGGAAATAATAATTCTTACTAGTGATTTTAACAACCAGTTACAGGTGGCTGGGCCTATAGAACGTGCTAAAAGCACCAACTGTGCAGTTTAGCCACTAAAAAGACTCCTAATATTGTTTTCACTCACATTTTTACAGCTTTTACACCCAGAATTTTAATTTGGTATTCACATCGCAACTAATGGATGCTGAATAGTTAATAAAGAACACTGTGCCTAAACACAACTATATTTGACAACTAATTGAACGCGTTTGATCTGCGCCTGAGTAAAAATGCCAGAGACAGCATGGACCGGCAACAATTTGGGACGTTACCTAATGCAGAAGTTCAGCGACTGGATTAATGGTTTGATCTTTCTTTGCCATTGTTTACCGGGAGGGTTGTTTAGTACACAGGCAGTGTGTAGTGGATTGTGATATAGGTAGTAATGAGCATGCAACACGCAATCTAGTTACTAATGTCCTCAGTAGTTTTATTGTGCTGCACTTGCCTTCAAACACTACTCTGTATTTTACTCCGTGGTACATCATGTGAGAGATGTATATCTTCAATTCATCGTGTGCTAGTCCTTCACATGCAATTGCTTTGTTCTGTGTTTTAAATGAGAAAGCACAAGGCTTATTAGGTGGTATTTGTTCAATGCTTCTTTTCTTGGACCATTGCTGAGAACAATGTAAGCAATAAAATCAATGCAATTTTTTATTTAAATCAGTAGGGTATTCACACAGATTTGGCAGGGCGACAAATAAGCGAAAGGAACTAACATAGATGTATTAGTCCCCAGTGAAAGAAAGACAATACTGGAAAGTATGATATCATATTTAGCTGTCCCTTTGTACATGAATGATTGCTTCAGTGAACTCACAGCAAACATAAATATCCCACTAAACAAAGCTGAAGTCAGTTGTTGTTTATCCATCATGAAAATAAATATAAGCCATTTCTCCCCAAGAGGTTTTGCATTCTGTTAATGTTGAAAATGAAGGCAATGTTTCTCATTACTGATAAATGGTTGAAGGATGTCTCTAAAGATAAAGATAAATAGGGTTACTGATGTTTTTTTTTTTTTTTTCACTGTATTCGCATTAAACATTTGGGTTAAATCTTGAATAAAATATAAATTAAAAAAAAAGAAAAAAAAAGTTTAATCTGGTTTTAATTCCCCACATACACACAGAGTAGATCTTCCTCTTTACAAATAACATAGTAGAAACTTTACAGTGTATTATACTTCCATTGAATACACTTTACAAAAGGGATCTTTAACTGTATCCTTAATTTACAAGTGTTACTGTACAACACATTAAATGAACGGATCTGTCAGAATCTAACAATGCGCTAGTCACCAATGCAATTGCATTGATAAGGAGGATTCTACTGTGACAATAGGTAGCACACACACGTATATATATATATATATATATATATATATATATATATATATATATATATATATATATATATATATATATATATATATATACACACACACACACACACACACACACACACACACACACACACACACACACACAGTACTTTGCAAAAGTTTTAGGCAGGTGTGAAAAAATGCTGTAAAGTAAGAATGCTTTCAAAAATATACATGTTAATAGTTTATATTTATCAATTAACAAAATGCAAAGTGAGTGAACAGAAGAACAATCTACATCAAATCAATATTTGGTGTGACCACCCTTTGCCTTCAAAACAGCATCAATTCTTCTAGGTACACTTGCACACAGTTTTTGAAGGAACTCGGCAGGTAGGTCGGCCCAAACATCATGGAGAACTAACCACAGTTCTTCTGTGGATTTAGGCAGCCTCAGTTTCATCTCTCTCTTCATGTAATACCAGACAGACTCGATGATGTTGAGATCAGGGCTCTGTGGGGGCCATACCATCACTTCCAGGACTCCTTGTTCTTCTTTACGCTGAACATAGTTCTTAATGACTTTCGCTGTATGTTTGGGGTCGTTGCATGCTGCAGAATAAATTTGGGGCCAATCAGATGCCTCCCTGATGGTATTGCATGATGGATAAGTATCTTCCTGTACTTCTCAGCATTGAGGAGATGATTAATTCTGACTAAATCCCCAACTCCATTTCTCGAAATACAGCCCCAAAATTGCAAGGAACCTCCACTATGCTTCACTGTTGCCTGCAGACACTCATTCGTGTACCACTCTCCAGCCCTTCGGCGAACAAACTGCCTTCTGCTGCAGCCAAATATTTCAAATTTTGACTCATCAGTCCAGAGCACCTGCTGCCATTTTTCTGCACCCCAGTTCCTGTGTTTTCGTGCATAGTTGAGTCGCTTGGCCTTGTTTCCACGTCGGAGGTATGGCTTTTTGGCCACAAGTCTTCCATGAAGGCCACTTCTGACCAGACTTCTCCGGACAGTAGTTGGGTGTACCAGGGTCCCACTGTTTTCTGCCAATTCTGAGCTGATGGCACTGCTGGACATCTTCCGATTGCGAAGGGAAGTAAGCATGATGTGTCTTTCATCTGCAGCAGTAAGTTTCCTTGGCCGACCACTGTGTCTACGGTCCTCAACGTTGCCCGTTTATTTGTGCTTCTTCAAAAGAGCTTGGACAGCACATCTGGAAACCCCTGTCTGCCTTGAAATTTCTGCCTGGGAGAGACCTTGCTGATGCAGTATAACTATCTTGTGTCTTGTTGCTGTGCTCAGTCTTGCCATGGTGTATGACTTTTGACAGGAAACTGTGTTCAGCAACCTCACCTTGTTAGCTGAGTTTGGCTGTTCCTCACCCAGTTTTATTCATCCTACACAGCTGTTTCTGTTTCAGTTAATGATTGTGTTTCAACCTACATATTGAATTGATGATCATTAGCACCTGTTTGGTATAATTGTTTAATCATACACCTGACTATATGCCTACAAAATCCCTGACTTTGTGCAAGTGTACCTAGAAGAATTGATGCTGTTTTGAAGGCAAAGGGTGGCCACACCAAATATGGATTTGATTTAGATTTTTCTTCTGTTCACTCACTTTGCATTTAGATAATTGACAAATATAATCTATTAACATGTCTATTTTTGAAAGCATTCTTACATTACAGCATTTTCTCACACCTGCCTAAAACTTTTGCACAGTACTGTATGTATATATATATATAATGACATATATATATATATATATATATATATATATATTATAATATATATATATATATATAATATAATATATATAAATGTTTAGTGCTGTTATTCGTGTACATCAAAGCTTTTTATAAAAGAGGTGCTGACCAATATAAGGCACTTTGTACAATAAAGAATAATATCCACAAAGTCCTAAAACCATTCTTAGTAATGGTGAATAAACCATCCATGCATACCTCATTTCATTGTTGATATTTTTAAGTCAGGACTGGTTGCACACTCAAAAAAAGAAAAGAAAAAAAACTCTTCTATATTCTTGAAGACCTGACCACTGCTATCGTGACAAATGAATGCACTCATATATTGAACAATAATGCTGTCCAATGTTTAATAGGTCAGGGTTACAAAAGCACAAAAAAACAGTTGTGCACCCTGGACTGCAGTCAGATGGTTTCCTCTTCTTCATCTGTTTAGTGTGAAATGAGTAACACCCATCAAACATAATGCCAGAACATGATTGTTGATAACACAGAGGGTTTGTCATCCAGCTGCTGTTCCACCGAGTGTAAACCAAGACACGAACCCTTATTAAGGACAAGGCATGATGTCACTCCCAGATGAAAAAGACTTCTTAAATTATCGCTTGGGGAAGTAAGGAATTGCGAAACAGATTTGGACTGAAAAGGCTCATCAAATAACCATACATTTAGATTTTCAACTTTATGATTTTGAATACCTAAATTCACAGTGGATTATGTTTTATAAGGCTATAACAGGGTTGTAGACTGCAGGAATAACGGCTGTGAAGCTATTCATCCTTGTTTTACATATTAGTGTTGGAAGTTATGCTTGCTGTATTATCTTCCAGTGCTTAGCTTCCGAGAATATCACGCTCAGCAGAATTCAGTGCAGTCAAGCAGCGAGGAATTAACCTTGTTGTAAAGCTCCCACCCTGGTGTAAACATAACGTTCACAACAAAAATGTACATGTCCTAGCTGGCATGGAACTAATCCCCAGTGTGAGGTGTTAATGAATGTTGCTGGGTCATAGATGTCAAAAGCCATCATTGTCTCTGGAACACACAGCAACTGTAAGGCATTCTTTTCTAATGAATACAGTGTATGCATCCATAGTTCCATGACTATCTTCACTTTTTTCACATGCCTACAAAATCTGTAAAGAAGCAAAAACAGAAAGAAAACACTGCTGCCTTAGAAAGACTTAAAACATATACACTGTTGTGCAAAAGTCTTAGACATGTTGCATTTCTCTACTCTGATGCATTATGGGCATCAACAATTTACTCAAAGCCTCCACTGGTGTTCTATACTATCATAACAACCTTGACTTGCATAAAGAAGGAAAAACATTGAGTGAAATAGCTCGCATCACTCGATTTTCAAGGTGTGGTATCTGAAGCATAACCAACAAGTACAGAGAAACATCTTCTGTAATTGACAAACCCAGGCTGAAGACCAAAAAAGCTGTCTAACAAGGATGAGCAAAACTTGAAGATAACATCCTTAAGAATAGAAATAGAATATGATGTGTTGCAGTAAGAATACCTCTGTTAAGAAAGGGGAACAAGACTAAAAGGCTAATATATGCACAAGAACACAGAAAGTGGACTATGGAACAATGGTCAAAGGTGCTTTGGACTGTTGAGGTGAAATCTGCAACATCCTAGAATTATTGTCACCGAGCATAAAATGACGTGAACTGGTGGATAATCTGCTGTATTTTTGTTGTGTGCTGAATGAAACAGTGTTTGGTATATTTAAAACTATAAGAAAGAGCAAAAAGATAAACAATGTTTTATTATGTGATGGTCTGCTAACAGCTTTCCAAGTCAGTTATATAATACCTCTGAACTCTAAATAAAACTTAAAATAAAACCGAAGTTCCTTGAATTTTTCCAAGCAAAGCAAAGCTGTGTTTTTTTGGTGTTCCAAGATGAAGATTGTGTTGCTTTTCCAAAACAATATTACCAGTACTGTATACGATTAATTTTGCTTTTAAAAAACACAAAAATGTACTATTTTTTTCCAATCAGCTCTATAAAGAAAATGTTTTTGTACTTCACACCCAATATAGAAGTGTGTTTACTAACAAATATATACCAATAAACTGTTCATAACATATACAGTACTGGTATCAGTTTATCCTGTAAAAATGCTTAGATTGACAATCAGATGCAGAATGAATAGCTTTTTCTTTATCTATCTGCCAGTGCATCGTGGCAGAACAGTATGCACCTCTGTATGTGAATCAGGATGAGGTTTTGCGATAATAATGGACTTTTTCGTGTCATGCATGTATAAGAACTTAAGAGTACAATATAAACGAATGTTTGCCTCCACCGTAATTTCACAAGAAAGGCCATGTTTGTAATAAAGTGTTCAGTCACTTTTATGGAAAGTTTAATTCAACCCGCTGAAGATGGAGTTTGAAAAGAAACATAAAGGCGCTCTGTTGCAGTTTTCAATGGTATGTTTACATATATCTAGGGCAGGGGTGTCAAACTCAGTTGCTGGAGGGCCGCAGTGTCTTCTGGTTTTCGTTCCACCCGAGCTCTCAATTACTTAATTGGTCTAATGATTTGATTAATTGGACAAATGTAACACTTCTCTCCAGGTCTCAATGTGTCATAGGTCGTGTACCTTGAACCAAGTGCATTTTTTAAATCATCAACTGTAAAAGGCCTTGAAAAATATGAAATATGTCCAACTGAACAAATGCTTAGATCAGTTATGTTAATTGGGTGATTAAGTTGGAATGAAAACCAGAAGACCCAGCAGCCTTCGAGGCGAGGACTGGAGTTTGACACACCTGATCAGAGCTTGGCTAACTTTTTTATTTATTTTTTTTTCCCCAAATCTTTACCGCCCTTTAAATGTAAATTATTAGTTGTTAAGCTGTCTCTGCATCCTAATAAAGTGAAAACTACTAATGAAAGACTTTAAGATTATTATTTTTTTCCTACAAATGAAGGAGATTATAAATGCTGGACTTGCTATCAGTGTACACTCTGTACTGGGTATTTTATGCTGAAAAGAAAATATGTGAGGAGAACTCTGTTAAACGAGCGAAAGTAACAAAAGCACAACGATAAACTAGGTGACTGCAAGAATGAAATGCAATTAGGATCAGCGTCTGTTTCAATTTTTTTTTTGCGAAACATCAGAACCAGTCAAGATATGAAGGTAAAAACAAGTTACATTGTTTTGTAATTAACAGCTTTCTCTGGGTTTAATTAGGAAACAGAATTGGCTCAAAATAAGTTTAAAGGGACGCCATGTGATTAAAAAAAAAAAAAAAAACTGAAAAAACTTCAAGCCCTACATATATCCTTGCTAATTTCTTTCTAGAGCTATTAGATATTTTTCAAAAATAATTTCTATGGTTTTACATCTTGAGAACACAGAAGCTATTCCATATATTGGAATCTACTTTGCCATGATACTAACAGTTGATTTGCTTACTTAATGGTATCTTTTTTGTTGGTTCGTTAAACACTTGAAAACAGTGACAGATGTGGCCCACATATCTGGTTAAGCGAAAGCAGTAACACAGCAGGAACATGCACATTGCACTGTTAAAGCGAATCACCCTTGATCTGGAAGGAACCCTCACTCCAGGTTAATAGGCTTACTGTCTACTTGCCTATTTAGCCTGTTCACTGATAGTGTGGATAATATGCTACTCATGACCAGTACAAAACTCCTCAAAGATTTTTAGGATATTTCATTCAGACCACTAAAGAAGCTTTAGATTTCTCATTCAGTGTCTGGGAAAATCCATAGCATCGCTCAGTATGTACACCAATGCCACTTGCTGAATATGCATCGTATTACCTTTCACTGATATTAATACAAAATCCTTATGGATATGGCAATCCAAATGAATAGAGGCTAGCTGCAGATCCAGAAATATCAAACGTGAAATCAACATTTAGTTGTATGACTGTGATTTGTTTATCTTACATGAAAGACCAATGTCTTTGTTCAACTCCAGAGACTTCATTACTCACTCCATACCTGCATTTTCTGGCAATAAGAAGCTTTTGGTCCAAACAGAATCTGACATTGCTCATCTGCAGTGTACGTCATCCCAGGTAATGTGGAAGGCAGAATCACAGAATTGAGGCTCTGGGGATCTGTCTGCAGCAAACAACTGCTCGCCTTTGACCTAGCAGAAAGTACAAGCACACTGTTATAGAATAAAATAAGAAAGAGGAAAGAGAGCAGACACATGTGCACAGCTATTTCCTTTATGTTTCAGTTAAATACATAATGTTTTTTCAAACATGACATGAATTTATTAAGGCACAGATTTAAGTGATATGACAAACGGTGTTCTTCAGTAACTTAGAGATGCACTGAAGTCCAACTAGTTTGATCAGACTGTGGGGTCTATGTTTAAAGTAACTGCAGCTAACAAAATAATGCATGAACATATCTGGTGCTAGTTTAGGTTAAAGGAATCTCTCAGTTTCCATGTCTTTTTATTGGCGTATCCATTTGCACTTGTACTCTCTGTGTCATTTTACCTCAGCAGTGTCTTCCTGGTCAAATCATGTACTGGCTGAATGCATGTCACTCAATAGGGGAAGCAGATGATTGGTTATTGACAGTAAAGCAGTTAGTGAATGGGGTGGGGACAATTTCAATTTCACTCTCCAAGTGAAAGCCCAGGAAGTGCAATTTTCTTTACTAATGTAAAGTACCAGCTATCGTGTTTTGAAATGCAAATACATGTTTGCTATAACATGTGTTTCTTTTAAAACTGCACATCTGATGAGATCTATAAAATGAACAGATGTGCATGGTGGAGACATTTTATGGAGCTATTTTATTAGCTTAAATTACTGTAATGGTGGATTTAAATCTACACAGAGGAGGATCTAAATATCGCCATTCTTTAATGCTGTGGTAGCCCTTGGAATGATTTATAGACACACTTAAAATAGTAGCATTACTACAACAATACAGTGGAATAGATCTCCATAAATTTCTATATAAGTTGAATTAAATAGGAATGTATATTTTTCAAAACATAGCCTTTTTCTGCTTTCCACAGATACTGTTTGAGCTGATGCAGAGCTCAGGTAGATAGGTAGCTCAAATTAGCTTCAGAATCATTTTCCAATATTACATGAAATACTTTTACAAATAAATTAAGTGTGGCGTGGTAGGATCACAACCCAGATGGTATTTTCAGGGAGAGAGACTCAGAAAGCCCCAAGTTAAATACATTAAGGCACTCTTTAATTAAAAAAAATAAACAAAAATAACACAAAACAAAAAACTTCACAAAACACACTTAACAAAACAAACAACACAAGGGCCATAACAAAAGGGTTTACAAAAACTCACGAACGTAAACAAGACGGGACGGGATGGGACAGGACGGGACAGCACAGCACAGCACGCCACGCAACACGCAACACGGACCTCCACCTCTATCACCAACATTAATTCTTTAATTCTCAATTACCACTTGTGAACACATATTTTATACACCTATAATTAATCATTTAATCATGTATTCAATTGTCGACTCCAGCCACATTCCCACGTGTTTTGACAGGGAGAAATTTAACCCCCTCCCTGCCAAGTTGCCAACCCACTATTCCACACACAACACATACATTAAAATTGCAGGGCCTTCACCCTGCCACAGTAAGAGTTGGGCTCATGAAATAACAGCACTGATCAAAAGCATTTGATTAAATGTTTGTCTGGTTGACCTTATTTATTTTACTTCGTCTTTAGAATGTTTTACTAGGTGTTTAAAGTTATGGATAAAATATAGAATTTTGTACTTGTTTAAAAAAATGCTGAATGCATACAGTTTAACAGAAAACTAAATGTAATGGAAACATAATTGTGGAGATGAAAGTAAAACTCTTGTTTTCCTTTTTGTTTTAAAAATGAATCTGATTCTCAGAGTGTTCTACAAGGGAATACAGCAGTAGACTTTAAATTTGAGAAACTGGAGAATGCTTTCTTCCTTAGAAACCTGTTCCAAAGGGGTATGCCAGCAAAGACCCCTGAAAGGCTAGGAGTTTGTGAATCCTTATTGCTCTCTCAATTGCAGGCTGATTTACAGATTAACGTTACCTAGACTTTTCACTGTGGGTTTCTGAATGGCAGGGTTTTTAATGCCACTTTGTACAAGCCAGTTTTCCAATGAGCAACACCTTTCAAATGAAATCTGACTATAATTCTATGGTAATAACCACAAATCTGAACCAATTGCTCCCAAAAATAATAACAGATTATATTCTGTGAATAATGTTTATTTTTTTATTATTAACCAGCTATAACTTACCTTCAGTCGGCTGTACAGTGCTGTGAAAGTATTCGCCCCCTGTTTGATTTCTGCATTTTTGCATATTTTTGACAATGAATGAATGAATCAGATCTTCAAGACTTGCTTGTGTGTTTTGGATCATTGTCTTGCTGCATGACCCAGCTCTGCTTCAGGTTCAGTTCATGGACGGACGGCCTGATATTTTCCTGTTGAATTCTCTGATACAGAGCAGAATTCATGGTTCCTTCAATGATAAAGTTGTCCAGGTCCTGATGCAGCAAAGCATCCCCAAATGATGACATTACCACCACCATGCTTGATCGCTGGTATGAGGTTCTTACTGTGGAATGCAGTGTTTGGTTTTTGCCAGACATATCGGGGCCCATGTTGCCCAAAAAGTTCCACTTTTGACTCAGCTGTCCATAGAACACTGTTCCAGAGGATCATCCAGGTGTTTTGGTAAACTTGAGATGAGCATTCATGTTCTTCTTAGTGAGCAGTGGTTTACACCTTGCTGCTCTGCCATGAATCCCATTTTTGCCCAGTGTGTTTCTGATGGTGGAGTCATGAACACTGACCTTAGCTATGGTGAGAGAGGCCTGCAGATTCTTGGATGTTGTTCTAGGATTCTTTGTGACTTCCTGGACGATTTTAGCCTGCTCTTGGAGACATTTTGGCAGGGCGGCCACTCCTGGGAAGATTCACTACTGTCCCAAACTTTCTCCATTTGGACAATATGGCTCTGACTGTGGTTTGGTGGAGCCACAGAGCCTTAGAAATGGCTTTGTAACCCTTTCCAGACTGGTAGGCATCAACAACTTTTTTCCGGAGGTCTTCAGGAATTTCTTTTGATCGTGGCATGATGTGCCTCTAGAACCTGTGTGCTGACAACTTCACTCTGATGGTAAGGGCCAAAATTAGTCAGATTTATATTGGGCAGGGCTGGCCCAAATCAGGCCTGATTGTTAATCAAAGTATTCAAACAGCTGACCCTATCATTTGGGGCAATAACAAATGAAAGAAGCACCAAACAAATGAAAGAAGCACAAAACTTTGGTGTCATTTTTTCTCTCAGACTCCCTCTATATACTACTACAACCCACAAAAGATCTGACCAAATTCAATGTGAAAAATGTGCAAAAATGCAGAAAATCAGACAGAGGGCAAATACTTTTTCACAGCACTGTAGGGCTGAACCTGCTGATAAACTTGGAACCTTTTGCAGGCAAAATAAGGTATTGTTGTACCTGATTAACTTAAGTCCTTGAATATCCAAAATTAACATATTAATGAGGTTTAATCCTCTTTGTACTGTTTCCCGTAGGATGATCATAATTTAATAATAATAATGTTTAACAATGTGTAGACTTCCAAATGGAATGGGATTTAATTGAACTTCGATGTGCATTAATATGGGAATAAAGGAAGTGGTTTCAAGCATTTATACTGATCATGGTAATTCTTAAGTCTGCTTTACTTAAATGTGATGCCTCACAACCCTAAGCTCTTCTGATTTTTTTCAGGGCAGTTCTTGTTTCCAACTGTCGTTTATGCCACCATTATGTTTTCACCACAAGAAAACCCTACTTCCACTAGCCTCTGTTGAAAGGATTTGGTTAGCTCATAAAAGACTAATATCCACTCAAACAGAGCGTGGAAAGTTTCAGAGTTTGTGGCCAGGCTGAGATCTGCCCCTATAAATAGTATGGTTTTGTTTGCAATTAAAAACAAAAAGCTGTGTTTAATTTCCTTAATTGAAATGAATGTGCAGCAGGTGGCCAGGTGTGAATTGAACAATTGATAATAAATTAACCCTGGTCACCTGCCTTTAAAAAGAGTCTGAAAAGCTAGTTTCTTTGTCTTCTTGGGCTCTTCTTTGTTGTTGGGTGGTTGGGTGGTTGGTTGGGTGGGTGGGTGGTTGGTTGGTTGGTTTAGTTTTGGTGGGTGGGTTGGGTTGCGTTGTGTGGAGTTGGGAAGGTTGGTTGGTTGGTAAGTTGGTTGGTTGGTTAGTGTGCGTGCGGGCAGATTGGTAGGTTGGTGGGTGGGTTGATTGGTAGGTTGGTTGGTGGGCGGGAGGATTGGTAGGTGGGTGGGTGGATTGGTAGGTTGGTTGGTGGGCGGGAGGATTGGTAGGTGGGTGGGTGGATTGGTAGGTTGGTTGGTGGGCGGGAGGATTGGTAGGTGGGTGGGTGGATTGGTAGGTTGGTTGGTGGGCGGGGGGATTGGTAGGTGGGTGGGTGGATTGGTAGGTTGGTTGGTGGGCGGGAGGATTGGTAGGTGGGTGGGTGGATTGGTAGGTTGGTTGGTGGGCGGGGGGATTGGTAGGTGGGTGGGTGGATTGGTAGGTTGGTTGGTGGGCGGGAGGATTGGTAGGTGGGTGGGTGGATTGGTAGGTTGGTTGGTGGGCGGGAGGATTGGTAGGTGGGTGGGTGGATTGGTAGGTTGGTTGGTGGGCGGGAGGATTGGTAGGTGGGTGGGTGGATTGGTAGGTTGGTTGGTGGGCGGGAGGATTGGTAGGTGGGTGGGTGGATTGGTAGGTTGGTTGGTGGGCGGGAGGATTGGTAGGTGGGTGGGTGGATTGGTAGGTTGGTTGGTGGGCGGGGGGATTGGTAGGTGGGTGGGTGGATTGGTAGGTTGGTTGGTGGGCGGGGGGATTGGTAGGTGGGTGGGTGGATTGGTAGGTTGGTTGGTGGGCGGGAGGATTGGTAGGTGGGTGGGTGGATTGGTAGGTTGGTTGGTGGGCGGGAGGATTGGTAGGTGGGTGGGTGGATTGGTAGGTTGGTTGGTGGGCGGGAGGATTGGTAGGTGGGTGGGTGGATTGGTAGGTTGGTTGGTGGGCGGGCGGATTGGTAGGTTGGTGGGTGGGTGGATTGGTGGATTGGTAGGTTGGCGAGTGGTTGTGCTGTGCTGCGCTCTCTTCTCTGTGCCCCAGCATTAGGATTTATTACTGTGCGGATAGCGAGGGAGTCTGAACCTGAAGTCTGAAAGTGTGTTAATGGCAGGGATGCATATAGAGGATTTTATTCGCACCAAACTTTATTTAAGTTTGTGTTAGGGAGAAGGTTCCTGGTGTGGGACCTCCCTTTCAGTGGGAGCAGCGCATGGCCTGAGTTTGGACACCTTTTGCTTTATAGCTGTGTTCTCACTGTGTTTTGTTTTGCCTTTTTGGAATTAGTGGTGGTCACAAACAGCTGCACCCCTTGTGTTGATAAATAAAACCTAGACACCTGAGTGGCGTTTTCAAAATCAAACCCTCTGTGTCTCTCAGCGGATACCCACACAGTAACTGTACACCCCTGTTACAGCTCAATGGATTTTAACAAACTAATTAAACTACACAACCAACTGGATTGTTAGCAAAACTGCAAGAAGCTAACCTTCATTTGGAAAGACTTACAATTGTAAAGAAATTGTTCAAATCAAATGTCTCAAACTGAAATGACTATAGAAGGGATCCCTTTCCCTATCTGTAAACTGTTGCATTACCTGAGAAACCTTTCCATGTCCTCTCTGCTGCATTGAGACCAGGAGACGTCTCCAAGGTTCTGTCCTTTAATCCATTCCCCAGACATGATATGGAGGCCATCTGCACAGGATGGGTGGTCATTGTCATGATTTATCCCCATGCTAAAATTGGAGAAGAATGAAACAATATAAAAAAAAAATGATGTCCAAAAAAAAGGGCAAAAAACTAGGGCATAAATAACTGAAATAACATGGAGAAATGCTTTAGTGGATTAAACCAAAGCCTTATCAATGCAAATTAATTCCACATTCAAGTGTCGTTGAATAAGCTAATGAACACAGAAAGGCAAGCCAGCAAAAGGAACAGTATGTTTGAAAAATGATTGCTGATACAATTTATATCTTGCAATAACATAATTTAATTCAAACTGAAAGATGGAGGTACAACAAGAATAGACAGTACAGAAAAAGTCTACTAAATACAACTACCAAAATGTGCTCTTCAAATCACTTTCCAAGATGAACAAACATACTGCACTCAACTCAAACCTTGAGAACCATAACAATCACAGTTTGGTGTGGAATAATATAGTCTAATACATTCATTGAAAGATATATCTTATTTGTTATGCTTAAATATCTATTGGCATAATGCATGCTCCCACTCATGCAGGTACCATTAAATGCATGCCCCACAATGTACTGTATGTAGTGTGGTACGGTTGCTGGGGGGAAAGATATAAGTTTAAGACTATCAAGGTCTATTTTTTCCTGACAGGGGTTTTTAAAAATGTAATTACAGTTACCTGTCCATTAGAGGTCATTGTTTGGTTAAATCATGTGCGTTTAACAAAGTAAATGTCTTTAAATAGAGGTTACACTTGTATGATTGTTCTGTTGGAATGACCTCATTAATGGATTGCCCAGCTGCATAAAGGCCTGTTTGTATCAACTCGATTTGGAGTGTAAGGAGAGGTGAACAAAGTATTTATGTAACAAAGTAACACAGTATTTGCTTGTGGGAAAACTGTGCGCTACAATTAATCACGATACTGGTGTTTTGTGAAAAAGCTTACCTGTCCTGACCTTATTTAGGGAACCCAAGAAAGTGTGTATAAATTAGGATCTCCATGAGGAGTGAGGTTTTTGGTTGTCTTTTTGTTTCTGTTTAAAAAAAAGTTATAAATAAGCACAGCAGTGTTGTTGGGAGGAAGAACAAGTCCCTGCACTGGTTGCTGCACATGTCCCCTCAGCCCATACACCATATTACCTTATATCTTAACTGCATTTTAGGTTGCAGTGAATTTATATAAAACTTACCTAATAGCCCCAGTTTTAGATGCCCATTTTAAAAGGCCACAATCAAGATTCCACTTTACAGTAATTCCACTCCCCTGTGCAGACATTTATTTGTGTTTTGTATAAAATGAATTTATAGTCAAAACTGACATATTGTTTTCATTTGTACAGTTGGCGTGTAATTACTGAATTTTCCATTTTTATTTTTGAACGTTTGCCTAACAGCTATGGTAAATTGTGAATTAATAATACCGGTCTTGGAAGAACAAATTATTCATTTATCAAGGCCATTTTAGCTATATAATATGTAAAGCAATGTCTTCAAGCAATAACACTATTCACAGAGGACTGAATACAATTGGACCCGGAGGAAGAAACAGAGCTGCAAGAAAAGCAGGCTTATGGATCCATATATTCATTTTCATGATATCTTTAAGATCTCACAAACATAACCCACTGTTCCATACTTCAATCCCAATGTAATAAGAAACAACGTCACCCCATTGGAATTGAAATTGTTTTTGGTAATATGTTTTACAATGTATTGATGATCATTTAAAAATGTACAAAAAAAACCCCTTTTTTTATACATTACAAAAATAAATATAATACTAATAAAATTACAAAAAGAGTTTGTGCGAAGAAAGAAAACATCATAAGTTAAACCTGAATTGACACTTTCTACGGGAAATCTTAATTGTACCAATTTTCCTTTTTATATTATATAAAAGACTATTAGTGCTGACAGCCCTAAAATGTGCAGGAAATTAAACTATTTAAAGCAAATATATATTTTTTTTATTATAAAAAGGCATGTTGACAGCATTAAATAGACAACATAACATGCCAAAGGGTTTTATTAAAAATAGTCATCTGGTATTAAATACAATTTATTCTTTGACAAATGGTTTGCATGCATAAACAACTTCTTTTTTTTCAGTGAATAGTACTTAGCCAACAAGCACAATTTGAAAATCTCTTTTTAAAACTATCCTGACAAAGGATGACTAGCGCAGCAGACAATAAAACTGAAAAAAAATGTTGTCAAGTCAATTAGAAAATATTTGTATCTTGTAAAACTGTTACTTTTTCAAAGGACTCCACCAGGAACTTCTCTATCACGCACAAACATTGCACAAACTACAATAAAGCCTGAAGACACTTTCAAACTTCCCTGCTAATGCTTAACCTGGGAGATGTAACGTGGATATTACATTACACAGAGGCTTGCAGGTGTTATCCAAAGGATAGATATTTTTGCTGGCAAGAGAAATTGAAGACTCTAATACTGTCCTCCTGGGCAATCTGCTAAGCATTTATATCTTAATTCTGTATAAACTGTTAATAAAACTATAAAAGAGATGTCATCCTATTTTATCAATAGAAAACCCCCACATGTGCACACAGCTGTGCAAGACATAGAAACCACAGATTTTCCACCTTAAGTCTCCAACTGATTTTTCAAAATAACCCCCATACATACTGAAATATGAAATGCTTATTTCAGTGTAATGGATGTTAAAAACTGATGCAGCTGCATGTTTTACAACCCATGTTCTTTCTGCTAATGATATTTTTGAGTGAGATTGTCCAGATATTTAGTGCTTACTGCATACTATTGTGTAAACCTTTTTTCTTGTTTTTTTTTTCCCTCCCAACAATTAACCCAAATGTTTCCTGTACCCAAGTGACTCATATATTTTCAGCTCACACTAGATGGCAGCATCAAGCATGAGGGCCCCCTCTACTGGAGTGAGCAAGGTGACTTTGTGAGGGAGTGCATGTTTTTCTGGCCCTTACGCCTTGTTTTTTTTGTCTTTTTTTTCATAATTAGCAAACAGTTAAGAGTTCCCAATTTTTTATTCTCCCCAATTTAAATGCTATATATCTTCTTGGGATGATTGAAGTTCAACAGCCTTTTTTTTTTTAGCCAGCAAACCTAAGCAGTGGTTGTTCTTAAGACGCTAAGCTACTGCACCCTGGAGGCAAGTCTGACTAATCTCCACCTGGTCTTAACTGCTGCCTGACCAGAATCAGTTACTGAAGCATGGTGAGTCAACCAAGCAATGGCCAAATGCAGTTCTCTCTATGGGTCACGAACAGAAAATAAGAACTCAGCACGACAGGTATTTGAACTGATCTATGTGAGGCAATGAGAACGCCATAACAAATATCTTTTTGACATACTTTTGCTTTCAGACTCAAGTTTTCAAATATGATTGTGTTAGCAGGCTGAGAACATACCTACATCAATACAATTAAGAGTTAACCCAATTCAGTTTCTTCTAGTATTTGAGTAAAGATTTCCCTGAGTACAGCAGCACAAAACACTTTTTTATCCCGTATCTTATCCTTCCTAATGCTTTCTTTTTAATCTCATCTTAACCATTAATTAATTAAGCAGTAAGACCCAGCCAACAAGAGCATTACCAGGCATTAGGGACTGTTTGGGTGGTAACTGACTGGTAGCATCATACAACTATTACCTAGGAGCACAAGAACATTGCTTGTGTATTTATTTTTGTGTTGGCATTAAAAGAAATTACATATAATTTAAATTGATGACTACAATATTATCATCCATTTTAACAATGTAATGTAAAAAAAAAAATAAACTATTTAATTAACTCCCCTCACGTCAGAATAGGCAAGCTGATCATAGATCCCAGTTTAAATTTTCCCGGTTTGAAATAGGCATTCTAGAGTCTGAATTGAAATCCAGTTAATATACCTCATCAAACAGACAGATTGCATGCAGTCCAATTACTAGCTGGTGGTGCTCCTGTATTTCAATAGGTTACTTGTATTTCAATAGGTTACTGTAAGATCAAACACAGTGCAATGGCACTTTACAAACGACTGTGTTCACCACACCACACAAGTGTTTGACATTTGAAAGTGACACATACAGCTTAATGTTAATCAATTGTATACCATATAAGGTTATTGAAGTGTTGGCCAAAAACTTATCATTTGCTAACAGTAAACTGCTTACTGTGCAGTGCTTCAAGTACATGATGCTAATAAAATAATTTCAGCAATCATTTCATAGGTCTCACGTGACTTTAATTGGCAATTTATTTGAAAATGTAAATTTCAACAGGTTACATCAAGGAACTCATTGACACTGAAAACAGATCAGTCATCGCAAGTCTGCCCTCGAAGGAGAACCAACGAGTGAAGCTGCATGGAGTACCTTTAAAGAAACTAAATGGAACACAGTTTTTTTTTTTTTTTTTTTTTTTGTATATCAGGAGAAGTCATTGTGTATAATTAACGTCATGTTCAGAATTGTTTTTCCTACAAGAACTCAAACTCCCAGAAGCAACTTATGTGTCAGTTGTTTCTTCCGAGTGCAGCATGGGAAAGTGCAAAATGTGCTGAAAAAAACTCAAATACAAATCTAACATAATTTGCGAGTGTTTAATATAGTTCTATGAAGTGATGGCAATACATATTAGATTAGATTTACTGGGATTATCTTGTACTTTAATGACGGACCTGGTACTGAGTAAATATAAGTGCTGCATCTCCTGGGAGAAGAGGCTGGTCATGGAAAAAGCCTGAGCAGCCTGTCAATCCCCTTTTCCTGAGGCCCATTCAGAGTTGCATGTTGAAGAAAGAACGTAAAAGGAAACCCAATCAGCAGACCATGTGCACAAAGCTATGCATCTTAAATAGTACAGACATGGAGTGATGGTCATGGTATTGGGAAGACAACACAACCTGTAGCCAAGGTAACACATAGTTACACAACAGGATAAACAGACTGTAAGTTCCTAAATTACAATAATAAGCAGAATTACTTTGTCAACCAATGTTATTTTAGTTTTTTTTTTTTTTTTTCCAGGAAAAAAAAGGCAAAAGGTTAACATAATGAACTTTCAAAGGCACAAAAAGGAGTCTTTTGGAAGAGTGTCCCTAAATTAATATGGAATACAGTATAATAGGGAGTCAACACCTGTTTAAATACATTGGTTTATACACCATTATTAAAAGAACATGAAAGTTGGCATGTCATTGGGATCTTTCTAAATGACGCTACACAGTGGAAACTTAAATGTAGCATTATTAGTCACAAAATGTTCTTTACCTCACTAGTGCTTTTCTTTTATGGTGTTTACCACTTCACAGTAATTTGCCTGTGGGAGGGTCAGAGCATCACAAGAAGGCCCCTCACTTATAACTGGATTTCCTTGTCTATTCATGTTTTATTTCTAATAATGGTGCTCAGGGACACTTCATTAAGTGAAAGCCAGTGTACAAGAGTAAACTGTATTGTATTACACTGTACATCCAGTCCCAAGTTATTCAGGCCCAAATTACAATGGTATTACTGCAAAGCCTTTAGCTACTTTTTCAGCAAGTACAGGTTGAAGAAGCAAACCTTGATGCACAATATCAAAACCAAACTACAAACCAGATCGCACGTATTGGTTGGCCATGTCCTGTGTGATGTGGACAAAGAGACAAAGAAATGTGGGTCCTGTCCATTGAAGGTATAGAATGATATAGAATGGAAGAACTGAACTTTGTGGCATTGATTGGTATCTCACAACCCCCCATTACTATGAAGAGATCATCTGACCCATAGTTGTCACTTCTGCTCAACATTGTAGGCTAGATATGATCTTGTGGAAAAGGAAAATGTTATCCTGCTATGACTTTTGCACTCACAGGACACGCCAACTATGTCATACAGTGCATGAGAGGAACTGACTCCAAACACAGGGACTCAGTTAACTGCAGCACTGTAGTTGGCATGGCAAAACATTCCTCAAGATAGTGTTCACACAGTGACTTATGGGATGCCACAAAGGGGGCATTTTGTATTGGCGCTGGAGTCTATCAAATATCTAACTGAACACACCTCATTGGGACAATTACAATTCTTAAACAAATACTACTTATAAGCTGCTAAATAATATCTTAGTTAATAACTCCTTGTTTGGTAATTTAGAAGAGTGTGGTTGTGTGATTTTATATTAATCATAAAGATATCACACACATATGTATGTAGTTTTCTACAATATATTGAAAATGATAATAAAAATCCTGAAAAAAATATGTCTGGATTATTTGAGATTATATCCCATAAAGCAGTTTGCCAAAAAAGATTATGTTGAGTGATTTGGAATGGTTGCTTTTGTTCAAAAATGCAAAACTGCATTTAAGGCCAGTAGATAAATACATGAACACTTTCTTTAGATTATTTTTACATTAAATGTTTCAGATTTCAAGTTCATTACAGTAACATAAATCTTATGATGCTATCACACATTTTTCATCAGACTGTGTATTCTGTGCAAAAGCCATCATATGCAAGACAAAAGGTTAGGACTGGGTTAGAACATTAGGTTGTTTGTTTTGAACAGTAATGATTAAAGTTTCTTCATTCTTATAAATCTCATTACTAAGGATTGACATAACACAAAAATGTTATTGTATGTTGTGTTGCCATGGTTTTGAATTTGGACAAATGCTAACAGTCAACATTCTTCAAGTAACACATAAGTAAAGCTTCATTAGGGGTATTTAACAAAATCAGAACTGAGAATTACCATGTGCACATAAGTGAAATCATTTTTTAACAAACCGTATTTTTTTTATTATTCAATATGATGAACTATAAATCTAGTACTTGATTTTGAATGCATTAACCAATAACTGGCTGAGTGTAAGTTTCTCCCTAATGCAATGTATGTCTGGCTGTGCAACACATTACACCTGCAATTAATCATATGCTGTCCTTCATCCTCATGTTCTTTTGAAAACCTTAGCTGTTGTAACACCCCAGGGAAATCACTAGAATTACTACTGGAATGAACCAGTGGACTGGTCAAGCTCTGGCTGCAAAGCTAAACTTTCTACAGCATAATGGCTTACAGTACCACTGCTAGACTGTGCATTCTTCTTGAATGATGTACTGTTACAAAAAGAATATACTAACTACCAATACTACTATATGTGCATCTGCACATTATGTTACAGGATGTGGAACTTATACTAGTATTGTCCAATATATTGTTTTTGTAATGGTTAGAGCAAAGGAACAGGGGCAATGAATGCTACCTTAATTTTGGATTTAATGTTATTGTTAAACTGCAGGTGGCCTCATTATCACTTTCACCGAAGAGATTTTGAAGACGGGCAAAAGTTTGCCTTTGCAATCCAAACAAACATCCTCAAAGCAGTTGTTTTCAAAGAGAAAACACTTTCTCAGGAAACCTACTGAACACACAATACATAAACAACTGCATACACAGTTAGAAGTATTTCCCATTAAAGGTAAAGTCAGTTTCTATTGATTTGCTAACCCTTTCTGCTTCCACTTTCCGTGGATTGGCCAGCGCTAGCTAAATTGCACTAGCGTCCAGCCTTTGCTCTGTTCAAAATCATAACGTGAGGGAACAGGAGGCAATGCAGACGCTCTTGAGTTTGCTCATCGTCTTCCACTTGTTTAGCGTTCATCAGAATTGAGGCCAGAGTGTTTCAAAGGGACAGGGAATGGTTATATTATGGCATATGTGGCAGTGTGAAAGCCCTGCTGGTGCACGTGTGTGTGTGCGTATCTTGGTGTGGGAATAATGGGTTGGCAGGGTAGGGGTTCAATATCTCTAGGCCACAACACGTGGGAATGTCACAGGTGTATAAACAGGTTCACTGGTGTTAGTTAGAAAGGATAGGATTGATGCTGGTGTTATAGGCAAAGTTATGTGTTTGGTGTTCCGTGCTGTCCTGTCCTGTATTGTTGTGAGTTTTGTAGACATTTTGTTTTGGCCCTTGTGCCGTTTTGTTTATTAATGTGTTTATGCTCTGTGTTGTATTTAAAGTGTTTGTGGGGTTCTGTGAAACTGTTTATTTTGACCACCATGCCTTTTGTTTTGTTCCAGTGTGTGTTTATTATAATTAGTTTGTTTATTAAATGTGCGCATCAGCGTTTAAACCTGCAGCTTTCTTTTCTCTGAGTCTCCCTCCTAGTTGAAACAGCTTGCCAGTGACGTTACCCTGTCACAAATACCAATGGGTTATTTTTTATAACATAGAGATTTTCATATCATACAATTATATATACAAAATAATCAGAATCAATTCCAATAATAACAGCATCAACTTTCTTATCATGATGCAATGCTTTTTTTTGGTGCCTGTTAAGTGGTTCCTTCCCTCAGAGGCTTGTTTTTGTGCTACTGTTTTGCCACATTACTATAGGTATTGCTTTTTAAATGACTTGGCAAGACTGCAGAAACCTAAGAAACTCAGACCCAGCTGCAGTCAATAACCAAGTTATTCAGTGCAATCTCTAACTTGACGAATAAGTAGGGTTGTACTACATAGTGACTTATTCAAAACTTGACAGAATGTAAAAAAAAAAGTACTTCTGAAAGGTCTGCTTAACAGATGTTATGTGTGTTGCTTATCCCTCTCTTATGATGATAATAGCAAAGAGGTGTACTCATTCGTCAATGTGAAGTATTTATGTGTTAGACAAAAAACAGCAAGTACATAGTGGTGTCACACATCAACCTACTTTTTGAATATGCTCTGTGTAAAATAGCTAGTTAATAATATTTATTGCCAAACTTCCATATTATCTTCAAATAATGTAGCAGATTGAATGACTACAACAAGTCACAATGTTAACCATTCCCCTAAAATATATGTATTACCTCTAATTAGCTTTATAAACATTATAACTGCCCCTTTTTTATTGTGCAGAGAATGTTTTTGTTCTTCAGTTTCATTTTTTTGTGTACGTTAATTGCGGACTTCAAGTACAATGTTTTATATAAACTGCTGCATCCTGGTACTTTTGCTATAGGTCAGATGTCTGAATAAACTGCAACAACAAGGAGGGTCCCCAAATCCCTCACATGGTAAAAGCAGTGCCGCACAGTGTGCAGGGTGAGTCATACAAATCAGAGATCGCAAGTTCAAATCCTGGTTGTGCGAGGCAGCCAGCCCTCGCTGGGGACTTCCGGGGTTGGGGAGATCGGATCCAGCTTAAACTGTTTCTCTTCACCGCTCTGCAGCAACCCCTACAGGACAGGTGCAGAGTAAACTTGGGGCGGAAATTTGCTAGGCTGGTTTTGTCTTCCAGAGGCCAGTAGCCTGCTGTAAAAAGACACCAGTTGGCTCGTGGGATAGGAGGACACCCACTGAGCCTCGGGTCTTCGAGCTGTATGGGGAATCATCGCAGTGAAGGAGAAAAATAATAATAATAACAATAATTAGACATTCCAAATTATGGTAAAAATAATTTGGAGATTCTAAATTTAAAAAAAAAGAAGACAAAAAAACTGCAACAGTGTTTGATCTAGTGTTGTCTACAATGTTTACATACAAAAGGCAATGGGGACACCCTTACTGTACATTCAATAGGTACACATTCTTCAGCCAAGGTAAACTTTTTAACTACTATGAAACAGAAAGTGATGTAATTCATATAGTAAGGTGAAGGAATGAAAGAAGAATTGAAATTGAGAGGGTAACATAATGGGGCTAGAGAAACTAAAAACATGCAGATGTTTTTGGGAATCTTGACAAGACCACCATGTCACCTTCACCGGAACAAAAACATGCCTAATGTTTAATTTCTGTTCAATATATAATGCTTGCATTTGGCTTTCAGGCACAGTTAGTTATTGTCCTACATGCATACTGGGCCACATTTGTATCCACTGTGGTAGAAAAATGTGGTGTCGGGTTCACATTTCATGCCATTTTCACCACATTTTTTGAATCGATGCCTGACTGCACTTCTACAGTGAATGATAAACAAAACTGTACGTTCCACAGATGTGCCACATTTTGAGCAGGCCTCCAGTGACACACAGTACAGGAAGAGATGGGCATAGCATACTAAGGAAAATTGATAAGATTCATATGGGCCATTAGAACAAGTATCTGACTTGTTATACTGAAGACATACTTACAAACACTTGCTCCAACACAAACCCCCTTTCATTACAGTGTGATAGAAGGGCGAATTTAGGGTATCCCAACTGATGTTGCAGACATAACAGAGAGCAATACTGTAATGTAAAACATTCAGCACTGGCTAGAGAGGAAAGAGTGATTGATTCGGGCAGCTAAATTGCTTGTTGAATCAATACAGGTAATGCAACTGATACAAATGGGAGTTTTATGAAAAAAAAAACATTCCTGGTGGGAAAATGTAAGGGGAATGACAAAACTGCTATGCAATGTTACCAGATCAATACTAAATATTTTGCCCGGTCCTTTTTACTGTCTTAATACGGATGCTTGCCTATAACGACCTCATAATATATATATATATATATATATATATATATATATATATATATATATATATATAGCAATTTTAAAGGGTTACACAGTCAAATTCTGACAGGTCCTAAAGCAGTGATAGCCTACATACAGTTGGGGGAGGGTGTCACACATCAAAATCTACATAGAAACAAAAATAAACTTTACATTCCATCTATAACTCCAGAGTTATTTTAAGAAAGGTTTTCTTTTTCCAAGTCTGAATTAAATACAGTTTAAAATGTATGGAACTGTTCTAGAGGCCACCCTGTCCTAGACTACTGCTAAAGAAGCAAATGACAGTCTAGAATGAGTATGAACACTATGACACTGTATTTTAATCATACAAAATGTACTATTTAAATAATACACAAGTAAAAGCTTGGTAAATAGGGCCCAATGTGCAAACTGTAATACATAGAGTGAAGTAACCCAAAGTAACTCTTCACCAGAGTCACAGTGAAGACGCAAAAAAGTAAACATCATTATTCACCTTCTGGAGAAAAGAGTGGCTTAACAATTGATGGGACCACAGCATTTTAATGAAAGGTTTCTTCACAGTCTCTGTGAGTAAGAAACAAAATTGATTTAAGATGCTGAACTCTGGTTTGATTTTGGAACTCACTCCCTGGGAAGCAAACCATTGCCATAAAAGGGACAGCAATTATATGACTGGATGGGGCACAACATTCTGTGAAAACAAATCCAAAAGATATATTTAATTGTCTAAACAACACAGACAGTCAAAGTCAAAATAGATGTTAGCCTAAAATATACTGTACTGCACTTCTGAAATTGGGGTGCCCTAGGTCTTCTTCTGTGTTGGATAATGGGAGAGAGTTGCTTTTCCAAAATGTCTGCCAAACAAAGCCTCATTCGTGAAATCTGAAAGCTCTCTCTCATTAGCACAAACTGGTCTTGACTATTTGACCCAATTTCCCATGATTTTGTAAAAGGTTTTTTTTAAAGCCACTTAGCCTTGAGAATGACCCCAAGTTGGGGTTGTTTGCATCACTGCTATGGATGAGTGCTGCTTTTGTACATGCCTTGCCAAGAAATGACAAACCTTGCTGAGTCTCTTTGGCATACATGAAGGCACACAATGATTTAGTTAGAGTTTTTGTGTCTTTAAATTAGAGACACAAAGTGTAAATCTATCTATCTATCTATCTATCTATCTATCTATCTATCTATCTATCTATCTATCTACATATCTAGCTAATAACATTTTAATAGACACAATATTGCAGATCTGAGATAAAAAATGCATATGCGCTATTTTAATCTTTGAGTAATACTTCAGTGATATTTTTATTTCTCAGATTTATGGTTATGCGTTTTGCTCTATCCAAGAGGATGAGTGAGTCATTGTTTAATTATAGCGACATCTACGGCCAAAGATTTTGCGTCACTGTAACAGGGGAGACCTGGACTGGCCATCTGACGTATGCATGGTGCTGCAGGAAGAGGGCAGCAACCCTGTGGGACCCACCTGTCAGTCATGGCAGTGACACAGAGAGGTGGGGAAGAGGATGTGTGGGCTTTCCCTCTCTCTGAGTGGCTGGGAGGAGGGCCTTGAGGGGATTGTTGGGCCTATAAAATAATGCTTTGTTATTCCCTCAGATCTGCCCCTGAAGACCTACAAACGAGCTAGCAGAAGTGCTGCTCAAGAAGACCGTGGACTGACGGAGAAAAGAAAACAAAAGAAAACCCACAGAGAAGAAAGAAACTAAAGAAACATGGAGAGCAGGGAACCCTTGGGCAGACCACTGATAATGTACAAGTATAGGTGGAGGGAACGGCAAAGTGAAGGACGGAAACCTGGGTCGTACGACTAGCGACGATTGGGTAAACGCATCTTTATTTTGTAGTTTTTATTACTGTGTTTTATTTTCCCTTTTTATTACGTCTTTTCGTTTTTCATTATTCTTTTGAACACCTGCAAGTGCGACCACAACTAACTGTGTACCCTAAAGCGGTATTCCAGGAGGACCAGAATACCATCGCTGGTAGCCAGGCCACGGACAACAGCGCCCTCTGTTGGCTAAAATAAATCATTAAAAAGAAAAGAAACATAAATAAAACTGGGCACCTGTGCAGTGTTTTGCAGACACACTTTCTGTCAGTGACTACCCACACCCTACCACAGTCACCCTATAGAACGTGAAGTTATTATCTTAACCTTGGTTCCCCTAAACAGAAATGTAACCATTACCAAATGGATATTGGAATCATCAACATGGTATGCCAAAGCTGCTCAGCAAGCCTGTGACTCAGTCGTGGCCCCGCCCCCAAGGGCACAAAAGCACTGCGCTCACAGATCACAGCACTATTTTTCCTTTAAGTCTGCTGCAATCATGGACGCAGTGACCTTGAAGGTTAATGGTTACTTTTCTATTTCAGGGAAATAGGGCAAGATTGCAGACGACTGGAGTGCTACAAGGCTAAACCGAAGGTTATCCTGTCCGTTACCATTCGGAACTCTAGTAACAAGTAGCTAGGGTATAAAAATTGAGGAAGAAACTCACCTCTATGCCTGTTGTAAGGGTTGACAGAAACCGCTCTTAACCCTTTGCAGTCCATTTATTCAGCGCTTGTCAGGCACGTCGGGTCCAATTTATTTTCACACACACTGTTTATTTTTTGAGGCTCCACGACATTCAGCATGTAGAACCCAGTGAAGGTATGGAGAGTAGCTGACACCGCCGCATTGCATATGTGCTTGACAGATGCACACTGGAATAAAGCCCACAAAGTTGCAAGACCCCTGGTGGAATGGGCAGTGAGCTTTTCTAGAGGAGGCAAGTTGGTCAGCTGACTGTGTCTGCTATCCACTTGGACAGCCACTGCTCAGACAGGGCTTGAACATGGGACCATAGTAGACAAAAAATAGTTTGGACTGCCTCCAACTTTTCATCCTGTCAACACAGTACTCCAGAGCCCGAATTGGGCAGAGTGTATGGAGCTGCCGCTCTCTGTCAGACTGGAAAGGAGGTGGATGGAAAGTCTCCAGTTCCACAGACTGGTTGACTGAGTGAACCCTGCGTGTTAGAAAGGACTAACAGCCTTCGCAATGGTGATGCTAAAAGCTGTCACCAAAACGGCATCATGATACTGTGGTTGGAATTGTAAGCAGCCACAACCAAAGCGAGAATCTTGGTCCTGTGCAGTGCTGCTGAGCCCAGCAGCTGCTTTTGCTGCTCGTGTACTAAGTACCACGTTGCAGACAGGCCTGCACATAGTATATGTAAAACAGAAAAATACACAAAACAAAATATTTTCTCTAACAAAAAACAGCAATTAACAATTACAGAAATTATATAAAACACCTCATGAGCTAAGTAATGTTGCTGGATCCCTGGGTAGGAGCGACTCGAGCCACTGGCTTCATGTTGGGCACAAGGCCACAGCGGGATGTAACAAGCAACAGGCTGTAATGCGCACAGTACACGTCATTAACTTTTACAGCGATTAGTTTAATAACACAATAAATGCTAAATGTATAGAGACAGAAGCAACAAGTACTTATCTGAACAAGGCTCTCCAATCAAGTCACTCTTGAAAGGCAAAATGGCGCAAAGATCTGTGAGCGCAGTCCCTTTGTGCTGTCGGTGGCGGGGCCACGGCTGCGTCACAGGCTCAAAGAGCAGCTTCGGTACACAATTTTCAGGTATTGGGGGTCTTAGGTGGTAAATACCTATTCGATTGTTATATTATACTTATGAAATAAATGTTTTGTCAGATTTTGTCGACATAATGCTTTATTCACATGGAGAGGAGTATGCTGTATCAGAGGGTTACAGTAGTGTTTGAGCTCTGTTCTTCCCAAGTGTAAAGCTACCCAAATACTTAAACCACATTTATCACACAATTTCCATTTCTCAAATTATTTACTGTCTGTACCTACAGTACTGTACATTATAAACACCCTCAGTTAAGATGAGCAACATATATCATAACGCCTGAACCCCAAATGGCATTCCGAAGAATGTAGGCTATTTGTCCATAAAAAACAATGGTATGAATTTTTAGACTTTTTTTAAAAGGTTTGTCAAAGGTTTGTCATTTATACAGTCCCTTTTATGCACACACTATTGCTGGTTAAAGTTATGCAAAGCAAATGCATTTTTACAGACCTTCAATATCTTACAAACATTCAGGAAAAAGAAGGACTTACTTGTGCCCCATCTCATGAGCAATTGTAAATGCCAGATTAAGTCCATTGTCCTCAGCAAGGATGCACTTTCTCTTCTCACTGCACATCCCACTTAAGTATGCTATACCTGTAAAACAAAACAAACAAAAAAATGTTTATCACATTAGAGGTCTGCTCGGGCCAAAATTTAAAAACAGATCCGAACCCAATCTGACCAAACAAAATCCGAGCCCGAGCCATAGACCGTTGAAATATTTAGATACCCGACCCTCTCCACAAATATATTCCTAACATACAATATTGCAACTAAGTGAATTACCTTCAGTGTAAAGTATTCTTGTCTTCCAGTTAAAACGTAAATAAAGAAAAACTCACTCTCAGTTAATCATATCTCATTTACTTCCTTTCCTAGTAATCCAACACTGCATGATTTAAAAGAAGATAACAGGCTTCTTCAAAACTCTGTTACCATAAATAGCCACACAGAAGATGCTCTTGCAAATTCGCACACTCATTGTGGACAAGCCTATATCATATCAAACCGCTAAATTAACGTTCAACAACAAATACTACAACCACTATGACTTTTAAAACAGCTACAGGATGAATACATCACTTTTCAGTGTGCCGCTGCAGAGATGAATTTCCTGTCTTGTTGCTGTCATATTTCAGTAATATTTTGCAAGATTTGCATTGTACAAAGTCACATGGACTTGTTTTTGTTTTTAAACTCCATCAGTCTACATACAGATGAACCCACTTCATATCATGATTGCCATGCAGGCATAATTCATGATATAAAGAGGGTCATGATGTAAACTGAGTTTCACGATTGCCTATGACAGCACATTACAAGTGCGAGAAAGAAAACCCAAAGAAAACGAACAGTGAATTAAAGAGCAGTGTTTTAATACTGTGCATTTTATCGGGTCCCGTCGGGCTCAGGTCGGGTAGCAAGACTCTATATCACATATCCATTTTATCATGGAGGGGGCTCCTGCACAGCTGAGAAAGAAGGTCCTATGTCATCATGCCTGGCCCAACTGAAGCCTGCTCCATTGTACAGATACAGGGGTCAGCATCATCTTCACACAGCTCCAAAATACACTCTGGTTGTTTTTGAAGTATTCAGAATCTGTTGATTTTCTTCCAGCCATTACTTTATGAAACATTACTGGAGTACATTTGATCTCAAAAGATAAGAACTGTCCCACAGAACTGGAATGGAAAACCACCAAGGTACATTACTGTAGACTACTGTCAATGCCTGTAACAATGTCTGTAACTATACTGAGCACAGCACCACATATGACTCAATTCCACTTAAAAATGTAGCACATTTAATACTCAGTATAAGAATACAGCGTTATCTTTGTGGGTTTGAAAAATTAATATGTCAGTGTTATTAGTTCTTATTTAGCTCGTCGTACGATTGATTTCATTTCGCGCTACAATAATCCAACGTTATTCACGCAGTTTTTCTGATAACGATTATATTTGCAACTCAGGTCCTGGCTGGCATAGGTAACTTATGAGCGCCTCACAGCAACATTGTAAAAGAAGAAGAGGAACCACCTACTGTCCTTAGAATAGAGATATATTTCATTCTTTATTCTTTTTTTCGCCAGTCCATAATCCACAAGCACTACAAATGGGGTCAGTGTGTCCCTATTGGCTAGGGTTAGGATTACAGTATGCAGTGTTTCTGTGTATCTATCCTGTATACATATATGTAGAGGCAGATGCCTCTATTTACGTCCATATTCTGATATGATCAATACTTTATAATAAAGAAGTGTGACATACAGGTGAGGTTTGTTAAAGTGTGACATAGTTACAGGTACGGGCATTTCAACTAAATTAAGAAACAGGCATGGGTTTCATCACAAAAAAAAATGTAATAATAATAATAATAATAATAATAATAATAATAATAATAATAATAATAACTTGCATTGCCTTAATTTTGCAGAAAACACAACACTGCAAGGCTTACAATAAAGAAGCACAATGGTAGGAACTGTGTAACTATCAGCTTTGGAACAGATCCTTTCAGGGGACTAAAAGAACATCAAATGCAGCCCGTGTGACAGGGAATTCCACAGTTTGGTAGCCATGGACACAAAAAAGAGATCTGGCCTACAGCACACTTATATCTCTTTGATCAGTTTCAGTTGAAAGGTGCCAGGTACCGTAATCATTCCCATTGTGAAAAACCTTAGTATGGTATGTAAATATACAATAAAAAGAAATTGATTTAGAGGCAACAGAACATGAAACTACATCTGCTTATTAAAGCTTTTCAAATAGATCTGTTTATTACTCTTTTTATTAATAGTTGAAACATTCTATTGTTGAGATTTTAGCAACATGACTGTTATGCTTAGACTGTCCCTAGCTAATATATTTCTCTGTTCACTCAAGTTTAAAGAGTTAACGAGTAGGGCTCATTGAACATTGTGTCCAGTGATCTTTCACATTGAGTGACTTAACAGCCAATCACGAGAAAGCAAAGGATTACATCATTAAATGCTTGTTTTTTTTAATAATTGTCATTTCAATCATGTGGAAGGGCACAAGCTTGATTATGATTTACTAAAACTTAACAATTATTGGACATTATCTGTAGAAGAGGCAGGATCTATCAAAGGTAAAGGATGTTAATTTTTAATTAAAAAAATGTATAACAGATGAAACAACAGTAGGAAAATAAACCACAGTTGCAATATAAGTAGTATTAATTGATTAGGCAATGGGACATGGGATTCAATTTTTTGCAACCAGATATAATTTTGTATAAAATCACACTGTAAGAAGAGACTGTCATTGATTGGTGCTCAATAATCATAAGGAAAGGGATTGCTTCTTGCGTAATGATCATGTTTCTTGCCTTTAAATGAATACCTGCAGATGTAAAACATTAATATAAATGAAATTGCTTTAAAATCCAAGCAACCTATACAATAAACATGATTTGGACCTGTAAAAACATGTACCATAATTTTTCGAATATAATGTGCACCCTTTTAAAAATTGTGAGAGGATTTATGTATATTATACACTGTTTGTGTGTTATTTATATAAGTTGTGCAGTCTACTCGATTAGAATTATGGGGCACATTACACAGCAAGTGTGAAATATACAAAAAGTGTTATGGTAAAGTCTATTGGGCATTTCAATAAAATTATATATGCTTTGCCTGGAGGCACTTTCAAGACAGGGCATATAACCATTCAATATAATTGGCTCCTAAAATGTACAAGAATCTAACAGTGGGGAAAGGGACCATTGTATGGCAATTGTTTTTTCTTGTCAATTTTAGAAAACAATAGAACCTTCACATTTCATAATGAAAATCACAAACAATCTAAAATTAAATTTAGCAAAAACACACATTTTAAAAGAAATTTGGTCATAATTGCCTTATAACTCCGACCCAGCATGAGGTAGTGAAGGAATAAACAGTCGTCAGTATTCCAAAAAGAAAAAGGTTCACAGGGTTACATGAAATTCCATACATCATCACTTGTTTAAATACACATCTATCACATGCTTGCATTTACAGGGCCTTCAGTTTCAGACTACAGTCTGCATTCTCCCAGGATCAAATCTGACTTTAATCTTTAAAATCTGCTCAATACATCAAGTGCAATTAATGTGGTGTGCCTTCACTCCTAAATGCAGCTGAGCTTTTACATAAAAGACACATAAAAAAACAGGCTACTGGATGTAAATCAGCCAGATACTACAAACAGGCTAGTCCATGTTTATTTCATCCTTATTAATTTCATGTGTAAAGAACTGTCTACTTTAAGAAGCCTGCTGTGTCTTTAGCTCCTGTTGTATCATGCTAAAGAAAATCATTTCTAACTCTTTCTATATATCTGGGCTTTGACTTCCTGTAGCTTAAAAGCACACCTGGAATCGATCCAAGGGTAAAACATTTGGCACGAATAAAGTCTTTGTTTTACAAAAGCTATCTTACTCTAGTCGCTGCTCTGCAGCGTTTCACTGTGGTGTGGTACCTGTAATGTTAGGATTGCTGCAAGACCCTTCTGAAACATTAACAAAGTAATGTGGCTCCATTTCAGAAGAGAACATTTTTTACATGGATCAGCTCATTGTCACTTACAGGTGTAATCAGCACTTTCTTTTCCTATTCCCATGCCCATGGCCAGGCATGTTATTGATTCGTCCAGGAATATCCAAGCCTCTGGGATCATACTGAATCTAAGCCTAATCCTAACCCTAAATCACAGCTTTACCCCAAATCTTTAATTCAATGAAACCTTAAAGTCACCTTAGAAACATTCAGTCAGTCCCCCAGTGGGTCAATATAAATGTTATTTCTCTATAAATGGAATGCTATGTTACATGTTCCTGTAGCATTTAGAACCAGACACATCTATTTTACAACCTTTTGTTGGCAGCACTGCATGCTGATGTTCAGTGGGTTAAAAGTATCCCTGGTGGCAGCTTCTCCTCCTTCAAGCTAGAGCTGCAGGACAAACTGGCTAACATCCTCATTGAGATGCTGTATGTATTTATAAAAGAAATCCCTACAAAATATACTTTGGTATTTTGTTTCTTGAATTTATTGTAGTTTATTCCTGTTTCTGCTATTTGTTTATTTTTGAGGTTAAGGTTTTCTGTCAATGGTCAAAAATCTGTGCCTGCCTTTTTTATACAATCCAGAAAGTGAATTAGTCTGTTCTTTATTGCAATGCCCACATGTATTTCTCTGGAATTTTGATGTGGTGACGCATTCAGACCTGTGACAGGAATCGTGTAGAAAATCACCTCAGTGAAAGCAAAATAAGTCATGGTCTACAGCTCTGGCCAGAAGTTTTGCATCACCTAGAATTTTAGGATTGAGATATGTTGCGTGTGGTGTGTTAATGTTGGTGTATAGGTATCAGTGCACTGGATATAATGGGTATGTGGAGCACAAGTGATTTAAAATGTATATTTGTATTTAGACACGAGGATGGCACAATCAATTCACGGGCAGATAAAGTGTGTATAGTGTGGAAGCACAGGGAGCACAATTAGTTCACAAGCAGATGTACTGAGATTCCAGTTGAATGACTGATTAGCAATCGAGTCTCGGTACAGCTGCATAAAAGATGCAGTGTTTCACTCACTCGGGTTGTGGGTTCGTGAGTGGAGAACATGTGTGGAGAGGAGATAAGAATAAGAAAAAAACAGGGCCAGCATGATACTTCTTTGTGTAGCATTCATCCACCGTTTGTTTGTCTGTCTATTTGTTTTGGCCACCACGCCGTTTGCTTTGTTCAGAGTTTGTTTTTTTCTGTTTAAACCTTTTGATTTGCAATAAACCGGCGCAAGCAAGCGCATTCACCATTTCACCGCGCAGTGTTGTGTGTTTATTCTGGGTCTGACATCACTGATCAAGCTATCCTGTGACACGAGGAAAACATAAGAGGAATGGTATATCTGCTTTGAGAGTGCAGTTACTTTGTAATACTGTTTTTGTATGATACCCACAATTGAACTTGACAACAGAATTATATAATACAATTATTAATATTTCAACCCATTTGAGCATCCAGAAATCAAAAACTCCCATGACTACAATGTGGAAGCCATACTAGATCAAGCAAAAGTGACGAGTACCTTCAGATTTTACACAAGGAGTTTCCATAAAGAGTAAGCATGGTTTTGAAAAATATAGCGTTACACGTCCCCACATGTTGCTACAACTGTTTAAATAATGTAGCTGTAATTTTTCTTTTCATTGTTAATATCCCTTTGTTAATATAACTTGCTACACTTAACTTTAAAGTCTGTTTCAAAGCTCTTTTCAAAATGGTCCCTCTAGTCCACAGGGTTTGAGATCTGTCCTCTAAATCACTGCAGAAAGAGCAATTAAAATATATAATATCATCAAGTGCTGTGGCTTTTCTGTTCCTGTCCACATCGTGGATCTTTATTGCTGTGTTACCTGTTTGACAAAGTGGGCAATAATCCTTACACTATCAGTGCACTAATGTGGAAACTTTGAAAAGATCTTTGAAACACACTTTAAAGTTGTAAGTGTAAAAAGTTGTCAGACGTTAACAATGAAAAGAAAAATTACAGCTACGTTATTTAAACAGTTGTAGCAACACATGGGGACGTGTAACACTATATCTTTTGGAAGCCCACTGCTTATTCTTTAACACCAAGGTAGGTTTACTATGCTTAGTATAACGGTGGTGTCATGCTAGATGCATTATACGTTTGATTTATTGGATGGATAATATAAATCCCAATTTTAAACTACATATTTTATACTGTCTTTAAACCCTATGAGACAATGGCTTGGTTTACATACACTTGAAAGTCGACTCTACAGTCACGAATACATCGTGAAACAGCAAAAGGATTACCTTTTTGCAGCGCGACTTTAAGAGCAGGGTCAATCGCTTTCTCACAATAAAAATAGTTGTAAAAACCCATGCAAACCAGAGCAGGAATCGTGCTTGTGGCTCACGAGGTTTCAGCAAGCAAGATCCCGTTTGTCTGATTTAATATCACGTAATCTCCAGCAGAAAGGCCATACAAAACACCACTGCACTATTCCAAAGATTGATAAACTATAAAATAAACATTTCAAAATAAACTTGTGTTTAAACAGGTATATTCACATACAAAACTGTAAAAACAAAAGTAGTTTTTAATCTAAAACGAAAGTAACATGATTTATCTTGCATGTGTGTCACTTGCAGCACAGAATCCAGGTGGAGGTGCTGCAGCCTGCAGCTTTGCAGTTTTTGGGTCAAAATAAATCTACCTTGTAAAAACGAAGGAATTGATGGCTTCCAGGTCCAGTAGAGATAACAACAGGCTTGTATATATATTTAAAAAATGAATATTGTAGGTTATAGTCAAAATAAAAACATGTATTGTAAAAGGCAGTTTTAGTGTTAATAAAATGTAACTTTTAGATGTTCCACAAACACACACAAACACACACACGAATATAAATTCTAAGTAGTAAAACTAGAAATTATATTTCATTATATTGTGTGTGTGTGTATGTGTGTGTGTGTTGGAAAGGTAACCAGACAAACAAGTAGCTAATGCGCAGTGTAATTCAGAATGTGCGCGACAACATGTGAATTAATTTCACTTGTTAAATGTTTTTGTCTTCATGGCAACGCATGAAGGTCTCCTCACAATATTGAGAGTCATTCTGGTCCTGCTTAGTAAGCAGACACAGACATTTAAATATCCCCTCCTCTAAATGACTATGAATGGAGTAATCTGCATTGATACGGACGATTTTTTTTCCTAAATCAGAACTGCATAGCAACGCATTTCCTGAAAAGTATGGCAAACAGTTTGAGATGAAAACTGTCATGACTTGTGCATGTAAATGCGGCCATTGTTAAGCTTGTATATTGAAATGTTCATGTTGCTACTCAACCAGTCTGTTATTATATGATCTTGAATTTATAAAACATTAATTTGTTCCACACGAATTCACATTCATTCTTAACTCTAATTTCAATTCATCATCAACAGGCACTTAAGATGTCAACCAACCATCTAGTTAAAATGATGTGCAGTATATGTTAAAGCTGATCTGACACATTATGCGGAAATACATAAAGCAAGTTTTGTATAAACATTCATTTAAACTCTGAGATGGATTACAACCTTGCCTGACCCAACTTCTTTGAGAACAAACAAAAAAAGTTGAAACCATATGGAAAAAAAAATGTCTTCTCATGAAAAAATGGCTGTGGTAACCCTAAGGCACGTCTCAGACCCATCAGATACAATATGCTTATGCCATGGATATTTATTCTGGATTTTGACCTCTGCAGTTTGCAAACTTAGGTGGTCTTCCTTTTTGTGGAGGCCACTGTGAAAAAAAGGAGGTACGAGTGGGCAGCCAGGTAGCAAAACACTGTATGTGATAAGAACCCTCCCAATAAGAATAGCAAGCCTTCTCAAAACCGTCGATTTACTGGACATATATTACAGAATTTAACAACACCACACAGAACAAAATTGATGGTAGTTTAAACAACAGAATAACATTCATCTTTCTCATCTATTACGGCATTGCAATAATATAAAACATATAAAGTACATGACCAAAGATATATAAACATTCTTGTTTGCTTTGAAATGTGTGTAATAATAACAGTCATAGTTTAATCTATTGTTTTGGGGTTTGTCCCACAGAGCTGTATCAAGAAGGATAAGCTTGTTTAAGTGATAGTCCAATCATTTTATAGGAAAAAAAAAAAAAAAATCACGAATGTTTGACTTTAATTTAATGGCCATCTGGTGTTTATAACTGATTTGGGAAGATATATTCAAAATGCATTACATAGTTATGAGTTACAGTCCAGAGAAAGGTACAAGTGAATGAATGTGATAGGTACTCTTGATCAGGCATACTTTTGCTTGAGATAAAGTGGTTCAACGTGTGGATCTCAACGAAGGGATGCTGTTTCATGCACATAAAGCAGGCAGCAGTATCTCCATGGAATTTGTGTTCTTTACCAGTCAGCGGGAAGTTAAAAGTCCATATAAACTGTTTTATGAAGTATACACTGAGAGAAACCAAGACTGGAAATAAGGGGGAAAGAGCATGAACTTTAAGCCTTTCACTGCATCAAAATATTTTTTACTTCAGAATTTTATTGCTAGTCATCAATCTTTCAATAACTAACAGCTAACACAGGCTTTCAGGCTGATCAAACTCACGTGTTGACAGTGGTGGCATAGAATTTCTTACTCTTCAAAGGTAGCTCAAAATGCATCACATTTACTTCAGAATAGCTGGGGTTTCCATAGAAACTTGGGATGGCTACACTCAACACTATTAAATAGGTTTTGCTCGACAAAGATACAGTATAAGCAGTGAAACTATCCTGTGCTACATGACTCCATACTAAAACAAATACATCTTCATTAAGGATCATTCAGAAATGTACTTAGATGCTTATTTGGTAATTACATTACAGTTAGATTCTCACTTCTATTCACATCTATGAAACAGAGCAGTACTGTATTCTGTCTATGAACCAACTGCTTTACTCTGCTCCCAGCAGTCGGGTTAGCTGGCTTTATACAATGTTTCCGCCGTTCGGAGCACAGATAGCCATTCATTTACTGTATTATGTAGGAGCTGCATAAATTCAGCCCAGCCATTTAAACACCAGAGTACATACCCTCAACCATGCTGTTATACTGCAAACTGTGTAATTATATCTGCTTCACAACTGATTTAGACATTTTACTGTAGATGTGCCACAGTTTTGTTCAAACGCTGTTTTTTTTCGTTACTGAAGTTCTTGGCTCTAATAATTCTGGCCTTATGTAATTATTACTGAGGTAGCTAGGGGCTGCAACTTTATTATTCCATGTATAAATGGACCACTCTCTAATAAGCAGCTGAGTTGCTATACTGAACCTTTGAAAAATGAGTTGTAACTCACAGCTTCAGACAGAGCACTGATTTATTGTTGTACAGCCTTCTCCAACAAACATGGTCAACAACATTACTCTACAAATAATATAACTACTGATAAGATAACCACCAAGATCCATGCCTTGCACACCTTCTCTGATTATACCAAAAAATTACATGCAAAAAATAATAATGGTTTAAAGCAATTTTCTCTAATCTTAATTTGATAATTGATTTGTTAATCCTTCACATTTAGATAATCTTCAGTGAATCTGGGTTAGAGTAACAAGCATATTTTCATTGCCTTATTCATGAAGCCCACATAATTATGTATCTTATTTTTCAGTACAAAAAACAATGGACCAGACAGTTAAAGATTTTGCTAATTTATACAACTTTTATGCAACTCTACTTGTACTGCAAATATCTTGCACATATTCCTGAGTCTGTGAAATTCAAAAGAGTTGCTGCAGTAATGTTAATATTGCAGGGCTGTCAAAATGAATACATTTAAATGAATCAGACTATACCTAACTGATGCAATCAATGTGTTTGCATAAAAGGTGAGCCAATGGTTCAAAGTGCTCATAAGCATAGAAAGTGCAATATTACTGAAACATGTATTATAATAATAGCTCACAATGTTTTTAGAAAATGAAGACAAGTTGTTTGGAAAGGAAAAAGCTAAAAAAAATCCAAGGTGTGAAAAATACGATTTGGCACTAAACAATACGGAGCGTATTAAAAACTATACCGCACGATTATTACGTCACTATAGTATACTGTAAAAAATATCATTTTCATATTTTTTAATCAATCATAATACTCCAGGACCAAGACATACCTATCTGGATGGGGTGCTAAATCAATGTGAAACGTCTAATTATACTACACGATTAAATAAGTATGAACTCATTAATAATAATATAAAGAGTAATCATGTGGTATATTTTTCAATACGTTTTACACTGTTTTAGTGCCCAGTCTGGGCAGTTTAGGCTTCGCCTGATTTTCCCCCAGTCCAGATAACGTAATGCTCTTTCAACTCTTCCACAAGTTAAAGATAATATTAAAAAAAATACATAATGATTAGTGAATGTGTCCATGAAAATTAACCATGAAAATAATACATTTTAGTGTGTATTTAGCGACAGTATCTATTTATTTATTTTTTATGTGCTTGAAGCGCTCTAACAACTACAGTTTAAACTTTGCATATTTTATAATTCCAGCTTGGTATTTTCTCTTTTTTTCCTTGTTCCTGTTGTTCAGTCACAATTGAAAATATACATTTCAAAACGCTATCTTAACTACGAACATTCACACACTCAATCACTCTTTAAATAGTATGTTAGCCTGTTTGCGAATTAGTGAAGTCAAATACACGCAACAAGTTTGTCCCCAACATTGAGATTTGCGGAAAAACGTATTTTTTTTTTTTTAATTTTGTAGTTGTAGGTGGACTTGCATAATAATTCACAACTCCTCCAGAGTTGAGACAAAAATCTTTGTGGTTAAAAAAAGAAGTAAAGATCCCTACAACTGCCCTTGCAAAACTTGCATCTCTTTTTAATATCTGGTCCAATGTGTCTTAAAGAATTTGTTGTTGATAATAATTATTATTAGTTTATTTTTTGTAGTAAAAAGGTATTCTGATGAAGCAAGGACGTGATTGCCATCTGTACACAGAAAGCAAAACATTACTGATAAATATTAAGAAATATTTAGAGGATATTAAAATCAAGCAGAAAATGCTGTTTTAATGGTTACTAAGCCATTGTCTAAAAACACATAAATCTGGGTTATACTAGGTACATTTTAGAACATTTGTATATTACTCCTGCCAATAATGATTTGAACAGGATCCCTCCCCACTTCTGTATAACTAAATTAACACAATGAGTGTGTTTTATTAACTGAAAATATTTCATAATATAATAAAATTCTAGGTTTTGGTTACAATAGAAACCTTTAGCTTTTAAAGTGCATAAGGAACACTTCAACCCAGAACCCTTTATGGTGCATGCCTAGATAAGGTCCACTGTGCAAGAACTAAATAACTTAACTTGACAAGCTCTTACATGTTTGATGATAATTCGAGAATTTAGCAGATTCTATTTAGGCTGCCATGCATTTCAACAAAGAGAACATCGACATAAAATTCCCTTTACTGTGTGGTTCTTTATTTCCTGAATGTCATTCGTGACCATTATCCTATAGAGCCCTGCATATTGAACATCAACAAGCTACTAAAGATTTACAGCCTTCAAGCAATTCTATAAATGTACTGCACTTGAGGAATGTTGAGTTTTCTGACAGCGTGAAATGCTACTGTGTGACCTTCAGAAATGAGCTTTCAACTTAAAAAATAGTGTTCTCAAATTATTTTCTACCTGCAACAGTGAATGAATGATTTCCCTTTTTTTTTTTTTTTTTTTTAAATAAGCACCCCTTTTGCTTATGTCTACTTATAACAATACATTTGGACAAGCCAATTGCCATAGCAATTTTAACATCCTACTGATTAAGGGAAATTTCACAGCAGCATTAGATGATGTTATTATTTCCTCCACTGACTACCTGTGAGGTAAAGCATTCATGAAGCCATCCAGAGAAGGAAATACCAGCGGTGTTAATCTCCAACAGCACTGTAATAAAATTCTTAATTAAACAAAGAAAAATAACAAAGTGGTCATTACTCCAATGAAGCTTACCCCGCTGGACAATTTAATAAAACTGTGACCTTTAAGTTGCTCACGGAAAGGAAGTTTACAAGAACAGTGCCAAGCCTGTTAATGTCGTTTCAGAGCAAAAGCAGGAGGGAAATTATTTGTTCACTTTTTGGCTATACTTCATTCATTCAGTTATGCATGTTTCCAAAGAGGCCTTGTGCCAATATTGCCAAGGGATGTTTCATGAAAACAGTTCGCAAGTTCTTCTATCTCAAACTCAGGGGGGATTTTACATAATCACACAGCAGATAAGATCCTGATTCTTTTTCAAACAAAGTTCAAATCTTTAAAAAAAAATAATAATAATCGGCACCACAGCAAGTGACGTTGGGGTCTTGGAACTCAGATATTTTAGGCCGAATTCACACTTCCGTCCCCTGTTCCAGTGAAGCTTCAAAGAGTTTAAGAGTGACTGGAAATCTTGAATAAAAAATGTACTGTAATAATAAGTTAAATAAATAAAAACTTCAATGGGGTGTGACGGTTAATTTAGTAGCCTGTTATGCCTTTCACTTTTGGATGATTGGGTTCAAATCCAACATATTGATGAGTTGGGTCCATCCAGCCCCTAGTGAACAGTAGTCCAATTCACAAAACCACCCCATATTTTGGCATGGCTGGCCAAATCTTTTAGCAAAATGTCAACAAAACATATACACGTTCAGGTCTTTGAACTGAGAAAACAAAAAAATCTAGTGCTTACTTACCTACAGTGTCACATGGTTCATCTTTATGTACGCAGAAATCCTTTCTAAAACATAAAAGAAAAACCTTAGCAGAGTCCCAAAGCAGATTTATCTGACCAATTTACACAATATTTGTATGGCTCAGTGAGTAACTACAAGGCTTCTTTATTTTATTCAGTGGCACTGCTCAGAAAATTGATGGATTAACATGGATATTTTATCACTCATAGCTAGTCTTTTTACACCATTGTCTAGTAGTATCACAAACCAGGATTTTTACAGACCTGGTGATTAATATAGCAGTGTCAATGGACGGTAAATCCTCCCTCCAGCTCGCTGAGAAGTCAGTGTGAATGTTCTTCTTTCCAAACTCTTCCTGCTGCCACTTACAGAAACTCTCCAGCATCTTTTCTCCATGATGTCCGATGTACATGTTGGCCTATGAAATGAAATATACATTACTTGAAATAGACTGAGGTTATGCATGAAATTGCTTTTCCAGTGTGTTTAGTTTTTATTTAAGGATCTTGTAGATTACCATCTTTTTGCTGTTAAGCTGTATTCTATACACATTTGACATAGTGGATGTCTCTTGAAATATGCATTGTTTTTTGGGGGTTTTTTGTCAGCTGATGGTAATGAATCAAAACCTGTAGCCATCACTCCCCATCCTGCTATAGAGGGAGGCGCACAATATAAGCCACACAAAGTTGGAGTGCAGTCATTGCATAAAGGCATGTATTTGAAATTAGGAGTCTTTGCTTTAGTCACATGGTTATGGTTATGTTTAGTAAAGAATACATTTCATTGTCATTTAATAAAAGCATGGTAGCCTAGAGAAACACTTGGTTGAAGAATTGGCAAATACTGCGCAAATGAATTTCATACAGTAAGAGTGGGAGTCAATTAAGGTCCTGGTTAGAACAAGCCTAGTGGAGTGGAATGAACTTGAATGAACTTGAATGAACTTGCCCCAATTTCTGGTCCTGCATCAGAATCATGCAAAGACACTCTTGTTCAAGACCCACCATTTACTGCATGTGCCACAGCAGCTAAACTGGTTAAGGTTATAAAGCAGGGGTAATCAACTTTAAACAAAACAAGCCACACTTACTATTATGAATTGTTTCTGTTTCCACATATTCACTGGTTTTCACACACATGCCAAAAACACAGTGCTTCATGATTATGTACAATATTTCACTTCATTAGTAATTACATAAATGTGTGTCTTATTATAATACAACCTAAAACTTACAAGATAAAACAGTAAAGGGAAAAATGTTCTTCACCAGGTCAGGGAGATGCAGTACGTCATAAGGAACATGCAGTAAGGGACAAGGTGGCATGCAGTACTGCCACCGCTCAACTATGAACACTTGGATTATCATCATTTTATCATGTTAAAGCATGCTTTTGAAAGAAATCATACTAAAATCACTGAGATCATTAAAATACATGCATTTCTGTACCATACTGGTTCCTTGGTGACACACGTTATTAAATAAAGACATAATTCTTACTGGAGTCTCATGAAGCAGCACAAGCTTTGTCAGTCGAATGTTCATTTGTACTCCAAGGCTCTTGTGTTGAAAGAGATTAAAAACCTGTAAGAAACAAAGAGGTTATTATTTCACACAAAACAAAGACAGAGCTGCTTTTACAGTTCAAACAAACCATTATCAGCATGCCTTATGTTGTTTTAACTTTAAATGTGTTTTAACATGCTGCTGATAAACAGAAAGGAAAGATACACATTTTCAGAACACTGGTTGCAGGTAGCAGGAATTGGACAGGAACACAGAAAAGGGGTCATCCCAGGATAAGAGGATATAAAAGGCAATAATTAACACCAGAGAACGAGCTGGTATCCAAGGAACAAATAAGGATGATTTTTTCACACCATCACAATGGGGTATCACTTATCACAGCTGCTGGTAACTGCATTGTGTGTTTACCTACAGACATTTCATATACTGCGTTAGATTTCACTGATGAGGGGATGTTTTTTGCCTTGAAACATTTGGGTTTCATTAATGTACATTTTAACCGTTTTGTATTATTTTGGACCATGCGCATCTGTAGCTGGCACTCACTGGCACAGCTGAAACACAGATGTTGGCACTTTTTGTGGTGCCTTACATAATGTTCACATGATTTTTAGGTAGGTAGATTTCTTAGGTCCTGTGGTCTTTGTTTCAAAGATCTCAAAGAGGCATATTAGGACACACTGATCTGGAGATTCACTGCCACAACAATGGAATTAACCATGAAATACTGAAGAAGGAAAGAACTACAGTGCTCCCTCGATATTTCAGCTTGATAATTAATCAGTTTGGTTATTTCATGGTTAAACCGTGTTAAGAAGAGTAAATTGTACAAGTTCTATATTTTACTGTATAAGCGCTCTTCACTAATTCACTAGACAGCAGAATACATCTATTTTGATGTATTCAACCAAATAGAAAACACTTCAGTACAATAGTGCCTCGTTATATTAATACAATAATCCTATTTGGATAATGATAATCTGTTTTGGCTAGTATAATTGCTTTTTGGCTAATAAAATGAATAGGTCTCATTAAAAAACAAAAGAGGTCTCTGGGAAAGTACACTTATGCAGCTCAGGGTTATACATGCGTTAGAAACTTAAAGTGGAAACTTTGCCAAATTTAATAAAATCAGTCGTTTCCATCAAAACTTTCTGTGCGCCACACTGAAATACTGCAGTACACCTGCATGCCACAATCTGACTACACACAGTATAGCAAAATGCTATTACATGTAACTGGTAATGCAAGCTCTTTAATACAAAGTACTATTCTTGACTGTAGTTGTAGCAGCTCTACTGGATTACTGATCAGCAAAAATGTGCCGTTTAGTAGCTCTCTCTTTTGTACTGTCTTTCTTAAACAAACAAGGTACAGCATTGACAGGTACAATTCAGTTATTTGCATGTAAAAAACCAATCATAGAGCAACCATATTTGGCCATTAATTAGAATACAAGGCACTTATGGAAGTTGTAGAATGCAGATAACCTGTGAATTAAACAATGCAAGTAATATATTATAATTATATTGTACGTTAAATGTAACATAAACCACTTTGCGAAACTGTAGCCCAATCCTCCTCTGTTAATGTCAATGTGTCAGAACTCTTACCATATTCATTATTGTGAGGATGAATCTCTTTGCAGCATCAGAACCATGATAGCTGACCATGGCAGGGTCAGCAACAACCAAGGTCTCCACGTTATAGTCATGAGGTAATTTATAGGAGTATCTTTTCCCTCTTCCAATTTCTGTCAACTGTCTGTTCTTGCTTTTCCTTTTATCTGCAAAATTGAATCATTTCATCAAAGACATATTCATAGTATGTGTTGCTCTCCTCTTCCAACAGCTACATGCATTGGTTACCCTGTATCTCTGTTTGTATGGTAAGCACTAATAATTTTTACCTGGAAATTTTTAAGATCAGGATGGAATATTTCATGTGAACACAGGAGCTATTTGATATCCTCTTTGGTTTTTAAGATCTATGATTATGGCGGTGGGGATCTGGAGCAAGATGTTTTAATTTTTATTTCCTTTTTTTATATATAATAACAGTTATTAGCCAGTATACGAAAATCTTCCACAATTTACACAGACTGATCTCTTTCAAACACAAGTTTTAACCAGACTGCATTTTAACCATCAAGACCAGAGCGATTCAACAGCCAGCCCACAGGCCACGTCCGTCCCAGAAGGGATAACTGCCGACAGTCAGCCAAAATTCTAAAAATTAGCAAAAATATGGAAAACAAAAAAACTGAAACCAGAAACAAAAACAGTAACATGTGTGTCGTATATTTGTATCCGGCAAAGCAGTGTGTGCAATACACCACCCCTTTACAGCCACTAAGCCAGTCAGCGCGACTCACCCAGCTAGCTCCATGAGTTCCCCTTTGCGTAATCTGTGGGTGATTATATTTTTTTAATCCTGTTGCTATTAAGAGTTATTTTCTCTGTCTAATTTTGAAGTGATATAAACATGGCTCTCTCTACTCTAACCAGTAAGAGAAATTCAGTGGGCCAATAAATACTTATTTATTTATTTGTATGTTCTGAACAACAAAAGTATGTTTCTTGAGCGATGCATCTGGACACTTAAACACACTCAATTTGGAACTACAGGGAAGGGTAAGACCATAATCGACATTGTTGAGAAACTGAATGTCTTTCAAAGTAAGTTGTCTCTCTTTTCATCTGATATAAATTTGCCAAAACTTCTCCACTTCCCAAAGCTGCATGACTTTATCGCCTCATCATCAGCCAAAGTCACCAATATGATGACAGATTTTCATCTGGCTGAAGAAGGCATGATGTCTGCTCAGGATGCATTCACCATTTCACCGGAAAGTGATTCTACATCAAACACAAAGCAGTTACTCTCTTCAGTTGAAGAAGGTCCGCTGCAGTTGGATTTACAAAATGCTGGTGCTGCCAAGTTTTGGACTGAACATATTCAACAGGATCAGTTTCCAAATTGCTAGAAAATTAGCTGTATCCCAGGTCACTATGTTTGGCTCTGCTTATACCTGTGAGTCCAGCTTTTCTCACAAGAACGTGATAAAGAGCACACAGTTCACTGAGTGATGAAAGGCTGCAGCATGTAATTTTATTCTGAAAAATACTGTATGTGTGTACTGTCCTATATGCCTTATTCTGCATTCTATACCTATACACGTTGTACAATAGTCTTTCTTTTTAAAGAAATGCTAGTTTAATGTGCATAAATTAATGTAGATTTATTTTCTTAATCCATTGGGTTTTCTTGAGATTTATTAAAAAAATATACCATACAAAGAAGATTAACAGTTTGGTCAGAAACATCAAATGTCATGAGAAATTAACTTGCATATTGTGTGATGAATGTTTTTTGTGTTTATTTTTACTCAGTCACATCATTACCTTATTTACAACCACATTGTCCCACAGTTCTCACTCTCAGACTGTATATTATGGTATAATATTTGTAAGCCTTCAATATACTGACATTGCATTACATAATATTTATTATATTGCTTAAAAATGTTCAGAGTAAAATACTTCTGGCCCGCCTACTCCTAACTTATTTCCAGTCTGGCCCCCTTAAAAAACTAGCTGAAGAGCCCTGATCTAGGATTGTCCTATACTGTAGATCTGTAATTTACATTTATGACAGAAAGCGGCTCCATTTGATGCTGTACTGCAATTAGACAGCAGTGAATGTATTTCCTGCACAAACTGCCATGTCATTAAGTGTCATTCTGGCAGCAGGTGCGTTCAGCTATTGCTGATGCTGACAGTCATGCATGGCTTTCACTGGGGTTTAAGTGCTCCCACTTCTCTTAGTCATGTGTAATATCTCAGTGGTCTCTTTTTATAATGGGAGTAGTTTTACTGTTTTCCACTGTTTGACAGCTTCCAGCTGTGAATCAGGGCACATGTAAGTATATCAAAACCTTCTTTGTTGAAAACTGAATTGTTATAATCCTTTGCCCCTTAAAACCGTTGCCACAGCAAAAGCTCCCATTAGAAACATCAGCTGCATGGCTGAGTGCAAGAAGCCATTTTGTAGTTTCACTTTTGGTAAAATTGTAATTGTAGGCGGAGTCACAGGTGCAATTTGGGGTGTACCAATGGATGTTTGTTAGCCTACGCACTCAGGAAGGATAAAATCATGTGTTTCAAGTTTACAAAATGTCTATAAGTGGTAGCTACACTGCCTTAATAAAAATGCTTATTAGGGTAATAGCCTGGGGAGGTGTAACATTTTTTAAAGATATCTCTAAAAGCGAATATATATATATATATAAGAAGTATCTAAAGTACAATATATTGGAAAATAATAAAGCAGGTACTTGAACATGATAACTAACACATTAAAACAATTATTCTCTGCTAGGACTAATTCCTTTAATAGACCCCTTTAACACAGTTATTCAGCAGGTTTAATGTACAGTACAGTTTGGTTAAATTAACCACTTAAACACCTCATAGCAATTCATTACCATTAATTAGTTGTTTTGCTTCAAACACGTAGTTTTTCTTTATTAGTTTGAAGATTTTTCAAACAAACATAATTGTCAAAACACAGAAGACTCAATTTATACAGTATGCCAAAATAATAAGGCTTTCAAAGAGTTTACTACAGTCTTTGATTGACTCCTATTTTATTATTAGACAAAACACTTTAACAGTAGAACAATACGTCTAAGTAATGTAACTAAGGTATCTTAAACACTCTCAAGATATTTGTTTCTCAGTATAATTAAAGACTGGAACAGACCCAAACAGAGCTCAATAAGGAATACTGTATAAACTGTGTATAACATGGAGCCTTTAGAAAATGAGTCTGTTTACGCTGATCTTCTATTAATTCTTTGAAATTTGACCTTGAAATACAAGTGTAAAGTAAGGTAAAGACCTACCAGGAAGAACCCCGCAGTATTTATGTGAAGAATGCTTCTCTGAGACTTTCTCCTCCACTGATCGTTTCCGTCTGTAAACGCGGTGTGCGTGCCCTGTCACTGCCAGCGTGCGCTTTAGAGGTTCAATAAATAGAAAGTCCTCATTGAGCTGAATAAATCCCATCTGAAAGGAAGAAAGAAAGGGATTTAAATTTGAAAATATATTTTCCATTGTATATCTTAATGTAAAATAGTAAATGTCATTTCAAATGTCATTTTAATTGATTTTTACATTTCCCAAACCAGAAATAAAGAACTCAACATTTACCTGATGGCAATTTAAGTAGTATTTAAGTTGTTTATTACCACTTCTGGAGCTTTTTTCTTTAAGTTAAAAAAACAGGCTAATCCCAAATTAGCTTTTGAATATAACAACAGGGTAAAAACTATAATCACAGGATGTTCTAATGAAAATAAAAAATGAAATGACTATGTGTAAACAACCACGTTGAGACTCTGCATGCATTAAAGCACTCCAGAAGCCAATTCTGAAACTATAACTTTGCGACTACATGCATTATGTCAGTGAATTCTAATCCCTTATTATCCCTCAATAATTACCTCAATGACCAGTTAATAAAACACAGTAATATTGAAACACAGGAAGTGCACTGGTTGACACTAATTGTTAATACGTTCTCAAATGATGAGCACAACATGTCTCTGTTTCTATAAATGAGTTATTTTATGTCAGACTGTGTAATTAACCTTCAGGTAGATACTGTACATCCACTGTTTAAGTTAATGTCAAACATATGTTCCTAGAAAACAATGTGTCAGTCATTATGTCTTTACGCTGGTTTTGTTTATTTGTTGCTAAAATTGTCTCCTGGTTACACAAAAAATAAATAAATAAATAACAAAGCATTGTTACTGGGAAGCCTGTAAATGTCAAATCCTTGAGGGTCTATTTTTTAATTCCTTTAAGTCTTAACATGCCAAAGATAAGCCTCACAAGAACACTATAATTATGCTAGTTTAGTTCTTAAAACATGCTTATATTGATCTGGTATCATTGATATCACTTCCATTCACACTTTGCCCTATGACCACATCACCACCTTCATAACAAAATCACTGTCCAGCGTTACCTGTCATTGAGCACCTACAGTTTACATAAAAATGGGATTAGCTCCTATGTTAAAGAAAGGTTACATTTTGCCAAAATCTATTTTCCATCCAAGTTCTCTGTGCTAACCCTCAGTCCATGTCTTGATAAAATTCAGTAAGACTTTAGCTGGTACAAGAATGGTCTGTATCAATACATTAAGCACAACTTTTTCCCATCTACAGTATACAGGTTGTGCCAAAATTCAGGCATCATAGGCAATATTGTTAGTCTCTATAGTTGTTTCAGGTGTTACAATTTCTTAAGCAGAGGTACAAATTGAAATCATTTTGGCGTGTGATGTAGTAGAAGTCTGGGTGCCCAATTTGACAGAGAACGTCCTAATGTGCATATTCAGTATATTATACTGCTTTTGATGCCTGACTTACTGGACATCCACTAGATTTAAATCTGTCCAAAGATATGGTTTCAGTGAAACAAAATAAAGCATATCCACACTGTCAAGAGTTGTCTTTGGTCTTGGGCTCACAGATAATGACAGTATGTGACTATAAACCCAGGCATCCTGATGAATGAGGATGCCGGGGTTTCCCAGCAGCACCCTGTGTGCAAAGGCTACAGGGAAACCTTTAAATATTTACATCAAGTGAAATAGGGATATAACTATATCAAATAATATATTTTGAAATATAGCTCATTTGTTGTCCATTTTATTTATAAGTGCATAAGAACTGAGGCAAATGCGTGTCAAATTATTTTTAATTTGATAATGCTAGTAGTAAATTATACACACACACCTATGTGCAAATTAATTCTAATGTGTTGTAAAAAAAAAAAAAAAACCTGTGTGTGATGTTTGTGTTCTAGTTTGACATTATAAAAAATGTGTGTACATTACAAACTCAAAGAAAACAAGTCACATCATTATGACAGAACTATGTCATGACAATATTTTCAATGCATTACAATGTATGACCGTCAGTCAGAATTCATCAGTCTATCAGTCTAGTCAAGGAGTCCCCTGTATGGCATATAGTTGGCTTACAGTTGATGAATTTAGACTGTGATGGACATGGCAAGCCTTATATGTTTTTCAATATACAATATTGCTTTCATGCAGCCCAAACCTAAATTTGAATTCAATGATTTCTTATGAAACAGGGCTAACTCAAGCTGTTGTAAAGCTGTCAACAGACTGCAGATCTTGAAGCAGATGACAAATCAGGAGGCTGTGTGGTCCAGTGGTTAAAGAAACTGGCTTATAACCGGGAAGTCCCGATTCAAAATCCAACTCAGCCACTGACTCACTGTGTGACCATGAGCAAGTCACTTAACCTCCTTGTGCGCCGTCTTACGGGTGAGACGTTGCTGTAAGTGACTCTGCAGCTGATGCATAGTTTACACACCCTAGTCTCGTATCTTGTAAAGCGCTTTGTGGTGGTGGTCCACTATGAAAGGCGTTATATAAAAGTTATTATTAATATATTTTAATGAATATATACTACCACGTACTCTGGCGCAGAAACATATACATACATATAGCTATTGAGTTGGTGGTTATGCAAATACAGAAAAAGAATTGCAATATAACTTATTGTATAAGTATAACAAAATGATCTTAAAGCATGTGTAACAATTTCACACTGAGCACCAATTGAATGTAACGTAACTAGAGATACATCATTTAACTCACCTCGACTTGTGTCTACAGACCATCTGCAGCCAGAAAACAGCTAACTTCATTTAAATTTAAATTGCTTGCATTTTGATTACATAAACACCTCTAAGTAGTTGCTTAAAAGTAATACATTCCTGTAACCAATCAGTGCCTTTCCGACAATTTGCCAGTGATACACTAACAAATGAATATCTATTGTAAGAGTGCAATCTTTGTGACAAGCAACAGACATGCTACACAAGACCAGATAACAGAAACCTGGAACATGGGACAAGACACACCAGCTTCCACTCCAACAGTGCGCCGGGAGCTTCCCTTTTTTTTTGGCCAGTCAGCATATTATCAATGGGTAATTGTTCATTCAGCTCCATCTTCCTGCAAAAAGTATGAACTATGAACAAAATGATGAATTATGAGCACACCACACACTATGTACTCATTTATCATCATCATCTCTGGAACCATTTGCATTTCATACAAATTAGCTTTTATGCCATTCAATTATGCTCCACTATGCATTTTACTGCTGTCGTGGTTATCTTAATAAAGATGCAAAAAAAGAAGCGCCTTGCACACACAAGTTGTGCTGCATACTGTGAGTTACTTAGTACTGAGGGGTGCTGCTTTCATTGAATATAATCCAGTAATCCAAGCCAAGACTTCGGAAGATGTCCAAACCATGGAAACCACGGGAGGTCCCTATAACCTCAGGAGATAATTGAGCATTGTGGCTTTTATACAATTTATATTGTGTTTAGGCGTGTGATCCAAAATAAGTTGAATGCTGAATGCCCCTGAAGCAGCAATTTATTACTATTACAATTTGTACCCAAATAAAACATGCTTTAACTATAACACAGATCCTCTCATTAGCTAAACCTAAGCAATCATTTGAAGCGATCCAAGTCCCCTGCAGCTTTGAGTTGAAAGAGTGAGCTTTTTAGAATTAACTAAATTATGTAAATTCCATAAACTGCATCCAAGACCCCTAGGTAGAAACTGGGCAAGGCTTTGTGAGGTCTGAAAAATATTAGAAATTGCTCCCTAACTGGCTGAGTCGTACACAGACTTAGAACCTTGGTAAGCAGCTGCACACCAGGTTTTTGGAACAGGTATTACAGTAGGTTAGAGCTTAAGCTACTGTTATTGTGGATGCGTGGTGAAGGATATGGCACTTTCACAGCATATATCGAAAACCAAGAGAAATTTGCAGCAACAAGTATATTTTGTATTAACAGTAGGATGCTAAATACAGAAACAACATTTACAAAGGTACACTGTTAACAATGTTTAAGAAAAAAATGCAACATTTCTTTTTTCTCACAAAGTCCTTCACATAATCAATTAATCCTGATGCACCTACAGTAAGCTTGAAAGCCAAGCCATTGCAGATAAGTGCTGTAACAGCAGTGGCTATCCCATTGCACAATATCTCAGACCCAGCCTGCCTTTATAAAAACAAGGCTGGCTCAACACATGAAAACCACCTATTTGGGATACCACTTTCTTGAAGACCTGTAGAGACCTGCCTCAACATCCTCATGTATACCAATTACCATTGATGTGAAAAGAACATACGGCAGTTCTCCTCGACACCCCTGCAATCGGCGTCGAGGAGGACCCTGTACGCGATACGCTCCACACCCTCCACTTCCTTGCCCTCGTCTCCCGCCGAGACACCACTTGGCGGGAGCCCCTCCAATCACCGGAGGGCGTCAGTCCCCAGTGGGAGGCCCTGTACTCCCCGCTGGTCTCCAGGGGACCTGGGATGGAGGGTCCTGCACGGAGCGCTCGCGTCAGGAGAGATCCTGCGTCACTTTACCGACTCGGATGCCGCCTGCCCTTTCTGCGTTCAGTCCAAGTCAGTGTTTCACTTTTTTTTTTTTGTGCGCCAGGCTGCAGCCATTCTTTTTGTTCTTGAAGAACCTTCTGCTGCAGTTCTGGCTGCATTTCTCCCCCACCCTCCTCATATTCGGGCACCCTGTTCGTGGCTCCAGCAAGAAGACAGACCTCCTTGTGAATCTGCTCCTGGCTCTCACTAAACTGACAATTTACAAGACCAGGAAGCGCAAGATGATCGGGGAAGGTCTCTTTGACTGCGGGGCCATGTTCAGGGCCCTTGTCCAATCCCGGATTAAGTTGGAGCACGCCCATGCGGAGTCTGCTGGCGACATGGCCACTTTTGTCGACCAGTGGGCTCTATGGGGCGAGCTCTGTACCACCTCCCCTTTGGTTTTGAAAATGTAATTTACAGTCCTTTTTTCACCGGTTTTTCGTTTAATTAGTTAATGCCTATTTATTTAGCATCGTCTTTTATGAGGATGCTAATTTGAATTTTTTTCTCCAGTCGTCGCATTGACGGATGGAGGTGACGATGTCCTCCTTCTTTAGGCATTTATAGAGGCCTGTATTTACTTATTGTTGGGTGGATTGATTTAGAACAGTGATTAAACATAGTTTGAAATGCACCGATAGCTACTACATAAAGGTGGTAACATGGCATTATCTAAATGTGAACGATATTATCACAGTTAAATATTTTTTTCCAAACTTTCAGGCATCTCCGGGACCCTCTGAGTGTGTGGGCCCATGTGCTGGTGCACTGGATGCAGTGGCTGTTCCTCTGCCACTGACCCCAGAGACATCATACAAGGTAGCATGCACTGTGAGAGCTGTGTGCATGTGTTTCTGTAGTGGGTTAGTCTAGATCTTGATGTAGTACTTGAAAGCCAGCTACTGGCGTAGTGTTATTCTGAGGTGCACATTAAAAAGTGGTGCGCTTGCTCGCACATGCCTAAACAACTTCCTCTAAGAAAGCAGGGAAACAGCCATTTAAATCTGGTACATTACGTTGTTTTTGGTCATTTACATTGTTTAATTGAATTTATAACATTTTCCAGACTTTTACATCATTTTTAATGCAATTTTTCTAAACAGTAAACATTCCTTGCCTTTATTATTTTCTTTTTAAAATATTTGTAGTTATTCAATGTTTAATCTTTCTCATAATAACTAAGATCAATACAGTAATTCAGTGTAGACATGTAGTCCATTGGTTCACACATAAACATAACTATTTTGAAATGCCCGGCCTATTTAGTGCGCTTATAGAATAGCCTTAACCCTAACTATGGTCCTCCAGCCATAAAAATCCTCTTGACTGTGTCTTGACAGTAAAGTGTATGTGGGAACGTGCCTCAGCAAGAGACTAACATAAATGTGGAAACTATGCAAAAAGTGTACCCCCCCCCCCAACACACAAACACACACACACACACACACACACACACACACACGGGAAAAAATGTATCTTTAGTAAAAAGTGTTGAATTGTTAAATGAAGTAAATTTACCAGACCACCACAGGTGCTAAAGGAGGCGATGGATCCTGTAGAATTAAGAACAGCCCCGCTGTAGTAACACGATCTTTCAGCGCTGGAAGAGGTAGCTGTTGAATTGTCCAGGTACGCTTTCCGACCTTTCAGTCTGTTCTCTACCACGAATTTCTGTGATAAAAATCTGCTGTCCCTCTTCAGAATCAGGTGGAGCTCACTGCCAAAGGCGGGTATTTTGAGCCTGAGCCCCGGAAAAGCCAGTGTCTGCGGTCCAAGAGGTTCCCAGTGGTATAACTCCTGGGTTTCGTATTCCTCTCCTTTGGAAATAGAGCGAACTTCCCGAGAACTGCTGCCTGCATGTGGATATCTCTCCTGGCTGTCGAATCTCCCAGGACCCGGCGGAGCGGCATCCGGTAAAACCAGAGGGTAGACTGTCTCAGACTCCAAGTCTTGAAAGAAATGTGAACCTACATGAATAACAATTTAAAAAAAATAAACAATAACAGGTGTTTTGTCAACTGGTTCCCGTAAATTTTAATTGAAAAAATTCTGTTTCAGAAAAACGTGCTTTAAATAAAGATATATATATATATATAGCTATATATAATATATATATAATATATATATATATATATATATATATATATATATATATTATTCCCTCAGTGTATATTAATAGTAAAGTATATTATAAACCCTGTATTCGCTTTAATTTTGCTTATGTGCAGCGCTACTTTAAATGAAACAAAACTGTACAAATTCACCTGCAAAGTGTCTGCTCTTTATTATAGTATTTTAGAAAATAAATGAACATTAAAATGATATTGATTAGACACATTTTAATTTTGCAACATTATAATTACATTGTTCTTCATATAATCGCGTCAACGAACAAAGAAACACAAAACAGGAATTTACCTGAAGCTACCGTAGCAGTCAAAAACCACAGCTGCTGTAAAATCCCACAGATGTGGCCCAGATGCATATTCCCTACGACTCTTCAGTGCAGTTTTCACGAAATGAACTTGCCCTTGATAGCAGGTAACAATGCAGAAGTCTCCACTTAGGATACAGAGCTTTGATGCATAACATGCAAATGTGTTGTGTATGCACCTCCAGTAGGTTTTTATAGCAAACACGGGTAAACTAGAGCCCCTTTTTTCTCTCACACGAGATTGAAGTTTCCAAATGAATGAGTTTGAGTCCCGCAGAGAAAAGCTCAAAAGCCAGCACAGAATTAGAGCTGAGAACAGAAGAGCAGAGAAAGAACGAGAGGGAGAGTGAGAGAGACAGACCGGTACAGATCACATATAGTATGTATGTATATAGTGCGTACTGAGCAGCAGAGCGCACTAGAGGACTCCGACAGCATATGCAGCGCAGACATCCCCAAGCAACAGAATGCTACACATAAACACATACTTTGTACAGGGTTGGTGCTAAAAGAAAGTAAGGGGGGGAGGGGTCACACAGATACATCCCTTATTGGCCAGTCACCTTTTTTACCATGATATATGACTCAAAAGACTCGCAGCGTCGTGCGAGACAGTGAAAGCGGAGAAAGTAGTTGTTAATTGAACATTAATTTAACAAAGGAAGCCATGCTCAGTCAATTAAAACTACACTATTTACATTTCAAAAAGTGTTTGGCGAAACGTCACGTTTTTAATGTTAAAAAGGTGATGTCTTGCTTGTATTTATGACTGCACCTCAACTCATACTCTGTACATTCATTTATTGGACCTTTACATGTTCCGTAATTTTTCTTTTGTATAGTTAAACGCTATTTTAATCATAGCCTACTTAAATATCACACGTACATGGTGGCTATATAAATATAGGTTTTTAACATAGCCAAAATTATTGTATATACACCTGGCTAGTAATCTTCATATATCCCGGACTGAGGATGTACGAGAAATTTCGAACACTGGAACTCGAGTCGCTATTTCCAAAAAAAAAAACAACAACAACAACAACAACAAAAAAAAAGAAACAAGCAGACAAAATAGATTTTTTTAAAATCTTGAATGACATGTTCAGCAACATTTTCGAGTTTGCTAAACCTTATGTTGACACATTAATTAAAATTACCGTGTTATTCCCATAGCCTATTTTGCTGCCTTTAATCCCAAAATATTAAACAGATACACGTTAACAGCAGGCCTGAAATAACAAAACCGAAGCTTTTGTGTTTTTCTCTATACACACTGTACATTTCTAGTAGGGTGTATAATTCTTTTTTTTTTCTTTCAGTTTTAAAACCATACATACAGTCAAATTATGATTATATTTAAAAAAAAAATATATAAAATCATATATGCCACTCGAGCTTATCAACCTAAAAAAATAATAATAATAAAAAAATAAAAATAATAATAAAATATTTATACGACTAAGCATAAATGTAAACAGCTCATGTTTCTCCCTCTGTTACATTGTCTGTTACAAAGGCAGACACGTTTGAAATCAATGCCATTCTTCACAAGCGTTTTAGTGATAGTCTGACCTGTTGTGCGGTTAGTCAAGATGTAGTGTATCTACTAAGTAAGCAGGTTGTCCCTCTGAATTAGCAGTTGTAACGCTGTGTGGGATGAAAATAATGTACAAAACAGTTGCCTCGATCATCAATGTCCTCATCGCATACAACACAAACATTGGCATTTAAATATTTTTCGTGTGCTGCATACGCTTTAGGGAGATACTCTCGTCTGAGTGACATTTTACATTCGGGACATTTTTAATTACATTTTTTTCTAATATTTCATTGACCAGCTGTTTTACCGGTATGTTCGCTGGACTAAGGCTTCCAATTCAAACGTGTTGACATGTCTTTATCCACTTCCTGTGATTGAGACCTGCTTGTTCAGTAATCATTTAGCCTGAACTCCAAGTTTGATTTTCTTGTTTTTGTGTATTACGCTGTTAAGATTCTTGTCAATAGGACCATTTCTTAGATCCAAAGACACATTACCAGTTGAGCAAAACAGAATCCCGCCATCTTTATGCAACGTCTTCTTTTCGTAACTCTGAACGCGATCTTCTGTTGAAATTAATTTAGCTTTTTTTTTTTATTTGTCAGCTATCAGCATCTTTAATGTTAATCACACTGCAAACTAAAATTAAATAATTTCTAAATAACCATTTTAAACTTCCCGCCTTTGACTCGCATGTTACGTCTTTACACAGTATGTGGAATTCACCAATCATGAAGCCGGTATTTGTTTGACTCTGTTGCTGTACTAACGAAACAAACGACATTGACGCCGGATGGTGCACGGCTACTGTAACTTGTATCTGATGAAAGTGTCACAGAGGAAGAGTAATGTAAAATACGGTAAGGAAAATAAAATGCGTATTTTTTCACGGTAGGCATTCAAATGCACGGTTCCTGTGAAATTCGTGATATCGTGAATTTTCCTGGGCCCTGTATCTGTGCTTATTCTGAATCTAGTTATTATCTTCGCCTCACACAGCCCTACCTAGTAACGCCTTGCCTGGTTTGAAATACTCTCTACCTGTCTCTTCTGTGCCGCTCTTCGCTTATTGGATGCATTTCTTCTTTCTGATTTGAAATAATGTTTGCCATACTAGTCCAGAGATAATAGATATACAAAGATAAGGAGATGTGATACCTTTTATTGCAGTAACTAAACAATAATTAATCACAAGCTTTCAAGACCTTAGAGGTCTCCTCTTCAGGTGAGAGTGTAATCTCTCTTTCCTACTCTCACCTGAAGAAGAGACCTTTGAGGTCTTGAAAGCTTGTGATTAATTATTGTTTAGTTAGTCCAATAAAAGGTATCACATCTCCTCTTTGTCTATTCTTTCCGATTAAAATTTGTGAATGACGAATTGAAGTAAATAGCTTTGAGAATTTACTCCAAGGAGTGTTAATAGCATGCCTATCTCTTATTAATGATAGAACTCATACAATGGGTCTAATTTACCAAAGGGCACTAAATTTGGAGTTAGCACACACGTGAAGTAGTGAACCTAACGTGCATGATAAATCTAAATTTAGTGCCCCATTTACTAACAGAGAATGCATTACTTTACATACACAGTATTTGGTTAACTTACCTGTGACCATCATGATAGCAAAAGCCCAGCAGTCCAGGTGTATCTTTTGGTCAGTAGCTTATTTTGTTGGTGGAGGTGGCTTACATTGACCAATCAACAGAGCAGCACAGCAGGGGACAACCTAAAGTGCAGCTGCACTGCTTACCTTTTACTTTTACCACGTATTCCTTGTCTGATGCAAAACAAAACAAAACAAAATGAAAAAAGCCCTTTTCCTTCTGCTTTCATGCATGTGAGTAATGCTGTGCAAGCGTATTTTTCTTTTTGTTCTGCTTACTCGAGAAATATTGATCAATGAGACGTAGCCTCAAGTTTCTTCTTTGTCGGCATTGCCACCCTGCAGAGCAAACCTGTCCTCCGTGTGGGAAATTTAATATAATTCCACATGAGCTTTAGCAGGGCTTTGTTTGTATGAATTGCAATTTATTAAATATGTTGCAGTTAAAGCTGAATGACATAGTTTAAAATTAATAGTTAATATTCTAAAGCGGGGATGTAAAACATGCTGCAATATTTGGCGGCCCACCCATTAGTTTATAAAATTGCATCGATGTATACTGACTACTGTATCGTTTTGGAATTCTTCTTTAAAACAACCCTTCTTTTTAATATAATATATGCATTCAACATGTATTTTCCATCATACCTGTGCACGGTAGCCATTCATTTTCCAGTTTCAAACCAAAATTAGGCACTTTTATGTTTGCAGACTAGAGAATTGCATTTTATGTTCAATGTGATTGTCATTGCTTCAAATTAAATTAGATAACTTATCTGAGCACTTTATGCTGGCTTTTTACTTTGCTGATCATAGCTGGGCTTGAGGCTTGTTAAATTGTGTATGCCTTTATTGCCTTTTACTAAAGGATGCAAGTGATAATTAAATCTCTCTGTTGTTAGTAATCATTTTAATTTACATTCAAACATCTGTGGGAACATTGAACACAAAACGATACAATATGGATCACAGACATTAATGGGTCAGTGGTTTTGTTATTAAAATCCAGCAGCTAATATGTATCAACAGAATTATATCAAAACAAATTCTTTTGTTTTGCTTTTTTTTGTAGCGAGAGAAACAAACACTATGGACTTAAACCGTTCTTGCCGGCTGACAGTTCCTTCAGCCTCCCGCATTGTACATTTTTAGCTTGCCTCTGACGTAGTAGGACTCGAGATGGATCTCTCCCAGGTAGAGGCCATGAGGCATTTGGTATTGTTTGTACATTAGCAGGAAGTTGCTTGCGTGAGAGACTCAGAGAACAGGCATGCTGTAATCGTGAAAGAAGCCTTCATAAAATAACAAAATGAACTGAAAGCAAGCTTCTGTGCGCCTCTCTTCTGTGTGAGCCCGTCTGCCTGCATGCAGTTTGTGTAAAATGTCTCAAACAAACGGCGACATCACGGGGGCCCCACTTCTGTTGGAGACCCTACGCTATAGCGTAATTTACGTGTAGGTTAATCTGGCCCTGATCATGTATTACCATACAAATCACATACTCATTCTGATTACCATAATGTGGCACAATAAAATTAGTATGCACTATAATATGCCCACTATTTTGCGCGATAATTAATAAAATTGCACTAGTAAATACGGAAATCATTAATGTGCACAGTAATTGCAACTATCGTACACCATAAAGTTTAGCAGCCTTTCGTAAATGAGGCCCAATGAAAATTAGGTGAATACAATGACCTACACTGACAGCATGTGGAATAGAATGTGTTTATGCACAGAACATGCTTAGGTACAGGTTCATGAAAGTTGTTCAAAGATATTGAGAAAAGCTCAGTAGCGCTATCTTAGTAAAAGAACCAGTGAACTTGTATTAGTCTGCCAGAAACTTAAAATGCTGTTTTATCAAAAAAGTGGGACTTATCAAGTACTTGCCCTGAGGGCTTCAACTGTCAATGCTAAGTCTTCACAAGTTCACAACTGAACGAGGGAACCTTAAAATTTAACAAAAAATGAAAGTGTGACTTACTTACAGATGCCTCCACCATATACCTCTCAACTGTAAGGATATTTATCCCCCTCAGTCATAATTTAATGCAGATTACATACATGGCGTGTACATTTTGTATAGTTACTTTCATGTTAATAAATTCTTCTGGTAACTAAATGTGCATACATAAATATATGAATTCTCCATTCTGCACATAAAAATGGATTGGGTTGTTATCTCAAATATTTGCTTTTAACAGTTAAGTAGATTTTGTATACACAAATGCACATTACCTGTGTCACATTGTTTTACTATTTTGGTCCTTTTCATTTTTAAACAGGTTTATTTTGTAATATGTAAATAGCTACTATTTGCTTGAGCTTACTTCCGTCAGCTTTTTCTGTCATTTGTTGAATACACATTAAAACAGTAATTTAGTAGAATTCACATGTACTGCAATATGCAAACTGATACTATTAAATTTATAATAACAAACATTGATTATATATTATATATATATATATATATATATATATATATATATATATATATATATATATATATATATATATATATATATAAACCAACATGCAGTATACACACTGTATCTTTATTATAGCTGTGTCTTAGAAATTATCTAAAACTATTATTCACATACCACTGGAACACGTTTCACTCTGTTGTAAATGAATACAAAAGCAGTAGCTTTGTTTTCTTTTGAGTTCTCTTTAATGGATTGGCAAACACTGTTACAATACCCCCTACCCTGATACATATCAAGAGCACGTGTCAGTTATTACAAGCTGACGTCCACTCTGTGTTCTAAATGGCATTTCGTTCACCATGAAAGGCATACTGCACGCTATTTAATGTTCTCTAAGCTTTTGCTGAATTGATGCAGCAGTGCCTACAAGCCACTTGTCTAAACTTTCATTCAAACACATAAGAACATAAGAAAGTTTACAAACGAGAGGAGGCCATTCAGCCCATCTTGCTCGTTTGGTTGTTAGTAGCTTATTGATCCCAGAATCTCATCAAGCACCTTCTTGAAGGATCCCAGGGTGTCAGCTTCAACAACATTACTGGGGAGTTGATTCCAGACCCTCACAATTCTCTGTGTAAAAAAGTGCCTCCTATTTTCTGTTCTGAATGCCCCTTTGTCTAATCTCCATTTGTGACCCCTGGTCCTTGTTTCTTTTTTCAGGCTGAAATCTGAAAGCACTTTATGCTTGGGTCGACACTGTCAATACCTTTTAGAATTTTGAATGCTTGAATTAGGTCGCCACGTAGTCTTCTTTGTTCAAGACTGAACAGATTCAATTCTTTTAGCCTGTCTGCATATGACATGCCTTTTAAGCCCGGAATAATTCTGGTCGCTCTTCTTTGCACTCTTTCTAGAGCAGCAATATCTTTTTTTATAGCGCGGTGACCAGAACTGCACACAGTATTCAAGATTAGGTCTTACTAGTGCATTGTACAGTTTTAACATTACTTCCCTTGATTTAAATTCAACACTTTTCACATGTCAACTAAAGCTCACTGCTGTAAATTCAGATCCACTCTGAAAGACATACAGGGGAATTTGGTGCCAGTAAAGTGATAGAGACGAATGGAAGGTTATTTAAGGGAAGTTTTCCATTTGATGTTGTGTCTCTTTTTTAATCAAAAGTGATACAATAAATAAATTGTTGTGAACTTCCGAATGCCTGGCATATAGTTTGACAAGGAAACCAGCACCAGAATTACAGATAATCAGCAGATTACTAGCTTCTTGTCCGTTAATCACTGAGGTTTGTGCCTTTCTTATTGTAATGTTAAATGATCAGGGTGGCTTATCATGGAAGATTATTATAAGTACACCTATAATCCAATTTAAAAAATGCTTATTTGTTCCACTTATTCTAACTGTGATATACAGTAGTGTATAATGAATGTGGCTACAGCTAACAATATCTCCTTAAATTTCATCCATTTACTATATAGGTCTCAAATGTGTAATTGTGAAGGAAATTGTAATCTGGCACTCACTGGGTTGAAGAAATCTTGGTTTGCAGGACTTACTGTCAGCTTTTCAGTGCACTTGGTCATCACTTTCTTTCCTGTCAGTAACAAAGCCACTGCTTTCACTAATGACTGACATGTTTAGTAGTCAGTAAGATGTTTGACACTGCTGGGGTGAAAGGACTTAGGAAAAGCAAGTGTAACATTCATCCCGAAGGGCAAGGCAAACAAACTAAGAACTTCCTTTTACCTAGTGCTGTACCAGATTTCACGTTTTAAAATGAAAATTTATGTTTGCAATAGCATATGATATTATCAAAACTGCATATTTTTAATGAATGGGAGTGCATGACTACTAAGATCTATAGATATGTATTTCTTTTTTGTCGCTCTAACTACTTTTTAGACACTAATATGATAAAAGGTATACTTCTGTTGTCAACCTGCAAAGAAGAAACAAAAATGGACTAATAAACAGGACAAAATGTTGACTGCCTGTTCTACAATATGTCTCAGTAATTTGCAGCTTGTCAGTAAATAACCTGTTTTTATGTGCGATATCATACTGCTTTCAATGGCTTTTATGGTACATAACGTATTTGCCTTAACATAAAACAGTAAAGGTTTTCTCAGAACCCCAAAAGACTTGGCATTACATTTTTAGCAAATAAATAGCAAAAAAAAAAAACAAACAGGTGATGTATGCTGCTACACATCTTTAGTTTGACAATTTGCATCTGACAAATTATTCACAACATTGTGGGCAGCTTTGCAGTATGGTTTATTAGCAACTGATTATGTTCAGACATCCCTCATGTTACTAGTTGATTGATAGCCAACAAAGTAAAATATCTTTAGATACTGTTCAAAGCTTCATGGGAAACAGATAGCCTATACATATAAAACTCGTAAAAAATGGAATGCACAACAGTAGTCCAAAATTTCACCACTTCCACATTTTGTAGTACAGAGATTCTTTTATTTGGTCTGCCAAATCATAGGTAAAAAAGGACAGTTATAGTACAGCGCTCACCTGTTATTTTGCTTTCTCACTATAATATATAATAATAAAAATTGTGAAATTTGGGAAGGGTCCTTACACTAAAATATACCCCACGTAAATTTACATGGCCGAACTGTGAATTAACAATGGATAAATGTGCAATAGTTTAACCATAAAGCAGAGAAAAATCATTGTAATCAGAGGTTGTTACACAGTAATTACACAATTGTATGTAAAAATACAGTGTAATTACAAAAGACAAACAACTGGCAATACCTTTTCCATTTGCATGTGTGTGTATGTGTATTTGGACATTGTAGTTAGAGATAATGTGAAGTGTTACTGAAGTTATAGGCTGTGTGAGATCCACTGTTCAACTAGTTTACATTTTGGCATGCTTGCTTAGCAAGATACTATGATAAACATGTGTCATAAACATGTGCATGATTGTAGTTAAACTAGTGCAATTTGGAGACTGCTCATGAAAACACATCATTTATTTATTCAATACACCCGTTTGTATAATCTCTTTGAAAGTCACATCATGTTTCTGGTAAACACCAAACTGTCTATATAACAGTGCTTAATGATAGTTAAAATATGTTCTTAAAAGCAAAATAAAAAAATCAGAATTACACAGTATTTACAGTAAAATAAAAAAACATGTATCCTCTTTGAAGCCCCCTTCCATACAGTACAATAACAAATATGAAATGCACACCAATGGGCCACGTTATTAAAAAAAAAATCCTATCAAGCTGAAAGCTCAGTTGAAGCCCTTTGATTCTTTACCTGAGCATTATAGTATCAAACTAGAGTAGCCACTTCCTCCATGTGTGCCTGTGACCGGCTGGCGAGTGGACAAAGAAGTATTATTGAGATGGCAACAAACCCTAACCCTACAAAAAATATGAATATTCATATTGGACCTGAGAGTAAGGAGTTAATATTAACAGTGCACAATAAATAAATATGTATAATATATTAATATGGGGCATGCAGCATTAACTGTAGTGGCTATATTGACATTTATAGGCCAAACAGTTTTTTAAACAGCAAATGGAAATAATTTTTAAACAGCAAATGGAAATAATGTTGAATGGATGAATTTTTAATAAACAATTTTCACATGGAAGTCCTGTTGTTTTCTGTTTCAGAATGTTTAACATTATTTGTACAAATCTGTGAATCGACCTCACAGCTCATCTTCAAAAAACAACATTATTGTAAAAGTAAAAAATAAATATAGTGGGCTTATTTGTTGTCACATGTTTTGACATTAATTTTACTTCAGCAAAAACAATCATGTATATATTGTTTTTCATAACACGGCACATCAAGATAACGTATATAAATTCACATCTGAAGTGCATTTTACATTAAAAAAATAATATATAGTTTAATATTAGTGATATACATTGAGCTACTGTAAGTAACATGTTGAACGCAGCTGGCACACCTATTTAAATAATTAAACAACGACCTGTAATATGGGAAACCTTTTTCTTCTGTATTTTTTTTTATTTTTTTTATTGTTTTTAACAATGTTAATAGAAATTCAATATATCACCCCTGGGAAAACACCACCAGCATTAATAGAGTTAAAAATGTATTAGATCTTATGCTGTTTAGATCCTTACAAAATGACAGTGGTGGCATTTTAATTTGCCACATTTAATTATTTTAAACGGTGTGAAATTATCGATTTAATGTAAACAAAATAAAGCACAGAGGACAGACATAGAAGTGAATATATAAACGGGTACTGGAAATGAATACTAGAAAGAGTATATTTTGTTTAAAAAACAGAATTCAACACAGTCAATTTACACATGTTTTTGGAATTGGTAATGCAATGCTGTGCTGCAAATATTTCCTATACTTCTGAATCAGTGGTGTTGATCTCTGATGAGTGTAACTTTCAGTTATACACACTGGTGTACTAGTGCCTCGAAAAGCAGTAACCCATTACATGGTACTATATATACACATGTCACCAGGGTTAGGCAAAATACTCAGGAAATGTATTTCTAATACAAAATACAATTATATCTGGGAAAATACAATTTGAAATTACAAAATACATTTAATAAACAAAACTGAAATATATATTACATTATATATATATATATATATATATATATATATATATATATATATATATATATATATATATATATATATATATATATATATATATATATATATATATATATATATATATATATATATATATATATAGATAGACAGATAGATAGTTCACCCCCCGTGTATTTTCAATACTGCCCAACTGTGCATGTAACAATAGAGTGACACTCCCAGAGTCAGTCACTTTGTAGGAGATCTCTAATGCAACTCCATTATAGATGTTTAGGTACTATGTGGTGGCCAGTTGGCTTGTTGGCAACTGAATGAACACATACAATTCTAGATTGGAGAATCACAGAGGGAAAAACAACATTAGTTGAGGTCTGCTTGTAATGTAACAAGGTGTGGTGTGGAAAAAGTACATTAGATCCATAATCCCCTGTGATGAGTCAAAGGGATTTCGGTCTGTGATTCAGCCTCCTGACAGTAGATGGCATCAAACCAACTCGGGACTTCCCTTACCAAGATCTCATGACCATGGCAAAAGTCATCTTTTTGAGGGGTGGTACCTTGGTGAGGGGCGGAAGTACGAGTATGTAAATTCCAGCCACTGGAGTCAAGTGAAGGATAAGGACACTTGTCAGTTGGGGATTGGTGTTCCACTGACTACAGAGGAGGGACATTACATACTAAAGGGAACATACTACTGTGTTCGGGGTTGGTCCGAAAGTAAAATAGGAGGAGTAACGGGTGGCCGGAGAGACTAGTTTCGTGGAGCGGGATTTTTTAAAAAACACTAACAATTCTTTTGTCTTTTTTTGTTTATGTATGGTTCGCCACGAAGACGATTAAAGACGAGTTCTCACGGTCTGTTTTGGATTTCACCCCTGCAACTCCTTCCCTCACACCATTTTGTTTTCTTTTGTTATTTAATTATTTTGTTGTGTATAGATAATAAAAATAAATTATTTTATTTCTGTACACATAAATTACTGTCTGGACATTCCATTTAATACACTCTCGCCTCACATCCCCCCTCATAATTCCAGGTTTGGCTCTTTTAAATACACTGGTAATATATCCTTTTTACAATTGTACTATTGCAAGGGAGCAGACCTCTCCCTAACAAGGCATAAGGGCCAGGCAGGGCCTGCTCATGCAACTACTTCCGAACCTCTGCAGTGAACTGTCCATTGGGTCAACTGTACATCATGTAGTTAGCAGAAAACGATGATAAAATGTTCCAGAATAACTGTGAAGTTGGTGTTTGAAGTGGTTGTATGAATGACAGCTATTTATCCAAATACATTTCTGCATGAATCAGATTATTGTTTAAAATAAAATCTGGTTTGATGTGAAAGGTCCCCAAATACAATCCCACTGGAATATTTTAGAGATCATGTTGGCAAACTTTGCAAACTTTACTCTGCACCCACAGAAGTACACTTAAATCTGATTGGAATTTTCCTCATAAACTGCATTGACGCTCTGATTGGGTAAAACTGCAAAAATAAATAAATAAATAAAAATATAATAGTCTAAAGAGAATTATGAGATTTCTAATAACAAGGAAATGATGTAATGTAATGTAATGTTTCAACAAAGTACACCAAACTGTACTAAGCACTGCCTTTGCCTTATATTTTCTGGAAAAAGCAAATCTCAAAAGTCTCTTCAATAATGGAGGTCCATTTTATCCATAATACAGTAGTTCTAAGAAAGAAATTACAAGCCTGAAGCAATTTTCCATGAAACTTACTTTAATACTTGAACTTAAATAGCACCCAGTCCTGTGAGGAAAACTAAACAGGCCAGAGTATTTTCTCCATTTCTGTGTTTACACCTTTTCTTTTTCTTCTGAAAGGAAAATCATGCTAATATGTTACAAATTAATGCTCATGAAAACTCTGTCTTTGTACCAAGGCTCACTTATTTTTTTATACACTGTATAGCACAATAGGCACAATTTCCAGTTTAAAATAAATAAAACATTTAAATATTTTTAAGCTTTGTGTGGTTATAGTGGCAGGACAATGTCCCTCAGACAAGCCCCACTCAATCAATCTAATAAACCAAAACTGATGTTCTCTCAATTAACCACTGCCTCTTTTTAGTAGAGCCCATTAATGACATCTGCTTTTACGATATACTGTCTGAACCATTTTGTCACTGGCTACAACAAAGAGCAACCAGCTCTGCCAGTCCAGTGACTTTTCATGGAAGTTCAAAGTTGGCACACATTAGGGTGGTATTAGGATCAGATTTTTTTTTTCTCCTTTCCCAAATATAGATCAAAGACTTATGCACTGGGATAAAAAGCTGGTTGTTTATTTAAATAGTTCCTGTATTTGTTTCCCTGTGCTGAGAGATTTTCACTTGAACAAACTCCCTCATCCATCCAAAACATGAAAGTTGAAATGCTTGTGAGAAGAAAGGGTTTGTTTAAAGAGTGAAGAGAAATATATTGGAAAACGAATACATCATAAAACCAATAAGCATGAGGAAAAGTCAACTCAGAATTCTCTGTCAACTTCTATGACACTATTAAGAAACATTTGACTTCTTTGTAGTGGGGGGAAAAGAAGCTTCATATAGCTAGATTCCTTTAAAAATGCAGCACCACTTTCTTATAACTGCATTATTACAACAGGGAATAAATAGTTGTGTTTTTGTATTTTTTGGTTGCATCTACACATTTTGTATCTGTCAATGCTATGCAACCAAACATACCATACAAAATAGGACACATTTTCAGTTTTACTGAGATTTTAAATGAGTGTTTAAAATATGAATGACCTAATTAGCATTTTTACTACTGGGTGTACACAAGATGCATGTCAATCATGTTAATGCTGATGTAGTAGATTTCTGTTTCTGGCTAGAGAATAATACAAATGGGAAGATCCACAAGAAGTGCACAAAATTTGTGCTACTTTTGATAACACTATTAAACACTTAGGAAGTGCATCCTAAAATGTGTTGAGGTGGACTTACTGTATAACTTACTATGTAGACCACTGATATAAGTTCTATTATTATTTATTGATTGTTGGTTGTTATGTATCCACAAAGAAATTTTAGAAGAGACGTACAATCAAAACCTTGTGTATTTTTTTACATTTTTTATCTGCAGTTGAATAAGTGGAAAGCACTTGCTTCCTACACATTTGCATACTAAATCAGCCAGAATTTGATAATTAACCACTGGTAGCGAGTTCTTTGCTCTCTGTGCCAAGACTTAATTAAAAAGCCTCTACAATATAACATTTCCTAAAGTCCTATGGCTTTCATGCCAGCCTGTGTGAGGTCATTTGGACTATTCAGAAGGATTTTAATAATTTAGTTCTAAGCATTTCTATCTTTTTTGTTGCTTGTGTGACAATGGTGTCATTGTGTAGTTTAATGTATCTCCGCCACGCTCAGCAATGTTTTGGCTTTTTCAGTAAAAGTGTGTACTCTGTTAATGTGGGTGCAGAACATAATGAACCCATTATAATTTAATGAATATACAGTTTTGTGTGTCATCTCTGCTAATAAAAGCACAAGTCTTTTAGCACAGTGTGTTGGTAGCAGGAGTCGATCAAAATCACTTCCATGCTGGGATGCACAGAAACTTCCCTCTATTGACTTCCCTCCAGCTTCCAAGTTCTACTTCCTGGTAGTCGATTCACTTTGTACACAGCGGGAAGCAGTTGTTTTACTCTGGTAAAACAATTGACGCACAAGGAATAGAAAAAAAAAACAAATAAATATGAAATTAGTACACTGTGGTGGTGACATAAGTATAGATGCAGTGCAAATAATTGCGGATGCAAAATTCAAATTGCATTGCATCCTATGTAAACTTAAATGCAATGCAAATTACTCAACACACACAAATAATGATCCGCAGTTACGATAATGAGGGTCTCAATGAGCACATCGATATATATTTTTTAGTTAGTAGTACAGAGAGCAGTAGTTGCTGTATGACATTTGTGTAGCATAAAAATACAAACCAAAAAAATGAGGACGGGCAGAAAAGTCTTCTTGCTGCACAGAAAAGAAAAGTTTTCTGAGAAAGAGCTGAGAGTCTTAAAGGCTAAGGTCACTCAGCGTGAAACAGTTGTTTGGAAAAGCCTTAGCCAACATCAGTTATGCTAGTATTCTTAGACAAGGATATGTCTTGGCCTGCTCTTTTTAGCATGACATCCAGAAATTTGCCTAGCACTCTGGGAAATGGGGATTGGGCTATACCTCCAGACATTCCAACTGTGGTCTGAAAGGAACCAAAGGCTAAGTAGTGCAGGGAACACAGCACTTTGACATGAGGGATAGCAGTCCCTAGACTGACAGTGGGGTCTAGCTCATCCCTCAATCCAGCTATTAGGTCTAGGATGACCTGCGGAGTGAGACGATAATGCTTTAGCACCACATCCCCTGGCATCCCAAACAAAGTGACTGGGAATATGCATGGTCTTCTTCGTCTTGCCCTTCTCTGAACCTGTTCCTGTTTCTCCTCAACAAGCGTTAAGTGCTGTCGCATCAGTGTGTGCTTTTATACAGCTCTTAATTACTTGCTTCTACAATTCCCTTTAAAGTTAAGGGTAACCAGTCATTATGTTTAAAAATGTACTGCCAGGTTAACTGAAAAGTGGAGTTATTTATCCTCAGAGAAAGACCAGTGTTCCCTTAAAGATTGTGCTGCTGCATGCACATATCTCCCTAGAGTACATGCTTTATTTATTGATCATAATTAATTTTGACATTTACAACGTTAGGATGTTTTTGTACATCAGGCAGCATTCGTTTCAAGTGAATTTCTAAACAGTTGACATCCAAGTGACCAATTAAACTTTATCACCAACCTAACATGCACACAGCACAGCAGTTTTTATTTGTTAATACTCCAAAGAGAGTTGAACTGAGCAGGCAAAGTTACTATCTTTTTTCTGGCTGTGCTGCAAGTGGTTCATTCACAATAGCTCAGTCCAAAGCAAAATTACTTTTTAGAGGAGGCGAAAATGCAAAACGCTTAAGATGTAGTAGATGGATACGTTTTTACTGGAATCATTGCTTTTGTCACTCGTGTGTATATACAATTTTAAGGATATTTAAAAAACTACAATGCAAAACCTAGAAAGTTACCAAACACATAGGGGCCTGTTATCCATGTATTGCAGTCCAGTGAGTCTGTGATTTTTGAAAGACTAAAAATATAACTAAACAGTTCAGTGTGTAAGGTCTTTTATGGTGTAATGCTTAACTGGGTATATTTAGGTATGACATCAAGCTTTGGCCCACTCTGATCGCCCCGCCCCCTCTCCTCTCTCAACATCAGTCATCAATTCTCAGTCCTCTAACAAAATGTCTTCTTGGTTCTATTCCCTGTATTAACAATAGAGGAGTAAGAAACAAAGGAAAAAATAATGAAACAATTATATATGGCTATTGTCAGTTCATAATGAACACAACCTTGTCTTCCTCTGCTAAATGTTACTAAGTTTTGTTAGCAGATACACCAAGTAGCTGTGTCTTTGATAGAAACAATTAGATTGCTTTGATTTAAAATTGTTCTCTGACAGGAGATAAATCATAAACTGCTGTCTCAAAGGAAAACCAGGGACATATGCTTTTAATCATATTGCCAATTGTCATATTAGTATTTTTATTTTATATGTTTTATATTTGGTTCTAAAATTTGTATGTGTGTTGTCTACCTTCTTAAAAGCTCTATCAGAAGAATACAGAATAGATTATTCTCTCAATGCAAAACACAAGAGGTAAGAGTCCAAAAATACAATCCCACAAACACAAAACACTCAAACACAAGTATGCAAACACCATTTTAAAACGATATACAGCTGAGGGGATTTTGGAGTTACTGTACAAAGCTAATTAATTCCCACAACCTTACTTGTAATAAATGGCAATTCCCTATGTTCTGTAGGTACAGTATTACTTTCTGGGGTCTGAAAGAACTACACATTATGGCAAGCATTAAATGAATGAGGACATTAAAAACTGGTCATTACTTCAGGGTCCTTGTAATAGCTGTGCCTTTCTGATACAGTATAACTTTCAGAAGCAAAGCCATCCAACTGGAGCTTGGCACAAGTACATCTCTTACGATCTTGCAAATGCTACTGTACTTTCCAATCAGCCAGGCTACTGAAATACCCCAATTATCCCTAACAATATACTGTGTCAGCAAGATCTGTAAATAAAATCTACAATAAAACATCTGGTTTTTGATAATCTTCAAAGGCAGCGATTAGTGTGCTGCCCTGGTCACAGTTTAAGAACAAGGTTCCACTTTGTTAATCTAATACTACATTGTGACAAACATGACAGTATATAAAAACACTGATCTACACACAGGATCTCTTTAGTTAATTCAGCGGCAGGCATTGCCTCCTAGACAATTGACTAAGGCAAAAGTCAAGTGTCCTAAGCCAATGCCATAACACATATATGAAAGAGCAGCCTCTAAAACAAATAGCCTATACAGTATTTCGCATTTCTAGTTTTAGTTCTGATGAGAGATTGCTAAAGTCTGGCATATTTTAGTTGGTTCTGACAGCCCACTAGCACAACCTCTGTTATCAGAATTTAACATTAAAAGTTCTGAGACATCCAACACCTGATGTCAGCTAGGCAAGCAGCTAATAACACCCCAGCAGAAGTATTTCCTGGCTTTAAAAGGCAAATATAGCCAAGTATTATCAGCATAACAATGTAAATCCACTCCATGTCTACGGATGATGTCACCTAAAGGTAACCTATATAAAGAAGGACCTAAAATAGAGCCCTTTGGAACAACACAGACAATGCCGATTCCACCTCCCCAACATAGACTAACTGAAATCTATCGGATAGATTAGACCTGAACTAAGATAGGACACCTTCCACAAATACCCACTGAATCAAGATGATTCAATAAAATGGAGTGGTCCACAGTATCAAAAGCAGCTTTTAGATCTAGGAGAATTGAGGGAAAGTCAGAGTCAGAGCTTATCAACATGATTTACTACAGTAATAAAGACCATCTCTTTGCTATGTGCAGCACAAAATCTAAAAATGTTTCCTGTACAATATTAAGAGCTAAACATTTGTGTAATTGATTACATACAACTCTCCCTAGAACCTTCGCTAAAAATGGCAGATTGGAGATTAGCCTGTAATTATTCAGGACATTGGAGTCCAAGGACTAATCGATATAATTATGAAGGGATCCTCTGTAGATTTGTATTTTGAAAATAATTTAAGCGGTCATTGCAGCTATAAGAGGAGTCAATGTTAAGGTTGGGAGTATTAGGGGGAGGATGTACTAATTTATATAGGGAAGCAAATCGAGGATTGCCTAAAATTCAACAACTTAACATTTAACTTTTATATGTAATCAATAGCTGGTTATCGTTTACCATTTCTGCCGTCTGGATATCATGTTAAAAATTGTTCCTAAATTATATGGCATACTTTACCCATGACAAAGACAGTACTCTAGCCAACGAATGCAGACTTGTTCTAATTTTGCCCTAAATAGCACATACTGTTTACGTTTGCAGTCATGGACAAATCAGACTTTTGACAATGACAAATGAATCTGCATAACTCCCTAAGGCTTCTTGATATCTGAATTTAAAGTATAAATATACAGTTTTCAATTATTTCTTTCACAGTATTCTTAGACAGCATGTAGTTGTGCACAAATAAGTGATGAAATATCATTCACTTGTATGCTAAGTGACCACCACACTCTCAAAAACGTGTGATTGAGAGCATTTATAGCCCCTTGAAACCCTGACCATAAAATGGGTATGAAATGCTGAAATGCTTAACCCTGGAAGGTCAGCGTCCTGTTTCACAATTGCATAACCGTAGCCCTTAAGGTTAAACTAACAGACATTAGGATGAAAGACTCCCATATCTAGTTAACAGGCAACCCTTAAAGCACCACCATAAGTTTCCTCTGTAGCAAGCATAGGGATATGAGTGACCACTGTATGACCCAAGTCATCACCCTGTACCAAAAGAAAATGTTCCATGCAACTCACAATGTGTCAAATACATGTGAGCTAAAATCTCAAATTTATGAGCAGACCATCTAAAGTGGGGCATTGTCCACCCCTAGTAGAAAATCTGGGTAAACAAAAAAAAAAAGTTACCTTTGTAGCCTGTCAAAGACACCTCTGATAGGTTCTGAATTTTTTAAATACTTCTAAGGATAAGGATCTACAATGCTCCTCTGCAGCTGCTTTAGTCATTAGGAAGTGCTTTTGAGCGTCATGTATGGTTCTTACCTCTAAGGGTGAGTGGCTTTAAAGTGTCACCATGCTTGTTAAATGCTTTTTATGTGTTACTCACCATGATATTTAATGACACGGTTATTCCTTCGGTGGTATCTCCTTTGTAAAAAGCAGTATGTCCTGCATCAACATACAGCAGTTAAACAAAATAAGGTAGTAAAAACTCAGGATACAGTTTGTTATATTTCTTAATGGTCTGCTGGCATGTTAACAGCACAAATGGGGCTAAACCGTTAAAGGTTTTATTTACAAAGCTGTAATACATACAAAGGTATGTTTTTGTTAAATATTACAACAAACTAATTGACAGGGTCTAGCTAGTGGCTTAGCAGAACGCTCTTCCTTAAAGTTGCAAGTTCACATTCAGTCTGAGTTGACAGAATTAAAATTATTTAATAGATGGTCACCACCTACTGTATCCTACTTAGACATCATAACCTATCCTATTTTGATTTTAAAAGTTTCACTTTTGACTCATCTGTCCATAGAACATTGTTCCAGAACTCTTGAGGATCATCCAGGTGCTTTATGGCAAACTTGAGACGAGCATTCATGTTCTTCTTAGTGAGCAGTGGTTTCCGCCTTGCTACTCTGCCATGAATCCCATTTTTGCTCAGTGTCTTTCTGATGGTGGAGTCATGAACACCGACCTTAGCCGAGGCGAGAGAGGCCTGCAGATCCCTAGATGTTGTTCTAGGGTTCTTTGTGACTTCCTGGACGATTGTACGCCTTGCTTTTGGAGAGATTTTGGCAGGACGGCCACTCCTGGGAAGATTCACTACTGTGCCAAACTTTCTCCATTTGAACAATATGACTCCGACTGTGGTCTGGTGGAGCCCGAGCCTTAGAAATAGCTTTATAACCCTTTCCAGACTGATAGGCGTCAACGTTTTTTTTCCTGAGGTCTTCAGGAATTTCTTTTGATCATTTCATGATGTGCTCTAGAACCTGTGTGCTGACAACTTCACTCTGATGGTAAGGGCCAAAGTTAGTCAGATTTATATTGGGTAGGGCTGGCCCAAATCAGGCCTGATTGTTAACCAAAGTATTCAAACAGCTGACCCTAATTATCCCTTTAATTGAGTTGAGGGGGGGGGGGGGGGGGGGGGGGGGGGGATAACTTTTTCACACCTGAAGATTGCATGTTTGATTATCTTGCACACCAAACAAATGAAAGAAGCACCAAACTTTGGTGTCATTTTTTTTCTCTCAGACTCCCTATATATACTACTACAACCCACAAAAAGATCTGAACAAATTCAATGTGAAAAATGTGCAAAAATGCAGAAAATCAGACAGGGGGCAAATACTTTTTCACAGCACTGTACTTCATGCCAAATACAGAGTAAAGGATCTATATGTCTCATTAGGCTTGGAAATGTAAAACAAATTATATGAATTAAATTATTCTAGACATGTGCTTAATAAACACATTTTCTTTCATACTGAATGTGTGCTCTGGTGTAAACCATACGGTTCAGAGGAGCTTTTACAGTGGATTAAATAGGTGGCAAGATCATGAAAAAAATGCTTTAAAAGATAAAACATTTCAGCATTATTCCTTGATTCAAAAAGAGACCCTTAGCTACATGCAAGTTCCGTTTTTGTTTTCTTTCTCTGAATATAGCCAAGCCCCTTGCAGGCTGATTTTCAATGGAGATCTTCACATGAATCTGATTATAGGGCTGTAACAAGATGTGTAAAACCAATGGTCTTTCCTCCCTCAACAGCTGACTGAATTATATCAACTGAAATTCGTAGAAAATAGTTGTGATAAATTAAAGATCAGTACACTTAGCAGGGGCAATGCATTAATTCTAATCTGACCTGGGGAGAATTGTAGGGCTACTGTGCATTACACTGACTATAACAGCAAAATGGTAGTGTAGATACAAGGTCATTGACAGAATCACATTGGTATTAATCTGTGCCCACTGCTAATCCATTGTAGTACCATTGCAGTCTGCCACTGTATTGGGGCCACTATATTTCAAACCCATTGTGTATATAATATAACCCTACAATCTAGATAAAGGGCACTCAGACACCTCCAGAAAAAATAAAATACCACAATAAACACACTGAGGGGCACATACAATTAAACTTAGGGTTACATAAAAAAAAAAAAAAGCCATCCCAAAGTAATTAAGCTCAGACCATTCTAAAAGCATGGTCTCTCACTTCTGAAGTAAATATGTATAAACAAGCTATTGCACAAGGGTAGTTAAATCATAAATAAATCCCATTAACCCTGCAGAGCATTCATTTAAATATAAACCTTAAATGTGTTGAATATGCAGTTGAAGTGCCCTGTACAGATGCAAAAAATAAGATTGTGCTATGTTCTCTGCAGGCATCAGAAATCAGCTATATTTATTTTTATATCAGCAAATGGGTGTTTTTAAACCAAACTTTTAGTTGGGAAAAAAGCAGCAAAAATGTTTGAAATGCTAACAATCAAGAACAAATCCCATTAAATCACTTCCTGTGCAAAGTTAAACTTGTTTTAACAAATGTTTAATTGCATGGATGGGTAAATGCAGACAGAAAATTGCAGTCAACTTAATTTTAAAATAGTTATTTGGCTTTTGCAAGTAAAACATTGTGGCTAGGCTGAGACCTGCCCTGTAAAATATAGTTTTGTTTCATTATAAATATGGTTTGGTGGAATTTGTTTGATGTTTTGTAATAAAAATGTATACTTATCTTAATTAAAAGTATGTGCTGGATATGGCAGGGCCTAATTAAAAGGAATGTACAGCAGGTGGCCAGGTGTCAATTGTATATTTGATGATCAATTAACACTGGTCACCTGCCTTTAAAAAGTGTCTGGAAAGCCAAGCCCTTTGTTTTCTATTTTGTTGTTCTTTGTTCTTTGTCAGCAAACTGGAAGTTAATTGGCTGGGAATTCTCACAAGTGCTCAGGATTAGTTTAGGGGATTTTAATCTCAGCCCAGTTTATCTACAGTGTGGTAGGGAGAAGGTTCCTGAAGTGGGAGCAGCATTGGATGGCAACCTTTTGTTTTTAGCTGTTTTGCCCACTGTGTTTTGTTTTGTGTTTTTGTATTATGTACACCTGTGTGCATGTCCTTCTGCACTAGTGATGCCATTGCTGTTACCCTATTGGTGGCCAGCAACCACTGCCACTGGCTGTTTGTTAATAAAATCTGGACACCTGAGCGGTGTTTCAAATGCAAACCCTCTGTCTCTCTCAAATATCTCTGCGGATAGCTGCACAGTGACAGAACCCTCTATTAAAAACATCTATTATTATTTAGACTTCTGTGCTTCTGCCAAGTTAATGTAACAGTGTTCATAATGTTTACTCACTATACATGAATTATACTGCAAATATGTTTTCTATATCAGTAGCATCAATTAAAAAAACAACTAATTCTAAAAATACAAAATGGGAGCAGACAGGAATGTTTGGCCTTTTTGGGAGGGAACTGAAGTTACAATTTCCATGAGTCAGGCATCTTTTATTGAAGTAAAAGAAGGGACTGGAACAACACAAACACTTGCATTAGGAGCATGGAAACAACAGAAGGGGAGAAACATGTGTTATCTAATGTATTACCTGAAGCATCTCGCCCAGATATGTACATATCTTTAAGTGTGTAGAAGTATTGCCATTGTGGGTAGGCTATAGATGATATATAACCCATTTATTGTTTTGTTTGTTACGTTACGGTTTTTTAAACGTGAATTTTGAAGCACACTGTACATGAGCGTCTTCAAAGCTATTTTAAAAAAGAAGCCACCGTTAACACTTGCATGAATATATTTTTATAAATGAAATGACCCCTCCCACTCCCCCCCTCATGTGGTGTGTCAGAGAAGCTGCAGCATACCCTTTGTGTGGTGCCTTGAATTTCTGGTTAATACTAGCATTTATCCCGCATTAGCTCATGAGACGCACAGAATTTCGATTTAATCAGCCCCCAGATTATTATTTGTGGCCAACTGATAAAATTGTCAGTGTATATTCTTTACAGTCCCATATGGTATGTGTAACAGGCCTAATAAAGCGGTTCAGGCCATTTCCATGGATCTTGGCCCTGGATCATAATATAGACTTCAGTTAAAAGAAATTGTGCATTTTAAAATTTAAAAAGTGGGCTGTACAGCTGTACACACTGACCCAAAACATTCCAACATTGCACAGTGACTGGTCTGCTTTATTTATTACTAAATTTAAAAAATAAATACATTGCCAACATGCAATACTAATATATGTTAATTGAAGTACAATGAAGACATCTGTAATAGCTAATATATAGCATTTCCTTTAGTTTGACTTTATCCAGAGAATAATTAAAAAAACAAAAAAAAAAACACAACTGACCAACTATTGTGTCTAAATTCGTATTTAAACAGACCACTAGGGAAGCTGTGCTGTAAAGCCAACAGAGCGAGCGATATAAAAAAAAAAAGGCAGACATAATCTCATCTGCAGCCTAATATTGTGGAAGGACACCTGGAATATAAATGTGTCTGGATAGGCTGGGACTTTTTTATGATTCATTGTCAGCTGTTGTCTATAAGAGATAGAAGTATACACAGAGCATGGCATTCAGTGCTTTCAGTTTTTACAAGCCCGATGCAGTACCAACTGCTCTGTAATGAACATCTGAAACCAGTGATGCTTCAAGCTGCAGGTGTTCCTCACAATATCTTTGGTTTTGCTCACCAAGGTTCTCTGAATTTGAGAATGATATTTACTACAGAGGTCACCAGAAAATGAGGATTCCTTCATGAATGTCACATAAACAAACACGAATATATTTCTCTTCTTTAAAAAATGAGTGCATGCTGGATGAGCGCACAAAAATGTTCAATTTTGATAGAAAACATATCGATGCACAAGCACTGCTTCCAAATATGTATTTAGTTGTTTTTAATATTGATACTGTGACGGACCCTGTGTTGCAGGAATATGTGGGAACTCGTGGCACTACCTGTGATGTCACAAGAATATAAGGGTAGCTCTATACGTTTGGCAGTAAACCAATAGGGGTTGAGCACTGATTACTACCTTTTAATAAAACTCCTTACCAAGACGGTGAACCTCAAATAACTCACACTCAACACTGGCATTCTCATAGGAAAAAGTTGTATTTCATTATTTTACGCAATTGGCAAATTACAGTTTTCTGTTACAGTAAATCACATAAGCCTTTGAACATATATTACAATTCATTCTTTTACCTCTCTGCTTGAAAGATGCATAACTAAGAACCTATAATAAAAATGCACACAGCATTCAGTTGCAGCATTGGTTATAGTAATTTACACAACTCAAAGTTTTCCAAAGCGTAGTTAGTTACATGAATAATTGTTTAAGAGGCTAAACTGTATATATCTTGGTTTACTTATTAAGCTGCAACATAGGTCATTTATCTGTTGTTCTTGTGGTTTTCTTTGTTATTGCCGTTTTCAGTTTGAACCACACAAACACCTTTTGCTGTTTAGACAATGTGCTGACAGTTAAATTATTTAAGAAAGGCTTTGTTTGCATTAGTATAAAAAAAACCAACAGTTTAAAAAGCAAGTAGCAGGGTTCTGAAAAATATAGCGTTCCATGACCCCACGTGTTGCTGCAACTGTTTAAACAACGTACCTGTAATTGTTCTTTTCATTGTTAACATCCTGACAGCTTTTTACACTTATAACTTTAAAGTCTGTTTCAAAATGGCCACTTAGAGCACTGAGGTTTGAGATCTGTCCTCCAAATCAGTGGTGCTCAAACCTTTTTTTATACCGCCCCCTTTTCTTGACATATATTTTGATTGGGTTTTCACAAAATAAATATTTATTTTGCCAGCTAAATCTGAAGCTAGCATGCAAATAAGCCACCTGCCCATTGAAATGTTTGATTTGGCATTGTATGCTGCAGAGCTGCCCTTACACTCCGAGAGCCAATCCCTTCAGACTAGTCAAGGCTGCGATTGTGGATCTCTGTGAGGCGATTAAGGACGATTCAGAGTGTCCGTTAGAAAGGAATATAGCCCTACCTGTCCATCTTAAAGTGGTATCGGCTTTGGGTTTCTATGCCTCTGGGTCATTTTAGCATCCTGGAGGAGATAGGGTGGGCATTAGTCAACTGGGAACAGCGAATGCGCAATTTGAATTCATTTGAGTAAAAAGAGATTCTCCTGCTGCTTTGCGAACAGAGAATACATTTGAATACTGCCTTGAGAATCAGTGGAGCAGATATATAGAGACAAAAATTACATAATTACATAATTTGATGGCAAAAACAGGATTTGTATAAACAGCATTTCTTTTTTCTTTCATAGTGGCCCACATGCCAAATCCATCAGACAGATGTGGCTGGAGAGTTTACCTGTACGTGCCAGCTGGATTTGCACTCAGCAATCTTGGAGGGACCTGAGCCAAGAATGACTGCTTTGAATTTAGAATGAGTTCATTCCTGACTGCTGGCACACTTAACAAGACTTCTACTCTGCACTCTCTTAATGGTCATTTAAAAACTATATATATTAGACTTGAAAATGAAACCAAAATAATAGTCTGGCACCTTTTTGTTCCAAAAGCTTACTTTTCTCGTTTCCTTTTTGAGATAAGGAGATTTGTTTGTGTCAAGAATAAACAGAAAATAATGTAACAATTTTTCACTAAGAAGCATAATTGCAAAAGAGATGATGGAGCCAACTTTTTTAATAGCTTCATAGAGCTTCTCCAAAGTCACCATGTTGGGTTACTTAGCAACACCAAAAGCTGTCCAAACAATGACAAGGGTTAAACAGCCATCCTGCTGAAACAAGATCTGTGCTTTAACACAATATTAAACCTTATCAAAGTAAAGTGTTCCGTTCTAAATTTTCAGCTGACAATTAATTTATGCACCACCAGTTATCTACCCAGAGCATTAAATTCTTTCATACTCAGTGGTATTTCTGCTATTTGCCCATGGCGTGCTCACATTGCAGTTTCTGTAACTGTATGTCCCCAAACCTCTCCTGTTAGGATCCCAAAGCCTCCAGCTGGGTTGAAATGTGAGCTACACACATTTTTTCAACTGTGTTTGTCACTTACACTGTATGACTGGCTATCCATGCTGCATATCAGGAAGTTATTTAAGTGGTAGATGAAAGCTCTACCGTGTGTAGACCATGATGGGAGTTATGCATCAGAAGCTCTTTAATATGAGCCATTAAAACTGTAAAAGTCTCTGAAGTAGCTAATCATGGAAAGAGAAAGGTATTGCAGGGCAGCTCTAAGGGAGGAGAAGGTAACATAAGAACATAAGAAAGTTTACAAACGAGAGGAGGCCATTCGGCCCATCTTGCTCATTTGGTTGTTAGTAGCTTATTGATCCCAGAATCTCATCAAGCAGCTTCTTGAAGGATCCCAGGGTGTCAGCTTCAACAACATTACTGGGGAGTTGATTCCAGATCCTCACAATTCTCTGTGTAAAAAATGTGCCTCATATTTTCTGTTCTGAATGCCCCTTTGTCTAATCTCCATTTGTGACCCCTGGTCCTTGTTTCTTTTTTCAAGCTGAAAAAGTCCCTTGGGTCGACACTGTCAATACCTTTTAGAATTTTGAATGCTTGAATTAGGTCGCCACATAGTCTTCTTTGTTCAAGACTGAACAGATTCAGTTCTTTTAGCCTGTCTGCATATGACATGCCTTTTAAGCCTGGAATAATTCTGGTCGCTCTTCTTTGCACTCTTTCTAGAGCAGCAATATTTTTTTTATAGCGAGGTGACCAGAACTGCACACAATATTCAAGATGAGGTCTTACTAGTGCATTGTACAGTTTTAACATTACTTACTAGCAAGTAACATTACTTACTATAGGAGAAGGGAGCAGGTTAGGTTGTGCGAGGTGAGGGAGGAAAAATAGACTGTGGCGGTACAACACTGAGTAAGCCAAAGTTATATTTGTTAGTTAGGTAGGCCTACAAAATAAAGTGGTTGTAATTCTATAAAAAATTTTAAAAAACCCTTACATTACAAGTCTGAGCATTTAGCAGCCACACCATACCCTACAACAACTCAGGGACACAAACATATCCTCTTAGATCGGCATAAAAAACACTGGCCACTTAACCACTTTTTCCACCTGAATGTTCATAAATATATATATACAGTTTGTGCCATGACGTAGCAGCAAGTATCTACCGTCTGACCGTAGCCCACTAGAGCCGGAAGCTGATGGTACTGAATCATTTTCTAATTCCAGTTTGAACTACACTGGCTTTTTTTTTTCATTACACTGCAATGTTTGCATCCCATTGACTCTGGAAGTCAAAACTATAATTAACAAGGTGAAGTAGGATTTAATCCACTAAACCAACACATAAACTCACTTAATTGTACATAATACTGTAGTATCAGTCTCAGTATCTGCTAACTTCATTAAATGATGCTAATGGGATGTAGCAATGTGACAGAGCTGGTTACTGCCATGTCTCTGTATCACGTCATAAAGATATGTGTAGTGACATACGGTGCATTAAGTTTACAAGCATAAGGAGCTCTCCACAGCCCACAGGTTAGTGTCTATTTTAGTGAGGAGCAGCACTACAGTAACAGTACCTGAAGAGAGAGACCACCATGCTAGTATATTAGAATTATAAGGAGAGAGTTATTTATATTAAAACAAGGAACTGCTTTTTTTAAAAAGAATAAATAATAAAAATACAGTGGAATCCATTTAAAAGACCCAAACATATTAAACACAGCCGCATTCATCACCTCATTACCTAACCGTCTGCCCAGTCGAGGATGGGGGTGGTGATTACATCAGCCTCACCTAATGCAAGGTACTGGCTACCCTTAACCCCAGTTTAGACAATTACATCAAATTTCCCTTCCATCTAAGAGCTCGACCAAACTACTCTCAGCGTGCAGCACTACATTTACCCAGAAACATACCTCAAACCATAAAAGTAACAAATATGTAACATCAATTCTGTGTAACAATATAGTTTTTAAACAATGTGGAAGTCCAATCTTAAAATAAACAATTACATTACAGGCATGTTAAAATTGATCCATGCGTCCATACCTTTGCATTATATAGCTTTATAATATACAGGTTGTTCCTACACTTTACATATGTAAACACATATTTTATATAGTTTGACGATATTCTTCATATCATTTTTTTTAGATACATTGAAAATATGTTTTCTTTCCATATGGGTTTCCCCTGCCTCTACAATATAATATTTTAAAGTGGCTAATCATATTACTACTACTATTTATAATAATCATAACAAATACTAATAACAATGATGATGCTCTGTATTCCAAAAAATATTTAAAGTGTCTCCAAATGTGCAAATAATACATACAGAAATAAAGTGAGAAAATCATATAAAATCTATAAACTAACTTTGCCCCTGCAACACTGTTCAAATTGATTAGCTTAGGGGTGTTGTGTGCATTTATTATTGAAGATGGTTCATGACATTTCAAATATGAAGTCTCCAAAAGCTGGGAGATGTTTAGTAATTAGATAGAATGTAATGTATATGTCAGCTCCACTTTAACACTGTTTTGTGTGAATGACAGGGATTCTAAACAGTTCAAACTAAGTACAGTGCAGTCCGTTTATAAGAATCACATCCATCCCGGGTGTTTTGATTCTTATAAGCAAACCGATATGATTACTGTGGTGCACAATGGCCTTTGAATTAAAATGACATTACAGTACAGTATTTTACTGTCACGTACCACTGCATTTAAGCATCTGTGGCTTACTTATTTTCTGTTGGGATGCAAATCTCACAGTTTTTCACTAAGCGGAAATGCAAGGCTCCGTAACCCCCTCCCTCCCCTCCCCTCTCCTCTGTACTCGGTATTTATTCATTGAAGGTGTATTCACTTTACTGAAACACATTTTCACTAAGAGAGAACACAAAAAACATACCTGCTCAATGCAGTGGTGCAGTCACATTTGATTACAAACAGTGTTTCCTGCATCATTGCACTATCCATGATGTGTACGTACCTAATCACGTGAGATGTGACCAAATTCAAATTCAAAAACACCTTTATTGGCTGTACATGTCATTGGACTTGATCAAGTACTGTATTACATGTAGTCAGTTTGCTCTGAAATGATTCTTATAAGCTGATTGCTTGACTATTACAAGTAGATTATTTTACATTGGTTAGTATAGGAACGATTTTGTCCCAGTGGTTTTGATCACCATATGCGGTTGATTCTTATATCAGTGATTCTTATAAACAAAGTACACTGTATCTTGAAAAGGATTTTGTGGAGTTAGGTTTGCATTTACAGTATGTACTGTATATAGAATTAAGTGGATGCAAAGGAGAATCAGAGTCTGCGTCAAGGAAAAATATGTAAATTACTTCTCAGCATTTCAAATTAATATGGTTTGATTGTAAGCATTAATACTGCATGGCTATATGAGGGCACACATGAATTATGTCAAGGGTATTCACCTGGAATATCTTTGTATTGTGATTAGACATACTGTAGAATTTCACCCAAACAGAGGGCTGAACGGAAAACTAAATGGAAAACTGCTGTAGAAGCCATTCAGATCTGTGTTGTCCTCCGGCACTATGGGTCTGTTGGCTTCGCTGTAGACCCGCAGCACGAAAAAAGACGACTCGGCAGGACACGTTTCGGAGGATGTATCCTGCCACCATATCCCAAGTTGGCACGGGAGTTGCAAAGGTGAACCGGGTTAAAAATAATAATTTGGCATTCCAAATTGGGGAGAAATCCGGGGTAAAAATCATTGCCAGTGACTAAGTTAAAGATTTTTTTTTTTCCAAAACTCTCAGATGTGTTCTCAAAAAAAGAGACCAATAAGCAGTCAATAAAATAATATACAGTCAATTCTTGTTAAAACAGATTAGATATATTTCCTGAGAATGTAGATTTCTACATGGTCCCAGCTAAATGTAGCAGTTGCTTACCTGTATTGTAAAGCCCTTCTTATAATACAAATTCACTTAACACAAATTTCCTGTTAGTGCTAATTATTTTGTAGCCCTTCCAGGGGAAAACTATTTCAAATAAATGAATTGCCCTAGTTTGAAAAGCTGAGTGCAAAGAATATTGGAAAATGTATTAACTTGCATCCAATTACAACCTCTGTTCTGTATTTTAGTGCTGTTTTGATCCTATGATGCATTTTGAATTGCCATGGTGCTCACGCATCAATGCCATTTCCATGAAGCACTGCAAAAATGTACACTATCCTTGCAACAAAAGTGGAGAGGTTAAACGCTGTGAATAATGTACCTCCATAGAAGAAAAAGAAAGATGTTGCTGCAGATTTCAACATCCCCACGAACACCTTGTAAATCATTCAGAAAACCAGGATACAATAATACAGGCCTATGAACAGCAAACTGTGGATGCAAGTCGTCAGTGTTTCTGTATAAGGAATAAACTGGTGCTGGAGTGCTACCAGCTGTATCAGTAACAATAAATTATAGCCTATAAAGGCAGACCTATAGGTGTGTAAACAACCATAATGTAGGGAAAGGATTTAAGATTACTGTTACTTATAATACTGCTAAATATGGGATTGTTCATCATTTTTATGAACTTGCATTTTTATTGGAATAACAGCAACATTACATGTGCTGATCAAGATGTTCAGATTCATGATTTGTTCAGATTATTGTACGTAATCTGTACCATACTAAAATTACTAAAAAGTAAAAAGAAGGAGGAAAGGATTTTTGTTGCTAGGCATAATGTACTGACCTTGATTTACAGCAATCATATATGCTTCAAGTACTCATCTGCTTGGGGGTTTCGTGCCTTATTGTTGGTGTCAGTAACTGCATGACGACCTTTGCCAAGCCATGTTTTAACATAATCTGGTTTAAGATGAAAAATAAGTTGAGTGTATGCAGCTTGTCGGACTCCTCAGAGAAGTTCATTATTTAATTTGATGGAAACCGTAAGGGTTCACATAAACTGACTTTGTTTGAAATGAGCATGACATTGAAAGCCTAATAAATCTAAACTCAGACATAATAAAATTAATTATTTTTAAAATGAAAGCTGCAGTGTTCAACAAACTCCTACGCTGAACTAAAATAGTCTATGTATCACTGTCAAATAGACATGATGCTAGTACTATTGTACATGTGTAGTAAGCTGATCAGTAGGAAGCTATAAATTAAATTGTCATTATATTTTAAGGAGTAAAACAGAACTTTAATAAAAACTTGCCATGAAAATTAGGTTAACCTTTTTTGTGCTTCAAATGTCATTTTAATTGCGTTTCTTTTTCACATTGCTACACTACTATTTTATGGTATTTGTAATTATTCTGAGTTGTTCTGGGCAAAATAGTAAGACAAATGTAAAAAAAAAAAAAAAAAAAAAAAAAAAAAAGTTTAAAACTCAAATAATTTCCAGGATAGTGATACAAAAGACAAATATACATATACTTCTAGTGTAATGGATGTCAGGGCATGAAAATACAAGGCAGTAATTTTATTCAGAAGATTGGGTGACATCATAACATTTAAGGCCTACAATTGCTGCTTTAAATTTTTAAGCCAGTCCTTTTGTTTATATTATCATTTAGTTTCTTTGTAGATTCTTTTTCAGATGTTTAACATTTAAACAAGGTGGGTGGTTTAGTCGTGTAATCCCTACATTCGGGCACTGGCTCCACGGAGGCCTAAGTAGGTCAGCTGGAGGTATATTCCTGCTCACATTATCAGAGGGGTACCCTTATTAAATTGAATTGCTTATATTTTGGGTACTAATTGGGGTTGTTTTTGATCAATCATTAGCAAATCATATGTGGGTTGGGTTAAAAATGGATGCTGTGGCAACCTGTTCCTGTGATGCTTATAATGGAACCACACTGTAATTCTTGAAAAAAAAACTAGGATTATTCTTGGCATTTCTTGTACATTTTAACATTCGATAAACATGGTCCCTTTGAAAATGATTAGAGGCCTGACAGATGTTATTTTGAAGTCAACGAGAAAATGATGAATTACAGTCTCAAGTGAATGTTATTTTTTAGATATAAATCTTTAAATTAGTTTCACTAAGGGACCAGAACGATAACACAGGCAAGAAAGTGAAGGTCACTTCCAACGTGCAAACAAGACTTCTCTGATTCCCATCATTCCAGTGGAATAAACAAAATGAAAACAGAAAACAAGACTTCTCTGATTCCCATCATTCCAGTGGAATAAACAAAATGAAAACAGAAAACAAGACTTCTCTGATTCCCATCATTCCAGTGGAATAAACAAAATGAAAACAGAAAACAAGACTTCTCTGATTCCCATCATTCCAGTGGAATAAACAAAATGAAAACAGAAAACAAGACTTCTCTGATTCCCATCATTCCAGTGGAATAAACAAAATGAAAACAGAAAACAAGACTTCTCTGATTCCCATCATTCCAGTGGAATAAACTAAATTAAAACAGAAAACAAGACTTCTCTGATTCCCATCATTCCAGTGCAATAAACTAAATTAAAACAGAAAACAAGTTGGCTGCTCCATTTATAGTACAGCACCTACAAATTAATATTAAACCATGTAAATATACTCACACCATGTAAATATACCATCTACCATGTAGTTATATTGCTAACTATGTAATTAGAGTCATGCAGATATACTGTAGTGCCAGATAAAACTTGAACCATAATTGCATTTGCCATGGGCCAGTTCAAACACAGCACATCTTTATTACATTACTAATTCATACTGGTCACCACTGCACCAGCCACCACTGAGCTCACAACATCAACACAGATAGAAGGAACTGTAAATTATAAGCTTTGCATAAAAGCAATCCAGCAACACCACCTGGTAACCTTTGGCAAGATTACACTTGGCCAACACACACACTTACCTATTACTGATGCTGCTTGTGTTTACTAATGTTGACCACTAGTAAATATTCCCTTGGTAACCAATCACTGCTACTTGATTATTTTCATATATAATACAATGATCAGGATGACCAAAGGCACTGTATATTATACTGACAGTCATTCAATAATAATAAAAGGAGCATTGTTTACTTGCTTTGTATAGGAAATATTCCATCACAGGAGCATATTGGAAAATACGGAAACTGTATTTGTATAATATGGAATGTGACTTTATAAAATTTTTAATTTATATGAAAGAATTTTTTTTTTTAAATTTTAAAATAAATTCACTTTATACTTCAAATAATTTATTGGTAAGTGTTTACATGTTTTTAAATGTCTGATCTTTCAGAATTTCCTTGCATCAAGTGGAATTATGCTTACCATAACATGAATCTGTTGGAATTAATTACTTCACAGAGGTACAGTATGAGGTATAGACTTTATATCATTAAAAAAAGATTTTTAGTCAAGGAGCATTATGTTTGTCAAGCTTCCTAGATAGAGAGATAGATATATATATTTTTTTATAAGTACTGCCTTGTAATGTAAACAAAAATAAAGTCAAATTAAAGAGCACTGAGTTTAGTAAAGTTGTTAAAATGTGTTTTACTATATTCTGCAATGCTGTAGTCATAACAGATGAATAAAATGGAACACAACCTCTTAAATCTTGCCAATCAGGTCCTAATGCAAAGATGATAATGATGGCCATCGCTGATTGTTTTCTTAATTTATTAAGAGACTGCTGTGAAATCATATATGACTAGTAAGAACCCTTGCATTCTGAACCCAAAAATAAGTATACAAGGAAACTGGAAAATATGATTTTCAAGCCTGCTACTCCATCGGAAGTGAGGTCACTGCACTGTAGGTAAGCTGAGGGTTTCACTTATTTAAATAGCTTATTAGCAAAGGGTCTTTGTGCACCAAAATAAATAAAAAACTCAGAGAATACCTGAAATGGCCCAATGACATACTGGTAGAAATTCTCTTCAGGTCCCATAAAGCAGGCAATTACTGGAGGAGCTGGATTAGTTAGCACTTACACCACCCAGCTGTATTTCCTTTCAAAAACATCATAAATTTTTACAATTTTTCCATTTTTATCTCAGGATTAAAAGGCTGCACAGTTTTGAAAAATAACAGTTTTGGCATTAAGATCTGTGCCATATGTTTGAAATATAAATTAACAGCTAAATGTTTCAGATAAGAACAATAACCCATTTTCAACATATCTTCTCATTGTTTAAGACATTAAACACTGGAATTTTTTGCAGAAATATATGGCTGGATTATTTTTATTTTACCTTTATTTGGTATATGCATCCAGTCATCCATATCTATTTAATTCAATGGGCTGAAATGCCAAGGCATTACAGTGGCTATTATTAAAGTCACTCTGGATCCCTGGGGGAGGATACGAGGAGGAGCCTAATGTTGAAACCTTCTGAACCTAGGTGAGTGGACGCACACTTGTGTTTACACTCAAGGACAAGCTTTCATTAAGTGTGGTGAGAATGTAACACAGATTTTATATATATACATACACACAGAGTGTACAAAACATTAGGAACACCTGCTCTTTCCATGAAATAGACTGACTCTGCATTCATGCGGAATCTGCATTTACTAGCATTTGTCTAAAAAGTGTTATCTAGATTATATTAGAAAAAAAGAACACATCTGTCATTGCACTGGACAAAGAGAGCACTCAATATCAATGAGATGAGTTTAAATGGAATGAGTTACATGCTGTAGTCCCACTTTTTGAGAAATTGGGTAATTTTTCCAAACTCAGGAGTTAAATATTAAATATTAAACTTTATTAAATGTACACATGTTCGGCTTTTCATTTTTGTCCAACCACTATATTGTAAATGAATCGTTCATGTGAGGAAAAATTAAATTACACAAGATGTGTGCTACGTCATTTTGTTGTCCAGCCGGTTTTCAATGCTAAGGTATTGTATAATTAGCATTCTGTTATAACTTACAAAAAGTTGGAAAAAAGTAGTGACTTTTAAAATCTATTAATGTAGTTATCTGTAATTATGATTAGACCACGACCATCTCCTTTTCACATCAACTGTCCCAGTATCCCAACATCTTCCCCCAAACCTTAAAGTCCCGGTTTTATTAATTACGTAAACAATCGGCAATCATTTTACAAAATAATATTTTCATTTAGGTTACTATACTAATAAAAGTGAAATAATTGGAATACATCTCACTAAAGTTAAACGTGGCCACAAACTGGTTGTGCAGCAGTCAGAGGTTGTTATTTTCTGTTTAATATGAAAACAGTAATAGTGATATAAGGACTATATTCAAATAAGAAGCCTTCTTTAAAAAACATCTGAATCTATGTATTCCGGTTCTGCTCTTTGGAAGTCTGGTCACCCTAACCGTAATGCATATTGTTTTTCCAGTAATTCCTAAAATGTACATCAAGCAGAGCCAGCAGCCTAGCAAAGGAGTCAAATGAGTCAAATCTCCAGCTGAATATGATGAAAACAAAGACAAGAGTCATGATCACCTACAGATGTACTATGTTAGAGGTTAGCGGATTAAATATTTAATACGGTACCTATTTTACACAAATCTGTAACCGAAAATGAAATTCTGCAGACATTCACTGGAAAACCTTGAAGTCAACCACATTCGTACCATAAAACTACAAAGTCCATATTTCATTTTGATATAGCTATCCTGGTGTATGAAAGTCAAACTAATTCATATGGCGTTCACGTGTTGCTTTTCAAGACCATACAATATTGGCCTTGTGCTGGAATGGGCTTTCCACCATATGGTTTAAATGCTGCACAGGAATCCTAACTGCAGACCAAACTGTACTTAGCAGCACTACCTTTTCTTCTGGAAATAAAAAAAGCAGGCTTCTGCTTTATAATAGCAGCTTAATGAAGGAAATGTTTATTCATTCCAATTTCCTTAATTTGTGTTTTTCCACCTGCTATATCTAATTTCAGCACATCAAACAACCTAATGAGTTGTAAATGCAAACAAAGCAGACACTGCACCTGATCAATAGCTAAATCAAATCTGAAATGAATCATTTGGAATATAGTATTTTTTTTTCTTAGTCAATGATTATTTTAACATGTACACAGTAGGCTGTATTCATAAAGGGTTTACTAGGTGTTTAACTTCAGCTGTGACTAAGAGTTACATGTGATGCAAATTGGAGTTAAGTATATCTGTCTAAATGGCCTTCAGTGAAACTTCATGCAACCAGTATTAAAAAAAAAAAAATGAAACATCCTTTCAGCTGTCTAAAAGTGAGAAAGGCTTTCTTTCTTACAGCTACAAGTGGCTTTGCTTGCAGTCAAGTCTAATCAATTGGAACTGCACATGGTGGATTAGCCAATTATGTAAAGGGTACCGCCCACCCAGTGCAGTTTGATTGACACTGCAATGTTGAGTGGAAACTTAAAAAAGAATATGGGAATTTAAAAGCTATGCGGTTCCGATCAGCATATTTTACATTTTGGGTCATTATTCTGACCCTTTCATTTTATTTTATTTTATTTTTTTTACTTACTTATTCCTATTCATCAGTGGAAAAATACACAGTAAAAATCAATAAATAAAAATTAAACAAAACTATCAACAGTAAGTGGTTTGATGGCTTGTAAAATTCACAAACATAACTAGAAAGATAAATCTTATATTGTATATAGAAAGTCAACAAGTAGAAAATTAGTAAATACAAAAATTGTAAACACATGGCTCTGTTTCAATATGAAGTTGCATTGCGCATGAAAAAAACTGCACAAAACAAGTTGCATAAGTAACAAATAAATAATAAAGATATAAAGATTTGGAAATGCCCCCCCAAATCATATATTTGAATATAGTACTGTAAAGAATGTAGTTATCAAATACTGTGAAGTTATCCCAGGGATTTCAGAGCGCCTTGAGATGGGTGCGTTTGGACCTCATTGTCTCTGACTATTAAATTTAAAAAAAGATCATGTATTTTTGGGGGTTTTGTTTTGTTTTTATAATAATGCATTTGAAGTTAGCATGAGCATATATGCCTCACATTCTACAAAATACTTTTTTGTTGTTTTTTTTTTTTTTTTTTTTTCTGAAGGTGTCTGTCTCAAAATCCCAGGATTTGTTAATTTGCAAATGCAAACAAAAGAAAACATAATTAAAATAAGTACATTGGGTTATTGTTTCCACAACTGTACATTGTTGCAACAAGCAGTCCATGTACTGATATATAAAGCTAAAGCTTTAGAGAGGTACCAAGGTATGCAATATACTATACATTGTGACATGAAAGGGGTGCAAGTCACAATGTGTTCACTATTTAACTGCAAAGTCAGTGTTCTAAGACCAGCTTATTAGTAAAAAATAGCAGCCTTGAAGCGTTTGTTGTTGTTTAAATGTATGTTCTTATTGGGAGTCTGTTCAGTTGGCTGTGCTTGCCCCTGAACCACCTCTACTTGTGAACACACCCCTCCTGATGATATTCTTCTATCAGGACAATCAGAGAATGGTACACTGCTGCCCTCTTTAGGACCAGCTATTCAAGAGATATCGGAGCACTCCATGTGTCATTGAAAATCATAGCATGATGTTGCTTTAACATATCTAACAATAATAATACTAATAAGGCTTTCTGCAGAAACAATCCCCGGTGCCAGATCTTGAAGTCATTTATTTTGTCCTAAAAATGTAAAACAAACTGAGCACCTCCTTCCTAAATGCTTTAATTCTCCCTGGAACGGCTTGTTCTGTAAAACTGAATACCTTTCCAAACGTAAACAAAGAAAGTCCCCATTTGTTAATTTCATTAGAAAGTGAGATGCCTTTTTAGTTACATTACTTAAAATGAATTCCATACAGCACACATAATATCTATGACAGCAGATAGCTGGAAACTGTGCAATAGAACAATAAACATTCATAAAAAAAAAACCTATTGAAAATAATAGTTGTACTGTTGTCGATTCCAAAAAAAATCTAAAGTACTGATAAAAACCTGAACCAAAGGAACTGCTTAAGACAGGTGGCTGCATGCCTGACCAAACAAACCTGTCCGGGTCTTACTGGACAGTAAGATTGATATAAATACAGGTTTTGCTGTAAAGTGTTTTAATGGATATGTACTTTTTTATTAAAATAATAGAAAATGACAGGGCAAATCACTGCTTGTAATACAACTTGATCTAGTGATAGAAAAAACAAGGACAGGCTCCCTGTTAAAGTGCGAGTCCTAGATTCAAGAGAAAGTTTCTGCCAGCCTGCTCTAAAGTTTATCAAGTTTGCACATGGTACCAACGTCAAACTACAGCAAACAGAATCACCATTATGATTGACCCCTACAAGACTGTTAAACTAGGTAATTTATTGAGTAGGCCTTACTGGGGATCTGGTGATAAGTGTGGGCCCACAAAAATAGTACTGTTGTACTTCCAGACTCTTTGATGTAAAACACTGTCAACTAATCTCACAGTAAAAACACATGCTGGTCCAAGTATAATGGGAAGCTTTTGAAGTTTAAACAAGTGCAGCTGTCAAACAAAAATGTAAAATGTGAACAACAAAAACTTCTTTATAGCAATATAAATCAACTGAATCCAAATTGATAGGTAATACAAATTATTGGTGGGATTTTGGATATTTCCCAAAACAATAATATTTAAAAAAAAATAATAATAATCTTGTCCCAAAGAGTATTGTTGAAGGAGCACGTTAGTCTTAGAAATTCCATATCAGTAAAAATTCTGTTTCTGATTACTTATTGAGAAATCCGTTTTGCTGAAAGAAAAATGTTTTGAAAGTGTTATTCGACTCACTATAGTCATAGATATATAGAAAACTTGCAGTATTTACAAAAAAAGCCAGGCATAGTTATTACTTCTTATTGACAAACTAACATTCTTTATTTTTTATTTATTTATTTATTTTGCCTCATCAGAGTTACACAAGTTTGGTTTGCTTACATAAATTGACCAATTTGGAATAAAATGAACAAATGGACATTGACAGAATAAAGTTTGTTTGGTACTCAAAAAATAACCATGGAAGAGTGACTTGATGGTTTTATTGAAAATATGCACAAGAATAACTCAATGCAACTTATGATCGAAAACTATTCCTTGTTCTTTGATGCTACCCACACTGCAAGCAAGCCACCAGCAGTGAAGGAGACATAAACATTGAAGCTCCATTACAGCAAGCATTCTTTTTCCATCTTGCCCAAGTTCTGTCCTTTCATTCAGTAGTGCTCTCCTGGTTAACCATAATAATAATAATTATCAGCGTGATTGCTTCTGTGACCAACAACTACACATCTATGGTATTTTAAAGATCATATTTAAAGACAGGATAGTTGAGGCATGTAACCTTTTGTGAATGGATGGTAATTGTGATGGAAACAAACATGTAGGGATGCATTGTGGGTCTTGACAAAGCTTACAGTAGTGTAGACCCATTTCTAAAGCATCACTGGTCCCATATCACAAACCTGTCCATTGAACAACCTGGGAATATATTCCACCAGAAAAATAAATAAATACATTAATGGATCTTCATATGAAAAGTTAAATTGCAATACATTACATGTTTTGTGTCTATTCTTTATTGTGATTCGTGCTCAAAAGAATGTTTAGGTAAAGAAATAATGCACCTTGACATTGTGATTTTTACAATATACATTGGATTTATGTTGCTGGGAACCAATAATTTGCCAAATATCATCATTGTATAAAGATTTTTTTTTTTTAATTTAATGTATAACATTATTTACAGATTTACAGCAACACATATATTATTAATATTGCATTTATTTGTAGGCCTATATTGAAATTCAATATAGTATTATTAGAAGTAATTATCCTGTTTGTTCTTTCATTAGAAAAATAGAAATATAAGTGATTGTTTGTTGGGTATAAATCACTGAAAACATACTGGGCAATATGGGCTTATGTCTAAAACAAATATTGTATTTGGCCATTTTCTATCTCTCCAGGTTAGTTACAATTTCTTCCTGCAGGAGTCTGTCAAAAATCCCATCCTTGTTCAACCTGGAGACATGACTGTGTTAAAACAAAAACAGTTTTCAACTTTTTTAATTCAGCAATAACACCAACATTATCATTAGGCAATGAGAGCCTTGGGAGTGAGTGTCTCATGATGAACTGACATCCCAATTTGGCATATATCCAATGATAATGCCAGATGTTATATAGTGTATATGCACAACACCGAGTATAACGTCTAACTATTTTTAATAAATACACAAATCAGAAGACAGTAACACCGACAACATACACAGAAGTTGGATTCGAAATCTAGAAGCCCTAAGAAGCAAACAGCATCAGGACAGTAATCTAAATAAAACCCTGGAAAATTCAGCTGCAAAGAGACTAAAGCTCTAGAAAGACAGCCACAGCCTCTGCTACTTGTATAGAGATAAAGGGAAAGCAGCAGGAAATGTTAGATTTTGGAGCACACCAATCCTAGATGGAGCTCCTACACACTGGCCACTAACTGGACACCCATAGGCAAAATGTTTGTAAAACCCCCGAATTGCTGCAAATGTACTACTAACCACATTTAATAAAATAACTGCAATATAAACCCAATGTGTGTTAAAAGTTTACCACAAATATAATATCCTTGAGTGTAATAAATTCCCCACATTTGCAACAAATCCTTTACCACACACACAGTATTAAAAACTTCAAATCCCAACTGTATTAACACAAATGTAATAGTATTACTACAGATGTAGTTTAGCTTTTAATACATTTGTAGTTAAGGGTTACCTTTGCGGTTATGGATTAACAGTCTGTTGCTTCATCCACTGAGCTAACCAGATCAAAACCTGCTCCTTTAAAAAAAAAAAAAAAAAAAAAAAAAAAAAAAACATTACCTCATTTCGGTATGATATTTAGTTTTCATTAAAAAAAAAATATAAATGCCGTGTGCTTATGTTATTTTCTCCAAACTCAGCTTAATTCATGGCAGTGGCATTCATGGCATGTGTATTCTGTCCCTAAACAAATGGTTTAGCAATGGTGTTCAAACATGCCACATGTAAAGAGTAAAGAAGATAGAATTTTGAAAAATCTTAAAGCACTTGCAGTTTTTTTTTTCATTATACCAAATGTATCTCACAACTCTCATTATATTTAAGCATTAGCATGACTGGGAACTTGAAAGTGACCATTAAAGTTTGTACTCTGTGTGTGTGCGACGAGAAGAGAAAAATTAAAACATGAACAAAGAAAAACTTTGAGAAAGAAACTGTGACCAGTACTGACATCTGTGCCTTGTCTAATGCTACATTCAATCCACTTGTTTGTGGTGTATCCTGGGCACCAAACAGTATCACTCAGACACCCGAGGGTAAGATAATGTTATTGTGGTGTAAACCATCGCCATAGCTACCGCACGATAATCACTGTGAAACAAAGCACTTGATACTCAATATATAATGGATGACTGGGAAAGAGAAAGAAGAGCAGAGATTTATTCTCTCCTCCTGTAACCAAGATGTGTATTCTAATAAAGATGTAACAAAACTGACTTCTTACTCATCATGTATGTAACTAGAGGTAGCCATGGACTCATTTTTTTTTTTATGATTCAAAACAAGGAAAATTAAAAGGTTTGAAGGTCAGTGACACTACCTTTTAAAAACGTTGTATTAAATTTACAGTTAACAATCAGTTATGTGAGGGAATTAAATTATATTGTCAGTGATGGACACGGTTGTGCCAAAAACAACATTATTTTACATGCAGATTAACTGTTCTTTTCTGCATTGCTGAAGGTATTTATAATTTCATTGTGTCAATAGGGCTAATACACTGAGGGTAATGACAGATGTACTTGGCATTAGTTATTTGTATGCAATTCACAAAAATGCTAAGTTCCGCATATGAGGCAAGAAGTTTTTAATTGTATGAAATACTCAATGGTTGACCTAACATGAAAGAATATAATTGTAATGCTCATATTACGGGCACATTGGGCCACAATGTTACTATGTAATTACATCAAGTAACAAAATGTTGTTTCCTAATTGCACAGTAGTTACCAAGTAAGAACAGGAATAATAGGTACCGTAAAAATTGTTGTACAGGGGGGACTCCTGACTGGCGCAGCCAGTAAAGGCACTCTGCATGGAGTGTAGGATGTGCCCCATAGCCTGGAGAGCACAGGTTCTAATCCAACCTATGTCACAGCCAACCATGACCAAAGGTTCCTAGGTCCAGTAGCATCATTGTGGATCCGCAATGCAAAAAATGACAGACTGGCAGGAGCATTTTGAGACTTCAGTTTTAGGAAAACACTTTTTTTGTATTTAAAATATATATATATATTTTTTTTTTATAGTTGATTTTTTTCCCAACATGCTCAACACCAATAAATAAAGACAGATACATAGGTTTAGTTTCAAAATAACCCATGTTGTTTGCAACATTTTATTCCATTAATAATTTTACAGTGTTGTTTTTCATTTTTAGTTAAAATGCTAGAAGCTATTCAGTTTTTCAAAATTTATGAAATTTATAAAGTAATAATTAACAGAGCATAAAATCAAGTTATGCACCCCACATCACACCTGTATATTAACCTGTTTTATTTTAGCTTTTCAAGAACCCAAACAAGTTCAAGAACATATCCTCTTTGCTTTACTGAACATTTCTTTCCAAAACCATACTTGGACAACAGTAACAGCTGCATTAGCTTGTATGAATTCATTATATTAATTCAAATTTAAAAGAAAAGTATTAAACAGTGCTGCTTGCATCAATAAAAAAGCACAAAAAAAACCAAACAAAAAAACCCAATAAACTAAACAGTGCATTGTCTAATAACCAGTAAACAAAACATTACAGTGTCACATATGGTGCAATACAATTGCATTAAACTTCCAGCTGTACAAATACATTCATTTTGTTTTGTTAATTAGAACCAACCATACACATTATTTACAAGTGTACCACTGTGTTGCACTGACATGTAGAACAAGTTACAGTATGTATTAAAGTCATTCAAAGTACTCCATTCAAACAAAATGTTTTCTACATCAGACCATAAACACTTTCTGCCTATCAATCTCATTTTTCTTTTGCCATTTTAAGTTTGTCTTTCTTTTGTCTCCAGTCACATACTGTTTTTTCAACATTGGGATTGCCATGCATTTCGATATATTCAGCAGCGCGCAATTTCAAACCTGTTGTGTAGCATTTTCGTTTTTTCTGTCTGTCCTTAGAAACTATGTTTTCTTTCTGAAAGAAGAATCCACCCACTAATCACATACATAATCAAATTGTTCCTTTAAATAGCCCTCTCATCTACACCTGCTTGTCAGTTTTTTTGTTTGTTTGATCCTCCTCCTCCCCTGCCTCCACCTTGCAGCGCGCCTTGTCTAGGGGAAGGTTACCCAGAGTGCACGCTGGCATTATTTATCAATCAATCAATATAGATTACATCATAGTTCCACCAGCTTATAGGGGCGGCTATCGAGCTCCAGTGGACAAGGCCATGGGCCAAATTATAGTACGTTTCATTATGGGCATGGTCGTTTGTCAAATGCAATAAAGAATTGTTAATTTCAAATCTTGTGGATGTCACCTTTCTGAATATTTTATCCAGTCTCAAAGTCACCTGTATTATTATAGTACTGCAATCACACCGACAGGAAGAAATTCATAGAGACTGACAGCTATTGTGTTAACAGTGAAGTAGTATAGCTGTGACCTTTTCATAACTGTAACCACAATTATTTTTTTCTCCACATTCGCATACGTCTGGGTCGAGAGGAGGTCAGTCAAGAGTCTGAAAGCATGCGTTTGACATGCAAAAGGGTATTGAGAGTAACAAATTAAAACTTTTAATCAGAACAGTGGTTTTGTGTTTCTACCTAGCAACATGACTTGAATGTGGTAGATAAAATATCTGATTGTTGACAGCTAAGTTTATGTTTGACATAACCATGGCTGTAGTAATCCCATTGTGGCACTGGTACAGTAGTTTAATATTAGACTCACAGGCGCATACATCGCACCAGTATATTAGTCGCTCCCCCATTTTAATGGCCCTGCAAAAATGCCTAGAAAATCGACTATACGTTTTTATGGTAATTACCTGGTTATCGCAACGTAATTATGTGGCTATTCATCACCTGTAATCCAAAGAGCTACCAAGGTTACTAATGTAAAGCTCGACAGTAGCAGGGTAATTATTTACTTTAATACCCAAATCAATGTGGGGTATGCCAAGTGGAAAGAAGGCCTTGTGAATAGCCTCATGGTTCAACGTTGTTTGAAAGGCTATATAGACAAGAGTAAGTAACCTGAGTAACTCTATTCTGAACCCACTCGATCCAAAAGTTCTTGCTGACTGAGATCATTGTAATCCTCTAAATTCTATGCGCCAAGGCTTAAATCTATTGCTGGTCAACCTCTGTTTTTTCTCGCAGACTCAAGTAACTGGCAGTATCTCCCAGACTCTGCTACAGTCTGCATGAACACTGGGACTTACAGTACAGTTGGAAAGTCTGCCTTTTTAAAGAAAGCAGACCCCCTTTTAAATCTATTTTTGGAATCCTTGTGAAATAAAAAGGCTACAATAAAAACACAGTAGTCAAATATAGTGAAAGCATGGCAAAACACTACAGCTATGGCCAAAAGTTTTGCATCACCTAGAATTTTTTATATATATATATATATATATATATATATATATATATATATATATATATATATATATATATATATATATAATTTTGATTTTTTATTTAACATCATGTAATCAAAGAAACTACAAAATGATACTGCAAAAGTCTACCAGCAGCCATAATAGTAGTACAGTATTTCATGTTAGACTTCACTGTTAGATGTCACTTTTTTCTTTTTTGTCAGTTTTTTCATTAAATATATGGAAAACTAGAAAGTGGTATGTAATTCAACATGTGGAGATACAAAATAACAAAATTCATCACATAGTACTCCTGAACTAAATAACATTTTCCTATCTAAAAGCTCCAAGTGAAAGACAAACCACTATGAATAAGTCCTTCAAAATGACTGCAGAAACCACTAAAAGACTATAGAAGTGTACCCTAAAACCAGGAAAATGGACAGGAATGGAAAATGTAACCTTTCATTGTGAAAAATGTATTGAAGCCACTGTAACTCCCAAAGCATTCCTTAAATCTTACCTGTTGTGCACTTCCATTTGTTTTCAAATGTTTAGTTTTGAAACCATGGTTTCAGATAGTTTTGCACTTGGTAATTTCCTGAGAGATAGCCATGAAAACTGAGAAGTTTCTTGAACTCAGTGTAGTACCAAGTATCATATTTTAAATTGAAAATACATGTTTGGTAGAACTTCTTTCAAAATTGCATATATAAGACATACAAATAGAAGTACAAAACATAACGTTTATGGAATTATTTTGTTTCTACAATCGAATTATCATCGTACCTCTCTTGTTTGCTCCAATACAGTGTAACTCAGGTGTAATTCAGAACCTTTCTTCACTGCTACAGCTCCGAGACACCATTGGGGGTGAGCCAATTACCAGGAGGGTCTTTTCTAGTGAATTCCATGCCTGTAACCGCTCCATTAGCACACTCAGGGTTTTCAAAAACCTCTATGTAGTCTTATTATATGCTTACAATTGAATGACTACATATATATAAGTAGACATGCTGTCATTTTGCAACACGTCTACGCTGAAACAGAGGACACATTTTATTTACTTGTACTTAAAAATAGCAAAGTTGTAAAACAAGTTAACCTCAGTCATGCGGCAGCTGCATCTAATGCCAATCTGATTCAAACATAACAGTAGTTTTGGTTTGAATAGGCAGCAGTCAAAGTAGTTTCTTGTGGGGGGTGGGGGGGTCAGGGCGGCCAGGGTGTCCTTGGCTCACAGCGCACCAGCGACCCCTGTAGTCTGGCCGGGTGCCTGTGGGCTTGCCTGTTAGCTGCCCGGGAGCTGCACTGTCATCCTACACTGTAGATCCTGGGAGACTGCATGGTGAATCCGTAGTGTGTAAAGAAGCAGGCGGCTGACGGCACACGCTTCGGAGGACAGCGTGTGTTCGTCTTCACCGCTCCAGAGTCAGCGCAGGGGTGGTAGCGGTGAGCCGAGCCTAAATAAATAATAATTGGCCATTTCAAATTGGGAGAAAATAAAAAATAATTGGCAACGACTAAATAAAAAAAAATAAAAAAAAGTAGTTTCTTGCTTACTTCTTACTTCTTACAGTATTGCCCCCTGCTTGGGATTATGCTGTTATAACCTCATCCTAGACATGAAACTGACCATATGTAACCCTTGTACTGCTCTGAGATGTTAGTAGAATGCTACCAGTTCTTTACTGGGAGTTTTTTCTTACAGGGGTATCATACAAGGATAGGAGTCTCCATTGGCTCAACTTGTGAAATCAATCCCACTTGGAGTGCAGGATGAGTCCTGCAAGCATGGTTTAAATCCTCTTCATACCAAAATATTGATCTTGGCTGGGGATACCGCATTGGCCTTTACTCCCATCAACTTCATCAGGCACCCAACAACCCGAGAAGCCCAGAGACTTTCCAAGCTGGGTCGCTCCAGGGGAATGCCTGTTGATCTTCAGTTCTCCTGATCGGTTAGTGAGTTGCTTTGGTTAGGCGATATTCAAATTGTATATTTCAAATTAAATTGAAAAACAAAGGTAAAAAAAAAAGAAAAATGATATAACCCATTATATGCTAGAGAAAGCATGCTGAAGGCAAACAGAGGCTAGAAAAACATAATGAAAAAAAATAGCATATGTACTTTGTCTTGTTCACAGCGTCCATTGGTACTAAACCCTTTATATTTTTTAGCTCTGTAGAGTGCAAAAACCTTTTAAGCAAACAGCTCTGTAGAGTGTACTCTCTCACTAACTGCAGTTACCTGATTTTTGCTTTGTATAGTATAGGAAGAGTCATGCTAAGCAGTAGGTGTTGCTTGTGTCTAGATACTTTCCTTTATTTTGAAATACTTGGCAACTGTAAAGGCAACAAACCTTTAAAGAAACAAATACGTCACCCTTCGTAATTGTACAATAGCATTGTATCGTTCTGGATGGGGGAGGTCACTCATTCTCCTTCACTGGCTGTCACTACCCTTCGTAATCGTACAACAGCATTGTATCATTCTGGGTGGGGGAGGTCACTTATTTTTCCTCACAGGCTGACACTACCCATCGTAATTGTACAACAGCACTGTATCATTCTGGATGGGTAAGGTCACTCATTTTCACCTCACAGGCTGACACTACCATTGCAGGGAGACAATGTATTGGATGCCAGCTCTTGTTAACAGCACTGGCATGAAGTCATTCTGGGCTCTGGCCCTCAGCACACTAACGTTACTGTTCACACTACTGCAGTCCACATTCTGTGACATTGGGGCAGTTTCCATGGAAAAAGAAAAATAAGTGTCACCTTTTTCTCTCGCTATTTGGTCATACTTTCATGTCTGTGGCTTTCCATGTAGTTTTCTTTCAGCCAGAGAAATTCTCCTTCCAAATGCAAATAAGTGAATTAATATTAAAATACAGGAGGGTATATTTAAATGTTTCTGTTATTGTACAGCTTTCTTAAACTGGGTTTTCATGAATGTGTTTTGTTGTGCTGAAGCTCCTCACGTGCAACCTGCCTCATTAGGCCACCAAAGAAAATATAATTAAAAAAAAAAAAAAAATGTCAAAAGCCTTATAATAATAAAGTTTATTTTTAAATAGCGCCTTTCATAGTGGAGCACCATCAAAGTGCTTTACAGAGGTATGTTGTGAACTGTGCATTAAATGCAGTCACTTACAATAGGACATTGATTTAACATCTTATCAGCAGGATGGAGCACAAGGAGGTTAAGTGACTTGCTCAGGATCACAGAGAGTCAGTCAGTAGCAGAGGTGGGATTTGAACAGTATGTCTGCCCTTTCTTTTGCCTGATGATGAAGGGTTCTCTCACAGTATATTTTGTTGCCCACAATGCCAGCCACAATAAAAAACAATAAACATAAAATGTAAGTACTATGTAATAAAATGTCAAAAAACATAAAACACAGCAAATGTGTGTATGTATAGCTAAAAAAAATTCTCACGAGCAGGTATAACATTTTAAAGTACCTTTCACCAGCAGATATAAAATTATAAGTACTTTGCAGAAGCAGTTGTAATAAATGGACACTTACCGTTCTCTGCTATTTGCCTCTTACTAACGGTTTCCCCGCGCAGTTTAGTATTATAGTGGTGACGTTGTTGATGTAGGGCGTGATAACTACTTTGGACCAATCTTGGGCCGATGTTCGGAATCCGCCTGCGACCTTGCCGACCTTACACTATGTTGGGCCAACGTCAGCTTGCTATCTGGGTTGTTCAAGCCTGGTGTTGTTGGTAGCCTACAGAAATCAGCTAATTTAACACATACTTTGGTACAAATATAACTTTTTTTCTCCTTGGTAGTTACCCATGATAAATGCTACTTAAGGATAGTGTATAATGAATTACATCTGATCGCTATAGGACAGAAAAGTCTAGGCTTAAAGTGATCAGCTATCTGGTGACCGATCATGAAGATAAAAAAGGGGTTTTATTTATTTTTGTTTATTGTAGCTTCAGTATTTTGTAGAACCTTGCTTGCAAAACAATTTAAATATAACGCACTTTTTATGAGTCACATGGCAATAATCAGAAATAAACTGTCACATAAAAAAATAAAAATAAAAGATTAATAACACACTGAATAAAGAGGTCTCTAAACCTCTCGTATTGTATGCCTTTTTTTTCCTATTTTGTCAAAGAATCTTGCCAGGGCTTCTTGCTGATGTCTTGTAAGTATAAGGTATGCCTTCTGGACATGTTTCCACGCAAACAGAAGTTTTTGGTCACTTGAATGGCTTTTTAGCATGAGAAGGCGATTTACCCACCTTTTAAAATGTTTGACACGCAATTCGTATAGCGTGAGGAACGTGCGTGGCATGTGCTGCTGCGTCACAAAAATCATGACCGTGGAGAATTGGCTTTCTAAGCTCTGTGGAAACCCGACCTTTGTCTTCAGAACAGTCTCCCTTTGCCTGCTCTGACACTGCCCTCTGCTGACATCCAGAATGCCACCCTGTTTACACCCTTACATACAAACTCTTATAGTAACACACATTATTGTGCAATATTGTTGTACACCAATGTTGTCCTTGTTAAACATTTTAATTTAGTTTGAGGTTTTTGAATGACATTATATCTTTAACACTATCCAAAAACTCCTGTAAACTTTTTCTATCGTATAATGTACTCTTAAAATGTTGAAGTTGCCAGCTTACACATCAGCACAGGTTCTAATAATAAATACTGTACAGAAAGCCAAGTCAATGCGTTTGTTAACGAGATAGCATGTTCAATTACTAAATGAACTGGTGACTGACACTTTGTAAACTGAGCCCAGAGCTCAGCAGACCTTGTGTTACTTTGTTTCCAAACAAAACCAGGTACTGAAGACAAGAGTCCACATAACCCAGCCTGATGGTCCAGTGCACACAGATCTGCTAGCACGTAGCTGCTGTGGCTGCACAAAGGCATAGGGGTGCTATCATGTCTTTTTTTTAATAACAAAAAATACCCAATGTGTAAGGGGATAACAGAAATAATGATTTTAATTAATCATCCCGATTTAAATAGGCTGGGCTGACAAAGAAATGCATCTCACTCTTTCATGATCAATATTCATTGAACACTATGGGAATTTACTTTATAGTAGAGTTTGTGAAGATCAGCAGTGATCAATTGGAAATGACAGTGATTATTGTTTTGCCTGTCTATGCACCACTAAATCCATCCCCATGTGGAGCGTATGAGCCACACAGGTGCTGCAGTATAGCTGTGTTACACAAATAAATATATTTTTGCATCAATATTCCTACACTGGCTTGGTTTACATGCAAAATTAAAAATAAGTCTTACCTTTTGGCATGCTATGTTGGTAGTACCTTTCAGGCAATATGGGTTTACATGTAGTTCTTTTAGGGAAAAATTCCCCTTCAAAATTTAAATGAATAATTAATAAGGAACCTAATTAGATTTATTTACCCTCCCATATAAATGTCAGATCCGGCACAAGGTTACTAAATATATATTATATATATATATATATATATATATATATATAAGCTCAACCACTGATTCACTGTGTGTGACCTTGAGCAAGTCACTTAACCTCAATCTGCTCTGTCATTTGGATGACACGTAAAACCCAGGTCCTATTTTAAGTGACTCTGCATAGTTTACCCCCTAGTCACTGTAAATTGCTTTGGATAGAAGTGTCTGCTAAATTACTTAATAATAATTTTAATAAGGCTGTCAAACAATTAAAAACAAATTAATTGTGATTTTAATTTTTAATCTCAGTTAATCTAGGTTATAACTGCATATTTGTTACAATTGGTATAGCAGACTAGATGCATTCTGTGACACTGGAACAGACAAATACAAGTAACAGTCTTTCTATCCAATGAATTGTTAAGGTTTTTTTTCATAAAAAATCTTCCCATTCATAAATCCTTCACTTTAGAGCTTCGCTCCATAATGCAGTTCCGTGACTTTCTATTCAAACGACGAGTGCACTTACTGTGTTGTCTGCACTCGTGTATATTAAAATAGTGCCACAGGGAATGTGGAGAGGGCCAAGACAGAGGCCGATTAACTTGCGTTAAAAATAAATAAATAAATAAAAATAAAATATATATATATATATATATATATATATATATATATATATATATATATATATATATATATATATATATACATACACACACACACACACATATATATATATATATATATATATATATATATATATATATATATATATATATATTTATATTATATATATATATATATATAACATTGACAGCCAATATCCAGTCAAAATATTTAGTAGAGTTCATTTTCAAAATACTGGTAGCAAATGTACAATAGGGTATCCTATTTGCCCACATTTCTCATATTATGCTAATTGAACACATTCTGAGGTTCAAATGGGACTTGTTTTTGTTCTTGGTAGGTCCCCATGATAGATGCTACTTAAGGCTAGTGTATAATGAATTGCATCTTATTGCTAAGAGATAGAAAAGTCCATGTTAAAAGCAATCAGCTATCCAATCACTCAATATGATAAATAATAAAAGTGTAAAGCATTAGAAAATATTAGTAAAATTATTATTATTATTATTATTATTATTATTATTACTATTATGCAAAGGGCTACATTGCTTATAAAAGAACTACATTATTTTAGGGAGTCACCTTCAGTTGGCAATAATTAAATATTGAATAAATGGTGTGGTGGTTAAAACACAAAATGAAGTGTTTTTTTTTTTTAATTATTATTTTAATATTATTATTATTTAACATTATTTTTTCAACTTGGTCAAAGCAACTTGCCAGGTGTCTACTTTCAGCAGATCTCAGTTGTTAATAAATAATTCCTTGGTTACAGTAGAAGGTTGGACGAGGTTATGTCACAAACAGCATCTTCATGGATGAAGCCTCGTGAACATAATGCACAGCTTTCAAAGCCATGCAAAAAAAATAAATAAACAAAAAAAAAAAACACAAATCTTTAGTCAGTTTTCACACCCTTTTTAGCCATGCACTTCCTACAGTGTGAGGAACATGCTTGATTCGTGCTGCTATGTCACACTCTCATGACAACAGATAATTTCTAAACTGCATGTAAACCAAGCCACTGTTACATTATTTTAAATACATATTAGATTAAAATAAATAAAAACAGGAGAAAATGTTAGAGAACTCAATTTATGTCCTGTTAGAGGGATAGATACACTGATCATTTGATTGACAGACAGACAAAATACTTGTTATTTAAAATAAAATATGCATGAATTTATAACTATTTAGACTACATCTGTTGAAATAAAGATATCAAGATTAACACAAGAGGCTCCACAAAAAGTACCTTCGTTTTACAATCAATGCAGACTGTGAATAGTTACTGTAGGCACCTCTATCAATGCAGACTGTGAATAGTTACTGTAGGCACCTCTATCAATGCAGACTGTGAATAGTTACTGTAGGCACCTCTATCAATGCAGACTGTGAATAGTTACTGTAGGCACCTCTATCAATGCAGACTGTGAATAGTTACTGTAGGCACATCTATCAATGCAGACTGTGAATAGTTACTGTAGGCACCTCTATCAATGCAGACTGTGAATAGTTACTGTAGGCACCTCTATCAATGCAGACTGTGAATAGTTACTGTAGGCACCTCTATCAATGCAGACTGTGAATAGTTACTGTAGGCACCTCTATCAATGCAGACTGTGAATAGTTACTGTAGGCACCTCTATCAATGCAGACTGTGAATAGTTACTGTAGGCACCTCTATCAATGCAGACTGTGAATAGTTACTGTAGGCACCTCCTTTTCCTACAACATTACATTTTTACCACACAGAAACGCTACAGTTCTGAGGGGTATTACCATTTAACAACACTGATGTGATTACACAAAACACATCAGCACATCTTTTGCAAGAAAGGTGTACATGCTTTATACCTTGAACCTGACGAGAAAGCCTGTGATAATTCTGGTGCCTTTTTTAAAATGTATTTATTTATTTATTTAAATCACGACGCAATGGAACCACTTCCTTTTCTCACCAATGATTATCTTGTTAGACCTTGGAAAGCAGCCCTGACTCAGGAGCACTCGCCTTGATAATATTCTGAATCTCTTTGAATTTGGGGTGGTCTTTGTCAGACACAAGCTGCAGAAGTATAGATTCACTCGTGGTCACTATTATCCCAGTGCGAGCAAGACGCTATAGAAAAGAAGAGAAAGACAAAAGTTTAATAAAGGAATGCCTTGTATGGCATGCATTTTCCATTAATATAATCACAATCATGTCATCAAAATGTGTTTGGGAGTTTAAATGATTGATTGATGTACAGTGCCTATAGGAAGTATTCACAGTTTGTTGTGTTACAATCTGAAATCTTGATGCATTTCAATGTTAGATAAGTATTCACCCCCTTTGCTAAGACACTCCTAAATAAGCTCAGGTGCAACCAATTGCCTTCAGAATTCACACAACAAGTTAAATGGAGTCCACCTGTGAGCAATAAAGTGGTTCACATTATTTCAGATTAAATACAACTGTCTCTGTAAGATTCCATGTTTGGGCATTGGACAGAGAAGCCTCCAAGAGGCCAATGACAACTCTGAAAAACCTACAGCATCTCATGGCTGAGATGGGAGAAACTGGTCATCTGTCAACAACAGCTGAGGTACTCCACAAATCTAGCCTGTATGGAAGAGTGGCAAGAAGGAAGCCTTTTCTGAAAAAAAGCCCATGTAGAATCCTGCTTGGAATTTGCAAAAAGGCATGTGGGAGACTGAAAAGATGTGCAAAAGATTCTGTGGTCTGAAGAAACTAAATTTGGCCTATTTGGCCTAAATGCAAAGCGTTACGCCTGGCGCAAACCCAACACAGCACATCACCCAGGTAACACCATCCCTACTGTGAAGCATGGTGGCGGCAGCATCATGCTATGCGGATGCCTTTCTTCTGCAGGAACTGGGAAGCTTGTCAGTGTAGAGGGCAAAATGGATGGAGCCAAATACAGGTAAATCCTTGAGGAAAACCTGCTTCAATTTGCAAAAGACCCAAGATTGGATCGAAGATTCACCTTTAAGAAGGACAATAACCCTAAGCACACAGCCAAAGCGACACTGGAGGGCTTAAAAACAAGAAAGCGAATGTCCTAGAGTGGCCCAGTCAAAGCCCAGACTTGAATCCGACTGAGAATCTGTGGCAAGACTTGAAGATTGCTGTCCACCAACGATCCCCATCCAACTTGACAGAGTTTGAACAATTTTGCGAAGAATGGGCGAATATTGTACGATCCAGATGTGCAAACCTGGTAGAGACTTACCCCAAAAGACTCACATCTGTAATTGCTGCCAAAGGTGGTTTGACCAAGTATTGACTCAGTGAATACTTACGTAACCAAGACATTTCAGGGTTTTTTTTTTTTTTTTTCATTAACTGTTTTACAATAAAAATTATCATGCCCCTCCAAAGTGCTGAGAAGGTTGTGTAGATCAAAGGAAAAACAATCCCATTTAAATGCATCAAGATTTCATGTTGTAACACAACAAACTGTGAGACTGTCCAGGGAAGGTGAATACTTCCTATAGGCATATTGTATGTTAAAGTGGTACCCCCATAACTGTAATTAACAAAGCTATGGCATTGATCCCCAATCAAGATAAAAATCATGTAATCAAACCATGCCTATGGTCCTGTTGGAGCTTATAAAAGGGCTAGATTAATGCTGACTACCACACCCTGTAATATAAGACACAGAGCTTGGCTTTGACATCATTTCCTTGAGAACAAAAGCATTTCAAGGTGTTTCACAAACTCAACCTATTTTGGTTCATTCTTCCCAGAAGCATAATTTTAAATGTGTCTATTTGAAACTACAGTTTATCCATAATTTACAATCCCAACAACCAAAATGCCTCTATTTTAGTGAGGTCTACCCATAACCATAACTAATTAATTTTCACTTCTATCAGCTCTATAAAGTATTCTATGAAGCTGGCAGCTCAATGAAGTTCACCTCTTAAGAAACCTACATTATATCCTCCTGGTGGTAGACCAGGGGAGGTACCTTATAGGACTTCTATTTTTCACTTTTTATTCATTATTTTTTTTAATTTTTTGTTTGGCTTTCACTTTTTACATATGGTATGAAATGACTGTTTTCGGTTGCTTTCCAAAATTCTTGGATTTTTTTTTTCTGTCACAATATGTATAGTAACTCGACAGTACTTGCACACTTCAATTGTACCTTCTTTCCTTTATTGTCTTACACAATGAAATCCTTATGGTCACTGGCATATTTTTTCAGGTTTTTTTGTGTGTTTAGGCATTTTTTTTCATTTTGCCACAATTTGCAATTCTATTTTCAATTTCATAAGCGTGTAAATACTCCCTCTCGAACTTTGATATAGCTTTAAATCTTGCGAGCAAAAACAATCCTCCGCTATCTAATTGTCACCTCGTTTTAAATCCTGTAAGCATGTTACAATACTCAGATAGATATGTAGGCATTTGCTGCCACTGAGTAATTGAGGTGGGTTTAAAGTACTCAGAATGAATCAATGATACAAATTAGGAAGGAGGGACATTGCACTACTACACTGGGAAAGTGTTTTTTATTTTTTGTAGGTTTAATTAATTTTTTTCATGGGGAAAGGAGTCAACTCAAGGTGTATTGACTAACCATTTCCAGTGTTTTTCCAGTGTTTATTGGATATATACTGATTTCATTTTTTTTTGTATCGGGGGGGTGTTTTATTATTTTTTTTAATCGGTTAACCACGGCACTGAATATTTAGTGCCTCTTTGAGGTGGACTCATATGCTATCCAGTCAGACATTTTGCCAAGAAAGACACCTCTCAGAGCACCTGGTCCATGGCCTAGGGTTTAAAATAGCAGTTAGGTAAGGGCACATAAAGGCACATTGAAAAGTGTATCTGACATGTCATGATATGGCATATTAAACTGTTGAAACTACCTCCAATGCAAACACTCTGTCCATCATACTTCTGGAAGAAGTTGAATCGGCTACTATGTGAACTTCCAACCCCCTTCCAATCAAATCCAGTGCTGTTTGCTGGATACATACATGGGTCTGGGAAAAAAGAAAAAGAAAACCATCTCATTTTTATTCTTCAACATTAAACACCTAAATAATATTTAAATTGTTAGCATTTTAAAACTGAAAATGTGTATTTTGTTTTATTTGCATCTTTATATTTGTACACTCCAGCGGCATTAATGAGCATTTTGTACAGTTCACTTTAAAAGTTAAAATTATGTCATTTTAATACTGTTGAAATAAGTTAATCTATTTTGCCCAGCTAAACACTCTTGTATATATTGCATTTTAAAAATACAATTACTTTTTTCCGTTGCTTTTATTTAACCCAGCCATAATTTAAACACTCGACCACAGTAGTAGTAAGTTACTTTTTTGTTATGCTTTTTTTATTTTATTCCAGACACTGACTATTGCATATATATATGAATAAGATTGCACAAAAAGCAACATACTTCAACCCCAAACAAGACAACACTGCGGACTCCTGGAATTTCTGCAAGTGCTGATTCAACTTCAGGTAAAACCATAGAAAACTTGGTCTTGGGGATCACAAGCTTCACCCCTGTTAGGTCCAGTTCTTGAACTGTGCTCCCCAATCCTTTAGGGTACTGTTCAGAAACAATAACTGGAATTCCCAATATGCGAGCCCCCTGAAGCTGTATAAAAAACAGAAACAGTATCCACAATGGCAAAACAGTATTCAGCATTCTTCATAATTATTTTCATGCTGTATACATTTCATATTTTCATATGGCAAAGCAGGTATTGTCAAAGGGCCAAATCGATCCGTTTACTTTTACTCAGGTCTGGCAGGAATGCAGGCTGTAGGAAAATGTCTTTTCCAGCATAAACAATCAAACAAACAGATTTGTCATCTGCTGTATGTTTAATGTTATCATTTGCAGTAGTTTTCAGCACAATGAGGCCAGGAATTATAAAACACATAACTGTGTAGCAACTGCTGCACAAGCAAGCAAATTGGTATTAATATGTTATTGTTTACAGCAACTAAGCCTACACATTAATAGTGTGCAAACACAGGGAAGGTATTATCAAAATATGAGCACAGACTTGATGAATGTAACTGAACACTTTGGGGCTCATTACATGTCTTTGTTTCAGAGGTGCACTCCTCTGAATAAATGACCAGGTGTCCAGTAATACCGTTTTCACACGGGCACTTCACAGCAGTGTTGAGTGTGCATGGAAACAAAACTTGCAAACTGTTTTTTTTCCTACTCACCTCAATGCGTCTTTGAGTGCGACTGACGACTGGACTAACAAATCCACTTCTGGGGTAGTTTCCAGTCTGCATTCATTACTACCAGCATCATTTCACCCCACATTAGCGTTAGTAAACAAACTAAGCCACATTAAAAAATAATGGCACATACTTCTTTTACTGTGCATATGTCATGCTCATAAAGAAGTGCTTTCACATGCAGATCAAAGCACTGCACCGCACTCAACTCCAGATTTAGTGTGTCTACACTGAAGAAAAACTAAACTGCATCAAATCTGGGACTAGTGTCTCGTGTGAACATAACAGCCACATTAACTTCTCCTGCATATTACTACCAGATTCAACTGCTGGATTCATTTTGCTCAAGTGTGAAAACAGTACTAGTAACAGGAAAAACAGAGTTTACAGAAAAAGAAAGTATATCTCAATCAGGTAAGCCATAAGAGAACTGTGGGAATTTTGTTTTATGCAGGGTTAGACACTAACAATATTGTGCTACTAGTCCAAAGGACTAGTACCTTTTGAAACTTGCTAGTCCTGATGTAAACTTACTAGTTCTTACGTGAAGTGCCTAAATTGGAATCAACAACAGCTGGGGTCCCTAAAAATAGGCTTAGATTATATTTCGCTAAAAAAAATAAACACTGTTATACATTTAGATTTACATGTTTACTGTTTATGAGGCACACAATGACAGCAAAGTTGCTTGGCAGGATCAATGCAATAAGTGAAACGGTCTACCTGGCCTTTGATGTTCAGAACAAGCAAAACGCTTACCAGTCGTTGCCCGACACTGATAATATCCCCAAAGTATTTGATAGCTGGTCTGAATCTTTCCTGCATATCACAGCAAAAAAATACAGTGGTTGCTGGAGTGAGATTGCCAAGTGGAGTCATCTGCAGACAGTAAAAGAAAACAAAGCATTGCATTATTCCTTAGGGTAGCATTTGATTGATCTTAATATACAATACAAACATAAATCCTGAATTTAGATAGCAGTGTTATAACAATCATTAAATAAATACAAACCAATTTAAAATGTTACATACACCCAAATCATTGCACACATCTGTTTTTAAAACCAGTTTTGCAATATACAGGCTTTGTTTGCAGATAGCAGACAGCTATCCACTTTGCTCACAAATTGTCACTTATGAATACATTGACATTGTAGATGTAACCCTTTTATGAAAATTGGTATCTTGCTTTTGCTTTGATTATATGTGCAGTAAATAAAATGCATTTTAAAAATATAATTACACTAGAATTGAGCCAGATAAAATAATTCATGTGGATTACTGGGGTTGTGGGAAATACGTGAACACCATGCTCACATAATGAATCCCTTAAATCAGTTCATCCTGAGCCAACTGTCAAATGTAACTAATTAAACACAGTCATGTCCGACTCAATCAATAATCAAACAAATTAGTACATATAATACTAATAAAGAAAAATCAAAAGGCACAATCATAACCAAACCAAGGACCAGCATCCTCAATAAAACATGAATCCACTATAAAAGAGGTACAACATGCCATAACAGTCGGTACTGTCTATATGAAAATTAAAACAATTCTCAATACATCTTACAATAAATTAAGTTCAGAATGAATGTAGCCTCCCAAGATTACAAATCCCCTTAAAATATACCGCACGTTATGAAAAAGGATCCACCTTTGTATTATTATACCATTTTCACAATGATTTCAACAGGTGAGGTACCAGTCATTAACCCCTTTCAACACTGCACAGGGAAGGTCTCGAGGCAGCTGTCACCGTTAAAGAAAGTACAGTCACACAGGCTGTACTTTACAGTTGTAGAGAGATAAATAAAACATTTTACTGTTATCTAGTATTTCATAAATAACAAAATATATGTAACATCTTATATTACATCGGGTAAAACAACTGCTATTAAGTGTGATATTATAAACCTGTAGACATGCTACAGTACGTGTAAACTGAAGGATACCTTCGTTTTTTGTTATACTAGCAAATCTGATATCTGTTTCATTGTTAATTTACATTGTTAAGTAAAACTTACTGTCATTTGCAGAGGAACCAATCGTAGTTTGCATTTTTCTGCCACTACAAAGCTTTTCGGTAAATCAATGTACTGCCCCCATTCTTCTGAAAAAAGCTGAATAACAAACTTCCGGTGAATGTCGATTTGATCTCCATACAGGGACAAGAACTTTTGGATCAGAACCTCGTAGCCCGAACCGACAGGCAATGATGAGGGCCGAGAGAAGACGGAAAAGGAGAATAAGATCGGGAAGTGATTGTTGTTGCTGTGCTGTTGTTGTTCCGCCATGATGTTCCGGCTAGTGTAAAAAGTGGAGTGAAGACAGGTTGTTCCTAGCTGCAGAGTTGCAAGATTAGGGGGCGGTGCTGGCGTTGGTGCTTATGGAGAAACGGGGGGGGGGGGGGGGGGGGATATTTTCTAACTTTTTTTAACACAACGTTTAATTGATTTTGTAATTCACAGTTAGCTAAACATTAAGGTATTATTACATTAGGAAAACGATTATTCATTTCCAGAAACGCACATTTGAAAGCTTAAAAAATAATAATTTGACAGTAATATCGATAACCCACCGTTGTTGTAATCTAAAACAAAACGTAGTCAGTGGTGGAATTGGAAAAAAAAAAAAAAAAAAAAAAAAAATCACTGTGGGGGGGTGTATCTAGCTATCGATGTTGTACAAATAACGGCACACTTCAAATTTAGGGCTAGTGCCCGATCCCCCAAATTTAAAATTCTAAAGTGCTTTACGAATATTCTTAGCTTCTAAGTCCCTCCATGACGTGCAGGAGATCGTTGCATCTTTTATTAAGAAACATTATATATATATATATATATATATATATATATATATATATATATATATATATATATATATATATATATATATATATATATAGTACCAGTCAAAAGTTTGAGTACACTTGCTGGAAACTAGTTTTTTTTTTTTTCATAATTGACAATGTTTTACGTCGTATACGTTTCTGTAAGTAGTTGAAAATGAAAACACATGTTACAATATACAAAACAAAACATAAGGAGTATCAAAGCAATGTTCAAGAAAATTGAAAATTGTCTCTAAATCTTGGATTCCTCAAAATAGCCACCCTTTGCCTTAATAACAACCTCACAAACACGAGGCATTCGGTTAACAAGTTTCAGCAGGAAATCACCCAACATGTCTTCCCAGCTCTTCTGCAGCAATTCCCAGAGATGTAGGGCACTTGTGGGTAGCTTTGCTTTGACTCTTCTGTCCAGTTCGTCCCATACAAGTTCTATGGGATTGAGGTCTGGAGACTGGGCCGGCCAGGTCATTAGATTGAGTTGTCCTTCGCTTTCCTTCTTCGCCAGATATTTCTTGCACAACATTGAGGTGTATTTCGGGTCACTATCTTGCTGAAGAATGAAGGACTGCCCAACTAGCCGTAATCCTGATGGAATGGCATGCCTCTGAAGTATGCTATGATAGCTATGCTGGTTGAGCTTTCCATGGACTTGGTAAAGATCACCAACTCTCACCAGCAAAGCAACCCCAGACCATGACACTGCCTCCTCCATGCTTGACCGTGGGAAACACACATGCAGAACTCATGCACTCACCCCCTCTGAGCATCTTACAAATACTCTGCGGTTCGACCCAAATATTTCAAATTTTGACTCATCAGTCCATAAGACCGACTGCCACTCCTCAAACGTCCAGTTTCTGTGTTTTTTGGCCCTGGCAAGTCTCTTCCTCTTATTCTGCACTCTTAACAATGGTTTCTTTGCAGCAATTCTTCCAGTTAGGCCAGCTTCATGCAATCTCTTTTGAACAGTTGATGTTGAAACACCTATACTTCTAGTAGCATTTAGCTGAGCTTGTATTTCAGGGGCAGTTAATAGCCAGTTTTGCTGACTTGTGACTTGAATGAACTTGTTCTCTGATTCTGAGGTCAACCTTGGCCTGCCTGACCTTGTTCAGTCCTCATGAGTGCCAGTTTCTTCAAATCGTTTGATGGTCTTGGCCACAGCAGTTACAGACACTTGCAAAGTTCTTGCGATTTGTCTTAAAGATTGACCTTAATTTCTTAAAGTAATTACAGACTGCCTTTTTTTTCTTTGCTTAACTGAGCGTATTTTGTCATTTTCTGCTCCCTTACATTCAGGAATGGCACACTTGTGCCTATGCTACCTATATTTATAGTAATTATGGACCCTCATCTGTTAACAATAATTGGTGACAAAAGGTTAATTAGGTAACATGCTAGTTAACTCAGAGAACATCTAGCAAAGACACTTTTATACTTAGGCCAGTGTTCTAACACCATGTTATACAGACTGAAATCCCCTTACTTTGGGTGACCATTTCATTGGAATTGACAAGATTTACATTTTCATTTAAAAATTACATTTTTGAATGCAATTCACTTATGATTATCGGCTTATATAAGTACAAGTATCAGATAATGAAATATTAAGTGTTTATATACAAGTTTATACAGTTTATACAGTACACATAGATAATCATGAAAAACCTTTTCAAGCAGGTGTACGCAAACTTTATATATATATATATATATATATATATATATATATATATATATATATATTAATTTCTACTTTAATATAGCAAAATTAGAAAGAAAATCATAGTTTTCTTTCTACAAATACAGCTGATCAAAATGCTTAACATTTTTCACTCATTAAACAAGGCGGTCTAACGTAGCGATCTTGGTTAACGCAGGCTGGCGCATCACGCAGGGAGAGACATTCCACACACAGGCGGAGGGCGGTCACGAAAACGGGACCTTGGGACCTCTCGCACTAAAGCGTAGCGCTGATACCGCTATACAAAAGAGCCGGCTCCTTTGTAACCAGCCCTGCTGCTGCCTTCCAGTTTCAGCTTGCAGTCTTGTTTGAATGCGTTGACTGAATCCCACGTTGTTCTTTTTAACATTTAAAACATACAAAATAATAATTAAAACAAATGTTACAAAGTGCCAAGCAGTGTGTGTTATAGAACTGTACACTCGCCAGTCAATTCAAATAGTCCTGTTTGTCGCATTAAAGGAGAGACCATATATCCTTGGTGTCAAGTTCCCTTTCAATTCGAAGATACCTACCACTTACATTGGTATGGGATATTCCTGCCCTTCGGGTAGGTATTGCTGAGCTCTCTATACCAGAGCTGCCGAAAGGCCCCTTCCTGTGATGAAGCACTCGGTCCCGCCTACCGATGGAATAAAACCGTCACTCGCAGCAGGATGATCCTCCTCTTTTGTAACCTCTGTGTTTAGCTGTGTGTGGATAAGGAAAGAGCTTCTCGAGTCGAGTCGGTTGCATTTCCCTTGCATTCGTGCTGAATGCCGGCTTGCTGCTTTCCTGGAATCAGCAACTTAAAAAGACTGAGTCCTTTATTGCCTTTCTGTCTTTCAGTGGCCTCCTCGCTTGCATGGTAGGCCGCTGTTTTTATCTGTCTGTCGTATGTGAGCGACTGCCTGTGCAGTCATCCGCGAGTAACTGTCTTTTCTTCTTGAGAGTACACGTGTTCTCCTCGGGGCTAGGCCTTGCTGTATCCTCGCTGTTGAGTAGACCCTCCCAGCCGCACAGTTCCGCCACCTCGTTGAGTCGAGCCTTGTAAACAAACACTGTATTATTTTTCACCGTGTTTTATTGTCTACTTAAACTCGCCCACCGTGGCTTTGGCCCTGCGTTACGTTACATGCTGACCAGGTGTATATGTGTGTTGACCACTCGGTTAGGGTAGGCACATTGCGTAGCGGCTTCCCCGGTGCTGCAGTTCCACGGTGCACACATAGCCCGTGATATTATATCTCGGGCCACAGGTGCTTAATATAAGTGACACATGGTGCTCAGCGCCTCAGTGGTAGTGCACAACAACGCTGCACAATACACGGTGCACTTATTGTCCTCAGTACTCGGTGTGTGCGGTGCTCGGTTCGCACAGTGCACGTGCTGGTACCTCTACCACTCTAGTGCGATTACGCACAGTATGCAGTTCACGTAGTGTATGGTACCTGGTACGCATGGCGATTGGGACTCACAGTACAAACAGAGCACGTGGTGCATGTTGCGCTAGTTGCGTTTGCACTGGTCAACCTAGCATATAGCTCACAGTGCTGCGCAGTACCCATTGTCCCTGATGCAGATAAGGCCGTGCTGCTTGACTCACCTATATCCCCAGGTCATACATTTGGGCCAGCTCTGGAGGAGATTTTGCAAAGATCCCACCGGGAACATGAGGCGGCCGCATTGCTCCCTCCCTGTGCCTCTGCATGGGGTAGGTCTTGCCGCTGGCGAGCTCCCCAGACTCGAACTGTCACAAGAACAATCCCACAGCTCCTCTGGGAGACTTAAGGCATCACCTTCGAGGCACGCCAGCAGGTAACCGAGCCCGACCGGCTAGCAGAGGGAATGCAGGTCGTGGTCAGTCCTCAATCCAGCGTCAGAGGAGACGTTTTCAGGGCCAGCACCCTAAATACTCACTCCAAACTGCCCAGTCCCATCCTCGGCAGCCCGAGCAGGGCCCGTGAAGGTTAGTGGCCTTTTTGGCAGAACAGCTAGTACTGGCGCGCTTGCACCTCAAACTCCTGGGTACTCACCACTGTGCAAAATGGCTATGTGCTTCAGTTTCACTTGGGACCTCCTCCCTTTCGAGGTGTCACAAACACTTTTGTGACAGACCCTCTACAAGCCTTGGTACTTCAGAAAGAAGTGGCTGCCTTGTTGTGCAAGTGAGCCATTTGTCTCGTAGTAACTGTCTCTCACAGAGAGGGGTAATACTCGAGATACTTTCTGGTACCAAGAAAGACAGCGGCTTTCGCCTCATCTGAGACCTGAGGCTTCTAAACGGGTTCTTAAAAGAAAGGAGGTTCCAAATGCTGATGCACCGTCACATCCTTCAGTTCGTCCAGCCGGGCAACTGGTTCACCACCGTGGACTTAAGGGATGCACACTTTCATGTTCCCATTCGTCCAGAGCACAGGAAGTACCTGCGCTTTTCCCTTCAAGGAAGCGCGTACAAGTTTGCTGTTCTGCCATTGGGCCGCTCCCTAGCTCCAGTACGTTTTCAAAGTGCGTGGACGCTATCCTGGCTCCCCTACGGCTGCAGATCAGAGTAATAAACTATCTCGACGACTGGTTGTTCTGTTCCCAGTCATGAGAGGCAGCACTGGCCAACACGGCGGTTGTGACGGAGCATCTGGTCAGGCTGGGCCTAACCATAAATGATGCAAAGAGTCGGCTTACACCAGTGCAGTGCACCACGTACCTGAGGCTCTGGCTGGACTCCACTACGATGCACGTATACCTGCAGAACGACAGCTGTGGAACTGGAGTCTTTTCATCCCCCTCTGTTTGCTTCTATGGAGGATGAGAGATTGAATTTCCTCTGCCCTATGCGGGCATTGAGATGCTACGTGCATAGGATAAGAGCTGAATTTGACCAGCTCTGTCTATCACGGGACACGGACCCTAGGACAGCCCCTCTCTAAGCAGCGTCTGTCACACTGGATTGTGGACACAGTCTTGACTGCGTATGATGGTGCTAGCTTGCCCCCACCTGGTAGGGTAGCTGCACACTCCATGAGAGGGTTGGCTACATCTTGGGCCCTTTTCAAAGGGGACTCGATGCCCGACATTTGTACTGCACATAGCTGGGCCGCATACTTTCTCCAGGTTCTACCATATTAATGTGGTAGACCTTGCCTTGCCTTCTGTAGACACAAGGGTCCTTGAGGGTATAAGTTCTCACCACTAACCTCTGGGTTAGTCAGGGAACGTTAAGTTACTTACAGTAACCCTGATTCCCCGAAAGAGAAAATGACCACCAGCTCCCTCATGGGTTTGATGGAAAAAGAGGAGGATCTTCCTGCGAGTGACGGTTTTATTCCCTCGGTAGGCGGGACCGAATGCATCATCACAGGAAGAGGCCTTTCAGCAGCTCTGGTATAGAGAGCTCAGCAATACCTACCCGAAGGGCAGAAATATCTCATACCAATGTAAGTGGTGGTCATCTTCTCTTTCAGGGAACCAGGGTTACGGTAAGTAACTAAATGTTCCTCTTTATGCTCCCTCACCTTGCAAGCTTGTTTTCTGCACTCCTTTTTCCTTGTAACAACCAAGCGCTGACATAACTCAGTGGCTGAAACTGAGTTAATGCTGGACCATTACGATTCAGGAAGAGACGACTCACTCTTGGGATACTGAGTTCCTAATTGGTGTGAGAATTTTATTCATTGAGCTGAAGCCTCTCTCACACTCAGCTGTGGAAACTGCTACAGTCTCTAGTTTTTTGATGAGCCCTATCATGTCTGCTGGGACCTTCTTTCTTCCACTGTCCTTGTACTCTGAATCCTCCAACAATCTCTTTTTCTGGCAGATGAAATATCCTGTATAGTGAGGTCACCTCACTTTCACCATACAGAACGTCAAGGTCATCTGGCCAGTATAGAGGGTATACAGTGTTGCAAGCTGCAAGCAGCTCCGCATATTTAGAAACGTTTCCAAGTGACGCTGATGAAACACAAGATGATGATGATGTCATTAGTCTGCTCATCAGTGAGATTTGTTTTTAAATCAATACACAAACCTCTCACACTTATGAATATTTGTATAATACAAAAATTTAATTATAGAGATTTATAATCCTAGCAGTATTCAAAATGTCACATTTAGCAAAAGCCAATGTACAATGCATAGTCGTATACTATTCGTGATATTTCTACAGCTTTATTGTAATATATTTTTCATTAATCTAGTATATATAATATAATATCATAAAAAATATTGGGACATATTTACCTCAGGAGTCAACAGATCTAACAAAGTATTCTGAGGATTTGTTTCCATCTTCAGGCACTCTTGATATTATCATAAAGAGCAATTGTCTGTAGCAAAAAAAAAAATTCAGTGTTAGCACCTCCAACATTATCTACCATCATCATCAAGAACATTAATAAAATGTACTTGCCTCTTTTTAATCAGAAACTGGCATCCTCACTTTCAGTGCCTGCTTCAGTTTGGGCATATAGCCAGGATTCAAGAACAGAAACGTCCTGTTTGATTTTAGTTCCTACCGATTATGTCATGTTCCATTTCCTGCTTGGTCAAGAGGAGATCAAAATCTTTTTCTTTTTCTTTTTCAGCAGTGCATAGCTCCAATAAAGTTAATATGTTATTGTTTACATGTTATGATATGTTGTACTTTTTAAAAAAATATGTATTAACACTTTTATTAAGAACATTTACTCAAAGACATTATAAGTTCCGTTATTGTGATCGTTAAAGCTATCAAATAGTGTAATAAAAAAAAAAAGTTTAATACTACATTCCATTTTTAAATGTTATATTTGCCTTCATTTCCTTCTCCTCAATTAAAGCACCAGATCCTCCCTTCCTTGAAACTGATTGTATTCTACAAAATACAGACACACACAGAGCTGACAAACAGTTACTCTCAAGTTAGCAGTGTGACCACTGCTACCGTTTCTTTCAGCAAAAAGTTTTCATATTGAATACAAATGATAAATAATTGGATTTGTTATCAGGCTTCCTACAAAACTATTTTCAGTATGTATAGTTTTAATATTGCAAAATATCATGTCTTTGTAACACAGCTGTATACTGCAGATGTGGATCTGTTTTTTTTTAATTGTGCATACGTTTTAATTTAACATGGCTTTTCTGACCCGCTTGTGTACTTTTCAGTGTACACAGGAAAGAAAGATTATTGGTGTTATTTTGGAAGAACTCAGGTTATGTTTGACACCAAAACAGGTTAGTGGCACTGCCGATGTAAAGGCAGTCGAAAAATGGGAGGATGTGTTCACAGATATCTGTCAATGTGGAAAGCAAAGATTTGTTAAGTGAAATTAGAACAGAGAACAATGCGCGATGAAGAAACCAGTAACATAGTTAAGAAATGTGGAACAAATTTGGAACATGATCCCTACTTTGATGTCCATTAATATCCACCAGACAGAAAACATGTAGTTAAGATGGTTAATTACTTATGGACTAATAAACATACACCAGAAGGATTACCTGATGACATATCAAAGCAGGAAAAATAATTACCAGAAGAGTTTGTGCCATGTGAAAATATCTACATGTTTTCTGTCTGGTGGATATTAATGGACATCAAAGTAGGGATCATGTTCCAAATTTGTTCCACATTTCTTAACTATGTTACTGGTTTCTTCATCGCGCATTGTTCTCTGTTCTAATTTCACTTAACAAATCTTTGCTTTCCACATTGACAGATATCTGTGAACACATCCTCCCATTTTTCGACTGCCTTTACATTGGCAGTGCCACTAACCTGTTTTGGTGTCAAACATAACCTGAGTTCTTCCAAAACAACACCAATAATCTTTCTTTCCTGTGTACACTGAAAAGTACACAAGCGGGTCAGAAAAACCATGTTAAAAAAAAAAAAAAAAAAAAACTGTGTAACAGCACATACCCCTTCAATTAATGCTTGACACCACCAGTAAGATAGTCATCTTTCCTGAAATTGGAAATCAAACCATTATCCAACATATTTTGGAGATTCTGCTCTTGTAATGGAGATTGAGGTGTGATTGGCAGTGAGGTACCTGTTCTCTGCAGATGAAGTCATTCCATTTCCATATTTCCTCCTGATAGCAAGGGCCATAAATTCAATACAATGCTCAGATTCACAGTTAATGACCTGTGCAGTGATATGCATTGGTGCCCTTTGTCCACTTTTTTTTCTCTTTTGCAGTAAAATATATAGCATTTATTAGATTGATACAATAAATAGGATCCTTTGGTGTTCCATGTTGATGCATATCATAATTGTTGTAAGTGACTCTGCAGCTGATGCACAGTTCACACATCCTAGTCTCGTATTTTGTAAGGTGCTTTGTGAAGGTGGACCACTATGAAAGGCGCTATATAAAAATAAAGACTATTATTATTATTATTATAATTCATTCTTTATTATTTATTATAAGCACGACCTTTTATTATCATTATGACAAAAACAATTACATTATTTTTATTTGCAACATGCTGATCTGTTAATTAATCTAGAATCAATTTACACAATTACATATATTGTTAAATTTACAGCTTAAGATCTGTCCACAATACAATAGCACTGGGTGTTGGCATTTTGTATATTGTTTGAAATTATAGTTACAAAACACTGTAAACTGCACCCCCTTTTTATAAGGCTTTAAAAAAAACAGCTAAGCATTACAAAAACTCACGTTTTGGGACCTAATTTATAAAACAAATTCTTGCATGCTGGAAATATGATAAGAAAATGTTTACAGCATATAAATTAAGATTGTATAACCAATAGAACAGTCGGTAACACAGTAACTACCATGAATCAGTCCACACCAGATTATACAGCTCCATAACAGCATAAAAAATAATCAAAAGGGGGTAAGTGGTCCTCTCTCTCTCTCTCTCTCTCTCTCTCTCTATATATATATATATATATACATACAGTATGTAAAACTGTAAGTGATATGAATGTAAAGGCAGACAGACAGGGATAATAATATCATTGAGGTAACTTTGTCAGTACATTCTTTAACACAAGTTACTGAAGGGGTTAGACTGTGGGGATATAACAAGTCTGTCTCTTTGTTTATTTCAATATAGAGTAACACATATCAAATTGTTATAAAACCCACAGTATTAAGAATGTTCTTTACCACATGTTAATGAGTATCAGAACCTTACAAAGTATTCACAGTTGTAGCAGGAGATACAGTATATGCTATTAATATGCTTACTATTAAATTATGACTTCAGCTCCTATAATTATTAATAATTGTTTTAATGGCAAGTTACAAAATATGACTGTTCTAATTTAAGATAAAGTAGTCATTCCATATTAAATCATAACACTGTGGAGTCGCTGTCTTGGACTTATGGAGATAGAGATGAAATTGGAAAGGTGTGTGTCCAGGTCTTGTTCAAGTAGTTGGTGAAACGATCTCGTTTCTCCCACTGAACGCAAATACGACATTGTGCGTTTACAGGGTTGTTGTTATCTAAATAGGGCTTCAAGTTTTCGGGTTTTATTTTTAATCACATGACACCTCTTTAAATGTTTTTGAGCCGATTCCCTAATTAAACTCAGAAAAAGCTGTTAATTACAAAGCAATGTCACTTGTTTTTACTTTCATATCTTGACTATGCCCGGTTCTTGTTTTGCTTAATTTTTATTTCAAACAGACTTGACAAATTACGTTAATCGCTGATACTAATTGCATTTCATTCTCGCAGTCACCTAGTTTATCATTGTGCTTTCTTATTTTCACTCGTTTAACAGTCCATCATTTACAGCAACTCTATAATCCAGCACACTAGTAAACAATCCAGCCCGATTTTCCGATGCCGGATTGTACAGGTTTTTCTGTAAATCATTTCAGGGTTCAGTCCCAAACATAGCTAAATTGGTATTGTAGGTTAAGATATTATATCCTGGCAGCATTTCCAAACAAGCCCTGCACACACAATTACATAAACTGAAAGAGACACATCTGAAACATGTTGCTCAAAGAAACTGCCATTAAGGTTTCGGTATTATCAATCAATCTTTATTTTATATAGCGCCTTTCATAGTGGACAACCATCACAAAGATGGAATGAACTTGAATTCTGTCATTATTACACATTTATTTGGTATAGAAAGATAGTTGCTTTGTGCTCTATACCAATTTCTTGTGGGACTATATTACATTATCTAACAAAATAAATAAGTACTGAGCCAAACTTTGTATGGTGTATGGGCTCAAACTGGCTTCCCTGATGTCATTAATATATTTAAATTCATTATACTGTACCTACTAACTACAATCAAATAAGATTAAGACCTTTACATCACATTGGGACCTTGCAGCCAGCCCAACCCTGACTAAGTCTGAAGTGGAAATCTAATCATCAACAGTGTTTTTTGTCAGGTTAAGATTACTTTACAATGTAGGTCATTCATAATGAACCTGCACTGTATATGTAAAACGTTTACAAAGGCGGCCCCTATAAATTATTCAAAGAACATTCGATAGTGATCTGGTCTTCATTTTACCTGAACATACAACAATACACAACGCATTAATAATGCCAAATTAAATAGTTTTTTGGCATGTTTACATTCACCTGCCAGTAAACTTATTACATTTCACTTTAAGAAATAGGTCTTCTATAACTTTATCTGACCAGAAGCAATAATGTCAAAGATTTCCGTTGTCAGGGGAACATAGCATTTCTGTGACTCGTCTAAGAAATACAGTGAGTCAGTTATAGTTGAAGGATTGAATCCACTTTCCACTAATCTGAATTTCTGCTGCTTGAAGGTTCCAGTTATTTCCATTGACTTCTGCAAGGAATGGAAAACTGTAAGTATTTCAAGTTGTGTACCCAAATGCATTAATTTCAGTGAAATGCTTTAAAAATGACCTTAAAACAAATGCAAATATTATGGCTAAAATGCACACATATCTCTATATCAGTATCATTGCGGGAAGACAAAATGCAGTGCACCAATACAAGTATTACAATCTTCCAGATATCTCATATGGTATTATTTCAACTTTACCTAGTACTTAGATTTTCCATTGCAAATCTTTTAACAAACTCATTCCTTATCACATGAACAAGTAAAACCATATGGTTTAATTTGACATTTATTGATTTTTTTTTCTTTCTATAAAAAAATAAATAAATAAATGATTACCTGAATTCTCACAAAACGTGGCCTTGCATAACCAGGTAGGTAGTGCTGAACATGTTCATACAGACTCTTCCCATCAAAACCACAACCAGGATTTAAAACCACTGCAGCCATTCCCACTTTACCTTCATGACCTGTAAAACATCAACACAGCTATGGTTCTTTGAAAAATGATACACCTGCTTAGCCTAGCACACCAACATAGCCAGCCATGCATAACGTTTTATTTTATATATGAATTGAAGATATTCACTTGAGAACAGAGGTGCCCCTACCTGGAACAGAAACACCGTATATGTTGGCCTCTTGTAAAAAGTCTATTATTCCAACAACATCTGCTACTTCTGTCGTTGAAACATTTTCTCCTTTCCATCTGAAAAACAATATTATTACAAACCTTTACAGATTTTAAGCAGTTTATACCTTTACAATATTTATAGTTACCGACTCTTCTGCTAATCTGGATAAGTCAGTAACCAGTGTGATAGGTTTTTTTTGTGTTAAATGTAATATTTAATTCATTTACAGTATCTTGTCCATTTTATACCCAAACTTACAATAGATCAATTCCATAATATTGAGTTTTGTGTGTTATAACCAACTAAATCAGAGACCCAAAAATAATGTAAGTTTTAATGCAAAAACAGTTTAATTGACTTGTTTCTGAACCTGAATGTATCTCCAATCCTGTCCTTGAAGTAAATGAAGTCTTCATGATCTTCTACCATTAAATCCCCTGTGTTAAGATACACATCTCCTTTCTTGAAAACATCTTTTAGCAGCTTCTTCTCTGTAAGACTTTTGCTTCCTGCATAACCAAAGAATGGGCTCATGGAGTTTACTCGTGAAAGCAGAAGTCCAGCTTCACCTACAAGAAAAAGGAGTATGTGTTAAACTAAACAAAGACTAAAGTTCAGAAACTGCAACACCAACATCAACAGAAATTGTCAGAAACGTCTTGATTTACTTTTTAATCATTTAAACCTTTTGTGTACCTTAAAAAAAAAAAATTAATATATACATATAAGTACATACACACACGCTGTATATAGATATAGATCATGTAAACAGATATATATATATATATATATATATATATATATATATATATATATATATATATATATATATATATATATATACGGCCCGTCATGTCAAAAAATAAATTTTTTATTTAGCATCGCAATTTTATAAAGATGCATTCTCTTACCTTTCTTAACTTCTTCACAAAACCCCTGTTTATTTAGGATTATCTCATCATTTTCCAAATCATATTTGACCAAACAATACTTAAAGATTCGCTGAAATTGAGAAAAGTACAAGTAAAAATGCTGTAAATCAAACCATTAACAAATAATGCAATAAAAATAGGCACTGAAGTCAGATGCGGATGCCTTTTTCCACCCCTAGAGGGCATACTATTGCCATGCACAGAACAGGAACACCCGTACTCTGCCTAATCATTAATTGTAGGTTTTAAGTATTACCAGTTTTTAGCCCTACAGATCAAACACACAGTCACAGGTAGTTTGGGTCTTACTATATATATATATATATATATATATACACACACACACACACACACACACACTCGTCAAAAGTTTACATACCCTCTATTTGCAACAATGTTATTTCCCAATGTATTAAGTGTTATAAATATTGATTGATACACTATACTTACACAGCAATGTTACTGCTTGTGAGTATGCTGAACACTCGTTCTTCTTACCAAATGGTAGTTAAAAACATGGTGAATTAACTGAGTTAAGGCAAAGGGTACCAATATTTATGAATGAATTCCACTGACTTTCATAGAGTTGGAGTCATAAATATTGGTACCCTATACAACTATATATGCAATGCACGCTTGAATATTGCAAAAAAACAACTTTACAGTAATAGTGGTGCACAAACTACAACATAAATACAAAAGTATTTAGGATGTTTTGGACACGTTTCTCATCAGCTAAAATACCATAGACCATGGCATTTTAGCTGATGAAGGACTCATGTCCAAAACGTCCTAAAAAGTGTGTATGTATGATCCTATTACCTCATCTACTCCCCTTATTAGTTCCATGCATCCCAGTGTTTTTCATCAACACAAATAAAAAAAATGAACCTGGACACCCCCTTCAGGTGAATTTCAAGATTTTTTCATCAACAAATGTGAAAGAGAAATTCAACAAATAGAATTTAACCAACCTATGAAACAGCATAACTTATCTAAAGAGGTACACATTGCACTGCGGAACATACAAAACCGAGATGACATTGCAATAAAACCTGCTGGCAAAGGAGGAGCAGTAGTTGTCTGGAGTAAAGACCTCATACAAAAGAAACCCAACAACAACTTTCTGACACTAATTTCTACACTAAGAACTACAAAGATCTCACTCACTGTTTACAGTCACTGTCATTTCCACTATTAATGCAATCTCAAACAATTTGTTACCCACATCTTCACGTTGTCTAATAGTGGAAAACCCCTGCTGCAGTCGTTCTTACTTACTTCCAAAAATCCACAAACCAAACAATCCAGGCCGCCCAATTGTATCAGCCTGTTCCTGTCCAACACAACTGATCTCCAGATTTCTTGACGAAATCTTCAAACCCCTTGTTGAATCACTGCCTTCCTATGTTAAATATTCTACACATTTTCCAAAACAATTGGATAATTTCAAAGAACAGCACCCTTCTGATAATATTATTCATTTTACAGTGGACATTAAAAGCCTGTTATACCAAATAATGAAGGGTTAATTGCAATAAAACACTTTTGGAACGAATAGTGAAAGAACCTCCAACAGATATCCTTCTGAGACATATGATATGTGGAAAGAGTTGAAAATTGCTGTTCAGCAAAGGTCCCTATCCAACTTGACGAAGCTTGAGCAATTTTGCAAAGAAGAATGGGCAAAAATTGCAGTGTCCAGATGTGCAAGGCTGGTAGAGACTTATCCAAATAGACTCATGGCTGTAATTGCTGCCAAAGGTGCATCTACAAAATATTGACTCAAGGGGGTGAATACTTATGCAATCAATTATTTTCTGTTTTGTATTTGTAATTAATTTAGAACAATTTGTAGATTTGATTTTTCACTTTGACATTATGGACTTTTTTGTGTTGATCAGTGGCAAAAACTCCTAATTAAATCCATTTTGATTCCAATAAAATGTGGAAAAGTCCAAGGGGGGGGGGGGGGGTGAATACTTTTGAGAGCCACTGTATACTTTTTTGTTTTTTACTCAAGTTGTTCCTGAACTTGGATCTGAATTTACAGTAATAACCAAAAACTTTCATCCATATAGTTGTAGTCATTGTCTGCAACTATATTTAATGAATTAAATGAATGAATTAGAACAGCAAGCTTTTTAATGCATCCATAATTTAAATTAATTATGCTGCCACAAACAAAATATAATTCATAGTACTGCAAATACAAAAAAACTAGGTAAGATAAACATAATCGATCTACAACAAGATTTGTTTTTGCATAACACATGGGAAACTAAGCAACCGGAAGTGTTTGGTCTTTATTATCCGGAAACAAACAGTCACATGATCATAGTACGGCGTCTGTATTAGGTTACAGGTCATTTCAAAAACAAAATAATTGTGTAAGGGAAAAAATAAAATCCCTCTCTGAACCACTGCCATCTTATCAAAGTTAAATTCTGAGGTCTGTACTGGGGAGTGGTGATGATACTGAAATTGGTGCAGCGCGCAATTGGAATCAAGATGAATAGGGACTTAGTATAGGAACTGCAGTAAACTACTCAAATTCAACACAACTGACTAAATGATTTAACTGATTTGCTTAGATATTTATTGTAAAATGAATGCATAAAAAACTATTATTATTCATGAAAAACCTATATTAAATCATTGTACATTCATGTGTAATTTATGGGAAAATATAGGCACCCAGAGTTTTTCTTTAATTGAAAAACTGTTGCAGGTATAGATTTGGGTGATTTAGATTGCACATACTGTAGTGGTGTTTTCTTCACCAATATTTATTTAAGATATCTGTGTTTACCCCTGTGAAAATCAACAGTATACTTAGTTTAGCCATTAATCTATTCATGACATTGACTTTGTTAGTTTGACATTTAACTGAAGCACTGGACTTTACCAGTAAGATCCAGTCTTGAAACAAATCTTTCAAAATGTTGAAAGATTGGCATCAGTTTAAATCATTATTGTAGCATTAGGCACATGAACTTTGACAATGTGCAGTTTTGTTTACACCATTTTTTAGTCCCATTCAGCAATTAAACTCTGGGCTGTCCTGAGTAAAAATACATATGAAAAGCTGTAATTACATGTACCCGATTTTTTTTTAAAGGAAATGGCCTTGAATCACCTTACTGGGCTAAGAGTAATCTTAGAAGTTTTTCAGAAGTTGTAATTAGAATTAGAAAACGATTGAGTACGAACAGCCAATCAGCTTCCAGATCTAGCAGGCTTCTATTTTGCATATTTGCTCCCTGGAACGTTGAAGTGCTTAACTGTGAATTAAATTTTAAATCAATCTGCACATACATACTGGCTTTTTCTCTCAACACTCTAATCTACAACTAATCTGATAAGATAAAAAGCTACTTAAACATACTTTCTGACACTGGTCTAGAGACAAGCAAAATCATGTCTGTGACAGGACATTGTAATGAAGGCTCAGTTCACAGATACTGGACAGCAAATCAACACGAAAGACGAAATTACCTGGCAAAATATCAGAAGTTCAAGGTAAATATAGGTTTTAAAGGTTGTTTTTTTTTTTAAAGAGAAAATAAAAAAATAAATAATTTTCTGATAGTGATAGAGCCCTCTCGATGCAGGCTCTACCATGTGGTAGATGACCTTGACTTTCGTTAGAGCCCTCGCTTACGGCTCGGGAGGCATAACTCCAGTCACAGTCATCTACCGCACAGTAGAGCCCGCATCAGCGGGCTCTAACGCTTAAATAATGACTTCCGAGAGGAAAGACAGCAGAAGCCTTTTTACCTGCTGTGTAAGTGATATTGAGAATTCATTGAGTTCAATTGTTAATCACCTCTATCAGACACATAGACTGGACCCAGAATGTATACATGCATTTATAGTCATGCCACAACCGCCCCTGTCAGACTACAGGCACATCACGCGGTACCTAAAGAAATCAGAACAGCCTACCAGGGATCTGAACCCTCCAGCCAAACTGTTCAAACTTCATCCCACACACAAGTGGACAGAGACCAGCACTGCAGACTACCAGGCATCAATGAGAGCTGCTGAGATCGAAAGCATGCTAAACAGCCTTTAGTACAAACAATATCAGTACAATAAAGAAGGAATCATTCTGGCTGTACAAAATTTAAACAACATATTTGAAAAACTAGGTCACTTCCCCTTACTGCTACCCACTGAAAAAAGAGCAGCCAAATTCAATGGCACTGGAATTTTTTTTTTTTAAGTGGGGGTGCTGTAAGCCATTGAACAAAACTGTAACCCCTGTACAAGACAGAAGCCATGCAAAGCCAGGGGGTGCTACCGCACCCCCAGTTCCAGCGCCCTTGGCCAATTCTGGGTCCATCTGAGCCAGGCTGACCCACACTCCTACCAGCACAAAGCGTTCCAGAGCAACCAGCTCTGCTCAGAGAGAGACCCCCCTGAAACAACTAGCAAAGAAACACCAGCTTGGCAACAGTGTCAATGGCAAAATTACAGTAATAACATTGAAACAAATTGATCTCAATAATAAAATGACATGTTGAGCACTGGCATAATGAAAAAAAAAAAATGCTATCAGGCCCTGAACAGGGGCTTTACCCTGGCACCATATCTTGTCAGGATAAAAGATCCCAAACAAAGACAAACTCTAACAAAGTACAGACTCATTAGCCACAGCCTGACCATCGAAACAGGCCACCATAAAAAGAGCTGGCTGACCAGACAGAACAGACTGTGCAGTCACTGTGAACTGGGAGAAGTCGAAACGGAGGTGCACTTCCTGCTGTCCTGCTCCAAATACTGCCAAATACGGGACACATACCTCCCTAAATTCTCGAGTCAGTTGACCCAGTTTCCACACCTGTCTGACCCTGATAAACTGCAGATCCTGCTGGAAGAGAGGCTCTGATAGCAGCGCTACCGGCTCCGAACGTGTCTGCCTGTCACAGCCTGAGGGACAGTGTGTAGACACTCAATAGAAGTGCACTGTTTATTGTTAAATTAGACAGTGTGTGTTGGGGGGGGGGGATTATATTGTTTACATTCTGTTAAGGTGGAAGGAGGGGGGGGGGGACTGATATCATGTGTTATTAATATTTTATTTTATGTGTGTTGAAATGCTTTGAAAATCTGATCATTTAAAATCTTATTTTTCACAAGTGTTTGTATATGAACTGAAAAGTACAAGGAGAGAAGAGTGATCCATATCAGACCAGTCCCATTGGATCAAAATCCATTTTTCTTTGTAGTTCAATTAATTAGTGCATTCAAAGGATTTAGTAAGACCGATCCCCTTGTGGTTAATGTGACTAATTGCATCCTGGCTGTAAAATGATCAGAGGAACATTCGATTTTGTTGTTTATTTTATGTTACTGAAACTTGCACCATGCTGTACGCTCCTCTGTACACTCCTCTGCTAAGGTGTATCTGGATTAGTCAGTAACCAGTGTTTTTTCACATGTTAAGCTATACAGCAAATGTCTTTGTTCCATGGAGGCTATTGCTGCTGGCATCAGCACAGGTCTTTTACTAAGAAATAAGCTTCATACCTATCAAATTTAATCTTAATTCGAGCATGCAAGTCTTTCTTAACTGTCAACAACCACACTAAAACACAATGAAACACTAAAGATGAGGCATTCGGCAATTCCTTTAATCAACTTAAAATAAATATACATTGTGTATGTATATATATATATATATATATATATATATATATATATATATATACTCATATATATATAAGCTATAATCATAATAAACAACTCTTAATGTTAAATAAGCAACTCATAATGGTAAAACAAGTCTTAAGGCCTCTACACACCAGATATGATGTGATAAGCAAATGTGTCGTACACACACCGCACCACAACAAAAACATTAATAAAACATGTACTTTGATACAAGCCGTTCACACTGCCTGTGAAAAAAAAGGATTGGTGTCTGCTTTTGCGATTTTGTCGCGCGGCAGGAAGGGAAATGACCAATGAGGAACAGTTTCCCTTGCGCACCTTCAGTAAACAATGGCGGAAGAAAATATCATTTTTGCAGTATCAAAATACCTGGAGCTGTACAATAATGGACAAAAAAATGATCAATCAATTTGTATTTTGTATAGTGCCTTTAATAGTGGACCAAAGCGCTTGTTTAAAATTGTAGACACAGCAATGAGAGAGAACATCTGGCAGTCCATTTCCAGGGAACTGGATATAGCTGGTGTGTAAGATTATTTTACTTTTACTGAAATAAGTATTCTGAAAAGCTGTACAACAGTGATTTTTTCAAGCTGATGATACAATCAGAGGAGAGTTGTCTATCAAATCGCGCACGCCTGTCGCCACTGATGTGAAAGGTCATTTTATCACGACAAATCGCATTGCATCCGGTGCGTGGAGACCATTAGTTGCAAAACAAGTCAAGTTCAAACTTACACTGTACTATTGCTTTGTAAAATATGATTTCTTTTGATGGATAAAAGACCAATATTACTTCTACTATGTACTGAAAGACAATTATTATTATTATTTTTTTAAGTCCACATTTATCCTGTGAAATACTGTATAACAGGACTCACCTTGTAAAAGAAATTGGAACGGCCTACAGCTCCTACTTTGCCAATGTGGTTCATAAAGCAAAGATTTCCTTCCGTGGAGCCATAAAACTCACACAGTTTAATGTCGCCAAAACGATCACGAAACTCCTTCCAAATATTTTGCTGCACACCATTCCCAACACCCATTCGTACTTTGTGATCCTTTTCTCCTTCTTTCTGTAAAATCCAAGCATAAACAATTACATTTTTTTTTTTTTTTTTTTTAGAATTTATCTTATTAATTTTAAGACCTAACACTGATGTCCATACAGGTAAATAGAAATCGTTTGCGTAGTATGTCATATATCACTATTGACGATAACCAACGTTTTCTTTTTTTTTTTTTTTTTTTTTTTTTTTTTTTACAGGTCGCAATGAGGAAGCTTTCTACTCATGGTTCGCAGTAGCATGAATAATACAAAACCCACATTTTCAAGTTGTGACAAGGTGTGTGTAGTACATCTCACTAGCAAGCTCTCACACACAACAATAGGTCAACAGTTAATATAAATAAATTTTAGAAATTATGAAACACAAGTGTGGACGGGTCAAACAAAAGACTGAATGCCAGATTCCAAATTATTTACAACTATGAAGATGCATGCAAGCAGATCCGCAACCGGGATTAATTAGCGCTGCTCAGTACAGCATCTGTAGCTGTTTTTCCACACCAAAGCGTGTTACTACAAAAAAAAAACAGGTCAATAATTTGATTAACTGTACTTGTGACTGTCTAAGCATCCCTATAAAAACTTGCATATACAGTAACACGGTACGTTATTTCACACACTGTTTAGCATTAACGAAAGAAACCGAGTGTAATTTGCATGTGCTAACTCTACAATGTGCTTACTGTGCGTATTCATCTTTGTTCTACTCAACAGAAAAAAGAATTCTCTTCTCTGGAACTCTAATACAGCGGTTTGCTTCATAAACCACCAATCATAATGCAACTGCTGTAGCCGATTCTTTCCTTCTACTAAGTGGAAAGGAATTTTGAAAATGTAGGGGAAATAAATTAAACATCTGCACTCAAGATTAGTCTCATCACAGGCGCGTAGGAGACAGCATGTCAGAATGAAAACTAGAACTCTCCCGCACGCTGTATTTTGCCAAATCTTTAAAAGAAAATATAAGCTAACGTTTTGGTTATAAGACCTTCATCAGGGGACAGGACATATAAAAAAGTACTGATAAACTAAACATCTTTAGCACCACTGTGACCATGTGCTAATCCTTTTTCTAAATTTTCCACAAAAAAGTCGTATTATCTTTAATATATTATGCTAATGGAAAATCATAATTTATTAGGATCCATGAATAGGTCATAAAATACTTTATACCAGTTACTGTCTTTCATGAAAAGGATCCACATACCCTAAGATTAAGATATTGAGAGTATTTAAATGTAGGGTATTTGAAAGCAACCGTCCATCTCTGTTTGCCAAACTTATATTTTTACATGTGCACACAGAGAACACAGGTTACAGTGAACAACTTTTTCATGTTACTGAATTTTCATCTGTGTCTGGGGATAACGCTATTTCTTGGAAGTGGCAGCAGTATTTCCAATACTGTTTGTCAACAACCAGCAGAGCACATTTTCTGTTTACTTGTTTAATGTAATTCCTGCATTTTAAACTATTTAAAACCATATGAATATACCCTTCAAATAAATAAATAAATAGATAGATGTAAAGGCAGATTCTGAGAATTACAGTATATAATTTCCTCTATGAATCCTTTGCATTTCTGGGTGTGTGGTGTTCAAGGCCCTTACTGAAAGTGCCCTTCAGTGATTTCTCTGCATCTAAATAAGCAGGAGGTGGGCATCCCACGTATCACCAAGCATGGGTCAAAAGGAGAGGAAACAAAGCATGCTTTATGTGGAGGTACTTGATTAGCAAAGTCAAAGAACAGAAACAGTAACAAATGTGTTCTACTCTGTAATCGTATAGTGAGGATGCACAGCTTGCTTTGTTATTCAGAAGCAGTTTAGCTTACTGTTGGCTAGTTGTATCATGCTTGATATGATGGCTGTTTTAATCTCAGCTTTTATGAGATGTGGGCAAACAAACAAGAGTTAGTGTTGTTTAATATACTGCATGAAACATTGCACTTGTGATGTTATTATATCTGCTTTATGGTCTGTAAATTACTGTACTCCAGTACAGATCCCTTGGAAGCTAATGGTCAACTTTTTTCCACGAAAAATGCCATTAAATTAACTTGCTCCCAGCTGCCTCACTAGTATAAAAAACATATTACACTGTATACCTGTCAAAAAATTTTAGGAAATATTTATGGTAAATAAATACTGTAATTTAAATCATATATATATATATTTTTTTTTTTTTTTTTCAATTTGTGTTAATAATCAGTCATACACTTTAAGTATATTTGAGCATTTGTTTAAAATCTAAAAGGACCAGAAAACAAGTTCTTGTTTATTTTGAGATTCGGGGGGTATATAATTCAGTAACCATAACAACAAATATTTCACTCACTTAATCATGAATAAAGTAGTTATTAGAAGAGGAAAAGTATATATAACCGACACAACATTTTTTAAACAACTTTGGCTTTTCCTAATGTGTCAGGCTTTTCCTGAGTAAAGAGCAGGAGTATGATCAGAAAACAAGTTTCACCTTGGGTATATTACAGAGGTAGCGACAGATTTCTCCAATGTACTGGAACACGGTTACATTGTACTTTCTACAATCACTCCAGAACTGACTGGCTGAAAACTTCTTCTTCAAGATAAAGGTGGCACCTGTTTACAAAAAGCACAAGAGAACAGTGCAGCATGTAGAGATCAAAATAAAATAACTTCTACAGTGCCTGAATTCAACTGAACAAAAAATTGTAACTTTTTGGAAAGTGACTGACTTTGAAATGTATGTTAAAGGGGCTATATAACTGAACACATTTCAAAACGAAGGAAACTTGTGTGTCTGCCCGTAAAACTACACAAGTAAGCCAAAAAGGAGTTTTCTGATAACAGATGTCGAACACAATCTCCAGTAACTTCACATTGGAATCCAATACGATTGTAGGGTGATCAAAATTAATTTACCAAGAATCTCAACAAGAACATAAGTGTTTGCTGCATGTTCTCAATGCATTTGCACGAGGCATCTGAAGCAAACAGTAACCTACGTTACCTATATACTCTACATAATAATATCAGAAATAAAAGACTCTTTCTGACTTATGTATGGGATATGGAAGTGTGTAAAATAAGTAGGAAACAATGCGTTAATCTATTTTGTATTAGCTTTATTAACATTATCACAGGTCCCCTTTTTATTGTTTGTTTATGTTTTTGGCAGTGTTTTTTTCAGTTTCAGCATTTCAATTGAGTTTCAGTTTTTATTTTGTTTCTTATTATTTTGTTTCTATTTACTTTTCATTTTAAATTATAACTTATTTTTAGTTAACTGCATTCAGAAAGATATATTTCAGTGTTAGAATTTTTTTCAGTTTCAATATCTTTACATTTAAGAGACTTTTTTAGGTTCACGCTAAATTGCTGCATACAAAAATAGTAATTCCAGTTCTCTTTGACACTGCAAACACATTCAGTCATGTGCTGTGGGCAACAGTGCCACAGAGCAGGAAGTCATTGCAGCTTGGCTGTGCTATATCGATAGCATTTTCATGAAACAATGTTAACACAACATTTTTTTTTATATTTTTTCTTTCAGTTTCATTTGTTGTGTAACATTTTACAGTTTCTATTACTATTTCGTTAATATATATATATATATATATATATATATATATATATATATATATATATATATATATATATATATATATATATTATATATATATTGTTTTTGACCATTTTCGTTAATTAAAAAAAACACTGCTTTTTGGTTCTTCGCTTCTTCTTAGCTATGCAAATATTTCAAATACAACACAATAGATGAAGGGCAGCTTCCTGCTACCTGTGCTGTATGTCCCATGGTCTGCTTGCAACAAGACAATGGAGTGAATCTGAATTACAACATCTGAATGGGCAGGAGCAACTTTTCATCTATAGCATTGTCATTGAATATTTCAATATCTTTAACAGAAGAGGGGCCAGTGATAATATTGCCTGCTCTGTGTTTCATTATATTTTAACATGTGGACTACTAGGCTTCACAATCCATGTATTCTTGCCAGTATGGGTTTTAAATCAAATAAACTGTATAACTCTGGTTAAATAATAATAACACAAAAACAGTAATAGTGTTACTGTACTGAACTTCACATTTAGGATTTGTTTATACAATGACTTAACCATACCCAGTTCAATGCATCCCCCAATTCCAAGTAGTGAAGCAGCGCTGTGATATAGAGGCAATGCGCCATATACAATGTCATCTGAGGTGACACCGTACGCCCAAAGCCCAGCAGCACCTTTCAAGGACTGAAGTTGGGAAATAACAGCTGCTTTCGGAAGACCTGGTGAAGAAAAATTGCTATCAGCACACAAGCAAATTTCCCAACTTCCATTATCTACCGTTTCATCAGTAGTTGGCATTAATACTAAATAATGAAGAAATTAACGTAGAAAATAGAATAGAAACTGCCATGCAATATGACACTCGTTTTCATCCACTAATTCCAAACCCATCATCACAGTGAGTACTTGGCTGAGCTTTGACTTGAAGAAACACACTTCTGTGCAGTGACTTTAGTGTTTGAAACGGGTAGACAATTGTTTTAAAGTTTATCCAGGAAAAGCGTGTGAAAAAAACAGGATAGATAGTTTGGACAGATCAAACAGTTCCTGCTTTGGCTCCACAATTCAGCAAAAACAATACTTCAAGTTATTGAGGAAGGTACTGTTACTTACCTGTGGTTCCTGAGGTAAAGATATAGAGAGCTGGTGTCTTCACAGAATCAGTAGCCCGAAGATGTGCAGGTACAGGTGCATCTGGGGCATCTTCCAGCTTGTCCAGAAGTGTGTTTATTCCAGGCTGATGGGACTCACTAGCCATTATCCAAACACTGATGTTATCTCCATTCAGATTCGGAAGAATGTCCTCCAATGTGTCCATCATATCTGTCAGACAAAAATAATGTTTTCAGCATGGTCATCCTTATTACATTTTGTTCTCTGCAATGGGTTTTCAGCAGGACCACACACCAAAGATCCTTGCAGTATAGCTGGTTTCACATATCCTGATTAGTACTAATCTTGGATTACCTTACCTTAAATAACATTAGGGAGTCCAAGATTGGTGCTAATCAGTGTTTGTGAAAGCAGATGCTTGTTTAGCTATTTTGCAGCTACTTAAATACAGTTTAACAATACTGCAAGAGCAAGGTGATAAGAGAAATGTGATTTATATATGTACGTGGTGGGGATAGTTTCATTTTCAATTGCACTATGATTCTTTCTTTTTCTTGCTAAGAGTAAGCTGAACAACGATCACCAAGAAGGAAGCTACAATTCCTGCCTCACCACTGTTTCTTTGCATTGCTGTCACCAAGAAATTATGTCATATATACTGAGCATCAAAAGAAACTTATCACTTATATTTGAGCATCAAAAGAAACATATCACTTATATTTGACCATCAAAAGAAACTTCTCATTTATATTTGGATAAAATTCACTAGATGTGATCGAAAAATGACAAACTCTGTTTAAGAGCAGGTGCAGTGACTTTTTATTGTGCTGATTAACAATTGACATCACAAAGATGCTACAAAATGATCTGTCGATCTTGGGCAGGTGTTGTAACTCTTGGTCTCCCAGTTCGTGGCCTGTCATTGACAGAGTGTGTCTGGTTATACCGTCTTGCCAGTACAGTATGCTGCCCTAGTCCAGCCTCCAACGTGCCGATTGCATGAAGGCGCTGCTCTCTTGACAGACGTGGTATATTGGTTTTTTTATGTGATTTTCTTTATTGCTTTTACTCAAGCTTGCAACTCAATGGCTGAAATCACTCCATATCCAGTGACCAATCAACTGTCTCACTAACTAGGTGATTAAGTGCATATGCTTCAGTCATTGTCACTCAAGCGTGTCATCGTCACGGATCAATGATCGAGTGATTAAAAAGAAACCAAATATATATACCTTGTTTTTTTTAAATAAATGTGTTATAATAGTAATGCTTCTTTTGATGCTCTGTATATTTGCTGGGAAGAGTAGCTTATAATAACTGTATCTGCATCTAAGAAACTTTAAGTGTTATATCTTAAAGATGGTCCCTTGAAATTACCTTTTTTCTCATTTTTTTGCAGTTTTTAACTGGAAAAGTGAGTGAAAGGTCCTCATCGACATGTTACTTTAAAATTAAAGGATTTTGCATATTTTAGTAGCTATTTGAATGAAACAGACTTCAATCAGATTCTCTTTCTGTACACTTTACAATTATATTTATTATTTTTAATTTTTTTTTCTTTTTGTTGTTTTTGAAAGAAGGTCCTAACTTAAAAATGTGAGGGAAGTGTTTTTATATGAAATACATTATTTTTATAAAATAGAGAGGCAGAATTAAGCAAATAATATGCAACTAGAAACATGTTAGTTGGACATTATGCATATTAAAAAGCAGATTTCTGACAAAACAGTGTATGTTGATCTGGACATTTGAATGTTGGTGAAGACACCTGTACCTGATTTGATGTCTGCTCTCCATTTAAATTTAAAAAAAATTGAGCAAATAAAAAGAAAGCAACATGGTATTTAGTTGTTGTCTTTTCTTGTTTGAACTTTAAGAACTTTGTCATTGGTGCACAAAGGAGCTTCTTGCATTTCTGAATTTTCCTCAGTGTGATTATGTCTTTCTTTCCAGGACACACTCTGCCGTTGTCATCTTTAGATAAAATGTGATGACCATTTGCCTCTTGATTTGTGTATTTATTTTCACTTTCGCTTTCTGCTTTGTTGGTTCTTTCTTCAAGGTTCTTGCATCTCTGTGAAAGGTTTTTTTTTTAGCAAAACATACCAGTGTGCACTTCTTCAGAGTGGACAATCTGAAACAGGACATTATTTTTTGATTTTCATCACTATATTTGGAAGAGCAGCTGTTTTCTTACTTCATTGCTTACGTAACAGCTCTTCAAAAATCTTTGTTCTTGTTCCAAGGTAAATCGGTCAAATTTGGGAATTAGTTTTTCTGTTGAATTCCATAGTATCGGTCCCATTTTTCAACATCCCTATTTGCATTTCTAAGTTGTTCCCCCAGTATATTCACCTTCTGCACTTTTTCCAGTGTCTCTTTGGCTCAGTTATCATACTTTTGGTTCTCATTGAAACCCACTGATGATGTTGGTGTCTCTTGTGATCTTTGCTGTTCCTGTTAATGGGAGCTCTGTCTGGCATTTGAAGAGTTTCTGGAGAAACAGATGGAGTGACTGGTAACAGTTCCTGAAGACTTTCTTTTAGCTTCTCTGTACTGTCTCTTCAGTAACCTCCATTTCCTTTGTAAATGCCTGTGTTCCCTGTCTGTCATTTTGCTAAACTCCCTGTAACGCTTCCTACTTCTTCGTCTTTCGCTCTGTAGACATATTTCTCCAAACCTCCTGCATCTTTCAGTATTTGTCAGCTTACTGGTACTCTTGGGTGGCATGAGGAGCAGATGGATAGATAACATGGTTCTGAACTTTTGTTTTCTTTTCTTTACTGGCAAGGCTAGCATAATGTTAGCTTTTAAGACAAACATATTATTAGAGATTCCTACATTTCCAGTGTTCAAGCTAAGTATACATTACGCAACATAGTGGCTTAACCTACAATTTACTTTAGTAAAACTTGATTTCTAATACAGTGCATCAGAAAGAAGCAGCACAAATAGACGAGACAAAGTAGATACAATGGCACAATTGTAAAGCACAACCAGTGGACAGATATTTCTGTATACAGAATATAAAATTGTAAATACAATTACAGTTCTGAAAGTTTACAATGTTTAGTTTGCACAAATACAATGTTTGTAGTTTTCAGATTATTTAAGAATATTAAAAGACCTCAGGAAAAGCACGATAGGGCTGCCATTGTACAAGAACAGCAAAGATCAAAATAACAACTGTCCTAACAACATGTGAATATCTTTACCAACATTTTTTTTTTTTTGTTTAAAAGTAAAAATTGTTGGTTAAGACAACAACTATAAAATGTCAATCAAAAAAAAAAAAAAAAAAAAAAAAAAAAAAAAAAAGGATGGCCGCTATTAATATCTGACTTTGACATTAAGGTATAGAGAACAAACTCAGTTGTATGTCATCAGCTATTTTGAAAAATGCCTATATTTCCCCCCTTTTCTATGCATGTTATTTAAAATATTTATAAGGTCCCCACAATGAGGTTTCATATAAAACGTGACAATTTCATGAAAACCAAGACAGGCCCTACCTCAGCACCTACTGTTGCCCCCTCAAGAGAAAGCCGTTCATCTCAATTTTATTATTATTATTATTATTATTATTATTATTATGGCAAATGTCAGCTGGACATTTTTGTCCTAAAATCATGGGACAACGTTTAAAAAGCTACTATACATTCAAAATAAAGAAAATATTAATAAAAGAATAATATTTCATACTTGGCTTGTTTTGATCTCTGAAGAATGATTTTCTCATCAGAAAAAAAAAAAGCGTTAAAGTATAAAATGACATTTTGAACTGTTATTTGTAGACCAAGAGACCAATGTCGCGGGGAACATTTGGGGTGTAAAGTAACCCAAAATGGGGAGGAAAAAGTGTTTAGTTTAAAAAAAAAATGTTGGTTTCCACAAATAAATTATTTTATGTTGTTTGCAAAAAAACATTTGTTTTACGTTTTTTTGTTTATTTAACCTGAAGGAATTTCTAACGACAGATTATCAGCAGGTTAAATGAAAAAAAAAAGCCCTAAAATTGAATTTGCTCCGCTTTGTTAAAAAACAAAAACACATCTTACAAGACAACGTGTAAGGTTTATTTAACCAAAGGTGTGCCAATGTTGTCTGTTTCTAAATGTAACATTAACAGTTTACAAAAAAAAGGTCCACAATGTATATTTTATAATACGAGTGTTTCCCATAATTATAGGAAGCAAATGTAACAACTTAAATCATCTACAGACAACACTTCAACTCTTACTCACAAAACTGGTAAGCTACAATACAACGGTCTAGTAATGCCATAACGTATTGCACCCTTGTGTAAATGGCTGTTACTCTGAAGACGGTCCACATGCTAAGTAGTCTTCAATGAGAATGGCAGTTCGGTGAGTGGACAATCAGAATCAAAATCAGTTTTTCTGTAATGAGACACACCTTTACGACAGACTTCTGGACACTGTGCCTCAGCGGTTAAATAGGCAGGGTGAAGCAATAAGAGCCAGGCATGTCCTTTCTTAAACTCCGAGATGCGAGTCATTCAAAGGAGCGCATGCGCTGCCAAAATAAACGCTTATAACAAACGCTTAAAAGGATTTTGCCAAAAAGCGGTGCTCTGGGTCGTTTGCTATTATTACATTATATTATTATTGCGTATAATAGTTAAACAAATAAATACTTAGTAAATAATCTAGTATTATCGCATTTATAAATTAAGGTTTACCTGAACCCACGACAAGGGTTTTGGCTCCGCAGCTGTTGAAACAATGTAGTAAGGATCTGGATTTGATATTGAAGTTGTGGAAAGCTACAGCACAGCCCAGCTTACAGAGTCCGAACCAGACGTTAATAAAATCGGGTTCGTTGCTCATCAGCAGGGCAACCGTGTCCCCCTTTTTTAAAACACCCTGCTTTAAGAATACTTGAGCCACTTTATTGCTTCTTTTATCCACATCTTGGTAAGTGAACGCGCTGTTCTCGTAGATGATAAAGGGCTTATTGGGGATTTTCTGGGCTTGTTGCATAAACCTGTCCAGCACCGTCACAACTTTCGCAGTCTTCTTGTATATTTCGATCTTTATCCCGTAGCTGATGACCTTGGTAAGGAATTTCAGGTCCATCCAAAAGTAAGGAAAGTAGAGCTTCTGTATAACAAGGGTTAAAACCCCAGCTATCAGCGCCGTTATGCAAGCTGAAAGCATTGCTGCTTTCACAACTTACAAAACAACACTGTCTGTAGGCTAGCACAGGGCGGTAGTCTTTCACAACAATGTTTCAACTTAGTATTAAATCGGAAGACAAAACAACAGCAGTTTATAAATTATTAATACAGTTAAACGACAACTCAATATATATGCTAGAAGAATCTTGAAAAAGCAGCAAGTATTTGTGTCCTGTGGCCTCATGGGGGGAAACATATATCAACACAGAAAGTAGTAGGCGTGTCTTGCGCGTGCTTGCTGCAATTCATGCTAATATTCTAACACAAGAGTACGTTCTTCTACATATTTTACCGTGTGATATAAGAGGCTGAAGCTGGCTTATACTCACCTGTTTCTTATTCAGACTTTGATCTGCTCCAAACTGAATGATTGGCTTTGTATGTAAGAGGTTAAATCACGCTGGGCTGATAAATTTCTCTGTGGATATTTATAGAGGGGCGGCTCCTAAACAATACTCATTTATTTGGTGACATACAGTGGTTTCCCCTCTGTGAGAATCAACTTTGCAATCAGTGGCCCAGAGCGATTTAACCTCCAAAATACCCCAGTTACTTACTCAATTTGTGTTACATTTGCTGTATGCGAATAAGAAGCTGAAATGCTCAATATGTGCCATGTTTGCCAGCTGTTTTCGTATTAACAAACATACTTTGTTGTGTGTTTGTTATTGCATTACTGCACCTGCACCTCACCTGAAAACCCCAGTTACTTATTCAATTTGCGTTATTGGCAAACTTGCAATCTGCCATGTTTACAGTGCACGCTATTTCTGTATCAAAATCCGTTTTGGGCTGGGGTAAATACCCATTGGTGACATTGAGGAGTTCCCCCCTGTGTGAGAATCAACTTTGATATAAGTGACCCAAAGCGATTTAACCCCTGAAATGCCCCAGCTACTTATTCAATTTGTATTAATTGGATAACATGCCAACTCGCTGTATGTGACATGTTTATCAGCTGCTTTGACCCTGAAATTAGTATTAAGCTGAGCAAAAAATAAATTAATATTGTTTAAGAGCTGCCCGTCTATAAATATCCAGGAAAATTAGCAGCCCAACCTGATTTTAACCCCTTAAATACACTGTTACTTACTCAAGTATAATATATACATTTATATCCCGTGCACCAATATCTATACACCAACGTTAACACACCAAACGTAACACATAACACAAAATACACACTCTTTCCACATTCAGGACCTCAGCCCTTCCACGCTGCTGGGTTGGATTGCATTACTCATTCTAAAGATGCAAATCCTGCAAAACTGAAAGTCTGGCTCAGCTCCTAAAATTCAACAGTATTAAAAGGTAAAGTGTTACTACTGTATTTAAATATTTAAAAAAAGCTTGGCAGAAGATAAAAACTAAATTACTCAGTTTGAAAGAGTTTTGGGCAGGGTGTTGGAAAATCTCCAGCTTGCCGTTTCTAGTTGATACAGTATTGACCATGGTTATGAAAAGTATTATACATTGGGTGTTTGTAATTATAGGTCTATGTACAATAGTACTTGCACCATGTAATGTGTTTACATGTGTATGCATGCATATTTCTTTGTGTGTGTATATGCCCTTATTTATTTAGTGGTTTGCTAATGTGCAAAAAACTTGTAATCTTGTAAAAACTTATTTTAGCCACTTATAATAATGAGAATACTTTAAATATCTTGTAATGTGAATCCACTCCTACTTTTCCACCATTGCTTGTGTGTCATGTGATTGATCATTTACCAAAAAAAAAAAAGATTTCTCCTACAGATAAACAGCCAATTCAACTAGTGTTTTGGATATTTCAAATCCTTACAGAAATGACTGATTAGATTTGTGATATTAGATATTGTATGTACAGGTGGTCTGACATCCAACACAGTAGTAGTATGCAAACTGTTACATATCACAGCAGTTGCACACATTATAATTTAAGAATACATTTATGAACAATTCCCATATAATACTGTATGAGTTACAGACGTGATGTCAACCTGGGACCCGGCAAAAACATTGGAATTTAAGAAGACGGGTATCTGCTTGTACCTGGCCTTTCCAATTTAACTCTGTATTGGTGACTATTGAATTGTATCAATCTATATGTATCACAGATGAAGCGTGCACTCGAAACACTCACATTTATCATCCTAAAAGTCCAGAACCAGCTCCTGTTCCCAAAAATGTCAGAATGGATTAGAAGAGACCATATAAGAGCCTTCTTTGAGATTCAAGATTCAATAGTTTATTATTATTATTATTATTATTATTATTATTATTAATAATAATAATAATAATAATAATAATAATAATAATAATAATAACAATAATGTAAAAAAGATATGGTATAATAGTATTTCTGTATTTCAAGACGACATTAGCAGCATACTGGCTTTCTCAAGTGCCAGGTGTCAAATTCTGGTAGAACAGATGAGAATAAAAAACTAAGTATAAAATTTTGATTAAATATTACAAAACATAACATTTAATTACTGACATACAGAAACTACAGGCTATATTTTACACACACACATAAAAGCAGGTAAGGAGGCATAACATTTGGAACTTTAATAAAGTCTCATAATAATATCTAAAAGTAATTCTATCATTACTACATAACAACATTGGTCATTATCAGTTTTGAAAAATACATATTACAGAGGAATTTGATTTAGAATTAACCAAAAGCTATATATCTCTGTACGGTAGCTTTTCAAACAGATTGTGTTCCCAAATAGTAGAATCCCCATAATTAATTCAGGGGTCCTGCCCCTGAGGACCTAATACGATGGATGCAATGAACAAACCATATATGCTGAACGTATTTACAGCAGGTTCAAAATAATACAAAATTAAGCCAAGAATAACACTGTCTAAAAAATAATTGTGATGCGTTTATTCATTTTGGTTCTAAGAACCTGAGTGCCTGATTCTGAACTGCTTGTAACCTGGGAATGGAACAGTGGTAATGGAGGAGTTGCAATACTACACCAGGTTCAAAGCATTAGGTGGAGAAAGATATTTTGTTAATGTTCTCAGGGTGGTAAAGGGAGGTAAAGGATAGATCAATGATGTCAAAGTATAGCGCAGTGTGGAAGATAATGTTACTCCAAGTTTTAAGATAGTTGGCTTGGTAGGGAGCTACTGGAAATCAAACACTGCTGTATAAGGGGTAGCATTTCTCAGACTTTTCTAACACCTGAGTGACAGATGTGAAGAATTAGAGGAAAGAGGCATTTTGGGAAACTCTGGGACAAAGTAAATATGTATATCAATAATAACAAAGAAATCTCATTATTTATAACAATGTACAGTGGCTCTCAAAAGTATTCACCGCCCTTGGACTTTTCCACATTTTATGGTGTTACAACATGGAATCAGAATGGATTTAATTAGGAGTTTTTGCCACTGCTCAACACAAAAAAGTTCATAATGTCAAAGAGAAAAATAAAATCTACAAATTGTTCTAAATTAATAATATAAGTATAAGACAGAAAATAATTGATTTTATAAGTATTCACCCCCTTTGCTATGACACACCTAAATAGGCTCTGGTGCAACCAGTTGTCTTTAGAAGTCACATAATTAGTTGAATGGAGTCCACCTGTGTGCAATTAAGAACATAAGAACATAAGAACATAAGAAAGTTTACAAACGAGAGGAGGCCATTCGGCCCATCTTGCTCGTTTGGTTGTTAGTAGCTTATTGATCCCAAAATCTCATCAAGCAGCTTCTTGAAGGATCCCAGGGTGTCAGCTTCAACAACATTACTGGGGAGTTGATTCCAGACCCTCACAATTCTCTGTGTAAAAAAGTGTCTCCTATTTTCTGTTCTGAATGCCCCTTTTTCTAAACTCCATTTGTGACCCCTGGTCCTTGTTTCTTTTTTCAGGCTGAAAAAGTCCCTTGCGTCCACACTGTCAATACCTTTTAGAATTTTGAATGCTTGAATTAGGTCGCCACGTAGTCTTCTTTGTTCAAGACTGAACAGATTCAATTCTTTTAGCCTGTCTGCATATGACATGCCTTTTAAGCCTGGAATAATTCTGGTCGCTCTTCTTTGCACTCTTTCTAGAGCAGCAATATCTTTTTATAGCGAGGTGACCAGAACTGCACACAATATTCAAGATGAGGTCTTACAAGTGCATTGTACAGTTTTAACATTACTTCCCTTGATTTAAAGTCAACACTTTTCACAATGTATCCGAGTATCTTGTTAGCCTTTTTTATAGCTTCCCCACATTGCCTAGATGAAGACATTTCTGAGTCAACAAAAACTCCTAGGTCTTTTTCATAGATTCCTTCTCCAATTTCAATATCTCCCATATGATATTTATAATGTACATTTTTATTTCCTGCATGCAGTACCTTACACTTTTCTCTATTAAATGTCATTTGCCATGTGTCTGCCCAGTTCTGAATCTTGTCTAGATCATTTTGAATGACCTTTGCTGCTGCAACAGTGTTTGCCACTCCTCCTACTTTTGTGTCGTCTGCAAATTTAACAAGTTTGCTTACTATACCAGAATCTAAATCATTAATGTAGATTAGGAATAGCAGAGGACCTAATACTGATCCCTGTGGTACACCACTGGTTACCACACTCCATTCTGAGGTTTTTCCTCTAATCAGTACTTTCTGTTTTCTACATGTTAACCACTCCCTAATCCATGTACATGTGTTTCCTTGAATCCCAACTGCGTTCAGTTTGAGAATTAATCTTTTGTGCGGGACTTTGTCAAAAGCTTTCTGGAAATCTAAATAAACCATGTCATATGCTTTGCAATTATCCATTATCGATGTTGCATCCTCAAAAAAATCAAGCAAGTTAGTTAGGCACGATCTCCCTTTTTCTAAAACCATGTTGACTGTCTCCCAGTACTCTGTTACCATATAGGTAATTTTCCATTTTGGATCTTATTATAGTTTCCATAAGTTTGCATTAATAGAAGTCAGGCTTACTGGTCTGTAGTTACCTGGTTCAGTTTTGTTTCCCTTTTTGTGGATCGGTATTACGTTTGCAATTTTCCAGTCTGTCGGTACCACCCCTGTGTCAAGAGACTGCTGCATGATCTTGGTTATCAGTTACTTCTTTCATTTCTTTGAGTACTATTGGGAGGATCTCATCCGGCCCAGGGGATTTGTTTATTTTAAGAGCTCCTAGTCCCTTTAACAAGTTATGCTAAAGTTATTTAAAACTGGATAGGAACTGGATGACATGTGGGGCATGTTGTCAGTATCTTCCTTTGTAAAAACTTGTGAAAAGTAATCATTTAATATATTTGCTATTTTTTTTTCTTCCTCTACGATTTTGCCATTTGTATCTCTTAAACATTTAATCTCCTCTTTGAATGTTCTCTTGCTGTTGTAATATTGGAAAAACATTTTGGAATTGGTTTTAGCCCCCTTAGCAATGAGCCTTTCTAACTTCCTTTTTGACTTGTGTTTGCATGTGTACTCTTTCTGTGTACTTTCTTTTTGGTCCTTTTTTAATGCTCTGTAAAGTGCCTTTTTTCGCTGAATATTTTTTTTAATTGATCTATTAAACCATTTTGGCAATTTAGTTTTACATTTAGATTTGTCTACTTTAGGGATGTAATTGTTTTGCGCCTCTAGTACTACATTTTTGAAGAACAACCATCCTTCTTCTGTGGGTGTTTTCTCTATTTTACTCCAATCTACTTCTGTTAGTCTCTGTTTCATACCTTCATAGTTTGCTTTTCTAAAATTGTAAACCTTAAGCTTTAGTCTTTACTTTTGAGGATTTAAAAAACACTTCAAATGAGAGTGGTTCTCTGACCTCTGTTTTAGGTTATTTGAAAAGACTAAATCAAGGCATGCCTCCCCTCTAGTGGGTGCCTTCACAAATTGTGTTAGGAAGCAGTCATTTGTCATTTCCACCAGTATTTCAGCTACCCACCGGGTTTTCCCATTTTAGGAAGTTCATTAGTATGGCTTCTCCTTTGCTACACACATTTCTAATGTCATTGTATAACAGATTATTTTGCTCACCGTCTGAATCTGGCGGTCTATAGCATGCTCCTATTATTATGCCTTTTGAATTTTTGTCTGTTATTCTGACCCATATTGATTCGGTTTTATTTTCTTTGTCCGGGGTTCCCCCCCCAGTCCAAATGAATGTCTGTTATCTTACCATCTAACAACTACTTCATGAAGATGAAGGAACATTCAAAGCAAATCTGGAATAAGGTTCTTCAAAAGCACCAATCAGGGGTAGGATATAAGCACAGTAAAGTCCATTATTAAGAAATGGAGAGAATATGGCACAACTGTGAATCTGTCTAGACAGGCCATCCTCAAAAACTGAGTATCCAGGCAAGAAGGGCACTAGTCAGGGAGGCCACCAAGAGGCTTATGGCAACTCTAAAGGAGTTCAAGTCTTCCACGGCTGAGCTGGAAGACACTGTGCATACAGCAACAATAGCCCAGGTGCTTCACAAAACTGGCCTTTATGGGAGAGTGGCAAAAAGAAAGCCATTGTTGAAAAAAAACTCACATCAAATCTCAGCTAGAGTTTGCCAGAAGGCACGTGGGAGACTCTGAGACTAAGAGGAAGAAGATTCTATGGTCTGATGAGACCAAAATAGAGCTTTTTAGCTTATGTTGTATTGAACTGTGATAAGATCAGTGAGCCAAGTGACTGTTGTCTTGTAATATGAGCTGTGAGGGGAGAGGGGAGAGGTTTCAGGAGGGGGAGGGATGTAAAAAGTTAAAGCTAACACGCTTAAGATGGGGGATGGTAGAAAATCAACAATTAAAAAATAAGTAAAATATCTATTTTAAAAGACACAACTTCATAGAAAGTTGACTCTAAATGACTTTTTTAATACAAGATTATTGAAAAATAAGCTGGCCATGAAGCCTTATTTTGATGTTGTATTAGATATTGCTTACAGCTGTGGGTTTTGGTGTGATCAGTATTTATCAGGGTTTGGTCATCACTCAGCTAGGCTGCTTGTGACAAAGAAAGGTTGTGAAGCTAACCTGACTGTTTTATGTAATATTGTTTAATACTGTGTGTATCATGGAACTGCGTTACAGATCTCTATATAGATTTTTCTATTAGAAAAACCCATCGTAAATTGGGCAATGTTTTCAGCGGAGTAAAAGGCAGAATATCATACAGTGTTCAGAATTTCAACGCATGGACACTGTGGGTACCGCTACAAGGATTTTGCCCCTGAATATATTGATAACAGGAAATGTGGCATTTTGCAGAGGTTCTACAGTAATGTAGAACACAGTGGCTTCTGCTGTAGAGTGTACAGTAAGATAAGACTCCAATCCTGGTCCTGGAGGGTCATAGTCCAGCAGTTTCCTCTCCCCAAATGACCAACTTGTTAAAAACTGCACTCTATAAGGACTTATATAAGACATATTCAGAGGTCACAGGCAAGGACATTTTTTGATATAGCATATATGGCTTCCTATATGTTTTCCATAGTAACCCTGACCTTATTAGCACTCTGAAAGGAGTTATAAATAGGGGTTCTGATTTTAGGGTGTTACAGGATTGAACCCAATCCCCCCCTCCCCGCCCCCCTACACTTCAATTGGCTAGTGTGAACATGCTTAAGTAAGTTCGGGAAACAGCTTATTAATTGTACCATCTAAATGAAGTGTGTTTTAAATACTTTGGCGTGCATTCATAGAATATTTAAAAAAAAAAAAAAAGATATATGGGACCTACTCGTTTCGGATGGTTGCATAAAAGATATAAGCAAGACATTAACAGTGATCGTTTCATTGTAAAGTATAAACATACAAATAACAGTAACGGTATTTTAAAATGTATTTTAAATTCTTGAAACATTACACCTCTACGTTTCACAACATAAGGCGTGAGCAAAGAGAAATTGCCTCCAGCCTTATTTTTTACTTGCCATGTGATAGGGGTGTGACGTTTTCAGCCTTGACGTAATTTGAAGCTGCGCGCGCATAGGCAACCACGAGCAACGTCTCCTAGCCTGCAGTCATACACTCTTGAATTTAATGGCGGTACTCCAGAGAGGATGTAACGTCAGGACTTCCTGTCGCTCAGCTGGTTCCCATTAGCTCCTTAAAATACATTATTAAATGAGTTGGGAGAGGTCGGCGTCCTGAGTAGCGATATCTTACGTTTGTTTAAGTCTGTTTGGGATACAGCAGGCTGATGCTGTCACTTGTCTTTTTGTTGTCGTGTGTAAGTTTTCAGGACAGAAATGAAGACGATGTTTGCTGTTTTAAAGTGGGTGTCTGAAATTAGGTTTATATATCGTCCCCCACTGTGGGAGAATTTAAGCTCGCAAGCTTGTGTAGCTGCTAACTGAATACCGTGTGCCAGCTGATGTTCTCACTTCAGCAAAGAAACTTCTTAAAATTGTGTTTATTTCAGTCTTAGGTGGAGTTTCCCAAGCCATTTTTGTGGTGTTGAAACAGCCCAAGTGGTTACTTTATTTATTTATTTATTTATTTGTATTCTGCTCTTGTATTAATTTCAGCAGTACTGAGAGAGAGAGAGGTATCTTCTTGTAGTACTCACGGGTTAATATTTTTTCTGGACCCCCCCCACCCCCTTTTTATAACATTTTTTTGTTTTTATTGGGGGTTGGAAAATGCGCCCAATTAAAAAGTAAATAAATGTTCTTAAACGTTCGGCGCAATAACAACCCGTTGGTTGTACTGTAATCATTTTATGGCTTGGAATGCCAATCAGCCAATCAGGACGCAGGTATTTCCCAACCCATTTTATAACAATTTGTTATATGCATTTGTTGTTTGTTCCATGCATTTTGTCTGTCGCTCATAAGACATCAATAGCGTGCCTTAATGTAGTTTGTGCAATAGGGCATGGATTCCCAAGTTAAAATGGTGGTGATTACAAGTGTCATGCTTTGTTCCTTTTAAATTCATATACGTTTGTAAACTCGCTCTGCAGTGGATAAACACGCAAATGGATACAGTGATGTCTTTTACAGACTGCCCTGCTTAAAGAAGAGGCCCATTCACCATTTTTGATTGAACAGAGGCTTCTTTATTCTCAACTAATGAAGAGGTCAATAGAGTGCATCCATCCAAGATTCCCAAACAATACTACCTAAAATCAGTTGCAACACTGTAAGCTTAGGGGGCTCTGTAAATAATACCTTTTCTAAGAAAAATGCAACAAAGTTACTATATTTTACCTTGTACTGCAAATGCTAAGCAATATATTTAGAACATCAAACATATCTATTTTCAGCCATGAACCCTCAATATTCTATCTTTCCAAATAATTATTATTGCTGTACATCCCTGTTTAAGCAGTATTACACATTAAGTGGCTTGTGAAGACTAAACATCTCTAACTAGGGTTACTATGATGCGTGCAAGCAGACAGGTGTTACGTGATCACTCTCAGTACTCGCTACTTTTCAACTTTGTTAATTATTTCTCAATCACTTTTTTCATATGAAAACCCTAAAACAGTTGACTGATTACAATGTTACAATGAACATGATCACACATTTTATAACCTATATATTTACAAAATATATACCAACCATTTATTGTTCAGAGGATTAATTTTACCTTAAATATATTACAGTACTTGCAAAAAAATCTCTGCAAAAAAAATCTTAATGTCAGTTCCATACATCATATAATTGTAATTTAGCATTGTAATATACAGTACATACATGATTTTAAACAAAAAAAGAACTATACATTTAATTTAGTAATTTCGTTTTTAAAGGTCAGATTTTACAATTCAAACAATAAGCACATACACAGCCTATAGAAACTCTACACCCCCTTTCAAAATGTTCACCTTTTGCTGCCTTATAGCCTGGAATTAAAATGCATTATATATATATATATATATATATGATATATATATATATATATATATATATATATATATTATATATATATATATATATATATATATATATCTTGTTTGGATAAGTGTCCATCCCCCTTGTAATATAAAGCTTAAATTAGCTCAGGTGTAACCAATCGCCTTCAAAATCACACATCAAGTTAAGTGGCCTCCACCTGTGTTAGCTTGAACAGTTTTGTAAAGAAGAATGGTCAAATATTGCCAAATCTAGGTGTGCAAAGTTGGTAGAGACCTATCCCAACAGACGCACAGCTGTAATTGCTGCCAAAGGTGCTTCCACCAAGTATTAACTCAGGGGGTAGAGCTTTATCCAATTATGATCTTTCAGTTTTGTGTTTTTAAGACATAATTTTTTTCTCAATAAAAAACTTTTTTTCTCCTTAACAGTGTGGAGTATGGTGTGTAGATAAGTGGAAAAAATCCTCATTTAAATATATGAAAATATGAGGCACTGACACAACAAAATGTGAAAAAAGTTCAAGGGGGTGTAGACTTTCTATAGGCACTGTATACATGATTGTCACCTGCTGGACATTTAATATATAACTGATAACTGAATGAATGGATAATACTGGGTATTTATAGTCAATTGCCAGCACTTTTTGGAAAAAATAGTGGACCAACTGTAGTGCACCAAATGATGGGTAACAAGGTTTTAGCACTGCCACTGTGGATTATAAAGGACTCTAAAACTGACGCCTACAGAACGAGGGTATTATATTACTGGTTAATATGGCCATCAAAGACAACAGAATGCATGAACAGGAACAAACAACACCTATTTAATACTAAAGCCTTACCGCCTTTTATACTTTACAAACATGCATCCTTATATTTAGTTCTCATTAGTTCTCACATTGATACTAGCATACTAATATATGTACTATTTATATTAATATTGTTCTCTGTTGTGTAATACAGTGTTTTTTTTTTTTTTTTTTAAATACAAAAATCAAAACGTATACTTCAAGAGTTAAAAAGTTAATTATCAAAAGTAACAAATTACAGGAAGTATCAACCTATACAGTACATCTATTGAGTGTGAATGGGTACACTACATGAAAGACAGGGTCTGGGCAGTCAACCAAATTGATTAACTTTACTTAGTTACACACGCGGTTCCCCACTTCCCTAAATTCTCACCATGTGCTTTAAAAAAAACAGCACAGCACAGCATTTGAAATCCCAAATAAACTCTTGGTAGAAGAAAAGACTCAGACAATGTCCCATCATGAAATTTCGAGGTAAGGGGAGATAAAGGATCTGTCTTTTGGATTTGACACTAAACAGAGGTCTCCTTTTTACAAAACATCTCAAGGAACGACTGTTAAGAATAATAGTATGTTGACCGCTGTAGGTGGACAATGGGCTATATGTCCATATAATTCACACAATATAGAACACCACAATACAAATTCTTCACTTCCCCAACCCCCATAAATAAAGAAAGGCCATCTCTGGAAACAATACAATATATTGTCTTACTCCCTAGAAACACTAACAATGATATTACTGGTCTCCCTTTTCTTCTACTGAAGATTTTGTAGTGCATATAATAAGACAACACTATAGATAAAAGTGGTTGTACCTAATCACTTAATGTGTTGAAGTACAAACACACTCGAATGATTGAGTCATTCCATATGGTTGAGTCAAACCATATGACCTACAGCAAAGATCTCGTTATGCTGCAGTTTCTCCATAGTGTAGCTCCATGAATGTTCTCCACCATGCACATCCATTCATTAAACCGATCTCGATCTGTGCGGCTTTCAAAGAATGAACGTACATGTTTGCTATAACATGTGCTTCTTTAAAAAAAAAAACTGCACATTTGAGTCTTCTATACATGATATCTTCAAAAAAAAACTGCACATATTGAGACTATATATATAATATATCATATATATATATATATATATAATATATATATATATATATAATTTCAAAGTAATGTTGATAAATCTAATAAGAAGTAAGAAACTGACTTCAAAAGCATTCTTCAGCCCTCCTTTAAAGTGAATCTACATACTGTTGGTGGGTTTCACATATCCTGAATAGCACAACTCCTAGACTACCAGCTCACATGAGGTAATCCAAGATTAGTGCTAATGAGGGTCTGTGAAACCAGACAATTACTTTAGTCTTAGTCTTGTTAAGCTAAATAAAATCTAACAGTTAACCAGAAGATACATAATAAGTAATGCAGCAGTTGTCTGTCAACACTTTAAGCATTTTGGCCTTGCCTTGGGCACATAACAAGTATCTGGAGTAAAAAACACTTAATTGCTAGACAGGCCATCCTATAAGAAGCTTTCCATTAAGATGTTTGATTGACTTTGCAAGATAAATTAGTTGCCAGGATACATAAGATGATTATAATCAATGGTGAAGAGAATACATATGAGCAGATTCCTCAAATACAGTACCAAATCATAAAGCAAGTTTAACCAGAGAAACAGACTCCTATAGAATTCACATACCTTATCAGAGTAGTATGGCTTTATCTGTGCTTTACCATGCTTTGCTTTGCTATATCATGACACAGCTGTGAACTTTTTTAAGGATAAGATCTTACAGCACACTGTAATACTGAACAATCCAACTTTTTGCTGCGTTTGACTAACATGAGGTGTTTAAATAAACTGTGACTCACTAGTTATTATATATCTTCTGGTTAACTGTTAGATTTTATTTAGCTTACAAGACTAAGACTAAAATTGTCATGGTTTCACAGACCTAATCTTGGATTACCTCGTGTGAGCTGGTAGTCTCGGAGCTGTGCTATTCAGGATATGTGGAACTCACCACCGTGTATAGATTCACTTTAAAGGAAGGCTGAACAATGCTTTATGGCCCAATATATATATATATATATATATATATATATATATATATATATATATATATATATATATATATATATATATTCACTTCTATATATGTGTATGTGTGTGAGAAATAACAACTACAGAACTGGATACACTATTGTATTCACTACAATTGTATGAGTTTCCCAGGAGGAAATGGTCCAGCTACATTGTCCCCAGGCAGTGCTAGGGCTTAACGACAGGCTATCCCTGATCAGTTTCCTTTCAGATAGTGTATTTCCTGTTGAAAGAAAAGATAATGCTTTTACCTACCAATTTATTTTCAATACCCATTGGAGGGAATCTGAAAGAGGAGTGGAATTCCTGTGTGATGTAACAGTTTACTTCTTGGCTCCCATCCAAGCCACCCTGCTCCTTTCCCTGTTGTCCCTCATTATCTTGACCTGTAACTGTTAAATGGGTAGGCAGGGGTCATATTTCCCCATGCTGGTGTCACCCTAACATCAACAGCAATTAAAATTGAAAGAGTATTTACAGCATCCACTGATAAAGTATAATAAAATCTACTGAACTTAAGGAAATATATTACATTTGTGGCTTATTGGACAAACCACTAGGTTATACATAGCTTTAGGCTCATTCCTATAATTGGCTAAAGAGCTGTATGTGTATATTGATCAGGGGCTAGATCATTTTAAACTACATTGGATGTAACTTTAAAAAGATGGATTGTTCAGTATTACAGTGTTCTGTAAGATCTTATCCTTAAAAACTTCACCACTGTGGCATGATATAGCAAAGCAAAGCATGGTAAAGCACAGATAAAGCCATACTACTCTGATAAGGTATGTTAATTCTATAGGAGTCTGTTTCTCTGGTTAAACTTGCTTTATGATTTGGTACTGTACTTGAGGAATCTGCTCATATGTATTCTCTTCACCACTGTTTATAATCATCTTATTTATCCTGACAACCAATTTATCTTGCAAAGTCAATCAAACATCTTAATGGAAAGCTTCTTATAGGATGTCCTGTCTAGCAGTTAAGTGTTTTTTACTCGAGATACTTGTTATGTGCCTAAGGCAAGGCCAAAATGCTTACATTTTTTGAATGAATACAAATGTGCGGTAGAGCTTCGTTCGAAGTTCACTCCGAGCATGCGCAGTTCCCGACAGGCATTTAAAAGTAAGACGGAGAGTCTTTCAACTTTGTCAAAACTTTCTTTTCATTCGTGGCAATTTAATACTGTTTCCGCCGTGCAAGCAATGCTGTTCTCTTTAATTACTGTCGCAGCCGCTGGACTTACTGTCGTTTTGACCGTACAGAAGCTTTTTTATCCATACTTTTGGGATGATTTGATTTATTACATGAAGCTCCAAAGAGTCAAACGAATGATGAAGTTAAGGATGCGACACGGAGTCATAACTTTACTGGACTGCTTTGTACAACAGGCAAAGAAAATCCCTAATAAGCCCTTCATAATCCATGAAGGCGATGTTTACACCTATCAAGATATGGACAAAAGGAGCAATAAAGTGGCCCAGGTATTTCTTAAGCAGGGTTCTTTGAAGAAAGGGGACATCGTGGCTCTGCTGATGACCAATGAACCAGATTTTATTTCTGTCTGGTTCGGACTCAGCAAACTAGGCTGTGAAGTGGCGTTTCTCAACTTTAACATTAAATCCAATTCTCTGCTACATTGTTTCAACAGCTGCGGGGCTACAACCCTTGTCGTTGGCGCAGGTATTGTACACTTTATCAAACGTTGTGCTTTGTTTACGCAATAGGGATAAACACATTTTGCCAAACCGATCATTTCGTTATGGACTGTTCTGTCGTGACTCATAGCTTAACATGAACAGTCAGGTTTTCAGAAACAAATGAACAAGGAATGTTTGGCACCATTCCATAGTGCTACACTCAAAGCATCTTTACACAACTGTATTACTTTCTGACAGGCAGAGGTATGCACACAACTTTGGTCATTCAGACAGACTCGTCCAAGCTTGTTGTATCATTTAATTGGAAGAATAGTATTTAAAAAAAATAAAGTGCATGCTCTCATACTGGAGTGGTGTCCTTTAAGCCGTGTCCCCATATGCCCATGTGCATTACAGTATTATAATTATAATTGAAAGACGGTTTTTAAAATTGTTTTTTTGTATTTGATCATCATCCCACGCAGACCATACGAATTTACTGTGTCACTTGTGAACGGGATTGAATAAATTAAATTTGTGAACGGAATTGAATAAATTAAAGTTATTTAACTATTGAAGGCTATTGATATATATGTATATATATATATATATATATATATATATATATATATATATATATATATATATATATATATATATATAATAATAACATAATAATAATAATAATAATAATAATAATAATAATAATAATAATAATAATAATAAAACTACAAAATGATATCTCAAAAGTCAACCGGAAGCCATACTAGTAGTACAGTATTTCATTTTAGATTTCGCATGGACACCTATTAAATTTGTCAGTTTTTTGTTAAGTTTATGGAATACTACAAAGCGGTATGTGATTCAATACGTTAAGGTAACACTATTCAGTGGGTTTAATTCGACTTTAAGAGCAACATTAGTGAATTATATAGGGTTATACAAAACTTGGCCATAGCTGTATATCTGATGGTTTTAGTCCAATGCCCTCCTAGTCCAAAATCAGAAATGACTGTCTCTTACAACAGGGGACAGTTCCGCGTTAGGTTAACAGAAGGCACACAGGCATGGAAATACAGGTTTAAAGATGCTCCTGTGGTTTGTGTTAATTGACAATCAATCACTTTGCAAAATAAGTCATTAATTAGTTCATTGCAAAACAATAGGCTAAAGGACTGGTTAGGGTCCTACAATACAGTTTTTTAATTTAAGCTTCCCTGGGGAGCAGTGTTTCTCACGTGGCAGGCCTTTATTCAGCAGTTTTAAATCAGTCTTGTTGGTTTTTAGCCATATTGTGGATTGGGTCTTTTCTGAGCTGCTGGAACCAATTGAGATTTTAAGGAATCTCCAAGCTGTTCATCTACACACCATGTTAAATGAAATACTTTCCTGTGGCGCATGCATACCAGTTTCTGCTTTTCCAGCATTAGCCTACATCTCTTGACCTGGTTAATGCAATCCTAAATCCTAAAATTCAGTACCAGTAGGTTTTTTTGGTCTCTACTCCTCCTTTTCAAATTTTCAAAAAAAATAAAAAGTATTTGAAATCAAAAGATAGAAATACTGTTTAGAGGGTTTTGATACCTTGACTCACAGACTTTTGTTATTTAAGCCACCACCTGATTGAAATGTCACTAATGGCTTCAATTTACATCTTTGTATAGTCTTTCACATTCAGAAACTCAAAACTGATGGATTGGATAAGTGGTTGCAGTGATAGGTACTTGTTAGATTGGGAAATGTGAATATTTTATTCTGACAATTCTTATTGAACCATGGCAAAATATTTGTGAAAGTAGAAGCAATTATTTTCTTAACATTGAGAACACCAGGATATGCATGCAAAAAATAAATAAATAAATATGAGGTTCTTTTTCTTTACAGATTTGATCAGTTCACTAGAAGATGTACTGCTAACACTGCAGAATAATGGGATCAATATTTGGTTGATGGAAAAAAGCTCTGCTTTCCAAAGAGTTAATACAATTCTTGACAAGCTAGAACATGCATCAGATGATCCTGTACCGTTGGATGTTAGCTCTCAAACCAACATTATGTCAACCTTCCTTTATATCTTTACTTCTGGAACCACAGGTATTTATTTTTGTATCTTTTACTGTGTCTTTTACCTTGGCTAATGTTCCCAAATTTATGACATTTCTAAAAGGTTTTATAATTATTCGGATCGTAAATGGAAATACGTTTAACTCCATATTTGTTTTCCTCCTAATTCTGCATGATTAAAAAATATGTTGGCCAGTCAAAATACTAAAAACTAATACTCCATCCTGAAAAGCTTAGACGATTATAGTGAAAGTTACTTCTACAATAGACATCATGTCAATCTATACATGTAATGCTAAACAATTAAAGATAAATTAAAAAAAAAAAAAACAACCTTTATATGATTTTGTTGCCTTTCCAAATATGTTATTTCCTCTCTGGCCAAAGATCTACAAAAAAACAATACAGATCAGTGTTACAATTTTAGCACAATATAATACTTGTTCCCAAATTACTGATGAATAAAGAATGTATTCAGGAGCTATAGTTATAGAAAGGTGTTGGTATTATTTGTTAGTAGATAATCTTAATTGCACGTTGAAGACCATTTCAATTTATGGGTATTTGAAATATGAAATAATTCAATGTATCACTAGTTTTTGTTCACAATTTAAAGGGCACCTCATACAATATCTCTAAACCAATTACAATATACCCCAATAATTTTCTGTGTTATGAGTAAGACTTTGGCTTTTTCAAGTTTTGAAACTCACCCTTGATTGAGGATGCTTTATGACTTGTAGAGCCAATATGATTGGCTGTAGGGACCGCATACCTCTGATAAGCTAAATGGGTAAAACTTCATTTGTTGTGTTTAGCAGTTGTCTTTTCTGTGCCAAGTGATCAGGAAATATACTTTGAGAAATTGTTACTCTACCACATACCATTTCAGAAATAGAACTGTATTCCCTTGGGGGTTTAAACAACAGATTACAGTTCTTCAGAAGAAGTAATTCAGAAGAATATTCAAGAAAAAAAAAACACAACACAACATTCATTTGGGTTTAAAAAAATGTAGTGGTGAAGCTTAGGGGGAGTTTAATGCAAAGCTTTTGGTTCCTTTTAAAAAAAATAAAAAAGTAAGTGAGATACTCTCAGGCCAGACTTGAGGTTGTACCTGCCCAGTTCTAAACTAGCTTTTAAAAGCACCATAGTTATTGAAATTCAGTTCTGTTTATCTTGGAAATCTTTTTTAAAAAAGAGCGTTTAATTGCTGCTTTATGAGCAGAGCTGGATAGAAAAATTGCATTTGACCTTTCCTTTATAAGAAACATTTGCTGAGTATCCATGCAGTTTTGAAACTCCAGATTCTCTCTCCATTGTCTTGAGAATGTGATGCATATATCACACACATTCCTGGAAATACATGAACAGTTACATGCATCCCAGTACCGCAGATAGGACGTGACTAAGAGCCACCTCCCGCCGAAAAGATGAAGCCGCCAAACCATGAATGAATAATAGTAAGTAATTAACACACTCCACGGAGGCGCCCTGCCACCTATCCCCCAAATATTCAATTTAATGAAAGTCAGCAGTTGAGACACGGCCCGCCCCCCAGAGCATGACTCGCCGGGGGAGAGAACCCAGCCTCTCCAACCTGACCACTCTCCCTGTAGAACTAAATACGAACTGCTCAGCACTCCAAGCGATCACTCCCGTTTTAGCTTCCCAGTGCTTGACTGAGCAGCTGAAAGAAAAAGAAGCTACACGAAAGAATAACACACTGAGCTTTTATGCGCTTGCTGGTGACGTATTAGTTAGGGGCAGATTCTCCTTTGCAGAAAAGCAACCAAGTTACAGTTTTTTATTAACAAATGAGATCTGTAGCCCAGGCAAGCTTCTTTGACCAAACAGAAAAAAATAGGCATACATTACAAGGGGTTTTGAGACCTCTTCATACATTAATGTTTCAAATGATTGCCATTTGATAGTGCTTTATAGTTGAGTTGTGTGTAAGCAAGGTTATAAAAAATAATGAAGCTACTGCACATTTAAAAAAAAAAAAAAAAAAAAGTGCAGCCCTTTGCAATGAAAACATAAATTAATAAATAACAAAGCAAGGAAAGATATATTTTTCATCCTTTACACTTTTGCTATCTCCGTGTTTGGTTATTGGATAGCGGATTGCTTTTAGCCTAGGCTTTTCTGTCCCTTAGCAGTAAGATGCAATTCATTGTACACTAGCCGTAAAGAGTAATAGTGGGGCTGTGAAAAATATAGCGTTATATGTCCCCATGTGTTGTTACAACTGTTTAAATAACATGCCTTTAATTTTTCTTTTCATTAACATCCTGACAACTTTTTACACTTATAACTTTAAGGTCTGTTTCAAAGCTCTTTTCAAAATGGCTGCTCTAGTGCACTGGGGTTTGAGATCTGTCCTCTACGTCACTGCAGGAAAAATAATAATAATAAAAAAGCATACCCAGTGCTGTGGCGTTTCTTTTCTGTACCATGGCTTGTTACTGCTGTGTTACTTGTTTGACAATGTGGACAATAATTTTTACATTACACCGTGTAACAAATTTTTTTTTTTTTTTGGTTCCTGGGTAGTAAGTGTTATTTCCTAATTGCCTATGCCTCAAAAGTGTAGAAAATGGCTATTATTCCCCACAAACTTTGCTTTTGTGACCAGGACAGTGATATTTTGAAATTTACCTATTTTACCTATTTACAATTTGTCAGAGCTCTAGATAAGGAGTCGGCAGCCTTCAAGTACCTTCAAGACTTCTTCCTTAAGCTGTCTGAGGCAAAGATCAAAGCTGGTGTCTTCGTCGGACCACAGATAAAGAAGATGCTGGACTGCAATGAATTCCCCAAGAAGCTCACTAGTAAGGAGAAAGCGGCTTGGAACAGCTTTGTTGCAGTGGTTCGGGGCTTCCTGGGCAATCACAAGGCCGAAAACTATGTGTAGCTGGTTGAGACTCTGGTGAAGAACTACGGCACAATGGGCTGTAGGATGTCCCTCAAAGTCCATATCCTTGATGGTCATCTTGATAAATTCAAGGAGAACATAGGAGCGTACTCGGAGGAGCAAGGCAAGCGCTTTCACCAGGATATACTGGACTTTTAACGTCTCTACTAAGGACAGTATAACGAGAACATGATGGGAGACTACATTTGGGGGCTGATTCGTGAAAGTGATTTACAGTATAATCGTAAATCCCAAAAAACTACTCACTTCTAAAACTTTTGTAGTCATGTTTGTATTACTTTAGTATAAATACATGTTAATTTGGATTCATGTGTTGTTTTTTTCTGACTTTATGTGAACGAAAGACACAAATTCACCCGTTTTCTCATTGGAAATAGGTACATTTCAAAATATCACTGTCCTGGTCACAAAAGCAAAGTTTGTGGGGAATAATAGCCATTTTCTATACTTCTGAGGCATAAGCAATTAGGAAATAACACTTATTACCCAGGAACAAAAATTGTGTTACATAGTGTTATCAGTGCACTTGTACAGCCATTTTGAAAATATCTTTGAAACAGATTAGTTTTTGTTTAGTTTTTCTTGCTTTTTTTTTAAATATTCTTTTGGTGGCCAAACGAGGCCAACTGCACATGTGGTTTTCAATGCAAGCTAAATACTTTGTGGAAACTCAGTTTAAGAAATCTGCATGATATCAGTACTCGCGCAAGGCCAAATTGGAAGACAGACAGAAGCATTTAAATATACCCTCACATATTTTAATATTTTATGTTTTGTGCAATTGGAAGGAGACTTTTTTTTCCCTAAAAGAAAACTACATGGCAATCTAAATTACCTGAAAGGTGCTACCAAAATAGCATGAGAAAAAGGTGAAACTTATTTGTATTTGTCCTTGGAAACTGCGCCATTGAAATTATGAAAAACATCCTGCAGGTGGCACAATAAAAATCCCATTCAATTTGTTTTCCCTGCATGAGTTCTGTGGTCTAGTTGGTTGGGTAATAAATAAGGGCAAAATCTCAGAGTCGCTTGTCATATATTTGCATGAAATCAGTCCCCATACTATGCAAGTAGCTCACAGTGGCCTGTTTTCTCTCAAAACTGACTCTTGATGCTTGTAAATTAAGGTCTGTATAAACTTGTATACTGTTGTTGTGTATGTATTGATTTTGCACTTCAGGGCGGAAATGTTATCAGTTAAATGTGTTTGAGAGTCCACCTTTTTATTGTGATGTCATAAATCATAGAAATACACCCTTAATTTGCTTTCAAGGTAGTGTTTGTGTTCTCAAGGTTGTATTCGTAAACTCCTGCTGGCCCTGTTTGAGCATTTTCTGTCAGAACGCTCCAAAGCGTGGATATCTGTTGAAGTTTATGAACTTGGGGTGGCCGGTGTTTAGAGTCAGATCTAAACATTACAGTTCCCAAAGTAACCCCACACTGCACCCACCCCACCCAGAGTGACAGTTTCCATGTTTAACTGCTCTGAAAATCTTTGGAGCTGAGCAGTCAGTGTGCTCTCAAGACTCAAAGGCTGTGCTGGGAGAAGTTTACAGAAGACACCAGGAAGTGGTGGAGCAGAACGACTAGAGTGCCATCTGACGGTCTGAGACCGTGTTTGCGAACACACCCCAGATCAGTACAGCACTTCTCTGCTTTCATCTGGGGTTTGGCCCACCTGTGCTGCCTGCTGATATGTGTGTTTTTGGTTTTCATTCTTCTTCTTCTTCTTAAGAGGCGAAACTGCAGCTCATACTCTAAAGAATGTAATGGGTAACATATGATAAATCCTTTGCCAGTATACTGGCAATGTGTCATTTCTGAAACAACATATAGTGATACACTCTACAGTCAGCAAACGGATGTGGTTAGGGAGAGCGCCACAAAATACATTCCATATAAACTGCTTGAAGTTCTAATATGACATGCACATAAGTGTATTTAAGTTGTGGAAAAAGCAAATGGGGGGGGAGATGTGTGATCTACTTTTCCACTTGCTATGGCAGCTGTATTTTTCAGACAAGGTTTATTTACTAAAGCTGTGTTGGGTAGAAGCAGTGTATGATCAATTCCGGTATTTAGACGTCCTGTTGTATATACTATGCTTATACAGGTTGATACACTTTCTACCCAGCCTCTGTAGAGTACTATTTCCATACACAAGACCTCTTTCACTAGAACAGCTATTGCTCAGTTTTATAGTCTTACCACCAGAGAGAAAAGCAAAACGATCTTTGCATACTTTGGGGCCTTGCTGTACAACTCAACTCTTGTTCCGGCCAGAAGTTGCAACTGACTTAATTCCCAGTACACTAACAACATTCACTGCATGGTTTTGCTGTTTAAGCTCTACATTTTGGATGAAAGATTTAGTACTGACATACAGAGGTCTTTTTTGTTAGTGAATATGTCTATACAGTGAAACCAAAATGGACTGGGTCACCAAACTGCACTGAACATTTGTAGCTGCATAGCACTGGTGACTCTTCATTCAATGTCAAACAATTAGTGAGTGATTATTCAGAAGACCCTTAAAGACACGTCTGGTTTTGATGTTGGTTTGTGATTTTAACCATATCATGGCCTCTTTTTTATAGGTCTGTAGTATCTGGGCATTAGTGTAACTAGCCATTTGGTATAGCTCAGTTTATTACAGTGCACTTAAAGAAAGAAGCTCTTTAACCACATGCTGCCATTATGCGAAATGTGTTGTTGCTCCTGACTTATTATGAGCCTAATTTCTATATTCACAACACCATGCTTTTGAAGCATTATTTATTTAATTAGTAATTTTTTTATTTTTTATAAAACACTTGCATAAGTCAGAAACAACACATGTCCATATTAGAACTCTTAAATTAAGCTCCCTGGTTATTTATTTTAAGCCTTTCATTTTAGAAAATAAAAAAAGTATTAATGCAGCACAGTGGTAAATGTGAATATAGCCACAGTTATCTTATATTTATCATTACCAGCACAGTTTGTTTTTGGTTCCATGCTGCAATAACAAGGTGGTCCTCACATTTGTAAAGGTTGAAATCCACTGCTCTATAAAGTAACAAAGTAGTTCCACAAATGTTATTCACCATGCACATCCATTCATTATATAGGTTTCAAATGTGGAGTTTTGAAAGAAACACCTGCTTTAAAAAAAAAAAAAAAACGTTATCTTCACTTTAAAACAGGATATCTGGCACTACTGCCACGTCTCTGTTTGCTTCCCATTATCGATTGCATGCTTTCAGCCAATAACAAGCTTTGACCCAGGAGACAATGCTGGCATGAAGTGGCCAAGGAAGTAAAGCAGTGGCAGACATACTGGAAGGCAATCAAACTGATCCTTTTCTTTTCCCTAGGGTAGTACCAGAAGTCATGTTTTAAAAACTGCAAATTTAAGACATATGTAGTTAATGGCACTGTCAAATGGGTAAGATAGGTCCAGTTAGCAGTGCAGAGTTCTTCAGCAAGGAAAAGTGAAGTACTTTGTGTTCTGATTCTACACTCTGGGAGATGTGTACCTGTAAAACCTGCTGCCTTTCAAAAAAAACAAACAAAAAAAAAAAACACTGATAATGTATGGAACTATTTGGTTAGAATTAAATGAAATACCATTTGTTATCATGCTGTTAAATGTGTCATTGTTTTCAGAATTTATTCTTAATGTAAATTGAACGCTTAATGTTTTCTTATTGATTTATAGGTCTTCCGAAAGCAGCTCGTATAAGCCATCTCAAAGCTATGATGTGCTTATGTTTCTTCCAGATGTGTGGAGCTACTTCTGATGACATTATCTATATCACTCTTCCTCTTTATCACATGTCGGCTTCCCTGTTAGGAATCGGGGGGTGCATTGAACTAGGTACAAAATTGGTTATTTCTGTGTTTATTTGTTTCAAACAAGTTAGGCTATTTTATGTTTCCATATTCAAAAAGATAATTGTATTTAAATGGGGTTGGTGTATCCCTGATACAGAGTAGAGAATTAAGTCTCTATCATAAAGAATTTGTGTGACAGCAACTATGTTGCAGCCTTGTGAATTTTCCACTGTGTTAATGCTTTATGAGTTGACTGGGAAACAATGACTATTATGTGCACAGGAACACACTGGTATGTGCTGGATATTTCCCTGATACAGCATCCACATTAAACTTCCATAGGAAAGAAACATTTCTTAGTATATGTTTTTATTATTATTTCTTTATTTTTTAAATGTATTTATTTATCATAAAAATAAGAATCTTCCAATTACAATTATAATTAACATAAATTTGGACGTAGAAAATGTACATTACATTATAGTACGTTACATTAAGATGAAAACATTTTTACCGAACATGGTGAGCAACAAAGTGGAGCAGATTAATTAACTACATAAAAGTGACGGTGCCTGTAATTGTCTTATATATTTAATGTAATTGTTTTAAGGCGCTGCATGTGTCTTAAAGAAGAAATTCTCAGCAAGTCAATTCTGGAATGACTGTCGCAAACATAACGTTACAGTTTTCCAGTATATTGGGGAACTTTGCCGGTATCTGGTGAATCAGCCAAAGGTATGATCTTGTTAAATATGTATTTATTTAACTGTATGATTCATTTCTTAGAGAGTGTGCCTATTCTATGATGAATTGTGTTAGTGAAAGAACAAAACCACTGAACCTCTGAATAAGGACGTGTCTTTTCTACAAAGGTTGCAGGGGAAATGGATCACAAGGTGCGCATTGCTGCAGGAAGTGGCCTAAGGCCAGATGTTTGGAAGGATTTTCATGACCGCTTCGGAAAAATAAAAGTTGTTGAGTCTTATGGTTTAACAGAAGCAAGCATTGGTTTCATGAACTACACTGACAAAACTGGTCCAATTGGGCGTGCAGGTTTCTTCAACAAGGTAAAGTGAAGTACTTCAATTTTGTGCTGGTCACTCGCTGTGGTAGAACTGTATATGTAGGAGGCCTAATGAATGGCAGTGTAAAAACACTACATGAAAAAATGGTTGCTGTTCTGCATATGATTGGGAGGCTTGTATTGTTGTATATTCTGCAATTGATTGTTGATTTGCTTATCTTTGTTCTCACCTGCCCAGGGAATACCAATGAAAATGAACTTTTAGCTATTAGGGTACAATGCATCATATAACATGTTCATTTATGTTAAAAAATTGTACAATGTTCCTGTCAAATAAATAGAACAAATACATACATATGTATCCACATCTGCACAGTGAGGTGGCTTATACTGTATACAATTACTTCAGTACTTCATTAGGCAATCATGTTGGTAAATGACACTGAATCTTTTATCATGACTCAAGGAAGAGGGGGGGCTATAATATTTTATAAGAGCTCCTATCAGCCCATAGACTAGAGTATACCTACCTATATTTAAATAGTCTACAGTAAACATAATTCCTGCTGACTGTCAATGAGAATGTAATGCTATTTTGGCTGGCATCTTCTATTTGTAATTAAGAGGCTGTGTACTTTTTGTTTCAGTGCATTATCCCCTTTGATTTTGTGAAATATGATATTCAAAAGGCAGAACCAGTCAGATCTGATCAGGGATACTGTGTGAAAATCAAAAAAGGTAAGAAAGCAAGCATGACATTGTCAACAGTAAGAAACTTTGATTGGAGTATTTTCTTGTGTTTTATTATCGCCTCATAATTTTCCAAAACAAGAACACCATCAAGTAGGGTTATTTTTATGTTGCTCATTTTTTAACATCAACATATTTTCAAAAAATAGGAGTTAAATAAAGAGAGAATTGAAAATACTGTGCTATCTCATTCCATGGCCCTTTATACTATGGAATGCATTGTGATCATATAATTTTACTAGTGTTAAACAAACAAAAAAAAAACACATTATTTCAGCTTCACTTCCCGCATCCTTTTAGGCACCAAAATAAATAAATACATAAAAATTGAAGTATGTGAAAATTACCTGCCCCAAACCAATGGAGGCGATGATATGCTTAAATCTTAAGAGATTTCAGTATATCAGAAGCTACATTGGTAAATAATGAGTCGCCCTTTTTATCAATTAGTATTTATTTAATTTTTTTTATTCATTCAGGGACATAACATACCTTAATGTTTATTATTAAACAAATGTGAGTTTAAATGATTAGTAAGTACACACATTTCGATATGAAAGCTGAACATTAACATCAGCAAAGAACAACTAAGTTACACATTTTAATAAAAAACAACTATAGTCAACGTTTTCACTCAAGTAAAATTAGACTTGTGTGATTTTAGAAGTGTCACTTTTTGATATATTTACTAACGCTTAATCTAAGTTACAAATAAAAGATGTTGGTGGGAATTGAATTTGAACTTGTTCATGGCCCCACGGCAACATTACCCTATTTTTATTTTCTAAAACCCAACATTATTTAATTTTTAATAACAGTCTGATACTCTCTCTTCCTTACTTTTTTATTTTAATAATGGTGTTATACTCTCTCTTACTTCAGATATTTTTGCGAGTAATAAATAAATATATGTCTATATTAAAGTATTAATATTTCATGCAGTCGTCTCTCCTGACCGCCTGCTGAGTTCAAATTCACTTAACAATGTTCTTACTGTTAGCTAACGTTAGCTACAGTGCAGACCTTGGGTCAAACCATTATGTTCATGTAGGGAGAGTTTATTGTGATTATTTATATATGTAGCCCATCCTCTGAATACTTTTCCATTTTTATAATTTATTTTAAAGATTTTAAAGCAAACCAATGCCACAACAAGGTATAATGCATAAATAATGAACGAAAAAAGTCGTTTGGCCCCCCAGATTCAAAGTGGGGGTGGCATGTGCCCCTTCTTCCCCATGAGTTAGACACCTGTGCTCCAGACAACAGTGTTATCTGATAACTGGCTCACTGGGGTCCTTATTGTGTGGACGAACCCAGAGTGATTAGCTCAGTACAAAATGTTAGTTTAATACTAATGCTTTATTAAACAAATACAAATCAGCTTGCAATCGACAAATACATTTTATTTGCATAATTACCAATTTCAGAGACAGCAGAGTGTGCAGTCTTCATTCCTACCTCTGTTCCAACAAAGGAGTTATACACAAGTCTTTTTATACAACACGTTTTTTTTACATCTTCCACTTCTTTGTTTCACCTAGTAGTGTGTAACATTGTTCTGGTTTATAATATATATATATATATATATATATATATATATATATATATATATATAATATATATATATAATATATATTAATAATATAGTGGGGGGGGGAGAAAAGCTCTGTCGAAAAAGTCCATTTTTCGGGTACCCAGTGTGGCCGCTTCCCCCCCTTTTTAGGAAGGGGGAAAAATACCTGGGGGAAAATAGACTTTATCTGAAAGGTTTCCACAGTGTGTGTGTGTATATATATATCTATATATATATATATATATATATATATAGATATTGTTAGTCATTTCCAGGTATAGATCAGCTGCCAAGTCTCAGTAAAGGTCCAAATGCTTTTATCGCTGTTGGTAAAGGCTTGTAGCTTGATAGTAGACCTTGTAGAGACATCTTGGCTGCACACTCATCATATAACTTCTGTTTATAAGAACATGACCACTGAGGTGTTGCGGCAATCAAAGTCTCTTTATTGTTTGTAAAAAAAAAGATAAATGGAGTATTTTGATTGTGTAAAAAAAAAAGGTAAATGATGTATTATGATTGCGATTTTTCATTTATATGATTAGATATGCATACTTTGCATAATCAATGTTTTTATTGTTGCTGCATCTTGTAAAGCGCCTTTTGATGGAGGTCCACTATGAAAGGCACTATATAAAATAAACATTGATTGATTGATTTTAATTATTCAATTTGCATGAGTGACAATTTCTTGTATTGAAAGTTTATTGTGTTTTGTAATAAGTGCATTGCTATTTATGTATACAACTTTTTTTCAGCTTGTGTAATTGAATCTACTAAATTAATAACCATTCAATTAAGAAAGATGATGCATATTGAAGGATTTAATTCTTATTATTCCTAATATTCTTAAGCTCTCATGTCATTCTCAAACTTTCTTCCTTGAACTTTGCCATAGTAATGGCCTTCAGAGAATCTTTCTATGCTGTTCTCAGCAGCATAGGGCCTCTATGGGTCTAGCAAGTGGTGTCTCTCCTACTGGTACCAGGAAAAGATAAGGTGTTCTTTCCCTTCCTGGCATAAAGAGGATGGGAGGATGATTTAAGGCTGTCTCCTTAGTAGATGGAAGAATTCCAGACATGAACAACTCAGGCCTTTGTCTATCACCTGTCACTGTCTTGCTGTTTTGCCCCTGGGAGGAACAGCATTGTAACTTGTAGTTTATTGGCTTGTGTGCTCATGTTGTCTTGCTGCTAGAACCTATCGAGGGGCTCGGGAAGACCCACCCCATTGCATCACTCCTCCTATGGGACCCCTGTTAAAAGCTTATGTCTTCCACTATTCCTTCAGTCTATTGAGCCTAGCAAGCAGACATAGCCTCCATACTGCAGTGTGTAATAAAGAAAGACCTATATGCTTGAATATACCCAAAGACCATCTCCGAGTTTTATTCCTTCACATATAAATGGGGGTTGTTTCCAAATAGCACTGTCCACCTGACAAAGACACGAGTGTGTCGAAACACGTTGTGGTGTACGGCTATCTGTGTGCTGCTTTTATTTTTAACAATAAAATGCAATAGGTTTTAATAACTAATATGCAGTGGTCATGTTGTTATAAATAGAAGGCATATGATGAGTGTGCAGCCAAGATGTCTCTACAAGGTCTACTATCAAGCTACAAGCCTTTACCAACAGCGATAAAAGTATCTGGAGTATATTAGTTAATTTTTAATTATATTAGTTAATTTTGTTAATACTAATGTTTTAACTTAGGAAGAGTTCAGAAATCAATATTTGGTGGAATAACCTTGATTTTCAATCACAGCTTTCATGCGTCTTGGCATGCTCTCCACCAGTCTTTCACACTGATGTTGGGTGACTTTATGCCACTCCTGGCGCAAAAATTCAAGCAGCTCGGCTTTGTTTGATGGCTTGTGACCATCCATCTTCCTCTTGATCACATTCCAGAGGTTTTCAATGGGGTTCAGGTCTGGAGATTGGGCTGGCCATGACAGGGTCTTGATCTGGTGGTCCTCCATCCACACTTTGATTGACCTGGCTGTGTCGCATGGAGCATTGTCCTGCTGGAAAAACCAATCCTCAGAATTGGGGAACATTGTCAGAGCAGAAAGAAGTAAGTTTTCTTCCAGGACAACCTTGTACTTGGCTTGATTCATGCGTCTCTCCTTCACAAAGACAAATCTGCCCGATTCCAGCCCTACTGAAGCACCCCCAGATCATCACCGATCCTCCACCACATTTCACAGTGGGCGCGAGACACTGTGGCTTGTAGGCCTCTCCAGGTCTCCGTCTAACCATTAGACGACCAGGTGTTGGGCAAAGCTGAAAATTGGACTATCAGAGAAGATGACCTTACTCCAGTCCTCTACGGTCCAATCCTTATGGTCTTTTGCAAACCTCAGCCTGGCTCTTCTTTGCTTCTCATTGATGAAGGGCTTTTTTCTAGCTTTGCACGACTTCAGCCCTGCCCCTAGGAGCCTGTTTTGAACCGTCCTCTCAGTGCACTTCACTCCAGCTGCCGTTTGCCATTCTTTTTGTAGGTCACTTGATGTCATCCTATGGTTGCTGAGTGACATTTGAATGAGTTGGCGGTCATCCCGGTCAGTGGAGAGTCGTTTTTGCCCTCTGCCGGTCTGTAGCTTTGTTGTCCCCAGTGTGTGCTGCTTGACCTTGTTCTTATGTTCTTATGATCTTTGAAATTTTAAGGATGGAAGCAACCCGGCGCTCACTGTATCTCTCTGCCAGTAAAGCCAGAATTGAACCCTTCTTTTCCTCACTCAAAACTTTCCTTTTCAACTCTTTGGGCATGGTCAATAGTTATTTTTTAATTCCAGTTACTTTTGAGGTTCTACTAGCATTGTTTTGCCATCCAGCTGGTCCTATTGCAAGAGGATAGTGATGACCACAGGAGTGGTTTTTATACTTTTCCTTGTTAAATAAGATTTGGTTCAGGTGATCCCCTAATCAGTACCTCATTCAGTAGAATGTGTGCCTGTGTTGGAATTCAACAGACACTGGAATGGAATGGCTGCCGTACATATAGAGATGCTGATTTAAGAAAAATTTGCAGTGGTCTCTTAAATGTTTCCAGAGCTATATATATATATTATGATTTACAGCAGCTCCCATATATGCCTCAAGTTCTCATCCGGGGTTTCGTGCCTTGTTGTTGGTGTCGATAGCTGCATGTCGATCTTTGTCTTGTTATGTTTTAATCTTCAGGTTTCAGCACCACCAGTTTTAATGAACAGGAGCAAAGAAACTGCTGTTGTTTAGAGAGCTAGTTTTTTGGTGTTTTGTCATTTGGGTTCAGCAAATAGTAATGTTGCATCCTAAAATATATTGTTATGGTACACTTTTCTCAGTCAATTCATGGAACAGGAAAGTATGTTCATGTTATGTATATGGACTTATTTTTTGCAATTTGTTGTTGTTAATAATAATAATAATAATAATAATAATAATAATAATAATAATAATAATAATAATAATAATAACTGTCCAATTCTCACATGCATGTATGTTAATTAAAAATAGAAAACAGTTGTTGTGAATTTAAATCTTACACAAGATTGATTCTTAATGGTTTCATATTTCTGTGTCTGCAGCTGCTGGCCAGGACTGCTACAACATTTCAATGTCTATCTCCTCAGTAACTTTTCACAAACTTTCCTTTGTCTTGTGGAAGGTCATTGAAACTCTTGTTTTAACTCTATCCTAATCCCACCTTAAGTTAAAGAAAATACACAGACAAAGCATAGCAACATATAAAATAGAAAAATTATGAAAACCATACCCTTCTTTTAACATACAAATGGGTTGCACTTGTGTGCCCCAAATTGCAGCATTATGAAAATGCTCCTTCTTTTTTATCTGCAGGTGAAACTGGTCTACTGATAGCCCCTGTAACTTCAATGAACCCGTTCCTAGGATATGCTGGGAATAAGGAACTGTCTGAGAAGAAGCTACTGAGGAATGTCTTTGTAAAAGGAGATGTGTTTTTTAACACTGGTGACTTCATGATGCAAGACCGTGATGACTTTGTGTACTTCCGTGACAGAACAGGGGATACGTTTAGGTAATGTGCTGTTCTAATTGAAGAAATAAGAGCCCAGGAACACTGCCCTGTATATAAAAAATAAATTAAAAAAATAAAACCAAACCCCAAGAAGCCTTTACCACCAAAAATACATGTCAACTGTACTGGATCTGACGTCCTGAAGTAAAGTAAAGCGGGCACTGAGAACGAGGACTTAGCTCAGGTCAGCTTGCTATAACACTCCTTCATGCAGCCATGGCAATTGAATCTCAATGACAAGGGGACTCATAAAACTGCTAAACACGTTGCTCATCACAGTGTGCGCTTGATATCCTTAAAATTCCCATCAGTTATAGGGCTTGAAAGAATCAATTGTTCCCTTGTCCTTTCATTTATACTGCTGATTGCTGCAGAAGAGTGTGGTGGGTTTTCTGGCGCTCTGATCCAGTCAAATGTAATGCTGCTTCCATTCATGAAAAAACAAAAAACGTTTTCAAAGGTTTAGGAGCTGCCTGTCATCTGAAATCAGCTGAGTCGAATGAGAGTAGCTACTTTCTGCAAAGAACTTGGAGGAATACTGCGGATTATTTCACATCTGACAATAGAGAGCATTTCAAACAAGGTTTGTTGGGATGCAGTTGGTGTATCAAGAAGATTAAATTAAAAGAGATATCTTTCAAGATCTGGGACCTGGTCAGAACTCATTGTCAAAGACTTGTCCATTAATATCCGGGGTCCTAGTGTGAGTCTTTCTTTATGTTCCCATGCTATTAGGTAGAGCATGCTGTCACCACAATTTGGAAGTCTTAGTTTTTTTGACCATAAGTTGCTGGCAACTGTACACCCTTTAGATGAACTGTGGGCCAAGCAGTTTATTTTGTCAATACCCAAACATGCCTAGAGTAGAGTCATTTAACACTAGGGAGGGACACACTTTTGAGTAAGTGCCTGATCTGTCATGTATAAATACATGTAAATATGTGTTGGACCTTCTGTTTTGTTTTTTAATCTATACAGTACCGTGAAAGTATTTGCCCCCTGTCTGATTTTCTGCATTTCTACATATTTTTGACAATGAATGTTATGAGATCTTCAACCAAAATGTAATATTAGATAAAAGGGACCGTGAGTGAACAAATAACACAACATTTTGATACTTATTTCTTGAGGTTCTTACTGTGGAATGCAGTATTTGGTTTTCGCCAGACATAACGGGGTCCACGTTGGCCAAAAAGTTCCACTTTTGACTCATCTGTCTATAGAACATTGTTCCAGAACTCTTGAGGATCATCCAGGTGTTTTTTTGGCAAACTTGAGATGAGCATTCATGTTCTTCTCAGTGAGCAGTGGTTTCTGCCTTGCTACTCTGCCATGAATCCCATTTTTGCCCAGTATCTTTCTTATGGTGCAGTCATGAACACTGACCTTAGCCGAGGCGAGAGGCCTGCAGATCCCTGGATGTTGTTCTAGGGTTCTTTGTGACTTTCTGGATGATTTTACGCCTTGTTCTTGGAGAGATTTTGGCAGGACAGACACTCCTGGGAAGATTCATTACTGTCCTGAAATTTCTCTATTTGGACAATATGTCTCTGACTGTGGTTTGGTAGAGCCCCAGAGCCATAGAAATGGCTTTGTAACCCTTTCCAGACTGATAGGCATCAATAAGGGCCAAAGTTAGTCAGGTTTATATTGGGCAGGACTGGCCCAAATCAGGCTTGATTGTTAACCAAAGTATTCAAACAGCTGACCCTAATTATCCATTTAATTGGGTTGAGTTAACTAGGAGGGCAATAACTTTTTCACACCTGAAGATTGCATGTTTGATAACCTTGCACGCCAAACAAATGAAAGAAGCACCAAACTTTGGTGTCATTTTTTCTCTCGGACTTCCTCTATATACTATTACAACCCACAAAAAGATCTGACCAAATTCAATGTGAAAAATGTGCAAAAATGCAGAAAATCAGACAGGGCAAATACTTTTTCATGATACTATATTAACACTGTAAAAACTTAAATCACATTTTGGTGGGTGTGACATACTGTGAGGATAGTGTTTCACTGTATCAGTGTTTTAAATAGGCTGTATTTTAACATTGTTTGTCACAGCTGAATTGCTTGTACTATATTTGTAATGTGGACAAGAGGGTGGCCAGGATAATGTTGTGTAACAAGTTTTGTGAAAAAATATTGTATTGATGTACAGAACAGGATGTTCATTTTTCAGTACAAAGCATTCGCTTTTTTCTACAATTAATAACTGATAAAAGAAAACGGCATTCTTAGTAACTGAACATCTTGTTTCTAGATGGAAAGGAGAAAATGTTGCAACAACAGAAGTGGCTGATATTCTTGGTGTCCTGGAATTTCTGCAGGAAGTGAATGTATATGGAGTTTCTGTACCCGGTAATGATATGCATTAAGTTTATTATCAATGTTATGTTTGAATAGACAGACTCACCAAAGAACTAAGAGCTTGAACTAAAGATTTCTGAGATCTTGATATATATATATATATATATATATATATATATATATATATATATATTCTTCTATATATATATAATATATATATATATAATATATATATATATATTATTATATATCTTTTTATACTTACTAAATACCTTGTTATCCCTGAATAGATCATCTCCTCTTTAAAAATGTGCTAAATATTTTAATGAGCAAGACCGAATGTTCTCCTTTTACTAGGAAAACAGTATAGCTGGGGATGGGGGGTTATTGCCGGAAAACTTCACTCAGACGACTTGCTCACTAAATGTCTGGGTATCCCTGAATAGATTTGCTAAGGGTTCTAATGAGTAATCTGTCTCACAAGTTCAGTGGTATCCTAATATTATTCATTTACTAATTGTTTTTTTCAGGACATGAAGGAAAGGCAGGGATGGCAGCTGTTGTACTCAAACCGGAACACAAACTGGATGGAAGGCGGCTTTACAGTCATCTAGTAGAACATTTGCCTGCATATTCCTGGCCTCGATTTGTAAGAGTCCAGGTAAGGAAACAAAGTACCGCTAGTGCAACACAGTAAACTTGGTTTTTAATTAGGGTTAGGGAAGTGTAAATATATAGTTAACAAAAAGTTTTAAATTCATTACTGTGTTAATTATTTAAAATTGCCCCTTTTAAGATAAATCGAATAAACCCCATTTTGTTCAAGCTGATACATGTTTTATTTCAGTATACTAATAGACTTTGTTTTTAAACTGTACATTGACCCAATATTGTTCTATTTTCCATTTTGACATCCATGTTATAATGAATTGTCAGGGGATCCCCAGTGGCTCTCCTAGTAAAAGCACTTTTGTTTTGGAGATCCGGGTGAGTTACGCCAGTATGGTTCTAATCACACTCGCGCTGCTTCAGCTGAATTGGCCTTTGAACTCTTGTAGGGTCAGGGTGAAAACTCGCATCACCTCATCACAATACAGCGACTATTACTGGTCAGGCAGACAGGCTTCCCAGGATTAGCATCCAGGTTTCAGGTTGCTTGGTAGCATCTGTTGCTTTGGTTCAGTGGGTGAAAAGAAAATGGCTTCACAGCAGTAATGTTTGGCGTTGAGGTGACATTTGAAGCCAGGTATTTCAAATTCTCTAGAAAAAAAATTGGGATAAAATTGATCAAAAACAAGCTAACAAAAAAAAAAATGGGGGGGGGGGGGGGGGGGGGCGTTGTCTGCCTGTAAGCTGACTGAATAGCAATCAAACTGTTATTTTCATCAAATATGTTTCTGTTTCAGGCCTCCCTGGATGTGACTGAAACCTTTAAGCAGCAAAAAGGGAGATTGGTGAAGGAGGGCTTCAGTCCTTCAGCTGTCAGTGAGGCTCTCTACTTCTTGGATGAGTCTGAAAAAACCTACGTCCCCCTCACCAAAAATCTATTTGATGACATTGTGTCTGGCCAGATAAGACTGTGAGGCATTCTCACATGTTGACCTATATAAAACAGTGTCATATATTTAATCTATATTGCTTTAAAACCAGGACCTTTGGCTGAGTTCACAGACTTCCCTTAATGTTTTGTGTAGCTCTCTCAAATATTCCAAGAACCCACATTCTGCCCAACCATTATGTCTCACGACAGGTCGCTGGTATGGTCCTGTATCTTTTCAAGGCAAACGCCCACATGCCTCTAAAGTACTTTTACATAGCTACAATGGCCAATCAGACAATTGAGTCTATGCAGTTGATCTAAACAATGGTGGCTCTTAGTACTGCTATTGAGTTTCCTTAGTGTTTTTCACCTTTCAACTATTTCTCCAGATTCACATTCCCGTAAATATTCCTGATCTCTCCCGTCTCCAAGATCAACATTTAATATGTTTTGGCCTATCTTGAATTGGCAGGCAGTCAGTAACTCCTTACTTAACAAAGAACAGATTAATGTTCTCCGACATTACATGTATAAAAAGTGTTAGGCAGTTAACATGATTATTATAAGTATGTTTAAATGCTACAATTGTTAAAAGTACTAGATGTTACAAACTGCATTCTGTTATTAACTATTACTACCATATATGCTTGATATTGCACCCAGTCTCGACTGTCCATATTCATATTAGTGCCCAGTTTTACTGGCCAAGGGTTAATAAGCACCTATGCTCTCCAAAGAGCCCCCCTCATCTCAGTGATTTTTTTCAATGTCTTAAAATATTATGTTATTACACAATTAAATTAATAAAGTAGTATTGGCATATATTTTGTTTAGTGTTGATTTGTAATAAAATAACATTTTAAAAAGTATTTTGCCATGTCAAATCAAGCCCGCAAGCAACCTTGTCTTCTACTGTATGTAAAAAAAAAAAAAAAAGGCCTATGTTTCAGCTTTTCCTTTTTCTGGTGAAAGCAACAGGTGCTCGAGGGTTTAAGCTCAAAGGAAAGAGTGTTTGGGGAATTAAGTAACCCCCGCTTTATATGATAGCATTTGTACAAACATAAGCAAACTGTTAGTTATTTCATGACACAGCGTTACGAAAAGTTTTCTATTCAATACTGCTATTCCCTCACTTCCACTTGGTTTGCAGCTCACAGACAAGCTTCCGGCAGTGTCCTCCATTTGACCATTACGACAGTGTGTTACTTTAACCATGTCTACTAATACCTACTTTATTTCAAATGCCTAAAAACTTTGAAAGTATGTAAAAAAAAAGCTTTTGGGTGAAAATCAATTTAAACAATCGACTTATCTGAACAAGAGCAAGGAGCAAGTCATCTCCTCTTGTCTTCATAGTTCTCCTGCAACTTGTGTTACAATTACTGAGACATTTTTAGGCCGGTAACGATTGTTGAAATGTTACACGGCTGCACTATGACTAATAAGTTATGTTATAGCACATAAATACTTGACATACAGTGGTTTTTAATAACTAAACAGTTTATCTAGAATCCCACACTGCAGTTTTAGTCACTGAAATGTACTAACAAGTTGCATTTAATAGCAGATACATATAAGCTCATTCTGTGTATTCCTGTTCTGGATACTATACTTTAAATCAATATTATAAATCTATATTTACAGACTGTTGTAGCCTGTTAAAAATTAAAAATTGACAGCAGTTAATGGTATTAAGATCAAATGTAAACCATGCGACTGAGGCTTTCCTCAGCCCCTGGATAAAGCGTTTAACTTTAGGAATTACAATACTGCTGTAGGATTCTTTGAATATATTAGAATATTCTCTGCGTCGATGGTTCCAAAGTGACAAATTAGCACCTACTCTCAAATAGATGCTCTTATCCAAATAACTGCCCAGGTAAGGAGAACATTGATCAAATAAGTGCCCAGGTGCAATATCAAGCATATACGATATAATAATAATAATAATAATAATAATAATAATAATAATAATACAGAAAGTTACTAAGAGTCCTGTTTAAAATAGCTTCAATGAATGTGGATCTAGAAAGCCATAAGGATGGGGTCGGCAGGTTTCACATCTACAATTACTTGCTTATGACAGTATCCTGTTTGTTTTTGTGGATTTTAATCTTTAATTGCTTACAAATTACTGTATATTTTAAAGCTGAATTAGTAAGATCCTTTTAGGGGACTAATGGTAAAGTAGGGGTGTCACAATAAGCATGATTTCATTTCACTGGTGTACCTTGTTCTCACAAATCATTCTTTTGTAACAGGTTGATTTAATAAGGAATTCTTGTGCATGGTGTTTACAGTTATTTTATATGAAATATAGTTTTCATATCTATTAATGTAAAGTCATAGATATTATATTTAGTATAGCTGGCAGAAACATAAATGAAGCAAAATAGAATATAACATCTATATATATCAAAAGCAAATTATAGTGATTTTACTGCAACTTTAAAATAAAGGGAGTTTAAGAAATATATAAAAGATTGTTGCACTTAAGTGAAGTTCAACTACAATCATTATAATCAGTCTAAGGATAATTCTGGGCTCATCATTAACTTACAGACAATGTGGTATTCAAATTCATAAAGTTGGATGATGAACTGCTGAACAATCAATGACATTTGTTGTAAAGCATTGCACCCCGGGTTTTCAACTTGGTATATGGGTTCATATTTGGACACATGGTTAATAATAAACACTGTTATGGTATTTTTAAATACTGTTTTGATTTCTATAAACTTTTAGTAAAACGAAAGATTTGGGTTTAGTAAATGTTTCTTATGAAAATTGTTATATGAATTCTGAAAAAAATAAAATCAATTCAAAGGCTGTTTAATTGTTGACTGTATAATAAAACAACCACTAGATGGTACTATAGTTACAACATTCTTCAAAAATAACAGGAGATATTTCTCTAATGGAGGGAGGGGGAGGGGCTACTGTATGTACTCAATGTAGGGATTCCTTCCCATATATTGCTTATTCAGACAATGCCTTTTATTATGATGCATGTTTCAAATTGGAAAAGCATTGCCTTAGACCAAACACTACAGGAACCTCAGGGAGTTCAGTACAGTAGCCACTTGCATTCTACTAGAGCCAGGGAACCTGCAGATTAAGGCAAAGGCTGTGCAAAGACAACATTTTATTTCATGAGGTCTGGTCAGTACAACTGTAATGTCCACATTAGTAATTAACAGCTTTTAATTGTTTGATGAATAGCGCAAAAATTATGTTATACTCTCACAATTGTACACAATTTCTAGAAATAGGATTTGGAAGTGTTTTTGCCATTTTTGAAAAATTATTTTGTAGCATTTTAGTCAGGAGTTTTTATATTGTACTTGATATGGGTTGGGTCTTATTACCTACATTGTTTTTTTTAGCAAAACACTACTTTGTATGTCAGTGCCATGTATTATATCACAACGTTGCACCGAATTAATGTTATTATTGTCTTATTTTATATTTCATTTTTTTAATATATTTCAAATAATGCATGATTTTTTTATGTAACAAAATATGTAGAATATTTTATAAAATGTAAATTCTAAGTACTGTAATGTGTTCCTATTTTATTTTATTATTATTATTATTATTATTATTATTATTATTATTACATACTAAATAAAGTTTATTTTCAATTGTATTTATTTTAATTTTGTAGCCTGATGGATTTATTTTGCAAGCATAATCCCTCAAGGACATTGTACTGACTGGAAGGCCTCAGTTTGTTATTATCTTCTGGGTGGGGGGTTGCCATGTAGCTAAGTTGTAAGCAGTGGTAGGGCATGGGAACGAGGCTTGCTGTCAGGTTTGGGATGATGAGGAGGAGGTTGATCGACCAAAGCAACACAAAATAAGCCTCAGTTTACCAGTGTGTTCAATTTTGTATTATTGTTAATCAAATGTCACATATTAACTTTAGTATTGCTACAGCTCTATGTAACCAACTGCCTTTCTTTCCATACAAAGATACAAAAGTTATAATAATGATACAGACTGTTATCCAATGTGCTATCACAGGCAAACTGATTGTGCAGCTGAACTGATTGCTTACAGTTTCTATCTCTCTCTCTTTCTCTCTCTCTCTCTCTCTCTCTCTCTCTCTCTCTCTCTCTCTCTCTCTCTCTCTATCTATATATATATATATATATATATATATATATATATATATATATACAGGAAGTGACAGGGATGTCCTACAACACAAACAAAGGTTTGATTCTCTTACAGCTCCTCACAAAAAAAAAAAAAAAAAAATCTGAATTCAAGTTTGGCTACAAGTAGAGGAATATTTAAAGATATACAGTACATACTAATTCTGTGGAGGTAATTGAATGAATAAGGCCTGTTAAAAGCTCCATTATAAAAGTTTACCACAGTAACTTAGCAGTTACCCCATGCTTGTCCCATTGTTATTCTGTATGTTTACCATAGTTTACCATGGTTTGCCTTGCTATTTTTTACCTTGCTTACATTATACCTCTCTGGACTTTACAATGCTTAGGTGTGCTTTACTGTGCTTTTATTATGCTTGCTGCATTTTACAGAGGCGTAAAAAGTTTGCCATTGTCCTGTCAATCCCTGGAACCAAGCAATCTAATAAACAGCAATTTTGAATTAAATATTCTGTCTTTATACCATTTGGAGCTACTCAAAATAACTATCTTTTAAAACAGATAAAGCCTGTGCTCTATTATCTCAGGTCTGTGGATTCCCTAGCACCCTTTGTGTTAAAGTTGGAAGAATGTCAATCTTCCCAAATTACTTCCATTGCTTAAAGCACAGTTCCACTAACAACAAATGAAAGTGTCAATTTAAACCCTAGTTTTGGGTTCACAGAGGTTAACAGTGTACACCAGGCATAGGCATTATTTTTTTCTTTAATTTCCACATACATATATTTATAATTTTAACTCTATCTAGTTCATACCATTGACGTTAGGGATGTTGTTTAACTACCCAGAGAAGTATTACAAATAGTGTTTGCATTTGCTATCATTTCTCATTATTTATTGTAAAGTGTTATATTGTGTTGCTGTCGGGAGCGGTCGGACCATAATCAGAAACGTTCACAGACAGAGGCTAAACAAGCTATATCATATAAAGCTTGAACTCAGCTGTTCAGAAGGTCAGCGGTCCTGGGTGAAACTATTGTAAGGTTAATGTGAGCTGTGCCTGAACTGCTTGTGCAAACACTTGCATCTCAGACTTCTCCAGTGTACAGAACCAGGTCAGGTCAGTCATTGTGGACAAACACAACATAGCTTGAATTCTTTTGAAAGCCAAATGTCAGCAGGAAGAATAGAAGGGCAATATTGTGTCCTGTATGTTATACGATGGCAATGCACCTTGATCCTAGTTACTAGTGTCTGCTGGAATTATCTTAGAACGAATGTCTTTCATGGTTAACACTTTTAGTTTATTATAATATCAAGGGCTTTATTTATCGTCATGGGTTTGTAGTCAACAGAACTTGTAAGGATGTAGAACAATTTTTACTTTTAACCAATGAATCCAGTGTTAGAATTTCCACTTAAAGAGCCAGTAATAGTTATGTAAGTTAAAACAATATACAGGACATGAATTCAATCTTGCTCTTAATGTCCTATCCCAGTTCACTTCAAATAACTAGTACTTTTTCAAAATTATAAACAACTTTGTATAACTATTTTCTCTGCCAAAGCTTGGTAGCAGTGTTTACAATCTTGTCTTCCATCTTGTATTTATCATCATCTTTTCTTCTAGTCAGGTAGTAGCAAAGTGCCATTCCTACAGTATATATGCCAAAGCTGATTTCATCCCTGCCTTTGCCTCCCACCTCTCTCTCGATTTCCTTGCTCTCACTGAAACCTGGCTCTCTCCTGATAACACTGTAACTCCTGTCCTCCCCCATACTCTATGTCTTACTAGACGGGGAGGTGGGACTCTTCTTCCTTACTCTTTTCTGTCCCCTCTGACCTCTCCTCACTCTCTGTTAACACCTTTGAATTTCACGCTGTCCAACTAACCTCACCCTGTCAACTCTTATTAATTATACTGTACCGTCCCCTTGGACCTCTCACTCATTTTCTCCTCTCCTCCCTCCCATCTCTGTCTACCCCAACTGTCCTGTTAGGTGATTTCAATATTCAACTCTCCAACCCCACCCACTCTGTCGGATTCCTTCCTCTCCTTCACTCCTTCAACTTCTCTCTCTCTCTTCATCCCCTCCTACCCACAAAGCTTGCCATCATCTGGACCTCACCTTCTCCAAGGCTTGCTTGCTCCTCCACCCTCTCTGTCACCCCTCTCTCCACTATTTCATCTCTTTCTGTCTCTCCCTACTCCACCTACCCCTATTGTTACCACTCGCTGTAACCTCTGCTCTCTCTCCCCCTCTGTCCTTGCCTCTAGGTAACCTGGCACAGCTCAACCTCCACACCTCAACCTCTCTCAACAGGTGTCCCCCAAGGATCAGTCTTCGGTCCTCTCCTGTTCTCTCTCTACACCCCTGGGCCCCATCAAAGTTGCCTATGGTTTCTCATACCATTTCTATGCTGCTAATGCTTGGATCTTCTTCTCCTTCCCCCCTCTGACTCCACCATCCCCTCCCGTATCTCTACCTGTCTGTCTGCTAGCTTCTCCTGGATGCACTCGCATCACCTCAAACTCAACCTCTCTAAATCTGACCTTCTTTTCTTCCTCTCCTCATCTTCCCCCTACTCTGATCTCTCGACCCGGCCTCCTTGCGTCTGCCACTCATCTGCTGCAGCTCATCCAGAACTCTACTGCTTGCCTAGTGTTCTCTCTGCCTCACTTCTCCCATGCTACTCCACTGCCCCACTCACTCCACTGGCTCCCGATCACCACTCACATGCAAGTACATGCAAAAAAATAAACAATCCATTGCACATCCGTTACATATACAATTGACTGAACAAATTAACTACTGTACACAAGTGGATTTTAGAACTTGGTACTTCCAGGTATGGAGTCTTCGGTAGTGTATAATAGAATCCTTGTAACAATAACTCAAAGGCTGTCAAGTTTCTGTTACAAGTGACCGCTGTTTTAAACAGTTACATATTGCTTGTGGTAATGTCTGGTTCACAATTTTAAGTGTTATTACACTTAAGATAATTATTTACCTTGTTATGAGGGTGCTCTGTTTTAGGCAAGTCACCCTTGCAATTGAACATAATGATGTACTGTTTGGCAAACAAGTCCTATAAATCACAAGCATTACTTAATTTGCATCCACATTCAAGTGCTGGTGCCTTGTTTTAGAAGGTTTGCCATACAAGAATAGTCCCTTGGTGCTGGGGGTGAATAAAAAAAGGAGGTAGCTATGATTTATTAGCCTCTGTAACATTTGCCAAAGTCTGTAACAGTGAAGGGCAGTTGATCTTAAACAGATTAAGTAAATACACACAGTCTGAGTTTGATGTCTTGAAGAAGTTTACGTTATTTTAGTGTGACAGTCCTTCCAAATCATTAAAAAGTGACACAGAGATTTATTTAACAAAATAATACCGCCTTTGTTTTTGTACTGTTAAATAACACAAGGCGAACGCAGATGTTTTACAAAGGCGGAAAAAAATATGGACCAATTGTGATAAACGCAAAAAGGCCAAACACAATGCGCAAACTCAAAAGAGATTGCTCTCCTCCAATGCTGTGATTTTGAACAGAGTTAATATAATGCATGAAGTATCTATTGTCTTGGCTGACCAGGCGTATTGTGTCATGTCAATGAGGTTACCTGCAGAAATTGTTTGTAATTCTGACCATGCCACAATATTTTTCACAAGAACTCAGTTAATGAACAACCAAAATGGCAGTTGTTCTGCATAACTCTTTGATTCAATATTTCCTTTAAACTCCATCGTGATATTGCACACCAATTTTATTTTATTTAATCTCTTTGTCCATTGCCCTGCTCCTTAAAGGGCCCCGGGCCAATCTTCCCTTTTCTGTTGTCTGTCCCTGGCAGTCTTGTCCTAGCCAACATCCACTTCTACAATTAAATGCTCACACACAGACAAACAACCAGGGCAATACTGTAATTCAAACTGTCAAATTAACTTACAAATACCAAACAAAAGTGAAGTGGAAAAAAAAGTCTCAAAACCTCAGAGGCAAGCAGCTTCTTCTTATGATATATATTACTAATGTAACACAATAGAGCACTTATTATTTGTAGTAGTGTAATTGTTTAATGCACTTTTATTTCACATTTTATAGATGTGTTTTGTGGTTTATTTTGCATCACTTAATTGTTTATTCAGAATTTGATTTATATTTGCGGGTGGAATGTTGCCAACCACTTATTTTACTAATGAGGTGCCACATTAACTAGGCAGAGAAATCAACAACACCTGCATTTAATGATTCAATAGAGGCAAACATAGAGAGACAGGGTGGGGCTCCAGAACAAGCATATAATCGGAGGGAAGGTATTGTTTTAAAATGAAACTGAGTACAAGTTTTAGAGCATTGTTTCTTACGAAAGTTTGCAGCAGACAAGCACTTCTTAAGCATATTTCACTGATACTGAATATTTGATTTGACAAGGACATTGCTGCTCCTTCTTTGGATGCTTTACCTGGTCTTTGATGAGCTTGCAAAGGGTGCTTGCTGAAGCGGATTACCCCCGGGTTAGACTGTGTACTCCGACTAGGTTTGATGGACGTGCCGACTTGTCACATTGACAAGGGATTACATTAGCAGGAGAGTACTTGCGTGTGGTTTTCCTTGGACACCCAACTCTGGCTGAATACTGGACTCACTGAAGCAGTTGTCAAGTTTGAACAGACTGAAAGACAGGGGAAGTTCCAGTTACACAGTTACATACCTACCTGGCTAAGTATTTAGAACTAATCGCTGCTGTTTCGTTTTGTTGAAGAAAAGGTTTCATAATTTTAGATTTCGATACTTTTCTCCTGCTTGTAGTTAAAGATTTTATCATTTTAAAGGATTGGGTTTTTAGAAGGGCCTCCTAATCTATTAATTTGTAGTATTTATATTGTATAAGTCTTTTAGTATTTTAACTGGGCTTAACATTAATAGGTGCTACTAATTATAAACAAAACTGTGTGCTTGGTGTCTTGGGGAGTGTGCTTCGCGTAGCTGCTCGTAGGAGGAGAGGTCTGTTCATCGTGCACGACCACACTCTGTAGTCAAAGTACGCACAATGAATTGGGAATTGAAAGCACAAAGGCCAAAAGTATATTTGAGGACTGGCACCACCGAGGGTAAAGGGGAATGGTTGATGTCTTGTGCTGGTTGTTTAGGGTCAGTACAGACCTGGTGCATTAAGATTTCCTCCTGGGGTATCAACATTTTCTGTAAGCACCATAATTTATTGATTAGTTTTATTGCTTCTATTTTTCTTATTTTTATTGTGTATCATATTGTCATCGTCAAGTGATCACGGTGTGTTTTGCCATTGTTTAGTCTGTATGTGCAACCTCCTCACCAATCCTTCCAAATACAAAGAACTGTGTGTGTGGCAAGTTAAACTAATTTCTCACTTAGTTGCTCCACCTTGACTGGTGCTGGCGTAGTCGGACTATTACTGTATTTATATTCAAAGGAACTTATTCCTTTTCCTGCCCCGCCTTCTAATTTAACTCACGCCATCAGACAATAGAAAGTAGTACTTTTGGGGTAATTTGGGTTTACATGTAGTTTTCTTTTTGGGAGAAAATTATCCTTCAAAATTCAAATGACTTAATTATATTAAAATATGGGATGGTATATTTCAATTGTTCTGTCAATGTTCCAATTTGGCCTTGTGTGACCCTTTTTCCACCACTTCGTGAAGCGAAATCTATCTTTATATATGTTGTTATATATCATAAGTTATAGATATATATAATAATATATATTATATATATATATATATATATATCTATATATATGATAGAAGCTTATTAAGAAGGCTATATTTGCATCCTGAACCTTTCTAAAAAAAAAAAAAAAGGCATAATACCACAGTAGTGATGTCAAAAAGTGATAATTCCTCTAGAGGAAAATAGTACTTGAACTTTGACCCATTCAACCTCTCGAGACCATCACTTTCAATTCAAAGACAACATATCTCAGCTTCAATCACTCGACAACACCCAAAGTACAGAAATGTTAATTAATGATCAACAAAATGTGAATACATTAAAAAAAAGAAAGATGTAAAGCTGGTACATTCGTATCTCACAGAAACTGGAGAAACGGATAACGACATAGAACAGTGTACAGCTGTGAAACACTATGTTTACAAAAAATGAACTGTACTGCTGAACCTCGTCTTCTTTAATATTAGCATCACAAGGGTATCCATGTATTATAAAAAAATTATAGATGGGCCTCTTCAGTGAGTTACAGGAAAACAATTCCATCTCAGGTTTCTGTGACAGTTTATAATTTCATCTAGGGTCACAGAAACCCTAGATGAAATTATTTTCCTGTAACTGACTGAAGCCCATATATTATTCATTCTCTCTCTCTCTCTCTCTCTCTCTCTCTCTCTCTCTCTCTCTCTCTCTCTCTCTCTCTCTCTCTCTCTCTCTCTCTCTCATCCTCTCATCATCATCCTACTGACATGGTATTGCAAAGTCATTTTGAGACAGTTGAACATTTGCTTTTCATTAAGCTTTTAATTCACTTGGTGTGCAATTCAGAAATGAGCTACAATTTAAAACAGTTTTAAGTTGATAAAATCTTCCCAGGACCTGCAAGTTTGTAATTTATGTCGATGTATATGCTAAAAAGAATTAAACTAAAATAACTAATGACTGTTATTTCTAAAATTGTACTACTTACACTGGACAAAGACCAAATGTGGTTTACTGATAAACATAACTGAATAGTACGCCATGCTTTATTGCAGCAAGACAACAAACAAGCCTGTTTAAAGGACAAAGAGCTAACAAAATAAAATCCAATCATAATCTTATCTAATATACACTCTAGACTATTGAAATTGTCCCAACCTCCACCTCCATCTCCATTACATTAAGTGTCTCAAATTACTATGTATTTTCATAGTAGTTACTTAGGGGTTCAATTACCCTATTAGAAAGCACCAGACAGCTCAAATCCAGCCGTTCTGGGGCCATACCGAGAGTTTGATTAAACCAGGACTGTAGAGGGAACATGCTCAGGAGACCCAGTGGATGGGTCTTGGAAGCTGTTGCCATCAAGCCCAGAAGTTTCTGGAACGTCACTACCGTGAGCACTCTTTTGAGTTGAAAGAGCTCAAAACAAGCGGCTATTCTCTAAACTCTGACATCCGACTGATTGGACAGCATGGCACATTAGCTAGGAGGCATTTGATTCTCAATGTATTGTAGTCACACCCCGAAAAGTAGCCAGTTTGAATGGTAATAAGCACCCAGATGCCTTGGTGGCGTCTAACACAGGTGCCTTGCCCCCGTCAGGCATGCGTGCCTGGGATAGCTAAAGCTGTCTACGTGCAGCTAATAGCGCAGCCAGGTTCCTACCCACAGTCTGCCCATTGAGTTTGTGGAGCAGGTTCTTGTTGACTAGGTCCAGCTCATCCAACTGTTGTGGTGAGGGCCTGTGGTTCTCAGAAAGGAACCTCAGCACATGGCACTGGTAGGTTACCAGGATGCTACGGCAAACGCACTGGCTGAATAGATGCGCTTGAGGATTACCTCAGAGACCTGGTGTCTCTGAGGCAATTGTGGATTGCGCAAGCGCAGTAAGGCAAAAGGAAGGTGCGTCAGCAGTTTGATTAAAGGGAAGGTTAACTACATAAATCAGCATTTTCTATCTGGTCGTGTTATTTGCCAGATCGTATGGTAATGTGTTCACACACCACTTTCATTTGTATTTATTTATTTTCGGTCTGTGTGATGCAAAGTGTTCAATTATACTGTAAATTATGACTTTCTTTATACTAGGCCTAGTGTTAAATGCTTGTCAGCTTGTTTGTAAAAAAGTCGTTGTTAATCAGATGTAGTTGATGTGTGTTCGCAAAGATTTATTTACTGTATATTAAAAGGTTTTACACGTCATGATAGCTAAATTAGTAAACACATGTTTTTTTTTGTTTTTTTTAATAGGAACATTAAAGGAACATTAATAGGAAGATTTGTCATGTAGCCTATGTACATAGGTTGGAAAATAAAAATGAATATTATTTGTAAAAATAAACGAAATAACAAAGCGCATAACAAATAATGATATTACAAGTGCATCAGTGATTGCTGTGCATTGTGGTCTAAGTTCGTAACTGCAGCATAGAGCTCAATTTTGTCCATGACTTTATGATAATCTCTCACATACCTATCCTTACGGTACTGCTTGCACGTTAAATATGTAACAAAAACATCTTGAGTTGGTATAACGTTTGTTAAACAAACAGACATATTAATAAACCTTTCAAAGTTAATTTGAAATGATTTATTTTTAGTTAATATATCCATCAACTTATTCCCTGGGGTCGATCTACTATTCGCCAGACGTAATACTAGCAGGTGTAAATCTTAGAAACAATGGAACCTCCTCTTTAAATTCTAGGCAGCGATCTGTTTTTTCCCCATGTCTATTTATTAGCCAGGACACCGACACTGCTTGTTAGGGAAGGTAGCATCCTTGGACAAGAGCACTAACTTAGGCACCTGAACCAAGGCGGCAATAAAAGCCTTCCCCAGCGGAAAATAGGCCAGGCCCAGCTTCTCCGCATCACATACCCAGTATAGAGCTTCCATCGCCAGGAAACAGCAGGAGCTGTTGCTGGGTGATCTGAGGAAGACTGGATTTAAAAAAGAAAATCAGGGTGCACTGGGGGGGGGGACACGGGAGTGATGGTACGCACATCATCAAAGACGGACTGCCCTGTTTTGCCATCTGTAGGCCAGTGGCCCTCTTGCTTAGTGGAACAAGCTCCGTCAACAGGGAGAGCTTAACTGCAGGGGATGCACTGTCAGACTCCACGTCCTCAGACGGGAACGCTAGCTCTTGTTCACCCACCTACTCACAGGCGGCAATGGACGGTATGTCCTCCTGTAGCCAATCTGTGCTCATAGCCCCCTGTGGCCCCATGGGGGCAGATGGGGCAGGTGGTGCTGAACGTTCCCACTGTTCCTTGGTGGGAAACAACTGCACAGAGCTTTTCTAGTTGCTCAGAGTCTGCCGAAAAAAGGTTGATATTGTATGTTCACAGAAAGCACATTTGGTTTCAAGTGATGTTGCTTGTTTTTAAAATAAACATTACAAGGTAATTGTATTTCTGTATTGTCTCTCCCATTTCCCTCTTCCCAAGGGGTGGGGAAAAGAAAGAAAAATGTATAAAAATAATTGTTCACAAAAAAAAATATTAACATTTCTGTACTTTGGGTGTTGTCAAGTGATTGAAAACGAGACATTTTGTCTTTGAATTGAAAGTGATGGTCTCGAGAGGTCGAATGGGTCAAATTATTTTAGAATGGATCAGGATGCAAATATAGCCTTCTTTCATGTGTGTGTGTGTGTGTGTGTGTGTGTGTGTGTATATATATATATATATATATATATATATATATATAACTCCCCCAATGGGGGTTGTTTCATAGTCATAATCAAAACAACACTGAAAATTCTAAATTATTTTTACTTTTTCTTTTGCAATAACTAAAACTACCAGATGCAACCCCACCATGCTCTGTCAGTAATGAATTGATGAAGCCAATTGCACTCAGAGAGCAATTGTGTTTTCAGTATGGACTGTGAGTGACATCAGAGGCAATAATTATTTGACTACTGACCACTGCAGTGACTATTGGCTGGATTGTGGGTAATAGCACAAACTATTTTTGGTCATGTGACACTGCATTAGCCAGTAGTGTTGTTAGTTTCAATCTAAGGGTTAATATTCAAATATATTATTGAACAGAACTAAAGAAATCAAGTGCACATAGCAAATTAAAAAATGCACAAAATAAACTACTGTACAGAAGAGCCATTTTAATTTGCACAAGTGATTATAGACTTCGTCTACTCGACAGGGGTCAGAATAAGTATCAGCAGACTGACACAGACGTCTCAGGTAAATGTCTTTTTCAAAAACATTTTGCAATAATTTATACAGAAATGGTCTCTTTCTAAATGCTTATGTTGCCTAGTAGTGTGTTAGGTCACAAAATATGATCAAATAAATGTCTTTATTTTGTGTAAGCAGACGTGTCTGTATCTATGTACAAGGTGGCTGTGCAGAACCAAAAAGAAACAAAAACACCAAGCACAGCCGAGAAGCAGATGATTTATTATAGGCCTGGAAAGTGGGCCTTGTAAATACAGGCCTTGGGCTGCACAGACAGTGACTCTCATCTGGAAAAGTTTCTTTAAATAGAGGCCTGAATTCCTGAGGAAAATGTATTCCAGCTGCTTTACTGTTCAGCAAAGTGGGAACTGTGTATTATAGCAAATTATAATCATTGCTGTGGATATAATAAACCTGCCAAGCTGGGTCTTGATGAACATTTAGGAATAAATAACAGAAGAATGTATCTGCAGTGTGTGGGGAAAGAGTATGATAGCCACATCCCAATCATTAATAGTTAAAATGATCACTTAATAGAACGCAGGGGCTGATAGTGAATATCAATGAATTATTATTATTATTATTATTATTATTATTATTATTATTATTATTATTATTTAATCTTTAAAAAAAAACATTCCAGATAAGCACTAAAGGTTCTTTGATTATTTGATTTCATTTTTGATGACCATATATGTTCTCACTCCCAGCCTCATCAGGAGGTGGGGGGGTGGGAGAGAACACAGTACTCTTCTTCCTAATATTTTTGTTCATCAGATGAACATGTCACATACATGTATTATTTTGTTCTGAGATGCTCAGAAGGATGAGGCTGTGCTCCAGCAATATTCACTCTTATCTTCTCTCATTGTTGGGTCAATGTTTTTGATACATCTAAGACTTTGGGGTAGATGTACTAAAGTGTTGCGCTTGTCACAGTAGTCGCAGACCAGTTGCAAACGAGTCTGAAGTCTAGGGTGAAATGTACTAAACATGCACAATGATGTTAGCGACTTTTTAGGAAATGCTTTGCGACAGCAGTTTTTCTGCATATATTCACTAAAAGGGGGTGGAGACAGTTCAAACGAGGATTCTGAAATACTACAATGAGATGTACTAAAGCTGAGACACAATTGCAACACTTGCAATTGCATTAATTTGTTAAGAACTTTTGAAAGCACGTTTTAAACGGTCATAATTGTTGCTGGCATTTCCCAGTCCTCTTTTTCTCGTGCGTTGCCAGTTGTGCTCAATGCATTTTTGAGGCAAACACCCAAGTACCTAAATTTCACTAAAGTCAGGGTGTACTTACAAGTCTTGAAAACAAATTTCTATGACATTTCTGGTTTCCCCAATGTGTTGGCAACACATGTGCCACTAACCCCTCCAGCTCACTCTAAGCATCTTATAGGCCCATGTGACGGGGAACTCCCGTCTATATGAATATGTTTGGAACTGGCAGGGAGAAATTTAACCCCCTCCCTGCCAGTTCCAAACATATTCATATAGACGGGAGAAATATGTGAGAATGTGGCTGGAGCTCTAATTGAATAATTATTGATTAACTGGGCTCCAACCACAGGGGATAAAAGCCTGGCTGGGGAGTGTGAGTTTTCTGTTTGGGGTGTGTTTGTGTTTCAGTTTGCTTTTGTGTTGGAGAGTTTTGTTTAAAGACCTGGAATTTGACCATTTATTTTTGTAAGTTCACTTTGATTATTTATTTTTGAACCTGTTTTTGTTGGCTCTTGTGCCTGTTTATTTGATTATTTGATTTAATAAAGAACTTTATTTTGTCTTTACTCTGTCTCTGAGCCTCAATCCACTCGTCAGCCTGTCACAGCCCGTGATCTATTATCATGTGTTAATTGTCTAAGCTACTAAGTAGGCCAAGTTAAAAAAAGGAAATAAATAAACCGCTACAATCATTTAGTTTCCATTTAAAATAATCTTTTATTCGCATTGTACACCAATGCAGCAACATGATTTATTTAGTGTTACTGTAGGCTAAAGTAAAAAGAAAGTGCGCTAGGTATTCATTTGATTTTACTCATGTACTATATACTGTATAGTCCTACCGTACAAATTTATATTTTTACATAATGTTATTTCAGTGCAATGCTTTGAACGCATTGAGTACTATAAATGTATGTGTATGTGATTTTATTGTATTGTTTTTAAACTTGACACCTCATGTTGGACAAACATGTCGGGCTTAGCTAGGGGCTACTGTATGATTATGAAAGGCTTTTTTGGGTGTGAAGGTGGGAGCCCCACTATAGAATATGATGGTATTATCAGATAATGTTTAATATATTGTAGAGTACCTCAGTTCCCGCAGGCAGATGCATCACACAGGGAAAGGCAATCCACACACAGATGGAGGGCGGGCACAAAAAAGCATAGCACCGATACCGCTGTACAAAAGAACTGGCTCTCTTGCAAGGAGCATAAAAATAGAAGATAGGAGACACTTTTTTACACAGAGAATTGTGAGGGTCTGGAATCAACTCCCCAGTAATGTTATTGAAGCTGACACCCTGGGATCCTTCAAGAAGCTGATTGATGAGATTCTGGGATCAATAAGCTACTAACAACAAAACGAGCAAGATGGGCCGAATGGCCTCCTCTCGTTTGTAAACTTTTTTGTATTCTTATGTATACCGGGCTTATGGCTATGCACGTGATTACATCACCTACCAGCCCTGGTGCTGCCTTCCCTCGTGCATGACAATATATAACAGTATTAAAATAGGTACAATGAAGACGGAACAGAGTGCATTGTACAGATGATGTTTACATTTAACAATGTTATTTTGATTCTTGCACCCTTGCATTTGTATTTATGAAGTTGTATTTAAAATTGTCCACACAGGGAATGCTCTTCATTTAAACTAATAATATCTGCAGGAATATATGTAATGACATATTCCTACCCAAACGACTTGCTTTAAAAATTGCATTTGTGCTGACTTAAAAAATCTATTAACAGCCAGATTGGCTTAATGAGCCTTTCTTTTTACTCCAGCAAATGATATGTTGCACACTTAAAATATTTGAACTCAAAGTTTGTGTTGAAAAAGTTGTATTTCTAACACTAAGACAGTAAGGAAAAACACACACAAGTAAACACTGCACTCTTGTTCCTGCGTCTTCCAATTGAATGCTACAATGTGTGCATGTATTTCACTGTCACTTTCATATGTGAGCATCTTTTTCAAGATAACATTTGTCTCAAGTGATCTACCTTTGTTTTTTCGTCCTACTGTAGACTTTTCCAAATTGTGAAATCCTACATTTTAGTATATAGCTTTTGCCAATGTATGGCTATGGCTAATGTATGGCTGGAAAAATGTTTGAGCTCGTTTGCTAGATATCCATAATGTAATTAAGAAATACAGATGGTTTAACAATGCTAATTACAGCTTTAAAGGAAGTAGAGGACAGAAAAAAACTTTTTATATAGTTTACAAAAGTAGGTTATTTTGAAAAAAAGTGCAGATGGGTCGTGCCGATTCAATCTGGCCACATCCAGATAAGACATTGTTATGTTCCCGTCTGTTTTCCATTCCCATAGCCATAGAAAGTGAGTTCTAATCTACACTGAGAACAGAAAAAAAATTGGCATCTTTATTTTTTCAGAGTAAAAGTAAGGAGGCCAAACTATATACTCCCCCCGTGTCAGAAAAGTGCAAAAAACTTTGTGAATTTTTGCAACGAAAATGCAAATGTATGTTTGTACTGAGACTGGACCATCTTAGTACATCTACCCTTTTATATTCTAATAAAGGTGGTTATTTAACACAGGATTGTCCTGACTGAAATAAATATAAAATGAAACCTGAATTACCTGGAACCAAAGGAACTGGACATACATGCCTGTGTACGACTGCAGACAAGGTCTGTGAATTGAGAACAATCTTCTACTTTTATCTGAGTTTCAGTTGTATTGATGCACAAATGCTGATTATATGGACAAATGCAACTCTTTAAATTGTCTTGTGCAATTATAATTTATATAATGACCACCGGGTGGAGCCAATAGTTAAACAAAAATTGTCTATGTGTTGCAAGGTTTATAGTGAAGTGTGAAAGGGGTGTGGGTAATTCACTGACTAGGAGACAGACAGGTGTACTTGAAAACACCACACAGGTGCCCAGTTTTATTTACAAACAGTTCTTGCTTTTTCCGGCAGAGGGCACTGTTGACCGTGGGCTGCCTATCAACGATGATAGACAGCACCACGGAAATACCACAGCTGGTACGTGAACAGCAAGTGCACTCGCAGGTGGTCAAAGAAATAATAATAAAAACAGAAGGCGAAAAGAACAATGGAAAATATAACAGTAATAACACTACAAATAAAAGGTGCTGCACTCGGCAGTGTTATCCCGGTCGTCGCTACCCGCACGACCCGGATCACCGTCCTACTCTGTAGGCTAACTAGCCTGTTCTTTCACAATACGTCGGGGTCTGCCCAAGGGTTCCCTGCTCTCTCTGTCTCGCTATGAAACTCTTTGTTTCGCCTGATTCCCGGTCCTGGATCAGAGCTTCCGCACTCTCGTTGCGTCTAAGTGGGCAGACCTGAGGAAACAGCAGAGCATTTTTTTATAGGGCTAGCAATCTGCCAAGACTCGCCTCTCAGCCATTCAGAGAGGGGGAAAGTCCACACACCCACTTTCCCACCTCCACGTGTCACTGCCATGACTCACAGGCGGTTGTTGGATGACTGTCGCCCTCTTCCTGCAGCCCGTGAACAAGCCAGCAGAGTCAGCACACATCTCTCCCTGTTACATGAAGATCAAGTCATGATATAGTACAGTTACTTTACAGACAAATACAAAAGTAAAAAAAAACAATAATTGGTACGTCTACCTGAGCACAGTACTTAAGATTAATTATTATCTGATCCATATTGTCCATTCATTTTATCACCCACAACTAACTTTAAAATGACGGTCTTCAAGAGATAAACGATAACATTTAATATATTTTTTCATAAGGGATTAGAAAAATAATAAAGGCAAGAAATTAATTCATGAGATAAGGAATGTAAATGTATACTGCCTATTTTGTATTCTTACTTACTCTTGTCCTATTTAGCATGACTTAATGCCTTAATTTTAAGCAATGAAGTTTATAGTGAACTGTGAGGTGTTTTCTTTTCATGGTCATACAGTGGTTCAAACTGTGGCTTTTCTAAATTATAGGCATGTTGAGACCGTATAGCTGCAGGGCCCTTTAATTATAGTCTGCTGACCAGGGAAATACTCATACTAAAAAAAAAAAAAAAAAAGATCTAGCTATTTTGGTTTCACACAGAAATGCAATGATTCTTGGTTGTAAATCTCCCTCCCGACCTGTGAGGGCACTAAGCAGCAAGAACAGAGTTCCTTGGATGGGCTGGTCTGACGATTCTTTCCCAGGATTCAAGGGAAGTCAGCCAGCCTGGAAGGGGACGAGACTCTTTTGCAATAATGCATTGATCCGGAAGGGAAACGACATGGCAGCCGTAGACTGGAGAGGCGGTTGCACTCGTTTTCCAAGGGGTCATGTGTGACAGCCTAAAAGGGGATGGACAATCTATTCCTTCGTTTGAGCATTTAAGCTGTAAGGACAGTGAGAGACCCAGTGAGAAATAAACTTTCATGAGTGTTTTTGTTTATTTGTCTGTAATGATCTTGTTTTGTAAACTACTAGACAGCTAAACACGATTCCAGAACCATCGCCAAGGACCAGCACCAACCTGGAACAACACTGTATGATTGTGACAAATGAACTGGATCACCCACCACGAGCACTATTGCATGCACCCAGGACTGGTGTCCGTGTTAGTATTATCGTGGGGCGGATATTTGTGTTTATTGTTTGCGATTGCAACCCGTTGTTATTTACGCCACGCAATACACATTGTTGTGTATTTCCAGGGTCTTATTATTTGGTCATCAGACCTGGATACAATAAAATTCCTTTCCAACTGGATTGTAACTCTCTTTGTCTGTTTATCAAGCACTGCATCACTCCCGCACCTGTACCCACTTAAACACTTTGCAAGATGGATTTGACAGTCTTACAAAAGTTCCATCACAGATTTTCCAGTGAATGATTTCTTACTGAACTGCATACAGATGTCTAAAATCTCTATACAGGAGCCCCTTTTGCTGTTGTTTCCAATAATACATCGTTAAAAAGGAGATTTAAATTGAACTCAACCAATGCTTTAACCAATCAGTTCATATTTTGGAGATTCAGACAAATCTATTTCTACAGTATACCGATTCTCCATAAAGCACTATCAGTATCACAAAAAGAAAAGCAACTGCCTTTTATTACTGCTGATCAAACAATGCAGATATTTATTTTCATTCAAAACAGCACTTTGAATACTGTACCTCTCCAAAGCTTATGTCATGTTTTTGTATTCCAGCTGTAGATTTACTTGTCCAATCATAACATGCAAGAATGGAAATGAACATGTCACTTCTGTGTAGGAGGAAGAACAAGCTAACACATTTTCGCTTTTGCCACATCCGTATACAGGATTTTTTTTTTCACTAAGAAAGATCTTTAGTTGAAAGGTACGGCATTACTTATTAAAGAGCCAGCATCATGTCCATATAAGTTATAGCAATACCTGTAAGATGTATTGGACCTTCCTGTGCTGTTTTCAATCTTCCTGGATGACTTGAAATAACTTTCAATACATTTTTTGGCATTATGAACTGCATGATGGTATATTTACATTTTTGGCTATGGTGTCTTCATTCTTTTCTGTCTGTGCACCACGATAACAGTTTAGACAGGTTTCATTTTTGTCTTATTGGCACCATTAAAATACAATTTTACTTTAAAAAACTCACTGCAACGATAATTTTATACAGTAAATTAAAGACTGCTCTGATTGTGAGAGGGGGTCAGATCCAGTGTTCGGTTGTCATTTCGTGCCCTTTTCTTTACCAGAAGCCTTTTCATTCCAAACTGCCATTCCGGAATTTTGCGTAGGCAATTTATTCATTCATTTTTTATTTTACAGTAAACGTGCTGTAATAAGTATTTTGAAAACAATTCAGTGCTTTTTCAAGTTGCACTATAATGGCTGAAATTGTATTTTGGGGGTGTAAATCGAAAATGCAAAAAGGAATTGCTCAGGTAACCCAACTAGGCAATGGGTATCTCTGAAATTACACTATGCAGTTTAAATTATGATGCTGGATCTTTAAGTTTAGACATTTAGCACTATATGTTAAGTCCCACAGTTCATTGCACTGCTAGGAACTAAACTATTTTAATAGTGTTTGTAAGCATGAAACGGGTCTTTAGTGTGGACGCTTTGAGCTGGATTAATTTTTTTTTTTTTGAGTACAGATCTTGAGATTGGTTATGTAGTGTAGACAGGTCCTTATGTCTTCAGTGTTGAAAATTAGTTTGTATCCCTGGATAGGTGGCTTTACAGTGTAAAAAGTAGGTCTTCATAATGACCTCAGCATTGGGAAATTGACCTGTTAGTGTAAAAAGTAGGTCTTCATAATGACCTCAGCATTGGGAAATTGACCTGTTATCAAGCGGCTGTTTCTGAATGATTACAAATTTAAACACATGAGTGAAACAAGTGGCTGCCCTGCTGCGACTGGTAGGAAATGAAATTCCCTCTCAGGAAAGTGCAACTCTGTGGACTGAGACAGATAGTATCCCTTTTCAATGAAATCCATTTCCTCAAGAACAGGTCGTCACATGTATCATTTCACTTTTGCTGACATTTTCCAGTACTTTACGACATAATTGCAGCGATTAACGAATGTGTATAAATGACTTTCTATAAATTCATGAATTTGTATGTTTAGTCAGAGGAACACAGATCCAATAAGGCACATATTATATATATATATATATATATATATATATATATATATATATATATATATATATAATCAGGGATTCACATAACTTTTATTGTTCTCACGTGAGTACCAGCAGAAATGGTTTGGTACCAAAATTAGGGGTCATCATCCAAGTCACTGTTTAGCTCCACCTCCACCTCCGACTGTTCAAACAGTTGGGATGGCAGTGTCAGAGACCACAACAATAGTTTCAGAATTTTTAAGTAGGAGTCTGGGTTGTTAGTTATTGTAATTTTTAACAAATCATCACGCATACTCTATTTATTTCAATATCCTACCATATTGCCGTCCTGGAGATTCAAAAGCAAAAGCCGAAACACTTTGTCACTTTATTACTGTTTAACAGACATTAGTTTGATGGCACAGTGGTAATTATATAAGGATATAACTGAGGGCAATATTATTTTAAGTAAAATGGTTAATTAAATGTATTTTTTTTAAACTCACATTTAAATGTAACAGCTTTCAAACACTGACACCTCCTCTCATCCCCGCAACTGCATCCCTCTTCTCTGAATGGACGGCTTAATAGAGACTCCTGCTATCATTGGTTGTTTCAAGTGAGTCTCCGGGAAAAATCCAAAGGTTAGACAGGTATGTCTCACCTTGCAAGTGTGAGCACCCTCGCTGCCTTCATGAAAAATGCTTTTCTGTGAGAAATGCGCTGACGGTACTTCTTTGCATCTTAAAGAACAACATGGAAGTCCACATTTTTCTTTATTGACAATGCACAGCCTTCTAAAAATGTTAGAAGCACTGTGGTATGGTATACACAGGTTGGACATCATATTCAGTTAAGCTTTTATTTATGCTTTATAAAAAATAAAACAACTAAGGCCCATGATTTTATATTGGGATCGTTTAATGCATGATTGATCCTACCAAGTATTATTTTTTTGCTTTAACCCACTGCAATGGAGGGTGAACCATAAACAATTGATGTTAAATGAAAGTGCTCAGTTGTATGCAGAATGCGTGGGGTGCATGTTTCACTCTTAAAAATGGTGGTATGTTTTAAAACTATTCAAACCAATTACTGGAAACAAACAAAAGTTTTACAAATGTATCATTCTTTCATAGTTATTGGGAAATCTAACTGTATTACTTTCACATTGTTCATCTTGAACAGTTGGGGGTCACTGCAAATGTATGTATGTACAGTATGTATGTATGGATAGATGGATGTATGGATGTATGGATGGATTAGGTGATTATCATAGTGGTTTTTGCATGTAACAAGAGGGAGAGGATTGAGTGGTCAAGCAGATCCTGGAGGTGTTCACAACATGGTGAACCATTTCTTTTGACTGTCTGTAGCTGACTACAGCTGACTATCTTCATAACTGATCTGTTCCATTAGTGCTAGCTCTGTTTCAGTGTGTATTCTTTTTTTATACAATTAGTTATGGCTTTCACTTAGGGCTTACAGGAGACAAACAGAGTCTTTTTGGTCATTAGGCCATTTTGCTGAGATCACATGTTCAATGATCCTACATTTTAACAGATTTGATTCTGTTCTTGTCAAATCACTGAACTGTCTTTGCCTGCTGTTTTTCATTAGCTGCCTCAACAAACAATTCCATTTCCAGTTCAACTTGTATTCATTTTGGAAGGTTGTATTTTTTTTTTACCACTCGCATATTCTGTCATAGTGTGTCACTGTCTGCTGTTGCCAAGCAGATGTGGACGTTAACATTGCATGAAATTTACTCAAGTGTTGTTTCAGAATGACCAATGCATTGAGACATCTCGATAAATGTTCAGAGCCAATCAATTAAATTCAGATGTTTTACTGCAGGTGTGTAGCGCAACATGTTTAGCAGGAACATAGATGAGATGCTTATTATTTACATGAGCATGGAATTATCAGCAAATCAATATTTCGATAACTTCTACAGATATTTTGATTAGAGGAACTGGAAGGGCTGCTGCAAAGCTGACCCTTTCTAAACTATGTAGTTATAACTGAAGGAGGGACAAGTGAGACTATTTACATTTTAAACAATGGGTATCTGCCCTCCTCAATATGTAAACATTTCGTATTTGACATACACATAATATATTTGTATTAAAGACCCTACACATTGCACTTCCCTGTAGTGTAGCTGGTTTAGCCAATGATTTCCGAGGACTAGAGGACTCCAGTAAATAGAGAACAGTATTCCAATCTTGCTCTTTATTATTTAGCATAACTCACATCACTTTTATTTTGTGCAGATGCTTTCCGGTTTGTGAGTTTGTAAAAGTGTTAGGAATCCCAGGGGCCAACTAAGTCATTTTATACATTTTTGTATCATGATAAACTGGAACTAAAATCCCTGCGGTGTCCAACAATCAATTCCCATGTTACATTAAAACATACGTTCTTCTGTAGTTTTTATTTCTGTACTTCGCCTTCAAGCAAATCCTATGGGTACAATTTATTTACTTTCTCCAACGGTAGTTTTAGCTTTAGATTTAACTTAATGTTGTACTGAAGCTGATATTTGCAAAAACTTTTCATGCAGTCCCCAAGCTCCTAACCCAATTGTCCCATCCTACCAAAGCTGTTGGCTACTCACATTTTCTTTGCCTTGATCCTGATTTTGAGATATGATCCCTCAATTGAAAGTAGCTGAGTTTAATTTTGAGTCACAAACCATTTAATGTAGAAATCATATAACATTATTAGAAGACTTCATACACATATTGTATTACTATCTTGCTAATATCAATTTAGCAAAATTGTAAACATCAAGCATATTAGGCACCCTTATTACTAGAACATTCGTCAGTCAAATAGCTAGTGTTTCATTCTTCATTTCATAAAGAACGCTTCCAATGATCAGCTATAAAGGGCTTTATATATTACCACAATCCATTCGTCCCTGCTGTATGTCAGATTTCATCTCCTCCTCCTCTACTAGTTTGTTGACTTTGTCTAAGAGAGATGGCAGCTATCCTGCCCCCCTGCCCATGGCTTCCCTGCAGTCAGCCTCTCCACTATCAGCAAGCTAAATTATGGGCAGGGGTACCTCGAAGGCCAAGGATGTAATGAAAATATGTATAACAGTATAAATCTAAACTTTAATAAATATTGTTCACTATCGCATGATTTTTCCTGACTGAATTACTGTCCTTATCACTGATGATATATAATGTAAAAGATCCCCGCACTCATACGGTTCGCTGCCCCTTTAAAATAGACCCAGGACACAGAAATTGAATTTTCTTAGCGCTGACGTGCACTTTTAATAAACACCAATCAAATAAATTAAACAAAACAAACAAACACCTAGCTCCTTCCTGGAGCACTAACTATACAGTCTGGAACCTAACTGAACCAGGACAGCTAAGCTGTTTACCTGTAACTCAAACTCTCACAGTTTCCTACAGCACTTTACCTTGACTGCTTGGAAGCAGACCACAACTTCTGCCTCCCTACACACAGCAGCCCTGAACAAACTGCCTGTCTCTCTTAAATACCCTGCACCTGGCTCTAATTTACAACTACCACCAGGTGCAGGGGATTACTAAACAATTAAGCAATTAAACCCAAATGTGTATTCTCACAAGTTTTAGCAGGGAAGGATTTTAACCCCCTCCCTGCTACCTTACTATATATATATATATATATATATATATATATATATATATATATATATATATATATATATATATATATATATATATATATATTTCATTTGTCCTAAAGTACATCAAACATAATTTCAGTTCATTGAAGTTACAAGGGAAAAACATACAACATACTGTAGGCAAGGTTTGAAATTAGAGTTATAACAAACAAGCTATATGATGTCTTCTCACAGCGCTGTCTACCACAGTAGTGCTGCATGGTAGCATTGCAGTTTTCCACAGTAGTGCTGCATGGTAACATTGCAGTTTTCCACAGTAGTACTGCATGGTAACTCTGCAGTTTTCCTTTGCTGTTCCCCATGGTCCTATCCTGTCGCTCTATCAATCATTTACATTTGGTACAAAATACAGCAGCTAGAATCTTGATGGGCACCAGATGGACTGAACACATGACTCCTGTTCTTGTGCGTTTGCATTGGCTACCTTTCTGTTCCTGTGTCACTTTCAAGATACTGCTGTTGACATACAAGTCCCTACATGGTCAGGGTTCTTCTTACATCATGGACCCTCTTAGCCCATACATCCCTGGAAGACAGCTCAGGTCTTCCAATTCTGGACTTCTTAAATGTATTTCACCTAAGTGTATTACTCTTGGTGGGTGTAGCTTTAGCTGCATTGCCCCTCCTTGTGGAACTCTCTGCCCAGTTGCATTTGAAATTTTACTTCAGTTTCTCAGTTTGTAGGTTTCCTAGGTTTTGAACTATGAACTGAGATTTGTTCTTTTCTTTTAATGCTTACACTGTTTATCAGTGTATTTGGAAACTGCTTTTATCTTGTTTGTATTTAAGTTTACAATGTTTAGAAATGTATTTGTATCTTGGACATTCTGATTGTGCAGCACGTTGAGACACCGGTTTGAATGGTGCTATATTTAAATTAAAGTTATTATTATTATGAATTTACCATAGTCTACCATGTTTTGTCATGCTTTTTAGTATTCTTTACAGTAATGCTTCAGGCTTTATAAGGGGTTTGCCAATAACCTTCGTTATCGTTCTAGTGATTCCACATATGTGATCAATCAGTTTTCCACAAGTAATGCTTTCCATAAGCTCCTGCTTTGCGGCATATGGGACATAATAATTCAAACGGGTGTTACAGGCAGCTTGATCCCATGTTTACTATTACACTTTTTTTTTAAATTAAAACAGAAAACTTTGTGACATTGTTTTGTGTTTCCCTGTCTTTTTGTACTCATTCATATTAGGTTACTTCCAATTAGAGGATGGGGGAGTTTTCTAAATATTCTTAAGCTTTAAGGGTATTGCAGTCAAGTGGCGAAAACAACAGCAGATACTATAATTGCACTTAGAACATGGTTATAATGGAAAGTGCTGCTCTTAATTTGGATTTAAATGGCCTCTTAAGCTGTTGTTTCCTCCAATGCACCTTTACTGCACTGTTACTGGGTTAGAAGAAACTGGAACACTGTGAATAGAAAGCACTGTATTGTTAGCAGCCCTCTTTACATTAACTGCCGCTTTGTGCCTCAAGGCCATCATTGATTTATGTTTCCTACTTGTTTATTATGCTGCTTTGTGACCTGTCTGTCTAATTGATGCCTACTGCTGTGCAGCATTATGAGGGCTTTGCTGGCCCCCAGAAAGACGCAGGAATTTTCATATGTGGAGCCAGAATCAGCGTAACCTACTGCAAGGTAAATGGAATCATAGGGAGAATCTAGGAGTACTGCAAGTTATAGAATATTGGCACGACAGGCTGTTTACCAAGATGTCTCAATGCATTGGTCCCTCTGAGAAAAAAAACTTTAGATTATTTGGAAAGTGTGGCACATATCCCAAGTTTAATGAAAAGGAATTTATTGTCAATAAAATAAAATAAAAACAAGGAGAGTAATAAATGTCATCAAATGTCAAATATTAGTCTAGTAATCTACTAAATAACAATGGTGTACTTCATGACAATCTAACCAATCACATTTAAATTGTTTTTACACATCTTATTTTAGCATATTACTTTTTTTTTTAAATTTCACATGACAGTTTTGGGGTTTTAAAGGGCCTTTATTCACTTTTTAAAAAATCATTGGTGCAGCAGCTTCATTGTTTTATTCAAAAACAAGAGTCAAACTACAAACTAAAAAAGGAAAAGGAGAGAACATAAATCAATGTTTGGGCTGAAACAGTATACTGCATGCCTTCGGGGAATAAACGAGCAGTCAGTAGTTCCAATCAAACAGGCATATTTGTGGTGTTTTTTTTTTTTTTTGCTTTTGCTTGCTACCATACCCTATTTATAGTAGGTTTGTTATCTTTTTTCAGAGCTACTAAGCAGACAGTTTGAGATGCTTTTAACAGATGCAATTACAATCTTTATAAATCAGAACTGATTTAAATAAAGTTTGATATTCATGAAACTGTTCTAAACTTGTATTTCATGATCTAAAATGGAGTTTACTGTTTCATACCCATTTAGACTCACCCAAACCTTTACAGTAATCTGTGACAGGCACTGTAGCACAACATTTCTCAACTAACAAGCTCTGGCTCTTCAAACATCTTAGTTTATCCCATACTTAATCAATAACAGCCCAAATGTACTGGCCAGTTTTGCCCCAGTCATTGCAGTTTTAAAGATTGTATTTTGTATTATTGCATTTGTATTTTCAGTCTTACTAACAATATCTAAAGTATTAAACTTTAGTTTGTAAGTTTTTAGTGCCATACTGCCAGTATTGTCCAGTGCTGATGTAAGATCTTTGTGTGACTAAAATAGGACCACCTTGAAAAGAAGAACTATATTGACTAGCAAAAGCGCTACTGCTGGTCAGTGTGTCTGTCTCTCTCTCGCTCTCTCTCTCTCTCTCTCTCTCTCGCTATATATATATAATATATATATATATATATATATATATATATATATATATATATCCATCCAGCCCAGGATATATATATATATATATATATATATATATATCTTATATATAGATATATATATATATTATATATATATATAATATATATATAAAAATCCCGGCTGGACATGAAATGTGTGCAATGTGATTGCTCGAGTGAGGTTCCAGCTGTCCATTGTCTGTATATTGCATACAGACAGTTGGAGCCTTGTCACATATTCTAAATCACTACGCTGCCTCACAGAATTTAAAATCCCAAAGTAGTAAACAGACATGCTGATTTGGATGAAGAACAATTAAATGAATTGGACGATAACAAAAAAAAAAAACAACCAAACAAAAAAAAAATCTCTGTCTTTATGCTCAATACCCCGACTTTGTCACTTAAAATAATATATTATTAGTGGTTTGTAAATACTACAGATACTGAAATCCGAGATTTGCAAAGATTTAGCACCTCTTAATTGCCTGGCAAGTCTACAACTCTGTCAAGATCTGGTTTGTTTTCAGCTTGTTTTCTTGGCTAGGTCATCTGATATCCTTACAATGGCAGTCACATCTGGAATGATTCTAATTATCTGCTGTGAAAGGCAATGTTACCTCAAAGTGCTCTTAAATTAATTGAGGCACAATGACAATAAACCTGTGATTCAGTAACCTTTTTTGTCAAGAAGTATTGCAACCAGCCTAGCCAATATACAAGAATTGTTATTGACTTTTATTACACTAGTATAACAAGAGGCACCATGTACAGTTTTGATTAAATTGTACAAACCTTCATGTGATAAACTCAGAATTGACTTACTTCTGTTTATTCTTTGTAGATTTTGTTTTACAATAAAACTGCATTTGGCCAATGTATTGCAAACCACTGCATAACAATTTGTATCCCATGATCCAACTGATCTAATTATAAAGCACTCACTCTTGTCATTTGTAATGCCAACATAACCTGGAACAAATAATAACTTTGTAATTCACTGTAGCACCAATCAAATCTTTGGAGTAGACCCAGATCAAACATTTGAATGCATGCATGCAGGTAGTTATAGAATTAAAAATGCTTTATTTAATGGATCCATGGCTTGCCGTGAATGTGTGGGCCTCTAGAATGTATGCTCTGTATTGTGCTATCTTCTAAAAACCTCATACTTAGCATTTTCAGCATCTATAACATTATGATACATTAAAGTAGACTAACGTTTCAGAGAAAGACTTCATCAGTGTTGTATGTAGTTTCCAAGGAATACAGCTGAAATAAGAGCAAATTACTGTGGATTTAATACATCACATTATCAGATCTTAAAATGTTCTGTGTTTCTAGGATGTTGTTACAATCTGTACCAGTCTTCCTGTTTTTAAAACTAGACATGATTTTCACTGAGATATGGGAAAACATCTTAAATACAAAATGTCCACATAACATATGAGACATGAAGAGCTTCTCTTTAACAAATAATGCTAATAGCAATGCAAACACAAATCTGATTCCATTCTGTACACTAATAAAGTGACTGAGCTGCATAAACTAAATTACCATATCATAAACCACACAAATAAAGGGACTGAGTTATATAAACTAAGTAATGCATTATCAACAACATTAAAATAAATAAATAAATAAATAAATAAATCAAAATAATCAAAATAAATACTGGTCCTGCTCTGCATTTGTTTTTCCACGTTGCTAGAAAAAAAAAATTCCCTCAACAAAGTTAATGTAATCTTTAAAGTTGGTTTTAGATAAACTTGTACTTAAAACAAGGGTGTGCTTTCTAAAATGATGTCTGCCATCTGTCAATTGAGTTTGGCGTTCTTCATAAGAATCGTCAAGCTATGCAAAGCATGTCCCCATCTGCCCCGCTGTGTATATCACAGAGTTCGATATTCTTATAATCCTTCAGTGCACACTGCACATACTTTGAACGACCCTGGTTGTTATAAAAAGCTACACCATATTACTAGTTTGGGGTTGTCACTTATCTTGGTTTAAAATTTATTTATGGTGGGGGGGCAGGTATTACTATCAATGTGCAGACAAAATTTCACCAAGATAGTAATTCCTGAAAAAAAAAAAAAAAAAAACATGCTGTGGGGACATCCCCACTTTGTAAAACACCTTTTTAAGAACTAAATATGCCTTCAAAAAACAAAAGAAACAAAAGACAGTGTTCGACTTTCATCCTGTGTGGAGTTTTGTCTGACTGGAGTTCGAATCAATGAGAAGTCGCCACAAATATAGGTGTGTGTATGTGTGTGTGTTTGTGTGTGCGTGTGTGTGTGTGTGTGTGTGTGTGTGCGTGTGTGTTTGTGTCCGTGGTAACCATGAGAGCTGGTGTATCTGGTTTTCATCATTTTTCACATTTTGAAGACCACATCTAGAATGCTGAATAAATATTTGTAGCATATATTTAAGCAACAATAGCATTGCTGTGGCATGTTACGGGGTAATAATGGAACTCCAAAGTCAATTAATTATTTGAACGAGGGAGTGGAAAATCACTTAACACAATGGCATGTATGTAACATAGCAAAATAATAACCTCTTAAAGCAATACCAGCCTCCCAGCTCTTGCTTTCATAGGTAATAGTATTATGAAGCTGTGCATAAACTCATCAAAGCTATATGAAGTATTGCTTGGTCAGAAATGTGTCATACCATCCAATATATCTGGGGGTGTTTCTGGCAAATACAAAAATAAGATCTACTAACTGAGCATTTATACTTGTGAAGAAACAACGACTCATGCAATATGTGCACTCAGAAATATGCTTAATCTCTTCTTTATAGTTATTGAAATGTATTTATTCCAGCAGGGTTGCAATATTAGCAATTTGGCTTCCATAAGGGCTTACAACTATGTACTGTAGAAGTTACTCACAAATTTTCACTCAGACTTGCATGAAAGTGCACAAATTCCACAAAAAAATGTAGCCACTACAATTGGCTTTGAACCAACATTTGTCCCAGTTTTTACCTCATAAAAATTTGGCAAATTTAATTGTTTCCAGTACAGAGATATGTAGTAGACTACACCTGTGTTAAATCAGAGTTAGAACAAAATATGTATAGGTCCGTTTTTATAAAAGTTGGTAAATGGTAAAATACTTGGTAATGTGCTACATTTTAGAAACTTATTTAAACTTAAACATATTTGTATATTTTTATTGGGAAAGTCATCTGTTGGGTATAGAGCTGCAGGAAACACGACTTGAATTCAAACAGCCTCGGAGAAGCCCTTTGGAGCTCATGCAAACTTTTCGAGCTTTTGCACCATCTGTAAATAAGTCTTCTATGGAACTTGCATCCTAAATTCGAACCTGACACTCATCTGAGATCAGAACGATCCTTGAAAACAGTAGATGTCTGTTTAACATCTACTGGGCCCAGTGCTTTCTGCGCAGTACATTTGCATGGTTGAGCAGGGGTTTCTGTCAGGCCACTCTGCCATTGTTGCCTAGCCGGTGCAGAACCCATTGAGCCTGTACATTGGCTCATGTTTGTGGAGCTGGTGATGTCCACGAGGAAATGTTGTGGGTGGAAATGGACCTGGCGAGCAAGTGCTTGTTGCGCATTGTTTGTGACTGTCAATGGTATGTCACAGTAATGTTATGCACAGTCATTCAAAAGTCCAACATCTCTGGCAATCTGCCTTGCACATCGCCAACAGTCAGAATACACAATTACACAACCTTCTGAGCTCACAATATTTTTGGGGTGCTCATTTTAATATGGCAGAGCACTGTTGATTAAACATAAGAAAGGTGTCTAAAATAATTTCTCTATGAAGTTTAAATAATAAATCACATATTTAGTGGATCAATCAATAGCTTTTTATTTAATAGCATACATTTAATTCACCTGTGCTTGTCTGTAAAATGTAATGAGGAAGAAACAGTTTGTGATATTGGTCAATTTTATGGGCCACACAGTAAGAAAAGTAATCAGATGGAGTCAGACATGCTAGAATCAATTCTTTAGATGTTCCGATCCCACATAGTTTAAATCTCTTCAGTGGAAAGAGGAGTGCAGGGCTTTTAGTCTGTTTTTTAACTCAAGCTTGAAAGCCAGACTATAATTGAACTCCAAAGGAGCCTTTTAGCAAACAATATCAAGCCTTCAATGTTAAGACTCGAGCTTGTTCGTGAAAATACAAAAATACATTTAAACAAAAATACATTTAAAGAGTGGAGAGCTAAACATGTGTTGATATTTATACTTTAATTTAATTAAATGATAGAAATTATCACAATAATGACAATTCTTATAATAACATAAAAATAATAATTTACATAGAAAGTAAACATCTAAGCATGACATTAAAGTATTATTAACTAGAAATAATTACACGGTTTATAAACAGACTCAGATAAATTCCTTTCCAGATTGCTTTTTATATATTTTATTTTCTATTATTTTTTGTATTCAGTATGGTAGGGTAATTAGGACAGCCAAGCTCTTCTAGTTGCAATCCAGACTTAACCACTTAAGTTTTCCATAAACTTGCAGCTGGAGAATCCCTTGTTATCATTAAATTAGTTAAGACAAACAGCTGGCTTCAATTTCTCTCCATGATTCTGTGAACATTTTTCTTTAACAATCCCAGTCAATAAACAGTATACATATTGTATGCAAAGTTGACATTGGACTAGTTGGTAGCTTATTAGCATTATTAGGATTCGTAATACCTTTAAGCAAAGTAACAATATGCAGCTCTAATAACAGCTTTCTTGGAGTTTTTTTAAAAAACATTTTTTATCACAGTACAATTGGAACATGTACAGTAGAGTATTCATTTTGTGAAAACAAAACAAAACGAAAAGAAAAAAACCCACTAACTTAGCATGTGAACCAGTGTTGTACAATGCTCAATTGGATGGCTGTTTTAATGTACCTACTCCAGCATGGCAGCTTTTTAGTAATTTGCCCCTCAGCTTCTACCTTTATTTCGCTTTTACAGACTTGCTAAGCCTTTTTCACCAGTGCATTTTTTTTTTTAATAAAAATCTACAGTATGTAACATTGTTCAGGTTTATTTTTAAAGAAATTTAACTTTTCACTGGAGTAGAGTCTTTAAACCTGGCCCAGAATATTCTGAGCTAAATTTACGCATCATTATGTGCTATGAAAATCCAACCCATTGCTAAGGGGGTTGTTTCTATAGGGCACATTTTCAGAATATTGATCTTTATGTGAGTTCTGGATCATTCTCTTTGAAGTATTGAATTGTTATTTGTCATTGTTTGATCTATAAACATAAAAAAAAATAGAAAGCAACTTTAGCAAATGACAAATAATAATAAGAGGGTCATTCACATGAACCACATCACATGCCTAAAGAACCAAATGTCTAATACTTACAAATTCAGTGTGTTTGGGGCTTGGGCTTCAGCCTCGTGCACATTATTAAAGACTTGTACTCTTGGAAGATTTCATTGTTTTTGCAGGGTTTCAAATAATGAATTTAAAAAAAAAACTTGAATTCAGAAAGAGATAACATTAAATTAACAATCATATCAGTGAAAAGAAAAGAAAATACTTCAATAAAATATGTCCTTCTAAACCAAACCATAACTTCGTAAACACTGATGAGGCACCATTTAAAAAAAAAAAAAAAAAAACACCCCTCCCCTCTCCAGTACTGGCTGCTGATCTCTATCCTCCCAAATATTATTTTCTTTTAAATCGTTTTTTTTTTTTTTTTTTTAATAACAATATATATATATATATATATATATATATATATATATATATATATATATATATATATATATATGTGTGTGTGTGTGTGTGTGTGTGTGTGTGTGTGTGTTCTGAATGTATTATTTTCAAACGTTGTTGAGTATTTCCACATAATTACTGTACTTGTATATTTTGACAAATTAATCTAGTTTAAAAAATTTTTTCATTTGTTTAAATATGATTTGGAATTAAGTTGAAGAGAAATAGTCAAGCAACAAGTTACCGTAACAAAGCACTTCTCAAAGTATTGAATATTTTGCTGATGTTGGTAACAATCACACTAAGGAAAGCAAAAGAGAATATTATTATTAATAGACTATATTATAAATAATATTGCTTCAAATAAATATATTGCCGATTAAACGGCAAGGCATTTGGGACTAGGTTAACAATCTCAGTCTCTAACAGATGCAAGTTGGGTTGTTTTTAAAACAAAAACTATTTCCATTTCCACTTTCATCTTAGCATGCAACATTACAATCTACTGCACTACTAATATTGTTATCTTTGTTTAATTGAATTCAATTGAATGGTATTGCTTACAACACATATGTTTGTTTGGGTTTAATGCCAGTGACACACAAGTGCTAGGACCGTACCATTTCAAATTCCACTGTTTTTAATACTACAGAAAGGCCAATGAGTGTACAGATTAAACCAATATCTGAAGTATGACATCATGGTTTCCAGAAAAGCACTGCAAACTTCATTCAGGAACCACAATTATATTCTGGGAAAAGATTTGTACATTATATGTGTTTCAAACACGTGCAGCTTTATTACTATTGACAATTCTCAGCATTCATATGCTGGCTTGTGTGTAGATTTCTTTTACTTTGGCTTTTCACTTTGACTAATAAGCTATGCGGAATACAAATATTTCCTTTTTCATTCTTTTCATTCAGCACGGTCCACTGAGGCCTCCTTTTGTAACTTAAACTTGAATATATATATATATATATATATATATATATATATATATATATATATATATATATATATATATATATATGATATATATATAATAATATATAGAAACGTAATCTTTGACATCAAACTGTGGCTATTAAATATGGCCTTTCATGTATCTGCTGTGAACACTGCTGGCTGTTCTTGTTTAAAGACTTTTACGAACGAAAATTGCCGAATGTCAAAATGGTAATAGGTGGAGAATGTTTGATGTTCTCATTCCTTTGATGACGTTGCTGTGAATAACACAGCTGTCAGCTCAGACTGTTTAAAAAACCCTGGGCTGGGCCTTGTAAAAACCCATTACAGGTCCTGCCTGTTACAGTTTAATAGCCCACTGTAGCTTCAAGCCACAAACAACAATAAAACAGAAGAAAATGACTTAATGGGAAGAACAAAATAGGGTGGTTCACTTTCATTGTGGCTTGTTAAGGAGATATTTAGGTTACAGATGTATGGATTTGTTTATTCAAATCTATTTATTGATTAATTTTGTTATGTAATGTTTAAAACTAAAAATAATGAGAAATATGAGGAAAAGGGTAAACTTGTGGTTAACATTTTTGTTATCAAAAACTGTATTAATTAGGTAGACTGGAGGACCTATGTCAAAAGTCTGAAATAACACCTCTCTGCTGGAGGATTGATCTAAGTCAGTGGTGGCCAATACATGGATTACGTATGGGCCGCAGAAGATTTTTGGTGGATCTCGAGAGAAATCAGAACAAGCACTAACATGTAAGCATACAACAGTTTTTGTTTCCGACTGATCTGACAGATTTCTATACCGTCCAGTAGCACAGATGAAAATATCCCAACAGTTCTGCAGATGAGACCAAAAAATATATATATATACTTTTGTGAACGTACATTTTCATTTAGGCGCACGTGTGCAACTAGAAATTCCTAAAAGTTGACTATAAAAAATAAACATTTTTAAACAAATTTTCAGCTGAAAGTATAAAATAATAAATAAATAAATAAATAAATAAATAAATCTCACAGTATGATCTAAACTCTCATAGCTCAGTCGTAATGTACACTGGGATTGTAGTTTATTGGTGTCCACTGCCCACTGATAATCACACATTATAAACTACAAATCCCATACCGTGCCAATGTCACTGATTATCGTTTCCAGACAGTTTTAAAACTTGTCAAACCAAGATGAGGAAAATAACAAATTACTTTCATGTGATCGTAGAGCTTTCAAAAGAAAACACGATGAACGTGAAAATATATTAAAACACAGTACTTCAAAATGTCATGCAATCTTACGGAGAGGCATACATCCAGAAACGTTAGCTAGACCATCCCGCTACAGTAAACAGGCAAGTAGCACATTCTGTGGAAGATGCTACCGGGCACTTAAAAATTATTTAAGTTGAAAAAAAAAAAAAAAAGTGTCCGTTATAATTGTGTTGATGCACAAGTGTTATGAAAGAATGGAAGGAAAAAAGATTTGTAGATATTCAACAATACATTTCAGCAAAATTGTATTTAAAACATTTTTGTGTGCCTCTAAGTGTGCGCTTACTTTTTTTTTTTTTTTAACTTAGGTGCACATTTGGCTAAAAAAAAGTTAGTGGAGAGCCCTGCCTACACCAGGTTTCAAGACTCAAATGAAAAATGCTGGTAAGTAAAACTACCTATGCTTAATATAAAAAGTGCTTTGATTGTATGTTTGATACGTTTTTGTTGTTGTAGTTGTTTTGTTTTATTTTTGATGTCTTACATATTGAACACTATTATATTAAATCTCGCTAATAACACCGTGTAACAATTTTTTTTAATTATTTTTTTTTTGGTTCCTGGGTTGTAAGTGTTATTTTCTAATTGCTTATGCCTCAAAATTATAGAAAATGGCTATTATTCCCCACAAACTTTGCTTTTGTTACCAGGACAGTGATATTTTGAAATATACCTATTTTCCAGAACATTCCAGATAGATTCAGTGCTGAGTAAACTCGAAGTAACTTCTGGAACTTTCTAGAACTTTCCAGTAATATAAATAGTAGTATAAATACAGGGGCCTTAAGCCCACCAGTTCAGTTTAGTTCCAGCTGCCTAAGTGGAGACATATCTGCATTTTTCTGAGATGGCATCAAGAGGCTGCAATGGTGGCATTCCTGATGGGTCTCCAAGGCGGTTTTACCAAGTTTCCCTGCTATCTTTGCCTTTGGGACAGCAGGGACACCAAGGCGCACTACCACAGACGGGACTTGCCACAGCGGACCGAGTTCTCTGTGGGGAGGAACAACGTCAAGTGGGAGCCACTGGTGGACCCCCAGAAGGTGCTGATGCCACCACTGCACATCAAATTGGGCCTTATGAAACAATTTGTCAGAGCTCTAGATAAGGAGTCGGCAGCCTTCAAGTACCTTCAAGACTTCTTCCCTAAGCTGTCTGAGGCAAAGGTCAAAGCCGGTGTCTTCGTCGGACCACAGATAAAGAAGATCTTGGAGTGCAATGAATTCCCCAAGAAGCTCACTAGTAAGGAGAAAGCGGCTTGGAACAGCTTTGTCGCAGTGGTTCGGGGCTTCCTGGGCAATCACAAGGCCGAAAACTATGTGGAGCTGGTTGAGACTCTGATGAAGAACTACGGCACAATGGGCTGTAGGATGTCCCTCAAAGTCCATATCCTTGATGCTCATCTTGATAAATTCAAGGAGAACATAGGAGCGTACTCGGAGGAGCAAGGCGAGCACTTCCACCAGGATATACTGGATTTTGAACGCCGCTACCAAGGACAGTATAATGAGAATATGATGGGAGACTACATTTGGGGGCTGATTCGTGAAAGTGATTTACAGTATAATCGTAAATCCCAAAAAACTATTCACTTCTAAATCTTTTGTAGTCATTTTTGTATTACTTTAGTATAAATACATGTTAATTTGGATTCATATGTTGTTTTTTTCTGACTTTATGTGAACGAAAGACCATTTTCTCATTGGAAATAGGTACATTTCAAAATATCACTGTCCTGGTCACAAAAGCAAAGTTTGTGGGGAATAATAGCCATTTTCTATACTTTTGAGGCATAAGCAATTAGGAAATAACACTTACTACCCAGGAACAAAAATTGTGTTACATAGTGTAATTGCTGGCCGGAGCTGGTGGTTCGCGGAGTCCGTTGTGATCCACCAAAATGCATTGCAGCATTTGGTGTATTGCCCACCATTGATCTAAGTGGTCTTGTCTGGAGAAGTTCACAAATTCAGATTTACCTGGGAATAATATGAACACACTCCAACAAACAACTACCTAGCATTATACCGCAATCACTTTAATGCCTATTCCACATTACCGAAATAATGCACAATCAATAGGTGCTGAAGTCATGTGATTGTGTTATATAGGTTGCGTAAATAGTGTACTTCTTCAGATGTTTCCCTTGTCAATTGACACTAGGCTAGTGAAATTATTTTTTTAGAAAGAACATTTCATCAAATTAACAAACAGCAGATACAAAAAGACTCTCCTTTGGGTTGTTTTTTGGTGACTAAAACTTCAGCATTGCATGTCATCTTTTATAAGTGTCCTTGCCTTCAGCTCAGGAAGATGGTTCATGTCGATCTTCAATGAATTCAAGTCTGTTTTAACAGACTCTTGGCAGGTTTGGGCTTGCAATTCCAGCTGTCTTACTGCCTACCCAGCTTCCTCATATGGGGGTGGTGGGGTGACACATCAAGTGTGTTGTAGATGCAAAGTGAGTGTGAGGTGTACATGTGTGTGCTCGTGGTTTTGTCTGCAGAGTTAAGGCAAACTCTGTGCCCTGCATGTTTATGTACTCAGCTGGCAATTACAAGAGGAAAGTGTAAATTAGGAAATAATTGAATACCTTCCTAACACTAATCATCAAAGTTCTGACCCTGCTAATAAATACAGTGTAGTTTTCAGGACACTACCTTATCTGCTTACACTTTAAACAGAAGGTTTACCATAACAGATGTCTATAGTCTGAGGCAGACTTTAACAAAGCATTCTTCCATGCATGTCTAGTTAAATAGCTCACTATCTACTGCTGTGGAACATCAAACTGTACTGAACAGAACCCAAGGGTAGCCACAGTTTCTGTGTTAGCACTGAAAAGTTTTAATTAAAAAATACAGATGAAGCAATAAATTATTAAATAAATCAATCAAGTCAGACCCAACCAAGCTTAAGAGCATAACTCAAGCACCTACAAAAGCAATTTTTGGAATAAGCGACCATATATAACAACTTCAAACATTACCATAGTGCCTAATCTGAATCATGATAAAGAGAATAATATACTGGAACCAAGTGAAAAAGCCAAATGGGAAATCTAAATGAGTTAATATTTAATTTGCAAAAATGCATACAGTATTATTCTAAAATGAGGGTAAATTATTGTTTTTCATTACAGTCTGTCAAAATCTCTCTCATATGGATAGAGTATGGTCTGCTCCACATCCCATAAGAATGCTCACTGCAAATTCTAATCACATTGAAAACCCACATCAAACCCATATTCGAAGGCTATTTTGGCATGACAGAATTAAAAGGGCAGAATTATAGTATCATGCTGGTACAATTTAATTTTGATTTATAACTTATTTCGGCAGAATGATGCCATGTCGAGGAGCTGTCACCAGCTACTTGTAGTACTTGGTGGCACTGATGGACTTTGGACAAGATAACTCTGTGCTGGCCTGATGTCACTGTTCTGTTGTTGACCTGTTGCCACCTTCTCCTTCTTCTAGGCTGTCGATGTGATAGAGGTGTTGGTTGCATAGCTAGCGCTGCTTATTCTTTTTCTCAACTCGAAATTGCTGAACGTCCTGGCTCCAGCACAACGGCTTCTTGAAACGAATGTTACTGACTCACGATTGGACATCAGATTTCACCTCCCACTTGGCAGTGATTGGTGTAGCTCAAAGACTGCATCGGATTACTCTTTCGCCGGGCTCTAAATTTAATCAAAATCACTCTCTTGGGACAGATCACTCCCTGCAGGTCTACCGCAATGACTTTGAGCATTGCCCTCGCGCTTGCCCCTGGGTTATCAAAATCAGGCCCTAGATCTTTTAGTTTTCCATAAGTTTGTGACAAACAAAATAAAATCTTTATATGTTATGAGAAAAGACTCAGACAGCATTTGTGCTCTTTTGAGGCTTGTCCATTTTTAGAAACCAAATCCCCAGGAGGGCACCTAATTGAATTTTGACATAACCCAGCTGATGTTTCCATACATTTATTCTCTGAATAAAAAAAAAAAAGCTATTATACTTTTTTATTGTATTTTTGCAAGATGTAAACATATTTAATATTTTAGATGGGACATATTTATATTACTATGTTAACTGCATCAGATAAGAAGTGGTAGTGATTACCAACAGGAAGGTTCTCCTTGTTTGGCAGAACCTTGTACATGTTTTTATGACAGCTATGATATTGCACAAGTAATGTGTGGGTGGCCCATGAGTAACCTGCATACAATGATTTAAATACATTTTGTGGTCTTGGGCTCATTTGATGTGCAGAAGTTATTAAAATACAACAATATGCTCTTTAGTATGTTTTAAAGTTTGTATTATGAATCCATGTAAAATCATAGACTGTTCTTGTAAGTTCTTCTAGCTGTTGATATCACTAAGTGGTGGACCCTCAAGATAAGAACTGGTGCACATGAGAGAATCACCAGGCTAATCTGTGCAGCGTGGACAACAGGCTTTCCTATACAATGTAAGCTGCTCATCTACTGCTTCACAGCCACACAACTACAGTATGCTGGACTTTCGATTTTATTACTGTTAATAATAGCTTGATTGTCACAGGTTTTGAATGGCTTGTCATTTTTTTTTTTGCAAGTGTGACTTGAACATTCAAAGAGTATCACATTGCTCCTTTTTTGTATGGGCTGTACACAAACCTTAATTGATTCACACCACTTTGGCTGATTTTGTAAATGAAGTGGAAAGTTTTGTTGTACTTGGAAACTACATGCACTTTCCTTCCAAATGAAGCGCCATTTGGCCAACAAAGGCTATCAACATTGTTTATTTTTCCAGGTAAATGTAAAAGTTTAAAACAGAAAAAGACTCTGCCATTGTCAGAGTTGGCATAATGCCCCAGAATGTTAGAATGACTCAAACAGTTAAGCATGGGCAGCATGTGATTTACCAGGTGTTATGTCTCTTAAGGAAGTTTGTGGAAATCAGTTCAAATCAGTTTTTACACTTATGAACAAACGACATGTTTCTTAAGCTAGTGATGTTAGAGATGTAAACAACAGCAAGATTCTTTGCTGAAATATGTAAGACTTCGATGATGTCATTCACAGAGCCTGTGCCCTGCCTGGACTGACTTTCGACATGTGCTGCGTACTGACCTCTCAGCTTGTGGATAACTTTTGAACATTTGTGAATAGTTGAAGGGGTATTTTCTGTTGATCTAAACAGTGGCTGATCTAAATAATTCTGTAGTTCCTGGATCTTTCCATATTTTTACAGACAGAACTATTCAAAAGACAGTCACTTGTATGGGTTAATTGGCCTTCATACATAAATGGTCCGATTTTCTAAACTAGGATGGGCAAAGTTTTTCCTTTTCAGTCACTGAATGTCTTTTTTCCAGCCATGTTATAACTTGTTTAATTGAATCGATTGATCCTCCATCCATAAGTATATAGCAATTTTACCTATTAACCAGGAGTAAAATGACCCTCAAGGACCGGAATTGGGCAACCTTAATTTAAACAGGGGTGCTATTTACACCTGCCTCTATATAGAGCAATTCAGTAGATGTTTATGGCTTATGGTCAAGAGTATACTCTTTTATTTTATATTCCTTTTTTCTGGGAAGTCCATCCATTCACTGCTATTTGTCTTCTAATTCCTTCAGAAAATACTCTTGAGAAAATACTTCTGTTAATTGCAGTTTATATTTAGACTATATTGAAGTAAGGTTGTTGGTATTTGCCACATATATTGGCTGTTTGGTATGGTGATAGAACTGCGGTTGTGCTCATCAACTGCAGGTTCAATTCAGATGAATGCCAGCACATATTAACCCTTAAGACCAGCCGATTGTCTTTATATCACTGCATTGTGTTTGCGAGTTTTAGTGGCATCTCTGGAGCAAACTTCATCTCCATATCCACCGACCTCTATTTACAATCACATTTAGATATAAAAAAATGACAATAAAGCCAGTATCTGAGGTTATTTAACTGGAAGTCCCTAGTTGTTCTGTCATTCTGTAGCTCTAACACTACATTACTGTGGACACAGTTCTACTGGAGTAGCACTACTGTTTTGTTCCACATGACAAACTTACTCTATCCAAAATGCAGCATAATACTGCAATAACATTGGTGTTTGCATCCATCACATCCATTCTGTTAATCATGTGTGCATGTTAGTAACAGAGTCAGGTTTGGTGTGGTATGAGTGAGACACAACAGTTGACACAGCTGTCACACTGGTCATGCACAGCTTGTGTTAATTAATCTTGGAATTCATTTAAGATTTTAAAGTATTGTGGACCAACTTTATGACCACCAGAAATGCCAGCTGGAAATATTTGTGCCAGCAGGAACTTCCAAAACGCTGTGTAATTAGTTGTTGTTTTATTAGTGGCTTTATTGACTGCCAATTGTTATATGTGTGTGTCGAGCACAGCTTTTTACACAGGGTGTTGCTTTGAGAAAAGACAAATGTGAATAGGACTGTGACAGGGTAGCCAATGTGGTGACGTTAGGCCAGAAGCAAGAACACAAGCAGGTAACTGCAGGGCAAAAGACACTTGAGGTGCTGTTTAGTTATTTAAAGAACAAAAATAAAATTTGAACACAATAAGAAAATAAGTAATCCATCTCAGGCTGGGCAAATCGCCTTTAGTGTTACTAGATTTATTTTTAGACTTGATTTCTCTCTCGTCTCCTCCGTTCTCATTCTTCATTTCCGAACACACACTCCCGGAGTGCAGAGAGCTGCAGGCTTTTATGCAGATGGCCACCTTCTGCACAAGGTTTTTAAATTGTGGATGGGGCTTCCCACCCACACTACCAAACAAACCCCCCATGGCTCTTTGCCGTCACATTTAGTAAAACAATAACAAAACGCACAGCTTTCATCGTCACTTTATAAATAATAATAATAATAATAATAATAATGATAAACAAATACAAAATAATGCAACTGCACAGGGGCAGGGAATACCCCGTTCTAAAATAAACAATACAAAAACAACACACATTTTATGGCAGGGTTTTGCCCCACCCCTTTTCATGTTCAGGGCTCTGCCCCACCCCCTTTTCAAGTGCAGGGCTCTGCTCCACCCCTTTTTCATGTGCATGGCTCAGCGCCACCCCCTTTTCATGTGCACGGCTCCTAGTCCTGTCACAAGGACACATTTAAACTGGTTTCATTGAAATAAACACACACACAGTGGTACTGTTGTAGAAATTCACACTCTCACTCGCATCTGGAGTTAAACATTACTCATTTTGGCTTCACTCCCAAAAGGAACTAAAAATGTGCTTTATGAGAGAAAGAAATACTTAAAAAAAACTTTCTTTTGCATAGCTTTTTTTTATTTTTTGTTTTTACAGTACTTTCACTGTGTGATAAATTATATGTGACAATAATTGTTATTCATCACCTCAAAGTGTATCCTTATGGAAACAAATTACTTTAACAGTTATGGCCAAAAGTTTTGCATTACCCAATAAAACTAACTAATCAAAAAGTTGAACGAAACCTAATGTTACGTTAACATATTGAATTACAAACTGCTTTTTGGTTTTCCATGTACTTAACGAAAAATTAACAAAAATTAAAAAATGTGAGATTTCTAAATTTAACATGAAATACTATACTACTATTATGGTTTTGGTAGACCTTTGCAATATAATTTTGTAGTTTCTTTGTTTACATGTTGTTAAATAAACTATCTAAATTACGTTCATATAATAAGAGAGGCAAGGTTGGGTAGTAAATCAGACTTTATATATTGTAAAGCCATAAATATTTGCAAGCCTTTTATTACGTGTTTTTCACGTATGAAAAAAAAGCATAAACATTTTTGCCACAAATATCTTAGTCTTTACCTAACTTGTAAATCAAGTAATATGTTATATGTAATATGTTTTGTAATTAATTTTCTGTTAAGTCACATAATCGCCGTTCAGCAGTTTTTTCATTCAGCTGTTTTATCTTGTTGTTTGGAGTGGAGATGGAGGGCATTCCTTTGAAAAGGGGCGGGACTGACCAATCACATGACAGACGGAGACTATTGCCCGGTGGTGTAAGAATGTCAGGGTAATAGTTCAATCTATTTTTAGTTGGTTTTAACCAAGCACAGGCCAGTTTGACGCACATATATATATATATATATATATATATATATATATATATATATATATATATATATATATATATATATATATAGACCCCTGACCAATTCTCTCATATTACTGAATTACAAATGGTACATTGAAATTTCATTCTGTTTGATATTTTATTTTTAAACACTGAAACTCATAATCAATTATTGTAAGGTGACATTGGTTTTATGTTGGGAAATATTTTTAAGAAAAATAAAAAACTGAAATATCTTGCTTGCATAAGTATTCAACTCCTGTGCTGTCGAAGCTCCCAGTTTGCACCGATGAAAGAAATTGCCCAGACGAGGACACAATTATCTTACCATTGGCCTCCACCTGTGAACCGTTAAAGTTGCTGTCACATTTTCTGGATAAAAACCCCACTGTTGAAGGATCATTGGTAAGGCTTAAAATCTGAAGGAAAATGAAGTCCAAAGAGCATTCTACAGAAGTTAGAGATAAAGTAATACAAATGCATAGATTAGGGAAAGGGTACAAAATAATATCCAAGTGTTTGGATATCCCAGTGAGCACAGTTGGATCAATAATCAGGAAGTGGAAGCTGCATCACACCACCCAGGCACTGCCAAGAAAAGGCTGTCCCTCAAAACTCAGCGCTCAAACAAGAAGGAGACTTGTGAGAGAAGCCTCAGAGAGGCCAACAATGACTTTGAAGGAGCTACAGAGTTCAATGGCTGGGAGTGGAGTAATGGTGCACCAGTCAACCATATCAAGAGCTCTCCATAACACTGGCCTATATGGGACGGTGGCAAGGAAGAAGCCATTACTCAAAAAGTATTATCTGAAAGCACGTCTGGAGTTTGCCAGAAAGCATGAGAGTTACCCAGCTGCGATGTGGGAAAAGGTTTTGTGGTCAGATGAGACCTAGATAGAGCTTTTTGGCCAAAACTCAAAGTGCTATGTGTGGCGCAAACCTAACACTGCCCATGCCTCAAGACAGACCATCCCTACACTGAAGTATGGTGGTGGCGGCATCATGCTGTGGGGATGCTTCTCATCAGCAGGGACGGGCATCTTGTTACAATTGAAGGAAGAATGGATGGAGCAAAATACTGGAAAATACTACAAGAGAATCTGCTTCAGTCCGCTAAAAAACTGATGCTTGGGAGGAAATTCACCTTTCAGCAGGACAATGATCCCAAGCACAAGACCAAAGCAACATTGGAGTGACTCAAGAACAAAAAGGTGAATGTCCTACAGTGGCCCAGTCAAAGTCCTGATCTCAATCCCATAGACAATCTGTGGCACAATTTGAAAATTGCGGTCAACAAGCATCGTCCAACCAACCTGTACAACTTGGAGCAAATTTGCCAAGAAGAATGGACCAAAATCACTCTGACACTGTGTGCAAAGCTGGTACATACTTACCCCAAAAGACTTATAGCTGTTATTGCAGCGAAAGGTGGCTCTAACAAATATTAATGTGTGGGGGTTGAATACTTATGCAAGCAAGATATTTCAGTTTTTTATTTTTCTTTAAAATATTTCCCAACATAAAACCAATGTCACCTTATAAAAAACCAATGTCACCTTACAATAATTGATTTTGAGTTTAAGTGTTTTAAAATAAAATATCGAACAGAACGAAATTTCAATGTACCATTTGTAATTCAGTAATATGAGAGAATTGGTCAGGGGTCTGAATACTTTTGCAAGCCACTATATATATATATATATATATATATATATATATATATATATAGTGTGTGTGTGTGTGTGTGTGTGTGTGTGTGTGTGTGTGTGTATATATATATATATATATATATATATATATATATATATATATATATATATATATATATATATGGAGCAGAGGGCGAGGAGCCCTGCACATGAAAAGGGGGTGGGGCAGAGCCCTGCACATGAAACCCTGCAATAAAATGTGTGTTGTTTTTGTATTGTTTATTTTAGAATGGGGTATTCCCTGCCCCTGTGCAGTTGTATTATTTTATATTTGTTTATTATTATTATTATTACATGTAATATATAATTAAATGTAATTGATGTATAACGTTTTGAAAATGCATCCTTATATTTAGCTCTAAATACCTAATCATTTATACTATGGAGCTGATACTGCTCTTTATACTGCAGTTTTGTTTTTTTTAAGTACAGCACACATAATTCTGTGAAAGCTTTCATTATCGTTATCTTCATGATCTGATAGGAATTTATAAAACTTGAACTTTGCTCAATTTTTTAAATTTCTGTATCAGATCAGTAATGCCTATTCTCAAAGTTTTTTACTCAATTCTGAGACCTCATTTGAACTGCTTTCATTTGTGAGCATGTGTTTCAATTCCCACAGACAGAAATTACGTTTTACATTACACTTCTATGAGAACCCATCTGGTGAAAAGACTGTGATTTGAAATGCAGTACTTTATATTCAGCAACGTATTAAACACATCAGCCTTTTTGTATGTTGTAGTTTGTAGCTTATTTACTTATTTTACAGGGAGGTAAATCTGGGAAGATCTCTGTCAGGTTTTAATAAGAATCAGAAGGTTAGCTGTTGATTAACAGCGTGATGTTTGTATTGGTTTGGAATTTACAGGTATTAACTCAACATCTGGCTGAATCGTCTAAATCATTAGTAGTAGGAAGTAGTGCTGTACAAACCATTTCCAGTAGACATGGCAGGCAAAGATTAACATTTTAAAACAGCTTTTCATGGATGTACTCTATATAACAATCATTTTGGTAATGTTTTTAACAGTAAAGTGGGAATGTAACTTATGAAATACAAAGCCCCAGATGCGTGTACTAAAGATATCGCCATTTTAACTCAATCTGCAGCATCCCCTCCCCAGTGATGGCAAGTTAGATAGTCTAAAGCATTCAAGACAGAAAGATCATTTTCTTAACTGTCCTACCCTATCTACACGCCATCACATTGTGTTGCAAGGCACGCTATTTATTTATTTTAATTTCCTGAAGTCAACTATTTGTGCTCCACTTGGAAATTTAAAAAAATACGATAACCAGACAGTGAGTAATTTTGTTGAGGACTATTTCCATAAAACTGGTTCATTTGTTGAGGAAATTCTAAATGTTAAATAATACATTAAAAAGTAGGGCTACTGGAAGAAAGTTTGATGAGGTAATTGAATACATTGACTAATTGAAAGCGAGAGCTGTGCCAGTTGAAAGCAGGCATCATTCCATCAGACTCGATCAGCAGCTGGATCTGCAAACAAGAAGGCACTGAATGCTGTCAACAATGACAAAGAAGGTGTGCAAAGCTGAAAAGGTGCTATTGGGTGAACAAAGGTTGCCTGTTGCTCTTCGGTCATCTTATAGAAGCATTCTGTTTTCATATTTCACTGAGGTTAAGTTACCATTTTTGGTTTGAAATGTGTCAGTGTGGCATGGAATTTAATTTTATCATTGGAAATACAGTATATCCTTTTAATATTATCCTGTTTTTTTTTTTTTCTTGATTTAATGCTAACACAGAGCAGTACTGTATGTAAAGCATTATTTTATACCTCAGAGCCCAATGGGATGTGACCAGCATTTCCTCTGCAGTCTGAGCAGTTACTGGAATTCATAAGCACATCTGTAAGGGATTACAATGGCATGTCTCCCCACCAAGTATTGGATGTCTGTTTGGTGGGAGAAAATTAGCTCTTTTGTTACAGGAAGTGAGAGTATTGATATTAACTGGCCTAGTTCCTACATACTGCTTAAGTCACAAAGAATGAACGCAAAAGATCACTATCGAAAATCTTAACAACTAAAATAGCTTTCAGTTCATAGCATATCTTATTAAACATTGTCCCCTTTAACTTTGAGAAAACTTATAGGAAAAGTCTTAATATTTGAGGCTACCCTCACATATTAAGAGTCCATGTAGCACCATTATTTTACTCTTAGTTCAGGGTGTTTCGCAATGAAGAGCAAATTATCAGACAGAGTATTATCAGTGTAAATCAGTTTCGACTGTCCACGATGGTTTTCTATTCAGTTGATCATTTACAAAATTAGTTACTATTGGAGGATAGGGGCAAGCTGGGGTGCTCTGTTAAAAGATGGACACCTTTTAAAGAGGTGCTTACGTAATTGTTTAAGAGCAGCAAGAACCGTAATGTACAGTGCCGTGAAAAAGTATTTGTCCTCTATCTGATTTTTTGCATTTTGGCATGTTTTTGATACTGAATGTTATCAGATCTTCAACCAAAATCTAATATTAAATAAAAGTGACCCTGAGTGAACGAATAACACAACATTTTGATACTTATTTAATTTATTTATTAAAGAAAGTTATATAACATCCAATGCCCCTGTGTGAAAAAGTAATCGCCTCCTTAGACTCAGTAACTGGTTATGCCACCTTTAGCAGCAATAACTGCAAGCAAATGCTTCCTGTAGTTATTGATCAGTCTCTCACAGCGCCGTGGAAGAATTTTGGCCCCCTCCTTCATGCAGAACTGCTTCAACTCGAGCATGCTCATTTCAGGTCCTGCCACAATATCGCAATGGGATTTAGGTCTGGACTTTGACTAGGCTATTCCAAAACTTTAAATTTCTTGTTCTTCAACCATTCTGATGTAGTCTTGCTTGTGTGTTCCGGATCACTGTCTTGCTTCATGATCCAGCTACGCTTCAGCTTCAGCTGACGCATGGATGGCCTGACATTCTCCTGTAGAATTCTCTGATACAAAGCAGAATTCATGGTTCCTTCAATGATGGCAAGTCGTCCAGGTCCTCATGCAACAAAGCATCCCCAAATCATGACACCAACACCACCATGCTTGACTGTTGGTATGAGGTTCTTATTGTGGAATGCAGTGTTTGGTTTTCGCCAGACATAACGGGGCCCATGTTGGCCAATAAGTTCCACTTTTGACTCATCTGTACATAGAACATTGTTCCAGAACTCTTGAGGATCATCCAGGTGCTTTTTGGCAAACTTGAGACAAGCATTCATGTTCTTCTTAGTGAGCAGTGGTTTTCGTCTTGCTACACTGCCGTGAATCCCATTTTTGCCAAGTGTCTTTCTGATGGTGGAGTCATGAACACTGACCTTAGTCAAAGCGTGAGATGCCTGCAGATCCCTGGATGTTGTTCTAGGGTTCTTTGTGACTTCCTGGGCGATTTTACGCCTTGCTCTTGGAGAGATTTTGGCAGGACAGCCACTCCTGGGAACAAATTTTATTCTGGAGGTCTTCAGGAATTTCTTTTTATTGTGGCATGATGTGCCTCTAGAACCTGTGTGAGACAACTTCACTCTGCTGGTAAGGGCCAAAGTTAGTCAGATTTATACTGGGCAGGGCTCAGCCAAATCAGGCCTGATTGTTAACCATAGTATTCAAACAGCTGACCCTAATTATCCCTTTAATTGGATTGAGTTAACTAGGGGGCAATAACTTTTTCAGACCTGAAGATTGCATGTTTGATTACCTTGCACACCAAACAAATGAAAGAAGCACCAAACTTTGGTGTCATTTTTTCTCTCAGACTCCCTCTATATACTACTACAACCCACAAAAAGATCTGACCAAATTCAATGGATTTCCATTACACGAGAGTAGATGTTAAAACTTCATGCTGATTTGAACTTGGTTCTAGCCAAGATAAGCACCAACTAAGACGTAGCTTTACAGTAAACTAATGTGATCCATATGTGTCTCCATCCATTTGCATTTCCTTCCATATAATGATGTCGATATCCTTCTGTCTGGTGTTAATGGCTGAAGTGTAATGCTGGCTCCAGGGATCAGCTTATTTGCCTCCCTGGCGCATCAGCACACACAACGGCTGCGATGCTGGCTCCGGGGATCAACCACAGTGCGGCCTCCCCAGCGCATCAGCATGACAACCATCTGGATTGAGCTAAGTAGGGTACATCTCTGGGGTCTTCAAGTGGGCACCTTCCATCCTCAGTGTTTCGTCGACTAGCCCACGACACCTCAAGAGGGCTCGACGGTGATTCTGGCGTCACAGCATCACCCCCCTCCGTCCCCCACTCAACTCAGCCCAGCTTACTTACTTGTACATCAGCATTTCTTTCTTTCTATTGTGCTTGAGATCCCCAGCCAGAATCTTTCTGTCTCAACAACAGCCAGTTGCTGCTCCTCTCTGCTGCTTCAGATAAGTTCTTCACTGTGCGACGCAACTCTTGGCCACTGAATCTGACGTCTCTGAGAAACTGGGTTGTAGAGTGTGCCACAAATCCTCGACAACTCACTTCCACTGGGTAAACCCGGAGTCTCCATCCTCGCTGTTCCGCTTCAGTGGCTAGTTGAGCATACCGCAATTCCTCCTCTCGTACACCTCATCTACAGCATCCTCCCATGGCACTGTTAACTCTACCAGGTGAACAAGGCATGCTGATCCAGACCACAAGACAATATCTGGTCAAAGGTTAGTGGTGGCAATCTCAGGTGGAAAAATAAGCCGTTGACCAACATCTGCCAGCATTTTCCAGTCTCTAGCAGCTTCCAGTTGTCCTGCGTGAGGATTGGTTTTAACACCTTTTCTTGGTGGTTGCTCTCCTGGGCGGAGGAATGTTGTCTTTTGTGTGTAATGTTTTGATGGAACAGGTGGCAACTTATTGGTCAGGTTACGCTTGTCTTCCAATGCTAAGGCCAAACATCGCAGCACCTGGTCATGGCGCCAAGTAAACCGTCCTTGGCTAAGAGCCACCTTACATCCTGTCAAAATGTGCCTTAATGTTGCAGGTGATGAACACAAAGGACATGAGGGATACTCACCCACCCAGCGGTTTAGGTTCTGTGGTGATGGGAGAACATCATATGTTGATCTGATGAGGAAACTGATCCTGCTCTGTTCCATTGACCATAGGTCTTGCCAACCAATCTTGCGTTGTTCCACACTCTCCCATCTCATCCATTCTCCCTGCTTGGCCTGGGAAATGGCCTTTACACACCTCATCCTCTCCTCCTGCTTTTGCATCTCGTTGACTGTCAGCTTCCTCCTTTGAGCTGGGGTTGCGCTGTGTCATGTAGGAGGAGCTGAACTGAGACCAAGACCTCCTCTTCCATGCTGAACTTGCCCCATGATATCACCAATTCGAAGGGCAGCCTTTGCATCTTCCACAGCTTTCTTTGCTGCCCACTTTCTTCCAGTTTTCAACACAGGTGCTGCCTCCCTTACGCATTTGTCGCATGACTCTACTAATGTCATTTCCAGTCTGACCTTGGCGCACTTAAATTCCTCGGTTAGAGCGGAGATTGGTAGCTGCAGTATTCCTTTACCATAAAGTCCCACTCTGCTGAGGCAGCGTGGAACTCCCAACCATTTCCTGATGTATGAACTGATTAAAGCTTCCAGCTTCTCTACTGTTGTCAAAAAAACCTCGTACACAGTCAGTGGCCACAGCAACCTCGTCAGTAGACCACACTGAAAGCACCAGAGTTTTAGTTTGCCTGGTAGAGCACAGCTGTCTATGCTCTTCAACCCTTCCACTGCTTGTTGTCTAACTTCTCCCACACGAACTGTGTCCTTTAGATCCCCGTCGTACCATCTCCCAAGACTCTTCACTGGCTTCTCAGAGACTGTTGGTATTGCCTCACCATTAATGAAGAATGTTTTATCTACTACTTTGTCTTTAATTATAGAGATGCTCCTTGATTTAGTGGGCTTGAATTGCATTCGTGCCCATTCAATGTTATTGGTTAATTTGCCCAATAACCGATTAGTGCAGGCTACTGTTGTAGTCATGGTTGTCATGTCATCCATGTATGCTCGAATTGGTGGTAGTCGCATTCCAGAAGCCAAGTGCTCTCCTCCCACTACCCATTTTGATGCCCTAATGATTACTTCCATTGCCATGGTAAAAGCCAGTGGAGAAATGGTGCATCCTGCCATTATTCCAACCTCTAGGCATTGCCATGTAGTGCTGAATTCTGAAGTTGAAAAACTAAATTGCAAATCTCCAAATTAGGCTTTCACTAAATTTGTTATTGTCATCGGTACACTGAAAAAATCAAATGCTGCCCAAAGACGTTCATGTTGCACTGAACCATATGCATTAGCCAAATCCAGGAATGTCACATGGAGCTCCTTCCTCTCCTTTTTAGCTGATTGAATTTGTCTCCAGATCACATTGATGTGTTCTAAGCATCCTGGGAAACCTGGAATGCCCGCTTTTTGTATTGAAGTGTCAATGAAGCAGTTCTTTAATAGGTAAGTTGACAATCTCTGAGCAATAATGCTGAAGAAAATCTTGCCTTCTACGTTTAATAGGGAAATAGGACGAAACTGACTGATGCTTGTAGAATCTTTTTCTTTAGGTATAAAGACTCCACCTGCTTGGCGCCATGCTCTTGGTACAATCTGTTTTTCCCATGACACTTTCATCAATTTCCACGGAATTTGTAGTTTGAATTTGAAGCACTATTGTACACTCTGTACGGAACTCTATTAGGCCCTGGTGATGATGCTCTACTTCTTTCCACTTAGGTGCACAGTCCTCCATTTGGTATTCTGGTGGATTGATAGGTGGGATGTCTGAAGGAATTGCCATAGGCTCCTGCCTTTTTGAATCTGTATGTGTTTCCTCCAAATATCTCTTCAGCTCAACCTTAGATGCTTTTAGTGTGCCATTCTTCTCACTGGTGAATAACTTCTTTACAAATTTGAATGGGTCTTTATAAAAGTTAGCTCTCACACGCTCCTTCTTTTTGTAGCATTTCCATAGGCACTCAGCTCTGTGCAATGTTGCAAGCTTATCTTTTATGACCCTTTGTAAGAGATTGAGTCCCTCCTTCTGACTTTGTTCTGCTCTTCTCCATTGCTTCCTCAGCTGTCTCCTTTCTCTAACTAAGCGTTCAATATCCTGCTGCCGTCTAGGCTTTCCAGGAATAGTTTGTACTTTTTTCTTCCTTTTTTCAACTCCAAACCTCTCACTTCCATATGCGTAGATGATGTCCCCAAATTTATCCAGCTTCTTTTCAACTGTTCCACTTAACCTTTCCAATGCAAAGCAGAGATCTGTATTTACTGTGTCCCATGCAGTTTTTTCACAAGCTCTTGGCCATTTAACTCCAGGCTTGTGCCCGTTGAGGTTCTTTTCTCTCTTACACTGGTTCATCTGACCGGGTTCACAAGGATCATTAGGTTCATCACTAACTGTGTCCATGCAAGTCCTCCTCACATCTATGACAGGGGTGCTGATATCCTGCGAACTGTGGTTTGCTTCCTGTCGCTGGATTTCATTCGACTGATTTGACTGACTTCGTAAGAAGTACTGATCAATGCGAGGCCCTTGTCCCTTCTCCCTCAAGCATTTCATTCTCCCTTGATGAATCTTCAAAAAGTTTGCAAAAATGCAGATAATCAGGCAGGGGGCAAATACTTTTTCACGGCACTGTATAAACCGTTGATTTCAAGACAATGAAAAATAGATCTAATCAAAACTTTGTCATGGAATTTTTGTTTCTTTTAGTATTTCTATATTTAGCACTATTGCGTGTTTAATTGCTCTGGTTAATGTGTAAAGCACAACCAGACTTCAATTTAACATGCTCAGCTCAAACTCTGATAATCATTGAGCTTAATTTTTAACAATGTATCTTTAATTAGACAGTCTGTTTGATTAAACATGCCTGGATTAAAAGGGAGCAGTTTATGAGGTGACATCACCCTAAAACCAGTCCCTTACCTAACTTGTAAATGTTCCTAATGCAATTAATACTGTATCAGAACATAATATCCTGTATTGCACTGTATTGTTTTCTACTGTATTGTACTCCCTAGTCTCACAAGGTTGCGTATACATGGAATCAGTAAAGCACTTGTTTTTTCTAATCAGCAAATGGTCGCCCATGCTTAAAAATGCCCCTTTAGGTATCTGGTTAAATTAACTGCCTTTTAGGGAGAGCAATTGTTTTTGTGTAGCAGATATTGCATGAGATAATGAAAAATAATAAATGAAGAAATCAACAACAAAAAAACAGTACAAGCTTATTTTTAACACAAAAAGAAATATAATAATGATGCCCCATCTTCAGGCATTGATTGTATGCTCAGTGCAGTCAGATAGGTAATAATGTACTGTAATTGCACAAAGTCCTGTGAATCCACAGTAAATGCAATGTCAATTCAACGCATTTGTGTATTATATAGTGTGACTTGTGCTCCTGCAACTTTGGGCCATCTATAAGCCTCAGTATGTTCACATATGTACCTCATGCTGTGAGATAACAAATGTTTGCAGTATATCCTGTTTGAAACATAACAGAAACCATATCCTTCCTTACTATAACCTAGTGATGAAAAACTCATTTTAAGGCTCTCACGATACAGCATAATGTCCGCTCATGGCTTATTATTTTTTTGGCTACTAACCAGCCAAGGAAATCCAATAACCACTGCAGAACTTTTCAGCAAAATACCTTGACGGACCACTTCCAATGCGAGGCCATCTGCGAATCCTTCTCTCTCCGACAATTAGTCTGCTGTTAAAATATGGTGTACATGTTTGCGGGAGGGTGATGGATGGTAAGAGGGGTAAAAATCTGGCCTCCCGATAGGTGGAGGCACTTAAGAGAGCATCCTGCTCGACTTCACCAAGATGGAGCATGCCTTAAGCATAGGGTCCGTATGTGGCGGCCATCTCGGTTGTTTCAAGTTACACTAATATCAAAGCCAGGTTAGGTCACAAGCACAACTGAGTAGCAGTTGGCTATGACGGATTGATAGAGACGTGGCCAGGGATACATTCCTGGCTGGAGATGGTCTGGTTGCATACAATGCAGAGTAGTAAGACAGAGATAGCTAAGCCTGTTGTTATGTCTCACAGGTGTTTTGAAGCCGCAGAGCCGAGCAGGGGCTTGCTGGAGACTGGGAAAATGTGAAGAGGGCGAGTAGACAACAATTTTAATCGGTGAATGACCGCATTACCCCATGAAAACAGCACAAGAGGACTGGGAATTAAAAACAACAGGGATTGTTGTTATTGTAAATATTTGTAAATAGTGAGTGTGTGTGTGTGACATAAACGAAGGGAATGATGGATCCTTCACAGTTTTTAGAGTATTTTACAGCAGCAGGAGCACCGCAGAGATGTGGTGAAAAGCTAGCCGAAAAGCTGTCACTCACGGCAGCTGCAAACCTGGGCTCACCAACCAAGTAAACAATATTTTTTGCAGTTTATTGTATACCCAGTTTAATTCACCATTCCTGAATGATCAAAAATAAAATTATATTTAAGATTCTTTAATATTTACTTAATTGACATTATTGTTATTCATTAAATTCACTTGCAGTTTGAACCTTAACACCGTTTATTGTCTTTTTTTATAACATACTAATATCCATGTATTATAAAAAATAATAGACGGGCTTCAGTTTGGTAAAGGAAAATAATTCCATCTTTTGGGTTTTTGTGACAGTTTTAACGATCGCGTAGTTTATGACGTCACATAAACCCTGGATGGAATTATTTTCCTGTAACTCACTGAAGCCCTTCTATTATTATTCTCTCTCTCTCTCTCTCTCTCTCTCTCTCTCTCTCTCTCTCTCTCTCTCTCTCTCCGTTTAAAGCTATTCCTGAGTACAATCTTTATTTGTTTGATTTATAAGAAGTTAATACATTGTGTTGAGGGTGACATTCACACAGTTTGAGCAGCCAGAGCTTCACTTCGCGGTCCTCTCACCCAAACTTACAAGATGTCTATCAGACACCCTACACACGACATATAAAAGTACAATACTGAACATTGAAAATAAAAGTGTGTTACAGCTGCAGGCATGTGTGTCCCTATGTGAAATTAATGAATTAGCCTATTTTTAACCATTTTGTCTTTAAAGAACACTGTGATGTACATACTAGCTGAAATAGTTAATTAATAAACTATCACTAGGACTGACAAAATAATGAAGGAATTTAATTGAAAATAGAAAAAAGAAAAAGAGAAGAAATACAAATATGGAATGCTAGTTACACAGTTAAAATGAAATACAGAAACAGAAAAAACAAATCAACGAATCAAACGCTCCCCCTTCTCAGTTGTCCCTCCCATTCAATGTGATGTACTGTCCCGGGGCACGTAGGTGTGGAAAATGGTCGAACTTTTCTCAGCCCACCGCCTCCTTTCTCTGTGTAAGCTCACGTGCTAGAGGCTTGATTTACCCCACTGACAAGCAGCAACCACAAAACGTCAGATCATATCTTCTCGTTTCACATTCACGACTCGGACCGACCTAGGCGATGTTTAATGAGAAAGGAGGTCTTTCATATCTATCCCACTTTTTGTAATCAGCTTCGACCCCGGCAGCATTTCACATGAATTAGTCACTTTAAATTAGTTTTCCACCAGGTTGAGATGACACACAATTGGACATGTAACTCTGGAAAAACAGCAACAAACAGTTTTGATAAGACTGCAGCACAATTAAGGAATCAGTGAAGTGTTTTTTTCACTTACAGTGAAGCTACGGTACAGTATAAGACTGCTGCTGCTACCAGTCCGCTGAGAGAAAAAAAGCTTGGAAAGGATTTGTAAAACTTTTTACCACAAACCTGAAGTGCTGAGAGTTCCACAGGATGGGGACCCAGTGGGTGTTGAAGTGCTTGCTTGGATGTATTGCCTTATCGGGAATCGTGGTGGAAAAAATATCAGGGCAAGATCATGGAAAAAATGAAAAGGGCAAATTCAAACCAGACGAAGAGAAAGAAATGACACCCAACAGAGTGAGAAGAAGAGGACAGCAGGATGTTCTTAGAGGGTAAAAAAAAAAAATAATAAAAATAAAACACACACCTGGACTTTTTAAAATGATTTTCTTTTCTATGCCTTAATGTACGCTGCATATCGTACTGTAATGATAGGCATCATCTAGCTGTATTCTTTTAAGCTACATAATGTGAAGTTTGTTTTTATCTTTTGAAGTGTATTTTTGCTAGGCTACTGCAGAAAATAAAAATATGGGTATTTTTCGGTGTATGAGGTTTTTTGTTAATAGTATAGGTATTTTTCGGTATGATGTTTTTTGTTAATAGTATAGGTATTTTTCGGTGTAAGAGGGTTTTTTTTTTTTTTTTTTTAGTGCATTTTGCTAATACAATGGGGAAAAACAAAATGCTAAAAGGTGATTGACACTTGCATTGTAGTCCGTTTTCTTTCCTAAATTCTCAGATTGGCAAAAGGGTATGTTGTGGTCCGTACATGCACCCATAAAGTCTTACCTGTATTCAGAGTTTTTATCAAGCTAAACTGAAAAATGCAGTTAGTTATCAAATACGCGTGTTTTCTTTGGGTGTCATTACCAGGGTTTGTTGCTTTTCAGTGAGGTAAGAAGATGCTGTTTTACCTTAAAAGTTAAGAGCATTATCCCTCACAATATAACTGTATAGTAGTCTAAATGTAATATATTCTACTTAATCTAAAGAATATGAAAATTAGTTGAAATGATGGGAATATTACTGTACCCTGTTCTCCCAAGCATTATTATTATTATTATTATTATTATTATTATTTATTATTATTATTTTATATGCCTATTTTTTGTATCAGTTTAGTAATTGGTATTTATCTTATCACAGCCCTAATGTGTGCGGATCTCGATTCAATTCCTATTGCTGCCCTGGATGGAAAACTTTACCAGGAGGAAACCAGTGCATTGTTCGTAAGTGCAATCTGCTCTATCTAAAGTAGCTATTGAGAATATATATAATATATATACACACACACACACCACACACACACACACACACACACACACACACACACACACACACATTTGAATGTAGTTTAGTAGGGAACGAAAACTCATGCTTGTATGGGTTTTGTGTTTGCTTGGGCTTACCACATTATAATGGTTGTAAAAGTTGTATCCTTGACATGTTCATTTTTCATAGCCTAAAGTGTGAATGTATGTGGTATTTATGACCATGAGTAATTAAATTCTAAGCCTATGTTGGGAACATACAGTACATTATCTTTACAGTACACATCAATAAGTATTGGAACACCCTGGATTTAAAATTAATCTGGTAAGATACTATAGTGCCCGATATCATTGTCAAGTTAATGGTGGATGTCTAAGGTACATAGTACAACTAATCTATGTACTGTGTAGTGTGCCTTACTTTGGTTGGTTAAGGTTTTTGAAGTCTGTACCATAATTACCATATTTTGCTATTCTTGATTGTTCTTTAACATTTGTTTCCTATTCATACACAATTCTTTACTAACGTTTATTCTTTCTTACTAGTCAACCTAGACTAGATCTCTTGGTATATAGACTATATTAATGGCATGGCAAAGCTTTTGAGTTTGCTTCAAGGACAGCTTACACAAAGTGTTTGCATCTTAATTGCACAGTGCACTGGAGTATGGTCATGGAATGTATGCTGTATGTGTTATGCTATGGTTATGCTCGCTGCATTCATTTATTTGGATTTTCCCATTGGTGGTATTAAGCAAGTTTAAACTATACCAGTACATGTTCTCATACATTGCTTACTGTCTATAAAGCTGATCATGCAGCACGCTCAGCACTCGCTGTGCCTGCCAGGAAGTCACAAATAGATCCTACATTTCTTGGGTTGGACCTTCAGTTGGTACTAATTTTTTCCCTTTGATATTTCAGCCATTTGCCGAAGCAGCTGTGGTGATGGATTTTGTTCACGTCCCAACATGTGTACTTGTTCAAGTGGACAAATATCGCCAACTTGTGGATCAAAATCCAGTAAGTGTTCAACCACTTCAAAAGTGTTCAAAATATTTCTTATAAATTATTGATTCACATACAAGTAGATCACTGTAATATATAGTTTTTTTTTAATAGTGTCTTTAAATATTTAAAATATTATGTTAAACTTTCATTATGTTATGCTGTGTATAATCAAAAAAATAAGCGGTTATTGCATAAATTATTTTGTATTTGTCTAAAATAATATTTAGCCCTATAGCTATTATGTGTTATTGTGTGGCATTTATTTAAAGTGATGTTGTCCATAGATTATGTAATTAAAAAACAAACAAATATATATTTTTGTTCATGATGAAATGTCTGATAGTCTCCAAGGATTTTGTTTAATGTCTAATAATTCTGATTTGTACTTCATATTTTATTGAATAGATTACCTTTGGGGGTGATCTTTAAAAAGAATGTCAAATACCTTGCTTTCATGCCCTGTTTCAGAGTAACCATAATTCAATACATTTAAGTGCCAAACTTTCTTTGTTTGAAAGTGAAGAGAGTCTGATATCCTTTTTAACAATCCTTATTACAGGTAGTTGTATGTGCCTTATATTGTATAAGAACAACTTAGTTATGGTATGAAATAAAATAATTGGCCTCCTGTCTTAATCTGGAATTGTTTACTGAAACCAAGTCGAGCAGACCTACTAAATGGCTGTTCTTTTATTTGCAGTCCAGCAGTGCAACATCAGGTGTATGAATGGTGGATCATGTGCAGAGGACCATTGCCAGTGCCAGAAAGGTTACACAGGAACTTACTGCGGACAGCGTAAGTACTCTTTCACTCAATTGCCGATTAAACTGTCCGACCTTTACAATAAAACTCATTACTTGCGTAAGGCTTGAATGCGTATATGGTAGGCCTATTAGGCAGAAAATTGAAATGTCCATAAATTTATCAGCTTTAATTTTATCAGCAACGATACCAGAAACTAACTATAAAGGGTATTTACTTAATTTTTGTTTTTTTTAAACCAAATACAATTCTAAAGCAGTTGAACTTTGTTTATTTCTGGTTTGGAAACTTTACTGGGTGCTTTTTTCAATTCTTAAAAAAAAAAAAAAAATGAGTAAAGGGCTTTGATAATCTATATACATTTTATACCACTCTTCTCTGATCTCCAGTGTAGTGTGTACTATGTATGTCAAGAGAGCTGACATCTCTAGGGGTGATGGGTTATTTGGCACTGGCAGTGGAGTACTTTGAAGTCCTACCCTGGTCCTGGTTTGGAAGCTAGCCCAGGGGATAGAGTGTGTTTGAGGGAGAGAGGCAGCTCTCGTCACTGAGAACTAGTACTTTGCTAAAAAGCAGATATTTATTTTGTCAGGTAGACTGCTCAGGGACCTCGGTTTCACCTTTGAAATATGCAGTACTGTAACAGTTTCAAGAATAGAGCTTAGTCTGTGCTTCCTGATACCATTATCATCCATTGTAAACGTATGAGGTCTGTAAGCAAATTCTCCTAATAATGTTATTGTTGATGGTAAAAATAAATAAATAAATAAGTGAATAGCATTGCAAGTGTAAAGTCTTGTAAGCCATGTATTTAGAGCTGTGGACTGTAAGACGGAAATGATTCTGGGTTTCAGTCCTATCCCAGCTACAGATTCTCTGTTTAGACATTGGGCAAAATGTGTTATGTGCCACTTTTGGATGTTTAAAAATCTTTATGGCATGACACATTTCTCAGTTGAAAGGTCTGCGTTTGCACAATGAAAACAGCTTAATATGGTGCATTGATAACACTTCCAGTCCTTACAAACCAAATGCTCAAACAGTTTAAATTCCTTCTTGAAACCTACTGCATTGGTTTAGTTTTGTTTTAATGAGAATTGCAGTCTCCTGGTTGATTGTAATGAGAACTGGAGTCACCCTAATTCCATTGAGTTGAATGAAAGCGCCAAGATAAATAATCTGGCCGGCATCTGATTTGGAGCACATTATATAGACAATTATAAGCCAGGGAAATTGATACACTTTATATAAAACATTTCACAAATTGTACATGGAAAAATAACTTGAGTTTGGACCACAGCTGTTCACTTTTCTTTTTCTTTTTATCAACTAACTATAATCTGTGCTTGAATTTCAGCTGTGTGTGAGAATGGCTGCCAGAATGGAGGGCGTTGTATTGGACCAAACCGGTGTGCTTGTGTGTATGGATTTACAGGACCACAGTGCGAACGAGGTAAGATAAAACAGTGGAAAGCATTACTCATTCCCTATGTAGGAGTTCTGCTTTAGTTCAAGTTGGGTTGGCAGTTTCCAAACAAATCTGCATTTTCGCCTTATCTAAATGGAGACTGTGACTGTAGTGTGTAGACACATTGTTGAAGAATAACTGCAATAAAAAATACTTTCAAAGCTGTCATTAAATAGGAGATCCAACTTTGACTGATTTTTATATCTCAGCTCTGTGGTGGAAGTGAATCCATTATTTCCAGCAACTCAGTTTGACAGTGCTGAAAAGATAAAAATTTACAATCAATACTGCTGTTTGTTTGGTACAGAAGTTGCTGTTTACAAAAAATCAAAAACACGTCCCATAAAGTTGTCATCGTGGTGTAGTGCCACCATGCCAGGATGGCACTGATTTGATGTGACAGTCTTTAAATTGGTCTGGAAGCAATCTCAAATTGATTACTGCCTCTTATTCCCTTAAGGAAGATGTGGGTAGAAGCCACATGCATTCTATTCTGTTCTTTTGGTCTAATCCCTATACATGGCAGATGATCACTTTTGAAGAATTCTGAGGTTGCTATAAAATAATGCTGTAGGCAGTGGTCCAAATAATGCATATCTGCAGTTTTACATGTTAAAAAATCTGAAATATGCACTAAATTAAAAATGCACAAAGCAATTTTGCTGCACAGTTGGTTTGCCTCCCCTAGGGCCTCAGTTAATAATTACAGAATATAATGTCTTCAGTTACGAGGAAACTGTATACAAGTAAAAACAACCCAACAAACATTATCCAATGTCTGGCTAGCCCTGTTGTCTTTGCAGCCAGTCACAGTAAGAATAAGAAAAATTTAAAGCTTCACAGGTTGAAGCGTAAACACCCCAGTCCAGCTACAAATCCAACTTGAACCATCGAACCATCGACTAAAAAAGGTGCCTATAATATTAAACAAACTGATTTCTAACTCATTAATGCATTTCTTTATCGTCTGTATCCATATGGCTTTATATTGAAGTTTTAACATGTTCACTGAGTTTAAGAATTTAATGTTAAAATACAAGTAATGCAATTAATTTGCAGAGTCAGTGTGATATCTTGAAAAAAAAAACGCGCTGATCCGATAAAGAACATTGTAGAACACATGCGTGGTTGTACAGTAGTTGCAGTTAAAATGGGATGCCTACACCATTACCATTAAATATTGTATTGTATTTATTGAGATTAGTCATGACTTCAAGGTAATGTTGCATTTTACCCCATGAAAATACATTTTACTGTCAGTGTTAAAATTAAATGGTAAGTTACTCCCAGACCCAAAACCTTACCTGGAGAGCTGGCTGTCAAGGTTATATGGGATTGCTTTTACTGATATACATTTCCAATAGTTTTGTTCTGTAAAATGAATCAGAGGGTAAAAATGTAAAGAAACAGATGTCACAAATGGTATGCAGCATGCATACATTAAAAGTCACTTGAGGTTTGGGTCAAGTAGTGCACATTGATTTAGGAATCTAGACTGTTCAAGGTTCCAAACAAAACAGATGATAGATAAATTCACTCTGGTGGAGCAAGCCAGGCATATTTGAGCAAACTTATTAGTAAGGTCCCTAATTATAATCAAGCTCTACATGTTAAGATGAATCTAATGTGTTGCATGCCTAGTTTTTTGGCATGTGTAAGTTTTCACTTGAAGGGTATAGCTGTGAGAGATCACCTTCTCTTAAAAGTGGATAGATGCAGCACAGTTGAGGAACAGCTGGTACTGGTTTCTGTTTAAGTGTATGCCTACTGAGTGAAGTCCCATGAATTGATAATATGAACGGTGAGCAAAGGATAAGTGTTTTCAGCAGTTAAACACAGAACAGATCATTTGATTATAGTGCTGGGACAAACACAGAATTATCATGTTTGGATATATTCGCTCATAATTTAAATATTCGTTCGGATAGTCGTTAGTTTTCAAAAAGTAATAAAAGCCATGTTCTCATGTATTACATTCCACATAACAGAAAGTCATAACAAAAAATATATAATGTATACAATCTATATAAAAATCACTACACAACATTTCCAGCATGTTGGGCATTATTTAAGGGTGAGGCATTTCAGAATGCCGTGCTTGCCTTTTTTTGTCCCATGACATTCTGACTCGCTCTAAAGCAGCACAACACGTTTTTGACCCAGATGGCCTTCCATAGAGATCACTATTCGTGCCAGCGCATAATCTGGTTTGTTTACTTTTTTCTGTCTAAAACTTTTAAATAGAGACTCAAGAGTTGCTGTGTTGATGCTGTGTTTTTCATATACAGTTGTAGGCAAAGGTTTACTTATCCCAATGGCTTTTTCTTGTAGAGCCCCTAAATTATGGAATGCTCTGCCTTCTTTTGCCTGGGAAGCTGGGACTATTACAGTTTTCATAAAACAATAGTTGAAATTGGGATACTCAAATGCTTGGAAATCTTCTTGTATTCTTCTCCGGCTTTATGACAATAAATAATTTTCTGCCTGTCGTCTTCAGGTATCTCTTTGCTGGTAATGACAGCAATCATCCTATGCATAACTCTTGTATACGCTCTAAGAATGTTCACCTACAATCCAGCATTTTCTTGATTTTTCTAGAATTAGGTTCTGTATTATCATATTGAAATTTATAGCACCTTCTAGACAATACTATCATAGCATCAAAGGGTATGATTACTTTAGGTTTAGCATTTTTTGAGTTTTGCGAAAATAATTATGAAATAAATAATTCTAGACATCTATTTCTTGAAACTGTTTTCCTTACCCACAAAAAGCAAACTTCTACTTCAAAAGATTTTTATAAAATTTGTTGTTTTCGAGAAATTTATAGAAATTATAAATTTCCATTGAGGTATGTAAATGTTTGACTACATCTGTGTATATTAATCTCACATATCACACAGAGCTCTTTTTCATTTGCCGTTTTTTAAACTGTCACGCAACTTCTGGTGGGGTGGTAAATAAGGGCAAGGTAATTTTGTCATTTCTAGCGACTATGAACATCTGATTTTTGTATCCGAAAACATGTAAAAAAAAATATTTGTTCGAATATTCGGGTATTTGTCCCAGCACTATTTTATTATGTATTTCATAATGCTGTTTCCATCCCATATCTGTCATATCAATGCACACAATGTCAAATAAACATTAATTTGCATCTCACATAAATCCAATTTCGACAATATAATGGATTACAAATGTATTGGAAAGGATTTACAATTGATTAGACTTTCTGTAGTAGACAAGTCCATTGTTAAAGGTATAAGCAGTAGCTCTAGCTTGCCCAGATTATTGCTGGCTAAGGTTCAAGCACATGGTATACAGGGGCGGCTCCACGCTTGGGCCTGAAGGGCCTGGGCCCACCCATTTTGCTCATGGGCCCACCCAGTTATGGAGCGATTGACAATTAAAAATCATGAATTGTCGAAGGAACATTCAAAGCAAATCCGGAATAAGGTTCTTCAAAAGCACCAATTGGGTAGGATATAAGAACATTTCCAAGGCATTGAATATCCCCCGGAGCACAGTAAAGTCCATTATTAAGAAATGGAGAGAATATGGCACAACTCTGACTCTGACTAGAACAGGCCGTCCTCAAAAACTGAGTATCCAGGCGAGAAAGGCACTAGTCAGGGAGGCCACCAAGAGGCCTATGGCAATTCCAAAGGAGTTACAGTCTTCCCCGGCTGAGCTGGGAGAATCTGTGCATACGGCAACAATAGCCCGGGTACTTCACAAAACTGGTCTTTATGGGAGAGTGGCAAAAAGAAAGCCATTGTTGAAAAAAACTCACATCAAATCTCAGCTAGAGGTTGCCAGAAGGCATGTGGAAGACTCTGAGACTAAGTGGCAGAACACTGGAGTGGCTTAAAAACAAAAAGGTCAATGTCCTGGAGTGGCCCAGTCAAAGCCTGGACCTCAATCCAATTGAGAATATGTGGAAAGAGTTGAAAATTGCTGTTCACCAAAGGTCCCCATCCAACTTGACGGAGCTTGAGCAATTTTGCAAAGAAGAATGGGCAAAAATTGCAGTGTCCAGATCTGCAAAGCTGGTAGAGACTTATCTAAATAGACACATGGCTGTAATTGCTGCCAAAGGTGCCTCTACCAAATATTGACTCAAGGGGGTGAATACTTATGCAATCAATTATTTTCTGTTTTGTATTTGTAATTAATTTAAAACAATTTGTAGATTTTATTTTGCTCTTTGACATTATGGACTTTTTTTGTGTTGATCAGTGGCAAAAACTAATTAAATCCCTTTGATTCCATGTTGTAACACAATAAAATGTGGAAAAGTCTAAGGGGGGTGAATACTTTTGAGAACCACTGTATATTTTTTAATTGGTTCCTTGTTAAATCCAAAGATGCATTCAATCAGTTGAGTCTTTCAAAATGAAGGATTTTGAGAGTTTATGGTTTTGAAAAAATAAAAGAAAAATACAGATATTTGCAGACAGACTTATTTTATACATGAGAGGAACACATGACTGAGGAACAGGGAATAAAAAAAAGAAATCCTAAGATATTTGAGACAAACGTTTTTTGTATGAGCGAGAAAGCAAGCCAAGACGTTTCTCTCGAGCGATGAAGTCATGGCATAAGTGGAAACTGTAAAGCACATTTACCATAGTGCAATCCACATGTCTTTTTGCACAATTTGGTATCACAATTATTGCATTATTGTTCAGATCATTGCCGGTAATGTTTTATCTGTTTTATTGATTACTGAGGTGTCAAAGAGAAATGTTTTTTAAAAAGTATTATTATTATTATTATTATTATTATTATTTCTAGGTAGTTTGCATACTGCTTTTTGCTGACCACCGTAATTGTCTTAAAGCTGTTTGTTATTTTCTCACTAATGTAGAACACATGTAATTTTCCTTCGGATTGGCCTCCCAGACACTGTGCTACGATAAAAAAAAAAAAAAAAAGTGACTGCATGGCTGGCTATCGAGCTCCTACCAGACTCATTTCCGGGCTGGAGACAGCAGACTGTGCAGTAACTAATGACTGGCAGCACTGCTGAGTTACAAAGGAAGCAGGGCTTGGTTACGAGTTCTGACTCCACTTAATTTCTCCGTCTTTCTTTGTGTGCGCACAATGTCAAGGAAAGTTGTTCTCGTTGTAAAACATGTGACAGCTTTAATCCTGAAATGAAGTATCTTGTTGGTTTGTCTTCAGTTTTTTTTTTTTTTTTTTTTGCTAGTTCAGTTCCAGAGATTAGATTAGAAGTGATTTCCCAATGGTATAGAAGCCAGGGTGGTGGTGTGTCTAGAAAGGCATCTCTATAGATCATTTGTAACATGGCAAGCTACTGAGTAGTTCCATGAATTAGAGAAGCGTAGTGAAAACAGTAGACTTGAACTCAAGGGCTAGTTGACTGTACTTAATACAAACACAGATCCCTGTGTATCGTATTGGAGTTACTGATTCTTGTTTTCTATATGGGTATCTTTGTAGATTGTGTTGCAAATCTGCATGGGTTTAAGGCAATGTACTGTACCGGTTAGGTGGCAATATCTACAGTATGCAGCAAGAGGTAAGACGAAACTCAAAGTGACACACCACAGTGTAGTTTTCCTGTCAGATTTTCATTCAGTAATATATCTCCAATAGGGAATTAAATTGACTTTAAAAAAATATGAGAACTATTAGAAAATATTATGTGAGATTTAATTTAGTATTGGGGAATGTCTGTACTAGACAAGAGTATGATTTACAATTAAACCCAAGCACAGTAAATAATAATTCATGCTCAACACTTAACACTAATTAATAATGAATGAGCAGTATTGTATCTGTAAATTGATGCTTACCTCAGACGACATACATATATTTAGTTCATACATTGCTGTATTTGAATTACTGACACATTTATAAAGTGTAATCTGTGTGAGTATTTTGATGTTGTAGTCTGGTTCTGTGGGTTTAACATATATTTTATTGCTAGGCTTACTTAGCTTATGTTTCTTTCACCACTCATCTCTAAATTCCTGCATGATACAGAAATTGCTCAGAGAATGCAGTCTTGCGGTTATCTAAAACTTGTACAAATAATCTGCCAAGTAAATCTTCAGTAATGTTTACCAGCTGACCCCAATGATAACCTGCATGGTAATGACACATTCTTCTTCTGTAAATAACCTTATCTGGAGTTAATCATACATATCATACTAAATGTAGAGGCTACTGTTAAACGTTCAGCTGTGTTGATGAGTTGCATCTCCTTAACAAATTGAAGTTTTTGTCCAATCCGAAATTAATTTGACAGCTCTTTAGTTAACACTATTTCAGGTATTATCACCATATATATAACTAAGTCGTGACATTTCTAACAGTAACAGCGGGGGGAATTGCCTATAGTTTGAAAAATTGTCTACTTAAATAGAGATCCAAAATGATTAAGCTAACAATCTTGAAGTCAATGGGCCCTATCTTTTCAGAAAAGTTTTTCTCAAAATTAGGCTCTTTGATTTTTGTAAATTATACTACAACTTCCTGATAGCTGTGGCTCGGCTCACAACACCTGAATAACATTTCAAAATCTGCCACGTATTGAACCCAAATAAAACAGTGTGCAGGCTGGGTTAGAATACTGTCTCCTGCACTTGTGCCTGCTACCATCTGTTTTTATAGTTAAACTGTATGACTGTGCCAAATAAAAAGGAATATTTGCGCTAAAGATGGGATTGTGCGATTGTTAGGAAGGAAATCCAAGTTCTGAACAGTAAAGAACTCTGCTAATGAAAGAATTCTTCACGTGATGTGTTGGTGTGTATAGTTTAAAGGCAAAATCTGAGCCATGCATTCTTATTTTGATCCAGAGAAAAAATTGCTGCGATATTGGGGAAAGAACCTGGTTTTGTTTTTAGTCTACTGTTTTGTTTTTTTTTGGGGGGGGAGGAGGGGGGGGGATTTTTATCTGCTTGAATTCAATTGTTTAATAATAATTAAAAAAAAAGATAAATTATCTAAACAATTGAAATAGCACTTTTGCTTTAATTATGAAGATGGTGTTTGAGAAGCTAAAAGGATTCAGCAAACTTTGATTTTTGACAGGTTTTAGTTATTTTGCAAATGTGCAAGCTAATAAGAGCCAATAATGTTTTTGTATGAATCCATGTTTAATAGTTTGTCTAAATATGTGCTGTTAAACAGTTCCCTGTAGTTATTCTTCAAATCTTTTAAATACAGAGGAAGTGTGGGATCTAAGAAAAGCTAAACATCTTCTCTAAAACAGAATTTTGATGGACACTTTCTTGTTGGAAATTTCTTAAAGAAGGACAATTTAAACAAACATGCAGCCTGGACAAGGAACCATATGAGTGCCTTATACACATTTCAATCAGATCTGGAATGTACTGTATAGTAAGGCAGTCTTTCATTTCCTTAAGAACATGGAACAGCAATTTGTAAGTTTTCTTTTAAGTTGTTGAATAAGTTCATGGTTCATTTTATAGCTATTTCAATGGAAACAATATCCCTCAGAAATGTGCCCTCTGTAACTTTACCATACTTGTAAGGCTCAACACAGAACTTTTGAAGTGAACCCTAAAAACATATTTCCTGTACTGAATAACTTAACGCTGAAGTCAAAGGTCTTTTGAGGCATACTGTGTTTTATAGTACATATGCATTCAATGATCTTAAAGGGACACTGTTTTTTTATTTATTTTTTTAAATGTATTGTTACCAACTGTGCCTCCGTATGGTATCTTTGGCTTACTGACATATGCCTGTGAGAAAGACTATTCCACAAATAAATAATAATAATAATAATAATAATAATAATAATAATAATAATAATAATAATAATAATAATACAGACGATCCTCGATTTACCACGCACGGCACTTAAGACTCTTTTGCATTATTACCCTGCTTCGACTTTAGGATATCGATACGACATTTACGACACGGCGAGACTTGAGCCGTGCGTCATGTGTGTATGGTCGGTGTCTGAACCGCAGTACCTGCCGTGGTCGCCCTGACTCAGTCTAGCGTTTTTTCATTTTTTTATGCATGTAACGGTTTTTTTTTTTAATTTTATTTTTTGCCATTAACAATGTCTGAAAAAAACAATGGACTCAAAACGAAAACTAAGCTGTGAACTCTGTCACATGATAAGGTGCTTAACTTCAGAGGATCGTATTTCATGCTAGGAGTACTGCATACACACACTGAATACATCATTGGAAAGCCCAGAGGCTATAATTTGTACCCACCGGGGTAAGTGTAAAGAGTTAAATAAATATTTGCATGAATACAGTATAACGGGTCATTTTTGTAAAAATGTATTATATGGCCAAAGAGTAAGGAACATAACCCCAGTTTATAACATTGTTCCTATGGGGAAATGTGCTTCGACTTACAACGCGACTTTCAGGAACCAATTGTGTCGTAAGTGTGAGGACTGCGTGTACCACAATGAATGAAAAATGCATGTCAAAAACTTTGTTTTAATGCAGTCTAATCCACAATTACAAACAAAATCAGAATGAAGTACGGGTCTACAAATTAAAGAACTGTAAAACTTATTGTATTTTGAACAGAAAAATACAGTGTTATCTTAAACTAGTAATGCATTGTAACCTATGGCCATTTTTAATACATAGATGTCTGTGACTTCTGGTGTCTAAATTAAACTTTAAGAAATCTGACATTTCAGATAGTCATAGGACTATCTGTATTGGGCTATAAGTTTTCACCCACTACGTGATACAGAAACAGAAAACAAACAAATTGAAATTGTGTATCGTTACTGTATAGGGGTGGGTCAGTATACCGGTTTTTCGGTTTACCGCGGTTTAGGTACATTACGGTATTAATACCGTTAATTTTATTCTATACCGCAATTATTGTAATTCGGTTATACACCGGTTAACGCATTTTTCAACTGCACACACGGTTCTTCTAAATCAAGCAATGGTACTTGCAGCCTTAGCAAAGGGTTGAAGGAAACTCAGCGACACAGAATACACGTTTCAATTGCTGCGTTCTGTTACTTAGATCTTGCTGCGCGGGCTACTCTTGGCTGCTGTCTTTCTGACATCACACTCAGCTTTTAGAGAAACACCTTCTCCAAACGTAGGACCCATTTTCAACCTATTATATTTATATTTGTCTGGATTATCAACAGTCAGGTTAATGCAATAGATAAACATTAACTTTATTGTAAAATTATACATCACTTATCACCGATTTAGTACATTGTTATTTTTTGTTTGTTTTTAATAATTGATTGATTTATTTAATATAGCGTTGACAAGGCTGTTCACGGTTTCATTGTATAATGATAAAATGTCGTTCGCCTCCGCTAACAAGGTGACAGCATTAGTTGTAGTGGTTATTTGCATTATGATTAGCAGGTCATTCGTGATCTTTGCATCGTCGCATTGGTTCACAGCCGCAGTCAACCTCCCGCAGTAGCATATCAAAGCTGCTCGGGGCTATGCAGCATCTTCACAGATTTCTGTGCGTGACGTCGACAGCACATCTGCGCGATTCTGTGCAGCACTGTTCAGAACAGCAGAAGTCTGCGCTGTAAGAACAAGACCAATGTCTCAAACAAAACTAGCACGGACCCGCGACTGCAGCAGGACAGCCTACTTATTACACCGTGTAACAATAATTATTATTTTTTTGTTCCTGGGTAGTTAGTGTTATTTCCTAATTGCTTATGCCTCAAAAGTATAGAAAATGGCTATTATTCCCCACAAACTTTGCTTTTGTGACCAGGACAGGTAAATTTCAAAATATCACTATTTCCAATGAGAAAATGGGCACTTTTGTGTCTTTTCGTTCACATAAAGTCAGAAAAAAACAACATATGAATCCAAATTAACATGTATTTATATTAAAGTAATACACAAATGACTACAAAAGATTTAGAAGTGAGTAGTTTTTCGAGATTTACGATTATACTGTAAACTACTTTTTTTAACGGTTATCATACCGTGAAAATTTCATACCGTCCCATCCCTATTACTGTATATGATGAATGAATTTAAATTATCGAGGGTGCTAGGTGAAATATGTCTAGTGTTATTCAGATAAAGTGTGCCTGATTACTGTACGCATCATAATAATGTAGGAAATTATACACATAACATTCAGTTTCATTAGCAGAGAAATTATGGTTTCCATCACGTGAAACATATTGTTTCAATTAAACCCTGGTTTCATAGTAGATCATTAAGATTAACTTGACACTTCATTACAGATTGAATGGTTGTAAGGTTCAGAAAGATTCTGTGTGTCTTTGGGAGTTGGATAACAATCTGTTAAAAGCTAGAATGTAAACTAAAAAAATAAAATAAATGCTTATTAAACTGCTTTTCTAAGACAAATATTTTTCTTTCCGCTAAATTAACTTGCCAAGACTTCCCTGAAGCACACTGCGGTTAATAAGTGGACATCCTGGTTCTGAGGCATTTAAAGTTTGCTGACTTGGCCCAATTGCTCAAAGATTTAAAGTTTCAAATCCAATACTGACCAATATCTTAAAAACAAACGGCTTCCAGAACCATAGTATAAATAATTATGATGGATTAGAAAGTAGTTTCCACTTGTTTTAAAAACATCCTTACTTGAATGACATGACTTGAGTGTAGATGTTTAGACAGTTATGGACCACAGAGTGAAATTTGTGTATTTTATACTCTAGAGTGAACCAGTACCACAAGTATATACAGTATTGCTTTAATCAGAGCTACATGGCCAAATGAATCAGGCAGTCTGTATTACATTGTAGCATTCTTATGTGTTGTTCCTGTACTGAAGCAGGCAGACAGCCAGGTGAGAGCCAGAATGGAGGCACGGAGACACAAAAACGCAATCAAACACGAAGTTCAGTATTTACTAACACATAAAACAAAAAAAACAAACAATAATGTCATGTGACGCTACCAGCAATGGTATCGCACAGAGGATGGTACAACACTGTAGAAACACCAAAAATAAAACAATACAACAAACAATAAATCAAAGATGCCGTGAAAACGGCAGGCCTTGCAGCAGCCCCGATCCTAGTGATCGCCATGTTTTTATACTGACTCTCCGCTGAGACACGCCCACCTGCCTGCTGGAACAGCTGATTGCTTTCAGCTGCTGCTCCACGCAGACAGGTAATCGTCCCCGGCGGAGCACCACAGCAGCTAAACAATTAATTAAATCAATATATTAACAACAATTAACCCAAAAATATTCAATAAACTACATGTTTCCCATGTGCAGGGCTTCCGCCTTGTCACATGCATGTATATAAGCTCCAACCCAAACTGCTTTTTCTTAAGCAGAACAACTTAGAGACGCTCCTATTGTGACATTACATTTAGCTTTTAATTTGATCACTGCTTAGGTTGATTCAGTGAAATGTCTCAGTAAAACAAGAATTACAGTTATTTTTACATTATAACATACATACGCATGAGATAAGGTTTTAAGCACATGAGAAATACAGGATGGGTGCACAGAAGTACTGGATCTAGTTTGGTAAGATGGTGATATGAATATGATATATATATATATATATATATATATATATATATATATATATATAAGATATATATATATATATTATATATATTTATTGTAATTGTAATTCTAAGATATTAAAGATTAGAATATCTTTATACTGTTTGATTTGACCTTAGTTCTTTACAGTTCATGGGAAACATGGCATTTATATGTCTTATATGTCTGGATGATTGCTGCAGTAGAAACACACTTTCCATATGACATTAAAACATGATTACATCTAATCTGTTAAAGCATCCCCTAGTCTTCTGCACAGGACACACGTCTCCAAAGCACAGTGTTTCATTTGAAATAGCTTGTAAAATTGCAGTGCATCTGCACGTAGTCTGGACTCATGTTGGAATAAGTTATTCATTACCCTACATGTCTTGCCCCACCCCTATTAAGATAACTAAAATTAGAAACCAATTCTGTACTGTCAGCCAATCAGCTTCCAGCTCCAGCGGGCTTCTATCAGACAGTAGATAGAAGTTCAGCATCTTTCAACAAAAACAAACTGAGACACAAACATAAAAATATCTGGCACTGTACAGATAAATTATAATAAGACCTGTTTTTTTCTCTCATTATGTATGCGGTACCTAACAAGATCAAGGTAAATGTAGGTTTTTAAGTGTTGTTTTAAAGAACATCTTGATGAAGGCTCTGCCATATGGTAGTGGACCATGACCTTCACCTTTGGCTCGGGACGCATAACTCCAGTAGTGGTCAACTACCACACGGTGTCTGCTTTGAATTTCTATCGTTCTTGGCTTGAAAGTATTGCTGTTGTTTTAAATTGGCCTTTTCCGATTCGGACCTGTATGCTTGCATCACTTAGAATCAGATGCTCTGTTTGAAGTTGGTTTAAAGCGTGGCTTAACAATTCAGGAGTGTTGTCGTGCCGCAGTGTAACTGCACTGCACCTACTAAAATATTGTCTTTTAAAGGGTATATGAGGACCTATTTATTTTATTGTGTTACATGTTCCCAGGTGTTGCTACAGCTGTTTACGTAAGGTGTGTGCATTGGTTTTTTTTTGGTTTTTTTTTTTTACATTTTGACCACTTTTTTAAACTTTTAAATTGCCTTCCCTGCTTCAAGATGGCTTCACATGTACCTGCATGGACCTCTCAGAACTACGTTTCCCATCATCGTCTTGCTCACATATGCAGCTGAGATGGATTTACCAGTGAGCAAGAGGATGATGGGAAATTTTGTTCTGAGAGGTCCATGTGGGTAAAAAAAATAAATAAAACAATACACACATCTTACGTAAACAGTTGTAGCAACACATGGGAACATGTAACACAATAAAATAAAAAAGGTATTTATGTACCCTTTAAATAATAATAATGAAGTACAGTGTATGATTTTATACTTGGAATTAATTACTGTTTTATAATGTAGCATGAGGGTAGATGAGGGTGGGAATGGGGATCAAGTGGAAAAATATGTCGCTGAGATTCGGTGTAAGACTGGCCTCTTCAGGGGAAAAGAAATAGATCAACCTCAGTAACTGCTTGTATAAGCAGCCTGGCACAGAGTTTGTGCTTAGCCTCTGCAGATGGCAGATTGGAGGATGGAAGCCCCAGACCCACATGATGTAGAAAGATAGTGAATTCTGTTTCCACCAAAAGAATAGTGCGTAATTAATACTTTACTGTTGTATTAACTAGTAATAATTAATGTATATTTATAGCTCCCTACATGTCAGGAGGGTTAGCATATCATGTTTGAAAAAAAAGATGCACATGGGGATCTTAAACAGCTGAAATCAGCAGGAGACGAAATGGAAGTGGGCACCAGCAGTAGCAGTAACCTGTTGAGACTTATGTTTTAAAGTGCTGCTGACAAAATTATTCCACTGCATTGTCTCATACAGGAATAGGCAGTATCGACAGTTAGTAAATATGCCCTATCACTCCAATTTGTGTCGGCTGTTTGCCAACATTGATAGGCCTGGTCACTTCCTAAACCTGTCCTTCGGTTAAAACCCATGATAGCACACACTTAGAAAAGTGCATGTCCTCTTGCAGGCCTTCTGACAATTCTGAGCAAAATTAAGACTCTGTTCCCATGAGACGAAAGTTTACTTTACTGGAAAACAGAAATGCTTGCTTTGAAAGAGGAACACACTCAGCTGGCTGTCAAACAAGCAAGTTCCCAAAAAGGCAGCACCGTTAAACGCCTAATCTCCTTTGTCTGTTTAAGATGATTTCATGATAATTACTTTTAAATGGGTGAGTAAGCTTTGGAATGTTGTGCTTGGAAAGCATGACTCTATTAGCCCTGCAAGGAATACATGAGATTATATGAGTGAACACCATAGTGGCTCGGCAAGGCACTGGTGTTGTGATAAATCCTATGAAATCCACAGGGATTAGCCTGATTACTGCAGCCTTCCTCTGCAAGTGGATACAGATCTTAAGACTGGTCAGACATTAACACTTGAAAAGCAAATTTTGGCACTGGCTCATTTTTTGATAAATACAGCTACTTTAAAATTAAAAAAATTTAAAAAAACCTTTGAGATCAATGCACAGGAAAATACCGTTATTTTTTATCATTTGGAATTTGAGCAGGATGTAACGCTAAACACTGTAGCATGTTGTTGCAGTTTAAACAGATCTAATTTAACTAATTTCACAAACGAAACATCGTTGTAGGTACTGGTTGACAAGTGTTAGGTTGTTTAACCATTGTTAGCATGGCTTAAATATGGCTGACACTGATTTCTGTTTGTATCGGCACAGTAGATGGTGGGTGAGATTGCTTTGCGTGTTGATGTGTATTTACTACTTCTTCCATGTACAGATACAACTGCTGCATTTATAATGTATTGTGGTAATGTAATTAATGATACAAAACAGTTTTACAGGCAGTGAGTGAGAGACAACTCACATCAGATAAACTGCGTTCCATCAATTTGTCCAAATGGTTTTACTTGAACAACAGATATTTTGAGTGCAGCCATAGTGTTGTGATCTGTTGCAAGGCAGTCAAAACAGCTCACATCGTGTGCTGTAAGAACCTTTCAACACTGAAGTAATGGGAGAGCTTTTCTTTGCTAAGTAAATCAAAATTCTCTTCTCTGTAACAGAGCACATCTCCGTATGCTTTTTCTCCACCTTCTGCACAGCTGTGCCATGTAGCTTTTAATAGGGTTTGTTTCATGCCAAATGAGCAACAAAGATGTCATTGACACTGGAATTTGTATATGAGAGGCTGATTTAATGTTCCGCAGGCCATATGCCACCTGCATAAACTTCAAGAATAGGGTAAGAAATAAAAGCAGATAGAAACCCCTTTCTCTGAGCCCCAACCACTTTAATAAACAACAAATGAACCCTAACCCAATTAAGTTGAATTAGATTATTTTGTCATGGGCCCAGTACCACATCGTTGTGTTTATGGCCTCTGTTCTTCTTGTAATGTGGATACTATATATTGCTTCTAGGGTGTGGTGCAGAGAAGACTTGTAAACTTGTAAGCTTTTCTGCAGGAGAATCCCCCTCTAACCAACACATCATCAGTTCTGCGTCGGTGGTTGGAGTGTCACACGAGTAGTCCCACCCCCACCCATACAGGTGGGGGAGCGGGGGGGGGGGGGGGGGGGGCACGGGCACGCTGCAACGGGCACGCTGCACGCTGCGGCACTGGGATGCATGTAACCGGTCATGTTTTTCCAGCCAGCCTTATGCAGGTAGCCTCCGGCCAAGAAGCCTCCAGCCAAGTTTATTATTCACTCAGGCCTTGAGCATGGTGTATTGATTTCACTGTCCAAACAGAGTTAATGTTCTCAAAATGTCTGTTTATTTACCACAAAAACAAAAGAAACCACCCCTTTACCAACTATGTTATCGGGGGGGAACACGGTGGGTTTGCAAACCCCAAAATAATAACATACAATGATAAGCCCACCTCTCCAGTGCACGAAACTGTGCTCTTCAAAAGTCGGGGATCGTGGTGCGTGATAGTGCTGTGTAGTGTATGAGTGTTCAAGGGTTTGTGCTGGCTCTGTGGTGGCAGCTCCTGCTTCCTTGCTTCTCTTTTGAAACACAAAATAACATGCAACTCGTAACAAAACAAACAAAGCTTCGGCTGTATGTCACGCTCAGCGCAAGGGGCCGTACTTACGTATATTCGTCCCCTTTGTACAGCCCAATTCCTCTCTGCGATCAACTCGGCGCCATGGTTTCTCCAATCGCTGCCTGCCCCATAGTTGATCGCAAGGGTTTTGTTTTGTGTACGTGCATCTACAGCTTCCTTCAAGATGGCTGACTTCCAGTTTCTGCATAGCACGAACCTTACACATCGCCCTTTTGGTTGGGAGGGAGATTTTCAACTTGGATTCTTTCTCTCTCTGTCACGTACACACATACAATTACCTTATTTCACATATCAAAATATTTAATTAAACAACAGGAGAATGTGGTCTTAAACTATATAATATAGTACATTTATGCACTGATATATATTCTGTGTTACCACAGCGACAGACCCCTAAACTGCAGTATTGTTCATATGTATAAAAGTGACTAATATTTTTTATATTAGACTCCTTCCTACGTCATCACCTTCCTTAGTGTGCCTGCCTGTGCCGATTAAATTACAAAGTACTATAAAGAGGACAACAATAGGTTGCATTCAAAACAAAGCTATGGACAATTTGAAACAAATTAAACAAACGTTTCTAAAAGAGCAAGAAAATGAAAATATAAGAAGAAAAACACTTACTGACATAAACCTCACAACATAGTATTCGCGTTCAATGGGAGAAATGAGAGAATTTTACCAGATACCTGACAAAGACCTGGACAAACACCTTTCAAATTGCATCTCGTCACTAAAAAAAAAAAAGGGGGGGGACAACTTTAAATCAAGTTCTCTCCAAAGCATTTTTAGCAGCGTTGACCATTTTATGTGCAGACATAATGAATGCAGCCTTTTCCAGAGCAGCCCTTCACAAAAGAAATCTTAGCCAAACAAAACACTTTAATTAAGAAACAAGGTAAAGGCAACCAGGTTTAAGAAACATATATAAAATAATATCTATTTAAGAATATATAAAATAATAATATGGGTCAGAATATATTACCACACCATGTCTCTCTTTGGTTTTGAGCTAGTAATGCATTCATGGCTGCGCCACTTATGCAGTAAGGTTCAAGACCAGCTCGAGACATTATTGTGTGGTACAATAGAGAAAATCACCTATAAAGGTGAAATAAGACAATTTAAGAACCCTTTCAGGAGGATGTTTGTGATGCATTTTATATTTATAATTAAAATCATTTCTCGTATCCTTCTTTATACTGTAACTTGTCTGGGGGTGGTGGGGTAACGTCTATAGTGTCTACGGTCGTGTGTAGGCAGCACGGGTGTAGTTGCTTCTCAATTGGGTACTAGTAGGCTGTCAGCCTTGCTTGCTGTAGGAATACATCAACCAACCTGGGAGCGCATTGTCATGTTAGTACTTGGGAGGAGTTTCCTGCTAAATGAGTCCCTGGTTGTGTTCAGTTTTTGGGTTGTTTCACTGTCACTTTAGGCTGAGTGGTTATCGCGGTGGCGGATGTGATTGGGTTGGGATGACATCCATCACAGGGTTTAGTAAGTAGGCGGGGCATTATGGCTGGCGCGGTTGGGCAAAGGAGAGACAAGTGAGCAGACGCAGCGAGAGACAAGAGGAGCACCTGGAAGGAGAGCCCTTTCTTTAAGCTAAAACCTACAACTATGTGTAAGACCTTAGCCCCCTCCCCCTCCACCCCATCCTACTGACATTACAATTTGTGACATGACAATACTTTAAAACTTGCATGTATGTACATTTTTAATTAGCTGTAAATTATAAATACAAAGTAATACATGTGAAGTTCACTTTCATATTGACAGTATATATGGATACCCCCTAGATGAGATTCTCCATGTATTATAAGTTCCTTATTGCAATATTTGGATGTGAACACTCTAGTAATTGCATGCTGTATTTGAATTGAATGATCTGTGTTACGCACTAGCTAAAACTGTTAATGAATACTGTTTGTATTAAAAATGTGGATGTGGTTTTAGATGACAGGAATGCCTAAATAATGCTAAACCTCAATAATGTGAGATAATTGTTTCATGTTTAGCAGTGCAAGTACATCTGAATAAACAGCATATTTGTAAGCGTTCTTGGTGGAAAGCAATACATGCTACTTTTTGTCATTATGCATCTGTCCCAATGCTTGTCACAAGCCTCTATTAAATAACACCTATATAGACTGTCCACTTCCCCTTCTTAGTGCCGGTGCTTTGACTGTACTGCTTTTTGCCTGTGGTAAACATGTACGCTAGAACATTCATACTGAATTTCTGTCTATGTTACTAATGCATTCCATCTTCTTCTCTTTCTGACAGACTACAGAACTGGACCATGTTTCACCCAGGTGAGCAACCAGATGTGCCAAGGCCAGCTCAGTGGCACAGTCTGCACCAAGACCCTTTGTTGTGCCACTATTGGGCGTGCCTGGGGACACCCCTGTGAGATGTGCCCTGCTCAGCCTCAGCCCTGTCGCCGTGGGTTCATACCCAACATTCGAACTGGAGCTTGTCAAGGTTGGTGTTTCACAGTCATTGTTTTTTCTTACATTCATAAACAGGAAAGGCTGTTAACTTTTTGTGGGATTATATTTCCACTACTCTCCAACAAATTCCAGGGCCCTGTCTCAACAATGGTTGGAGTCCATAATAACACTATGAATTTAGTCTGCTTTACCAAAGTGAACCATGGTTTTCTGTGATTTATATTACAGGTCTATAGGTATAAGACGTTGTTACCCTTTTACAGCATCATAGTGTTTTTTAGTGAGTAAGTACGTGAAGGTATCACTTTTACAGTTGCAGTCAGCATGCATTCAGAAATCATGATGGTAGCCATAAGCAGATCTACTTCCAGAGGAGGCTGCAAGAAAGATAGTGTATAAAAAAAAAGACTTGCAGATTACAGAATTAGTTGTATGGCAGCAAATGCATCAGTTATTGTAAAAGTATAATGTAACTGATATTCTATAATAAGTGTGTGAAACCAAACCACCATTGCATAAACTAACTGCTATACAAAACAAACTAAAAAGCATTGTTCTTACCTAGTCATCTTGTCTGTATTATTCTGACACTAAGGTATGCTTAGCTAAGCAATATTCCAGTGCCAAAATACCATTACTTTGTGCTGATATGTTAGTGCTATATAATGTTACCTGATGTAAGGTAACCAGCAACATGCTATCAAAAATGTAGCTTCTACTTTGCTTCTTTTGAAGTTTTCAATCAGATGAGAATCTCTCAGGCCCCCCTCAACACGTTGGCTGGACTTTCAAAAGTGCAGGTCTGAAAATAACAGAGACAATTCAGCATCTGTTACAGTTTACTTAGAAACTATCTGCTAGAGAAGAGCCTTTATTCACTTGCCAGGAATTATCATAGATGCCTAAATTAAGACATCTGGAAAAGCTTTGCTTAATTTTTAACACATTGGAGACCGTTAATATGCAAGAATTTTAAAGACTTGTTTTTTTTTAGGCTGAAGAGATTTCAGTATTTTAACCTGTCCTCATAGACCATCTCATTAGAACTGTGATCAGCCTTAGGCCCTTTTCTGTACCTTTTCAAGTGCAGTGATGTATATTTTGTAGTGAGGTGATCAAACCTGCACACTGTATTCTAGGTGGGGTCTAACTAGGTGTAACAGGGGTGTTCTGTTACTGTGTGGTTATCTGCTGAGAGACACGGGTTTGAACAGGTTTTATTGCAAAACAGGCAGTTGCAGTGGTTGGTGGTCACCAGTAGAGAACCAGCAATGGTAGCCCTCTTGCAAAAGAATATACACACACACACACACATACATAATACAAAAACACAGAACAAAACATTGTTCAAAAGCAACTAAGAAACAAAAGGTGGCCAAGCTCGGGCCATGCTCTACTCCCACTGTACAGGAATGTCCCGCACCACAAACCTTCTTTCTAACACTAGTAATATATACTTTTATGGGATTAAAATCTCCTAAATGAATCCCTTTCTAAAGTATCAGTTAACCCGGTCTACACATGGTGATAACCCATAGCTCACCCTGGTTAAACACACAGCCATGAGGATTCTTTTCTTTCACCTCCAGGCTTGCAGAAGACAAAAGCACAGTGCAAACGTAGAACAAATGACTGACTTTCCAGGCCATTGATCACCAATTAGTCAATTAACACCTGGCCACCTGCTGCACATTAGGATTCAGTTAGGCCCTGCCATATCCAGCCCACACTTATTTTGTACAAAATTTAACTTTATTTACAATCAAAACAAAACCATATTTTATTTAGAAACCTAACCACACCTACACTATTTACAGGCCTCGCCAAGTTGGCAAGATGCTTTTAATGATGACTCCACTATAAGCGCCAGATCCTTTTCAAAGTCCTCAACCCCCTTTTTCATCCCATTCATTTTAGACTCATAACATGGATTTTTTTACGCCCACTGTGCAAAACATTAGCTGGACTGTGGTTTCAGAGCTTACTACTCCCCCAAGTTTGGTATCATCTGCAAATTTAATAATCTTGCAATGTGTATCTTGGTCTAAGTCATTTATATTTATGAGGAACAGAAAGGGTCCAAGTACAGACCCTGTGATTATAGTATTTTTGCCCTTACTTGCATTTCTAATTGCTTCATATAATACTTTGCATTTATTTTTATTCTGACCTGGGTGTCTGTAACATACTCCAATAGACAAAAAAAAACAAACTTTAGTGCTTTTACGTAACAGCTTTACTCAAACGAATTCGCTTTGTGTTGTAGATAAATGAATGTTTTGTTTTTCACCCTTAACGTATAGAGCTAAACCTCCTTCTCGCCTATCTGTATGTTTTTGGAGTGGTTTATACCCCAGTTTGTGAAATTCTTGCATTTTTTCTTTACATTGTAATTTATTTTGATTTATTTGCTCTAATCTAAACCATCGTCTCTGAACAGCAGCCCAGTAATTGAGATTGAAAAATAAATTACAATCTTATGTGTGTTTGAACCCTGTCCACAACCTCAAAAGGGTTTGTAGCTTTCCTTTGTTATAAATTGTAATAAAATACTAAAGCCACACAAAAAAATAATGTTCATATTTAAACCACATTAACAACATTATTTCTCATGCCCAGAACATGTGTTTATTATGCCTATAGCATAGCATATTTTACATATATGAGCTTTATCACATCAGTTTGTATTTAGAAAAGTAAGAAGTATGGTACCATTTTAATCACAATTACTGTAACCTAAGTCTTTTCTTTTCATCTAGTTGCTAGTTCAGATTGGTTAATGGTAGCAAGTCTAACCGAGACGCATGTATTTTATGTTTGGTTTGTATGAATGAAATAATTCTAAATATTAATCACAACTAATCCATTGCCTAAATGATTGCTGAAAAGATGTTGCATTTTAAATAGTCCTCTTATTATATATTTTACTACTCTAGGAACACTGTAAAGTTTTCATTGCAGAAAAAGCAGGAGTGTAAGAAAGTGTGTTTTGAAATTTTAAAGGGCGAACAGTTTATTTTTTGAAACAGAGTTTAATTATTTTTGTCAGCATGGTTAGTTCGCACTTGTATACACTGACTTTTTGTTTCAAGGATTGTTCATCACCTTTTAAGAGAAAACTTCCCCTTTCCGAAATAGATTAATTTCCCTCAATCACCTCCATTTATTTCCAGTGACTTCATTTCTCTGGTTTGCATGCTATAAAACATACTCTTGTTGAGGCCACACAGAGCAGGGTCTGTGCAAAACTGGACTGATATACAGCTCAGCAATACAGCCTTTCAGAGGCATCCGCCTGTAGTCATGTCAGTGAAATCTTGTACAAGCACTGGAGATCTCTGATTACAGCTAGTGTATTCCTTGTTTAACATATTTTAAATATGTCTGACTGTCTCCCAAAAAGCAGTGGGAGATTCCTCTTAACCACGTCTCCATTTCTACACAAAGAGCCTTTAAGAACTGCAGATTAGAGTGGGTATTGTATTGAACTGTTGGAGTGCTTTCATGAATAGGCCCAGAAATTATTGTTCTGAATCCAAACTTAGATGATTCTATCTGTATGTTTTAGAAAATATCAATCTTTTTTTTTTAATTTTGTATTTATTAAATAACTACTGAGGTTTACCTCAGACAGCCTGACTCAGCGTTTACACAGCCAAACATAGGAACCCTTCATGCCTTAAAAAGTGGCATTTTACCACTGAAAAGCTAGAAATGTTGCCTATAATTACAAATCAGTCAAACCAAACATTAAGTAAAGGAGAATGACACTGTTTCATCTGTAGGCCGTCTGAATGATTTACAAACAGAAAACAAAGGTAATTAAACATGCTAATTAAAAAGAAAAATATAAGGAGAAAAAAAAAGTCTAAAATCAAAAAACAACAGTATAAACCGCTGTATAAACAGCATATTCTATTCTTGCAGTAGAGATTGGCTTTTTGTCTTACACAGTAAGTACCTAGTTATGGTATATAAACTACTACTACTAGCACCACTTTGTTTTTTTTTTTACTGTGTTCAACGTTTTGAGCTCTGCTGTGAACCATACGCTGAGTTTCAGCAGGTCTCACTTCTAGTGTCCCCAGACCCTCTCTAGCCAGAGAGATGCCCATTTACTAACCAGCCTGCCACGGAGGACTCATTTGTGGTAGCCCCTAATTGGGATCTAACCCAGGACCTCCCAGCCAAAGACAACAGTGCCTTTTGACTGTAGTAAGTGTGGTTATTGGTTCAATGTTTAAGAGTATGTATGCTTCTCCACATCTTTACAGTGAAATTGTATTTGTAGCAAAGTGATTTGGAATGCTCAGTGAATTAGGACCAAGAAGAAAAACAATGTAGTGGGATTTATCTGTTTACTATTTCACTTTTTGACTGTGTCCTAACATTAAACTATAATAAACTAAAGTAAAACACACAAACGTTTTGGATGTCTACGTGAGTGTTACTGTACCTACTGTACAAACACGTGTGAACTCAGATAAAGGTGGAAGTTCACACTCAGTGTACTAAGGTCTACAAACAACACTATTTTAGCAAATTCAAAGATAATGTACAGTAGTAAGAATGCTTTTGTTTGCAAGCTTCAGAAATGTGTAACATGTTAACACATTGTCTTAGAAGTCTTGGTAGAGATTTCTTATTAAAAGGTTGATCAACTTGTATAATTCAGTTAAATTCTAGTACTACTGTACATCTTAATTATTAAACCAGTGTTACATTTAACAGATTGCATTGTTATTTCTTAATTGGGTAATTATTTGACTGAAAACTCAGAAGACTTAAAATGGAATATGTTTAGAATGCCGTCTATACAGCTTATACATGCTTTGATCAATTTCTAATTATAGTTGGTTATTTTAAACTAACTTAATGAATTTCAGTGGAAGGGCTGTTCTATTGGGAAGGTTTCCATTTAATCTACTGTGATAGAGTGGAAAGTATCTGCAATATATATAGGAATATTCAATACATTCTTTCAAGGACCCTCTTGTAAACAAAATGTACCACGTGAAGAGGATAATCCCGGGGAGTGTAATTTGTAGTGAAGAAACAATTACAGGACACAAACATGCTTGTGAAGTCTATTAGAGCGTTGATACACAGGCAGCTGCTCAACTGCAGCTACCAGAAGATATTTTTGGTTTATCTCACTCAGGAGAAACCTGTTTCATTCAGTCAGCGTCATTGTCTCAGGCATCGTCTACTGTATGTCCTGACTTTATTAAGAGAAACCTGACTTTTAGACAGGCAAGGTTCCATTTGCAGAGCCTGGCAAATCCAAGCCTGAACAGCTATGTTTATATACTACTTCTGTCCCCTTTCATGCAGACGTTGATGAATGCCAGGCGATCCCAGGTCTGTGCCAAGGTGGAAACTGCATCAATACCGTCGGTTCATATGAGTGCAAGTGCCCTGCTGGTCACAAGCAGAGTGAGGCAACCCAGAAGTGTGAAGGTAAGAACCGGGGCGTGTTTACATTTAGTAATGCAAATTGAACAGGAAACACCATTTTCTGTCTTGTTTATTCTGGATGATTACATTAATTTTCTTTCATCCAACCCAAACAGTGTGAATGAAATTGTTGGCTGTTATTTACACAGATGTTAGATCATTAAAATTTGGTCATTTAAGCATTAGTACTTCTGTGGGTACAGTGGCCATAGGAAACAACTGGTAAGAGTGTTTTTTAACCAATTACCTTGCTTAAACGCCTATTGAACTTGTTAAGTGGACAAAGGTAATAAGGACTTCACTGTATTTCTATTAAAGAAAACTATAAAGAAAATGTAGCAGCAGTTGAAAGAAAAAATATAATTAAAATATCGAGAAGAACTTTAATCAAAGCTCTAGTTAAGCAATACCTGGAAATCTGGTTCCCAAAAATGTTGACACTAATAAATCTGGATATGTATGTAAGTGGATATGTAATTGAAGTGTAAATATTTTAAAGCAAGGCACAAGCGTCTGGTCAACAGTAGAATATATTAATGTTACAGGCATTTGTTTGTCAAAGACCGCACCTGTTAGTTATTTTGTATTTAAAACATTACACATTTTTCTTGAAGAAAGACATTCAATCTTTGATTTCAGTGATATGTTTTCTTGTTTAGGTAAGGAGGCTGGGTGCTTTCACCCCAACATCAGATCTGTCCTTTCTTTTAAAGTCTGTCAAAGTACATTTCAGTTTACTAAGCCAGCTAAGCCTCAACATGGCCTGTTGCTCTGCAAACAGTGGCTGCTTACAGATTAAACAAGTCACGTTCCTGACAGATGATGCCTCTTTTTTCTGGTTGATTTGGGGAGGGGGGAGGGGGGTGGCTTATCCCCTTTTAGTAGTCCTGCTTAGTCTAAACAAGCATAGGCCATGAATCAAAAGGAAATTGTTCTCCACCCTTTTAAGGCATTTTGTTTTTACAAGTATATAGCTGTGCCAATATAATTGTTTACTAATGTTTGGTCAGTGTAGATATTTTGCACCCGGTTTGACCTTTCCTGTAGTATACTAAAGCTGTTTAGTTTTTTCCAGTTGTTTCAGTGTGATGCAGTCATACAGAGCCAACACGTCCTTACGTTTGTTCAGAATAATTAACACACACATCTTAGATTTAAGAAGCTATGAGCAAGGTAGATATCAAATGATATGTACATCCAAGTTTAAACAAATAACTGTTAAATTTCTTCAAGGAATTCCTCTTTTATGGCTTTTGTCACATATCTTTTTACATTCCCTTTTGTGTTTATAATAACTAATGAGCAGCATCCATTAGCAAAAGGTAGTGTAGTTAAATCATTGTACTATATCCTTGAAATAATAATAATAATAATAATAATAATAATAATAATAATAATAATAATAATAATAATAATAATAATAATATTTATGAATCATGTTTGCCTTATATCTCTGTGGATCTGTGTGATGACTTTATTCGAATAATTTTAAGTGTCAAAGAAAATGTATGGTCCTTACATTGTGTTGTGAGTTTGCATTGTGCTTAACTAAACTCAGAAGCGACTAGAGACACTAAATTGCCCCCCATGTCACGGAACTCTATTGAGGGTGGCTTTTGTCCCCCATGTGTCGCTCAGTTGCGGCAGGATGAAGTGTGTCTCGTTTTTGGTATAATGTCTAATGTTCTGGAATTGCATGTTGAATAGCAATTCAGATTGTGTGATTATTGTATCTGCTGGTGGCACTGTTGTCAACATGTAAAGTAACATTTCACTTCCCTTCCGGTTTCACACTTTTCATCTTCTGTCTCTGTAGACATGCCAGTGCTTGCTTTCACCTAGTGTGTTAAAAGCTATGATTAAAGATCAGGGGAAAGAGGCCTTGGATAGTAAATCACCTTGCCAGCTATTTATTGTCATCTTCTTGTCTTTGAACAATTACACCAAATGAAAAAAAACGAATATTAGTTAAAGTGCTTGGCAAACATTTACGAACATTCCTTTAGATATGATCACATATATTGGCACCCTGTAAAGTAATTCAAGAAAGCATGTTCAATACAAGCATTTAGTGAACAATCTCCAGTAATTAATATGACAAAGCCCAAAATGCACAGTTACTGGTAGTTTAACAGACAATCTTTATAAAAAAATGTTAAAAAAAAAAAAAAAAAAAAAAAAAAAAAAACATTTAAGCAATTCCAAATATTTGTATTGGCACATTTACATAAAAAAATCTGTAAAAATGGAATAGAACTAATTACAAACTATATTAATTGATTGAAACCCATTACAAGTACAAAGTCAATAGCCAGAAAAAAGGTAACTATTTCCAACATCTGTTGAAGAAGAACATTTTGGCAACACAGCAGGTGGTGGTCAAGACAAAGGAGTCACATTTGAGAAGCACTGGTAGCAACCTACAACAAAGGAAATGGCTACAGAGCAGTATCAAAGGAATACCAAAAAACACAGTCAGAGCAATAATCAAGAAGTACAACAGAAAAAATTCAACTGAATGCTTGAAAGAGGTGAACATCTGAAGAAAATTACAAGTAGGAGAATCGACAGAGCAGCTAAAAAAAAATTCAAGATTAACAGCCAAGAACTTAAAGAAAAATTTAGAAGCATCAGCTATATACAGTGGCTTGCGAAAGTATTGACCCCCCTTGGCATTTTTCCTATTTTGTTGCCTTACAACCTGGGATTAAAATTGATTTTTTGGGGGTTTGTATCATTTGATTTACACAACATGCCTACCACTTTGAAGATGCAAAATATTTTTTATTGTGAAACAAACAAGAAATAAGACAAAAGAAACAGAAAACTTGAGCGTGCATAAGTATTCACCCCCCCAAAGTCAATACTTTGTAGAGCCACCTTTTGCAGCAATTACAGCTGCAAGTCTCTTGGGGTATGTATCTATAAGCTTGACACATCTAGCCACTGGGATTTTTGCCCATTCTTCAAGGCAAAACTGCTCCAGCTCCTTCAAGTTGGATGGGTTCCGCTGGTGTACAGCAATCTTTAAGTCATACCACAGATTCTCAATTGGATTGAGGTCTGGGCTTTGACTAGGCCATTCCAAGACATTTAAATGTTTCCCCTTAAACCACTCAAGTGTTGCTTTAGCAGTATGCGTAGGGTCATTGTTTTGCTGGAAGGTGAACCTCCGTCCCAGTCTCAAATCTCTGGAAGACTGAAACAGGTTTCCCTCAAGAATTTCCCTGTATTTAGCGCCGTCCATCATTCCTTCAATTCTGACCAGTTTCCCAGTCCCTGCTGATGAAAAACATCCCCACAGCATGATGCTGCCGCCACCGTGCTTCACTGTGGGGATGATGTTCTCGGGGTGATGAGAGGTGTTGGGTTTGCGCCAGACATAGCGTTTTCCTTGATGGCCAAAAAGCTCAATTTTAGTCTCATCTGACCAGAGTACCTTCTTCCATATGTTTGGGGAGTCTCCCACATGCCTTTTGGTGAACACCAAACGTGTTTGCTTATTTTTTTCTTTAAGCAATGGCTTTTTTCTGGCCACTCTTCCGTAAAGCCCAGCTCTGTGGAGTGTACGGCTTAAAGTGGTCCTAAGTACAGATACTCCAATCTCCGCTGTGGAGCTTTGCAGCTTCTTCAGGGTTATCTTTGATCTCTTTGTTGCCTCTCTGATTAATGCCCTCCTTGCCTGGTCCGTGAGTTTTGGTGGGCGGCCCTCTCTTGCCAAGTTTGTTGTGGTGCATATTCTTTCCATTTTTTAATAATGGCTTTAATGGAGCTCCGTGGGATGTTCAAACTTTCGGATATTTTTTTATAACCCAACCCTGATCTGTACTTCTCCACAACTTTGTCCCTGACCTGTTTGGAGAGCTCCTTGCTTCCTTGGTGCCGCTTGCTTGGTGGTGCCCCTTGCTTAGTGGTGTTGCAGACTCTGGGGCTTTTCAGAACAGGTGTATATATACTGAGATCATGTGACAGATCGTGTGACACTTAGATTGCACACAGGTGGACTTTATTTAACTAATTATGTGACTTCTGAAGGTAATTGGTTGCACCAGATCTTATTTAGAGGCTTAATAGCAAAGGGGGTGAATACATATGCACGCACCACTTTTCCGTTATTTATTTTTTAGAATTTTTTTAAACAAGTTGTTTTTTTCATTTCACTTCACCAATTTGGACTATTTTGTGTATGTCCATTACATGAAATCCAAATAAAAATCAATTTTATTTCCAGGTTGTAAGGCAACGAAATAGGAAAAATGCCAAGGGGGGTCAATAATAAGAGTGTAGACCTCGTCCTCGCTGCAAACCACTTTTAAAGATTGTTCATAAAACAAACCATCTCAAATTTGCCAAGAAATATGAAAAGGAAACTGAAGCATTCTTCAACAGAAATTCTCTGATCCAGTGAGACTAAAATACAACTTTCCCCCAAAAATGGACCACAGTATGTTTGGGAGATAAATAAAGGGAAAGCCTTCAATGAAGAAATTCTTGTACCCACAGTTCACTGGGCGTGAGCTGGGGGTGTAAGGATAGGACAGAAGAAGCAGAAGGGAGCGGTTAGTAGGACAGAGTGCCGGCTAGAAAGGACCAGACCTAGGATAGAAGAGCGGGCGAGGTCCACTCTAGTAGCAGACCAGCGGAGCTGGACATGGAAGCTAGGATAGAAGGTGGTCACTGACTGAGGGCGGCGATGCCGACACAACCCAGGGGTGAAGGACCCAGCAACAAAAACCGGATAAAGAAAATGGTCACTGACTGAGGGCGGCAATGCCGACACGACCCAGGGGCAAAGGACCCAGCAACCGAAAACACATACGAGGGTTATGACTTGGGGAGCCACCCCTCGGGAAGAAGACGGTCCCGGGGTAGACCGGGACACAAAAGGAAATAGAGAGAGAGAGGTACCCAGAGTCTGAGACTTCTGTAAAGGGGTGCTGGTTAGACCCCCAATTGGCCGAGACTTCACGCTGCCTGGGACCTGAAAGGCATAGAGGTTAGTATGGGACTCAAGCACGGAGTAGCCACGTCCTGAATTGAGGCAGAGTATAGAACAGAGCCTCGAGTGAGGTAAGATATGCGCAGGAGCTGCGAAAGGACAGAGTGCGGCCTGGGGTCCGCTCTGACTCACATGGTGAGAACCCCCCTGAAGGTAAAGGGAGGCTGATGCCTAGCTCTGAGGTCAGGGAAGTGAGACTTACTTGCCCCCCAAGGGATGGACCCCCGGCTCCTCACGAAATCTCCCACACCGTGAGAAGAACAAAAGACAGCACATGCCAGTGCATAACATAAACAAAAGACTAGAAGGACAAACGGGACAAACAAGAGGATGGTTACTAATTTAGTAGGATGTGACTATGTGTATACCTGCTGCTCAGTGGAGAGCAGAAGCAGGAGGAGAGCTGGAACTTAGGGCTGAGGTGGCAGCTGGACTGAACGAACATATGAATTGGCTGCTGGGGAAGCTCAGCAACTTTACGCCCCATATTCTACAAACGAGGGCAGAGATATGAGATGCCACCATTCTATGTGTTAGTTAATAGGGGATCGATCAGCAGTTTGCTACTATCATGTCTGCTTGAAATGGAAAAGGTAAACTCACATTCAGAGTTTTGGGTTTCGTAACTCCAGTTATTTTCTTAATAGTGGGACTCCTAAACTCATAATCAAGACAGATTTCCAGTCTTGTACCACTTCTCTCACTAAGTTTTAATGCTGTAACATTTGAGAGAATGAGCGGACTTATGAATAGGATTGCTGAGGAAGTGCCCCGTATTTTGATTAGATGGGGATTAGCGTTAGCCTTGATTGTGGGAATGCTGTCACGATCTGCATATTGGAGGAAAGCTGGAGCATTGGAGGCTCTGGAGAAGTGCAGTTGCAGATTTAAACAGTAAACTAGAGCAATTTTTGCATGCTGCAGTAGTGAGCAGATCTGAAGAGGGAGCGGAGATCTGCTGCAGTAAGGAGCGATTAGCAGTAGAGGGCAGGATCTGCTGAACAGAGCAGAGGTTTTAGGAAGAAAATGATGAGTGCTGTCAGTAGTGTGCAGAGGCCCAGCTGTAGAGAGCAGAGATCTGCAATAGAGAACGGAGGACTACCATCGGTAAAGTGTGGTGGTCTGCTGCAGAGAGTAGGGATCTGCTGAATGTGGTAAGTATTGGTCTTTCAGTGTTAAGGCAGATTTAGATGGAGCCAGAGATGGGGCTTCTTTTGGGAGAGATGAAAAATGCAGAGACCTGAGACTGCTGCAGAACCCAAGAGGATGAAGAATGCGTTGCTCCGAGGCATCTGCAAAACCTATTGATTGGTCGGGAGCAGTTTATGAGAGTATTGTCTATTGAGGGTAGGAGGACATTGACTGGAACGTTGATAATCGTAGGACATGGTGACTGACTGGCGGCTCACGTTGAAAGTTGAATACAGCAAAACAAGTGATCAGGGCTTAAATAGAGAGTAGGTACTAATTTCAAATTTTAGCCAGCTGCACGTCCCCCCGAACTACGCTGACTAACATTTAAACATCGAGGTAGTTTGGTCATCATATGCGGGTGGTTTAGAAGTTCAGGTAATGGAGACATTCATGTGATTGAAGATTGGATGAATGCAGCCATGTATCAAAACATTCTACAATGGTCAGTGATATCATCTGCTTGTGGGCTGATTGTCAGACTGTTTATCTTCCAACCCGACAATGACCCAAAGCATACAGATAAGTCAACTCTGGAATTCTTGAAGAAAACAAAGATACAAATTCTGGAATGGTCTTCACAGTGACCAGATTTAAATCCAATAGAAATGCTTTGGACTAATCAGAAAAAAAAACTGTCTGAGCTGAAGGAAATATGCAAGACAGAAAGGGCTCAGATTTCACCAACAAGATGTAACATACTGGTTAAGAATGATCATAAACGTCTGAAAGCTGTAATGAAATCAGAAGTGGGACACACGAAATACTAAAGCAGGGGTGCCAATGCTTTTGTCATGAACTGCAGCTTTTTATTACAACTGCACCCTAAAGTACTTTATCGGAACTTATTAGAAGCTTAATTGGTCCAATTAACAAATTTAGGGTATGGTTAGAACATAAACCAGGAGGGACACTGACCCTCCATTAACTGAGTTGTGCACCACTGCTTTAAATTAAATATTTTTTTTATTTTTTTTTTATAAAGATTATTTGTTAAATTACTACACATTATGAATTTTGTTTTTTATTGTATTAAAAAGTGGTTTACTAAATGATTGTCCTTTTTCTGTTACCTTGAATTAAAGTATAGTAAGAGTAGGATGTCAATACTTTTGTCTGAGACTGCATCTCTTTAAATTTGGCAGTATTGTTTTACTGACTACCGTGAAAGTGTAGCCTAAAGGGAGGCGTTCCACTGAAGAATCATATATAATTAACATATATAATTAAGAAGGGCCTCTCTCCCTGCTTGGTAGGTATCTAAGACATTATTAATGTCAGCTGCTAATACAGTGCCTACTATTGTTAGTGGCAGGGTGCATGCATTTAAATAAGGGGTATTGCTGAAGAGCTGTATAAATAAAATACAAAAATAAAATAAAAACAAAGTAAATATATGAACGTATCAACTTGAACAAGAAAATATCCTGCAGCTTGTAATGGTATGCAAAGGTTGAGTTATTGACTGTCAGTTTACTATCACATCTGGTCCTTTTTATTCCCAAACCCTTATTTGGCATTCTGCTTTCTAAAGGTTTGACCTTTTGGGACTTTTCTGAATATACTGTACTAGTTACAGCCTTTTTTGGCTTTAATCTTCTTTCCTTCATTCCACAGTAACACACTGTTGATCTGAGGGCTGCTGCTATGTTGGTGACTTGTTCTGTGTCAGTTCTCTTTATATGACATTATCCTGACAGACAGGTTAAAAGGAGCACATCCCATCACAGTAAAAAGCATTCCAGACACCTACAGGATACAGCCAAGTCAATGAAGAAAGAGAAATGTCAACAAATTGCCATGTAATCATGTCAATTTTCCTTTGAAATGTTAATAAATATCAGTTTGGCAAAAAGTATATTGATATTGCTACAAAAAAGTGGCACATTATTATCAGCAAATGTGAGAAAATAATTACCATGTCCGGGTGCAGTTACGGCCTCCATTATAAGGCAGTATAGCTTTAATGCAATGAATATTGCAGCATGCAAATATAGATCATTTGCGTTTATTAAGAATCAACCAACCATGTTGGTGTGACAATGGGAATTGGTGCTAATGGAAAGCATATATTCAGTCTAAATAGCCACTTGCAAATGATTCTGTTCTAATGCTGGAGCCATGTCATTCCAATGCTGGCTCACATAGCTATCCATGACTGTATATATTCGATTTAAAAAAGTTATTTAATAATATAGTTAATTTTGTGGTTTATTTTTCTTGAAAACTAGTTTGATGTAAAATAATGTATTGATATTCAACAGAAACCTCAAGGTATGTGCAGGCGGTCTTCAAAGAAACCATAAAATGAAAGCTGAATTCCTCTGGTTACATGGTGCCTAGTGTTTATTGTAATGGCTGTCTTTTGGCACAGCTTGTTCCAGCAGTAGATCCTATTGTCCCATATGATCACAAAGTCTGGTCTAGGTCTGGTTGCCAAAACAGCAGGACTTCTTTGAACATTAGCAACTGGAGTTCAAAGGTCATACAAAGGAATTTATAACACTCTTGTTTAATTAGAAAAGTGATTCTGAAACGTAAACTCGTTATTTTATTAATCATAACATCCAGCATCCAGTGGTTAAAGAAAATGATTTTATACCAGGGTTCCTGGTTCAAATCCAGGCTCAGCCACGGATTCACTGGGTGTGACCTTGAGCAAGTCACTTAACCTCCTTGTGCTCCGTCCTTCGGATGAGACATAAAATGAGATCCTGTTGTAAAGCAACTCTGCAAGCAGCAGTTGTTGATGCATAGTTCACCCCCTAGTCTCTGTCAGTCGCTTTGGATAAAAACTTCTGCTAAATGACTAAATAATAATAATAATAATAATAATAATAATAATAATAATAATAATAATAATAATAATAATAATAATAATAATACATTCCTGAAAGAAATCATGTACATTTTTCTTGCAAATAAAATAAGGATCCAGTGGGCCATTATAAACAGTCATTTAAAGCTTTTGTCATATACTGTTCTGTATACTGTATATACTGTACTTCAAATTATACTTGGGCTCCATTTTAAGATTTTGATACTTGTATTTTGTGCAGCATAATCCTTTTTATTAACGCTAAAAGCACAATTTGAAAGTTCAATAGCTTCACAGTTCTCTCACCTGGCGTATTAACTTGGAATGTAACAAGCAGGAATTTATCCTGCAGACATTGCAAATATTAATGTAATGTCACTAGAGACTTTAATCAAAGAAAATAATAATTGTGAGCTTCCTTCTGCATTTAGTCATCTGGCTGGAAAGTGTTTCTCAAAGCTTTCACACTTCAGTGCCCTGGGCTGATGCTTATGTGCTATACTCTAGATGGAGATGGTTCAGAATAAAGGAACTTACAGTCAGCTTTTTCAAAGCAAGCAGTGATTCAACTTCCTGTTCAACAGCTTTTTATGTTTCCACCGTCTATCAGGAGTTGCTTAATTGAGGTTTTTAAACCAAAGAACCTTAACTAATCTTCTGCAGTATATGGCAAGGTCTTGCACGTGGACTCAACATACATTCATTTTGCAATGCTCAACGATAGGGAACTTTTTCATCCAGAAGCGGTATGATTTATGGCTGCACATTTTAGCTTCATTTTAATTAATTTAATTAATGATTGCCTTTTTTTGGCTCTGTTTACAAAAAAAGGGTTTATTGTGTACTTCTCTCCAGGGCTACAACCACACATAAAACAGAATGAATTATGGTTGACATGCTACCAAACTGTTTAGTTTGGCAAACCACCGCCAGTGAGCACAAGAGATGATTTAGATATTTGTTCCACTCATTGTGGTTTAGACTTTCACAGTCACTTGCTCACTGGTATATATTTAAGCAGGATTGCTGACACTAGCTTACATTGTGTTCACTTGTAGACCTTTCATGTGTTTGTAGTTTGATTTAGAATCACAAATGTCATAGTTTTCATAGGCAGTTGTTGCACTTTGACTAACCCTTATATCCCAACAGAGTTTTGTTTTTGCATTTAATAGACTTGCTGGGAATTTTGAAATAACAGTAAAAAAAAAAAAAAGTCAGCCGTCTAGCTTTTTCCATAAAATGAATTGTAAAGTTTAATTGTTGAGGAAATACATATATTATGACAGCTGAACAAACCTGGTGCATTTAAATTTAAATATTTGATCAGGCCAGGTGCTTTTGTGAATTGTGAGTTTTGTGGGTTTTTGCGAAAATAACATCAACGATTAATTGTCTTTATAATTTTTAGTGTGTTTTTTCTCTGTTAAAAAACGTATTGAACATTGTGACAGGGAACGCTGTCACTGGTTTGTGGAGTGTGTGTGTGTGTGTGTGTGTGTGTATTTGAGAATCAGCTGCGATGTGCGGCAGGAGACGCGTTGCTAAGCGACCAGTTGAGCAGTGGTCTCGCCCTGCACTCAGCTGATAGGACCGCCCTGAGCCGCTGGGCTGCCAGGGCTTTGGGAGCAACAGAACAGAAGTAGGTCAGTTTAAGGGATGTTGATTCCAATACAGTCTAGAGAGGGTTACGTAGAGTAGCAGGTCCTGGAACGGAACATTCCTGTCAATGGGACTAGCGCTCACCATTTTGTGTGGCAAACTTTTATTTTTAGCTTTGTTTTGTTTCATTTCTGTATTAAATGAGACACTAGAGCTACCATTGCTGGTCAATGGTGTGAGCACTATTTTGTAATTAAATTAGCGCAGCTATGCAGCGTTTCAACAGAATTGCTCTGTGTCTGTCTCATTATTTTCCGGTGACTACCCACACATGTAACACATCACCCTATTACTAGCATAACTATAGAATAACCAAGTAAAAAAAAAAAAAAACTGTATTGTATTGTTTGTATTGAGATGTAATACTTTTTTATTGCTTTAAGGCAGTGTGTAACATACAGTATAAAGGAAATTAAAACAAATGAAAGCTTGAACCTAAGAAAATTACCCTGTTTTTAAAATTCCTTTAGATGCTTGTTTGCAAATATTTCAAAACTTGACACAGAGTGAATGAGAATATCAGACTATAAGGGTGTTTGCCTAAAATGGCAAATTGAACACTGAGAAGTGATTTACTAGTACTGTGGGTGCTTGTTTTTGCTATTTTTAAGAGCTCCTTTATTCATAATTGCCCTGGAATGTAGATACTCAGGACCGTAGAGGCTAATTGGTCACCACTGTAAAAGCGTTACCTTGCCTTGTAATATTAAATTTGGCAATAGATTTTTAGATTCAAATGGAAATACGAAAAGCAACAACACTACCCCCCCCCCCCCACACACACACACACACACACACACACACATTGATTACTACTTCATATTTCTTAAATAGATTAATAGTTCGATTTTTCTTTTTTAACAAAATGATTCAGACATCTTCAGGAATACGTCTGTGTTATTGCTGTCTTGCTGATGTATGTGTGCTTCATTCCTCACAGATATAAATGAGTGCAGCACAATCCCAGGTGTCTGTGATGACGGAGAATGCTCCAACACGGTTGGCAGCTATTTGTGTACCTGCCCACCTGGCTTTGTAACATCTGCAGATGGCTCTCGCTGTATTGGTAAGTACATGCATACTATTCATATAATTAATGGTGTCTCTTCTTTAAAAGGCAAGCAAGCACCAGCCAAATATAACAAAAATTCACCCACAGAAAAGTTGTATTTATTTTGGTTAGTTCAGAGTGAGGGACTCGCTCCAAGGAAGTGCCTTTGGAATAAACAAAAGAGTATGCTTTCTCTAGAGTGCAGCTTTTTGTGTCTCAAGTGGGTGTTAGGGCTCACTTGGCTGTTACTAAGAGAATTTGTTAACATTTCTTTTCCATGGAATATTGAAGTACTTCCTTTGAAAAACACAACTGCTGCCTGCCATTGTAGGTAGAGTAGGTGGCACTGGGTGGATACGGGATCAAACAAGCATTTCAAGTGGAGGATAATTTGAGCAGCTTGTACAAACAATGGGATGTTTATAGAAGGATTGTATAGTCTAGTGAAAATGGCTACAAGACTGAACTCTCCTCTCATTTTTTGGCCTAGTAGGTAAAGTAGACACTCTGGTGTCCCTCAGAATCAACTTTGCCCACACCTAATGCGTAGTTTGGCAGGGAAGTGACACTTGGCCTGAAATAAGGAAACAGGTGTTTGTTTGTTTGTTTTTCCTGAAGAGTTTCACAACACTATAAAGGAATGCAGTTTCATTTACATCTACTTATCCTAGGGGAATCCCCTAGATGTTGATGGTGGTCTGTGTGGCACTCATATACAATTAACTAAGTTCATTACAATGTTATGATCAATAAATGTCATTCTTTTGGGTGATTTTATATTTAAATGAGGTCCCAATCCTAAAATTTTACGTGATGCAAAACTTTTGGCCTTCGCTGTAATTGAGTTTCCAACTGTGTTTGTTTATATTCTAATGATAGGGATCCCAAATGTGACATGACCTTTGTAGCTCTATAATTGAAAACGTCTGTTTCTTTTGTGTTTTACTGTAGTTGAATGTGGGGCCACTGTACCTCCTAGCACCATACAAATAAACCCATAAGCCATGTAATTTTATTGCTGTACGGTATTTAATTCCTCACCAAGAAACTTCCATATGTCTGCAGAGTCACACTCCAGTGCCCTTTTTTGGATAACCACAAATAAACTACAGAATTAAATTGGTACTTTGTAATACTTTTAGTTTCTTTCCTGGTCCTGATTTATTAAGTTATATTGTTTATTTATTTATTTTTAATCAGTGTTTTTTTTTTTTTCGCTTTGTTTTGTTTTTTTACAGTTTTTATGGTTTTTTGTAACATTACTCATTTGGCATACCCTGAAGTTATTCTGCTAGCTTAAATGAACTATAAAAGCAAAACATACCACTTTTTATGATATGCTGTAAAATGTTTCAAGTGACTGCAAATCAGTTCCCTGACCTTAATCGTTATGTACAAATGTGGGGAAATGGGCAACTACAGTGGTAAAATATTACATTAAAAAAATCTTTCCAGGGCATGCTTGGATTTTGTAGATTTTGTATACAGCAGATATCTCTGTGACTGCCCTTTTACTGTAAGTATATCTGTTTGATCTGTTTTGACAGAAGCTTGTGCAAGTTTATATATGGGAGTAATTGTTAGCAATTATTCCATTCTACACTAGGCAACCTTTTTGGTTGGTTAACATATTGCCCTTCTTAAAACCCTACAAAAATATAAAGTATGCTTCTTACCACCCAATGATGACATAAACTAATGTTCAGATTCTGGTTGTACTAAGAAGGTACTGGAGACCATTTCTGCCAGTTAACACAAAATTAAAAAGCAGCGCTGTTTCTCAAATAACCCCAGATGTCCAATTACATTTTACTGTTTGACCTCGGAGCGGTTGGGTTTTATTGAGCCCCTTTAAGCGATCTGGAACAGCTCTGTGTGTCCCTCACTGCAGCTGTTTGAAATCATCACAGTTTTCTAAAAACAACAAGACCTATTAAAATACAGTAATGCTGATCTTCTTGTACAACAGCACCTGTAAGATGTAAATACATGTGCAATGGTGTGTGGGCTGCGTGACTTACTTTTTGTGTTGTGCTTTTCATGGCAAACACCTTCTATACTAAATAATGACTAACAAATACTGGTGTGACAGTGACCAGCTATGTAAGTAAGCAGTGGCATGTACATAAGACATTTAGTATGAAATTGTAGCTTTTAAGAAAGCTACAATACACTTGGGCTAGAAGGTAATTCAAGCAATAAGTTTTATTTTTCTAATGACAAAATCTGGCCAGTGTTTCCTTGAAAGTGAATTTTCATTCTTCAGGGGTCTGGGGTGACACGCCATCCTTTATTTACATCCCACTAATACAAGATACCAAACGCCTGAAGTTTTTAAATTTCATTACCTTTTAAATTGCACAGTTTCTCTAGCATACCCTTCACAGACCCTCAGTCATGCTATTGTCTTTATATTATAAGACTAGAGTCTTTTATCCTCTACGTGGCACTTACGGACACATCTCATCATTGTGTGCAAAATGTTTGGCACTCACAGAGCTTGTTATGACAAGTGTAGAATGTAGTTAATTGAATGTCTTGATTTTCTTTTGTGCTGTTTGGGGAAATTTTGATCCAAATGCATGCTGTCAAGGAGTAAGCTTTAAGACTTTAATCGTAATTACAGCTGAAGGGGCTCCATTCGTATTTGGAATTCCACGTGGGCTGTGGGAATAGGAAATAACAGGACAGGCTTTTGTATATTGTTAGGTATTTTTTGTCTCAAAATGTACAAATGTATGTTGTGTTTTTTAGCTTCAGATTTAAACTGTTTTTAGACCAAATCAGCTGTTGAGGTCTACTACAAATATCCTACAAAACATGGTAGCCATGAATCTCCCTTATCTTCAGAACAAGGAAGAAACAGGACCGTTTGGATTGTACAGCTGGATAGACAAAAAGAGTACGCTGATGGTGACAGTCTCATTCTCCCCTGAGCATGAAAAATATGTGGAGATGTCTGAATGCATGAATTTATGCAATGTTACACACAAAACATAGTCGTAGTTTATCTAAAAAATACAGTTTATATACTTTTAAGTGGTTAGGGTTCAGTTTTGGGGAGTAGATATAGCTTTATGTATTTGACAGTAGTATTATTTTAACCTACTATTAAGACATTTGCAGCTAAATCCCTTAGGACTAAGCACATTCCTAAAACAGCTGTTCACAGCATTTCATTTGCAACCATATTTTAGCAACCAACTAAAGCATTAATTTGCGACCATCATTCATTGCATTGTTTTATGAACTCCAGTTTCCAAGATGTTTCGTTTTTAAAATTTGAATTTTTCTGAAAAATATTTGTAGTATTTCCTGGAATATATTAATTAGAATACAGTCATATGTTTTATATCCAGGAGCTTTTGAATGAAGAGGGGCCAAAAGTCTTTCCAGTACCTCAGCAGATGAGTTGAAATGATGGTGGCGCTTGCTGGAATAAATTTATTTATTGAAAAATAAAACAGGTTTAACAAACACGAAAACACAGGACACTGCACTCTACGCCAAAATAAATAGACAAACAAAAACGGACTAAACTTAACAAAATGGTGCATGGACAGACACACTGACAAACACGGTGAGCAGATAAATAAACAAGTATCGTGCTGGTCCTACCAGCACGCAATAGCAATTGTAATCTCCTACTCTCCCGTTCTCCACTCACCGAACACCCAACCCCCAATATGTGACAACGTGCATCTATATATACTGTTGTGCTGGGATTCAATTACCTATTAATTATTCACTTGAATCCCAGCACGTGAACCAATGTCTATACACCAACATTTAAACACACCACATGCAACACATAACAGATAATATACACAGGGGCAGGAACTTTGTCACATATACCCCCCCTGTGCAAAGCACACATGGCCTCAATGGCCACCTCCCCCCTTAAAAGCCCAAAAGTCCCGCCCAAAGTCCTTGGCCAGGACCGGAGGCTTCCAGGGGCCCACAGGTCGTAATGCTGTCAGCAGCCATGCTGACAGCGGGGTAGCATTCTCCTGCCAGGGTAGTCCTAGCAGCGGAAAGGCTGCTTGGGGTGTGGTCTCCTGACCTTCCCCCTTCTTCGGCACCAGCAGCTCCCTTTGGTGGGGCTTCAACCACAGTTCTTCCTGCAGGGAAGCAACTGCAGAGGGAGCAGGTCTCAGGACCTCCCCCACGATCTCCGGCAGCGAAACTGCTGCTAGGGTTGGTGGTCTCCAGACCTCCTCCCCCTTCTTTGTGGCCGGCAGCTCCCCATCGTGGGATTCCGGCCACAGTACTTCTGACTGTGATGCGGAGCGGCGGGCAACCCCAGGCGATGCAGAGCAGCGGGCAACCCCAGGCGATGCAGAGCGGCGGGCAACCCCAGGCGATGCAGAGGCATCCTTGGGCGATGCGAGGCTGGCATCCTTGGGCGAAGCGAGGCTGGCATCCTTGGGCGAAGCGAGGCTGGCATCCCTGGGCGAAGCGAGGCTGGCATCCCTGGGCGAAGCGAGGCTGGCATCCTTGGGCGAAGCGAGGCTGGCATCCTTGGGCGAAGCGAGGCTGGCATTCTTGGGCGAAGTGAGGCTGGCATCCTTGGGCGAAGCGAGGCTGGTAGTCAGGACAAGCTGGGGTGCGGGTGTTGGCTCTCTTTTCGGCCACTGCGGCCGGGAGGTTCTTCCCCGTGCTTCCCTCAGCAGCCTATGCAATGGCTGCTGAGGACCGCCAGCATCTAGTCCCTGTTCTTCTGGTGCAGGGAGAGGCAGCTCCTGCTCCTCTCCCCGTGAAGGAGGTGGAGGCAGAGGAAGCTCCAGCTCCTCTCCTCGTGATGGTGGGGGAAGTGATACCAGCAGGCATTCACCCTCTGCTGGTGGGGGAAGTGATACCAGCAGGCATTCACCCTCTGCTGGTGGACAGGGACCCAGCAGGCATTCACCCTCTGCTGGTGGAGGAGGCAGAGGCAGCTCCTGCTGCTCTACTCCTGCCGATGGAGGTGGCGGAGGCAGAGGCAGCTCCTCCCCTCCTTCCTGGTAGGGGCAGCGCACCACTGGGTGCCCAAACTCCCCACAGGCAAGGCACCAGCCCTGGTCCTCCAGACCACCGAGGAACTCCTCCAGCCATCTCTCCAGTCCCAGCCTTCAATGTTTTATTTGATTTTTATTTTTTTTCCCCGACACACAAAAAAAAAAAAAAATATATATATATTATTATTATTTTTTTTTCCAAAACTACAGTCCCCGCCCTGGTCTCACTCTAGGAGGCGTTGTTAATCCCACTTCGTACACCACGTGTCACAAAGACGGCTGGAGTGGGTGGCGTCAGACCAGAAGCAGGAAAATAAACAAAACAGGACAGATGAGTTGAAATGATGGTGGCGGTTGCTGGAATAAATTTATTTATTGAAGAATAAAACAGGTTTAACAAACACGAAAACACAGGACACGGCACTCTACGCCAAAATAAATAGACAAACAAAAACGGACTAACACTTAACAAAACGGTGCACGGACAGACACTGACAAACACGGTGAGTTTTAAATAAACAAGTATCGTGCTGGTCCCACCAGCACGCAATAGCAATTGTAATTCTCCTACTCTCTCTCCCGTTCTCCACTCACCGATCACCCAACCCCCAATATGTGACAACGTGCATCTATATATACTGTTGTGCTGGGATTCAATTACCTATTAATTATTCACTTGAATCCCAGCACGTGAATTAATAAAGTGCAATTCCCCGTGCTCACATATTACTACATTTTACTTGCACGTGAAGTGCTGTGCAATCCTCGTGCCTAAATACACATATACATTTTAAACAACTTGTGTTACACAGATCTGTTTATATCCCGTGTACCAATGACTATACACCAACATTTAAACACACCACACGCAACACATAACAGATAATATACACAGGGGCGGGCACTTTGTCACAGGTACCTTTAATCTTTAGTACAGATCCATGGTGCCAGTATGCTTTAGAAGGTAATTTAGTACAGATGGCATGGCAGACTATTGGAGACAAAGAAAAGAGTAGCTGTGTGCAGGAAAGGTCCTAGAAGTGCTCTGTTACTGCTGGTCAGTGGTAGGTTTGACTTACATACTGTCAATTAACCTACTTTAGCTGAACCGGTTATAGTTCAATGAACATGCCTTAGGTAAACAGGCAAATTGGTGACAGCTGTGGCAAGTTCATATTATAGCCTAGTGCCTACAAATAGTCATTTACAGTACTGTGCCAGTTTCAAAGACAGTGTTATAGTGACAAAAGGTAAGGAAATACTGTAAGTGGTCCTGAACAACTTTATACTCTCATTAGCAGCAGAATACCTAAACACATTTGTCAGGAACACATTTGTAGTGTAGTTAATGATCCTTTTGACATTAATATTACTAGCCCTGTAAAGCCAAAGAGATTTCTTGATTCAGAATGTTTGCCTTGTGAATGCTGTGCAGATTTTCTTTCCCTCAGCATTACAGGGAATTATCAAAACAAAATGTGACATGTCAATTATGTTTAATACCAGTCTTCCTATGTACTTTTCTATTTTCTGTTCCATTTCACATAAGTGTCTTTTTTAACTGTACATGGTTTTTGTGATTTATCTAATACTTGTAAAAAATAGTCTGTAAAAACTGAGCAGGTGTTTGAGGTGTTTTGAGTGACATGCTTCCTCACAACATAAAGATTCTACTCTTCTGTATAAGTTGTGGGTTGGTTGGAAGTGGTTTTTAAAGCACACCGTGTAGGAGAAAGGGGGGTATTAAGCTGCATTTCGAAATGGGGCGAGGCCATGGGTGTGGAAAATGGTGTAAAAAATGCAAACTAAAAAAAAAAAGCACCTTTTAAACCATTTCACAATTTTCACTTTTGACTCCATGTCCACGTACGATTTGTATCTTTATCCTACACATTTTTTTGTTAAATTAGAGAATAAGATCAGCATTAGTCAGACTTTTTTTAAGTGCATTAGTAAGAAATGTAGACATGCTAACACATTGTGAAACACTTGGAAGTCAGCAGCGTTTTAAGATCAAAATTCAGTCAAGCAAACTTAGCAGGCAATGAATCATATTGCCAAGGAGTCAAGTCAAGCATCTCAGTATACGTGATGAGTTTTTAAATTATTTTATTTTCCTGCTACACCCTACCTCGAAATAACATACACACAATCCATCACTCAGTGGACAGGGTTTTTTTCTTTATATTTTTTGCTGAGGAAGATGCGGTCTTAAAGGTGAAAGGTCATGTTTGGTTTGCAGATGTGACATTTCCATATATTCTGATATACTCATATACTCAAGATTGATAAGAATATTATAGTACAGGTAAGAAATACCAGGGACGTGTGATGTTTTTCAGTGTGACGCTGTATTCAGAACAGAAGAGACCAGTACCTTTAAACTGTAGTCTTAGCCATCAGTAACCAACTCTGATGTATTTATTTCCCTAGGTGGGCTAAATTGTAACGATGTAATAATTTGTATAGTGTATAGTGAGCAAAGAACAAAGGAATATGTGGGCCATAAAAAGGAATCGCCAAATGTAAGTGTATATTTAAATAAATTGTGTGTTCATGTCATTGGAAGTGTATGGGGGCAACATTTAAGTTGGATTAACCAGAAAGATTAGATATATTATTTCAATTGTTGTGAGGTACACTTTTAGCTGGAGTTTCTCCTACACTATTTGGTGCTTGTGTAACTTGTTCAGAAAAAAAATAACTTGCACCCTTATGAACAAATAAAAGCCATGGACTGTATTTAATAAGATGCTGATATTTAAACCTTGGGGGATTTATTCCTATTACAAAAAAAAAATAAGTTTATTGAAAGGCTCTATTTAGTAATAGAGATTCTCTTCCTACACACACACACACACACACACACACACACACACACACACACACACACACACACACACACCCACGCACACACACACACACACACACTTCCTCATATTGGACAAAAAGGGCTACAGTATTTCAAAGGTTCTCTGACCTACATAGGAAGCCGAGCCGTTTTGAATATTTAGATTTTCGCACCACACTGACAAAGGATGAGCCGAGTCTACAAAGGTCTCCCGAAATGCCTTCTTTTTTTAGTCCTTTATGGGAGCTGTCTTGATTCAACGTGCTATTGTCAAGCTAACAAGGACAAAGGACGAAGATCTGAAGAAATAGAAAAGGATCTCATCTTTTTCAGCTGAGCTGAGCTTTCTTTTTCAGTTCGATAGTATGTTGTGACTTAAGTTAAATAACCTTTGGGTTTCATTCCCCTGGCAGGCTTCTGTAAGATTTCACAGGTCCCCTACAGCAGGGCCTCCTGGGATAATGATGTTAAAGTAGCTACCAAGATTTTCGCAACAAAATGTAATTTAATGTCTTTTAGAATCACAGACTGAAACGCCCTTGACCTTGCAGGAGACAAAATATGAATGGAGATAATCTGCTGAAAGTCTGGTCAAGGGAGGTGGAATTCAGAATTGAGTTTCGGAAGTAAAAACATTTATTTGGTGTTTTATCTAGGTGTAAACACTTTTTTTGTACAAAGGGTTACAGAATTTTAAAACCTCTGGTCTGTATGATGATGGTAGTACATTTTCCTTCAATGCGCTTCGTTTGATACTAATGCTTAAATTCATATTTCTGTGAATTTTTATTTATTTTTTTGTTCCTGGGTAGTAAGTGTTATTTCCTAATTGCTTATGCCTCAGAAGTATAGAAAATGGATATTATTCCCCACAGACTTTGCTTTTGTGACCAGGACAGTGATATTTCAAAATATCACTATTTCCAATGGGAAAATGGGCAAATGTGTGTCTTTTCGTTCACATAAAGTATAAAGTAATCTCGAAAAACTACTCACTTCTAAATCTTTTGTAGTCATCTTTGTATTACTTTAGTATAAATACATGTTAATTTGGATTCATATGTTGTTTTTTTCTGACTTTATGTAAACGAAAAGACACACATTTGCCCATTTTCCCATTGGAAATAGTGATATTTTGAAATATCACTGTCCTGGTCACAAAAGCAAAGTCTGTGGGGAATAATGGCCATTTTCTATACTTTTGAGGCATAAGCAATTAGGAAATAACACTTACTACCCAGGAACAAAAATTGTGTTACATAGTGCTATCCATAAAAAAAAGTTCACTGGATCTGCTGAATATATTCCAAGAATTCTTCTAAATGGCAGATTTCTTTGTTAGTTTATTTAAACTAGTATCAGTTTTATCGACTATTTTGTAAAGCTTTTTTCCCCAGCACAATATTTGTATTATTTCTACTTTAGCAAAAAATGGGCACATCGGTTTATCCACATGAGTTCTTTCAGTGCTGATTTAGTTTTTCCAGTGCTTGCATATCATGCTGTGAAAACACACCAGTAATTATAGTAATAAATAATCAGATTTTCAAATAACTCTTACTCTCTAAAGAGACTTTTAAGAGAAAACAGTGATTCAGCTGACAAGAATCGTAAATGCCATGCCCACTGGTACATTTGCATTTTGGTTCTGAATTGACAAAAGCATTTGGAGGGTGAGGGGTCTCTAAACCACGAGAAAGCAAACATGCCATCGATCCGCTGAGCCTCCTGCATTTACTGCATAAATTAATGACGGTAGGCATTCGTCACAGTGGTTGCAGTGTGCAGTATTGGAAACAAATGATTCCAGACACAGTGTGCCATAGTGGAGGAATCAAAAACATTAATAGAATGGGAATCAAGATGGCGTGGGAAGTGAATTATTTGTACAGTATGTTTGGTTTAGAGCACTCCTTTACACACCAGTGTTAAGTTTCTTGTTCTTCCTCAACATCCAGATCAGAGGGTGGGAACCTGCTTCTCCAGCCTAGTTAATGGCCGCTGCGCTCAGGACCTAGAAGGACGCTTCACCAAGATGCAGTGCTGTTGCGAGTCCGGCCGTTGCTGGGCCCTGGGTTCAGTGCCAGAGATGTGCCCCGTCAGAGGCTCTGGTGAGGAAATGAATGTCTTACATTGTGCATAAATTCAAATTGGCAGCTCCACAAAAACAGAACATTTTTCAAGGCAGTGAAATTTGTTTTCACCTTTAACACAACTCAGATTGAAATAAACTTAAAAAATATGTTTGGCAGTTTGGACATGACACATGCCAGTTCAGATACTGATAGAATGTGTGACTCATTCTTGCCTAAAGTAGAAATCACGCTAGGTGCATTTATTAACATTTTCTGTGGTGTCTAATGGAGGGCAACATTGTTTTATTGTGCGTCAAGTCCCAAACAGATGCAAAAAAGAAAAAAAAAATATGCAGCCTTAGTTATCATGGGAAACTGAAAAAAAGCATTTTCTAAACATTGTTGTATAAACACTTTGGCCTTTGCTTAATTAAACAAGACGTCCCTTGATTTTTCCAGATGAATATCGCAGGCTGTGCATTGAAGGCATACCTGTAGGAGGATTTCCGTCTTACAGGCCTGAAAGACCTGGGGGAGGAGGAGACACCTTCAGGCCTGGGGTGAATGGGTTTGGTCCAAGAGTACCTACAAACGGTGGGAGTGGACCTGGACCATCACTCCCTGAGTTTGGTGAGCTGATGAGCCGGGTTCAATGTTCTTTATGATTCTTGTCGAGATAAAAGTGTTTCAGTGTGTAAAATAGAGGTAGCCACCATTAAAGGGGTAAATCTGGGACAGACAGGGAGTGCACAGGGAACTGGTGATCTTCCAAAGTGTTGGCAAGTCCCACACTTGGATTTTAATAAACATCACTGACAGGAAAAATGGTTTCCTCAAAGAAAATTCAAGACCAGCGGGCATTCAGTGTAACATTTTTATAAGTCAGGTAGATGGGTTCCCGAATGGCTCACATGGTAAAAGCAGTGCCGCATGGCGTGCAGGGTGAGTCATACAACCAGAGATTGCAAGTTCGAATCTTGGTTGTGCGAGGCAGCCGGTCTTCGGTGGGGATTCCGGGGGGCGCTGCATTGTCTTTGCCGCTCCCGGGGTTGGGGAGGTGGGATCCGGCTTAGCAGTGGCGTGCGGTGGGTTTTCAAGCAGGGCATGCAGTAATATATTAATGTAACATGTAACTCAAGAAATTAAAAACATATATAGGTTTACTCACCCTATTTATAGATGAAATCCAGCCAACATTCTTTCTTTACAAATTCTTCTGTAACAGCATCATAAAAGCTCTCCCTTTTTAGCTTGCTGCTACGTACACACACGCTGCAGTTGTCTCGACAACCGTATTTACAAACGGCACTCGCTGTGGTTGTTTGTTGTACACACACACCTTTCATTTCTCAAGTGAGTGCACTCCCTGTTTAAACAAACCACTGAACTCTGTCCATCATTACATGCTGATTGTGAGGTTTTGTGTTACAACATGGAGGCTGTGTTTTTGTTTGTGCTTTTGGAAGAAAGTACAGTACGTAATCGATTGAGAGCTCATCAAGCACAGCTATGCTCTTCTGCAAAACCAACAGAGACACCATTTTGCCTTTTCTGCACTGCTAAATACAGTGGCAACGATCTGCAGTGACGGTAGATCGAAACATTTGGGCGATCTTCCGACCAGAAGGCTGGTGGGAACGACTTGAGTGGTTTCCAAATGACTGGATAAAAAATGTATGCATGTCTAAGGAGTCGTATATGCGTCTTCGTCATTTCCTGAGACATTTCCTGTAGGGCCAGAACACACAGATGAGACGTTCGGTATCGATAGAAAAACGAGTTGCAGTTACACTGTGGCATTTGGGGATAAGAATTGTCCCATATTGTTTTATTTAAGTTGTAAAACCAAAAATACAATTTTTTCTTACTAGAAAATATTATACAACTGTACTTTGATTAAATAAAAAAAGTATATTATATGTATGCACTATTTACCATTGTTATGAATTTACTATTCATCAATATTACAAAATCAACTTGGCTCATCAGGCACCAGGCAGCGCTATATATATATATATATATATATATATATATATATATATATATATATTAGCCATGTTTATCACACGGAAAAGAAAATGTCTGATAAACAATAACATCACTAGTTGCGCAGAAATCCACTGAACGCCAGCTGGGGTTGTGTTAGTGTGGTTGGAATACACACACACACACACACACACACACACACAGTTAGTGCACATTAACTATCTGAACTGAATTAATAACCACACTTGATACTTGCTCTAAAAAGGATTAACTATTGCGGTTGTTGCTGCCCTTTGTAACCGAACTGTGTTTGTATACAAACTGCCTAGCCTTTGTGTGCACAGAGTAAGTTTTTTTCAATTGACATAACGACCAGTCCTGACAGACCTGATTGATATAAAAACATTTTTAAAAAACGTGCAACGTCAAGGTTGTTAACGTCGAACTAGTACGCATGCTTAGGCTGGCATGCTATTCTCACGCAGCATGACTTGGGCTGTATTATCTGCGCGTTGATGTGATACTGGAACCCGAATCACCTGACCCGATGCAGAGCTAGCGCAGCATGACATTAGTATAATAGCACAAAGAAATTCCAAACAATTAATACATGTTATATGTTAAAATATATATATATATATATATATATATATATATATATATATATATACATACATATATACACACACACACACACACACACACACACACACACACACACACACACACACACACACATATACAGGCGATCCTCGACTTACGACGCACGGCACTTACGACTCTTTTGCATTATTACCCTGCTCCTACTTTACGACATCGCTGCGGCATTTACGACATGGCGAGAACTGAGCCATGCGTCGTGTTAGCATGCTCAGTGTCCGAACCCCAGTACCTGTGGTCGCCCTGACTCAGTCTAGTGTTTTTGTTTTTCTTTTTTTTTTATGCACGTAACTGTTTTTTTGTTTTTAATTTATTTGCCGTTAACAATGTCTGATAAGAGCAATTGACTCAAAACAAAACCTAACCTGAACTCTGTCACATGATGAGGGGCTTAACTTCAGGCGATCGTATTTCCTGCTAGGAGTACAACATACACACACTGAATACGTCATTTAGAATATCCAATTATTTTTAGGCTTAGCTCACTGCTACCACCCCTCGCTGACTCGGGAGGGCGAAGATGAACACACATTGTCCTCCGAAGCGTGTGCCGTAAGCTGACCGCTTCTTTACCACTGCAGACTCACCTTGCAGCCACCTCAGAGCTACAGTGTCGGAGGAGAACGCAGCTCTGGGCAGCTTACAGGCAAGCCTGCAGCGCCGCCCTCCCCCAGGCATCGCTCGGCCAATTGTGTGCCACCCCCTGGGAGCGCACTTCCATGGTCGGCAGTGGAATAGCCTGTACTCAAACCAGTGACAACCAGGCTATAGTACACACCCTGCACTCCACGCAGAGCACCTTTACTGTATGTGCCACTTGGGAGCCCCCGGGAGAAGTAGCGTTTAAACCAGACATAATCCAACTTCTTGGCAGCAGTGCTTTCACTTTATTACAATTCAAGGCAGAGTTTTTTTTTTAATAGACCCACTTCTGTTACAGCTACTCTAAATCAAACAAAAACAACGGACATCTGCAAACACTTACCCAACCTGTGCCTGAATGGACGCTGCATCCCCACCCCAGCCGGCTACCGCTGCGAGTGTAACATGGGATTCAAGCAGGATGGGCGAGGCGAATGCTCAGGTGAAGACATGGTCTTTTCACTAATAAACACTGAGTATCCTATAACCAGGTAGTTTTGCTTCTGGTGGGGAGGTGGAACGTCAATTCAGCAACAACCTTTCAAAATAATAATAATCCTGTCATATGAAAGTTTATGGTACAGGAAACTTGAAACAAAACATTTGCACCAGTATCTTACAGTAAGCATTGAACGTTCCATTCAACCTAAAACCAGACCCCTTATACAGTTCCATTTTTTTTTTTTTTAAATGCTAATAACTAAGAAAAGTGATCACTCCCAATCTGTTATCAGATTGTACAGCTATGGCCAAAAGTCTTGCATCACCCTATAGAATTACCAAATGTTGCTTTAGTCAAATGAAACCTGATGAATAATGTTATGTTAACATATTGAATTGCATACTGCTTTGTAGTTTTCCATGTACTTAATGGAAAACTGACAGAAATTGAAAACATGTGACAATTTGAAATCTAACATGAAATACTCTACTACTATTATGGCTTCTGGTAGCCTTTTGCGATATCATTTTGTAGTTTCTTTTATGTGATGTTAAATAAAATATCTAAATTATGTACATGTATTTTTTTTTTTTGGTTTAGTTATGTCACAATCCTAGAATTCGAGGTAAATTCCGTAGCTGGATAGTTGCAGTTCATGCTTTGAAAATAGCCTAAATTTGGCATTGACACGTTAATAATTTCCAGCATTTTTCTTTTGTCAACAGATGTCGATGAATGCACCTCCAACCCCTGCACAAATGGAGACTGTGTCAACACACCTGGCTCTTATTACTGCAAGTGTCACCCTGGTTTCCAAAGAACACCCACCAAACAAGCCTGCATCGGTGAGATACCCATTTTTGACATGTGGCTTGTATTAGCTGGTTATTCTAAAGGCCCCTTGTCCATGTGAGTTTGGAAGTGTGAGGCGGGGGGACCCGGCCGAGGCTCTGGGGTGAATGCCACAGCTCTTTACCAAACAAGTCCTTTGGGAATTTTAACTGCCACAGAGCCATCAACACCTTCAGCAGCTGTCAGCACATCATAGGGCAGGTCTGTACTGAAGTGGGAGAACAATATCTAAGTTTGCAGTATGTGGAATTGGATCTCAAATGCGTCACCTACAGCGTACCAAAAAGGTAAACATGGAAATGCCCATGCTTTGTCCAGTGAAATCAGTTTTAATTGGTCCATGGGTTACCATTACATGTTCTCATGACAAACAGCTCACTGTTCCGTGAAGCGTTTTAAATATGTAAGGAAAGGCAGCACCATTGTTTTGATATGAGCATGTTTGACGTTAGCTGTCAGCTGACAAACACCCTGACAGAGTCACTGACTTCAATCCCTGTTCTCCTAATCAATAATAGACTGGTGGGTGAAAACATTTCTGCCACCATGTTAGTTACCTTCTTGCTTTGCACTGAATCACTGAAAATATTCTTAATTAAGTGCTCTTATGTACAGTTAAAAAAAAAAAAGACATTACCCATCTGAAATAGCAGGTACAGTCAAATATTAAAAGCAATTTCTAAAGCATAACTTATATTTTTACTATTATGTTTTGGTAGATATTGATGAATGTCTTCAGAATGGAGTTCTATGTAAGAATGGTCGCTGTGTAAACACTGAAGGCAGTTTTCAGTGCATCTGCAATGCTGGCTTTGAGCTAACTTCTGATGGAAAAAACTGTGTCGGTAAGCAATTCCTTCTATCCATTTTTTTTTTCCGATGCTGGTTTTCTCTTAATGTTATTTTTATTGCACTGATTCTTGTGAAATGGTATACTATGTACACATGTACTGGATTTATTGGTATTGTAGAAATGGATTTTGACTGTATTTGTCAAGTAACAAAACCTTGTGGTGGTGGTGGTGGTGGTGGTGTGGGGGGTGGGGGGTCGGGGTGGTATTATGTAGGAGTTTGATTCATTCACATAATACCATTTACCTGCTACGTTTTACTAGACCAGTTAAATTATCCATAATTATAATTTTGATTTAAGTTGAATGATTATTAGGGCTAGAAGTTTGTCACGGAAAATTTGTACGTAAATCACAGAGCAGTCACAGTCAATGCATTCAAAATCACGGAGAAAATGACAGCGGGAGAATAAAGTCACAGGGATCAAAAAGTAAATAAAATAACTGTCTTTAATAAAAGCATATTGTGGCACCTGGTGCGCACAGGTTCAGCAAAGAAGGAAGAGACGAGCAAATGAAATTTCAATGTGTTTTTTATTTGCTCTGCAACTTTGACTATATAACAGTAGTATTTATAAGCGCTGAACTAAGCAGAGAATAAAGACACAAACAGGGGAAAGGGTAAGCAGACGAGAAGCATAACACACTTTGGGGGCGAGAAATACACACATGACGATAACACAAAGAGGGTGTAGGGCAGACAAGAGACATATATATTAAATTAAGTGCAATTAAACAATCATTTCAATTAAAAAGAGAAAACTGTTCAATGTATGTCCCGCAGCGAATGCTGGCAGTTAGTATAGTATACACACACACACACACAAAATTATGAACTGTTAACATAACTTTCAAGAAGTATTTAATCGAAGAGCTTAGTTTGACTCAGAACAAAGTTGGAGGTAGTTCAACTATGTAATTATTTATTTGAATTAATAAATGATAAATGCATTTTTTTAAATGCGAAATTTAATGTTAATGAGAAACACTTTCCAATAAAATCACATACAGATTGAACACAATTTACTAACATCCCCACAAGTCACACACATCAGCAGAAATCGCGGACACTAGCAAAAGTCACTGAATCTGTGACACCCGCAACCACCGTGACTAAATCCCAGCCCTAATGATAATAAATGAACACTTCCAGTAATTTAAAAACATGTAAATATAACTAACACTTTTATGACAAAGTGTTACTTATAGGAAAGTAGATTTATAAAACTTTGCATGTGTGTCCTTTTACCTGTCCCGGTACAATGATCCTTTGAGCAACTGTGACGTCTGGTTACTGTGAAAGTCTTAGCCAGGCTTTTGATTTCTCTCAGATCATGATGAATGTGCCACCACCAACATGTGTCTGAATGGAATGTGCATCAATGAAGATGGAAGTTTCAAGTGCATCTGCAAACCTGGCTTTGCCCTGGCTTCGAATGGGCGCTACTGCACAGGTATGTGTGCAAGCGTAACTGCAAAAACTAGAGCATCACAGTACTTCTTTAAGGTTAGAAGATGACTTCTTTCTGAGAGAGCTAAGAGTGATGCACATGAAGCATTTCTCTTGTATGCTAATATTGTTTTGTTTAATAAAATATGGGCTTCGATGATGTCCACATCCTGGTTAAATGAATTTCAAAAAATACATTAAAGTGAATGGAATTTAGTTTGCAGCTGGATGCTCTGATTTAAAGTACTTGCACACTACAAAGCATTTTCATTTTTTCCACTTCTAGGTGACACTTCAAGTGAGTAAAGTAACTCACAGTGTGACAAGATTGTGTCCTTTTTGGTTCTTGACTCCTGTTCTTTTTGCCTCAGATATTGATGAATGTCACACCACGGGGATCTGCATGAATGGCCGTTGTATTAACACTGAAGGCTCGTTCAGGTGTGAATGCCTTGCAGGTCTGGCCGTTGGGGTAGATGGCAGATTCTGTGTTGGTAAGTGAGCAGTCCTTAGGCCTATTCCCTGACGCTGATGGTACAAATTGTTGTCTAATTCAAAGCTGACTGGTATTTACAAAAAAATAATAATAATAAAAGAGTCACTGGATCAATTAAAGACAGATATAGATTCCATTAAAAATGTATGAATCGTGCTTGTTACTGGTATTCCAAGAGCTCAGTAATGTGCCTTTCATTTTGCTGGAAAGCATGCACAGTAACGTAATAGGGAGACCTATTTTTTATTTATGTTATTTTTTTTTATTTACATTGTGAAACCAGGATATCATTTTCAGGAAGGCCCTGCATTTGTATGACTGAAATTTGTGGCTGACCTAAATGAATGCAAAGTAAAACACAATGTTGTAAGGCAATGCTCACAGTAATCTTAAGTTCCACTGAAACTGTTATTCAGTATTATCAGCCTGTCTAGGTCAACACCATAATAAAGTAGTTGTATTTTGTTATAAAACAAGCTTGATATTGTGAAAAACCTTTACCGCTACAGATTTCAAATACATGGTAAATAAACACAATTATTTTTATTGTCCCCAATTCTAGACACACACATGCGCAGCACTTGCTATGGAGCCATCAAGAAGGGAGTCTGTGTCCGGCCGTTCCCAGGAGCAGTCACCAAGTCTGAGTGCTGCTGCGCCAACGCGGATTACAGCTTCGGAGAGCCGTGTCAGCCCTGCCCAGCTAAAAACTCAGGTAAATAGCATTATTTATTATTTATTATTAATTATTGTTATTTTGGACTACACCAGCCACCACTTCCACTCTTATGGGGGCTGCCGTAACTGCACAGTCCAAGTTTTTAAAATCAGCATATCCGCATTTTATCCATGTATGCGTAGATGAAGAGATATTAAAACATTTGCCAGACATGGCCAACAATACAGGCATTTGTAACAGCACTGCCAGTAAGCCAGTCTACACTGACAATTACATTGAAATAACCTACACTTTCCAGAATCTTATTTACTGGGTTTAGTTTAGTTCTACCATGTTCTGTATTTCGCTTTAAATAACAGTTTTCGATAACACTGTCTGGTATCTAAATTCTGTATTTCACTATTGACTTCTTACAAAAGCAGTTGGGCAGGATATTGTCTGAGGTACTAGCTATCCCATGACTTTTGTGCATGCTCAGCACAAGTATCATTACATGACAGTACACTGGTGATACAGGGGAGGCTGGCCTCCTCTATGAAAAAAAAATCAAATGTGATTCATGCAATATTAACTTGTTTCTAGGGTCAGGTGACCGTTGGCAACTTGCATTAGAGTATATTGGAGTTAGGGAAAAACAACAGAGCTGTGCCTCCACCTAACTGTATAGTGTGAATTGAAGGTGTTGGTGTAATCATCATTATCATCCTACTACTATATTAGTAGTAGTAGTAGTCGTAGTAGTAGTACATGTAGTATAAGGATGTATAAGTATAATGATGGTGATGATGATGAATATTATGATATTTTTGGGGAGGCACTGCCTCCCTTGCCTCCTCTAAGGAGGCTCTACTGCTTGTGAGGTAAAATGAAGAGATACTTCACAGAATGTCAGCTGCAGTTATGTATGCTTTTATATGGTTGTTTCTGCTTAGTAACTATTCCAGGAAAAGATAGACAAGCTGCTTAACCCTTGGCACACACTATCATTTTTGAAATCCTGATAACAACTGGCAAAATAGTTCAATGTTTATCGTTTGTTTTATGAGATTTTCACTCAGAAACATTTGTCTGGCACCAACGAAACTCAGAAAAATGCATCTGTGTGTTTGAGTTTGGATCACCCTTACATTCCTTTTAGGCTTTGAGAGATAATACAACTTAAGAAGACAGGGCCTAAAGTTCTACACAGAAGATCAGGTACTCAGCATGTGGTTTCAAAGGACTGCACTGTTTTATTTCTGAGAATTACTTGAGTACAAACAGTAAATCGGTGTAGCACAGTAAAGTGCACTTCTCAATAACACCTAGAGTGCACACCTAGTATTCTTTAAATTGTAACTGTAAAATGCTCAAGAAATTGTAAGTCAAGGTTCTAATTTCTGATCATTTTCTTGCAGCTGAATTTCAAGCACTCTGTGGCAGTGGAATTGGATTCTCAGTGGATGGAACAGGTAAAATAATTCTACATTTTAATATTACTGTAATACCTGAACAATACTTTTCCGATAAACTTTGGTGTCTTTTTATACATGGTGGTGGTGTGAGACTCATGCATAATAAGATTGGGTGGTGATGCGAGGCAAGTGTATAATAAGATTGCCCTTGTAAAATAAGGTTAATGTTAAAATTGTGAACTAAACTCTAACACCACTAAATGAACACAACAAAACACCATCAATACCAAAACAAGCAACAGTGGTCTTCAGATTTCAAGTTTTATCTGCAGAAAATAATAAGCTACATACATTTAGTAAGAAATGACCTCAGACACGCACTCTCCGTGGGCAGTGTGGAGTGAGAAAGCAGAGCCTCTTGAATGATGAGGACGTCGCTCCACCGTCCAAAAAAGTCGACAATTTTCTTAGTAATAATGCATTTTCCATGCCCAGCATCCACAAATAGGGTAATAAAAAACAAAATACTGAAGTTTAAAATTGATGAAAAACACATTTGTTTTACAATTTGTTTTTAATTGTGTTTGTTATTCTCAACCCTTTTTCAGTTTTTAAAAATAATCACAGCTATTTCTACAATTTCTGTATTCTTCGTCACCATGTATTATAACAACTTGTGAACACCAAAACTGGACATACAAGGCTGTAATTTTATCTTGTGTTTCTGGTGACATGGATAAATAACTTGAGCTAATACACTCATGATTTATGTTACTGGAAACCCAAGGTAGAATTGTGCCTTATGCACAGTTGGGCATATATTATTATTATTATTATTATTATTATTATTATTATTATTATTATTATTATTATATTATTATTATTATTAGTATTATTAGTATTATTATTATTATTATTATTGTTATTATTATTAAAATACTAATAAATAATCCTATAATATCATAATAATATCATCATCATATTATCATAATATCATATCTATAATATAATAATCAGCATCAATAATCTATAATAATATCATCATCATCATATATAATAATATCATCATCATAATAAAATATCATATCATCATAGCATCATCAGTAATAATCATAATAATCATATCATCAGTATATTATTATTAGTAGTATTATTAGTAGTAGTATTAGTAGTATTATTAGTAGTATTATTATTATTATTATTAGTATTATTATTATTTATAGTATATATAGTAGTATCATCATTATATATCAGTAATAAGTATCAGATCATCATATAGTATAGTATCATAGATCATCATAATCATCTAATCATCATATAATAATATCATATCATAATAATAATAATAATATATAATAATCTATCATCATAGTATTTAGCAGTCATATAATATAATATCAATCATTAATCATCACATCATCATCATCATCATAATCTATTAGTATTATTAGTAGTAGTATTATGGTATTATTATTAGTAGTAGTAGTAGTAGTAGTAGTAGTAGTAGTATTAGTAGTATTTAGTATTAGTATTAGTATTATTATTAGTAGTAGTATTATTATTAGTATTATTATTAGTAGTAGTCGTAGTAGTAGTAGTAGTAGTCACTTTTATTCACTTATAGGTCTCAAATGTTCAGTTTTGAAAGAAACACATGTTACATTAAATATGCATTTTTATTTTAAATGCAACATCTGGTACTACACTGGGTTAAATAAAGTTCTCAGATTGCTTGCCTTGTCTTCCAGGAAATCTGGTACTCCTTTACTTCTGAGGTCATTTCACCCAGCAGTGTCCTCTGGGTAAAAGCATCTTGCTGACTGCAAAGCATGTCAGTCATATGGAATTATTTTGTTAGCTGCAATCACTTTAATAGTCGCTCTGTCTTTGTTTTGTTTTTTTTTGTCTGTCCTGCTTTTTCCGATAGATATCAATGAGTGTGCCTTGGATCCTGATATCTGCTCCAATGGAGTCTGTGAAAACCTCCGTGGCAGCTTCCGTTGTATCTGTAACATTGGCTATGAATCTGATGCCACTGGCAAGAACTGTGTCGGTGAGTGAAACTGTGTTTACCAGCCAGAAATACAATGTACTTAGATCTCCAGTCAGTTTAATACAAAAAATTACTCTGCCAACCACCCTGTGAAAAGGACATTTCAGAGAAAATTTGTTTCAAATCAGCGTCTTCAATCCGGAAGTCAATCTCCTTAGAAAGTTTTTTTTTTTTTTTTTTCATTAATTCAAATGTTTTAATGGCAGTACAGTGTCGAGCATTATTGAAATAAGGGAACGTGGCACTGTAATTAGATTAATTTAGGGATAATAGATGGCCAGTATGGCTCACTTCTGAATCACGAGTGCTTTATAAAACCAGCCTTAAATTGGCAAAATTCAATTTGAATTTCGTTAGAGATCAAATCACAATTTAGAATGTGTCAGCATATAGAATTTTAAGTATGTATTTGTTTGTGTTATTATTTACTTTGGATGCTCTGCATGTATGTAGAGCAACAGGCAACCTAGACAAGTTTCAATATTGTATCATTCATACAATAAAAATATCATCTCAGATGTATCCTTGAAGGAGCTTTAACTAATCTGTCATCACAATAATAGCTATTTAGAGCTTTTTTGAAAGAGTCGATTGATTGTTTCATTCTGATTCTCAAAACCATATTATTAATAGTATATCTGGTTACAAAGGACTTTCTGTACATAACTTGACATGCATATGAAGATGCACAGTAAAACTGATCTTGGGGTGTGCCCAGTTCATGTATTATGCATTTTTCTCTATTTAAAGTATTATGGATTTTCTTGTTGTTACTGCATCTTGTAAAGCACTTTTTGATGGTGGTCCACTATGAAAGGCGCTATATAGTAAAAAATGGATTGCTTGATTGGGGTTAGAATGTCATTTAAAGCTTTTTTAAAAGGTTAATAAATTGCATATTTTATATGGCATTATCAAAAGTTAGAACAAGAACAGCATTCCACAATGAATCAAGTGAGATGGTGTGCAATACTGTAAATTGCTTATGAAAAGACTGACAGACAAGCCTCACAGTATGTTAGTAAGTTAATATGAACTGGCCGACATTTTGCACATCTCTTGGTTCAAGTTATGTTTATAAAAGCTATATATTCATATACAGAATCCAGTTCAAATGAAAGCCACTGTCTCTCCTTAGGAACTTCAGTCTGCTGTACTGGTTTGTTTTCTTGGGCCTACAAGGAGCAGTGCATTCGTATACAATTAAGAATTAAAATCAGACTAGCTGCATAGTTCACCTCATCCCTCTTCAGTGACCCCTGCTGGTCAAGTTCTCGGCAGACCTGGCAGAGACTTCCCAGGATAGGCAAACAAGTTGAAAGTGGAAAAAATTGTTTGGTATGATTTTAATGGCACACATTTCTGTAGGATGAGATTAGCTCATACATCGGGTTGCTTTGCTGCATCTGTTTGACACTCAGGCAAAAAAAATAAAATAAAATCCTTCCCACTGACAATTGTCAAATGTTATTTCTTCAAATAAAGTCCAGACTTTTCCATTTCCAATGGATTTCATAGACCCTGCCCTGATCCAGCTGCAGACTGTATTGTGTGACATGTATATAATCTTACAAATTCATTTTATTTTCATTTTAGATTTATGTCACTGCGTGGACATAATAGCGGAACCAATGATAAATATATAATAAGACAACATGTTGCTCATAATTGGCAAATAGAGAAAGATAATATTGCTTATAAAAATACATTTTCAGTGTAGACTTAAGATTGTCTGCCAAGGTTTGTAGACTTATAGTAAGCAGTGGAGAGCTAAGCAGACAGAGGCCTTTTGTTCTTTATATGACACCGTGAGCTGTTACCAAATGGATAAGAGTACTGTATTTGAGACTGCTCTGTGTCAGGGTTAGAAAAACGTTTGCTCTTGGGTTATTTCTTAGTGTATTTATCCAGGTTAGCCAGTGTGGTTGTACTTGTCCCAGGTTTTAAAAAAAAGGAAATATGAATACAGTACAGTACATACACAGCTCTAGTATCTGTTTGTAGAATGTGTTTTGGAAGAGACGCTCAACGTAAGATACTAAAGTTTAAATAGTCAGGCCCAGTGCGAGTACTATTCTGAGTCATCGTTTACAATAATTTAAAAAAACAGACCTTCCGTCCTGGGGAGTGTAGACAGCGTATTCGTTTCTTCAAGGTGCTTAATGAGCTTGTTTCTTTTTCAGACATTGACGAGTGTGCAGTGAACCGGCTGCTCTGTGATAATGGACTGTGCCGGAATATGCCTGGCAGCTACAGTTGTACCTGCCCCAAGGGTTACGTCTTCAGACAAGACTCAGAGACTTGTGAAGGTGAGAAGAGTGCTCTTCTGGAAAAGTTTTACTAAAGACTAAACCAATAAACAGAGAAAGGTGTTGGTTTCTGGTTTAGGTCTCACTTGCCACAACATATTCCCTGTGTTTACCTAGCTGGTGGACCATTTGTTTCACTCAATTGTCAGCATTATTTTCCTATAGTAAATATGGTAGGGTTATATCAGCAGACTTGATGGATTGAATTCAGAAGGCTCTAACATTAAAGCAGGGGATAATTAGTTCAATAACCTTTTAGAAATACAACCTTTCCAGCTGTCCACTAGGCTCTACATTTATAGTCAAGGGAATTCTAGATATTAATGAACATGCTGTCTTCATGTTATCAACAGGGTTTTTAAAAAAAAAAAAAAAATTAAAACAGTATTAGGGTGGATCCTGTTTATAGTTACTGGTCTTTTTTATGATGAATTGTTTAAACTGTTCTGGCTGCATTTAACTGGAGTCCAAATCAGTGCAAAGTCAGTAGTGTGGTGAGGGATTTCTGTGACGTTATGACCTTACGTTTAAAACAGATGTCTTTGAAGTCTGTTTCCAGCAGAATTCAATAAATTATTATCCCTAGCCATGTCTGCCTTCAGGTTCCCTGCGTTTGCTTAACATGTGTACAGATATTTGTCCTAACAATGAGGGTAATTGTGCTAATAGCTGAGACAGTGGAACTGTGCCTTTCTCAATCTTACCTTTCTTAATGAAGGCAAAGGGAACCAGCTTTGGCGTGCACTGGTTATGTTCAAGGCTTTTTATGTTGAACGTGTGCTTACTCATCCAGTCCACATTATAAAGCCATTAAATAAATTCAGCTCAGCCATGTTTTACAGTCTCTTTTGGGGTGCACTGGCAGAGGTTTGTGTGTAAATATGTACAGTAGGTTCACATAGTGCCTGCCCTGACTGTAGCCAATTGCTGTAGTAGCCCCCACATTATTAGCAGTGCATTTACTAACAAAACATGTAAAGATAAAGTACAATGGAATTATTGGAATGTGTGTGTGTGTGTGTGTTTGTGTGTGTGTGTGTGTATATAGTGTACACACACACACACACACACACACGCACGCATCTTTTTTTTTTTAAATGTGAAATTTTTACATTTTTTATAGAAATGCTTTTTTTTATGTATCTTTGGCAAAGACAAATCTATGTCAGTTAGCTTTCTCACAAATAGCCCTATCTAATGGAAAAAATATTGTCAGTCTGCCAAGTCACCGCCAGGATCATTCTAACGGCAATGCCAATACAATGCTTAATACAAGATGCAGAAGTTATTAAGGCTATGCATCTTGGTCCTATTCTTGCAGTGTACCATTGTGATACTACCTGCTATTTTACTGACTGTTCTCAGTGTTTTACCCACAATTGGGGATGCCCTTACAAATGTACTTTTTTGGTGTACAACTGATCAGTTGCTTAACTGCACAAAAACAAATGGAGTAATTTGAAATACTATATACAGTGCAGTGAAAAAGTATTTGCCCTCTGTCTGATTTTCTGCATTTTTGCACATGTTTCACGTTGAATTTGGTCAGATCTTTTTGTGGGTTGTAGTAGTATATAGAGGGAGTCTGAGAGAAAAAATGACACCAGTTTGGTGCGTCTTTCATTTGTTTGGTGTGCAAGGTAATCAAACATGCAGTCTTCAGGTGTGGAAAAGTTATTGCCCCCCTAGTTAACTCAACCAAATTAAAGGGTTAGTTAGGGTCAGCTGTTGAATACGTTGCTTAACAATCAGGCTTGATTTTTGCCAGCCCTGCCCAACGTAAATCTGACTAACTTTGGAGTGAAGCACACAGGTTCTAGAGGCACATCATGAAACAATCAAAAGAAATTCCTGAAGATCTCCAGAAAAAAGTTGTTGATGCCTGTCAGCCAGGAAAGGGTTACAAAGCCATGTCTAAGGCTCTGGGGCTCCACCAAACCACATTGCCATATTGGCCTTATTGTCCAAATGGAGCAAGTGTGGGATTGTAGTGAATCTTCCCAGGAGTGACTGTCCTGCCGAAATCTCTCCAAGAGCAAGGCGTAAAATTGTCCAGGGAGTCACAAAAAACCCTAGAAAAACATCCAGGGATCTGCAGGCCTCTCTCGCCTCGGCTAAGGTCAGTGTTCATGACTCCACCATCAAAAAAACACTGGGCAAAAATGGGATTCATGGCAGAGTAGCAAGGCGGAAACCACTGCTTACTAAGAAGAACATGAATGCTTGTCTCAAGTTTGCCAAAAAGCACCTGGATGATCCTCAAGAGTTCTGGAACAATGTTCTATGGACAGATGAGTCAAAAGTGGAACTTTTTGGTCCACATGGGCCCCGTTATGTCTGGCGAAAACCAAACACTGCATTCCACAGTAAGAACCTCATACCAACTGTCAAGCATGATGGTGGTAATGTCATGATTTGGGGATGCTTTGCTGCATCAGGACCTGGACGACTTGCCATCATTGAAGGAACAATGTCATCCTGAATAAAGCTCCCCCATTCTGTACCCTGCACTGTATGCATCCCATATGTGGCTTTTGTGACCTCCCAGATTTTATATTGTTTTCTGTGAAATGTGTTACCATTTGGTGAGAATTGACGCATTCATATTAAAATTGCCTTACCAATTAGATGCTTTTTCCATTCTCGATCTAATTATTGATCCATTTCCATTATTGTGGTGGAAAAAAACTCTATATTGCTGCATTACCTAGAACTTATTAAGATTTCTGGCTTGAGAACAAAGTGGAGACCATTATGCTTTTATTACTGTGTGCAGTGCATTCAAATCACCTCATTTTGGTTTTCATGACATTGCCAGTTTGTGGTTAAATATTACATTTTCCTGGAAGTTTAACAATGCTATCGGAGCACTCACAACAGGATGTTTGTCTTCTAAAACTACTGCCAGTAGGTGGAATACAGTTGGGTTCTGTATAGAAACATCTGTTTAATGTTAGAAAATGTGAAACCTCCACTTGCAAGTGCGCTGACTAAAGGATTGACACAGTGTCGTGGTAAAACGTTTCACAATCGCTTTTGGGTCTAAGTTAGTGACTGACAGTTTTCTTTTCATTCCCATTAGTCTTTCTGAGTAATAATTAGTGGAACCAATAAATCCTTTGTAATTGTGGTCAGTGTGGCACTGGCTTGAAATTGTATTGTAGTACAGTACTGTAAAAGGAAACATCAAATTTAATTTCAGATAAATATATTGTAATTTATAAATCGTGTCCCTATCAGAACATTAGAATCATTGTTCTAACATTGTTTGTTTAGTTATAGCTTGTGAGTAAAGTAAGGAACCACTACTAGTTGATAGGTGGGGTGCACTTGTAATCATATAGAATCACAAATCGAGTAGAAGCCTACCTTATAAAACAAGGCTATTTTGTAATGGGTTACTTTTGTGATTGTTTATGTGTGTTTGTGTACATTTGGAGAAACTGGAATGAATGGATGAATTATAAAAATGAAAAAATAGTATAATTCATATTAATGATTACCAGTTGCAGATGTAACAACAGTTTTTTTTTTTTTTTTTTTTTTCTTGAACTTCAGATGTGAATGAATGTGACAGCAGTCCCTGTGCTAATGGAGTGTGTAGGAACAATGCTGGATCCTTCTCCTGTGAATGTTCTCCTGGCAGCAAACTAGATTCTACTGGGTTGATCTGCGTGGGTAAGAAATTATGGGTTGATACGTCTTACAACCATACTCTGTGTTTGTAAGTGTTGTGTGAATACCTCTGATCAAGCTGAGAATGTATTTCTTGTGCACTCTTTGTTGTGCCAACTTGATTAGAGAAAACTACCAAATGCTAAATATATTAGAAGTCATAAAATATATGTAAAAACAGACAAAACCCAGATATCTACACTTATAAGTGTAATTGCTGCTAATAGGTTGTAGGTCAGTTTCAGTCCTGCATACAGAGGAACTAAAATAGCGAGGTATTGAGTTTAGTCTTGCTAAGAAGTGTTTGGGCATTGGTTGGATTCTGGCCAAGATTGAGGAGTGGTTACAGCATTTGATATTCATTAGACATCTCCTCCGTCAAGTAGTAACTACTAAGTTCTATGATCGTACAGGTCTAGAATCCAAGTTGACATGACTACAGTCTAACATACTCTAATTGGACACAGGAACTTTAAACAAAAGGAACATAACTATAAAGTTTCATGTTGTACAAGGTAGCTATTTCTAGATTAGGACTATTTCAACAGTAAAAAAAAATATATATACTTTGACTTTGAAGTTAATGACAGTAATATTAGTAATCTAGCATCCTCATTTGACTTAATTTCATATGTATTCCCAGCTTTAAACATTTTACATGTCTTTGTATCAATAAACAAAAGTTGATTTAATTTTAATGAATTCAAATGTAATGGAGACTAACTAACTTGTTTTCTGTTTGCCGCAACAGACAGCCTGAAGGGAACGTGCTGGCTCAATATCCAGGATGGCCGCTGTGAGGTGAACATCAACGGGGCAACGCTCAAGTCTGAGTGCTGTGCCACTCTGGGAGCTGCTTGGGGCAGTCCATGTGAACGCTGTGAAATAGGTACATCCTCATTCAGGATGCAAGAACAGTGTCCTCACGACACCCAGAAGGCTGATGATTAGCTTTACCCAGCACTGAAATGCAGTCATTGAAACTGAAGTAAACTTCCGATCAAACAGCTATTACTGCCCACCCCCCGTCATTGTCCCTCGGGGATAAATATATTGGCTGTATGTCATACTTTAGAGTGTCACCTATATCTACAGCTTTTATCATATTGTTAAAGAAATTGATTAGGTTCATTGCTTTTCACACGAGCTAGCTTTGAAATATGATGTCAAATCTCTTCTCAACCCTGAAACTTCATTTGTTAAGAGTTCTCTTTTATTCCTGAAAAGCATAATACCTCAGAAAATGTGAATGAATGAGGCAGGGTTAAGACAGGGGCCAGGTTTTCCATTCTGCTTCTGTCTACAATGTGAAACTCAATGATATTGTCACCATTAACCAATGCTTGATGGTTTTGTTTGAAATAGAGTAGTGCTTATCTTAGGCTGACATTGACTAATGAAACATGTAAGTATCAGCTCATCTATGTATTTGTAACTTCTGTTACTGAATGTTATGTGAGGAGCAAGTGAAGACTTTGAGCATAATAAATTGCAGGGATAATGTTTTTGTTTACTATTTGCTCATAAAACAATACATATCCAGCGACAGTATATAGTACCAAGTATTATTGCGTTTTGCTTTTGAGTTGCTTCAGTATGTATTATAATTCTAAGTAGAACTAATAATTTGTAATTATGTTTATGAGAAAGTCTTAAATCAATGTACACAGGCAGGTTTTTTTTTTTTTTTTAAATGTACAGTATATCTCTACAGAGAAGAAGTTCATTGTCTTGTCTCAGCTGGAAGGGCATTCCATAAAGTGTGAATATGTCTGTCTCCAAGTTATCTCAAAGCAGAGTAGAGAGTAGACAAGGTTTCTGAGGAGTTGGAAGATTTCTAACAGTGTGTTTTTCATGTATCTGCTTCTAGCTGTAGTGCTTAGTTTGTTTGAACTTTCATTAAACGAATTTGTGGGTAAAAATCAGCCCAGTGTGGTATGCAACAGAAAAAATAAAGTAAGCCTATTGCTATGTTTCTGATATTAGCATTAACTTGGAAAGTTACTGAATATGAAATATAATCTATCCTCTTGACAGCAAGCCTACATTAGCCACACATTTTGAGTCTCTGTTTAATGTGGTCTGACCTTATTCCAGTTATTGCTCACGGCTGACTGATGTCCCTTGAAAATATGATTTGGTAATGTAATGTTTGGAACTGTCTGATGCTATTTGATTTGTATTTGTGGTATTAGTTTTAAAATAGGAATTGTTTAGCATTGTGTAGGATTGTGAATCACAACCATTATAATCTAAGGCAGCAGCTCTAATGATAATCCAAACCACAAAATTCTTCACTCCGGCCTCTGTTTTGTTGTAATTTTCTTCCTGAGAGGAACTGTTGAGTAAGGTTTCTGGTTATTGGTGAATAATTCAGACTGCTAATATTAGAATAATTAAATTAAGTTTGACCCGATCTATGTACAAAAGCCTAAAATGTTTTAAACATACAAAAACTGTATAGTTTTAAAGATACGGTTATGTTTGTTTACAGATACTGCCTGTCCAAGAGGCTACGCTAGATCAAAGGGGGTTATCTGTGAAGGTTTGTATTTTTATTTATTTTGTTTTAATTTTTATGGCTGAACATCTATTTTGTTTTCATGTCTGTTAACCACTCAATTGGTAGTGATGTACACCTACATTTATTTACTGAAATGAAATACCTACATTGCATAAGATTATCCTATGTCAGTTACTGTTTACACAATGTATAGCAATCTGTAATATACAGTAGCTGTGACCTATTAACAGGTGACTCCTGCTAATGAGACTGCAGGTTGAGGGACAAGACATAGCCTGGAGATCGCAGTTTCAAATCCAGGCTATGTCATTGACGACCGTGACCAGGGGTTCCTGGGGGGCGGCACACAATTGGCCGAGTGCTGCCTGGGTAGAGAAGGCTTAGGTCGGCAGGAGAAATATGTGATTCACCGCACATCTGAGAAACTTGTGTCTGATAGTCTACAGTGGAGCCATCCAGATCTGTGTTGTCCTCCGGCAGTATAGGCCTGGTTGCTTTGCTGTGGATCCGCAGTGGGAAAAATTTCTGATTGGTAGAACATGTTTCGGAGGACGTGCATTTCAGCCTCCTTTTCCCGAGTCACTGGGAGGTTGCAGCGGTGAACGGAATAAAAATAATAATTGGGCATTCTAAATTGGGGAGAAAACCAGGGTAAAAAACCATTGGCAATGGCTAAATAAAAAAAAAAAGAAAGAAAATGAAAATGTCTCCTTGGAGGAAAGAAAAAGGTTAAAAATCGTATGCAAGCAATGAGAAGAAACTTTCTGGGACCATTGCAATAGCAGCGTTTTTAAGCTGGAAACTTACAGAAAATTACTGATATTATGATAATGGACTCCTAAAGATTATTGTATTAGATAACATATTCAGGTTTAAAATAATACTTGTCATTCTACTTACTTAACTGTACAGCTGTTCATAACATTGTTTGAAGATTATATGTACCTACAGCTTAGTTTTGCTGAAGGGTACCAAGGGTGTTGTAGTGATTGTATTAATGGCTAGCAGGTTTCTGCTGCTGTGATAGTGTGCTCAATTCGTATGTGTTGTGTTCCTGAGGGCATATGTCTTCATTTTAACAGCAGCAATGGGATTGTTCCTGATCCAGTTATAGGTAAAGTGTAAACACTACAAGGCCCTCTAGGTCAAGCTTATCAATGAATCAGTGTCCAGATCAAATAAAAATTAACTGCTGATAAGGTGAAAGTGTGAGTGGACAGATCTGTTGGAAAAAGTCTAAAAGTGTTTTTTCTCTTTCTTACCCCTTACAGATGTCAACGAGTGTGAAGTTTTCCCGGGTGTCTGTCCCAACGGTCGCTGTGTGAACACAAAGGGCTCCTTCCAGTGTAACTGCCCTGAAGGCCTGACATTGGATGGAACAGGCAGAATGTGTGTTGGTAAGAACAAATATATGCCCTTCTTTTAAAATGCCTGTCGGAACTGAGTAAATATTTGTATAAACTGCAAAAACCTACGAGTGCACAATATTCAGAAACTAAAAAATCTCACATTTTTAGTTCTCATTTTAAATATTCTTTATTTCTCTACATTCATCGAGCCTCTTCATTTTTTAGCATAGTATAACAGCTTTATGTTTTAACCATATGTGTGCAGCAGAGTATCTTGTAGACTTCTGTTTTGTAAGTCCCCAATGTCTCTTTTTAAGAAGATTTCTTTTAGTGTTGTGTTGAGAAACAGACTACCAAGCACAACTATATTCCATTTGATGTAGAAACAACTGTAAACCATAAAGAACCCAGGCCAGCCAACTGTGGTTAATTAAAAAAATACAGTATTGCTCATTTGGGCCAGTTTCCTGACCATCCCACAAGTTAAGTAATCCTATTTGGAAATGTGTTGGACAATCTTGGCCTAATAGCACCCTATTAGGGATGGTTTGATGGTTGGTTGGTTCTACAACGCCAAAGTATTAGCTCTGGTTACACACTGAAACCCCTAATTGTAGCAACCTGGAGGGTAAAGGTAGGGCTTTTTCACAGAAATAAAATGTTAACTCATAACCATGGCTACTTGTTTGAATGAGCTGTGCTAAATTATCATTATTTATGTATTTATTTATTTATAAGATTAAGAACCTCTTAACAAGTGTTAACGTTATTTATGTTGTGTTAATTAGTTATTAAGCAAATGATTTAATTCCAGTACATAAATGTTTTTTCAGTTTATAATAGCCAAAATACCCTCCACATCAAGTATTTTGAAGTACCTCTAATTATGGCTCTGGGCTCTGAGTTTTAATCAGTTATCTAGCATGTAATTCCAACTGCATTGGGTTATTTTACTGAAATAATGATGCCCGTTGCTTGTGACCCGACAGTGGAATAAACTACCTGTTCCCATTTTCAGATGTACGTGTAGAGCAGTGCTATCTGACATTTGACGAGGATGAATGCACTCAACCAGTGGCTGGCAAATTCCGAATGGATGCCTGTTGCTGCTCCATTGGCTCTGCCTGGGGCACCGAATGTGAGGCTTGCCCTGAGCCAGGCAGCCAGGAGTACGAGGCCATCTGCCCCAGAGGACCAGGCTTCGCCAACAGAGGGGACATTCTTACAGGCAGACCCTTCTACAAAGGTAAGTCAGGGGGATTCTCCAGAGAAAGTACATGAGTGCTTCTGTAGTGGTGTAAAGAATTACTGTTTCAAGTACTGTGAATAAAAAACAGGTATTTACTGTAAAACACGCTTGCTACATAGCAAATGTATTTAACATCCAGAAAATGATGAGCAGTAGAAATGTCCTAAATGCGTTCACTGTTTATGGAGCACTGAAACCACCCATTAACAATTCAATGAGCCACAGCCTTTGTTAATGTAGCAAAAATAATTGGCTTAAACCTCATCTTAAAGGTATGTGTGTTTTTCATGCAAATCAAGGTTAATAAAAAGTAGTTGTGCTTTGTCTGGATTTGTAATTTATGGTTTGTACAATCGGGCAAGAAAGCATAACAAAATACCTTGAATTGAACTTTCATTTTTTTCTTTTTTATGTTTTTTTTTTTTTTTTACAGATATTAATGAATGTAAAGTATTTTCCAGCATCTGCAGCTATGGCAAATGTCGAAACACTATTGGCAGTTTTAGATGCAGGTGCGACAGTGGATTTGCACTGGATATGGAGGAGAGAAATTGTACTGGTGAGTCATGTTATCACAGTGGTCCACTGTTACATAGATTTGTATGTCATTCATTGTTACATAGATGTGTTTACCCATTCTAGTAATTTTTTTTTTAAAGTGTATTGCTTACATATTATTGATTTTGCCCATATACTGTACATTTTTTCTCATTCAAAAAGAAATTAAATCAACTTTGTGGATGTCAGAAATGTGCATCTAAAAAGTAAATTCCTTCCCAGTCGTCTGATGTATAATACATTGGGATTCCTTTCTGTCTAGACATTGATGAATGTCGAATCTCCCCTGACCTCTGTGGAAGTGGTACCTGTGTCAACACTCCGGGCAGTTTTGAATGCGAGTGCTTTGAAGGATATGAAAGTGGGTTCATGATGATGAAGAACTGTATGGGTAAGTGTGGCTCTGGTTTGCTTGCTTCCTTAACCTTCTATCTTGTTTCAGGGATCTATGTGCATCTTTCAAAAAGCTGTCCACCAAAACTTTAAGTGATATCTATTAACTGAAAAGAGTAGGGACGGACAAGCAGATAAATGGATTGGTGCAGACAGCTGCCAAATCAGATAGATGGTCAGAGAGACGGATTAACAGACAACAGGAGTGATGGGATTGTTAGAGGCAAAACTAAACAGGATTTGAGATGAATTAATAGATAAATTACTGACCGATTGACATTCATAGCGAGGTTAGCTTCTTAGATCTTTCTTATGCGTTCTATGAATCACTAAATTGTTATGCTGAACCACAGTTATATCTCTGTGACCCTGTGGTGGTCGTGTTTTTGCTGTTGCTTTCAGATATCGATGAGTGTGAGCGTAACCACATGCTATGCCGGGGAGGGACTTGTGAAAACACCGAAGGCAGCTACAAGTGTATTTGCCCCCCAGGGCACCAGCTTTCCCCTGACGGAAATGCCTGTGTTGGTAAGGGCACGCCAGCTTTTGAAATTTTCAGCAGTAGCATGCGCTAAAATTGGGTACTTTTTTCATTCCATAATATTTTTTGACAATTGTGAGTCAAGCTTATTTATCCACAGAGCAGAAATGGCTTGATAGCTGCCGTGTATTTTTTTTGGATTAAGTTTAGACTTCATAGGGTCTATTCATAAAGGGATAACGCCTTTCAAAATGAGAAAACAGAAGTACATGATCGGATTTCGTCCATGGCTGCCTGTCTAATGGCAGTTGCTGTTCATAAGAGATAATTCAGATGCGTTGTTAAGCCCCAATGATTTTTGTCTATGAAGGCATGTTTTTTTGAGAGAAAGGTTACCGATTATCTCATTAGCAACTTTTCATCGGTCCTGAGCATCAACCTGCTATTGATAAGAGTGAACGACAGCAAAATGCTGCCGATAACCAGGAGTTATTGAACGCTTTCTACAGTCAAGTCTAAACTAACGACAGCCTCAGCAGGCTTTTATTGTGCAGACATTTTACATTCTAAAGATTTTATTTAACCCTATTCGTAATCATCATTTTGGAACCTTGTGGTCAGACGAATCGATTCTTTGAAAATCAAGGTACATTTCCATGTTTGTATTATGTTTATTTTAAGATTTTCGAATATTTATGTTAAAAGTTAAGAATTACTGTAATAAACCATTTAATAGTATTTACTTTTATGATCTAAAAAAATAAAATCAGCACGATTTTCTAAAACTAAATTGCCAGAAAATGCTATGAACAAAAGTTGTAGATCTTGTAAAGTTTAATATTTGTTTGTATCACCCTTTACATAAAGTTTGATTTTGTAAACTACTTTTGTGTACAGAATTTAAAATCTATTGCTAGCAATACCTACTATCATTAAATAGAGATAGCTTTTACCTTATATATATATATATATATATATATATATATATATATATATATATATATATATTATAATATATATATATTTTATAGAATTGATCACTAACTGCAGCAGAGAACATTTCTTCTCTCTTCTAAAAAGGGTAAAAAATGTCCTCCGAGCCACTCAAGAGCATCTCAGTGCTTTGTCCCTCTAGAGCATTGAGAATTTAATTGTCTGGTCTTTGAATTACGATGACATCATTCATGACTTTGCCACAGCTAAAGCTAGGAACAATTTTTGGTTTGTTTGAAGAAATTAGTGTAGTGAGTGATTTTTGTTTGAATTTACCTTGAGTCAAATAAATTTGTTCATTTTACATAGGTAAAAAAAGAAATATGTTTGATGACTTCATATTTTTTTGCAATATGTAATACATGATTAGGCCCTTCCCTCCTATTAGCCTTTCAGTATTCAAAGGGGAGGGTTTTTTTGGTTTGTTTGTTTGTTTGGTCCTGCAGTTAAGAATGGAAATCTTATGTGTGTGTATGAAAATGCTTCACCTGCATTGCCAAACAAAACAAAAATACTAAGTATTTATTGTATTTTTACCAATATATATTGGATATATATCTACCAACGCCTCCCAGGGAACATTAATAATGTAATCAAAAAGAGGCTGATTTTCATTCTTGAACGACTGTATACCCATTCATAAAGTGCTTTGCGACAGTCACCAATATTCTCTGATCATTTTATGAATTACAATATGGACGACTTATGTTAGTTTTAAACTAAATTTGTTTTAATACTGCAGTCAGCAAGAACTTTTATGAATCGGGTCCCATATCCATTAATTCAAGGAGACTGCTCATGAAGGTGTCATTTCTGATTGTGGTTCATAGTGCAGAAGTCAAGCTGAAATATCAAGAAGTTCTACTTGCACATTGTAACTTTTTTGTAATGCTCTTGGTATTGTTTAGATGTCAATGAGTGTGATCTCAGTGACAACCTCTGCAAGAACGGGAAGTGTGTGAACATGATCGGCTCCTATCAGTGCTCCTGTAATCCTGGATACCAGGCAACTCCTGACAGACAGGGATGTGTTGGTAAGATTTTTTGTTGATTATCTAAATAACTAGGAACACGTAAACTATGTCAGTAATAAACACGTATCAGTGGAATTACTATTGTTATGTTGTTACTTTCAGTTTCTATGGCAGACGTGTTACCAGACAGTATCTGTAACTAACTGTTTGTGCTGACCCGAAAGTACAAATCAATGAAGCAGCATTTCATAACACTGGGATGTCCACATGTTTAGCTTACTGTGCAACCATTACTCATGTAAAATATTGAAATAAATAATATGGAAAAAAGAAGGCTATTTCCAGCTATTTCCATCTGCACAAGTGAAAGGTTCTGGCACAGGAAAATTCATTTTGTCAGAACAGTGGGTTGTTAACAAATGCTTTAAAACACAAGTTACCATTTTGATACATGATTAAGCTTTATTTTGACCCTTCAAAAAGGAAAACATAAAACTTCCTCCTAATCCATCTAAAACAAAGCTCGTAAAGACAGGCCAGTACACATAAGTTTCAATACCACTGAGCTGTAGTTAAGATGAAATTTTAAGTTTGTCATATGTACATGTGGAGGCTTCCACCATACATTCCCTACTGGGATTAAAAATATCATTGTACTGTTGTAAGCGTGTGTACAGCATGCTTGCACTGCTTGCTGTTACTTCTTGGTGTTGGCTCGTCTTATATTGTAGTTGAATGTTATTTTTATACGTGGGGCTTCCTTTTGGTTTCAGACATCGACGAGTGCACAATTAAAAATGGAGGATGTGACACCCAGTGCAGCAATTCAGAAGGCAGCTATGAGTGCAGCTGTAATGAGGGTTACGCCCTGATGCCAGACAAGAGGAGCTGTGGAGGTAAACACCTAGCTGGACCCTTCAGATGTGCTCAGAACAGCAGCCATCAAACTCATCAACTACAATAGCTAGCTCTAAATTATAAATTATATTTATATCTAATAGTCTGTCTTAAACTTTTTTTACTGAAAAATTTCCCTCAGACGAACCTGACATGACTATGAAGAGGCAGTGTTTTTATAAAGGCCTTTTTTAGGGGAGCTGAAATACTTTTAAAGGTTAAGTGATTGCCCATTTACCTGCTCTTTGTTGCACAGATATCGATGAATGTGAGGATAGCCCTGATATCTGTGATGGTGGACAGTGTACTAACATCCCTGGAGAGTACCGCTGTCTCTGTTTTGATGGGTTCATGGCATCCATGGATATGAAGACGTGTATAGGTATGTATAGTCACTGATTATTTGTAATCTGAAGCAACAATTTTAGTGACACTAAATCTATATCAATTATGTTTAAAAGGAAAACCTCTGGGGAATGTCTGAACATAGTGCAGTACTTCCTGTCAACACCATAAGTGTTTGTTGCTGGGGTTGGAGTTGTTTTGGTTTGTCTAGGGTGTTGCTTATGGAATTATGTGTCCCATAGCTGCATTACAGACCACTCAGATCTGAAATCAATGTCAGTATGGATTCCTTGGGCAGATTCCATGAAAAGACAACACCGTTCAAAAAAATACAAAAAGCTGATACAGCTATCCAAACTACAGTTTATCTGTAACCTAGGGTACTATCTTTCTGGATAATGTAGCATACTATAATACTTCATAATGTAACCAGGACAGCTGTTTTATTTTGTAACCCAGTGTCATGAATTAAACAATTGTCTTCTGGCCTCTAGAACTGGATTAGTTTTAATAAACAAAAAATTCAGGGTTTAATGATGGGTCACTTATTGTAGTATTTTGTATTGTAACAAATAATAAATATACAGTTTTTAAAAAATAAGTGAATATTAGTATGTATGCCAAAGCTTGTTAGAAAGGTGTGATCATATAACACTGCTTATTCTAAAACTATACAGATACCAGGTAACTGTCAGTGTCTTCTATTCAACTAAACTATATTATTTGTATTCTTATATTTATTTTATACAATATAATTATATTATATTACAGTGTTCTGTACCTTAGTGCTAATTACATTATCATGTACTGTATGTCCTGTGAGAAAACAAAATATCAGGAGCTATTTTATTAAAATTGTTGTTTATGTAGACAGATTTTGACAAGAAAAAAGAGGGAAAGGGGGAAGGAGAAATGAAAATGTATGTGCTATACAGTTCTGCGGGTGTTAATATCTCCAGTTGTAGTCCATTGGTTTCAATAAATGAGAATAGTCAAAGTCCATGTTCTGTACACTGATATATATATATATATATATATATATATATATATATACTATCTATATATATATATAATATTATATATATATATTATAGATAAACTCTTATAAATATATATATATATATATTTTTTTTTTTTTTTTTTTTAAATTGGCACCAGAGATGCAGTTGAAGTTTGCCAGAAGAGTTTTGGACAGCAAGTGCACTTGGTAGCTGGCTCTGTTATTTAAAGAGTGTACCTGTTAGATAATCTCTTGAAATTCTTCCACTGCAGATGTAAACGAGTGTGATTTGAATCCTAACATCTGCATGTCTGGGGATTGTGAGAATACCAAGGGATCCTTCATCTGTCATTGCCAGATGGGTTATTCGGTTAAGAAGGGCACAACTGGATGCACAGGTACAATTAGCCATGTTTTTGTTTGGTTCCGTTCCTAGCTCTGTTGCTAGGCCTCCCAGTTAGATATGAGGGATAATGCATAATTCCCTCAAGAGAGAATTTGCTGCATACTCTGCAGCATTTAGAAGCAACAGGTTAGAGCCCCCTGGGAAAGCTGCCACTTTAACAAATAAATAGGTTGAGTGTGCCAGAATCCCAACCCACTGAAGAATCATCAATCAAAATAATATGGAAGTCCTATTATCCACATTTAATAGTAAATTGTCCAAAATACAATACCTTTTTCACTATTCAAGTTTCTTTAAAGCATGTTTTTTGCAGTGCTTGTTAGAGGATTGCTTGTTTTAAAAAAAACATTTATGCCTATTGAATATTTATAATAGTGATAATAAGTACCATGGTATGTCACGGTAGTTTGGCCCCCATCCACTCTTGAATGGTTCCTGTATCCCACACTAAAATAAACACAGGGCATTATTTTATAAGACAATATGTAGCAAGTTAACTTATTCCAGGAAGAGTTTCCAATAGAATTTGGACAATGGCTAGGTAAAATGTTCTTGATAATTACAAATGCAGACAACAGTAATAAGTTGTTGCAGAATGTTATCACCTGTGACACTAAATTACTACCGTTGCAGTCTTAGCATTCACAAGCTGTTTTCTTTAAAACAACGTTTCAGGTTTAAGTATTTTTTTCCCCTGTCTAGATGTGGATGAGTGTGAGATTGGAGCTCACAACTGTGACATGCACGCCTCCTGTAGCAACATCCCTGGGAGCTTCCAGTGCAGCTGCCAAGAGGGCTGGGTAGGAAACGGCATTAAATGTGTGGGTGAGTGCAAAACAGATCGACATTACGAGCAATAACTTTCTAAACCTTTTAGAGCCTTCCATTGCCAACTGGCAATCAGAGCCACAAACAAATAACATTTACCAGTACATTATGCTTACCATGTCCTTCTTCTGTTCAGCCTTTGTTATGCATATTAACATTAGTATTTTAATTAAAACAACAGAACATCTTATTATGAACTGAACAATTGTTTTGACAAATTTCCATTTCTTCTCATTTTTCTTTTCTTTTAATCAGTCCGTTGACAAACACTGAAGCGTTTAAAGGCCTGTTTGAAGTGCTGTTGTTGTCATTGATATCAAAGTGGTATCAGTTACAGAGAGCATTCACAGTGGTTCATTTGGGGTTCAAAAGAAAAAGACAACTGGGTAAAATTACAAATAGGTCTGACAACGGGCACGTAGTAGGAGGGAGTGCAGACAAGGTCTTTGCTTTCGTGAACAGGACAGGCATTAATTCAGTTTTTGAGACAGAAGGTTACTGCCAGAGAATGTGTGAGATAAAAGACTAGCTGGTAATCTGAGATTTGAATCAAAGGGGAAGTATTTATAGGAAGGAGACCCAGACATTTTACTGAGTTTAAGTATTATTAGGATCCACTTTTCCATCCCTGTGGCTATGAATAGGGAATAGTAGATTTGTACCAGCAGTGGTATTTCTGAATAACCTGAAATAATGGTTATCATAACATCACATAAAAAAGAAGAAAGACATTATCTTAATACAGTTTTAGTAGACATTTTATTAACCATTTCTTCCTTCATGCTTTCTGAAGGACTTGCCCTAGAAATATTTGCCTGCTTTCTAAAACCTAAGGTGTCACTGTTAGGGGAAAATAATACATTGGAGATATATATATATATATATATAATATTTATGATAATATATATATATATATATATATATATATATAATATATATATATATATATAATTGTAAATACTGTAAGTTGTGTTTGAAAGAAAATGTATCTGGAAACATTTAATTTCAAGTTGTAGAAAAAGTTAATTTATTTATTTCATAAATATTTAGTTCTTCATACTAAGCTGACACATTTACCAACTGAGGGTGTCAGCCAGAGGATCTGTTTAAACTAGAAAGATGTTATAGATAGATGATTGGGTGTTATGTAGGTATCGAGTTCATTTATTTTTCTGTGAAACCCTTCAGATCTTGATGAATGTGCCAATGGGACCCACCAGTGCAGTCCAAATGCCAGATGTCTGAACACACCTGGATCGTACCGCTGTGGCTGCTTGGAAGGATTCACTGGGGACGGCTACACTTGTTCAGGTATGACACAAAGTTCAGCTGAATGCTCTAGAGCAGTGGTTCTCAAACTGGGGGTGCGCAGACTGTATCCTGGAGGGGTGTTGGAAGGTTCAAGTTTTGTTTATTTTTTATTACAGAGCACATCTTAACCTATACAGTATAATGGGTGGATACTTTATTTTGGCTTTATTGGTGGTTTTGATTGGATTGGCAATAATACTTCCACCAATCAGAGAATTGCATACAGTGCTCACAGCGATCCCCCCCTTTGGCAGAGTGGTTAACGAAGCGCTGGACAAGGGACATAATGTGTCAAATGTCACAGTGGATATGACATTAAAAGTAGACCAGACATTTCCATCAGTGGATTTAAAAAATGTGGAGTTAATTGATGATGTGATCAGAAACCCAGAGGCAGTATAAACTGTGCCTACTACTGTAGCAGGGTAAAGTAACAGCCAAAATTGTTTGTGGTTGATTGTTATTGTCGATACGTTGTAGCTACAACAAGACACTCACCATGCAGGTATCGTAAAATCTATAAGCAAAACAAAATATTCAATAAATTAGTTTATTGTCAGTGCTTGCTAGTCTATCAACCAGTTTGAAATTATTTCGAGCCCAATGAAAGCATTTTTGTTTCTGCTTTATTGTTAAAGTTTTCACACACGGCATTACTGCCCTAGAATTACTATGTGATTATGTGATCATTCCACTGTGTTATGTTGTGAACCATAGCTAAGTTTTAAAACTGAGAGATAGCAAATTCTTATCGTAAAAGTTTACCGATACCTTAAAATTAGTTGGAGCTGAAACTCCTCCCTTTTGTCATCCCACTCCCAATTTTCGAGCTAGCCATTGACTCAGCTTATCAAAGGTGTCTCTTAAAACTGGGGGAGGAGATCCCTGGCCCTCTATGTGCTTATTTCTTTATTCTCTGTTCCAGCACTTTTGTTCTCCCTGCATAGATTGCAAGGCTCCCCATGCAGCCTTGGAGCGTCAGCCGAGTCTGACCTCTCTCAATTAGACGTCTCAGTAAGACAGGGAGATCTTAGTTCGTCCTCTATCCTTCCATAATTGGGGAAAGTTCCTTGCTTCCCAGCCTTAGAGTTCGAACAGTTTGGCCTCACCTCACTGAGGGCGGTTCTCTGAGTAGTCAAGGGGAAACCCCTTTTCTGTTGCTAAAGTCACAAAAACTTATTCTAGTAGTCGCTTTATGCAGGCCTGGCTCCTGTCTCATGAAAAGGCCATATAAGAACAATAAATACTGTAACTGATTTTTAGAAGGCCTTCTTTGTTGTTCTTCAAGTTGCATCAGTGACATTTTAGGTGTTAAAATGAGTTACTGTAAATGAGATACTGTTTTAGCAGACATATTTCATTAAGTAAACATTTATTTAAATGTTTTTGGAATTACAAGTATAAAAAAGTCAAAAATCCCCCTGTAGCAGGGCAGGAGCCCTGCACATGAAGAGTGGGTTTTGTGTGTATATATATCTAAATAAGTGTGTACATTGTTGTAATTAATTTATTGAAGTACCTGCTGCTCCTGGGATAGCCTGCCTGTTGTGTGTGATTGCCAGCTGGGGATAATCAGCAGGTAGGTGTGTTCCAGCACGGCGTCAGGTATAAAGAGGTCCTGTTTGTTCATCTCGGGGCTGCTGCAAAGCCATGGACAACGGGCTAAAGATCGTTACGCTACCGGACATGGAGACCTGGCTGCGTAATCCTGATCGTCGTGAGAGTGACCCGGGATCAGAAGCGAAACCGCCGACGGCCCTGCTAGTAGTGGGAGTCTGAGTTTGGTTGTGATTGAACAGAGAAGATTAGTTCAGGGATTGTAAATCCCACTAATGTATAGTGAGCGAGGTGTATAGAGCGGGACCTCCATGTGTTAGGGAGTAGCGCACGCCGTTGTTACGGCACCTTTATTTTGATAGTTTTTTATGCTGTGTTTTATTTTGCACTTTTTGTACAGCTTGCTGTAGCAGTCCTCTGTGCCTCACCATCGTTGGTAACATCACATGACCATTTTTATTTACTTTCATTTATGTTTGTAATTAAGAATTCCTGTGTGCCTGTGCCGGCGTTTCAACTTCAACCTCTGTCTTGATCTCCTGCCTGTCACTCAGCAGCAAATGCACACATCCAAATCCGCCAAATTTAATACCATTCAAATTTCCAGTTATAAGATATATTAACTTAAAACCAATATTTCTGCTGACACCTCCATTCGTGTCAAAGTTTGCAGCTGTGAATCTGACTGGTGTTTTGTAATCTTGCATATTGCCATGTGGTAATGTATGTTGTTTATCAGCTTACTTTTGACAACTCTAGAGTCATAATAATACAAAAACGATTTAAATAACATTCTAGTACAGTCTACTAGATAATAAATAATAAAAAAAAACTAAATACTGTGACAATCCAGTAAAGTTTACTACAGTTGTACACATCTCAGATAATTGGGAAATGTTGTTGCATTAATTCCTAGACAACATTTATTGATGAACTTGCATTGGTATTTCCGTTAATAAAACACAGACCATGAACAATGCACAATAAAACAGATGCAGATTTTTCTTGATGAGTCTTTTGGCAAGTAGGTTTATATGAGAACCTTTGGCGAATCTCTGCACTGACCTGCCTTGCTCTTTGCTTGCTCTTCCTTCACAGATGTGGACGAGTGTGCCGAGAATGTGAATCTTTGTGAGAATGGGCAGTGCCTGAATATTCCTGGAGCATACCGGTGTGAGTGTGAGATGGGCTTCACTCCAGCTCCAGACAGCAAGTCCTGCCAAGGTAGGACATCAACAACTCACCCATGGCCTGTGATATTTCATTGGTTGAAGTTCTGGAAACCACAAAAAACACACTACTGTCCTAAAGCTCCAGGCACAAGAATGGATGCGGGATAGAGCGATAAAAGTAAATTGCTTCAACTGAGCCTGATTGAGACAATCAGCCATTATAAAAAATAACACATCGTAAGGTTACTTTGTCCAAGTGCCAAAGTTCCCTGGGTTTAAACTTGGCTCAAAGTCCTAATTGTTTTCCAATAAAAATCACACACAGACTCTTCTCTTCTGCCCCCTTCTGCACTGAAGTAGGCCTCAATTATATATAGCTATAGTTGTTGAATCCTATCAGCCTTTTCAGAAAATTTCTGTAGCAAGACCAGCTTTCTGTCGTTTATCATCATGACTACATTGACTCTTTCACCATATAAATCATGCCTGTAATAAAAAAAACAGCCAAAGGTTTGTGAGCGGAAAACCACAGCTCTGAAGCATTCGAGTGCTTAAAAGCAGAAGCCACAGAATGCTTAAAAGTTTAACCTTTTGCTTGTTCTGCAATTGAAGAGAGTACTAGTGGACCACATTTGGCTTTCCTAGCTATCATTTAAATTCCTGTCATGGATTATTCATGCAGTAAGTGTGTTGAAGGTTAAGCTGAACTTCTTCTTCGCAGACTCCAATGGTAAAAATGGCAAAGCATAGTGAAAACCGGGTGGCAAGGTTTAATATATGGAATGATTTTACATAAAACAAGCATTAAGTACAAAATTGCCCTTATTTTTGCTTGACACATGCTTGTGCAAAGAGTAACCCTGAACAAATGGTAACACATTGTAAATTGTCCTCCAGCAAGTTTTTAAGCACTGGTGAGCATTTGAAATATCCACAGCTCTTGCATGAGATTTACTTTTTTGTTTTTTCAGATATGTACTATGTGTCTCTAGACTCCCTAACGCTATGTTTCATTTTTATGGCATATGTCCTCTGACATTATAGTCCTACATTCTTTGTGTCAGAATAATTGTAAGTGGATTTTCAGATGGAAACAAAAGTTTAAAACTCACCTCCCACCTTTAGGTTTTTAATTAAAAGACATCAGCGACAAACCAATAACAATCTTGAATGTTTATTATAACTGAGATTTACTGTAACAATTGGTTTCCTGCGATTTACTAGTAATCGGTTAAACACCCCAAAACGTTTATATATAGTTATAGGTTTATAATATATATATATATATATATAGATATATATATATAGATATATATATATATATATATATATATATATGTCAGATAGCAATAGTGTCTAATAACCTTTTTTAACTTATATTACAGATATTGATGAATGTTCCTTCCAGAGCATTTGTGTATTTGGTACCTGTAAGAATCTGCCAGGCATGTTCAGATGCATATGTGATGATGGCTATGAACTTGATAGAACAGGAGGAAACTGCACAGGTATGCGCCTGCTCTTCATTTTTATTTTACACCAGAAACATAACTTCTGGGCCCTTTTATGTGCGTCTTCCACTCGCCCTTCAATGTCGTATTGAGGCCTAGTCCAGGAGACAACTGATTGCTATAGAAACAGTCACTGACACTGTCAGCTCTGGTTCATGCTAGAATGTCCTTTATTTATTTCTCGTTACTGTGGTCCAGTCATCATGTTACAACAAGGCTGAAAACCAACACCAACTTCCAGAATTAAAGTGACCTATAGGTCTTAAATTTAAACGATAAACAAGTCATTCTGTAGGCGCTTTGGGTGGCATTCTTTGAATTATCATGTTGGTAATGTATGCAGCTGGAAGTAATGGCTGGTGCCGTCACCATTACATTCCCATTGCTATATGACCCTATATCCCTGGCTCACTGCTGTATCGTGTTATACAGAATATTAAAAAATGAGCCCTCAAGGAAAGGAACCATAGTCTGTAACAGTGCTTACGGTTTTCAAACGTGGATCAGATTTGATATACTCCCCACAGCCGGCAGACATACAGTCAGGGGTGGGTTTTTTTTGTTTTGTTTTGTTTTCTGCTATAAAAATGTGAAAACGATTATTAGTACAAGTTTATTGAAAAGAACAATTGTATCCAATGGGGAAAAATAAGATATTAAGTAAAACAACAAGAATTACGGAGATTTGAGACACCATCAAAAATAATTACATTACCATTGCATACTTGAAAATATAAGAAATGAGAAAGTCGTTTGTGTTGACATTCAAAGTCATTAGCCATTGGTTCATTTGCTGTTTCCTTCATTCTAAATGTTAACACTGATTGTTAAGCAGTTACTGGTGTGCTTGTTTTACAGACATTGATGAGTGTATTGACCCAATAAACTGTGTTAACGGACTTTGTGTGAATACTCCTGGAGGATATCAGTGTAACTGCCCTTCTGATTTTGAGCTGAACCCAACTGGAGTCGGTTGTGTTGGTAAGTCTTTTAGTTTAAAATGGCCGCATCCTCATTCTCATGACTTTTTCAGCCATGCACAGGTTTAAACTCAAAATTCTATTTCTGTTTCTACAAAAGCTAAATGCCCTGCAGCGATGAGTATTGTAGAGTTATTGGTATGGTGGTGAAGTAATCATCTGTTCCTGTTGCTCAGACACTCGTGTTGGTAACTGCTACCTGGAGTTTGGCTACCGTGGAGACGGCAGCCTGGCCTGCAGTGTTGAGGTCGGGGTTGGTGTCAGTCGTTCCTCCTGCTGCTGCTCGAAGGGAAGAGCTTGGGGAAACCCCTGTGAACACTGCCCGGCTGTCAATACAAGTAATCACACCTTTAAGTATTATACCAAGGCCATGCCAACACTACTTAACAGTAATAAGTAACAAAAATGAATATTAAGAAACTGGTGGAATGTCCACTTTTTCAGTGTGCTTTGTTATTTTCTGTTGCTAGTGAAACAGACAGACCATTGTAGGTTAATTGTTTGAACTAATTCAAGGTCAGATTATAATAAACACATTGTTTGTCTTTATAGCTGAGTATAACACACTGTGCCCTGGAGGTGAAGGGTTTAGGCCCAACCCTATTACGATTATATTGGAGGGTAAGTACTCTACTAACTGATGGAACATTCATTGTTCACCATAATATTGAACCCCGTATTTCTATTTGATGCTAACACCCTTTATGTTCCTGTCTGTAGATATTGACGAGTGCCAGGAGTTGCCAGGGCTGTGCCAGGGTGGAAACTGTGTCAATACCTTTGGCAGCTTTCATTGTGAGTGCCCAGCTGGATACCACCTCAATGAAGAAAGCCGAATCTGTGAAGGTAAGACATGCTGTAAAATAGTTATTTCTTTTGAAGCTATTTTCATAAAAGATTCTGGTGGCTCACTGGGCAAGAGGTCCAAAAAGTCACTGGCTCAATCCTGTTTTGGATTTTCTTTCTCTATTAACACCCAAGTGTTGTGTGGAATGGGGGGTTGCTGAGTGAAATGTTGAATATGTTTAAATGTAGAATGCGTTTTTTACCTGAAAAATTGTGCGTCACAAACAATTTCCTAGAAATACAACAACTGTTTCTACAATGAGAGTTAAATTAGTGGTAAAACCAATTATAATTCTGTCTTTGCTCTGTAGATATTGATGAATGTGTAACCTATCCTGGTATCTGTGGGCCTGGTACGTGCTATAACACCCTGGGTAACTACACCTGCGTCTGCCCTCCAGAGTACATGCAGATCAACGGGGGAAACAACTGCATGGGTAAGTCACGCTGAACACTACTGTGAAGAATATGTGTTGCATGTTTAGCAGCTATCATCCATAACTTAAACACGCTTAATCCAAATTGAAGGTAGACCTTATAAGGCACTAAGTCAAGTAAACAACTTGGCTAGTGCCTTCATAAAATTCTACCTAACGTTTAATATAATTGCAACTTGAAAGTGTCAACCAACAAATATTTTGTGTATTTCACAGACATGAGGAAGAGCGTTTGCTACAGAAACTACAACGGAACTTCCTGTGAGAACGAACTGGCATTCAATCTCACCAAGAGGCTGTGCTGCTGTTCCTACAATGTTGGTAAAGCCTGGAATAAGCCCTGTGAGGCGTGCCCAATCCCTGCAACATGTGAGTGTACTGCAGCCCATTACAGAGTATTCATAGTAGTCCTGTTAATATGGGGCAGCAGTGAAAAAGACAACAAAAAGCAGTGCTGGACAAGGAGGTATAGCTGTAGCACTAAGTGCTGGACTACAGGACCAATACTTACCCTTATAATGAAGGATTTCCTGGTGTCTTTCCAGGATTTACTGAAAGCCTTTTTGCCATACAGGGGACACAAAATGGGGCGCTGACATTTTTAAAAGGCTTTATGCCTCTATTTGGTATTATATATACTTTATGTAATAAACCGTACAACTGTTAAACAGTGTTTAGTCAGGTTTCATTTAAGTACTGTCTGTGGTAAAGAGCAATCCCTCAAGCTCCCTCTCCTGTGGGTAATGGCATGTGTCTAAAAACTCCCTTCAGCTCTCTATTCGTTCGTCTTGCACATGGAGAGAGAATGTGTATTGGGCATTATTATTCTAACATGGACACAAAATAAACCAGTTTAAAACATTAACAGGGAGTTAATCATAGTTTGGTACTGATACAGCTCGACCTGTGTATTACAGCGGAATATCGCACACTCTGTGGAAATATCATCCCAGGATTTACCTTTGACATCCACACTGGAAAAGCTGTTGGTAAGGATTAAATCTAGTATTTTAGTTTTTGATTCCTTTTAATTCTGTGTTCTTAAATTATGAATCAGAGCTAAAATAAAGTAAGTACTATAGTCAGCACTAGTGTACTTTAGTATTATTACAGTAATCCCTACCTATGCTGTAATATGCTATAATACAATAACTGATACTTTAATATACTACAGTAGAACTAATTGTGACTGGGAGGTGTTCGGATAATTTAATTGTTCTTATAATCAAATTGTGACATGACTTTCCAAATCAAGAAACCTCCAAAAGATATAATTCACCCCTTTATCTGTAAAGATATAACCTACAGTACTAAAGTGTTCTGTAAGTACCAGCAATTAGGGCTGAACAGTGCATTTGCATTGCAAACTGGGCAGAAGAGCACAACACACAAGAAGACAGGTTAACAAGGAAATGTTCGGATAATCCAAATTCTACTGTACTTTATATTAAAATCAAGGGCATTTGCAGTATAGTATACTTTATCATTACTCTCTCTCTCTCTCTCTCTCTCTCTCTCTCTGTGTCTATATATATATATATATATATATATATATATATATATATATATATATATATATATATATATATATATAGATAGATAGATAGATAGATAGATAGATAGATAGATAGATAGATAGATAGATTTTAAACTACTGTCAGAGTTTTAAGAGGCGTGTGTATTTTTCTATCCTTGCAGATATTGATGAGTGTCGGGAGATCCCTGGGATCTGTGCAAATGGCGTCTGCATTAACCAGATTGGAAGCTTCCGCTGTGAATGCCCCACTGGATTCAGCTACAATGACCTGCTTTTGGTCTGTGAAGGTAACAGCATTCATACACAATGTACATTCATCTTTTTTTTTTTGTAAAATCTTGGATGCCTGTTTGTCAGATGTAACAGTGGAAGTCAGTACTACTCTTCAATAATTGACATCTAAAGAAGCAATAGATTTCAGTTCTTGATCTGCTTACACAGCTGTATTGTGCAGATATTGGAGTTTATATAAAATATATGCGTAATATTGGCTTTCCCATCACCTACTTTGGCACGCAGTTTGTAATTAGGACTCGGGAGGCTGTCTTGGTTGGACCTCAAAGCTTGAACAATACCAACCAAATTAGACAGAGGATCAAGACAACGTTGGTAATAGGTTTTTGCACTCTAAAAGCCTGGTCTGTGTTTCTCATTCTTACTTTTTTTTGTTCTTCCTTTTCATAATATTAGCGTTCTGTCTGTGTCTGTACCGCCTGTGCTTCTGCAGATTTCTTGAGCCACTCTACATGGAGCATCAGTCACGATTGTTCCAGTCAGACAGCAACAGACTCCTTTTTTTCTGGTCTCAGAATGGTCTGAATGTGGTTAGCCTTGAGTTTGAAGCACAAGAATGAGGCGTATTTCCTTTCAAGTCAGTCCAGTTTGCATATTAGAGTTCCTGAACTTGTACTTGATGAAAAGGCTGTGCAGATATAAAAACAACGCTTATTGCACAAAGCGGTTTCACGCTCACTGCAGGTTAGCACAAAGGAGACCCACATATGATCTTTTAGATGATGAGCCTTGGCAGCAACATCTTAAATTATGGAAAATTTTACTAAAAAAATGAGTTAGAATAGACAAAGCAGGCAAATCATTCCGGTCATTAAAACAATGCACTTTGAGGTTACAAAACCACTGGATATTTGAATATTAAAGATGTCACACCAATACATAATATCTAAGATCTTACAGACAGTTGTATCCCCGTGGTTTTTTGCTTGTTTTATTGGCACTATGACAGATAGGTATGGAAAAGCATTGCAAAACCCAAGGTAACACATGCATAGTATAGTCACAGCCAAATCACTGTAAACATTTAACAAGATAAAGTTTTAAAAGGAGAACTGCAAATGTTGAAATGTTAATATTAAATATAAATCCCAGCAAATGCACTAAATATTACTCTGTGGGCAGCCCGAGTAATGTGGATGTTTTCTTCATTTCAGATATTGATGAGTGCAGCAATGGGGATAACCTCTGTCAACGCAATGCTGACTGTATCAACAGCCCAGGCAGCTACCGCTGTGAATGCGCTGATGGATTCAAACTCTCCCCCAACGGGGCTTGCATTGGTAAAGCATCATTCGTGTTTGTATATTTCCAACTACTTTAGAAGAAAGATGATCGGGCTTGCACATTCACTGAATGATTCATATGATTAATCGAATTCATTTCAATTCGGGTCATTAATGAAATTATTTCAACATTTCCTGAATAACAAAAGGTTACTATAAATTCCCTTGTCTCTGTTTTTTTTGTAAATGTTGACAGTGTTGGGTATTATGAATCACATCACAATCAGGGATTTCTGAAATATTTTTTTTAATTAAAAACACCTTGTGGGCTAAAGCTTACTCTGAGCAATACCAGAACAGAAATGTTGGCAGAATTTCCAACTTTCCAACTTCCAGTCCCAGGAAATAGTTTTAACACCCCATATTTTACAGAAGTCTGTATGTACGTTTAATTTATATTAGACATAACTTCAAAATAGATTTTTCATATTTAAGAACACTTTTAAGTCCAATTTAAAATGTTCAGTTCTGTTGGTGTTTTTAAAAATCTTATTGGGGTAGCAAAAACACATCCTGGAGCCATAAAAGAGCTTGAAGATGTATATGGTAACATAGTAACAGGAGAATTCTGCATTGTAGTGGCAAACAGTTTACAAAAGAAAAGCAAGGATGTGTCCTAAAACTACCTTCACAGAAAATATAAGTCTGACTCAGAGTAGAGTTCATTACACAGACTTCAAGGAATTACATTTTTGTGTGACATTTTAAATAAGTGCAAGACAAAACAGCTTTAAGTCTCTGACTGACCCATCAGGCACAAGTCACATATGAGACAAAGGCGGGTTGCTGAGTGTAAATTGCAGGTGCAGTGTTGCTTTGCCAAATCAGAAACTGCTTTAAACACACCTGCCTGCCAGTTTAAACATTCCAGAGAAAACGTCAGTGCCTACAGGTTTATGGTCAAGTGCCGAGTTCCCAGAGAGAAGGAAATGGCTAAAATACAATATTTACAAAAACTTTCCAATAAGGAATGTCAACTGTGGATTTTGGCAGCATTCTAAAAATGTGCCTTATTAATGTACACAGAGGTAAATAGAATATACTTGTGAGGTATTAACCTTGTTTAATGCCTTGTTGCCTTCAAGATCGTAATGAATGTCTGGAAATTCCTAACGTGTGCAGTCATGGTAAATGTGTGGATCTGCAAGGAGGCTATCGCTGTGCTTGTCACAATGGCTTCAAGGCAACCCCAGATCAGAAGATGTGTATGGGTAAGTGGAAGAAACTTTGACTTGAATGTGATTACCAGGTGCTTTGTGTCTCTCGCAAACAAGGAAACCAACATTACAGAATAGCTGGGTGGGAGAATAGATTATTACACTGGGCTCCAGCGTATGCAGTAGATGCCAGTGTTAGAAACAATCAAGTGCAAATTTTGTCTGAAAGCCAAGAGGATAGTGGCACACTGCTAATGTAACAGAAAGGTGCTGTGCAGTAAGTGTGAGAGGGCCCTCTGCTGTTTGAGTGCATGTATTGATTTTCATTGAAAGTGGACCTTTTTTCTTTTCATTTTTTTTTTTTTTTTTTTAAGATATTGATGAATGCGAACGTCAGCCATGTGGAAATGGAACCTGTAAGAACACAGTGGGATCATACAACTGTCTTTGTCATCCAGGCTTTGAACTTACTCACAACAACGACTGCATTGGTGAGCCCTTGTTTGAAGTTGCTATTTTAATGGAACATTCAGTAATATTCATATTTATTAAAAATAATAATACTTTTTTTTTCTTGTCCTAGATATTGATGAGTGCAGGACCTTATATGGGCAGGTGTGTCGAAATGGCCAGTGCATCAACAGCATTGGCTCCTTCCAATGTCTGTGTGAAGAGGGCTATGAGCTCACACCTGATGGAAAGAATTGTGTTGGTGAGCAACTCTATATTTTTATTTGTATACAGAAGCAGCTAATGGGTGCTGCTTACTGTACAAGGATACATTTGTTAGCTAAAAACATAAGCTGTTCAACGTCCATTTAATAACATTATACTGTAAAATGCCAAAGAAAAACGTTCTTTCTGAACTCCGGGACCTTTATGTTCCACATGAAGATTTCTGTCTTGAACTGGTAGGAAAGCGGTTAGGGTTAGGGCAGTTTTACATTGCTCAGAGTTCTTTCAGCCAATTCATTTATGCAGCACACATCTAACCCACACCATGTTGATGTACCTTCAACCATATAATCTACTTTTTTTTTTTTTTTTATCCTAAGATAGTTGGTGTTGAGTGTAGCCACATATTAAAGTTTCTGCTGTTTTCTCAACAGATACCAATGAGTGCTTGACTTTCCCTGGAACATGCTCTCCTGGAACATGTCAGAACCTTGATGGAACCTTCCGGTGCATTTGTCCTCCAGGATATGATGTTCAGAATGAAAACTGCATTGGTAATGCTAAGTTAAATCAATGTAATTTAAATGACACCTCCAGTTGTTCCAGTACACCTTGCTGGGGTGTTGATAGATGAAGGACTCCTGGTTTTCCCCAAGCAGGATTAGAATCCATTACCTCAGATACAGTATACTTTACACCCCATATGTGTTTGAATTAAGAATGAACACATTTTCCAGAAAAGGACATGCATTGCTTTTGTTATTGTAATGGTCTCAGGCAGCCGTGTTTCCATCTATTACTGCCCCTGCATGGCAGGAGGCCCTGACACTGATGGATGGACCAGTCCGTTCTCCAGTCTTTTTGTCCCCTCAGTCTGCACTCAGCGTGGGTCAGCTTTCAGACATACTTTGGAAAGATTCACATTTTTCACTGTTATTCCTAACCCAGCTTCTTACTCTCCTGTTTCTAGTTGCTGTATGATTCATTTACTTTTGTGCTTTAAAAAACAAAACCATACAACCCCACCTTTCACAAACACAGTGACTCAAAATAATGTAGAAACATCTAATGAAACAAATGTAGAGTTTGAAAAACTTATTTTAAAAAAATGTGTTTGTATGTATTTATGTCATCATGCCTGCACACATTCTCAATTGCATTTAGTATGACATTGTTTTAAAATCCCATAAAAAAAAAAAAAAAAAAAAAAACTTTCAAGTTCAAAATGATTCAAGATGACTAAGTGTGAATATCTGGATAACTGATGTGTTCCTCATTGTCAATTAGACATTAATGAGTGCGATGAAGACCCCAATATCTGCCTTTTTGGTTCCTGCATTAACAATCCCGGGAGTTTCCAGTGCGTTTGCCGACCAGGATTCGTCTTGTCTGATAATAGACGCAGGTGCTTTGGTGAGTTTATTAGTAACCATCAGTAGTTTACTGCACTTAATTTATCCTCTTGCACACCCCCTTAAAGTATTTTGCACAATGCCAAATGTTTTCTATAGGAACCAGGAGCTGCAAGACAATTCATTTTTAATTCGTAGTTGAATACAGTTGAGTTTGGGTTTACATATTTTCTGTTTTTTTTTAATAGATACACGAGAGAGTTTCTGCTTCACCAAGTTTGAGAATGGAAAGTGCTCTGTGCCAAAGGCTTTCAACACAACCAAAGCGAAGTGCTGCTGCAGTAAAATGGCTAAAGAAGGCTGGGGAGACCCCTGTGAACTTTGTCCTAAGGAAGGAGAAGGTACAGACCCTTGCTAGGAATTACCTGTGGGGTGCTGCTTCTTTTGTATTATTATACAGCTTTGGCTGCTGATATATAAATATGTAAAATCTGCAAAAAAACATGTTGCTCAATAGCACGTTGTCACTGTTCTGTTGAATTACAGCGGCTTTCCAGGAGCTTTGTCCATTTGGACATGGTACCATTCCAGGCATTGGTGACACCCGTGAAGGTAAGACAGATTGTGATGCAAGAAACGTCCACTGCTCAAAACCACTTGTGGGGAGGATAGCTGCCCTTTTGGGTTTACGGAGAGAGAGAGAGAGAGAGAGAGAGAGAGAGAGAGAGGAGAGAGAGAGAGAGAGAGAGAGAGAGAGAGAGAGAGAGAGAGAGAGAGAGAGAGAGAGAGAGAGAGATCACATATCACATATCACATCCAGGTAAACACGTGGTGAGGGTGAAGGCAGTGAGGAAAATGTAGGTCAGTCATCCTTGTCACGTTGTCTGAGTTTGGGCCAGTCGATGTTGAAGGTCCATATGACTTGTGGTGGTTCAAGATGAACTACTTTTGCATGATACTAACGGCTCAGTTTTACTATGTATGTTACTAACATATTGTTTTTTATATACAAAAAAAATTAAATAAATGCAAGTGAAAGTAAATGTAAATGACTACTTTAAAGAAGTCGTAATAGTGTTCTCATGATGGGGATGGAGGACACATTGATACAGATACATTCTTTTTAATTTCATTTTTTTTAGATGTGAACGAGTGTGTGGAGAACCCAGGGATCTGTTCCAATGGCCACTGCATTAACACAGATGGGTCCTTCCGCTGTGAGTGCCCGATGGGATACAGCCTGGACTATACCGGAGTCCACTGCATTGGTAAGATGCTTACTTTGTGAAAATAGGAACAGTCTGATACAAAAAGTACTGGGAAGCAACAGACTAAGACAGTATGTTGCTGGGATATGTACATTCTGTTCTGGGGATGGCGCCAGCTGGAATGAAACTACGCCCTAAATAAAAATGTGTTCTGGATCTTTATCTAACTGGGCTCCATATTAATGGAAAGATACTGTACATAGCACACACTGTTGCCCTCTAGTGGTGGGGGGAATTAACAGGCCATAATTGTGAGTACTTCCATATTGCTCCCTGAACAGGTCCAAATTTACTGCCAGCAATAGTCAAGGAGAGGAAATGGTTATTTGAGACATGTTTAAATCTCAATATGTTTTCTATTGTTCTTGCAGACACTGATGAATGTTCAATAGGAAATCCCTGTGGCAATGGTACCTGCACCAATGTGATTGGTGGATTTGAGTGTGACTGTGATGAAGGGTTTGAGCCAGGCCCAATGATGACCTGTGAGGGTGAGTCGCAATCTTCTTTATTAAATACATACAGTAATGTGTGAGAATGCCTTCCATATCACCAGAAGTGAAGAAATGAATGCACATATTTTTGTGTTTCTCTGTGATACAGATATCAATGAATGTACACAAAACGCTCTACTGTGTGCTTTCCGCTGTATCAACACATATGGAGGCTACGAGTGCACTTGTCCTGCCGGCTATGCCCTGAGGGAGGATAGGAAGATGTGTAAAGGTAAGAACAAAAGCTAAGAAAAATAGCAATGCATACAAAAAGGAGGATATCACAGGAGGATGAGCTACTGAAAATCTGAAACAAGAGAAAGTCTTGCAAAAACACACCTTTGACTAGTCTGCCCAAATATTCAACTGGGTATGTTTTTTTTTTTTTTATATATATATATACATCACAGTTCTTTATTTACTAATTTATTGTACTTATTTACAATGACTGTTCTAGATCTGGATGAATGCTCGGAGGGACTCCATGACTGTGAATCCAGAGGCATGGTCTGCAAGAACCTGATAGGGACCTTCATGTGTATCTGCCCTCCAGGCATGGCCCGCAGGCCTGATGGAGAAGGGTGCCAGGGTAAGACCATCTTCTGCCCAGCAGCAGCTACACAAGTGACATATTGGTTAGGCAGACTCTCGAATCTTTAAATGAACCAAGGAAGTTGCTTGTAACTAGTTTTGTAAAATAAACAGATATTTTTTTTCTTTTTCAAAATAAAGACCTTGATAAATCTGTCTCTAAGCATTGAACTCTGTTAAATGTACGGTATGTATAGGATTTAACCACACTGTGGAATGTCAGTCATTTTTATCTTCTAGCACTCACTGACTTTCTTTAAAAAAAAAAAAAAAAAAAGCTTTTCATTCCTGTTTTATTTTTAAGCTTTCTCCAATTCTTATAATCATTGATAGATGAAAATGAATGCCGCACTAAACCTGGGATCTGTGAAAACGGGCGCTGCGTTAACACAGTTGGCAGCTACAGGTGTGACTGCAACGAGGGCTTCCAGTCTGGACCGACAGGCACGGAATGCATTGGTAGGAACACTTCCATGTCATAATCTTTATTTAGAATCTCCAAACGTACCCATGATTACTACAACATATGTTTAAATAAGGCTTCTCAAAAGTTCTCTAACATCAGGATCATATTAATTTGCCTTGATTGGCTGCTATAAAACCAAAGTTTCCAAAGTATCAAGGCTGGGCTGTGTTGTGCATCAGATTATTTGAAGTCGTATAACCAAAAGCCAACTATTTTAATTAAGACTTGGCCCAACAACTGCACTGTGAGTTTTTAAGTATATTTGGAAGTGTGTATTAAGTGGCTGTTTCTGTCACTCACACAGACCATCGGCAAGGCTTTTGTTTCACTGAAGTCCTGCAGACCATGTGCCAGATGTCCTCCAGTAGTCGTAACCTCTCCACCAAGTCCGAATGCTGCTGCGATGGAGGCCGAGGCTGGGGCAATCAGTGTGAGCTCTGCCCCTTGCCTGGGACTGGCCACTACAAGAAGCTCTGTCCCCATGGCCCTGGCTACACTACTGATGGCACTGGTGAGGGGAAGAGTGGGCATTAGAAATTGGTGTTGATTTCAGGGAGATGGGGGAATGTGGCACCCCCTCACCAACACACACACTGAGCGGTTCTTACATTGCCAACCATTTTGCATTGCCACAACTGTATCAACATCACTGCTGTAAGAGCAGCTGCGCTCTTTATCTTTTAGCTATAGCTGGAACTAAACACAAAGCTTTTCTAGCCCTGTCTCTAGGGCTGATTTCTCTTTCATCCCCACACTCAATTTCCCAGAGGGGGTTAAACCAATTCTGTTACAAACACATGTTTACATTTACTCCCCTCTCTTTCACAGACTTAGCCTAAACATTGTTTCTACCTCCTAAATATTTATAGCATTTGTTTTAGCATCCCCAAGCATGTTTATATACAGCTCATAAGTGTAGTCCTCTTATTGTAATGTCATTTCATTGTAAAGCAAAACAGACTGAGCAAGGTCTTTTAACTACGACCCCCCAACTACTGTGTTCTGGCCTAATCTGGTATCTTGATTCAACAGATATTGACGAATGCAAAGTCATGCCCAACCTGTGTAAGAATGGACAATGCATCAACACCATGGGCTCCTTCCGTTGTCTTTGCAAACTGGGCTACAACACTGACATTACAGGCACCACCTGTGTGGGTAAGTGGCTGTCTGCTGAGCCAAGCACGTCCTTATTAAGTAGTTCATGTTTTTGAGTCCAAAATCTCTTTGTGTTGTGCGTATTGTTCTAGTTCTCTTTATGTTCTATTTGTGGTTTACAGACGTGGACGAGTGTGTCCAGTCTCCAAAGCCGTGCAACTTCATCTGTAAAAACACAGAGGGCAGTTACCTGTGCTCATGCCCACGGGGGTACATCCTTCAAGAGGATGGGAAGACTTGTAAAGGTATCTAGTTTGAAAACTTGTATGGTCTTTATAGGCACCAAACTTTGGGAATCCCTTTATCATGTAATTCTTTACTATACTAAGACTAAGACCTTACTGGTTCACCCTGGCCTCTACTTGATGGCACTATAGGATGGTCATTGTTGTTATCTTTTTACTGTACATGCTATAGAAATCCAAAGTGTATTTCATTTGAAGAGTGATTCACCTGAGGAGACTATTCATAATGCAATAAATAAATCAAAATCAAACTACGTTAAATAAGAAGTTATAAGGTGAAACAATAACCTCAAAAAAGTCAAGGCTCTAGAAGAAACACACTACTTCACTTACAAGTTTTTCCCTGTATTAACATCAGAAAGGGTACTATAGGAGAGAAGACCTGTCCAAATTGTATTGACAGATCTATGAAACCGAGCAGAGGGCAGAGTGGGAAAAGAGTAGTAGTGGAATTCATGTATCGCATACCATTACAGTATACCCAATATCTTTAATCTAGAGAGATGACACAAGGCTACAGACCAAGGGAAACCAAAAATACTAAAAACAATGATATTTTTTGGTTGTAGTTTTGCAGATGGAAGTATTGGTAAACAACGGGGGGCCTAATTTACAAAGCTACTGATATTGTGGTTTGTTTGGGGTTTTTTTTGTAAAGTTTTTCAATGTTTTGTATGCATGGAGATGTTCTAAATAATGCAAAACAGACTTTATAAACCTTTAAATAACGAAGCTTTCTGAATGGGACTTAAATAGCTATCTGTCAGAGGAAAGAAAACATTTCACAATGCTAGACATTTCTATATTAGCTGTTACAATAGAGGCTTAACTCGTGTTGTGCTGCTTTGCAGATCTTGACGAGTGTCAAACCAAACAACACAACTGCCAGTTCTTGTGTGTCAACACCATCGGAGGATTTACATGCAAGTGTCCACCAGGATTTACACAGCATCACACTGCCTGTATTGGTGAGTTTCTTTTTGTTACTGTTACCTAGAGAAGTGCTCATGTGTACTTTCCAAATGGGTTAACCTTTTAACACAAGTTTTATAGAGTAGTGCAGGAGAGTCACCCAGAGCTAACCTAAGGGTTACATGTGCAGCACTCAAACACCCTTTGACCCCCAAGACCTCCCTCCTCTGATATACTGTGAGCTTCTTGAAAGAAAAATCAATTGCTGTATGTTTTGTAAAAAAAAAAAAAAAAAAAGGAAGGGTGCCAGTGGATGGATTGATTGCAGACAGTTATTTGTTTTGCAAAGTGTGTCAGGATGAGGTACCGCCATGGAAGGGTTCATTATTTTTAAGAATATTTGTCTGTTTTTGTAGTTGTTTGTCTTGTATACAGTATTGTTTTTTAAAGAAACTGTTATGTTTTTTTTCTTCTCACCAGACAACAATGAATGTGCCTCCCAGCCTTCTCTCTGCGGCTCTAAAGGAATCTGTCAGAACTCTCCAGGCAGTTTCAGTTGTGAATGCCAAAGAGGATACAGTCTTGACTCCACTGGCCTAAACTGTGGTGGTACGATAAGCTCAGCACGTGAATTTTGAAACAGAGAACCCAAATGTTACTTTTATTTAAAGATAACTATTCATGTGCATGTTGTTGATGATGGGGAGGCTTGTTGTCCTCAAAATGAATGTTTAAAAAGTTCACCTATCCTGTAAAAGCTTTAATGAAGAAAAAAAAAAAAATTATCACGAGTGTATGTGATGAAAAAGAAGCTGCGAATAAAAATTCTAATAATGTCATTGCTTTGCCTATTCATGACAGTATTTTAAAAAATACAACGTGGGCATTTCAGTGTGTGTTTATCGTAAATGTGTATCACTAAAAACACTGGCAAAAACATGAAATTACTGATTGCTCTAGTATGAGACAATCATTAAAATAGAGCCCAAAGTCTTAAAATGTTAGAAAAGTTGTATCCCAGTGGCTCACCTAGAAAAGGCACTACTGCATAGATACAGGGTCTGCTGAGTTCCAATCAGCTGGCAGTTATATTAATGTTATATCTCTTCTCATACCTCTGCTGCAGATGTGGATGAGTGTGAAAGCAGCCACAGGTGCCAACACGGATGCCAGAACATGGCAGGAGGGTACCGGTGCGGCTGCCCTCAGGGGTACACACAGCACTACCAGTGGAACCAGTGTGTCGGTGAGTGTCCGCCACAGTCAAAACAATAGCATTTGTAATATGCATGCATCTGTGTACTAAAACATTGGGAACTTATCCGGTTTCAGTGGCAACAGCACAGATAAGTCTTTGTGCATTTCATACAACAACAAATAAACTTTACTGTAGTCTGTTAATCAGTACCTGGTCTTGTTATCAGTCTAACCAGCTTTTTAAATTGACGTTTCATTGCATAGTCGCTTGTTTTACAATAATTCATTTCATTATCCTCCTGAAATGAAATCCATATGATTAACATTTAGCTGAATAGCTCCACTGGCCAGACAGGAAAACTAATAATGTTATACTGCCGAAATTGGCAACTTAACTGAGCTGGCAGTGTTTTTCTTTAACATAATTGCTTGACCGATTTAGATAGACAAGTTTATAAGCAAATGTCATTACCAATTAACTCTGAGTTGTAAAAATATCTGTAACTACTATTTTACCAAATGGAGTTTATTGAGTTTTTGTTTGAAAAAGCAATATAAAAAAGCAAAAAAAAAAAGCATGCCCAGCAGAATTTTTGCTCCCATAAAATATATTACTTATTATTGGTATTTGTTTTGGCTACATTACAACACTCCAGCTGCTTATCCTGTTTCATAGTCTTTATGGAAGGTCAAAATGCTATAAATAAATGTCCTAATTATCGTCTCTACAATAGTAAGAATTATAGATTCTTGACTGGAGTGGAATCTGAATGGTGAGGCCAAGGCCCAAAGTCTCACTGCCAGTCCACAGGAGCCTCTCGTTTTGGGCCTCCAGAGCAACTAATGAGCGAAGCAAGTGACTTGGTCCAAATTGATTACATTTCAAACTGGAGAAATGTTTTGAGAAAGTTCTTCCAATTTTTACTTCAGTTCAGTAAGCAGTATGCCATAGATGGCGTGTTATTCTTATACAAATTTTAACTGTTTGGGGGCTAGCCCAGTTTCTGTCACTATTGTGAAGTTGTTAAATAACATGCACACTGCAGATGTATATTATTCTTCTCCGCTAGAAGTGGCTGGCTAGTTTATTAGGTTCCACTAATTGCACAGGGGATGCAGTGCATAAAACCATTTCTTATATAATCCTGTCTGGATTTACAGATCTGTGCTCCTCAGCAACACGCCACCATCTCTCTAAACCCTCGTCCAGTTTATTATGAAACCATCAATGCAGCCCATTTTCTTTGCATATGATAGGATGTAGTAAAATATGCTCACAGTGATCTGTGCTGTACACCCCTGAAGAAGTTTATCTGTAAAGAAAAAGGTTATTCTGTTTCAGGTGTTTTCTAATCTGTAAAACCATATTTGTTCTACAGATGAGAATGAATGTTCCAACCCTAATAGCTGTGGCTCTGCCTCTTGCTACAACACCCTTGGCAGCTTCAAGTGTGCCTGTCCGTCTGGTTACTCATTCGATGAATTTGGCAGCAGCTGTCAAGATGTGAACGAGTGTATGTCCTTCAAGACCCCTTGCAACTATGGCTGTTCAAACACAGAGGGAGGTTACCTCTGTGGCTGTCCACCTGGTTATTACAGAGTGGGACAAGGGTAAGCAAACATTTTATTTTATATGACACATATGTAAAATATAACAAGAACATCACCTGCTAGTTTCCTAACATTGTTGTTTTTTACTGTGCTTTGCAGTCACTGTGTATCCAGCATGGGATTCAACAAAGGCCAGTACCTGCCTCCAGGGGCCGAAGCGGATGATGACAATGCCCTGTCTCCAGAGGCCTGTTACGAGTGCAAAATCAATGGCTACTCCAAAAAAGATGGCAGGAAGAGGAGAAGTACCAACGAAACTGAACCTTCAGAGGTATGAGACTAATATGTGTCCTTTCACTGAAGTGAACAGGGATTTTATACCCTTTGCTAAACCATATCCATTCTTCGTAGTTTTTTTATAGGGTTTTTTGTTTATTTGTTATTTGTTGTTTAATAGTGGGTTGAAGACTGTGTGATTCGAAATAGCAGAGAAGCCATTTAGAAAAGTGGTGGGGAATGCAAAAAATTAGCAATCGTGTTGACCTTGACCTATAACCTTCTTTGTTCTAGGAGGAACGTATCAGCTTGGCCAGTTTGGACATAGACGCTCCTCTGAAGCTGAGTCTTAAAATCTCAGAGCTGAACATCCACGAGCACATCCTGGAGCTGATCCCTGCAATCGAGCCACTCACCAACCGTGTGCGTTACGCCATCTCCTCCGGCAACGATATCGGGCTGTTCCGCATCCACCAGCGCGAGGGCCTCAGCTACCTGCACACCACCAAGAAGAAGTCCTTGCCTGGGAACTACACACTGGAGATCACCAGTATCCCGCTGTACAAACAAAAAGAACTGCAGAAACTGGAAGACAGCAAAGACAGAGACTACCTCATGGGGGAGCTGGGGGAAAGCCTTAAAATGAGGCTACAGATTGAGCTTCAGTAAAAATTATTTTTACAAACCTGGGCGAAGACTCCAGTCAATTTCACAATCTCAGTCATTCCCTTATTTATCGTCATGAGCATATCAGGGGGAAAAAGCTTTAAAAAGTCGATGACTTTAAACAAAGACCTCTTACATCCTGTCCAGGACTGCATAACAACTTATACAAGGAAGGGTTTTGTCACTTTGCAATGGAGATGTTTGTTTTTAATAACCAAGGTAACTGTATAATTTATGTGATTGGATAAAGAGTGAGAAAAATATTAAGAATCAAGTTTGGGTAACAATAATGTACGGCACTAAATAAGAATAAGAACAAACTTGAGCCATTTTTCAGTGTACTTTAGCAGTCTATACCATTTAAGGTGTTTTGCTATATGATTGTTTTTTTGTTTATTTGAAATGTATAGATGTGTATTTATTTTAATACAATAATATATAGAGGCAAATAAATTCTAAAGAATGGAAGTTTAACTGAATTTATTTCACAGCTTCCAGGTTGCAAACAACAATCCTTCATTAGCACAAGAACAAGTTGGCTCAAAAGGACTTCTTTTATTTATTGTTAAACCTCAAGTTTATTACACAATATTTTTTCAAAAGTGTTATAGATTAAATACAACCTACATTCAAACTGTTAACCACTTCACTGTTTTTATCTTTTTGAATTTTTTTATAAATGTTATTTCTTAACTACTAACTTACATATTGTGATAGAAATGACACTATAATGCATATTGCTATATCTTATTCTCAAGACTAGCTTTTTTTGAGTGCTGTGTAATTAGATGGAATACGATTTTGACATACTTTATAATTCACACATTTTAACAAGATATGTTAAAATATGTATTCATGAAGTAATAATAAGTTTTCATACCAGAGTGGTTTGGGGGACAAAATAAGTAGCTGCCTAAGACATTTAGTGATGTACACAATACATCCTGATTCATTTCAACATGGTGACTATAGGTTCTTTCAGAATCTTTTAATTCCTATAAATATACCTGAGAATATCTGTACCTCACCTTCCTTGAGGGCACTGTTTTGTGAACATTTTAAAAGGGTTCAAAATGATGCCAAATAGCTCTGAAGTGGTTAACATGTTTTAAACATATCAATGCAGGATTACGCCACACTGTAGTTACATATTGGATGAATTGGCTTTCTTGAACTCAAATACATTTATTTTATAGCAAAATACCTTGACTGGTTGTACTGCCACAAATTACCAAGGTCTACCAGTACTGTACTTTCAAGCAATAACCACAATGCCTCATACTCAACAAGGTGCTGTACATTTCTATTAACTGTAGGCAGCTCTCACATCATAGTTTAAAACTGTAATTATCTCACTTAAACACCATCCGAAGGTGCTTGTTTTTAAAAACAAATACTGTTACTTTGACATGTTTAAGGGTCTGTTTGTTTTGTTTTGTTTTTTACAATACGCAAAGTAAAAATGCATTGGCTTTATTTTGTAATTCTTTCATATGAATTCCAACCCTGATACATAAATATTACTGTAGTTATCTGCCATTCTTTTCATTGTATTATTGCTTATGGAAGGTATGTGTGTACAATGAATGCCTCTTAGTTACTAGAATTATATTACAGAAAAGTAGTTTATGTTGTATAGTTTCTACCCTTACTAAGGGTATTTCACTGGTGCTTTTCAACAAATGGTACTGTAATGACCCCATGCTGAAATATTCTCATTACATAGAGTTTATACTGCAACTCTTGTTGGAGGCACTCTGGAACAAAAAAAAAAACAAGACTATTCCATTGCATTGGTGTATTTTAAATGTTGGAAAATGATCTGTATACAATTCTAACAATTGGCTTGCAAGAACAATTTATTGGGATTTTGTAGATTGTGTGTATCAGTGTCAACACTTTCTTACAATAAAGCTTATTTTGGGTTATAATGGTGTATGTGTTTATCCTAAATGATGTTGTAAGTCACAACCTCATTGGGCACCCCATAGCAAACTACACTTACAAATGTCTTGGAAGTGCAGTCTCGTGAAAAAAAAAAAAAAAAAAAAAGACTTAATTTTTCACATACAGGTCCTTAAATGACCTCCCAACAAGGAAATGAAAATTCTTGTCAAAGTCAATTGTCATGTATGTTTTGTCTGACTATTGAGGTGTATGGTATTTCTATGTAACTGGCTGACCACAACGTATCACATCACTCTAAATGAGAAGTATTATATTGGCAGCTGGATTCACACAACCTGTAGTATATCTGGTTATTGTATTACAATATGTACTTTGTACATCAATCCATGATGCAGCACTGATCATTAAAATTGATTTATAGTGGCATTTATTATTCAAGATGTTATGGCTGATATTAATTTCCAAATAACACTTTTACTCACATTTAATATGATTTTAACATTATAACATAATATGTGTTTTCTTTGTTTGGGATTTTCATTTTTTTCTACCAGATTGAATTTCTTAAACATATATGAAATCTTGCTGTACAATATCTGACAGAACGACAGATTCACAGAACAGAAAAGTTGGAGGTATATTGTTAAAACACTGGAATGTGTTAAATCAGTTTGGCAATTCAATTAAACTGCCTGTGACTCAAAGCCTATCATTATACACTTAAGATCCAGTTCATTAACTTTTGCTTTCACACTGTGATTGATAGATATCTTAATGCACTTGATGAAACTCTTAAGTGTTTATTCACCCAGGTAAGTATTAGCTTTTAGGCATGTTTCAATGCCTTTTCTTTTGCAATATACAAAATCATGGAAATGAAATCAAATATTTGTCTTGGCAGATAGAGAGAAAAACCTTGTCCCCATTGGGTGTGCTGCTTGCTTTTTTTTGGCATTTGACATATATATGGTACTATGAAATTACCTCGAATTATAGTCATTTAGAAACTATTTCAATTGCTGTGCTGTGCATACTCTATTTCATGAGGTTTGCATTCTTTACAATCCTGTGAACAGCACATTAGCAATGCTGGTGATTATACTGCACATCCATGTCATCAGACAAGCCAGGAGACCTTTGAATGATAGTAAATGGTTGTTTCTTTTTTTGGATAAATTAATAGGTATTTTTCTTCTTTCAAAAAAATATCAGTTTATTAAACTGCATAAAACTATTTGAAATTATACCCCTGTACGTATTGCTTAGCGCCTTGGGAATCTGTCGATCTTTATTATACAAGAATACCTTAACTGAATCAAATATACTGTAATGAGAGATAAATCTAGTCTTTATAAAGGTATCCACTGTGCTTCTACCTTGTCTTTGGAGGGAAGTCATACAGTAACCAAGCATACTTAGTTTAGTTATTTCCTTTTATAGCCAGTGCTGCAGTCTACAACCTTTTTACAAGCTTAGAAGAATTTGATTACCAAAGCTACAGCCAGATGCCTTTAAATCTGTCTTATAAAAATAATAAAACATGGTTAAAGTCTTTAAAGTGTTTATTTGCTCTTCACTTACTCAATAATTGTCAGATTAATTTATTTATTTACTTTAAAATGTAGCAGATTACAATATATTATGTTACTACTCTAGCCAAGCTGTAAAATATGTCTAATGTAGTGCCAGCATTGCCTTTTATGTTCACTGGAAACCAATGCAGATTTTCAAATACAGTACAGTTAACATACATTAAAAGTAACTATTATAAACCTGTGTATGCATACATATACAGTGCCTTGCAAAAGTATTCAGACCCTCTCACAGTTTTCACATTTTGTTGCTTTAAAGCTTGCAGTCATGACACTTTGAAGTAGGAATTAATATGTGTTATATACATAACCTACTCCACACATTCAAAGCAAAAACAAAAAGAAAGAAGTAAATAGGTAATTAATATGAAATAAAAATGGAAATGTCATGATTGCATAAGTATTCAAACCCTTTGCTGTGGCAAACCTAAATTAATTCATGTGCACAAAATGACCTTAACGCACCACACAATTAGTTGAATGGCCTCTGTCTGTGTGCAATATTAGTGGTTCTCATGATTTCAGAATAAAAACACCAGTCTCTGTGAGGTTCCTTGGTCAGGTAGTGAATTTCAAGCAAAGACTCTACCATGAAGACCAAGGAGCTTTCAAAGCAAGTCAGGGATAAAGTCATTGAAAAGCACAGATCAGGAGACGGGTACAAAGAAATACCGAAGTCTCTGAATATCCCTGTGAGCACAGTCTACTCAAACATCAAGAAATGGAAGCTGCATTGTACCACCCAGACACTGCCTAGATCAGGCCATCCCTCCAAACTGAGCAGCCAGGGAAGGAGGAAACTGGTGAGGGATGCTACTGTGAGACCAACAACAACTTTGAATGAATGAAAGAGCTACAGAGTTCAATGGTTGAGATGGGAGAAAATCTGCATAAGTCAACAATATCCAGAACACTTCACAAAAATAGCCTGTATGGCAGGGTGGCAAGAAGGAAGCCATTACTAAAAATAAGCCATCTCAAAGCCTGCATGGAGTGTGCAACAAAGCACCTGAGTGATCCTGCAAAAATGTGGCAAAAGGTGTTGTGGTCAGATGAGACCAAATTGGAATGTTTTGATTAAAATGCCAAGCTTTATGTTTGGCGTAGACCCAACACAGCACATTTCCCAGTCAACACCATCCCTATAGTCAAGCATGCTGGTGGCAGCATCAAGCTATGGGAATGAAAAATGGATGGAGCAAAGTACAGGCAAACACTAGAGGAAAATCTGTTTCAGTCTGCTAAAGACTTAAAACTGGGACAAAAATTCACCTTTCAGCAGGATAATGATCCAAAGCACAAGGCCAAAACGATACTGGAGTGGTTTAAGAATAAGAAAGTGAATGTCCTTGAGTGGCCCAGTCAAACTCCTGTCTTGAATCCTATTGAGAATCTGTGGAAAGACTTGAAAACTGCTGTCCATAAGCGATCCCCAACAACTTGAGAGCTTGAGCAAATCTGCAAAGAAGAATGGGCACAAATTGCACCAAGCCGATGTGCAAAGTTGGTAGAGACTTACCCAAAAAGACTTGCAGCTGTAATTGCTGCCAAAGGTGTTTCCACCAAATATTGAGTTGACTGACTGACGTGTCTGAATACTTATGCAATCAACATATTTCAGTTTTTTCTCTTTAGTTTTTGTTGACATTTACTGTAGCTTATCTTACCTTTAGAAGTCTTCAGTTTGAGCATTCAAGTTTTGAATAAAATATTAAGTTTAAAAAAAATGTGTATGCATCATTTTGTAATTTCACAAAATGGGACACCATAGGAAGGGTCTGAATACTTTTGCAAGGCACTGTATGTACCTGTATATAATGGTCACCTGTCACTAAAGACTATTTTAGGTGGTTCCTTGAACAGCCAGCATGCAGGTGAACGTACCTGTTTTGAAGCCAAATTGAACAAATATAGGACCCTGTAAAATAAAAACAAAAAAGATTGTACAAATCTTGTTTAAGTTGTAGACTTTAAAGGTTGCCAGAAAAAGTTACATTTCCTTAAAGTTACACCAGAGAAGTATGGCAAGCCAAATTATCATTTAGTGATATCTTAAATTAATTTATAGATCTCTTTAAATATTTTAAGATATCTATAAATGATTTCCAGATAACAAAAAGAGACATGGAGATGTCTTGAAATGCTTTCCAGATATCTAAAAATAGATGGGTACATAAGGTATCTCCAATTCATTTAATTCATCTGTAAATCAGTTGCATTTTAAGATTACTAAATGATAATTTGGCTTACCATAAAAAGACATAATCTCACCCTCCTTGGGAAAAGAAACATAAAACCCAATTTAAATTCAGAAAATCCCCAAATGTCACACAACAAAGAAAGGGGAAACTGGGATTAATTTTGAATGATTTGTTATGCAGCAGTTGAAGAGACGAACTCCGTAGCTTTAAAGCCTGCCAGACAGTCAAGCTGAATCCCTACCATCAACTGAACATTGCTGAGGAAGGATGCCAGCTTTTAGACAAGCCCCCCATTTTTAGTTGGTTAATACATCTTCTTTTCATCCAATAGCTTTAAGAAAGGAGATGGCTAGACTAAACAGTCTGCCACTAGGGATGTCATTAAGCAGATGCTTTCGTCACATGTACTCAATGGTAGAACAATAAACTCAGGATTCAGCGGAGACATTACTGTGAATTAACACACCTGGAGGACATGATAATCTCAAGAGGAGGGTGTGAGGTAACGCCTGTACCTTATGCCAAAGTAGTTCAAATACACTAAGGGCTTTCATTTGGCTTTCAATTCACTATGGATTCAAAATTATGGTTTCAACTGTAACCCAATTCTGTCTAAGACAGACAAACATGTATTTTCACCATATAAAGTAATGACATTTAGCTTGGAATATAATGTATGTTCATATGAAATAATGGTTAATGTTTCTAATACCATCCTTACGGTTAGTTTGGTCCTCTTTGCAGAATAGAAACAATGCTTTACCCAAGGAAGGCAGACTTTCCATTAAAGCAAGCACATGGTCTGCCTGAACAGGTGGCAGTGCTTGCTTTTCCATTAAGAGTTGACTTGGAAACTTGCCTTTGTTAGGATGCTTAGTACACAGGCTTTCCTTTGTCTAAAAATCCTCCGTGTTGAAAGTCACTGCTGTCAGATCTCATTTTTTGCCCGTCTTCCTCCCTCAACACTGATCTCTCTAACTCTATTCCTCTTGAATCCACCACCCTCAGTCCCTCCTCATCCACCGAGTGCCTCGGTGTCACCCTCGACCCCTCCCTCTCCTACTCTCACCACATCTCTATTCTGGCATGCTCCTGTTGCTTCTTCCTTAGCAAAATAGCACCAGCAGATTAGTTGTACCCCCCCCTCAGCTTCCCCGCTTCTAGAGCCCCCTCCTTCTCCTCCCTTGCACCTGTGTGGCGGAATGATCTACCTGCGGATATAAGGACTGCTCAGTCCCTGACCACCTTCTGGTGCCTCCTCAAGACACACCTGTTCAGACAGCATCTGTAAACCTCACAATTCTTGACTATACTGGACTATATGGCACCCAGTTGTACCAATACTTGCATCAGCTTGTATTTGTACTGACCTGCTACATACCTTACCGTATTCTACTACTGCTCTTAATTATAACTATTCACTGTATCTTGTACATAATTTTACTCTTAGATATCCATATTCACATTTTTGGTAAATGTCTTATTTGAAATTGTTCTTATCCATTTGTCATACTTACTATGTGCTCTTAATGGACTACACTCGTATAAGCTAATATTTTTTACTATAAGTTAACTGCTCTTAGTCGAACTCACTCTTAAATGTAATTATTTACTGTATTCTTTATTTTGCTGTTATTTGAATTTGGTCTTATTTTCTACTGATTTTATAACTGTAATGATATTCTGTGATGACTACATCATTTTCTGCGCTGTGATATTTTGTAAAGTGCTACTTTGTATTGTGTGTGATATTTTGTAAAAACTGTAAGTAGCCCTGGTTAAGGGCCTCTACTAATAAATAAATTATTATTATTATTATTATTATTATTATTATTATTATTATTATTATTATTATTATTATTATTATTAATAATAATAATAATAATAATAATAATAATAATAATAATAATAATAATAATAATAATAATAAAGTGATGGTGACTGTGTTGTTTGCAGATGAAAGGTTGATCTTGTCGACAATGAGCTTCATTTTATTTATGAACAGTCAGTGTACATCCAGCTAGGGCCTTTTCCCACTGCCCCCACTCATGCTAACCACTCTGCCATGTGGTGATTGCTAAGAGATGTCACGGTTATTAAATATGACACCTATCTAGGATGTGGTTTTACTACATCTGCAAATCTACTGAATTCAAAGTAAAACGTTCCTTACAAACACTTTACTTTGATCACCTAATGGTTTGTAGATGAGTTTACCAGCCATCTCTAGAAACCAACATGTTGTATGACATTATCATTACTCACCGTCTCCTGAAACCAACTGATTTTACTATAGTTTTATAAAATTTGACATCTAAATCTTGCTTCTTTGGGCTTTATTTATTTATTTATTTGTTTGTTTGTTTATTTATTTATTTATTCATTCTTTTACCAGGAAAAAAAAACATTGAGACAGAGCCATCTTTTACAAGAGTGTCCTGGCAAGATGACCAGAAACAGACAGCAGTAATTTCACATCCCTAAAAACAAAATCACTCTAGGACAATCTCATCATACATTCAATCTTGGATCAGAAACATGCACACTTCGTATTTACAGTATAATCGTAAATCTCGAAAAACTACTCACTTCTAAATCTTTTGTAGTCATTTTTGTATTACTTTAGTATAAATACATGTCAATTTGGATTCATATGTTGTTTTTTTCTGACTTTATGTGAACGAAAAGACACAAAAGCTCCCGTTTTCTCATTGGAAATATTGATATTTCAAAATATCACTGTCCTGGTCACAAAAGCAAAGAATAATAGCCATTTTCTATACTTTTGAGGCATAAGCAATTAGGAAATAACACTTACTACCCAGGAACAAAAATTGTGTTACATAGTGTAATTCTTGGAACCTACTCATTAAAATAAATGTAATCTTAGTCATCCTTTGTTTAGCTGATACATCTGGGTTATTTATCTGATACTCGGTCATATCCTGGATACTCCATTCCATAGGGGCCTGTAACTAAATGCTGACCATCCAACCCAGGATCTTCTCCAAGGCACTTGATAGTGCAAGACTAGATCGTAAACTATACTTGGGCATATTTACCTGTAGCAAAAAACCTAGGTAACCTGGCACCAAACCTATTACACCGGCTACTTTTGTGTAAAACTGTAATTGCCTTCTACAATTAAGTGGCATCCAATTAAAGAAGCCAATAACTGGCAGTGATGGGTTTGAGAGTGGCCTTCTAATACAAATCTGGCTGCTTTGTTCATTAGTCGATCCAGTTTTTTAAATTGTTTAACAGAGGCATGCAAACAGAAAGTATCACCATAATCAAACAAAAGAAAAATACAGATGTTTATAACATGATTTCTACTTTGAAGGGTAAAGTTTTTTCACTGTTGAAAAAGAAAACCTTGTTTTTAGCTATTTTCTTTCAGCTAGTTAAAATATGCAGATCAAATTTCAGGAATGGTTCCAGCCAGATCCCAATAAAGCTATGTGAAGAGCAAAATGATAATGTTAGTGAGGTTAGCTCATTAATAAGCTCTTTGTTTTACAGCCCTGTAAACTGCATGTGAAATTATACTTGATTTTGTGCCAAGCTCCTAACTTGTTCAATGTGTTTGAAACCCAGACAGCGGATGACATTTTTGAGTCATAACAAAACAGTAAGATCTTATATTGTTTGTTCAACTGAAATTTCTATTAACATTATGATTTTTTAAATCAAAGACTTTGGCTAAAATACTAATAGTTGCCTTGCAATACTAAGAAAATTATTTTTCCATGATCAGCTTTCATACTAAACACCCCCCTCTGGCACAACATCTACACTTCAAATTGTGTTCATCTACAATAGAAATCAATGTAGTGCAGTGACAGGCACATATTCCCTTGCCTGGATGGATTGCAGACAACACAACACTTATTTTATTTTTATACTGAACTTAATCAGGCATCATTCTTGGGAGCCAAGGATTTAATAATGTTTTAACAAAGACTGTGTTATAATAAAGGCCAAAGCAGTATTCCATCCATCCATTATCAATAACCACTTAATCCTTGTGACAGGCTGGCTTCAGTGGTGACGTCAAACCAAAAGAAAACACACAGCACTGCAAGTGATATGGTAAATGTGCTTGCTTGCACTTGATGCCAAAATAAATAGACAAACAAAATGGACTAACAGACAAACAAACACAGTGAGTCAAAACAGTTATTTACTTTTTAATTCTCTCCACTCCACTCACAAACATACAACCCAGATAAGTGAAAACATGCTGCTTTTATGCAGCTGTACTGAGAGTCGATTGAATGTGAATTAATTAAGTGCAATTTCCCATGCTCACATATTACATTATACCTGCACGTGAAGTGCTGTGCATATTGCTCATGCTACACCTAACCCTAACCTGTGTACCAATGACTATACACCAACATTAACACACCACATATAACACACAAATACAGTGAGCACACAATGAGCCAGAGCCTAACCTGCCACACACAGGGCACAAGGCAGAACTAGACCCTGGATGGGGCACCACACAAACAGCAATTTAGAGTGACCAATCAACCTAATCAGAATTTCTTTGGACTGTGGGAGGACCTGGAGAAAACCCTCGCAAACATGGGGAGAACATGTAAACTCCACACAGACACACCCAGATTCGAATTCAGAACCCTAGCGCTGTGAAGCAGCAGCACTAATCACTACGCCACCATGCCACCCGTCAAAGCAGTATTCTACCTATTTGTTATGTTGTTTAAATAATTCTCCTCTCTTACAACACCCCAGCATTAATTTATTACATTTATATAGCTCTTTTCATACCAAGTACCACAAAGCACTGTACGGTAGATTAAAAAATAAATAACATTTAATTTTACACAACACAGTACCTTTATATAAAGATCCCCAGGCATGTCAAACACACACACACACACACACCTGCTACATATTAAATAGCATAATTAAATAACATTATAAAAAATTAAAAAATAATGTTAAAAAGCAGACATTTATAAATTACATTAAAATCCACTAAGATAAGAAAGCCATTTTATAAAAGTTTTCATTGACTTAAAAACTGTAACCGTCCCTGATGAAAGGAGGGAGGGCATTCCATAATTTAGGGGCTCTGCATGAAAAAGTCCCTCCTCCCTTGGTGATTTTGTTGACTCTAGGAATAACCAGTAGCCCCTCATCCTGTGATCTAAGAGTGTGATTTGGATGATGCAGGGTCAGTAACTCCCGCAAATAACTAGGTGCTAATCCATTTAGGATTTTAGCAAAATCTTAAAATATATTCTATACATCACAGGGAGCCAGTGTAAGGAGGCTAAAATAAGGGCATGTAATATGTTCACTTTTCCTGGTTTTAGTCAGAATTCTAGCAGTGGTATTCTGAACGAGCAGTAAGAGAGACACCACACCTTTTGGGATACCAGAGAGAAGTGCTTTATAGTAATCAATTCTAGATGAAACAAAGGTATGAATTAGTCTCTAATTGGTCTAAATTTGGTTATATTTCCCAAATGGTAAAAACATACTTTTGTAACTTCCCTAACAGAAGTCTCAAATGATAGGTCAGGATCAAAGATGATCCCCAAATTTGACCTTCCTGTTATTATTTAAGATTTAATGAGGGATTACTAGCATCTAGCTCATGTAATCCCACATGTTTTAGTTGGTTTCTGAGAGCTCACTAGCAAAAGCTGTTTTATCTGAATTTAGCATTAAAGAATTCTGAGAATACAACACTTGATATGACAAGCAGCAAGTAACTCCCCAGCAGATGTATTTCCTGGCTTTAGGAACAGATATAGTTGGGTATCACCTGCATAGCAATGGAAGTTCACTCCGTGTGTGTGGATAATGTCACCTAATGGTAGCATATATAATGAAAATAACAAAGAATAGAGCCCTGTGGAACACCGCAGACAACTCCAGACCTTTCAGATTGAACCTCTCTAATAGAGACAAACTGAAATCTATCGGAAAGTTAAGATTTTTGTAGGAAAGGACAAGGCCAGACAGTCCCAGCAGTGGTGTGCAAAGTGTGGGCGTGACTTTGACTGAAAAGGCAGTTCTGTAAAAAAGCTTATTTAAAGAATATAATTTTTTTTAATAAATACAGAAATCAAGTAATAGTAATCTTGTGCTATGTGCAGTATAGAAATCAGACTGAAACTTCTCAGATACACCATTAAGAATTTGTTTTACATTTTATTCATATTCCTTCTACTGAGAGGCAGCTGAAGTCATTTTAAGGTAAATTAAGTCCTCCAACACATATGTTATTTATATTGAAAATGGCATATTTGTGTCAAACTGGGTTTTATTTTTCTAGGACTTGTTCTGGAGAGTACGTTTTAGCAACTACAAATACACTGCAAGAAATATGTTGCGTTTTTCTAATTTGATTTCACGATGAAGCCGAGTAGCAGTGCCTGAAGGTAGGATTTCCCAATCTAGCTGTATTTTATTTACTTTTTATTTTTTGGTACAGTGTACTGTATAAGATACTGATTTTTAGACATATTTTTTTGTATCTGAATTAATTGGGCATGTATTTGCAAAGGGAATACACATAAAAATGTATTTTTCCTGCCATTTAACAATTAATTGTATTTTAATGTAATTGTGTGGTGCTGTCTTTCAGGTACCATTTACCATTCAAACAATGACCCGTGATATACATGGATATTACTAACTACACTGCATTAGAAAGGAACTTGATTGGCCCAAGAAAAGTTCCTCGGTAATCTTTCGTGGGCTGGTCTGGAAAGGAAACGTACTTAAGCTGACAAAAATAACATCTCTGGTGGCTACAGTTCTTTTGCAGGAAGGCATGTGAATATTGGCATAACTATATAGTGGGCATTAACCTGCAGGAGGTGCCTTTTTTGTTTTTTACTAACTCAAAGTCTGATATAGTTTATAGATGCTATGGTAATGTTTTATGAAGCGCAAAAGACACCACCAATCCCTCCTCCCACAGAGTAAACCAATTAACTACTCTATGACAATGGTTTACAACCTTTTTTTTAACACTATACCTCTTTTGTCTGGATTCTTCCAGCTCAAGTGTCCTTTTACAATTTTCAGTCTACTGCATGGTACCACAGTTGCAGTAAAAGCCAGAATAATCTGGTTAACAAATGTGTTTATTTAATCTACAATTTGTCACAAAAGTTTGGAAGTGACAAACTGCTGGTTAAAGACAGAATACCAAACAGTAATTCTTAACACTTTTAATTACAAGAATTTAATGCACAGAATTTAAGACAGTATTTGGGAATCTCTTTGAAAACGTGCGTATTTACTTTCTATTCAGCAGTTGTTATAAATAATGTAAAATAGTCATATTAAATTACTATTTTGTAAATGTTTATCACATTACTATTCACTTCCCATCTCATTTTTTTTTTTTATTATAATCACCACAATATATATTTTAAGATGTTACATATTTCTCTCAATTACTTGCATACTATATTAATTAAAAAGGTTCCCCTTGATCATCTCAGTGGCATGTTTAAATAGAAAAAATACATTATATCTAATAGCAAAAAACAATAAACACTAAGTAGGAGAATGTTAACAGTTAAATGTAATTTCTTGAAAAATCCCTCCCAAGCCTGGCCCATATTTACTCCATTAACAAGGTATTGTAGTACTAAATGTTAAGGCAGGTATAGTGTAGTATTGTAAATGCACAGTAGGTGGCAGCAGAACTGTTAATTCAGTGCGCCTCAGCCAAGACAACTAAGGCAAAACAATGGTAATGTAGTCGACTTCAAACTTAACATTATTTCTAGAAATTCTTGCAAAGGGAAATACAGTTGTAGAAATTCAGAATGTTTTAAATCTTCTTGCGAAGAAGATGTGACATTGTGAGTATATATATATATAATATATATATATAGATATATATAGATATATATGAATATATATATATATATATATATATATATATATATATATATATATCTATATATAAAGCATACTCCCACTCCCATGAAAAAAGTGTTGTAAAAACAGTAATTGGATTACATATATGGAGATGTTCTTGACTGATCTGAAACTGGAGCACATCCTTGAAGAACAAACTTTAGGTTTGTGTACTCTATATCACTTTCGCAATGTCGTGTCGTGTCCCCCAAACCCCCCCCCCCCCCCCCCCTCACCCCCCCCCCCCCCCCGGTCAGCAGCCATCAGCAAACAACTTGAGCCCTGTAGCTGATCTGTGATCCATCACAATGAGAAAGTTGTGAATAAACAATACACTATATTATCAGTGTTTCCAGAAGTATTTCCAAATACCTAAAACATAAATGCAAAATAGGCAGAATAGTTACTTTGAACCCCCAAGTGGACCATAGACACCACAGGATTAATAAAGCCTCTGAAAGTCACCTTGAATAAAGGCATCTGCTAAATAAACAAATAATGATAATAATAATAAAGCTATTTTAATGATAATCGTTTCTGTTTCTACGCTATGTTATTCTCGGTTTTCTACACTTGAAACATGCTATTGACAGTTGATCTTAACTCTATAATTAATTCTCTTTTAACTATGATAGGGAAGTGATTAATTCTCATTAAAATAATCATTTATTTTAATATAACTAATTACGGCTGCATCAGATTTGACCCCAGTCACTGTCATCCGTAATTACAGAATTGTAATATGTGCACATAATATACGTCATGCTTGGATATGGTTCTTGATAAACTTAATTAAAGTAGGTTTAACACACACTAAAAGACGTGTGGTTCAGTAATATTGTTCTATTATGTAACACAAACACCAACATTTGTGGCTGTTTAAGGTTCCTTTGTGATTCAGGCTGAACTATTGAGCCATATGTAGCAGTAGCTCATATTAACCACAAGATGGCACTGTGCAGAAGGAAAAGAACAGCACACTGCAGTTTTGCAAAGTGTCTGAAAGGGATTCAAATTGTTAGATTGCGTCCAGATTAAAATTCAGATTGTTAGAGTGCGTGGAGAAAGGGGAAAGCCGGGTAACATTTTGTAAAACACGGGAACAGCTGAGGACAGGGGTTGCAATCTGCTTACATCTGTTTATGAGACCCTCATTTAAATTACCATAAATGTAATGGAATGCAGAGCGTTTTCAGGGATTAGAATGTAGTCGTGCACTTGCGTGATTATATCAATTGCATCACTTATTAGCAGCGCTCCAGATAAGGTTTTTGGGTCTGGGAGTAATTTATCCTCTAATTTTAACCCCGAGAGAGTACATTCTATTTTCGGAGGGTAAAATGCAACATTACCTTGAAGTCATGAGTAATCTTAATGAATACTGTACAAACTTTAATGGTTGTGGTGGGAGGAATTAAAAAAGAGCCTTCCATTTTAACTGCAGTGTTACTTTGAATTACTGTACACAAACTCAGTATTAAAATAAAATCAGACAACAGCTATTCTTACTCACTTTATAGACCACAGCCAATATGACTTTGAAGATAAGCACAGAAACAGAACTTATATTTTAACATTACATTCTTAAACTCAGTGAACCTGTTAAAACGTTAATATAAAGCAATACCGATGAAAAAAAAAGGAAATGCATTAAGAAGATAAAACAGTTAGTTTAATATTATAGGCACCTTTTTTTTAGCGGTTCCCTTTGACGATGCAGGCCGTAATCAGCCTTCAAAACCACGAGACACGTGTCTGCATACCACTCCCGTATGGTGTCGTTGTAGTTTGCAATGACAGTAAAATATTTTGAAGAGAACAGAGGCTATAAATATCAGCGAAACTTTTAATGTATGCCTATAACGAGGGATGAAATGCATTTGATTTTGCATCAAAGCAACGTGTGAAAGATCCCAAACAAACAAGTATTAATATTATTTTGACCGAGGCCCGTGCCTCATAGCCATGCGATGGTTCCAGTTGTTGGATTCATACCTGGCCTGGGGTGTTTACACTTCAACCTGTGTAACTTTGAATAGTTCTTATTCTTACTGTGATTAGCCTCAGGGAAGGTATTGAACTCGCACCAGCGGCTGCTCCTCATTAGGAGATCCAAGGGATTCAAGGAACGGACTCTGGGTGCACCTGGACTAAAACAAGGGATCGGTGAGGGCTACTTCAGGGGTCTGCATGCTTCTCGGGGTAGCAGAAGTGGACAGCAGTGTGTAACCGCTGTGACTTGGGGTACAGGTTGTGTTTGGGTGTTCTGTTTTGTGTGTGTCGGGGTGTCGTGCTGTGTGGTTTGTTTGTGTTGCCGGAGGTGAGCGTGCGTGCTTGCTTTACTGCAGTGAGGGACCATGCTGTAAAGAGTTGACACACACAATAAAGCGTCCTGTTAGCTGTATCATACAAAGTTGTTGGAGTCAGTTTATTTTTACAATACAACAGTACAGCTGTCGAATAAAATAATTGCTGTTTGGATCTGATTCACCTCGTCTTGTATTATTTCTTGATCTCCCCTTCCCCCAGTCTTGAAATGGCTCAGTCCAGAGTCAACACCACTGTAGATGAATAATGCAGGTAGGCATGCATGTGTTGTGTCCTGAGTTAGACTAGCTATTAAAAAGTGCTTTGCTATTTGCAATTTCTGCAATATTTTCTTGGGAGAAAGTTGTGCCAAGTTCATAATATTTTAAAGAAAGGTACCAGATATGTAGGGTTTATTTTACTTTGGAATTAAGAGGTCTTTGCGCAAGGTGACGTCCGTACACATAATGTACTGTGATTGGTTGACTTTTACATGTGATTTTTAATAATAATATAATATGTACAATTTATCAAAGTTTGTTATAAGTTTGTAAAAGGCAGACACAATGCAGTAGAGTTATACTTAGGGTGAAACTTGTACAAAGGAGTCCAAATCCAGTCAGAAGTCCAAATGTGGCTCCCTGATCTCAGGTATGAGACAGGCCACTAAGGGGTGCTAAGGGGTGCAATGCTACAGAACTCCTGAGGATGAAGCCTGAGGTGTTTATCTAAGCATTCAGTTCTCACTTATCACACACTACCCCATGGAGCATGTTTTATAATCAGGTAAGCAATTCTTTATTGCCACAGTTCTAAAGTTGTGTGTTGGTTGTTGTGGAATTCCTTTCAGTTTGACAGCACTCGCTGGGGTCACACTCTGTTGCTGGTGCTGTGTTGCATCAGTGGGGATCAAAGGAGCAGTAATCAGTTCAATAATAATAATATTGGATTCTAAAACATTTTAAAATAATAATAATAATAATAATAATAATAATAATAATAATAATAATAATATTGAATATCCTTATTGTGTTGTGAACCAGTTGTGTCTTGAGTTGGTATTTTTTGAAGTTGCATTCTTGATAAGAGGGAGATCAGTTTCTTGTTCGTTTAAGTGTAAAGGAAAACTAAGAGTTGAAATATCTACACTGATTGCCATGGGGAAAACAAAAACAAAAACAAAAATCAGTGGTCTGAATGGTGTATTTCAACAAAGTGTTTAAGATGGCAGACTTGAAACATAATAAGATATATAGCAAAAAATAAATACATCTATTTGTTGGTTTCGTTTGATTTTCTTTATTGCAATAAAGATGTACAAATCATCTGCAATATTCTTAATGTTAAAATAATATTAGAAAAGCATATTTGTGACGGTAACAGTACATTTTATCAAAATTTCACTTTCAGCCGTTTTGGATAGATTAGTTCTACCCCAGACGGGAAAAAGAAAAAGCAGGCTTTTAATCCAATTTCTAACACAGCTTCTTTTAAAAGGCATATAAAAAGATAGAAATGTACAGAAACTGTAAAAGTGAATTAAAAGACAAATGTTTTTAAAAAAATGAAAATCCCAACACAAAGTCAACATAAAACATTACTGATACCAAGAGGAAAAAAAATACAGAAAATAAAGTGTTAACCTTTTTTTTTTCATTAATATAATCACTCTCAATTTATTTCTAATGTTATTAGTTATTTACAGGTTACTATTAAATATATGGTGCAAACTAGGCCAAATAGTAATATGGATGACCATCGCTTTTACTTTTTTATTGTAATTGTTTTTACCTACGACTTGGCTTTGGCTATAAAACACAAGACAGACAAACTGGTGAAAAGATGTCATTTAAAATGGAATGACCACAAAGCTTGTCAGCATCAGATAACTGAAATGGAAAACCGTTGTGGGATATTCTTGAAGTACTGGATAGTGGCACAATAGTACCAGACACAAGTAGAAGTAGACTACGTTATCTATTCATTGTACATCTGTTCTGTGTATTTATAGAAATGTACACACACACACAAAAACACACTATTTGAAAGATCATTAGCAACAGTAACAGGTGTCAAGTTAAATTTCTTCTTTTTGTGATATTTAAGCAGAAATCAGAGGTATACTACCTGGGTGTACTAGGCAGTTGTAGAGGACTGTGATAGCTACCAAGAACACACCTTAAAGCAAGAACCACCAAGACTCAGTATGCTTTACTCATGTGCACTGAAATGGTATTCAATGAAGATTCAATGCTTGTTTCGGTTAAGTTCTCACAAATCTTCAACAGGCAAAAAGTGACTATTTAAATTTTTCCATTCATTATATATTACAGTATCTCCAGGAATGCCCTCCACATTTTGATAGGCTTACAACTACATTACTTCCCATGTTATATTTAGTGAAGAAACTGCAACTGTCGAATGCCCCTGAAAGCAGCAGAAAAACGATTTATCGAGTGCTGAGGTCCTTTTCCAGCCTCATGACCTCTGTGTGTGGGCTATCTTTATAAGACAAAAAAGACTGCCGTAGACATGTTATGGTATACAGAGCTGGTGTGATTCTTCCATAGGTGTACAGCATGCACCGATCTATAGAACTGGGTTCTGTGGAACATATGAATTATATACACTGGGGATGCTTGCTTTACCATGAAAAGCAGTCTTATTGCTCTGTCACTGCAATTCTATTGGCTGGGGCATTTACGTTTGCAAAGAGGCCTCTGGGAAACACAGAATCAGATAACTTTGATTCATTAAGGGGGTAAAAACAAATACGTGTACATCACAAACAAATCGTTTTGCATAATCAGTGGAGGCCTACTATTGCTAATGATCATTTAAAAAAAAAAAAAAAAAAAAAAAAACACCTCACAGTCTCAACAGCTGGATACATAAGGCATATATCCAACTCAAAAAAAAAAAAAAAATATAAAACTAATTAATAAACTATATATATAGAATACGTTAATACGTATTTTCATGTGACCTTGTGTTCAGTTGTCAAATATTATCCTGCAAATATATCAGGTTACATAGTGTACAATGTTGGCTGTGCTACTTCTAAAAACACATACATCTATACATCTGAAAAAAAGGCAATTTCTTTGACAATCCTCACTGAATTCAGTTAGTGAAAATTAAATAAATATATGCTCATGCTTAACCTTCATCATTATAGACGAGGCTCCAACTAGCACTCAACTTTCCATAGCTAGGTGTTACGTAGCAATCAATGGTTTCAACCATCTCTGATCTTGTAAGACAAGCCACATAACAATTCAGGAACAGCGTCAAAGCCATTTTAAGGTGGCCTTCTTTATTAGTTATATCATTAACTAAGTAGTATTTTCTGAATTAGTCATTTAGGGCTACATTCAAGGTTATAGCTATTTGTAGATAAAACTAGATCTCAAAAATGTTTTTTATTTATTTCTAAACATACAAATGACTATATTTAAACTATTTGCTGGGCAGCAGTGGGATGTGGAGGGGGGGGGGTGGTCTGAGATGGTGTAGTTACAGGAGGATGTCTGAAATAATGCAGATCTGATACATTTAAAGCTGATCTTTATACCAACTTTAAATTAAGGCAGATTAATCTTTTAATTGTGCTTTGGAAGCACATGCCTTAAATCTGGAAAAGCCTGTGGCTTCCCCAATCACTTATTAGTTACTGTTAATAAATTAGAACATCAAACTGATAAAACTTCCTTCACCCTGACCTGCAGAAGTACAGGTACCAGCTGCTGGACCAGAAACAAATGGATTTAGTAGACATAACAATGGTAAAAGGCCTTGCCTTACATAAAACTTAGTACTTGCTTAGGAGATGTGTGAACAATGACAGACTTTAGTTTTAAATAACACCCGGTTTGATTTGGATTACACGGACCACAGCTACTTATACTTGGTTCAGATTAATGCTGTTTCTTACCTGTAATGCTGTAATCTGACAGCACACTATTGCACAAATACACATGCACAACATTAAGCATCACACTGAATATTCTGTTCTTTGCAAGGATAGCATTTGCTTTGGATGAAGTCAGAACTTTGGGTGATCTGGTCTGCTCTGTTTTTCTGAAGGTTCACTCCCCTTTTATTTGTAATATGCAAGGATTTCTAAATGTATGTGGAGGGATTTTTATAGAAGCAAATTCATTCACAGCTCCAAGGAAGACAGAAACAGTGTGGAACAAAACATAAAAAACAGCTTATTTTGTGCCCACAAGTGGAAGAGACCACTAAATTTACAATTCTCAAGATGGTTCAAGTCCATGTCAGTACAACATAATTTGAACATTATATATATATATATATATATATATATATATATATATATCTATATATATATATATATATATAGATATAAATATAAAAATGAAATTTGGTCAAGATTTTATTTATTTATTACATTTTGTGGAAGGCAGCTGAATAAGGCTAGGAAGGTTTTGCAAAGTGTAATGCAATGTTTTTCAGTTTCTCTAACAGAAGAAAAAGAAAATTAACTTAACTTGTGATTATTGCTGCTTTTCAAGTAGCAAAAATAATAGTCATTCAAGAAGCAAAAGAAACCCTCAACTGTTCAGTTCTGTTTTTGTCATTATGTTTTTGTAAAATTAAGAATTTTAAGCATTCAATCTAAGAAAACAAAAACAAAAATAAAAAAAAGAGATAAGATCACTGGATCCTTCAGGTCAAAAAGGCTGAAACTGGAGTCACCATGACCCGAGATCCCCCCCTCCAGTCATGTGTGTCCTTTCAGGCCAATGGGACTGGTGGTGCTTTGCCCACAGAGTCAGACCCTTTCTCCTTGCAGTGGCGGTGCAGCTTCTTCAAAGTCTTCTACAAGGTATGTCTAGACACTGCAGTAGCACAGTGCTGGCGAAAGAGGTCAGTCCCCGAGCACCACGTGTTGTTTAGGAGTAGAAGGTGAGGACGCTCTGGTGGTTGCCACGCACAAGTTGGATGGGTGGCAGGTCTTTAGAAAGGGTTTCCAGCCAGGCCATGTAGAGAGCACTAGACACAGCCCCCTTTCGAGCCAGGGGCATGCTCCTAGAAACCAGACAGGGAACACAGAAATCTCTCAGTATCCTAGGAATATGTGCTGCCTTATAGATGCTTGATAGAATATCATAAGAACACGCTTTACTATAGCTACAGTAGCTGGCTAGAAATACACCATTCAGACTGATCAGCATCAGTGAGTAAAATCACGTCAGAATCAAACCTTGGGTCATGTTTTTTTAGTGCACGTTTTCCAGGGCCTTGTCTGTTGTGAGAGAGTTACATGTTTGGTGGATTCATGTCCAGGCTCTAGGTCAGTTAGTGTATTCGGAGCTGTACCTTGCCGTGCTCTACCTGTTTGGAAAGGCACCTGAATTAAGCTTGTGTTCATGAAAGAAGGCTAAATGCCACTGGATAATCTCTTAACCACGACACCAGCCTTTGCTTGAGTTTGGGAGCCATGTTTACTGGTATTAACATAGGGATTTTCAACTAGGCTAGTCAAGTTATTAAATAAATACCTTTTTTTTGTGGATACAATTTGAATCATTAAATCAAAGCCCCAGCTCAAATGACATTACATTGCAACATATTCCTCTTGGAGTTACATCTTCAAAACTAATGTTATGGAACACACAAAGCACAAAGTAATCTGCTTTACCAACAAACAATCACTGCTAGCTAATACCACTGACTGATATAAATGCATTGCTACTTACATGACAATGAGGTTCGCTGTGCTTGAATGCTCCTTCAACAATTCATTCAGTCGGATTTGGCGATAGGTCTGAAATAAAATAAAATGTACTCAAATATTAACATGAAAAAGGTGCAGAGATGAGTTCAGTCTTAGCATGGCAAAAACACAAAAACGACTATGCACAAAAGCAGCATTTTGTGAGCTACTAAGTGCTCCTGCTTCCAGTTCAACAAGGGATGAGCTGCCTAAAAAGGCCATGATATAAAGTGCGAACACTTAAAATCTCAGATGATGTGCATCAACAAGTTCATTAGCTGATGAGAATGAAATAGTGGCAGCAGCACAGGAGTTTGACTTCAAATCACTAAGAGCTGTGGCAGGCATTTAAAAATGGCCCATCTCTGTTCTATAGAGCTATTGGACATCAAAGCCTTTTTTGTTTGTAAGTTTTTATGTTTTTTTAATATTTCATTGGCCTGTTAACCGAAACAGCATCTTTCATTCTCTATGTACTCCTCTCATACTCGCATCATTTATCTTACAAACTAAAAAAGAAAAAACACACAAAAATGAAATGCAAGTCCACCTCATTTGTTTGGTAAAGTGTGTTTTGTTTTTTCACAAACATGGTGCAAATCACACCCTGGAGTACAAAGCCTCTTGTGTTATAAAATGTTACTTATAAAATGCTCTGACCTTGGTCTTGTAAATCTCCAGCTCATTATCAGTGATCTTCCAGGGTTCTTCGGCTTTCATTTTCTCAGCAGCATCTTGTTCCATGTCGTCGTCATTGAGCTTGAAGGGCTCTATCATTTCCTCGAACACCGCGATGCTGCACATAACACATGGATTTGTAAAGATTAACAGCAGCATTTCAACTCAGAAACATTGACTCATCAGTAATCCTCATGGCCTTCTGAAAATAGTTTTTGAATCTAGTGGGTGGAGCCAAAATGACAACACAATAGGCAAAAGTACCCATTCACGTGCGGTGAAAGTGCACTAGGGACAGTGGCTGCATTCCACGAAAAATATCATCACCTAGCCTATAGGAGCCATATCAGCCCCAACCTGAACAACATATACACTGTTTATAGGGGAGGGCCAATGTCTCTACATCGCCTTATTTTGATATAGTATATCTACTAATAGCATAACAATTATTATTATTATTATTATTATTATTATTATTATTATTATTATTATTATTATTATTATTATTATTATACTACTGCAAAACATACTTTTCTTTCTTTGGCTTTGTGTTGATGTCTCCAAGGACAGTGATGTCCGAGAAGTCCATCCTGAATTTGCTGAGTAAAGTAGCCATTCTGAAACACAGTAAAACATTAAAGCATAAAACAGACAAGATATTTAACATGTGCCTCTAAGAGAAAAAAACAAAAACACAGGCAGATGCTGGTGACACAGTAATTGGAACCTGACTACTGTGTGGAAGAGAAAAAAAAAAAAAAAAAAAAAACACACAAAACCAAACAAATAAACCAAACAATATTTCAATTCCCAATGTTACATCTTTATGTACGGAGATTAGAAGACTGCACACTCGGTGAGCTTGGTTTGGTTTGTGAAGGCTTTTAATATTAGACAATGATTTTTACTAGATTATATTTAGCACGTTCATTTTTAAACTAAGCAAATCACTTTAAATAAAATGAATTTTATGGTAAATAGTGAATACAACAGCTTGAAAATTACAAATGTTTTACCTTTTTTTTTTTTTTTTTTTTAAAGATTGTTTTGTTGGTTATTAAGTAGAATAGCTTCTCGGGTTGTCCTAACAGCTGGTACAGTAATATTTCTGATGCACACATGTCCAACCCACAAAGATAAAATGCCTGCTGTTGGGAGCATACTAATTACAAGAATCATAGGACAACACCAGCTGTGTAATAAAATGCAAAACATCACAGGACTATTTCAAGCCACACATCTATATGTGGGAAGTAGGCCTATAGTAATACTCACCACTGACATTAGCTATGTAGGTAGCATGATAGCCAGTGGTTTCTTGATTAAAATGTCAACTGATTTTTTATTTTTATTTAAAGTGAATATGGTTTAAAAAATAAAACAAATTTCCCTTCACTAAAGTTTTTTGAAAAAATATTAAAAAAAAATAAAAATAAAAAATGTACTAGTTGATTCCCGCATTCATTGTATTTTCTATGGAACCAACGCTTAGCAACTGAAATCGCAATATAAAATACATGCAGTTTAAAGTAATAGAGCCATTACCACTTTATTTTTATGCAGCAGAGGAGACATTTAAGTTTAGGAGAAGTCACTTCTGCTTGTTTTGTCAAAAACAGAAGCGCACACCTGACAATATCTAGACAAAGATGTCTTATTGCTGAATTTTCTACCCAACTACTTAATCTCAAGGTTGGGTGTGGAACCAGTGCTCCCCAAGGAAAAGCGAAATCTACTCACGTTCTTCTGTCATGGTCTATCCTATTGATTTTCCCACCAATAAACACTCTGATCTTGCAGTCCTTCCACTTCTTCTTGTTGGTGAGCAGATAGGGGATCAGCAGTGTCAAGCCTACAGTGCTCAGGGAAACAGCATCACATTATCTGACATGCAAATTGTATGTCTGGGATTTCTTACAATTTTTGTGCGAGGAAAGTACTTAAGGAGCTTATACAAAGAGTTCCTGACACACATACACAGGTAAGTGCCGCAAAAAAGGTATTATGCAATTCAATAAGTATTTTCTTACCGCCATCATCAAAGAGCCACCAGACATCTATAGTTCCTTTGCCCTGTTTCTTTTGGAACTGTTTGCTAGCCGCCAGCAGTTTCTGGTCAGCCAAGTTTAATGGGGTAGAAGGACTTTTTGCTCCTAAAAGAAAAAAGTGTTTCATTAAGTAAAGCCTACATGGTCCAGAACTAGAAGAAATGCAAATAAAGAAGTAAATAAAGAAATACACACACACACATTTCACTTTCAATTTATGATTCACTAGACCCAGTCTCAAATACCAGGTGAATGGACACCCAACAGCTGCAGAATAAATAAATAAAATATTCTAAAAGGTATGTGTTAAACAAAATGCAATTTTGAAATATATTTAATATTCTTATTTAACAAGTGATGTGAACAAATATGCTATTCCAAAAGAAAGAAATGCCAGTCTGCTGTGTATTTTTAAATAAACAAAACATCAATAAATACATATATAATAATATTAAAAGACAGGTGTTATTCAAAATAATCCCAGAATTCAAAACCAAGAAATCCACAATTGTAAGCTGGCAGAGAAACAGTGCAAGACAGCGAGAGAGAAAACCCAGTCTAGTTAGAAAGAGTATTGAAATGTACACAGCAATGTTTAGACAAACAAAGGTGAATTATGCAAGAAGAGTGGTGCAGCTCAACACAGACATAAAAAGTCACCAAAGAAACGATGAATGGTAAAACTAAAAGGTGAGATGCCTGCCTTTTTTCAACAGTGGCTGCGTTGGAGCCTTGCGATCCTCTTCTTCATCTGGACAATGTTTAAAAGAACAAATACAATATGTGTTAATGTTGGGTGCTTTATTAAATGGGAGACACAGTGGCTTGTAAACACTGATGGTTAACAATGGAGAGTAAATTTGTCTTTCGTTTTAAGCTATTTAATGTTTTTGGACAAAGAAATCATACAAAATTGATGTGCCAACTTTGAGTGCCTACAAAATCTAGTCATTTTCGATGGTATACTAGTAGTACCTTATAGGAAACTTGGTTGTCCACAAGTGAAAAACATACAACTTGTAATGTTGCATTTTGAATAAATGTTGTAAGCAATTGTATAAGAAAAAAAAAAAAGAAAAGAAGTTTCCTTTAGTCAACGTGTAATCTTAATTTGAATGACATGTCGGGTCATGAGAAATTTCTATCCAACAGATACTCCCCCCACAAAATCACAACAGTCGTGGTCACAGAAAATAATTCCCAATCAAATTAAAATATGCTAGATATAAACCTTGCAAAATGTTTAACTGACTTACTGAAGAGTATCACATGTAAAAGCCCTTGTGAGAGGCTCCAATAGTGTGGGAATGTGTCCCTTGTACTTATTTCAGTCATATTTACAACAGAGACTGACTCAAGGCTGCAAATGTTTAACAAGAGACAGCTGTAGTACAAAACAAAACACCAGGCGATATGAAGAGTTATGAAGGGTTAAGGTCATACAGGAAATAAGGCTTTTTTCCTTCATTATTTTGTTTCTTATCCCTTGTGAATAACTTGTGCATGTTGTGTAATTGAACCTCCACTCTGGAACATACCCATTCCAACAGACCTGAATGACTACTGGTACAGTCTTGTATATTGCTGCTGCATTTTGTAACGTGTGTAGGGGGATGCTGTGTTAATTTAGTTTGACAGTTAGTTTATTAACATTAAGTTAACCCCAAGTAAAACGGCCATTATGCATCAGTCCATCATAGTGATAACCTGAAAATCACCCACCAGCTAATTTCATAGTACATAGCAATTTAAGCTTTTTGACTGCGTCGTTTTACTTTAATTTTATTAACATTTGTTTGTCTGTTACTTTATTATTGTAGTTTATTATTATACACTTGCCTATTTTGCTTTTAGTTATTCAGTTCATTTCATGTGTTGATGCACGTGCATCATGACAAGTAATACATATGTATTTATTTATTTATTGATTCATATTGTGTCTGGTGGCTAACTCTGTCTTACAGAACACTTCGGAGGGGTGTTCTCTTAGCTGGAGAGTAGTTCTCATTTAATACACAATATTAAGCTGGTCAGGTGCAGCACTTGGCTTGGTTATCCTCTTTGTGGTCAGGTGCAGCACTTGGCTTGGTTATCCTCTTTGTGTTCGATCACCTATGGTGCTTACCATCCAAGGCTCAGATACCTGGCTTTCTAAATGGACATCATCATTTAGAAATGGCTCCCAGTTGCAAAAACCTGCCACCATGGTACACAAATAACTACTGCATAACTACCTGAGGAAACCTTCCTTTGGATAATTCCCTCCTTTCTTCTAGCTTTATATGCTAAACATATAGTACCGGTAATTAAATTAATAAACTCAGATCTGAGAATCTGTTAAAATATGAACATTATCACCAAACAACATTTTATCACCTGCATGCTCCCGTAAATTTATATACAAAGGTAAAACACCATTGGTTGGTTTCAGACCCTGCTTAATACTAACTGTGGACTACCTTGCAACATTAGGTATTCCAAGAATAGTGTTAAATCAGGGTATGTGAAACAAACCAATAGTGTGTTTGAGTAAATCCTGAAGACAAAAATCACAGTTTACTGAAGGAAATCGATAGCCATTACCGATGTGTTTTGTTCACAAAACACAGCTTCACCTTTAAGAAGGTGCACACATGGGTGACTCTTGACGCTTGACTTGGCACTTAAACATGTTACCTTAAGGGAACCGTGGTTACATGAGTATCCATTCGTTCTTGGTCACATATGGAACTGATAGCATTTACTAGTGGGTACCCTATACCAAAGAAAAAGCAAGCCCATAGATAACTTGACAGGAATTACCTTCACAACTGGGACCCAGTGCCAGCCTCCAAAACAGCCAGTTCCAAGCCAGGTTTGAGAGGGTCTGCCACAATAAGTCTATAAAATCTTGTAAAAGTATGAATGTGAAGACCAGACAACTGCCTTCCAGATCTCACTCACTGGAGCACCTTGAAATAGGGTAGAAGCAGTGGAGGCACTCTTGGTGGAATGACCAGTGACCCTTGAAGGCTGCAATATACTAGAAGTACTCTAATAGTATCCTCAATCCACTTTGAGCGCCTTAGACAAGGCTAATCTTTCCTTTTGTCCTCTTCAAGTAAAAGCACAGAGTTCTCACTGGACAGAGATTATGCAGCATAGCACTGTGACAGCAATACAATGAGTTCTGGTTGTAAATCTACCTCTCAACCTGTGAGGGTGCTAAATAGCGAAAGGAAAAGTATCTGTATGGGCTGGCCTGACAGTTCGTTTCCAAGGTCAGGAAGTCGGTCAGCCTGGATGGAAGCGAGACTCTGTTGCAGGAACGTACTGACCCAGAAGGTAAACGAGGTAGCAGCTGCAAGCTATAGACACAGCTGTAATAGTTTACCAAGGGATCATGCGGCGTAGCATAAAAGGGGCCAGAGAAACGCTAATCTTTTCCTTCGCTTGGGTTGTATAAGTAAACTTGGAAGGACTGAGAGCTGCAGTAGAAACTGACGAGGAATATTCGTGAGTGTGTGTTTGTTTTGAGTGTTAGTAATTGTCTTGTTTATTGTATCACTAGACGGCTAAAACACGTTCCGGAGCTGTCGCTTTTGGGAAGCCGGAACTGCACTGCACGAACTGTCACCAAATAACCTGTTATCACCCACCATGAGCACTACTACACGCACCCGGGACTGGTGACCGTGTTTCAGTATTGTGGGGCGGATAACGTTTATTGTTTGGGACTGTAAACCCGTTTGTTTGGCTCTGCACATTACACACTGTTGTGCATTTCCAGAGCGTTTTTCTTTTGTTGGTCACCGGACCAGGATTATAATTAAAATCCTTGTTTCCTACTGGATTACAGTTGTTTGTGATTTCTTCTGTACTGCATCACCTCTACACCTGTTCGCAATCACCGGCCAAATTGCCACAAACACCTTCATCAGACTGATGAGGGTTTTTTTTTTTTTTTTTTTTTTTTTTTTTTTTAAAGCCTCTAAAGACGACACATGCTTAGGGACAAAGCTGGGTTAGTTCTCAAAGGCCCTGCACCAAGACTCCCCTATAAAAAGAGACACTGCAGTGATGCTGACGATTCCTGTAAATCCCCTACTCTCCTGGTTGATGTCAAGGCAAGAAGAAGAGCAGACTTTACAGAAAGATACTGTAGCAAGATTATAACCACAGCCTAAAAAGGAGGCTTAGTAAGGCTATCTAACACCAGTGGGGAAGAGGGTCCTTCCTTAGGGGACACAACCTCATGGCACTCTGGAGAAACCTGATGCGCTCCCACATCAAACCCATCTACCTGAAAAGGCTGACAGGGCAGTCAGGTAAACTTCAGTAGTAACAGGGGACTTACCCTGCTCAAAAAGAACCCGGAAAAACACCAAGATTAGGGGCATATGACAAAACCCATTTGTATGGCTATCAGTTTGAAATTTGACAGGGAACGGAACGTGTAAAAAAAAAAAAAAAAAAAAAAAGAAAAAAAAGATTATTTGAGATTCTAAAACGGTCAAAAGAGGAAAATATTGACACAGTTTGACTACTGGTAATGTAATTGTTTCTTTATTTTGATCATACGCTTCTTTGGGATTTCCTGAAATTAGATCCACTCCTACATTTCACTCAATATACTCCTCACCAATGATGCAATCAGCTAACATCTGCTCCATGTCCCCTGGTTTTATTTTTGCCAAGCTATGCTGGAATAATTTAGGATGTAACTTCAAAATTTACACAAAATAACTGAAAATGTTCAGTGGAACCAAGGTTTATTCTGCTTTGATTAAAATCACCTGCCTGTACTGTATATTGGCTATTTTTAGGTTATTGCTTCCAGAACAAAAATAGTCAATTCACATCCATTACCAAAAAAGAGACTCGCTAAGATTAAAAGCAAAACAAAATTAAACGGCTTGCCGTTTTTAAGGTTTACTGTTTAATTGGGTTTACAAACTTTCTATACTCCCTCACATGAAATAATAAATGCGAAATATACAGACATACATTACTTACTATCCATGAAGGATATACAGTGTACATTGTATGCAAACTGGAACACAATGTTCTACATTATAAGATATATATATATATAAGTTATAATGATGACACCAAACAAAAACCTGAAATGCTCAGTCATGCTGTTGTACTAAAAGATGGTAATTAAATTTACAAAAAATGTAAATGGATGCTTGACATAGGTTGAACCAATGCAAATCTTTAAATTGCCTGAAAGGAACATGGTGCCAAGAAGATTGGATTTCTTTGTATCCTAGAAGGAACAAAACTGAACTGACCCTAAAAAAAGCTTTAAAATGTAAAGCTTGTAAAGAGCACTTTATACACATAATCTGTACTAAACCTAGAAGAAAAAGTGCTGGTTACCAGGGTTTTTAAAGAGGGTCCAGTGTTTCTGACTGAATGCTTACTATCCCTTAAGTTAGCAACTGTAATAATTTGTCTAAAATAGTGTAAAACCAGTGCCTCGTCAAACCACGACAACCTCTACACTGTGGTGCAGGGAAATATACTGTGCACATGATAAAACATCTAAAATACAGGACTTCTATGCAATTCTCTCAGGTTACACAAATGCCCCATGCACATGACTATTGGATTTGATTTCAGCTCTGCTGACAGGAAGGAAACCTTATTTCAAATTCTTAAACGCAGTTAAACTGAACAACACTTGTGTTCTCACATATATTTGTAGTCTAAGGTTTACATATTCCAATGGAAATTTATAATTTCTAGAAATTTCTCACAACTACAGGAATAATCTTTTGTAGCAAAAGTTTTGCTTCTGTGTTACAAGAAATAGATGTCTACAATTACATATTTCAGCAATTTATTTTTGCAAAACTCAAAAAATGCTAATTCAAAAGTATTCATACCCTGACAAGGAAAATTAAATTCATATCCAGCTGAGGCCCCTTTAGCGATAATAACCTCTTTTAAACGATTAGGATATTTGTCAATAAGCTTTTGGCATGATTCGTCAGTGATTTTCGACCATTCTTCAAAGCAAAATTGTTTCCAGTTCATTCAAATTCCGAGGACTTCTCTTGTGCACAGCCTTCTTCAACTCATACCAGAAGAGACTCAAATCGGATTTTTAGATTGGGACTTTGACTAGGCTGTTAGAACCTTGATTTTATTCTTCTTTAACCATTCTGAAGTAGATTTTGATGTGTGCTTTGGATCGTTGTTGTTCTGGAACATTCAATAGCGCTTTAAAACAAGTTTTGGCGATGATTAGCCAATATATCTTTTGGTATGCTACGGAATCCATTTTACCATGTATTGGAACTAAATTTCCTGTGACAGAAAAAACAGCCACATAGAAGGATATTCTCACCTCAATGCTTGACAGTAGGTATAGTGTTCTTTTCTTTGTAAACCTCACCAGACTTTCTCCTAATGTAACTATTAGCATGACCAAATAACTAAATTTTTGTTTCATCACTCCACAAAAACTTTGAAATGGAAACCCCAGTCTCACTTGCAGCCAATTCACTGTGAATATCTTTGGCAGTCACTCTGGGATTGTTCTGTATTACTATATTGAAATTTGAAGCACCTTGTAGACAATATTACAATAGCATCAAATGGTAAAATCCTTTTGAATTGGCATGTTAGCAAAATAAATAATTGTAGACATCTATTTCTTGTAACTTTGCTACAAAAATATTTTTCCAAAAATTACTTACAAGAAATTTCAAGAAATTATAAAATTTCCATTTTATGTAAACTTCTGACTACAACTGTACACAAAACATAAAAAAAAAGTGTTTATGGATTTTTCGTTAAACCAGTTCCGTTTGTGTTGACAGGCGCGATGCTCAGAGGCTTGTATCAAGAGGAGCTTTACCTTTCTGAATAGCAGGGCTGTTGTGCTCGCTGGTTGCTTTGGAAGATGGTTTTGAGGAATCAGCATCAGACTCTTTGCCTTGATCAAACTGCACCACAACTTCCTTTGGAGTAGCCGATTTCTCCTGAGAGGCTAGAAGTTCTTCTGCAAAACACAGGGCAAAGAAGACTGATCAACTGCTTGATTCTGTGGGGCTTCAAATTACAACTGAAAACTTTTACAGGTTTTAGCACATGGCTGAGAAAGATGGAGCCAAAAGCAGAAGCCCTTTCTGTTATGTGTTTGTTCATTACTTTAATTGCAGTTTATAGGATAGTTTTACAACTACTGTTCGTTTTAATGGCTTCCTAGTGAGCCAGAACAGTAACTTCATCACTAAAGATGTTGAACTCAAGCCGATGCTACCTGATGTTTTATGTACTGTACAAACAATGTTGTGTTCTAGTGGCAGCCTTCATAAAAGCACTGGAGGAATGTAATCACACTAAATGTTGTGATTACCCCAAAAGCTTATTTTTAAAGCAAGTTGTTTTTTTGTTTATCCTATGTATCACGTCAATATTATACAGAGAAATATAAACTTTCCCACAGGCAAGCCAGGAGGAGATATCAGCTAAGGGCACTAGGTTTACCATCTGTAGAGACCAAAATCAGCAGAGGATAACAATAGTGTCAAACAAATATGAATCATACACAGAGTTCAAGAGAGACTTCAATATTCAAAACTTCATATCTATAAAATAATCCAAAATACAGATTTTACTGATCGTTAAAGTGACAGATGGTGTACACATAAGCTTTATTCCCCTTACAGGCGCTGAAGTCTTGTGATTCACCCAGCTGAGGCCAGGCTAAGGGAAATTAATCCAGCTCTGGGACTGTACAGCAGCTGAGAAAACCGAGTGGCGGAACAACTTCCCCCATCATTCAAATCAGCCGGAAAGCATTTCACTTTGATCCACAAGGACCACGGCAATATTACATGCATAAACAAACAAACAGAGAAATTCAACTAATCTAAAAGTGTTTACAGACTCAATAGTGGGCAAGCAATGGGTGCAGTGATGCCTGCAGCATGACCCCTGTCCTTCAAAACAAACCAGGGAACAAGACTGCAACAGTTTAGTTTATATTTATAGTGGCATGACAATTATTTTGATAATCAAGTTGCAACTCTAATTTTAGTTTAAAGTGAAAAAACCCTACCACTTCAAAAAAGAGATCCAGAAGTGTAGGGAACACCCAGTATCGAATAAACCAGTTCTACCCTAGTTCTAAATCCGTGGTCAAGCAGAATCTCCATTTGAACTGTTTGACCTCAGATGATACCCTGATTAATTACTATAATGACTCATTCAACAGAAAAAAAGAGAAACTTACCTTGTCCTTGAATATGGGAAATATCAAGTCCTTCTTTCAGTCTAATGACAACCACTCCATACTGAAAGTCAAATGCATCACTGAAACACAAATAAATGAGCATGATTATCTCAGGAACTGCTCTGACAAGAACCTTTGGGAAGAACAAAAGCATCATAAACACAAAGCTCCATTAGGTACTAATGCTACATGTGCAGGACTAAAGAGTTATGGGAACTACAGTACAGTGTACAACAGTAATGTAGTCCAACATATGGTTACCAAACAAAAGAAAATTACCTTTCAACCAGTAATTAAGCACACAGTAAATAATCACAAAAGGAACAGATGCTCATGTTGGGCAGTCAGTTCTCCAAATGTCTATTTCTATAGTAATCTAAAACCCCAAAAGTAATGACTAAAGCTAAGGTTTACAATTTTAGAAAAGCAAACTATGAAGGTATGAAACAGAGACTAACAGAAGTAGATGGGAGTAAAATAGAGAAAACATCCACAAAAAAAAAGGATGGCTGTTCTTCAAAAATGTAGTATTAGAGGCACAAAACAATTACATCCCTAAAGTAGACAAATCTAAATGTAAAATTGCCAAAATGTTTAATAGATCAATTAAAAAAAAAATATTCAGCGCAAAAAAGGCACTTTACAGAGCGTTAAAAAGGGACCAAAGAAAGTACACAGAAAGAGTACACGGAACTGCAAACACAAGTCAAAAAAGAAGTTAGAAAGGCCAAGAGAGAAATAGAAATGAACATTGCTAAGGGGGCTAAAACCAATTCCAAAATGTTTTTCCAATATTACAACAGCAAGAGAACATTCAAAGAGGAGGTTAAATGTCTAAGAGATACAAATGGCAAAATCATAGATGAAGAAAAAAATAGCAAATATATTAAATGATTACATTTCACAAGTTTTTACAAAGGAAGATACGGACAACATGCCCCACATGTCATCCAGTTCCTATCCAGTTTTAAATAACTTTAGCATAACCAAGGTAGAAGTGTTAAAGGGACTAGGAGCTCTTAAAATAAACAAATCCCCTGGGCTGGATGAGATCCTCCCAATAGTACTCAAAGAAATGAAAGAAGTTATTTACAAACCGCTAACCAAGATCATGCAACAGTCTCTTGACACTGGGGTTGCATTGACAGACTGAGAAAATTGCAAACGTAATACCAATCCACAAAAAGGGAAACAAAACTGAACCAGGTAACTACAGACCAATAAGCCTGACTTCTATTATATGCAAACCTATGGAAACTATAATAAGATCCAAAATGGAAAATTACATATATGGTAACAGGGTCCTGGGAGACAGTCAACATGGTTTTAGGAAAGGGAGATCGTGTCTAACTAACCTGCTTGATTTTTTTGAGGATGCAACATCGATAATGGATAATTGCAAAGCATATGACATGGTTTATTTAGATTTCCAGAAAGCTTTTGACAAAGTGCCGCTTAAAAGATTAATTCTCAAACTGAACGCAGTAGGGATTCAAGGAAACACATGTACATGGATTAGGGAGTGTTTAACATGTAGAAAACAGAAAGTACTGATTAGAGGAGAAACCTCAGAATGGAGTGTGGTAACCAGTGGAGTACCACAGGGATCAGTATTAGGTCCTCTGCTATTCCTAATCTACATTAATGATTTAGATTCTGGTATAGTAAGCAAACTTGTTAAATTCGCAGACGACACATAAATAGGAGGAGTGGCAAACACTGTTGCAGCAGCAAAGGTCATTCAAAATGATCTAGACAAGATTAAAAACTGGGCAGACACATGGCAAATAACATTTAATAGAGAAAAGTGTAAAGGTACTGCATGCAGGAAATAAAAATATGCATTGTAAATATCATATGGGAGATACTGAAATTGGAGAAGGAATCTACGAAAAAGACTTAGGAGTTTTTGTTGACTCAGAAATGTCTTCATCTAGACAATGTGGGGAAGCTATAAAAAAAGGCCAACAAGATGCTCGGATACATTGTGAAAAGTGTTGAATTTAAATCAAGGGAAGTAATGTTAAAACTGTACAATGCATTAGTAAGACCTCATCTTGAATATTATGTTCAGTTCTGGTCACCTCTCTATAAAAAAGATATTGCTGCTCTAGAAAGAGTGCAAAGAAGAGCGACCAGAATTATTTAAAGGTTTAAAAGGCATGTGATATGCAGACAGGCTAAAAGAATCGAATCTGTTCAGTCTTGAACAAAGAAGACTATGCAGAGACCTAATTCAAGCATTCAAAATTCTAAAAGGTATTGACAATGTCAACCCAAGAGACTTTTTCAGCCTGAAAAAAGAAACAAGAACCAGGGGTCACAAATGGAGATTAGACAAAGGGGCATTAGACAAAGGGAACAGAAAATAGGAGGCACTTTTTTTCACAGAGAATAGTGAGGGTCTGGAATCAACTCCCCAGTAATGTTGTTGAAGCTGACACCCTGGGATCCTTCAAGAAGCTGCTTGATGAGATTCTGGGATCAATAAGCTACTAACAACCAAACAAGCAAGATGGGCCGAATGACCTCCTCTAGTTTGTAAACTTTCTTATGTTCTTAATTACGTACACTGCCTGCATTGATTGTATGCAAATACATCTTTGGATCTGCTCCTCAGCGAGCTGCCACAGTCTTTATGCATCAGTCGACAAACTATTGCAAGAGATTAGGGACCAGATCTACTTACTGCATCATATTAATATATGTCTCCACATCCTTCATATCTCCATCTCTCCAGTTACTCTTGAAGCCAACAACCAGCGTGTTGGGTCTCAGTCGCCCTAGCCCAGCAGCCTGCAGGAAAGGGGAGAATTGCTCGAGTCAGGATCGGAGTGTTTGGAAGAATGACTTGGTCAAGTGAAATGAAAATAGGTCATAAAATGAATAAAAAAATAAAATGTCTTTTACCAAAATATTAGATCACTATTTAAAAAAAAAAAAAAAAGGACATTACACTGTGTGACGTCTTTTTCTGAAACGGCTTTACTGGAAATGCAGGAACCTTTTGCCACGATTTGCTTCCATGTTAAATTAATAAATACTAAAACAAATACACAGCAATACAAATCTGCAGCTGAACGTTAACCGCAAGTACTTTTATAATTTAGTGATGTCAGATGTCCTACATTATGGCTTTGAGATGCAGCCTTCTGCTTGCAAATAAATGAAAAAATTGTATGTAAAGAAAAAAACAAAAAACAGAACACCAAGTAAAAATTGGGGTGTGTAAATTATATACAAACTCTACCAGTATTTACTTACTGGTCTGCTGGAAATCTGCAGTTTTAACTAGTTGTTATCTCTCTAGACCTCTAAACAGGTTTGCAATGTCCAAAAAAATGAAAAATGATCATATATGTTAATGTAAAGCACACACTAATGCAGAATGGAAAAGCATATGTTAAGGATTATGAGTTGTATTGTTTGATATTATTATTCTTAAATGGATGTAGTGGCATTTCAAGGTTCCAATTACTATTAGAGTAATAATGGCACACAGGACACCTGTAGCAAGAACTGGCATCCCTCCCGGAGGTCCTCTGCATACACTGGAGTATAGAATGCCTTGGTTTTGTTCCTAAGTAACCAGCGTTGATATCGAGCCTGATCGTTTGCCAGTTCTTTAAAGGCTTGCCTGCGAGGGCCCTAGAAAAAGGCAGCAGCTTATTAGTTACCTCTGTACAATTATACACACACTGAATATTAATAAAAAAAGGTCCATAATCTAGGTTAATGATTTAAAAAAAGAAAAAAAAGAAATACAGGCTACAATAGAGCATTGATTCTCTAGCACAAGGGCCTGATAGTTTCTTAAAACAACATGTAGTTTTACGTAAAATTCTCATCACCTTTGTGAAATGTGGTTTGAATTGCAGTAGTGCACTTTAACTGCTGTTGGCAGAACAAACTCTTTAAAACTCTTTTAAAAGAGAACACTGAGGCCAAGAAGCAATTACATCATGGAAGTTTAGCAATTTTCTTTATGAAGCTCAAAATTACAAATTCTTACCTTGAGCTGCTTTTTTTAAGCTGTGAGCAGAACTGGTTCCCCAGTGGTTATCAAATAATAATATCCAAATTAAAAACGCAAGCAAAGTTGAAATGTTTTCTTCTGCCTACAATACATTTGTGGAGAACCAGCTTGTGTGAAGATTCCTCAAGGGGAAAGGTTGGATTGAATGTGCTGTGCTGCTGTGAAGGCCATTAAAGAACAGACAGCAATTGCCTAAAATTAGCTTCAGAGCCACTGTCCCGGAGAGTTAGTGTAGAAACTTACCATGCGAACATGTCCGCAGACCATGAGGCCAACATTTTTCGTAAAGGCATCGACCAGATTGAGCAGCGCTGGACGGGAATTTGGAGGACCAATCATTACCAGGCACTGTGGTCTATAGAGAAGAGAAACACCACAGCACAAACAAACTGAGCTGGCAATATTAAACAAAGAATGTAACACCCTGAACAATCCCACAGTACCTTGCCTATACTCTTAATAGTTCCGATTTGTAGTGTTCAGGATGTTTCAGTCAGTCATGCAAGAAGCCTATTGAGTGTCTGCTGTTACAGACTAAGATTCCGAGATGGGGTGGAGACCACTGAACAGCCCTACATGTCTTCAGGAGAGGTCCCACATTCTTCGACCAACTATCAGACAATATTTTAGCAGACAATTAATGTCTTTCTGCAGACATCTTGGTTCATCATGGGACTAACTTCCACAAATATTTACTGTTGCCTCACTCAAATCCAATCAAAAATCTGTTGGATAAACTCGGAAGGCCCAAATGCTGTAGACAGTTTTAATCCCTGAAGTTAGGCGTCAATCATGGAATAGGCCCTGATTAAACAACTCCTGGGTTCTGAACCATTACAGTTATTAAAAAAAAAAAAAAAAAAATCAAATCAAAGCAAAAATGTATGAATGCTCAGGATTACTGCCCTAGTGAAGCACATAAGTAACGGATTTAATTATAAATACGTTTTAAGTAAACTACTAATCTTTAAAACAAGCTTATTGCCATGGGAACTTTTGGAGGTGTAGGAAGGGGGTCACACAGGCTGACTGACAGATATATATTTTTTCATTTTCTCTTCATATTAAAAAAAAAAAAAAAAAGTACCTTGTTAAATTAATAGAACAGTAATAATCTAAAAGTCACAGGCACAGTTTCTAAATCAAAAAGGTTGATGCTGCCAGACTGCATGAGGCATGACTGCAATTATTCATCCAGGTAATCACTAACTTTTTATAAAATAACTGCTTGGCTTATCAGACTAATTCTGTTTTGTGTCCAATATTCGACACTCAACATTCAAAAACTGTTATGTTGACCACATTTTTAGGAGAAACTACTAGGGTATGGAAAGTTCCCATAAGATTAATGCACCCACATTACCTGAAATTTTTGATATGATCCTCTACACCAGTAAGGCGAATGGAGTGCTGCAGTGCTTGGAGGTAGGTCAAAGCTTGAGTTGAAGAACCCCAGTTCACATCTGTAAAACAGAATTTAAATTAGCTCTGCAGGCTGCAGTAACAAGTTGGTGGTAACAGATGTGCATATGGATGGTATCAACACATCTGTTGACATTTCCACTTGCATAAACTTGTAAACAAGAGAAATTACATGGTCATCAAGATACACCACATCCGTCCACCATGTGATGACCAGCCAGAGCTTCTATTAAGAGTCATTTTACATGAGGTTTGAAACTGATCTCGAAGGTTCTGCAACAATTAGCTGAAACGGTGAGTTTTATTCGGCTGTAGTCTTAGCTATTTTGTAGTCTTATCTATTTGAAAATGGAGTTCAATGCTGCCTACTGTACTACAGCTTCCTTTAAAGTGTGACGCTACTATGCCATTTCAACTGGCATATTATGAAAACACCAAAGACATAGCTTGATTTAACAATAAAAATCAGGGTACAACTCCTCAAAAGACTTCCAATGATCAGAAATTGTCATGGATTGAGTGATTTTCATTAGACTTTTCATTTGAAGAGACTTTTCTATGACCGCATAAAGATTTAACAGAAAGCATTTTGTTATCAACTAAAAAAGGGGAGGGAGCAGGGAGGACCTACATCTGCTTTTATTTTTCTTACACAATAATTTGTAATTATTGCAGGTGGTGATAGATATTTTAACCCTGGCGGTGTAATAATGGAGACTTCAAAACTACAATTTCAAAGTCAGCATATTCAAGTAAGAGTATGGTCAGATGGCCATGTTATCCTGCGGGTCTGCAGTGGAGTCATTCAGATCAGTGCTGTCCTCCGGCACTCTAGGTCTGGTGGTTTCACTATAGACCCGCGGTGTGAAATGATGAATTGGCAGGAACATGTTTCGGAGGACACGTGTTTCAGCCTCCGTTTCCCAAGTCGCCGGGGGGTTGTGGCAGAGAACCGGGATAAAAATAATAAATTTGACATTTCAAATTGGGGAGAAGACCTTGGTAATAAATAAATAAATAAATAAATAAATAGTAAGATAGCCATGTTACAACTACAGTACAAGTCTGAAAAAATGTTAAAAGGCAATTGCCTCAGGTTTAGTATGCCACTGCCACTTTAATGCAGCCAATCTGGCATTCAACTGGGGCATTGTGTAAGAGGAATGGCATCTCAAATCTAATGGCTTGTAAACATGAAAATGCATCAGTATTGATGTGTCTGTGAAATAGTCTATGTTCATACATTACTATTTCTCTTGTAGGATACCCATGATGGGACTTGAATACTATCAAGTAAAGAATATGAAGGCACTATCTCATGGAATTCATAAATCCAAAAAAGTTACATGACCACAATACTGGAACCACAATAGGTAAACTGAAGGTAGATTTTGATCTCAAAACGGTTTAGATACAAGCAGTAGAAATAGCGGCAAAGGCGGTAACAAAAGCACATACAGTAATCTCATGGGGATACTTTAGATATATAATATATATATATATATATATATATATATATATATATATATATATATATATATATATATATATATATATATATATATATATATATATATATATATATATTTATTTATTTATTTTATTTTTCCAATTTAATGTGTATTAAACACGCATTTGTTTTTATTACTTCTTGACGTTTACTTTTTTAAACTTTTATTTTTGTATTAATGCACCAGGCTTTTATCAGCATCTAGTTTTCTTGTGCGCTGCATCGATTGCTTCTTGACTTCCCCTGGTGACAGAGGGGCAGTGTGTGCAAGAAAAAATAAATAAAAAAAAAAAAACACTCCAGTTTGGAGGGATGGCCTGATCTAGGTACTCTACATACCTATATATTTACATATTGGCAAATAAAAACGTTTTTGGTATATTAATGCTGACAGTGTATGCATTACCGGGACCTGAAAACTTATCAATTCAGCTCAGCCTGACAAATACGGTGTTGCCAAAAGAAACAGTCATCTATAATAATTTTCACGTGTGTGTGTGTGTGTGTGTGTGTGTGTGTGTGTGTGTGTGTGTGTGTGTGTGTATAAAAACTATAAAAGGGGCAACACTAAATCCAGAAACGGGACAAGGTTTTTTTTTATTGTGGGTTGTTTTTTGGATGATGATACTACGACCCAATAAACAGACCCAAACAAATAACTTTTGAAATAGAATTTAAAAGATTAAATTGTGCTAGCATTCCTGATATAAATCGGGAGTACGTTTCAAAAGACAAGGGGCATTATAACGAAATGCCCTGGCTCCGACAGAGTTCAAACAAATTAAAGGAAATGTCAAAAAATTAGCATTTTCTGATCTCAGGGAATGACCAGGGACATTTGGGGTCAGCAGATTTTGCAGATAAGGTCCAGGACAATGTAAGGCCTTATAGGTAATAAGAACTTTAAAATACTACTAAAAATAATACTACTTACTACTACTACTACTAATAATAATAATAATAATAATAATAATAATAATAATAATAATAATAATAATAATAATAATTAAAGCGCTCAACGCAGTTCTCTCAGAGCTTGAAAAACCTTGCAGAGTGACTGCATAATGTTTCGACAGAGCAAATTCAAATACGGGATATATTCTTAGATTCCAGAATCTGACACCTTGAACATGATAAATATACCAACAGGGCCTTGCATGAGCCATCAAGCACAGAAAGCACTGTGCTTCCCTCTATTCTGCTGATAATGGTGTGTATTTATGCATGTATGTATGACGAGTGATGCCTAATGGGATCAGGTACATTTGTTAAGCGTGCAGGGGTTGTGTTAAGGGAAAAATAAACCAAAATGCCAGAATCCAATTTAATTACACAGTGTTTATAATTCATGTACAGCACGCATGAAACTGAGACAGTTTGATGACAGTGTTGCCCATCACAAAGACTTTCTAATTTATTAAGCTGCTGTATGTGAAAACACTTGATCTAAACCTTTAGGGTTAGGTTTTCAAAGAGGGAACTAATCAGTTAAACAAAAATTAAAATGTGTTATATATATATAACAATTTAAAAATTTTAACATATTGGCATTCTGTTATAAATCCTTTTCCCTCTTTTCCCAATTTGATTGCAGATCTCGTAAGTAATGAGAATTTGATATATTTGATCCTCGGAAGACAGTAGATAAGCTTGCATTTTAGCTGCCTGTACAGTACATGATCTGTGTAAAAAATGGTCGTTTTTGTTTACTTTTATAGATCTTAAATTACAGTTTATTTTGAGAATGTAGTTTTGCACAAGTCATGACAGTTTTCCTCACAACCTCTTTACCATACTTTTCAGGAAATGCGTTACTTTGCAGTTCTAACTTAGGAAAAAAATAAATACATCGTCCGTACCAATGCAGATTACTCAATTCGTAGTCATTTAGAGGAGGGGATATTTAAATATCTGTGCCTGCTTACTAAGTAGGACCAGGACGATTCTGAATATCGTAAGGAGAGCTTCATTCATTGCCATGAAGAGAAAAATATTTAACAAGTGAAATTAATTCATGTGTTGACGCGCACATTCTGAATTACGCCGCGAATTACCTACTTGTCTGGTTACCTTTCCAACACACACACACTTATATAAAATGTAATTTCTACAAGTTTTACTACTTAGAATTTATATTTGTGTGTGTAACACCTACAAGTTAACACTAGAACCGCCCTTTACAATACATGTTTTTATTTTGAATATAACCTAAAATAATCCATTTTTTTTTAAATATAAATACAAGTCTGTTGTTATCTCTACTGGACCTGGCAGCCATTGATTGTTTTGTACAAGGCAGGAGAGATTTCATCCTGAAGCTAGCCACAGCACTTCAGCAGAAACCTGGATTCTGTGCTGTGAGTGAAACACCCGCGAGACAAATTATGTTACTTTCGCTTAGATTAAACTCCTTTTGTTTTTACAGTTTTGCAGGTGCATATACCTGTTTACACACTTGTTTCTTTTGAAATGTTTATTTTACTATAGTTTTTCAATTAGTGCTTTATGTGTGGCAAGTTAAAAAATAAACCCTTTATGTTTAATTGTTCATTTAAATACGGCGTTTCGGCTGTGCAGATGTTTGATATGATGGGCTTGAATAAAACTTTTGAGTTGTATCTATAGTTTGTCTTTCATTTTAATACCGATGGTGTTTAAAATGTACCGGAGGTCGTTCGTATCAGTGTTCTCGCCATCGCTATTGAGCGTAACATGCCGTTACTTTACCTAGAAAATGTGTTTTCAGTTTGCAGAACGGACAAAATGATAATAATCATCCTGTGATACACTGTTGATTATTCCTTTGTGAAAAATTGATTTGCTTAAAATACTTGTTTTGGCTCTCAATACTCTTCAATTGGTTGGTTGTGACAGCATCCTTTAGTTTGGTGCGTGTAATGTATGAGACACTGTGACCAGATTGAACTTCACTGAACTTTATTTGCACATTCCCCGTGCTGACAGATGAGATTCCTGAGTGCGCCCCTGATACACAGCTCTGTAACAATGTCAATTCAATTATCTATCTACCTATTTTGCTGTTTCCATAATGTAAAAAAAAAAAAAAAAAAAAAAAAAAAAAACAACCCTCTACATTAATTGCTCTCTCTGTGAGAGAAAAGTCAATTTAAATTTGCCATGATATTCTATGCACCTGGGAACCTGTGGCGGGGTGCCCCGCTCCTGTGCGTATTTTGTGTGTTATATTGCGTGTGGTGTGTTAATGTTGGTGTATATGTATTGGTGTGGGGGATATAATAGGACTATGTAGCACAAGTGATTTAAAATTATATAGCTGTATTTAGGCACAGGGATTGCACAATCACTTCACATGCAGATAAAGTGTGTAAAGGAATGTGAGCACGGTGAGTGCACAAATTAGTTCACGATTAGTGCTGGGATTCAAGTGAATTATTAATTTGTAACTGAATCCAAACAACTGTACATATAGTGAGTTTTCATGCACACAGGGTTGGGTGTTCGTGAGTGGAGAACGAAAGTGAGACAGCAGGTAAAATCTAAAATAGATACTTGTTCATTTTGTGTTTGTCCACAGTTTTGGCCCTTGTGCCCTTTTCTTCTGTGATTTGTTAAGTCTGTTTTTTTGTTTGTTTCACCGTCCGTTTATTCGTTAATAAATACTGAGCACTGCCATTGCGACTCTGCTTCACCCCATATTCACTCTGTGCGTTTCTGTTCCGAGTCTGATGTCACCACCTCAGCCATCCTTGAGACAGAACCAAATTACTATTGAAATGTAATAGTAAAAAGAGACCCCTATCTAGATCTCACACTTCTATACTCCATTTAATGAAATCAGGTTAATGGGCCAGTCTAGGATTTTACAATTGATGGCTTTTGAAATCAGGTCTTTCTAATGTGGTCCAAGTTGATTGAGATCTGTGAGAATAATCTCCTTTGCCTTTGAGTCAAGGTCCTTGAAGAATCTTTGGCCTACTAATGTGGAGTGAAATTTGGAGAGTATGTAAAGACAGGTAGACAGCCAGTTGTTTATATACCCATATTCTTATACTGGTAATTAAGCCCACTGATCATAACTAGTAGGATTTGCTTTCTTACCTGGTTTCTTATAGGTGACATAGATGTACAAGGCCAGGACAATGACATACGTAACCAAGGCTGCCCACCAGTTAATGACAAACATCACAGCACAGCACATGACAGCTCCAATAAGTGAGATCCACATGTTGTAGTATTTGAATCCAGGGCGCCAACCTATAGACAACACAAACACAATTTGAAGTCAAACAGCAGTTGTTATACATGGAACATTAAACACCAGTTTTAGCCATGAAGAAAAGTATAACCCCATAAAAAGCATTGTAGAGTTCAATCAATAATCTGACAACCCAATGCAAAATGTACAACAAAGCTCCCTTTGATAGTAAATGGTGGACATTTAGGGATACCATTATAGCAAGAATGGGGAAAAAATGGGCAATACATGCACCACCTCCATCTCTGTGTTACCCAATGTTGATAACAACTGCTGCTTAAATATTGGCAGCAGTTAGTTTAAATTCCATGAACCCCCACATTTATCACTTAAGAATAATACAGTACAGAATAAATATTTGAAGCCATAAAGTAATGTGCCCAGGTCCACAACGTATTGTTTGAAGTCAAGGTTTAGAAAGCAAAGATAATAAAAGGAAGGTCTTTGTCAAAATTAAATACCCCCCACCCACTCCTCTCCATTTTTTTTTGCAATAAAAAATTCCTGCAACAGAACTTTAGTGGTCTTTCCATTTTAACAATAGAATAGGGAGAGGTCACTTAGACAGGAATAGCCCCATTTCCACATTCAGAGATTTGTATTGTGTTATTTTTAATGCCAAAGTAAGTCACATTAAACGTATAGGCTAATTCTACGCTTAATCACAGCAAAGTGCATATTGCAATGAGATGGAGAACAGCACCTTATATTGATAATTTTAGGTAATTAAACCTATTGCAGACATCACAATCCACCAATATGTCCATGTGATGCATTGTCTTAATGTATTATTTGTTTCAAACAAAGAGAAAAAAAAATAAACATAACCAACTAAAATGCATGCAAAATGCAATTTTTTGCCAATTAATACTTAACTGAGCCCATATACTCAGACGATATTTCCAGTGAAGCTTTGTCTGTGTATCATGTTCATCTTAAAATGAGTAAATTCTGGACCTGTCCTCTTACAGACCCACCGGTTGACTAGCTGCTGTGATGAACTCATAAAGGCAGTTTCTTACCTGGCGACTTTGCCAGAGAAGCGTGGAACACAGAGAAGTTGATCAAGGCATAGGAGGCCAGGAAAAAATTGGAAATGATGGGAGCGATGGTGTTTAACTCGGCTAGAAAAACAAAACAAAAGTTACAATTCTGAACTTCATGCGAGGACGGCCTGTATACTGTACCTCAGATTATTGTGCTAAAGAATGCACTGTCTTCAGTATTTTTTATTTTTTTTTTTTCGCAATTGGATAAGCAGTTCTCCAGATATATACTCTGGAAAGTGACATATGTAGACTGAGGCCTCTAGTCATCAATATTTAAATCATCTGCAGATAGCGGTATACTAGCAGTATTATTCTGAGCAAGAAGAACGGCACACTCTGCCAAATCTGCAAACAAAAAAAAACCACACACACACATGATCTGCATAAGCAATGAAGATACTACCATAAAACTTCCAATTGCTTCATCTAAAAAATTATTGTTCTTCAAATTATAGCATTGGTCTTTTGTTTCGATTTTTTACACACTAGAAATAAAGCATCTGAAACAAGGTTCCTAAAACATTCTGTGATGGTGGTAGGGAGTTCTTCCAAGAATATGTTTTATTATTCTTATTTATTATTATTATTATTATTATTATTATTATTTTCTGGAAGGATGGTTACAGTTCGGAAAGGTTTTTTGACTGCAGCCGGTTAAAAGTCTGAAAAAAAAAAACCCAAAAAACCCAGCAACTTTGCAATGCAAGGATAGTGCGAGGAGTATGAACTAACCGATCAATATGAATCCCAGAGCAATTACAAAGGTGAGCATGTATCCACGCAGCGGTTCGTTGTTCTTGCCATATCCCTTTGCAAACACCCCAAGACTTGGGTAGATATTGTCCTTGCACAAAGCCTGGGTGAAAGAACAAAAATAAAAAATACAAAATATGCAAGCTTTTCAATATTTTCACTTTTGCGTTCACATGGCATAACTGTCGTATACAAACCTCTCCACAACGTGTACATCGAAGGCACAAGGTTGCTACTTGAAAGCAGTGATATCTACAGATTTATATTATGCTACAATTCTACTCAAACAATACTGTGCCCACTGAACGATAACTAAATGAACTTATGTTAACAGTGATAACTTTCTGGCAGGCTTTTTATTAAACAATGCCCAAATATAGACATTATTCTCTTTTACTTTTAGAAGATACCCATTGTTTTTACAGACGGTATGCTTGTTGGCTGTGTCTGACAGTCACATGACTGGAACTTTCTGTGCCAAGCAGGACTTACTCTTAAGCTCATTCACAATAACTGCTTTCAATCTAGCCTTTAATGGACACATACACGCAAAAGACAACGTTATGTTCTGCATCACTTGTCTGTTCCGGATATTCACAGGAAATAAAGTAAAGATTTTGGCACCCATATTTACAAAGTGGACAGTTCGTACCTGAAAGACTTTGGGTGCGCTCACTAGAGAAGCCAAAGCTGAAGAAAGAGTGGCTGAAAAGATGCCGGCAGAAATGAGAGGTCCAAATCCTGACACCAAGCTCATTACCTAAAAAAGAGCAAATACATTTCACCAAATTAGCACCAGACTAGCTGCTTCAAAACTGACCAAAAAAGTACTGTGTCTTGGCATGATCACTTGACCCTGTGTGTTTAAAGACACGTTTTCAAGAGCTCAAACTTGAGAATAGCAACCTCTTCCACCAATAAAAGTAAGACATGGAATAGGCCTGTCCATCTAATGTTAAAGAAGGAGCTAAAACCACAGGTGCAAGTTGGCTCTACACACTGAACACCAGCTGCATGACAACAACATTTCCTTTGGCTTCACCTTACATTTTTAAAAACTCAGCTTAGTAGACAGGACATGCACAAATAGATTCTGGTTTCACTCTGTCAGCTTTAGATGTGTCCTGGTTGGCTAGCATTCCCAAATAGCTAAAGTATTTATACCTTACAACTGTACCTTTGCATACTCATTTTAAGCAAAGTACATAAGCTGTGGGATATTGCTTAGAAATTATGTACAAATGTAACCAGACCCCTTAACCACTGAATTGCTTGCATAATATGTACACCATTTTGATGCAACGGTTTTAATGCAATTTTCTGTATTAGAACATTCAGTATAAAGCATACATTGAACAACAAAAACAAAAGAATAAAAAACAGATTCGCTCGTTTTCAATCCATTTTAAAAAGGAAAACACATTTGCATCTCATTTACATGGGTTTCTGAAATATGCAAGCAATTGCCTAACACAAATTAATTCATTTACATGTATATCAACACCACAAATCCTTCCACATTACAATAGGAACCGTCCAGTTGTCATTAGTGACACTTATACAACCTTGAAGTGCAGCTTCTATTCAGTGCAGTTCCATTAACTTTAAACATTACAATGTTATAATGCTATGCTAAATTGCTCTGCTTACACTTTTGCAAAGACCACACAACAACTTCTAAGACTGAATAGGAATAATTCACATTTCACTCTGCAGATGAGCGATTGTTTTAGTTCTCACATACAAGTTTCAGGAGCAGATTCATGTATTTGCATCAAACTTTTCTGAAACAGATTTGCTATGGGCAATATTGAATTGTATTAGTGTGCATGTCAGAGTTGTCAAGTTTGATTTAATAAACCTAGAGTAACTAAAAACATTCCAAGTCTTAAATGTAGCCACCAACTGTTTTAAGGACCCTATTATTGAAAAACTTCAAACTCATAACTAGCGCACTTACTTTGAACCCATAACCTTTTGATGAACCTCTACAAATCATTTAAACAAAAACAGAAAAAATTCAAGGAGCAATGAATCAAAATCGATTTCATCTCGCTTCTCTCCTTTTCAACAAAAGATGTTACACAAACAATGGGATTTTAAGATGTGCTAAACTGCTTCCCATATGCTTTCCTCTTCAGTAGCAGCACTGTTTGTGTTTAATTGCTCTAAGAAAAAAAATAAAAATAACCTTAGGAATTTAACACTGAAAAATGATAGATGAAACTCTGCAGGAAGCCTCAGCCCGAATGTCTTGTTTGACGGGAGAAACACCTTATTTGCAGTTTTCATTATCCAGTGTAAAATCTGCTGTTAGCAGAAGCAAAAGCTCAGAGACCAGAAGAAAGCTGCAGCTTGTATTAGTACCGTTTGAAATAATTTAAATAAATAAATAAATAAAATATACATAAATAAAAAATACTTTAGGGGTAGAAGACCAACAAGAGTTACTGCCCAGAGTGACTATGTGATACTATTTTCAAATGTAAGGGGGGGGGGGGGGGGGGCAATTAGCAATTCCTCAATAAAAGCAGCCGGTATAGCACCGATGCAAAGCAACACTGCAGAAGCCATGCGAGTCAAACTTAATAAAACTAATTGAAAAGCCTTGTCCAAAGTAAATACTTTGGACTACACTTACATACTGTAACTATGGCATATGGTATGACCCACAACCTTCTAATCTCGATGTGGCATTTGTCCCTAGTGAAATGAAACCTTTAGTAATAAAGTCCACACAATGAAGAGACTCCAGGGCATGAAATGTCTTTAGCATCAGTGACATTTTGGCCAGCATTTACAAGATCATTCAGTTCATTTAAATGTGTTTAAAATGACAGCTGACTGCAATTTACTATGAATGAACAGCAGCAGTTTACTGCAAGTAATCTTGGTATTGTGGAATACCTCACCAATCCTTCTGCAGTCTATTTTTAGCATTGTTTTTCTCACTCAGTCTTTATAAGAAAAGTCACTGCTGACACTTCACTTCTACCTCATTGAGAATGTGCATATTTGATCTGTTATCAAACTGTTAAAAACACTGCATGATGTTTAAGTTTGGTAGTAGTACAGTTTAATCAATTTAGAATACAATACAATCCTAGAGTTGAACTCCACAGCCACACAATAGGAGGCTTAAATAGGACCTACTTAGTACATACCAGTTATTTAGGTAGTTTGTCTTGGATCATCCAAGGCTATTTTAGAAATATCTGTGCAGCTATAAATAAATAAATAAATATAATAAAATAAAATCTTACATGGTGTGGTAACAGTTTCCATTTATAAACAGAAGAAAAGAGTTTATAGTCCACTGGCTAATTTCACAGACCCCGATTAGCACTTATCTTTGACTGCCTTACTTAATGTAACATTAGCTAAGATTAATGGCAACTAGTGTTCCTGAAGCCTGACATTAATGTGAACAAAATTCATTTGTAAAGAACACTTAGATATAGGGTATATTTGGACAAAGATAAATGTACACAGGAAATAAAATATTAACAAAAATATAGCAACAACTGTACAGTAGTGATGTTCAAATACTTCCTTCCTCAAGATAATTAGGTGTACTACCCACTAACTTCACAATCACTCATTCATGTGACAGATGTATACAGTAGGTATCTGACATATGTATAGGTATTTAATATACAATTCTTCATAGAGTTTGTTTAACCTAATCTTTTTAGGCTGATCTACACAATGTGTTGGTGTTTTACTGACGAGGCAGAGCACGGTGCAGTAGAGATGGCCTAGAACACGTTCTGCTGTAAAAGAAGAGCCTCACAAAACACGACAATGACGTCCACAAGAAACATATTTTGTGATTCAACTACATTGACTGCTCTACAATGGCAGCTCTTGTGTCTCCTTGTGTTTCTATTGGAGTGTTTTTTTTTCTGCTTGTTTGTTTTTATTTTTATAGAACATGCAGTCAAAATACCTGAAGTACAGACAAAAAAAGTCATATTCCTGAATTAGAGTCACAAAATAGTCAGGATATCCAATCTGTATGTTAGGCCTGAATCATCTTCAAAGCTTGCCATTAGGAGTGTCAGCATGTAAAACAGACATATGTTGCAAAGCAGGAAGGTCAACCCTTTTAAAATCTGACTGTGACGTGTCATTTAAAGACAGAAGTCACTATCTTCAGAACTGGTTATGAAAATGATAAAGTTAGATAAACTTTTTGTTTTTGTCTTGTGTTGTAATATAACAGCAGAATAGCCAACAGATGTCACAAAGAATCTCGCAGCATGAAGCGCATTTAACATAACTGTATTAAAACTGAGATGTTTATTTTACTTGAAGACCCCAGAGATGTACCCTACTTAGCTCAATCCAGACGGCTGTCATGCTGATGCGCTGGGAAGAACACACTGTGGTTGATCCCTGGAGCCAGCATCGCAGCGGTTGCGTGTGCTGATGCGCTGGGGAGGCAAAATAAGCTGATCCCTGGAGCCAGCATTACACTTCAGCCAACACCACCAGGCAAAAGGATATCAACATCATCAGATGGAAAACAACGCAAATGGATGGAGATGCAGATGGATCACATTAATTTACTGTAAAGCTACGTCTTAGTTGGTGCTTATCTTGGCGAGAGCCAAGTTCAAATCAGCATGAAGTTTTAACATCTACTGTCATGTAATGGAGATCTGGATACGTTCAGCGACTTGTGTGAATAGTGCAGCTGGCAACAAGGGAAAGACCTTGTGACAGCATGGAGAGACAGCTGACAGATGAAAAGAGACCCCAATGGGGCTGGCATGGGTTAGCTACCCTTGGTCGGCAGTATCCAGCTTGTTGTTTTCAAAGGTAAAACAGGATGCTGGAGACACTCTCCCAAGGCTTCTAAGAAATTAAAGAGAAAAATACATCTACAGTTTGCGAGAGCAGGGGTGGAAGATGACGCAATGCTGGACAACACGGTTAACGACTTAGGAACGGAAACGGATATGAGAATGGTTCAAGATCTGCAGTTAGCAAAGACATGGAACGCTAGGTTTCTGTATCCGACTGGAGCAAGAATGAAATGCTTGAGGGAGAGGGACAAGGGCCTTGCATTTATCAGTACTTCTTACTGAGTCAGTCAAATTAAATCCAGCGACAGGTAGCAAACCACAGTTCGCAGGATAGCAGTACCCCTGTCATAGACGCAAGGAGGACTTGCATAGATACAACTAGTGATGAACCTAATGATCCTTGCGAACCCAGTCAGATGAACCAGCATAACAGCGAAAAAAACCTCAACAGGCACAAGCCTGGAGATAAATGGGCCACAGTAAACATGGATCTCTGTTTTGCGTTGGAAAGGTTAAGTGGAACAGTTGAAAAGAAGCTGGATAAATTTGGAGGCATAATCTACGCATATGGAAGCAAGAGGTTGGAGTTAAAAAAAAGGAAGGAAGAAGTCCAAACTATTCCTGGAAAATCTAGATGGTATCAGGAGATTGAATTATTAGTTAGAGAAAGGAGGCAGCTGAAGAAGCAATGGAGAAGAGCAGAACAAAGTCAGAAGGAGGGACTCAATCTCTTACAAAGGGTCATAAAAGATAAGCTTGCAACATTGTGCAGAGCTGAGCGTTTACAGAAACACTACAAAAAGAAGAAGCGTGTGAGAACTAACTTATAAAAGATCCATTTAAATTTGTAAGAAATTTATTCATCAGTGAGAAAAATGGCACACTAAAATCATCTAAGTTTGAGCTGGAGAGATATTTGGAGGAAACACATACAAATTAAAGGCAGGAGACTAAATCAATTCCTTCAGACATCCCACCTATCAATCCACCAGAATACCAAAAATGGAGGACTGTGCACCTAAGTGGAAAGAAGCAAGGGTGTCATCATCTCCAGGGCCTGATGGAGTTCCGTGCAGAGTGTACAAGAGTGCGTCTGGAGTTCTATGAATCCTCTGGAAATTGATGAAAGTGGCATGGGAAAAACAGGTTGTACCAAGAGCATGGCGACAAGCAGGTGAAGTCTTTATACCAAAATAAAATGATTCTACAAGCATCAATCAGTTTTGGCCTATTTCCCTATTAAACGTAGAAGGCAAGATTTTCTGCAGCATCATTGCTCAGAGACTGTCAACTTACCTATTAAAAGAACTGCTTCATTGACACTTCAGTACAAAAAGCAGGCATTTCAGGTTTCCCAGGATGTCACGTGATCTGGCAACAAATTCAAAATCAGCCAAAAGGAGAGGAAGGAGCTCCATGTGACATTCCTAGATTTGCCTAATGCATATGGTTTAGTGCCACATGAACTTCTTTGTGCAGCATTTGATTGTTTTAGCGTACCGATGACAATAACACATTTAGTGAAAGCCTACTTTGGAGATTTGCAATTTTGTTTTTCAACTTCAGAATTCAGCACTACATGGCAGTGCCTAGAAGTTGGAATAATGGCAGGATGCACCATTTCTCCACTGGCTTTTACCATGACAATGGAAGTAATTATTAGGGTATCAAAATGGGTGATATGACAACCATTGCTACAAGAGTAGCCTGCACTAATCGGTTATTGGGCAAATTAACCAATAACACTGAATGGACACAAATGCAATTCAAGCCCACTAAATCAAGGAGCACCTCTGTAATTAAAAGGAAAAGTAAGAGATACAAGGTTCTACATTAATGGTGAGGTAATACCAACAGCGTCTGAAAAGCCAATGAAAAGTCTTGGGAGATGGTACAACAGGGATCTGGAAAGGACACAGTTCATGTGGGAGAAGTTAGACAAGCAGCGGAAAGGTTGAAGATCATAGATAGCACTTTACCGGGCAAACAAACTCTGGTGCTTTCAGTTTGGCCTACTGCCATGGCTACTGTGGCCACTGACTGTGTACGAGATTTCCTTGACAACAGCTGAGAAGCTGGAAATGGTTGGGAGTTCCACACTGCCTCAGCAGAGTGGGACTTTATGGCAAAGGAATACTGAAGCTACCAGTCTCTGCTTTAACCAAGACAAACTCCAACTGGAAATGACATTAGTAGTTCACGCGACAAATGCGTAAGGGAGGCAGCACCTGTGTTGAAAACACAACTGGAAGCTGCTAGAGACTGGAAAATACGGGCAGATGTTGGTCAATGGCTTATTTTTCCCCCTGAGATTGCCACCACTAACCTTCGACCAGACAGTGTCCTGTGGTCTGGATCAGCACGCTTTGTTCATCTGATAGAGTTAACAGTGCCATGGGAGGATGCTGTGAATGAGGCGTATGAGAGGAAGAAACTTCGGTATGCTCAACTAGCTGGTGAAGCGGAACAGAAAGGACGGCGAGTCAGGATTTACCTAGTGGAGGTGGGTTGTCAAGGACTTGTGGCACACTCTACAACCTGGTTTCTCAGAGATGTCGGGTTCAGTGGCCAAGAATTGTGTCGCACAGTGAAGAACTTATCTGAAGCAGCAGAAATCAGCAGCAACTAGCTGTGGTTGAGACGGAAAGATTCTGGCTGGGGATCTCAAGCACAACAGAAAGAAAGCAACACTGATGTACAGGTAAGTAAGCTGGGCTGAGCTGAGTGGGGGGTGGAGGGGGTGATGCTGGGAAGCCAGAATCACTGTCAAACCCTCCTGAGGTGTTGTGGGCTAGTCGACAAAACACAGAGGACAGAAGGTGCCCACTTGAAGACCAGAGATGTACCCTACTTAGCTCATTCCAGATGGATGTCATGCTGATGCGTTGGGGAGAACGCACTGTGGTTGATTCCCTGCAGGCAGCATCGCAGCCGTTGTCTGTGCTGATGAGGGAGGCAAGATAAGCTGATCCCTGGAGCCAGCATTAATTACACTTCAGCCATCAACACCAGGCAGGAGGACAGCTACATCATCAGATGGAAAGAAAAGCAAATGGATGGAGAAGCAGATGGATCACATTAGTTTACTGTAAAGCTACATCTTAGTTGGCGCTGATCTTGGCAGGAGCCGAGTTCAAATCAGCATGAAGTTTTAACATCTACTCTCATGTACGTTAATGTAAACCATGTTTCCAGTACCGAAAAAGGTTACACAAGTCTACATAGTATTTAAATATGTATCATGCACTTAAAACATTAATATGTGATTTTTTTTTTTTCCATCATTACCTGGGTCATGGCGGGTACCCGTGCCGACATCCATTTTATTGATTTGAGAGAGAGATATATATATATATATATATATATATATATATATATATATATATATATATATATATATATATATATATACACACACACACACACACACATACACACACACACACACTACCTGTAGAAAGTCCACACCCCCTTGAACTTTTTTCACATTTTGTTGTGTCAGTGCCTCAGAGTTTCATGAATTTAAATGAGGATTTTTTTCGACTTATCTACACACCATACTCCACACTGTTTAGGGGAAAAAAGTTTTTATTGAGAAAAAAATATATATATTAAAAATACAAAACTGAAAGATTATAATTGGATAAGTCTCCACCCCCCTGAGTTAAATCTTGGTGGAAGCACCGTTGGCAGCAATTCCAGCTGTGAGTCTGTTGGGACAGGGCTCTATCAACTTTGCAGACATAGATTTTGCAACATCTGACCACTCTTTACAAAACTGTTCAAGCTCTGTCAAGTTCCTTGGGGATCATTGATGGACAGCAATCTTCAAGTCATGCCACAAATTTTCTACTGGATTTAGGTCGGGGCTCTGACTGGGCCACTCAAGGACAGTTATCTTTTTGTTTCTTAGCCACTCCAGTGTAGCTCTGGCTGTGTGCTTTGGGTCGTTGTCATGCTGAAAGGTGAACTTCCGTCCCACTTTCAGCTTTCTTGCAGAGGGCAGCAGGTTTTCCTCAAGGACTTCTCTGTACTTTGCTCCATTCATTTTCCCTTCTATCCTGACAAGTGCCCCAGTCCCTCCTAATGAGAAACATCCCCATAACATGATGCTGCCACCACCATGCTTCACAAAGGGACAGTATTCTTTGGGTGATGTGCGGTGTTATGTTTGGTGCAAACCTAACATTTGAATTTAGGACAAAAAGTTCCATTTTAGTTTTGTCAGACCACAAAACTTTTTGCCACTTAACTGCAGAAACTCCTGTGTGTTTTTTTGCATACTTCAAACAGGATTCAGAGTGGGTTTTCTTGAGTAATGGCTTCCTTCATGCCACCCTACCATATAGGCTAGATTTGTGGAGTGGTTGCGATATTGTTGTCACATGCACACTTTGACCAGTCTTGGCCATAAAAGTCTGTAGCTCTTGCAAAGTTGCCATTGGCCTCTTGGTAGCCTCTCGGATCAGTCTCCTTCTTGCTCGGTCATCCAGTTTGGAGGGGCGGATTGATCTAGGCAGGGTCTTGGTGGTGCCATATACCTTCCACTTCTTAATAATTGTCTTGACCATGCTCCAAGGGATATTCAAGGCCTTTGATATTTTTCATACCCATCTCCTGACCTTTCAACATTTTTGTCCCGGAGTTCTTTTGAAAGTGCCTTGGTGCTCATGGTTGAGTCCAACCAAGCTAGTTCAGTATGAACTATGACTTTCTATAGGCACTGTGTGTGTGTGTATATGTATATATATATATTATATAGATATATATATATATATATATATATATATATATATATATATATATATATATATATATATATATATATATATATACACACACACACACACACACACACACACACCACAGCAAAAATATGTGGTTATAAGACTTCTTTTAAAACACATTCCTAAGGACACAAGATTACATATAAAATAAATAAATAAATAAAAGAATATACTGGCTAAATTGTTCTGCCAGTCATTCTCCATACTTATTGAGCTTTTAAAAGACAAGGATTTTTGTATGAGACTACTTGTCAACATCCATGAAAATCTGCAGTCCTGCCCTTGTGTCTTTTAAACATGGTATCAATGTCAGAAACGGGCACAGCAGCAGCATGAGCAGTTCATGAATGCTTCCTTTCATGGCGTGGACCTTACCTAATCTTGTGACTCAAAAACAAACACTCTTTATGTAAAAACCTCCTGCTAATTACCCTGCAATATGTGTCACCAAAGAACCGTACTTTCAAGCTCTATTCCCATTTTCTTTGGCTTTACATGTGCGCAAAGAAGAATGTCAGCTTTGACAAGTTACAAAGATGCCCACTGTTACTGTGCAAAGACAATTCAAAATCGCTTTTCATTGTTTTTTTTTTTTTTTGTTTTTTTTTCTGGACGTAACAAAATGTTTTATGTGGGATTCAAATTAGTTCCATTTCCGCATCAAATGACCTAATGAAAGAACAAACTGTTTCCACATCCACATTATTATTATTTATTATTGTTATTGTTATTTTATTATTATTTATTATTATTATTATTATTATTATCAAATGTTGTGATCTCTTTTTCATAAACATAAAAATAAAACACACACCACACAATACAAATAAATAGAAATAAATTGTTACTATGAAAACACTGGGCTGCATTCAAGAAAGCATCTATACGTTAGACAATCTTATACATTATTTACTGGAAATACAGTCCTGTTACGTGTTCACAGAACACCTGGACAAGCTGACAGACTGATGCACTTACCTGAGATTCTATAGTGCATTAAGAAAAAGCTGTAAATATTTAGGATGACATATTATAGGTGAGGAGAGATGAAAAAACACACATAATATCAGATGCTATTCTAATACTGAACCAATATCTCACCTATCTAGAATATGGATAGCTAAAGCAAATCAAAGCACCAGGATGATTCACCCACTTCAAAAGGAATCTAGTTTTTATTGTTTCATGGTGACATTGTACATTTATTAGCAAGCAATTGTGGAAATAACAGTTTAAAATACTGGCAATGGATTCAAGCAAAACATCATGACCCAGAGCAAAGGAGTTCAATTGAAATCATTTGGAATGCTCAATAACATGCATGCATTCTGTTTTACTGGCTGCATCATTAGCACCTGCCGTATCTACAGTCCACCAGTTAAATAAATCTCTTTTACTCCCCTTTTGACTGAACAGGAGGCTTGAACGTGACTGACAGCACAAAGGTGCAAATGCATGGTTCTCGTTCTCTATTTATGAATCCTTAATAATAATAATAATAATAATAATAATAATAATAATAATAATAATAATAATAATAAGGACTACACCTCATGCATTACTATTTTCTCAGTTGCCTCTCCTTAACTTAACCTTGAGCAAGTCAAGATGACATTGAGTGCACTTAGCTGAAAAGTTGTACCAGTAACTGGCACCAGCTATGAGGAAGCTCTGATATCCCAACCCCTGCCTACTGATAAGATTAGGAAAACTCAAGGACACATGTCTGTTTTCAATATAGCCGGAGAAGATGTGGACTAGTCACCTCTTTAGGTGTCTGGGTCTGGCAGTCATTTGTAAAAGTAAGTTAATACTGTGGTTAAACAGGGAATATAGTTCATATTTACATATCCCCACATTTCCTTTCAAGCTACCCGACTACAGTGTTATAATGAAGGAGCACTCTATTAGAATGCTGTACTTGCTGTTATCACCAAAAGTTTAGTGTTATATTTGACCACGAGTGAATAGAACAAGTTGAGATTAATGCTACCTGAAAGCAGCTTTATGTTTAGAAACTGCCTTTGTAAAACCTTCAAAACAATTCTGCCATAGAAACTGCTGTAGGGATGCTGTAGGTGGGAACATGGCTCTTTGAGATTTTGTCATGCATTGACTTAAAAAGGACTGGGGGGGGGGGACCTAAATGAAAACACTAGTGCACTGGAAATCAGATGCTTTGCAATAATCTGGTCTCATAAATGTAAGTAATACAAGCTAATTAGGCTACTGCTATAAACAGTGTTTGTACAATATTAATAAGAAGTTGTTTCACTGAATTTAACAGATCTCAGAAACACTCTTCTATGCACATGTGCCAAAGTGCACAGTCACTGGCTGTGCCCCTCTCCTGCAAGCCTAAACAGAGAAAACAAACAAGTTGTCAAGATGTATGAAATCTAAAGTTGAACACACTTCATTGAAGAAGGACTTGGTGTTGTAATTAGATGGATTAAACCATAAAAGGTTCAAAAGGTAATGCTCATCATAATCCCTACGATTATTCAGGACCTGTACATTGCAAGACCTAGAACCCCACCAAACTTTGTCTTCAACCCCATCCTACCTGGAAGTCGTTCTGGAGGCCGTATGCGCATTTTGTCATGTTTGTGCAGGAAGAGAAATCATAACCGGATTTACAAGCTGCTTGAGTGCAATTTGTAAGAGTTCCAACAATGGTATTATTAACATTCCCTGTGGCATCACGCACAATACAAGAACCTGGGAATCAAGCACAGATAATTGGAGATGTATCAGCTTTTAGCAGTACATGTAAAGCAGCAACAATGCAAAGTTGTGGAAGATTTAGAATTAATGGTGATCTTTTTGCAGCAACCAGTTCACTGAACTGGTAGCAGCCTAGATTTATAAAGGGGTGGAAGGAGACTTAAGGAAAATGTGGATTAATTTTCTAACGTCAGTGGAGACCACAGGGGTCCTGTGAATGGACTGTGGTGACCGAGATACGCTGACTCATAACTCCTCCTTCCTTGTTTTTGCAGGTTTTAACAGGATAAAGCATAATGAGTGAACTAAGCATGGCAAATCCCTTGCTAAGCACTCCTGACACCAACTTTAAGTGATAGGATCTAGGATCGATAGTAAAATCGCCATATTGTTGCAGGGGGCACAGCTTTAAGAGTACAGGCTCGGACCAGGAACAGAGGGCACAGCAAGCGATCACACTTAGTGTGATACAAGAAGTCTTTCTTTCCTAAAAGAAGCTGGAATGGTCATACTGGCAAGACTACAGTAGCAGTTTGTGAAACTAAATCTAATTAAAAAATGAAAATCTGTTAGATGCATTTTCTCTGTATACCACTCATGTCAAAGGTTCTTACGGGGCTCAATAGAAGAATAGAATGTCCAGGTGAAAAGAAATTCTATTTTCAATCTCTCAGTTACCTGTAGATATATTGTACAATGAAACAGCAACATACCTGTAGAAAAAGCAATTCCAAGGTAAACGATAGTAGTTATCAAGATGGCTAAGAGAGTTCCTCTTGGGATGGCTAACTGCGGATCCTGAAAAAATATTGAACACTACTTCAGAATACATGGTGTATAGTGTAATCAAACAGTTTTTGGGCAATTTTTTTTAATTAAAAAAAAAAAAAAAATCAGCTTAAAAATGGAGTAGTCCATATTACTGTAAAGCTTTAAAACATTTTGGCTACATGTCTGTCTATATGAATTTTGCTTACATATATACACACACACACACACACACACACACATATTATATATATATATATATATATATATATATATATATATATATATATATATATATATATATATATATATATATATATTATATATTTTTTTTTTTTAATGTGAAACTCAAAGTGCATAATACAGTACATGTAGCATATCTCAATCTACTCTGAAATATGTACAAAATCATGTTTATGGCGAAAGCTGTTTTTATAGGTAGGAGATGCTGTTTTAAGCATTTGTCATGGAACAAGGTAGAATTGTTTGGACAGTGTTAAAAGTCCTCCCGCAGAATTCCATGAAAATGAACATTACCTACCGCAAGATCCCCAGAGATGTTCGCACCAGCAAGAATCCCTGTTGCAGCTGGGAAGAAAATGGCAAAGACAGAGAAGAAAGTCTCTCCGTCTCGAAAATCAGGACCCATGTTCTCCATCATTATGTCACCTAAACACCAAAAAGGACACTGACTGAATTGTTAACCCTATCACCCACAGCATCCCTCATAATAGACTACTGATAGAATTAAAAGGAAAGTTTACACCATTTATTTTTCTAAAGTTGCTACAAAACTAAACTAATAAGTCAGTATATGTTATTATTTGTTTAATTTAGTAGACATCTTTATCCAAGGTGACTTAGAGACTAAGGTTTATGAACTATGCATCAGCTGCAGCGTCACTTACAACAACGTCTCACCCGAAAGACAGAGCACATGGAGGTTAAGTGACTTGCTCAGGTTCACACAATGAGTGAGCAGGGATTTGAATCAGGGACCTCCTTGTTACAAGCTCTGTTCTTTAATCACTGGACCACACAGCCTCCCAAACAACATCAACTCCCCATAAAAGCTTACAGGAGAACTGAAGGCCAGTGTCCCCTCCAATCCCACTGCCAAGCCAATTGACTCTTCTGCTTTGAAAGCCAGAATGCACAGGCGGCTAATTTATTATATTTTGGAGTATAACTTGGTGAAAAGCAGCATGTTTATGGTAGCTTTTATATTCAACATCTGTGGTGAAAGATGTACTGTATAGTGTAAAGTGGATATGTTTGCAAGTAGATCTTACATACCTTTGTATCCAAAGAATCCTTTGGCTTCCTTAGACTCCATGGGGATAAATGATCCAACAACATAATTAAAAATGGCTGCTATCAGGATAACCAGCAGAACAAGTTGGGCCTTAAAAAAAAAAAAAAGAAAAAGAAAACTGAGCTTAAAATCAACTATACAGAAGCAATCTCTTTAAAAAAATAAAAATAAAAAAAGATACAACTCACGTTTGATTTTGTACAATAATTCCATTTAAAAAATGAATAGTTGAATGCGTGTTGTTTTTTTTGGTTTGTTGTTACATTTCAAGAATGAGTAGCCCTTAAAACCCTAACCTGTTTTGTCACCCATTCTTGGCTAAACTCTACTGCACCTACCTTCAGCGAGGTTCCTTGCAAGTTTTGTAATACGTACAGTATTTCTGTTGCAATCAGGGTAGTGTTCATTTAAGTCAAAGCTGAACATTAACAGTTGGTTTCACAGACCCTACTTAGCACTAATCTTCAATTTCCTTACCTACAATGCAGTAACATTCATAACTGAATACAAAGAACAAGCTGGACTGTGATTTGTATGACTGTTACCTTAATTTGGTCCTCTACAGCATATTTTCAAATAAAAACCAACTGCAAATTTAGAAGTGTAAACATTTCAGCTAATTGACACTGACAGGCTAAACAGGATAAGTATGTAAAATATTGGCTAAAACACACATGCTAATGGTAATTGGACAGGGCTAATGTTAACCTATGACCTACCTAATAGGCTCTACCATTATACAGTATCACTCTAACCCCTAGTATACTCTATCTATCTGCCACATATCAAGGTACTGTTAGTTTTAAGGTTAGGAGCAGAGTACACTGGGATAGGACAGATTCTTACCTTAGACTCCCATTCCATTCCAGCTACAGAGATTCCAAGCAGCACAATGACAGTGATAGTGCCAACGATTCGGATGTCATTGGTTTGATCAATCATGAGTAAATCGCTTTCCTATGGAAGAAAATAGGTAGATAAAACAAAGGTTACATTTTCTGTTTCTTTTCACCCCTTACTTCACTACTGTCATATTAGCAGCCCCTATTTGATGACAAATTCATTTTACAAAAACATTATAAATTAGATGAAACAGAGACAGCACATTCGAAAAGTTCACTGACATCTTCTCTCCAAAATAAAGACTTTTATTCTTAATCCAAGACTAAGGCATTGGCTTTGTACAGTAAGATGTCAACCACTGCAACCTCAAACTATGAACTAAAAATCTCCAGAGTTCTTGCCAGACCAGGTAAAGTAAAGCTGGTAGGTGTTTTTACATCCCCTCACCCTCATTCCAGCACCCTATCACAGTTTTTCCACATGCTTAACTGTCTTACCTTCAGCATCTCCACAACAGTTTCTGCAAAGCCCACAACATACATGGCCACTGCTACTGCATTCGCAAAGGCAAATATGAGGCCGATTGACCCTCCAAACTCAGGTCCCAGACTTCTGGATATCAGGTAATACGCCCCTCCTGTGCAAGCGAAACAGTATGACAGTTTAACAGACAGCACACTCCAAATGTTTATTTACAATTGTTTTATCTGTGTCATGCAAGACTGATGAGAAGTTAAGCAGAAGCAAACCAGGTCTATTTCAAAGTTGAGGAGTCCAGACTTCGTGAAAACTGATGGTTTGATAACAGAAACAATATAAACCTGAACAAGCTTACCAATGATGTACTCCCTTCAAAAAAAATGTGTGCAAGACGGTTATTGGAATAACTCAAAAAGTAACATTTTTATGAACTTGATTATCACCGTGTGTCACTTGGATACTGGATTTATTTATTTATTTATTTTTGTTGCCTGAGGCAAGAAATACATCCACAGTGAATAGACTGCTTTACAAAAAAATAAATAAATAAAATCATCCAGGAACAGTATTTTAACATAAAAATGAATACAACTGTGGGAAAATATTTAAAAATATTGTAGCATACATTTTAAAACTGGTCAGCAAGGTAAGATTTATCTATTTTTATTTTAGGCAGCAGATTCACACAGGTTGTATAAAATATTCCTTTCGTTTTTTTTTTTTTTTATGTCTGTATGGCCAGACACGAAGAGATCTGTATGCTTTTTGTTTTTGGTTTACAGAACAAATACATAATCTACTTCTTTCAGCACAAACGTATTTGGTTGCGGGGGGTGCGGGGTGGAATCTGCAAATAGCTTAAATTCCTAAAAGTATTAGTTTTTTCTGGGATTAAAACGTGCACCACCAGATGATTTCTAGAATTATTTACATTTTCAACACATTTGATAAGGATACGTGGTTTCTTTTGAAGCATGCTGGATTTCCCTGCATAAAAGACTGATACGAAAGTGAGGTTCCACCTTAGGATCTGGTCAGCTGGGTACATACTTGTAGGTGTAAGAAAACTGATCAGTAGCTATTGGAAGTAGGAACAACAACAATAACATCACTACAGTCTAATAAACCAACTCAAGGAAACCTATCTATTATCACTAATCATAACCCAACTTTCCTTAGGTTTTAATCCCTAAATGTCTCTGACATTTACTGCCTAACTATCTTTGGGACATGCCATCAATCATGCACATAACAATTTTTCTGTTCTCTACAGGGGCTTTAAAATCCTGCTCATCTGTACACAGGTAGACAGAACATTTGAGTTAACATCAAGTAGGACAGAGGGTCTGGAACCAACTCCCCAGTAATGTTGTTGAAGTTGACACCCTGGGATCTTTCAAGAAGCTGCTTGATGAGATTCTGGGATAAATAAGCTACTAACAACCAAACGAGCAAGATGGGCAGAATGGCCTCCTCTCGTTTGTAAACTTTATTTTGTTATGTTCTTGAGCATTTATAAAAGATAGCTGCTCTTCGGCTTCAGGATCCTTTTTAAACAAAAACTGGGAGGAATTCCAAAAGTTAATTAAAATAGAATTCTGGGAAATAAATTAAATAAATATGAGCAGGAATTAATCAATTCAATAAAGGTGCTGATTTTTACAGCACATGATGAAATTCGAGTCCTGGGAGAGCTCATAATGGGCTGGCAGATCCAGACCTGTGCAAGGTTTCTATGACAAAATAACTTCAGGCATACCACAGCTGATCTTGTTCTAAAGGCTTCCTCTGTTTATATTAAATGTATGCTGACAGATGAAAGTACAGCCTATCCAGGTTTCATTTAGCCCAGCATGTCTCGTGATCATCTATAAAAAGAGTATTTCGACACTAATTACCAGTTCAAAAGTTCAGTTAAAGGAAAATGGTGAAAAACTGAAATCAACTATAAAAGCAATTGGTTCTCACACTCTGCATCGCCAACAGCATATTAGACAAATTAGGCTTACAAAAATATTTTATGTGATACATTGTCATTTGTGCAAGAGAAATACCAGAAGACAAAGTAGTAAAGCATGACAACATGTTCTGTCTTACATCTAGCACATCTTGCCTTTTTCACTATTTCACAACCCCAAAGTTGCCTGAAAAACTTTAGACCCAAGAGGGTTACGTGTGGTTAGGGGCAATTCAGAAACTCACATTTAACCACATTAGCCGAGTAAAAGTACAGTGAAACCACCATCAGGCACTCTTTGGCTTATGCAGGCTGAGGATACCTCTACATAAAATGCCATGAGCATAAGACATTTGCGATGTCTCTTATGTGACAATGACCAGCTTATTTTCTTCTGTTTATGAGGCTGAAATTGTATACCGCTCTGGGGGTGAAAGCAGTACCACTCAGGGCCTTCTCCATGGTTACTGGAGGCCTCCACCACCTAAAAGCTGCAGGTTATCAGTGTTAGACTGAATATATTCACATGCACTGACAATCACGGACAATAAGACAGCTTGAAAAATCACAAATATCTGGCAACAGGAGTCCTTTTGCACAGTTTAGAACCTCGCTTAAATATGACACTTGATTAAGCACCATCTCATCTTTTGTATTGACAGTTATACTCTACCCTGTGTAATCATGTACCGCCAAGTTCTTTCACAATGTTACTCAAATTAAATGTGGGACATTAAAATGACAGATGTCAGCTAGTTGTTGGGTTTTCTTTTTGATATTTCCAGGCCGTTAGCTATTTCTCATTAATAATCATTGTCTCCTCCCTCTAACTTAGTTTCAATCGTTGTGTCAAGAGATAGAGCTGGGGGCTCCCAAGTGGCATATCCAGTAAAGGCGCATCACAGGGAGTGCAGGATATGCAGGATATATTATACCCTGGGGATCACAAGTTCGAATCCAGGCTATGTCACAGCCGACCGTGACCGGGAGTTCCTAGGGGGCAGAGCACAATTGGCCTAGCATTGTCAGAGTAGGGAGGGCTTAGGTCAGCAGGGGAATCTATGCCTCACCATGCATCAGTGACCCCTGTGGCCAATAGGGCGCCTGTGGTTCTGCAGTGGAGCCACCAGATCTGTGTTGTCATCCGGCACGATAGGTCTGGTGGCATCATTGTGGATCCACAGTGTGAAAAAGGACGGATTGGCAGGAGCACGTTTCGGAGGACACGTGCTCCAGCCGCCATTCCCAGAGTCAGCAGGGAGAGACATTCTCATAAACTTATTAAAAACCAGACACTTAAACCATGGTTGTCCTAAATAAATGAAAAATGTTATTAGCATGTGTTTAAAACTGCTCCAAAGAATGGCAGAAATAAAAATAAAAAAAAACTCTAATAGAAAAATTGATTACAAAAAAAAGATTACCATGAATTACATTATTGTTGCTACTGTTGGTAATTACAAAATTAAAACAGCTCTACTTATTATTTACTAGCTGCATTTGTAATAGCCTATTTTTTCACTGATGTTTCTAAACCATATTCAATATATTTGAATTACTTTTTCCTTGGGCCTTCTGACCTCTGAATAATTTTGTTCACAGTGTTCCCGGGACTAAAGGACGAAGACAATGAATACATGCTTGTAGTCGATCTGGGACATAGCATGTGAACCGCAAACACCCAACACGGAGGGGTTGGGAAAGTACTGTATTGCAGGTGCCCCAGCTTTCATTGTTATGTGGATTTATAGTACTTTACTGTGTCAGATTTAAACCAGATTCACCCAGCAATGCACAGTACATGTTTCCAGTACTACTGGATGTGCTTAGGAAATAATTTGGATTTAATTGACTTAAATTTAATACATGCAGCCGGAGTTGTTCTGCAACTGTGAACAGCTATTTCATCTATAGGGATACCTTCCTGCTTAGGCTATTGTGTATCACCTCAATTCCCCTCATGAAAAGGACTGAAAAAATGCTATAAATAAATCTCATAACAAAACGTATTCAGTAGTTCAGCTGAAACGGCCACAGCTAGCAGGTGAAATTGAGGAAAAAATCATTTCAGATCATCCCAAAGTGTGCACCCTTATTCCTGCCATATTTTTATACTGCTAGATTTAGGAACACACTATATCTCATTCTTACGTGGAGTGTGAATTGTGACAATCAAATTACCAAATCTAAATAAAAGGTCCCTATCTTTGACCCTAATTGATTAACCAGTCAATCAAGTTTGAAACCACTGAAAACATCTACAAAAAAAAGTGACCTGGGCTAAAAATGACCCAACTGGAGAATGGACGTTTAAACACGATCCAGCTAAATCAGGATATCTCAATTTAAACTACCCAAGGGACTGGACCTCCAGCAGCACACCATATCCCCAAACAATACCTGAAGTTGGTGGAAGAAAAACCATCTTGTCCCCAATTGACACTTCAGCATTTGACTGGCTCCCCAGACACTGATAAGTAATGAGCGACTTACTCTATGTTACACTATACAACGCAACACATTATCAAGAGCTGTACTATTATTACTATTAGATGGAGTTTATCATTAAATAAGTCAGCTGGGTGAATCCATAGATCAACAGTACTAAGCAGGATACTATCAGTACTATGGATTTCATAGCAAATCTCTCCAGCCTTAATATATGTTGAAAAGACCTAGGCACTGCTGTGTACAGTTTGAAAAAAGACTCAGCAGAGCAGAAAGGGCACAGCGGTGCATACTTTATAGTTGCATTCAACTTGAATCACCTGAAACTTGCAAATGCTTCTGAAAGGCTGCACAACGGTACCCTGTGAATTCTCTACATCACTGCCTAGCCCTACACTTCCAGTCAGCACCTCCTGCATTTCGGAATCCAAGGTAGGGTTTCATTGTCAAACCCAGAAACAGCCATTGTTCTCCATGATTTTTCTCCAATATCGATATACTGTGGAAAGCCATTACGGAGATCAATATTATGTTCCACGATTAGAAAGCATTTTTGTCACACCATGAAAGGACAGAGTTACATTTCCATCAAATAAAAAAGGTATCGGGTTCAAAAACATTTCAACATTAATTATGAATAAATCCAAAAAAGGTCTAAGGTTTTCTTGAACCTTGTGCATGGTAGATCATTTAAAAATACTCATTAAAGAAAGGAAAGCTGCAAAGCAGAAACACTGGGCTTGGGTTTAATTCCAGACTGGTATAATAGGCTTTTGTTTGTTACTGAAATTTGAGTAGAGCACGTAGTATTTCCTTTGCCAAACTGGATAAACGGTATTCTGTGTTCTAATTTTGTAGTAAAGGTGACAGGCGGTTCAGTGGCAATCAGAGCCCATCCAGGTTCTCAATATCAGAAGACACATCCTGGATAATTTACAGTACCACAAAGTTAGAGATGTTATTTTCAAATGAGAGACACAATTGAAGTGCCTTCCTTTGGAAGACTAAAGCCCTTTTCACACTGCCATGCTCTACCCGGGTCAGAACCTACTTATCAGGACCCGGGGTCATACGGGCCGGCTATGTGATTTCACACTGCTTTTGATAAAGCAGTGTTGACCTGGGTGACAGACACAAGTGCACAATGCGTAGATCAATGCCCTGGAGGCAGCTTGTTACTGACGCTTCTATCCAAGCTTCTCTGCATTGAACCATCAACCTAAATGTTGATTAGAGCAAATGTACTTCACCCCTGCTGCAATCTGGCTCATGGTGAGTCTCAAGCAACAAAAAATATTGCTGAACAGAATGAACAAAAATGTTCCTTCCAGAAGTGAAACCTTCACACAGACTTGGCTGTTTGCTATTTCACTGGCCGTTATGCATTTTGTCTCGCTCAACCCGGGTCAAAGCGTGTTATACCATATCCTGAGGTAGGTAGCTGTGAACCAGGTTAACCTGGGTACAACCCAGGTAAGTGGTTTCACACTATGTGGGATTGAGACCCAGGTAGCCAGAACCCGTGTCCAGACCTGGGTAGGCGTGCCAGTGTGAAAGGGGCTGAAAACTGTGTAGAATTGGTGATACTGGAGCAAGAACAAAGAAACGTACATAAGGTCCAGTGCAACATAACATTAACATTGTGTTTATTTTGCCATTAGGGATATAAGAAATGTTAACCAAATACAAAGACTGACTATGTTTGTATTTGCCTCTCAAGGACATCTTATTTCAAATTCATTTTTCCAAAGTAACAATGAAACCCTTTGTTGGCATGGTCGATCTTTTAAAAGCAAATCCATTTGAGAAATGTTGTTTGAATAGTGGGAGTATGCCATCGACTAAAAAAATGTTTAATTTCTTTAATAGGTCATCACAACCTCATTGATAAGTCATGGCTAACTACCTAAATTCTACTTTCTCAGTTGGGCCATTGCATTTCATATTCTAAAAAGATTCTGTTGAATATTATACATGAACCATACCAAAACACAAAACAGAATTAATAAAATAATTGTGAGGAATAATAATAAATGACTGACAGAATTACCTCCTCGCACAAACCCATTGGTCGCTATGGCTGAAGTGGACATTCCAGTGATGGTTGTCACAACTGTTGCCATCAAGATAATAGCAAAGGAAAGAGCTGTTGGAGGAAGACACAGACAGACAGACAGAGGGAGCTACGGTTAAAGCAGGTTATTTCTGATTCTTGTGCTTTAATGCCTGTGAGGAAACAAAAACCTTACTGAGGATTCAGATTTAGGAGATTCAATGTGCTTATACAAGACCAGATTTACAAAGGTTGTAAATAGTTTAAACAAGTCAATCACTTGTTTGTTGTTTTTTCTTCAGACTATATCAACCCTATAAGGGAAATTTGAGAATTTACTCTCATGCTACTATTGCCCAGTTTCAAAACTGCGTTTGTATGTACTTTTACTCAAACTCAAAGGCAGTGGTCCCTTTCACAATACTTGTGGGTCATCCCAGTGACGAGGTGGGTTATTTGAAAATAAATATTACTGTATATAGAATCATATGGTATGCACTTTACTGGGGCATTACATGTATGTACAATACTTTTTTTTTTTTAATGGCATGTTCAGAAATTAGTTCAAACCAAGTAAGGAGGACTGAGTCTATGCTTTAACATTTCCTTGGTAAAAAGGTGCTTGAACGTCGACAGTATTTATACCAACAGTTAACAAGAACTTTAGAACTTTTACCTACCAATGCCGGCTTGCCCGACAATCCAGGTCATGCGAATAAAGAGCATGACGCCCCATATGTTCAACATGCATCGTACCTGGGGAAAAGGAAGGAAGGAAGAAAAATCAAGGTTTAGTTTAAAATAAACAAAGAAAAAGTGAGTAGTGTGCCATAAACCTTCTAGCTTTAGCAAATACATTCATGTCAATGCATTGCATTTATTCTAGCCACGGCATTTTTTGTAACAAAACAAAAAAAACAGAGTGTTGCTTATTTCTGTTCACAAGAGTTTCCCAAAAGCAGATGTTCCAACACTGAGGTTATTTCTAGAGCAATAGGATGGCAACCTTTACCATAGCCGGGTACACGCATACACCCATTCATGAGACCGCAACAACTAACCTTTGAAGCAGCATAATTAAAAAGAGGATAAGAATTTGCTGTTACTTAATTTATTTTAAAATAATTTATCCAGGATAAGCCTACATCAATTTATTTTACAGAGGCGCTTTGGAGACAGCAACACGTGCCAAAAACCTGTTATTAAAATCCACTGCCACAATAAACCCAGGAGGTCAGACATTGGACACGGGAACATCTAAAAATCGTCAATTATGATTGGCTGATTTGGGGTGGGGTAAAACATTAAAAGTCAGTTAAAGCCTTCATCCATGTAACCATAAGAGTGTTTAACTTTTAAAATCATGCATTTAATATATTCATGTTGGCATTCGTATTTAACACAGCAGTGATTATGCAGTATAAGTTCAAATTCGAGTAAATGCTTTTTTAAAAATCGGGTAGAATTATTTAAAGAAAAAAAATCGGGTGAAATAGGGTGGATTTATATATTATATTCGGGTAGAAATCAGGTTTTAATTTAGAAAGAAATAAACAAACAAACAATCGACTGTTACATCTAAATGCTCTTGGCTTAAACACACAGACTCATAAAACAAATAACTGAAGACAAGTGTGAAAAAAAAAGCTAAAACCTTAAAGCTATACTGCTGTAAAAAAATAAAATAATATATATATATATATATATATATATATATATATATATATATATATATATATATATATATACACACATACACACACACATACATACATATATATATATATATATATATATATATATATATATATATATATATATATATATATATATACACATACACAAACACACATACATAATATATATATATACACACACACACACACACACACACACACACACACACACACATACACAATCTCCAGACCCGCTTTCAGATGGTACTTTTTGAGTAACAGCTTCTTCCTTGCCACCCTCCCATACAGGCCAGTGTTATGCAGAGCTCTTGATATGGTTGACTTGTGCACCATTACTCCACTCCCAGCCACTGAACTCTGTAGCTCCTTCAAAGTCATTGTTGGCCTCTCTGTGGCTTCTCTCACAAGTCACCTTCTTGTTTGAGCACTGAGTTTTGAGGGACGGCCTTTTCTTGGCAGTGCCTGGGTGGTGTGATGCAGCTTCCACTTCCTGATTATTGATCCAACTGTGCTCACTGGGATATCCAAACACTTGGATATTATTTTGTACCCTTTCCCTAATCTATACATTTGTATTACTTTATCTCTAACTTCTGTAGAATGCTCTTTGGTCTTCATTTTCCTTCAGATTTTAAGCCTTACCAATGATCCTTCAACAGTGGGGTTTTTATCCAGAAAATGTGACAGCAACTTTAATGGAGCAACTTACCATTGGCCCCAGGTAGAGGCCAATGGTAAGGTAATTGTGTCCTCGTTTGGGCAATTTCTTTCATCGGCGTAAACTGGGAGCTTCCACAGCACAGGGGTTGAATACTTATGCAAGCAAGATATTTCAGTTTTTTATTTTTCTTAAAAATATTTCCCAACATAAAACCAATGTCACCTTACAATAATTGATTCTGAGTTTCAGTGTTTAAAAATAAAATATCAAACAGGACGAAATTTCAATGTACCATTTGTAATTCAGCAATATGAGAGAATTGGTCAGGGGTCTGAATACTTTTGCAAGCCACTGTGTGTGTGTGATATATATATATATATATATATATATATATATATATATATATATATATATATATATATATATATATATATATATATATATATAAAAACACTAAGAAGCCACATTTTTCTAATAGGTAAATCAGCTATGGTCATACGCACCAGTTCTGCTCTGTTGCATTTGAATCACAGACAACTACGCATGTGTTTATTCATGTACAGTATGTGCCTATTCAGGGAGTTTTCGGATTTAACCCGAATGCAGAAATCAAGTTAAAATCGGATAAAACCCCAAAATTAGACGCCCTAAGTATAATGCAAATGTATTTAACATAAAAACAATAAAAGGTTTTTGTAATCTGGCCAGTGCAGTTGCTTTAAAATAGGGCCTGTAGTCTTACACATACATGTACGTAAATGTTGCAGTGTTATTATTATTTTTTTATTTCTTGTACTTATTAAATGTATTTATTTATTTTGAGAGCTCTCTGTGGCGAGTTTTGCAATTGGTAATTGGACATGTTTACGTTTAAATATTAAGCACTATGGGTGTCATGTATCAAGATCAACCGACGTATCACTAAATTTGTGAGGGTAAAGTAGCGCTCTGCCACGGTACAAATTTTACCCTAACCCGAATGTATTAACTCGCCCAAAATTCATGAGGCACGATGTAAGCAGACACTCTTAAATGGGTAAATGTGCTGCCCATTTGGTGTAGTCATTTCTGCTTCTCCACATGAGCTTCCTCATATTGTTCGTCTGATGTAGCTCATTTGGAGGGGAGGCGCCATTTATCAGACTAGTCTGAAAATCTGTGCTACAGGAGGCCCATTTGGAGAGGGAGGCTCAGAACACTGGCACTGCCTGCGTACGAGCGGTGCCAGGTTCTACGTCAGCCCTGATTTCCTCCAACAAATCCAAAATAACGCCACTGCTTAGCAGGTATCAAGCAGTAATTTCATCCTCAGGGAGTTAAAGGGTAGTGTGGACCCTAAATACTCTCCCTCTGTTCCTGGGTTGTTCAGGAAGGTTAGGAGCCTGCACTAGTTGTCATAAAAACTAAGTTATGACTGTTGCCATACCTCTTTCCTATCAGCCACTTTGTGACATTCTTTTGCACCCAAACAAGACCAACACAGCTGTTCTGCCAATTCATAAATCGAATTAATACCACAGACTTACAAATAAGCCCCACTTATAATTTGCCCATGCATATAATTAAAGCTTGACATGCCTTAAAATGTATAGCTACTGAGCGGCAGAGCACATTGCACAGCGGAGCGCATTTTGGCGATGTAACAATGCCTTAACTTGCCAAAAGTGTCATGACACATATGGTGCAATTTTAAGGCCAGTATAAACTCGCCGCTAACACCTTAATGCCATCACAAACACTTGATACATGACCCCCTATATGTTTATTCTTCCAATTTTAAGTTTTGTTTAAACTACTGTAAATGGCCTATATTTTTACTTCAAGAGTGTATGATTTAGTTACATTTGGAAAGATGATCACACAGATAACAGCAGATTTCCATGAAGTCTTTAAATGTCACTAGAATCATCTGTTAGAAAGAGAAAAACGGCATGGCAATGCTCCCAATAGAATAAAGTATCCTATATTCATTTTTTATCTACACAATGGCTATTAGTTGGCCTTAACTAAAACATTTCAGAAGCTCCATAATTGCTCAAGGAGAGAGGATTTAAAAGCTCCAGATGCTACCGCTAGATTAAAAAAAAAAAAAATACTGCAAGCTGGCACCTCTGGAGTGAACTGTAGATGGTCAAGAATATTTCTACGCTGGCTACCATACTGTAGCTCTACTTTATAAAAAAAATTAAAATAAAAATACATTACAAATTAAGATTACTGATTTTGCTGCATGTTAATACTACACAGATGGCTTGGCAAAGTTTCATAGGCTGAAAATAAAACGGCCTCATTCTTCAAAACCCAATCAACCCACTGAGCCCAGCCTGACAGATCAAATTAAATTTGTATTAAAACTTAAGTTTAAAAACATACTCTCACATGATAATAAATGGGTTATGTTAGTATGGTCAGAAAGCAATGCTAGAGCAGTACCTGGAAGTACAGTGACAGGATTGATTGACCTGATTTGCAAAAAGCAGTAACCATTTGAAATGGGGGCTTAAGTACACTAACTTCAAATTACATTTGTTTTTACTGCCCTCAGCCTATTATGAAGTTTGCAATAATCATAAAATAAATCATAAATACAGTAATGGATTATTGTTATTTCTACTTTCTGTGGTCACCAGATAGATGGAACTGGCTATAAAAAGACCCCTTTTGCTGTTCTAAGCTGGATTACACACTGTATGTATATGTAGAATAGAATGTCCACATGTCTCAAATATGGCAAGCTACTGTAGTATAGAAGTCTACAAAATGAATGTGCAGTCTAGTGAAAGTCTTCTGCTAAAGCCTGAGAATCATTTAAACAGGCATGGCATGAACTTGGTTCAACAAAACAGTATATAGAGTATTCACAAGTTAATGGAGGTCAGTATGTATCAGTTACAGAAAGAAAGTATCAATAAAGTCCCTCTAAAAAGTACAGTACAAGGTGAATGCAATGATTGGAAACCTTTATCGATTTTTAGGGAAACTGTAACATGGCAGTAACTTGTGCCTTGCAGGCAGACAATGGCTGCTTATAGACCAGTAAGCAGGCATTATTAAGAGTTAATTTGTGTCTGCTTTTTTAGTAGCATATCAATTATTTTTCAACAAAGCATGTGCCATATTCCACCTAAATGATAATAAAACAAACTACTGGGTTATGTACTGTAATGAGTAGACTTAGCTACTGTTCTGCTCTTGAAAACTGGTTAATATAGGCCTCAAGAGACTTCTCTGGCATGTTAATTTTTATAAATACTCTCAGTTGAAATGGAGATTAAATTAACATTTTGGGGAAATGGAAAAAAGGAAGTTAGACATGACATGACATCTTGTTAACCACAATTGATTTTGCACTTGTGCAAAGCCTCATCGTTTCTGTCAGTATACTGTAGCGCTACAGCTATGACCAAAGGTTTTGCATCAACTAGAATTTTAGGATGGAGATATCTTTTTCTTTTTCTTTTTAATATATGAACATCGTTTAGTTGTTTTATTCAAAATCATGTAATCAAAAGTCTACCAGAAGCCATAATAGTAGTACAGTATTTCATGTTAGACTTTGAAATGCTAACTGTCGTCAGTTTATCGTAACGTATATGGTATGCAATTCGCTATGTTCAGGTAACATTATTCAGCAGGTTTCAATTGATTTTATGAAGCTAAATGCATTAATTCTATAGAGTTATGCAAAACTTTTCACCATAGCTGTAAATCCCTCGTGACACAGCTGTGGGTTCCAAAGATATCCCCTCACTGGTTGTGCTCTATATTCATCTGCATTACTCAGGACACTCCTAAACGGTAGTACAATGCCTCTTTATTTTACTTAGAACAAATGTGTGCCACTGGGTAAATATATATTAAAAAAAAAAAGTGCCAGTTCTTAAAAGATCAAACATTTGATTAAATATTGTGCCTGTGCATCTCAAACAAGAGTTGAATGTTTTCAAAACAAGAGTCTTTAAAATACGTGCGAAAAGCTGGAGTGCAGTAAACTCCACAATGTTTACTTACCAGTACACCTTTAATCCAGCCAAACTTCACAACACCTTTGCCCTCATTCGCTTCCTTGGCTGCTGCCTCTTGTGCAGGAGTGGTTTCTTCTCCATTTGCATAGCCATCCTCAAAGGGCTCCTATAAAAGAAACCGACAGGACACTCAGCAAGGATACCTGCCTTGTTGCATCAGTCTGCAAGCCCCAAGTTCTTCATCAAAATGGCCTGAGCATCATGGAAATAAAACTGGTCATCCATTTCCTATCCCCAACGTACCCCAGAGTCTTGCTGTACATTGCTGGAACACTCAACACCAGATCTGGATTGAACTGCATGACTGAATCAATGCAGTACAGTCAGAAGTGGGGATTCTGTTCAAAGGATTTTTGTTACTGTAGATCTGTGACGTGCTCTGGAGGCACATATTTTTAAACTCCCACCAGCTTTAAGGTAAAGGAACATGGCCACAAAACTCCTAGCGTGTCTAGAAGCTGCAATAAATTCTTGCAATAGAATATAATCTCCTGTAGTGAAGTTTAACCAGATTTACTGCACATCTCCTCTGTGCAATTAGAAAATACTGTAACACACTTGAAAATAGGATTCATGTCATAGCTTCATCAAGTCCCAATTATTATACGTATACACCATGTTTGATGACCTTCTGTTCTGCACAGCAATTTCCAGGTATAGGAAATGGTGAAGTACACACAGGGTCATCAAAATAGCCCATCTACAGTGTAAACCCTTCAACAGAACTGGAGAAAAAGAATTGTGTGGTGTTTTTTTTTGTTTGTTTTGTGTTTTTTAAATCAATTAAACGTACTGCTATGTGTATGTTTCATACCTGAAGTGCTACAGTATATGTCACAGTTTTTGTTTGAATACAAAGGGTTTATATTACAGTGCACACATTCTCAGTCAACATCTATTGTGTGGCAGCCGCGTGTCTTTTCATACTCTCCCTCGTCTTTTGGATCTCAATTATAAGATACAATGAAATCAATCAAAATGAAAATGCTCAACAGCAGTATAGCACTGAATAAATAACCCCACCAATTTTCTTGAATTGTTTCCTATTAAATAATTGTCACACATACTATATAAATATTCACTGCTATCCATCAGTGAATGAGCCAGTCATGGTCAAGCACAGCTTTGAAACAAAGCATAGACTACACTTTCCTCCCTGCTAAACCTTGCTACGGTAGATGCAGTACTGTACTAAATATTGTATAGTGTGGCTTAAAATGCTAAAGAGCTTCATGGTACAGAGTTCCAATGTTTATAATGCTAAAGAGCTTCATGGTACAGAGTTCCAATGTTTATAATCAAAAGGACAGTGGTGTATCACTCTCCTCAGCACAATTCAAATGCAGAGACATGCTGTATGCAAGCAAGGCTTATACTGACAGCCTTATGAGATCCCATCAGTGGAGCAGCTTGGAAGAAGATGTATTGATTCAGTGTCTCTAAACAAGCAGTTTCACATTTCTAATACATCTGGGGTGATGCCTCTTCATACTACTGTACAGGTAATGTATATCCCATCTGTTAGTAAGGGAACTAGAGGCATATTATGTTGTGTTTTGCTCTACTTTAAAAAGGAGCTGCACTGCCTTATTAAAAAACATAACACTGGGAGGGGGGGGGGTAGATTTAAATCTCATTCAGACTATTATAGGGTGATGCAGTTACTGTACATGTTTAACCAGCAACAATGAACTGCCTGTCTGCACTTTATTGTTTGGTATACTGTACTGCACAGAAGCTCGGCAGTCATCTGAAAAATATGACCCTTTATTACCTAGACCTAATTCAAACGAGTACCTCCTAAACACCAAATTAATTTTTGAATATTTGACGTTTGTCTTTAAATAATTTGTGGCCAGATATTACAATCTGGAACCTTTTCTAGGTCCTCTGCAGCGCTGGGTTTTGTCTGATACACGTTACAACCAATCCATCTCGGGTTATTTTACTTGTATCTGCATCTTGGTTGATGAGGTCAAACAGCTACCAGCACTTAACAGTTAGTGGCTTCTTCACTTTTTCATTCTGCAAATCTTTCAGAGATGGCTCCAGTTCAGATCACATCTCTACAAAGACGACAAATATTTCCTGTTAGTAATCTTGACTCCATAAGGAAGCCAAAACAATGACCCATGTGAACAGCCAACACATCAAATCAATCAAAAGAATCTTCTACAAAAGAAAAGGGCTCAACAAAACACTTCCGTGTTCTTCCAAAAAAAACCAAAAAATCCACATTCTGATGCTCATCTGCTTTGTTATAAAAAAAATTGTTGTGTTTTGTGTGTACTTATGGAATAGGCCCACAGTACACAACCTTCCAAATGATTACATTATAATTAGGGCTTCTAATTTGCAGGTTTTATTTTTTATCATATGATGTCCCTTTATTTTGAGCCGATTTGCTTTCTTAAATCAAACACTAATTACCAAAAGAAGTTGTTTCTTTTCTCAAATCTTGATGGAGTTAACAAATGACGTGCATTGATCTCACCCGATTTCAGCTTATTAATTTCCGCTGTGTTAGTTTCTAATAGTGCGTCGCTAATTTAAACAATCTGGTATTCAATTAAGGCTTAACAACTATTAATTAAGGTTTAAAAAGGGATGGAGAGAGATGGAAAATAAAAACCAAAAAACTAGAAGCCCTAATTATAATTCAATACAAACAATGTTTCAGAATCGTTCTGCTACAACCCTGCCAGTCCCTAGAATACTCGGATAAACCTGCAAGATAAAAAATAAAATAAACAGTAAAATACTGCAAATTAAAACCTTCTCTATGTACAGTACATTGTCAATAAACTGGAAAGAACAAAAACTGTATTCATTTTTTTTTTTTTTTTTTTTAAGATGTCCATAGTTAAGACTATGTCCTGTTCAAGGTCAAAAGACACATTAGACGTTGTGGTAAAGCTGAAGTCAGGTACAGCAATAGGCTTTAAAACAGACGTGCCATTGATTAGGATGGACACCCAGGCATGTGACATGGGCTGAGATTTCACATGCTGCCTTAAACCTCTGCCAACACCAACCTCCATACCCTCAAAAGGGCACCTGAATAATTCAACAAGATACCATCTCCGGGGTCTATCAACACCAGGGACACAGTCATTTAGCAGGGACAGGATTTATAAAACTCCCATTATTGTCAGCAGGTCTCTTGTCTGTTGACAATGGGCTGTGCTTGCAAAGGGTCAGCCTGGGCGGAGCGAATATGTTACTGAAGAGGTATTGTTAAAGCTATGAGCACAGTGCCGACACGTGGGCTGCAGCCTAAATAATGCACAGCAATCTTAACAATGGGACAGTTAAAACAACAACTGCTGTGGGAGGGAGTGACATTCCCTCTATGGCCAGCAGCAGGGAAAGACGATGCAGGGCTTTTTTGTATTTCAGATTTGTGATAGGGTATTGTGTTTTAGTGAAAGGCTTTTAAGATAAACAGCATACTGAACTGGGCACTAAAGGCCTGTTTGTCTATGACTTGTAACAGATACAGCATGGGTGCCACCGCGATGGACCTTCCTGGCTCAGCTATGGCAGTCATTTGAATTAAAATGATTATTGGAGATTCTTGAACAATGGAGATTCAGTAGAGTAGCTCTTACTGCAGATCCCATATTTGGTGAACTTTTACTTAACTGATGTCTATATTAACAACTCTAGTTGAATGAACAGTTCAGATCAGGCGAATCATAGTGCAGTCAGCACTCTTAATATGAGTGGGCGAGTTAAGCTGACATTATATTACTGACAGTACAGCGGGGATAAGAAACTCTTCCAGTCCATTCCATTGTTGACTCTTCCAGACCAGGCCCTTGTTTCATGGTTCTAACCACCCTGGTTCTAAAACTATACTGTATGACATTTCAGGGCCAGTACTGACTAAGTTGCTTCAGATAACAATTTGATTTCATTTAAAATTGCCACACACATTCATTAGCCTGGTTTTCTTAGCAATAGTAGTTACCTCCCATTAGCAATATTCCAATGTGAAAATGTGACGGCACCATCTAATTATTTGATAAGTGTTCATGACAATCAACACAGAGGCTATTTTGGTTACCCATCACTAACTTTTAAAGTTCACAACAAATACCTGCGGTGTGCAGGGTAAAGCCATGTCCAAGAATTTCTTTCCAAAACATTAACAATGAGGCCGACTAGAAATATAGCACTAGGCTGCAGGGGTCTCTGAAGCAGAAAGGGGACGTCGTTCCTGATCACATCGAATCTGAGTACTTTGGACAGACATGAAGGAAAAACCTAGACAGAAGATCAGCAGCATGACAGAAAAAAAGAATATTCAGATAAACATGTTCTGTACATATCAATGGGGCAGTTACAATATCTGTCCTCCAGATAGGACCAAGTACTGAGGAAAAATTAAACAAAAAATACATACCCCTTTAACAGTAAAACACAGTGAACAGATTTGTTTGGCCGCTTTCAGAAAGAATCACTATGGCAGTAATAGCACATATACATTGATATTTTTTGAATACTACCCACTGTGTTATCAGATTACTGGTTTGGGTGTGTGGGTACATTCTATGCAATGGCCTAATTTTAGGTATAGTATTTAGGTTGGGAAGGTCTGCGGTAAAGTACAGTTCCAGAGAAACTGATATACAGTAGCAATGTTCACTGCCTTCCCTACAGCACGTAAACTGAGAATACTAAACTGCAAAGTCCAGTAAAAATACTTAACCACAGGCGATTAGAAGCTGATAAAATAAATTCATTGAAAACTAATGCCAAGTTGGTCGAATCAACTCAGAATGATGCAGGCCCCACAGCTCTTCTTGCACAAAAGTGCTGAAAGCAAATCCTCTCTGCTGGAGTGCACTAACAGGATGTACACCTGACTTAGCTGCGTCAGGGCTTAAAAACAGAAATAAACCAGACTGAAAATGTACGCCTAGTTCACCACCAGCACGTGCGTGTGTCCGAGTTACACCTGGGCTTAACTCCTATGCCTAATAAATATTTAGTCTCAGGTGTAACTTGTTTAAATAACTGGAGTAACGTGTATAAAATAGAAATAAAAAGTATAAAGTATATATGTTTAGTTCATAGATTCCTGTATTAGTGAGCACTGAGGCGTGAAAGTGTGCTGAGGGATCGAAGGTTTCATTTTCACCGACGTGAGTTTACGGAACTAACTGATGAACTCTCAGCCGATTTACAATACGGGTCTGAGAGGAATAGCTCACATCCCTCAGCAATACAAACGCTTATTGCCCTGAGATTTTATGCTAACGGTGCATTTCAAAGTACAGTTGGAGACATGGTGAATGTACACGGAACGCCTGTCGCGCAATTGCCAAGTTTCGCTGGCACTACAGCAACTACTGCACAGGCATCTGTCGTATCCACATGAAAGAAATTGTCAATACAAAGCAGACATGTATGGCGAAATCAGGAATCCCTGGTACAAAAGGCTGTATCGATGGCACCCACTTCAGAATTCAAGCCCCTGTCCAGGATGAATATTTGTACATAAATCAGAAGGGTTATCACCCCCTAATGCCTAACTTATCTGTGATGCAGACATGACCATTTTTAACTGTGTATGGAGATGGCTGGGCTCAGCACACAATGCTCGCATCCTTAAAGAAAGCACAGTTTACCAGGACATTGAGTCAAGGAAATTAGATGGTATCCTTCTCAGGGAGTACCCTATAGTTCTGAGTTGCAAGGATAAAGAGACTCTGATTCACAAGTGAAGGCCCCCCGCCAGTTGCAGGGTATTTGCAACAGCTGCTGTCATTTTTAGCCCTCGCTAAAAGATCCTTCCATTTTTTTCTCACTTCCTCAACACTTCTATACTCATCACAGTATTCATTAACGAGTCGGCTATTTCTTTCCCCTTTTCAAATATAAACAAGTAGCCATTGCTGCTCTAGAAAGAGTGCAAAGAAGAGCGACCAGAATTATTCCAGGCTTAAAAGGCATGTCATATGCAGACAGGCTAAAAGAATTGAATCTGTTCAGTCTTGAACAAAGAAGACTACGTGGGGACCTAATTCAAGCATTCAAAATTCTAAAAGGTATTGACAGTGTCGACCCAAGGGACTTTTTCAGCCTGAAAAAAGAAACAAGGACCATGGGTCACAAATGGAGATTAGACAAAGGGGCATTCAGAACAGAAAATAGGAGACACTTTTTTACACAGAGAATTGTGAGGGTCTGGAATCAACTCCCCAGTAATGTTGTTGAAGCTGACACCCTGGGATCCTTCAAGAAGCTGCTTGATGAGATTCTGGGATCAATAAGCTACTAACAACCAAACGAGCAAGATGGGCCGAATGGCCTCCTCTCGTTTGTAAACTTTATGTTCTTATGTTCTTATGTCACCAGTAAATTATGCAAATTAGTATCATGGAAGGTTTGAACCTTCAAAGGTCAAAATGTACCCTTTGTTGCAGCCCTAGTGCTTAGCAACTAGGTTGAAATATGCAGTGATATTTTTCGAGGAAATTTATGAGACAGTAATTTAATAAAATAAAACTACACATACTGTAATAATGTATTCTTTATTTAAAACACAAACTAGCAGATTTATTAAATATACATATGGTATTCACATGAATGCGCACTACATACGCCAGACTCGCGCATTAACATAACGCATAGTTACGTCTGACCTAATTGTGTATTGGCGCACCAGACACTTTTTTTTTCTGTAAGTCGTATTAACACTTGACTGTGTATATGACGTTTTAAGAGTTGGACTTCCGTCCCGTTGTTGCATTCCCACGAACAGCTGCCCGCGAAGCCAGGCCATCTTGCCCGCTGCAGCTGTTAAATTACACATTTCTGGCGGGTCGTATCGTGGGAAAACAAAAATAAAAAAAGCTTTAAAACACGTTTTTTCAACAAAAGTGCCACAGTAGTCTGTTGACAGCGCTGCTCGCTTATGCCGTGCTTGTACTACGCGACATTTTTTTTTTTTTTTTTTCCTGAATGGCTTGTGCGATACGATCCACCAATTGAATATCTGCATTGGCTCTGCGGTAGCCCAATCATAAGTTAGCTGGGTGGGACATAAACTGTGTCCGTTTCAAGTGCAGGTACTAACTAAGTTTAACCAATAGAAGAGTCAAATATCTGCCAATCATTAACAAGCAGAGGCCGTTCACGGTTTCGCATGAAAATTGAAGGCGAGTGAGTAGCCAAATGGAAAGTGAAAGGTCTGACAGCTGTCCAATCATTCGTGAGCAGAGGCGGGGTGTTAATATGCCGGGTAGGCACTGAATTTCGCCGACTGTTACTGAGAAAATGAATACATTTCAGTATGTAGAATTTAATTTTCTATCTCTGTATTTTTTAATTTCACCAGACAATGGAAACGCCGTAGTCGGTATAGTTACGAATCAATTTTCTCTGAATAATTGTACTGCAGATGAGCGATCTTTAAAACAGAGTGGTGCTGACAAATTTGTCAAATTGAAACAAAGCGAGACGCTAGCTACACTTTTTTTTAGTTTATTCATTAAATGTGTAAACGTGCTATTTAAAAAAAAAAAATTGCATTGCGTATTTTATGTAAATTATTTAAAGAATAAATGTTTTTTTTTTTCCCCGCACAATTACTACCTGAGACTTGGGCCTTATCAGAGTGCCTTATCGCGAGATATATATATATATATATATATATATATAATAGATATATATATATATATATAATATATATAACATCGCGAGAAGTCAGCGTGCCCCGCAAACAGCCAAGTTCATCAATTTATGCCGGGCCAAAATTTACGTTGAGGACCGCTGATCTATACGGTACTTCAGTTTAAGATAATATTAATAATTTACTATAATATTTATTATTTTATTTATTTATTTTTTTTTTTTTTTTTTTAATGCTGCACGAAAAGTGAAATATTTACACAGATGTGTCATTCACTTCCAGCATTTTAAGCATGATGGAGACCCTGCAATACAAACAAAAACCTTTAAAATGAAAACAAGGGAGTAACCGAGTCAATTTGAGAATTACACCAAACAAATGGGCAAGGAACAGGAACCGTCAAATAGCAGAGCTCCGAAAACAGACAGCCCACGTAACAGACAGTGAGGCAGAGCAACTAGACTCATTAATACATGTCTTTACATGTCATTTGGGCCAGGGTGAGCAAATCAATCATTTCAAATATGACATGTTGACTTCTAAACTGCAGCTCAACTGAGCTTCAAAGACCCCATTCCAACAAACCCCGCCCCCGGGAAAGAAAGAACTAATGAAATGAAAGTGCCTTCGGTCATAACTTATAGTTTATTTCAGATTGCGGAAGGACACAACATTGTCAAAATTTAAACATCATACCAATCTAAATCTAATATGTGAAGCGGCTAAGCTAACTTGTAAAATAAATTTGATTTTGGGGCATGGTGCATTACTATATAGAGAGCGCAGGAGAGAGAGGAAGAGAGATCTAGTTATATATATTTTTTAGCAGTTGGCTGCGTTTACTTTAAACCTTTAACCTTGGGGGAAATCATCAGCTAAATAGGTTAAAACTCAGCTGTAACTAGACCCACTGTTATCTGCATTATTAAAATAGACCCTGGTATTGTTAAATTGGTTTCTGTGGTGTGGAGGGATTGCTCTTGTAGATATTCTTCATTCCTTTGTAATTGGTCCATGCTCATCGCTATAAAGAAGTTGTAACCTGTGGTACTGTAAACAGTTGCCTGCTTCTGTGTACATTTGATGCAGCTTTGATGCATTTTTCTCAAATGCATTTTCTAGGAGTCCCAGCGCTCCCAGGGGTAACATCAAGCAGTGCTAAATTTAGCATCCATAGTCTTCTACAGACTGCAGCAGTGCTCAAGTCTATTTCAGCAGTCTGCATCACTGCTTGAATTAGACCCCATTCAGCTGACAAGTTCACATGAAATAACACTGCACTTAGACTAATGACACATCCCTTCAGTACAAAATACAAGTACAGTATAGCAGACTCATTTTAAAGCATTTCTCATACATCAGATACTGATACTGCACAACAGAGGTTACTGTAACAGCACATTATCTGGTTATTGCAAAATGCACTATACTATAAAGTTGCAGATACAAAGCAATATTGTTTGTGCAACTTCAGCCCCTACTGGAATGAGAAGATTTACAGCACATTAAACTGAGGTGTAAAATATATGATATTTCATAGAAGATGGGTGTGGATTGTTAATTTCCACCAGTTGAGGCGTAAGCTTAATGAAAACTTGAAATGTGTCACAACAGCCAACACCTACAGTAGAACAACACATCGGCTTGTGATTGAAGTATGGATAAATTATGTCTGCCTGCAATAAAGACGAACTGTATTTATTAGCTGCACTGCAAAGATGATGCAGTTTTCTTCTGAGCATTCTGAATGGCTTTCCTTGATTTATCTGGGTACCTGGGGAATGCAGTAGTAACCTGGCACTGACTTGATCTGCTGTGCGGTCTTCATATAAAATCAGTGCTTTACTACTTATCTACACAGCAACATTCCAGATTAAATTCCCCTAAATTCTTCAAGTGTTTGAATCTGGATGCATCCACAGACTGATTGCCAAATTACTTCCATGATGTTGACTCTATAAATCTTAGCCTACTAAAATAGCATGTACTGTGGCTGTACAACCATGTGTAAAATATTAAATGGAAAACTATAAAAGGGGTGGTACATTGCAGTTTATCATTTGAATGCAGAACATGACAGGTCCTTATACGGAGCTCAACAGGGTACTGCAGTAATGCTGTACACATTGTATTGATACAGATCTGTTTCAGTAGCACAACACAGCTAAACGTTTTCTTTTATTCTAGCCAATAAAATTGGATTCATTTTTTTTTTTTTTAATATATAAACAGAATAGTCTGGCCATGCATGAAGAACAACTCTTATTGTTGTCAATAGCTGTTGCAATTACTGTACCTCCAAAACGTAAAGCCAAAGACTGTGCATAGTACTGTACCTTATAGAAAAAGCAGCATAATGGGACTAGTACACAAACAGGAGTCATGAGCGAGGTAGGTCACTGCAAGGTCAAAGCAGAACATGGGGGAATATGTTCTCCCTGACAGACATGATGGCCAATGGGTGTGTGCCTGTCTGATCCCAAAAGGCTAATTGTATCAGGCCTGTATTCTACACAACAGCAGCACCCTCGTGGATTAATTAATAAGTAAACCTTCGCCTTGCATAAAAATCTAATCGTATTACAGAATTATATATATATATATTTTTTTCTTTTGGGGGGGGTTGATGGCTTTGATATAGTATACTGCAATATCTGCTACTGTACAGTAGGTGTACGTTCTGGCAAAATTAAATCGATTTTAGCGTTGCTAACCTAGTTTGCGATTTACCCTATTTACAGTGGCTCTCAAAAGTATTCACCCCCCTTGGACTTTTCCACATTTTATTGTGTTACAACATGGAATCAGTATTGATTTAATTAGGAGTTTTCGCCACTGATCAACACAAAAAAAGTCCATATTGTCAAAGAGAAAAATAAAATCTACAAATTGTTCTAAATTAATTACAAATATAAAACTGAAAATAATTGATAGCATAAGTATTCACCTCCTTTGCTACGACAAACCTAAATAAGCTCTGGTACAACCAATTGTCTTTAGAAGTCACATAATTAGTTGAATGGAGTTCACCTGTGTGCAATTAAGGTGTTTCACATGATTTCAGGTTAAATACACCTGTCTCTGGGAGGTCCCACAGTTGGTTAGTAAATTTCCTAAAAAAAAAAAAAAAAAAACTAGATCATGAAGACGAAGGAACATTCAAAGCAAATCCAGAATAAGGTTCTTCAAAAGCACCAAATCAGGGGTAGGATATAAGAACATTTCCAAGGCATTGAATATCCCCCATAGCACAGTAATTAAGAACTGGAGAGAATATGGCACAACTGTGAAATCTGTCTAGAATAGGTTGTTCTCAAAAACTGACTATCCGGATGAGAAGGGCACTAGTCAGGGAGGCCACCAAGAGGCCTATGGCAACTCTAAAGGAGTTACAGTCTTCCACGGCTGAGCTGGGAGACACTGTGCATAAGGCAACAATAGCCCAGGTGCTTCACAAAACTGGCCTTTATGGGAGAGTGGCAAAAAGAAAGCCATTGTTGAAAAAAACTCACATCAAATCTCGGCTAGAGTTTGCCAGAAGGCAAGTGGAAGAAGATTCTATGGTCTGATGAGACCAAAAAAAATAGAGCTTTTTGGCCTCAACGCTAAGAGCTATGTTTGGCACAAGCCTAACACCACACATCATCCTGAGAACACCATCCCTACCGTGAAGCATGGTGGTGGCAGCATCATGCTATGGGGATGCTTCTCTGTGTCAGGGCCTGGAAAGCTTGTGAAGATAGAGGGCAAAATGGATGCAGCAAAGTTCAGAGAAATCCTGGAGGAAAACCTGCTGAAGTCTGCAAGAGACCTGGGACTTGGGAGAAGATTCCTCTTCCAGCAGGACAGTGACCCCAAACATACAGCCAAAACTACACTGGAGTGGCTTAAAAACAAAAAGGTCAATGTCTTAGAGTGGCCCAGGGTCAAAGCCCGGACCTCAATCCAATTGAGAATATGTGGAAAGAGTTGAAAATTGCTGTTCACCAAAGGTCCCCATCCAACTTGACGGAGCTTGAGCAATTTTGCAAAAAAGAATGGGCAAAAATTGCAGTGTCCAGATGTGCAAAGCTGGTAGAGACTAATCCAAATCAGTCAAGCTACAGGGCTAGATCCGCCCCTAATAAACCGCCAATTGATAGATCGTGTTCACCAGGGTTAGAAGCTCACGCTTGCGGCAAATTAAATCTGATGAGGACTAGTTGATCTCTGTGTCTCAGTATTCCTCTGGGCAAGTACTTAAATCAGCTAACGAGGTCAAAACAATAGGCCATGTTTTACTAAACATTTTAAAACTAATAAACAAACCATAATGAACATTATATTCATAATAAAGTTGAGTTCTCATCAATAAACAGTACCATGTTTAAAGCTTGGGACTTGCTGTCTCTAGCTTGGTGTTGTTTACATTATCGTCAGCATACTTTAAGTGATTGGAAGCTGAAATTACTTTAAAAACACACTTTTTCTATACCAATAAAAGTACTGGTTAGCGATAATCTGTTTATTTGAAAACCAGGTTTTTAAAATCATTGATAATAGGTGCACAGGCGGTGACTGAGAGTGCTCCAGGGCTCAAGCAACAATGGGGGAAAATAAGGTCCCACATAGTGAAAATAAATCGCCTGTTCTGCTTCACAAGCGGAACTCTTATTGCAGCATTTAAAAATACAAAATCCTTAGATACAAAGACTCCCAGCTTTCCTGAAAAGATCTGCGTTTCCCTCATTTTTTCTTTTGTATTTGTTATGCTCTCATTATTATCTATAGTAGATTCAGCATCCGTCAGTTCTGACAGATTCTATTGTACTTGCTGAAGAGTTTCTCCAACTGTTAATTAAAAAAACAAAAAAAAATCTAATAGAATTAAACAGCCCCTATATGGTTGGGACAGTCCCGACAGTACATTCATTATTGTAGACAGTAATTCATAGCCAGTCAGCATTTTTGTAAATAGCAACACATGTAATGTACAATAAAATAAACATTTTATTTGTGTCACCGGTGTCAATTCCAGAAGGAGCTTCATGGTCGGCAAGGTGACACAGCTGAGAGAATTTATTCCTGTCATTCTGTCTGGTACTGTCAGTGTCAGCTTCTCAGCACACAGTACAGTAGTCGCTCAGTACTGAGATGCAAACAGGAGATTAATCGATCTGTAAGAGTGTTTACAAAGGTGCTTTGTTAAAAAAATAAAAATAAAATCTAAATTACAGTGTTTATTTTTTAGCAAAATAAAATCTAAGTCTACCTTTTTTGGGATCCCAACTGTTGATGTTGATGATTCCAACTTAGACACTTCACATAAGGCCTAATAAGTTTACATCAGGACTAGCAAGTTTCAAAAGGTACTAGTCCTTTTGACTAGTAGCTCAATATTGTTAGTTTCCAACCTTGGTGTTCACAGTTAAATAAAACCAGAATCCCACAAGTTATAATCTACGTTTTGTGTGTGTTTTGTGCGACAGGGAGGGGGCAAGTAGATTTTTAAGAAGGACGAGTAGATTTCAAGTTTTTTAAAAAATGGCACACCCCTGGGTTATGGAGATTTTGGCAAGACTGAAAAAACTACATTGAATCCAGACAGATACAGCAGTCATACGTGTGTGGTTATACAGTACTTTGTAGCTTATGGTTTCTCATGACCTGTTGATGCAGGGTCACTATTAGTGCTCCAGTGTTTCTCAGGACCATGTCACCTCTTCTGTGAAAAACGAACCAAGCCGATTCACACACACTTCTTCACACACACCAGAACTGAACCCAAAAGGTAAAGAATTAAAATGCTGATTTATCCACAAAGTACCAGTGTACATTTAAGATGCTGTACTATACTGCAGGGTGGATGCTGGAGCCAATTTTAAAACTTTTTTGTTCAGTCTAGAATTAGTTCATTAAGTCAGAGTCACCAAACAGCCCCAACTATTCAGACTAAAGTGTTTTGTTTACTATAAAACAAGGATCCTTGGGACAGTGTCTAAAAGGCTGAAGAGTTCTCGGTAAGAAATGTGTTTCCCAGATTACTCTGGGGGAATGACCAAACACAATCTCTACAAAACAACCTCTCCAAAATATTCCAGGCTGCACTGTTGTCAATCATCAGATTCCAGAAAAAAAGCCTTAGTAAAAGTCCCTCCTAAGATCAAGTCATGCCAGCCAAAATCAAGAAAAATGAATATGCCAGGCAGATGCTAAAACCATTACAAAACCTACATTTACTGTACTGGAAATCTACATAATTGTACAATATGTATTAAGTTATGGATGAATACAAAACATGCTATAAAACACCAGGCCTTTAATAGTGCATTAACCATCATTGCCAAGTAGAAGGTGACACATTAACCTTTTCCTCCTGTATCACTCTAAAGCAGGGGTCTCCAACCCTGGTCCCGGGCAGCCCCAAATCCTCAGGTTTTATAGGTGTCTATGTCATCAGTAACTAAATATCTGGAACATATGTTAATCTTGATTAATTAAGCCAATAATTGGTGCAATTAAGTAACTGAGAGCTTGGCTGAAATGAAAACCAGAAGACCCAGTAGCTCTCCAGGACCCAGGTTGGAGACCCCTGCTCCAAAGCATTATTTTGAGCAGCTGTTGCTGGATGTCAAATTCTAATAGTAAAGGTTCACAAACCTTTCCAGCTACAGTGTCTTTTCAATAAAACAACCAAAACAAACACTACTCTGGCTTTATCCCAGGTGCAATACTTATAGTAGCACACAAGCAGGCAGACATACAGACATACACACACACACACACACACACATCTCACTGCTAACCTGGCTTCTCATTCATGATCACCCTGTCAATGGGAGACGAGTAAACATGTTTATAGTCTTTCACACTCAGAGCAAATAGCAATTGCTTAACAAGAAATGCTGTGGAAACACTGGTACAATCCAGCACTGGAACATTATATAGAAAGACAGGGGACTGACAGTGTGTTTGTTTACTAGAAACACGTGGCAGACCGTTGTTTGGACACTGCTTACAATCAGTGTGCAGCATATTTAATAATCCATTGTTATCTTTGAGGCACATGATGTTTTTGAGAATGCTTACTGGTCTGGTGTGGGAACACAGAAAGGTGGCAAGCTGGATAATAACAAGGCAATAGTTTTAGCATGCCACAAGCTGAAAAATAATAATAATAATAATAATAATAATAATAATAATAATAATAATAATAATAATAATAATAATAATAATAATGTGCCCCAAAAAGCCTTAGCCTCAAGCTGGTTCTGACCATATATATATAAAAAAGAAATTTGGAAATCCTGGCCTGTGATTGGTTAAAACCTCATTATCTGAGCTGTTGATAAACAAGGATTGATAATTGATTAGCAGTTTGCTATGCATGTGGACTGGCAGAGCTATACTGGTGTTCTTTTCTGAAAAGAGACTAATATTGCATATAGCAGACTGTTTGGTTCAAATTGCATGTACTGCTAACAATTGATAGAGACCTTGCGTCTACAAGCTTTTTACCCAGCATTGACTGTAAGCTATCAAGATAACAATGCTGTGGACCAGAAGGGGCCAGGCTCTAAGACTTTTGGAATGCAAAGCATAAAGGGGCTAAAAGGCTCCCAGGGACTGGCGTTGGACCCAAAGGTTCTCAGGGAGAATAAGAGATAACGCCACTGGACTCAAAGGGTCTCAAGCAAAACGGAGAGATAGGAACAAGGAAGATGACAAAAACTAGATGTATGGACCTTTTGGGGCGCCAGGGGTTTGAAGAATGCGCCGAGTTCAGTGGTTGTCACACAAGACTACACACACATACACACTAAATTAAATATATGGTAACATAATAATGTGTTGTACCTTTGCAATTGGTTAAATGTCAGAGAAAGAGGAGGTGGACCATCTGTACAGAAGGGTATTTAATGTCATGCAAAAATTGTAAGAACGAGTATTCTGTTTGTCCTGTACCTGGCACCAGACTCCCTGCATATTTCAATAACCCTAACAACTGATTGAAGAAAAGGACTCTGTGCATTTTCTTGAATCTACTTACTCACCATCCATTTTTTAAGTTACTTCATGAGCAAAAATAGATTTAACCATTCGCCTGACAATGGTGATTAAAACGTCACTGTTTTCTGACTTGACAATGTAAACAAATATGACGGCTGGGATAAACCAGATTATGCAGCAGTTGGCAAACCAGAGAGAGACGGATAAAAACTTTGCTAACTGTATGGTATGAACTTCAAAAATATTTGCTGTCATTTATTGATTTACTTTTGCTGTATCAGCTATTATATATATATTAGTGTTCAGTTCTGGTCACCTCGCTACAAAAAGGATATTACGCGGCAACCTAATTCAAGCATTCGAAATTCTAAAAGGTATTGACAATGTCGACCCAACGGGACTTTTTCGACCTGAAAAAACAAACAAGAACCAGGAGTCACAAATGGAGATTAGACAGAGGGGCATTCAGAACAGAAAATAGGAGGCACTTTTTTACACAGAGGATCATGAGGGTCTGGAATCAACTCCCCAGTAATGTTGTTGAAGCCGACACCCTGAGATCCTTCAAGAAGCTGCTTGATGAGATTCTGGGATCAATAAGCTACTAACAACCAAACGAGCAAGATGGGCCGAATGGCCTCCTCTCATTTGTAAACTTTCTTATGTTCTTATATACTATATATATATATATATATATATATATATATATATATATATATATATATATATATATATATATATATATATATATATATATATATATATATATATAGAGAGAGAGAGAGAGAGAGAGAGAGAGAGAGAGAGAGAGAGAGAGAGAGAGAGAGAGAGAGAGAGAGAGAGAGAGAGAGAGAGAGAGAGCTCTGAAAAAAATTGAGACCACTGCAAAACTATCAGTTTCTCTGGTTTTACTATTTATAGGTATGTGTTTGGGTAAAATGAACATTTTTGTTTTATTCTATAAACTGACACCCTGGGATCCTTCAAGAAGCTGCTTGATGAGATTCTGGGATCAATAAGCTACTAATAACCAAACGAGCAAGATGGGCCGAATGGCCTCCTCTCGTTTGTAAACTTTCTTATGTTCTTATGTTCTTACTGACAACATTTCTCCCAAATTCCAAATAAAAATATTGTCATTTAGAGCATTTATTTGCAGAAAATTACAACTGGTCAAAATAACAAAAAAGATGCAGTGTTGTCAGACCTCGAATAATGCAAAGAAAATAAGTTCATATTCATTTTTAAACAACACAATACTAATGTTTTAACTTAGGAAGAGTTCAGAAATCAATATTTGGTGGAATACCCCTGATTTTCAAGCACAGCTTTCATGTGTCTTTCACATTGATGTTGGGTGACTTTATGCCACTCCAGGCGCGAAAATTCAAGCAGCTTGGCTTTGTTTGATGGCTTGTGACCATCCATCTTCCTCTTGATCACATTCCAGAGGTTTTCAATGGGGTTCAGGTCTGGAGATTGGGCTGGCCATGACAGGGTCTTGATCTGGTGGTTCTCCATCCACACCTTGATTGACCTGGCTGTGTCGCATGGAGCATTGTCCTGCTGGAAAAACCAATCCTCAGAGTTGGGGAACATTGTCAGAGCAGAACGAAGCAAGTTTTCTTCCAGAACACCCTTGTACTTTGCTTGATTCATGCGTCCTTCACAAAGAAAAATCTGCCCGATTCCAGCCTTGCTGAAGCACCCCCAGATGAGTCCAATTTTCAGCTTTGCCCAACACCTGGTCGTTTAATGGTTAGACGGAGACCTGGAGAGGCCTACAAGCCACAGTGTCTCGCACCCACCATGAAATGTGGTGGAGGACCGGCGATGATCTGGGGGTGCTTCAGCAAAGCTGGAATCGGGCAGCTTTGGCAAACTTATTTTCTGTGCCTTATTCGAGGTCTGACAACACTGCATCTTTTTTGTTATTTTGACCAGTTGTCATTTTCTGCAAATAAATGCTCTAAATGACAATATCTTTATTTGGAATTTGGGAGAAATGTTGTCACTAGTTTATAGAATAAAACAAAAATGTTCATTTTACCAAACACATACCTATAAATAGTAAAACCAGAGAAACTGATAATTTTGCAGTGGTCTCTTAATTTTTTCCAGAGCTCTGTATGTATATATATATATATATATCATTCATGCACAGCCCAAATTCATAAATCGTTCATATAGGTGCTGACCCAAAACTGCATAGAATATAAAAAAGTAGTCTCTGTTTAGTCATCGGCCATGTTGAGTAAAATACAAACCAAAGTCCACTTGTTTGTTGTTTGCAGAGACTGGGTGGGTTGCACACTCAGGGTGGCTCAGTTGTATCCTCAATTCATTTTAGACTTGATGTTCAGGAGAGTAAAAATCAAGCGGCAATGTTTTACATTTAAAAAAACTATTCTTTATTATTAAACACGAAGCACAATGCGTTTCAACAATACTTCAGTGTCTTCACCAGATTTAAAAAACAGCAATGGGTGAATCCAATATATAGGTCAATAGATGGAGCCAATAAAATAGAATGATAAGTAATTAACTCATTAGTAAAGTTCCTCAATTCAAGGTAATTGGTCCTGACTGAAATAAATATGATCATGTAAATATCATTATTCAGTCATTAAAAGCACAACTATGGTAGCATAAGAGGCCATAAATTCGTAACACGTCATCAAGACATTTTCGAAAGGAAGTAAAAAGATCATTGAGATCAAATTCAGTCAGTGAGAAATAACAGTTCAAGTGCACTCACAACACAGACTATTACAATAATGTTGCATTTATCATACATACTTAAAAATAACATTTTATTAGGTCATGCATAAGGATGTTCTAATTTACACAAGAGTTGAGTTCAAATGTCTCATTTAAACCATAAGGTTCCATGGATTTCAATGTATCGATCTCTTTTTAATAATTCATTAACAATATTGCCACCACTCTCTGAAGGGCATACTTTTTCAATTCTGATAAATCTAAGGCTATAAACAGAACAATGATTACATTCTATATAATGTCTTGCAATCGCTGCCTTATGTTCTGCTAGTCATACTATTAGTTGTCTTTTAGTTTGTCCAACATAGACTATGCCACATAGACATTTAAGTAAGTAAACTACATGTGTAGTATTGCAATTGATGAAACTGCCAATATTAAATTTATGTCCAGACAGTGGGTGGTTAATTTTTTTGTGTCGTGTATTAGAACAGTGGATACATTTTCCACATCGAAAATGACCATGTGGCACACTGATTTTAGTTAACCAACTTCTATGTATAAACTCCCAAAAGTAATGGAAGACACCAAACTATCTTTAATGTTTCTTCCTTGTTTAAAACTAAATCTGGGATACATACTTGTTAGTGATGAAGTTGTGGATCACATTCTAATACCTTCCAATGCTTCATGCTTCCATATTTACACAATCATATTTATTTAAGCATATGTCAGGACAAATTACTTGAATTGAGGTACTTTACTAATTGGTTAATTACTTATTATTATTGTATTCACCCGATTTCATTTTTTAAATCTGGTGAAGACACTGAAGTAGTGTCGCAATGCATTGTGCCTCGTGTTTAATAATAAAGAATAGTTTTTTAAAATGTAAAACATTGCCGCTTGCTTTTTACTCTCTTGAACATCAAGTCTAAAATGAACTGAAGACACAACTGAGCCACCCTGAGTGTGCGACCCACCCAGTGTCTGCAAACAACAAACAAGTGGACTTTGGTTTGTATTTTACTCAACATGGCCGATGATTAAACAGATACTACTTTTTTTTATATATAATATATATATATATATATATATATATATATATATATATATATATATATATATATATATACTGTGTTACGTGCCAATATAATATATATTTATATATATAACTGTGGTTGGTAAACCATTTGGAAACAATGCACGGTTAAATAAATAAATAAAACCATCAAATAATGAGCTAAATTGGAACAAAGGTGTTCATCTAACTTTGCAGGCATCCATCAACATGTTCACATATAAACTGAAAGTCACATTTAGTATTGTCTACGATTAATGTATCAAGAGTACATGCTGAAATAATTCTCTAAACTAAAGGGAAAAAAATGTATGAATAAATAAAGTAGCTTAGTCTTTCTGAAGTGCAGTGCAATTTACTACTTTTCACCTTCCTTGGTATCCATGAGTACAAACTGTATCCTGGTGCATTTTAACAGCACCACTTTGCAGAAAGTAACAAACAACAAGCATTCCCCCCTACTCCTTAGTCAGTGTGTTGCACGGTGTCTATTTCTGCTCACCTATCACACAGGAGGTGGACCAAGCAAGAGAAATTCCAGCTGCCTCTTTGGTCATTACTGTCTTACCCTTCCTCCCCTTCACGTGATCGACTTAAACATGTGCACCTAAAAGATGACTTCCTTTCGTAGAAAAAAATATATATAATTTCACTTGCATGTCCTCAACTGTGTGTGTGTTACAGTATTGAGTGAAAAAAACACATTTCATAAATGCATCAGTGGCATTTAAAAATGTACACAAACATGCAGAGATGGAAAGAATTAATTTCATGAATGTTAAGAAGCCAGAGCTAGCCTGAGCAAAACAAACCACCCTTGTCACAAAACCCAAGTGTGTACACAGAGTTCAGGAGAAGTCTCTTCCTGAAGCAGAAGCTTGTGATGTATGAGGAGACTATGAAACACACTGTACCATGCTGCTCAGTGCAGCTCATTAGCTCTAAACCACATTCATCTTGCAGTCAAAACTTTACTTGCTGTATGCTGTAGGAGTCTCTAAAGCCAGCCCTGTAGATGCACAGTACAGTTCTCAGAATCAAATTCTTGGTAAGACTTGGGAGTTACAACCGTCTAATCTGTATCAAGCAAGCAAGTTAGAACCATATACTGCCATAAAACAAGAAAGAAATGTTCACGTTAGCCAAGGGGATCTTCTCACAATACAGAGCCTTTCATCTAGTTTAGTTTTAGCACATGCTCTTTACTGTAGCATCCACTATTTGACTAGGATAATATAGCCACCTCAGCGTTAAATCCCCATTTTATTAAAAGGAGTGTACTTGCAAGTAAAGAGGTTAACAATGCAATTTCCCCTGTGTCATCACGGCATAACATTCAGTGAAACCAAAACGAAAGAGGAAGCAACCCTTGCTGTAAAAGCTGTCCAAAATATTACATGCTGCAGGCGTTCAATAACAAAAATCACATGGCCTACTGCTACAATAAAATCTTAAACTGTCAGTCAGCTTTACTCATTTTTTAATTTTACATACAGAAGCTAGAACAAAACCAATCCACCCCACCCACTCACAAAGGGGTACGCATTGTAAAAAGGATCACAATACCCCTTGACTTTAGCATATTTATGACTAGTTGCTGCATCCTGTGCTCTCTCAACACCTTACTGGGGTTGAAACAGGAAACTAGTGTTTGTTTGTTTTTTCTCTAAAGAAGGTATATGTAACGTGTAATGATTCAGACATAGCAAATAAGTAAGAAAATATTACCGCTAGATGAAAAAAGAGATTTGAATATAGTACACACAGGATGCAGAATTAAATATGCTGTGTTTTGTAACTCCCTGACCACAGGTCCCAATGCAGACACAAGCCTAAAAAGTATTCTAGTGCATTTTCTCTCTTGCAAAGCTAAAGCAGTAAAGACAGTTACACATACTGTAGCACAGAAATAAATAAGTAGTCACTACAGAGGCACCAACAAATGTGTTAATTCACTTATTTACCGATTACTCACATAATTCTATACCGATGTTTAAAACATTATGGGGTTTTGTTTGTGAATCTGTACAAATGTTGCTTGCCGTGTCAAATTTTACTTCCCAGAAAACGTCTAAACATTTCTGTTACTGTGTCAGCTCATTTATTTGCACTATTGTAGCACTTAGAGCAGGAAAGATCACACACATTCTAGCCTACATGTTGTAATGTACTCTCCGAATCAGCCACACGTCTGTCAGATTCCAGCTCAGATACAGGTGGGGGGCACACACCTACAGTAGGAAGAGATTTAAGTGTCAATCCCAGATTCATTGCTGGGTGTAAAATGGAATACTGTAGGGGAAATAAATAAATAATACTACTGTTGTTGCAGATGTGTTCTAATTTACATGCACAATTGTCTCGATGCTGAATTTGCATATCATCTCCATTCTCTATTGTAATTAATAACAAAACTACAGAATAAATCTAGGATTTAAAAAAAAAAAAAAATTATTATTTTTAGAAAGAGAAAAAACAATACACATTCATATACTGTACACCCCAAATACAAACAAAAACAGCTGTCATTATTAAAATGACAAACAAATCTGGTGAAAACAGACATGCAACTTCATAATTCTTTATACCACAGCACACAGCAGCAACTTCATAATCATGTCGTGAATGATGAATATGCACAACAAAAGACCAACCCAATCCACTGAATTAACATGTACAGTGCCATGAAAAAGTATTTACCCCCTGTTTGATTTTCTGTATTTTTTGCACATTTTTCACATTGAATTTGTTCAGATCTTTGTGGGTTGTAGTAGTATATAGGAGGCAGAGAAAAAAATGACACCGAAGTTTTGTGCTTCTTTCATTTGATTGGTGTGCAAGGTAATCAAACATGCAACTTCAGGAGAGTGAAAATTATTGATCACCTAGTTAACTCAACCCAATTAAAGGGATAATTAGGGTCAGCTGTTTGAATACTTTGGTTAACAATTAGGCCTGACTTCGGCCAGCCCTGCCCAATATAAATCTGACCAACTTTGACCCTTACCATCAGAGTGAACTTGTCAGCATACAGGTTCTAGAGCAGCGCTTCTCAAACTCTGTGGCTGCTGGTTTTCATTCCAACTGAGCTATCAATTACTTAACTATACCCTTAATTGAACTGATAATTTGCTTAAATTAGATCTTTTTACTTGTTTTCAGCTCTTAAACAGTCGCTTAACTCTTAACAAAAAAAATTTCCCCCCCCCCCCCCTTCCCCCCAGCCGCTTATAGTTCAAGTTACTTATTAAATGTTATAGGTAACTTGAAATATGCAACTGTTCAAGAGCTGAAAACGAGTAAAAAGGTCTAATTAAGCAAATTATTAGTTCAATTAAAGGTATAGTTAAGTAATTGACAGCTCGGTTGGAATGAAAACCAGCAGCCATAGGGGGTCCCCAGGACACAGTTTGAGAAGCCCTGTTCTAGAGGCACATCATGTCATGATCAAAAGAAATTCCTGAAGACCTGTGGAAAAAAAGTTGTTGATGCCTATCAGATTGGAAAGGGTTACAAAGCCATTCCTAAGGCTCTGGGGCATCACCAAACCACAGTCAGAGCCATTTTGTCCAAATGGAGAAAGTTTGGCACAGTAGTGAATCTTCCCAGGAGTGTCTGTCCTGCCAAAATCTCTCCAAGAACAAGGCGTAAAATCATCCAGGAAGTCACAAAGGACCCTAGAACAACATTCAGGGATCTGCAGATCTCTCTTGCCTCGGCTAAGGTCAGTGTTCATGACTCCACCATCAGAAAGACACTGGGCAAAAATGGGATTCATAGCAGAGTGGCAAGGCGGAAACCACTGCTCACTAAGAAGAACTTGAATGCTCATCTCAAGTTTGCCAAAAAGCACCTGGATGATCCTCAAGAGTTCTGGAACAATGTTCTATGTACAGACGAGTCAAAAGTGGAACTTTTTGGCCAACGTGGGCCCCATTATGTCTGGTGAAAACCAAACACTGCATTCCACAGTAAGAACCTCATACCAACAGTCAAGCATGGTGGTGGTAGTGTCATGATTTGGGGATGCTTTGCTGCATCAGGACCTGGACAACTTGAAGGAACGATGAATTCTGCTCTGTATCGGATAATTCTACAGGAGAATGTTAGGCCATCCGTCCGTGAGCTGAGAATGCATTATTAATGCTTCTTGATGTCAACTGGTATAATTATTTGTAATGTGGGGGTGAAGAGATCTGTACAGTAAAGCTATCACCTGAACGGCTATAGCCATACAGATGGGCGCTGAGCGACAGCTCTCTGTGTTGCTATCGAGGAGGAGACCGTCCGCTCCATGGAGAGAACTACTACAAGAAACCCTTCCACTCCAAGACAGTGCACGTGAAGGCATTGCCCAGCCGAGGCCATTTGAAAAGTCCATATAAAAGAGGCCACGGTCGCCGTGAGGATGCCGGGACTCCGGGAGCCCAGAAGTAGGTCAGTTTAGGGGATGTTGATCCCAAACAGTATAGAGAAGGTTTGTGTAGTGTAGTAGGTTCCTGGAGTGGGACGTTCCTTTTAGTAGGATTAGTGCTCGCCTTGTGTGGCAAACTTTTATTTTTAGCTTTGTTTTGTTTTCTTTATGAAATCTGGGGACATTAGGGCTACCATTACTGGTACCCTAGTGGCAGCACCTGTGTTGTAATTAAATCTGGGTGCCTCTACAGCGTGTCAACACCCAGTGCTCTGTATCTGCCTTGGTATTATTCACTGATGACCCATGTATGTATCACCACCCTGTTAGACCTACATTAAAAAATCTGTTTCATAGAAATAAGTAAACAGACCTCCTATGAAAAGTGCATTGTGAAGTGAACTACAGTACCTGAAAAATAAGCCAGTAAAAAGCCCCTTTAATAAGCCTTGCACAGCAGGCTGAACGCAGCCAATAATGCGAGAGGGCAAAACGGGGTTTCTCAGAAGCATCTTGTTACTTCACTGCAACTGTTATCAGTGAAACATGAACCACTGCATACAAATTGTTCTCACAATCGTAATACAATCTCAGTACCAGAAAGATTAAAATTAAGAATGTGTCACCAAATGATAGCCAAGAGCAATCCTAAATGTCTACAGATATACGATAAGTCTGATGCCAAATCAAGGAAGCTATCATGTTCATGTAGATTGAGACAGAAAAAAAATTGTTGTTTATACTGTATATAAGGTACTGCAATTCAAAGATTTGTTTTCCCACACTGGTAAGAGCAATACACAACATGAACAAGCAATGAGAAATTGAGTTCTTTTGACTGTATCAGCGCTTACAGGAACGCCTCTAGATACAAGTTCACAGGTATAAAACAGCTACAGTATACCGTTAACCTGAATGTTCTCCATCATCTCAGAATATTTAATGGCGAGCAGTAAACGAGGTATACCTTGACTTTCATTAGCGCCCTGACCTTCGGCTCAGGACACATAACTCCAGTCGCGATCAACTACCACGTGGTACAGCCTTCAGACAGGCACCTTCACTATTACAAAAATAAACACTTTAAGCACTAGATTTACCTTGAACTCATAATGATTTGTCAGGTACTCTTCCACTGAGAAGTTTTAGGAAAATAGTCCCAAAACTGTTCATAAAGGATCTAAATTAAAAACTAATAACGTTACTCGTCAGAGTTGCTTATAGTTTATTTGAACAGTGCCAGATTCCAGAATGGAGCAATATTACTGAACTGTCCAGGTCTCTTTGTTGTAGAAGGATGCTGAGCTCCAGTCAGCCAGGTTTATTGATCCAAGAGTGGCAGCTTCACTCCCCCTCCCCAGCAAATAAACAGAGCTCCTTGCGAAAGGAGAACTCAAAAGTCCACTCTGTACCTTCAAACAACAAGCTCGTTTCAGAAAATGACATGAAGTTAATCAGCTGGGATCCGAGTTCAAATCAGGTGGCAAGCGAAAGGAGTGTGGTTGTTCAACCAGGTCCTCTGTGGATATCACCACTATTATAGAGATGCTATCTGTCAGTGTATTCATGGGATAGGCCCAAAACTCAATACCAAAGGTAGTATGGAATTAGATTAAGCAGTCAGTGCTTGGGGAAGCTTGCATGGAGACCACCTATGCAGTGCCTATACACATACAAGACATGCAGTGTATGCATTTAAAGCTGCTTACGATACCATTTAAAAGTGATTTCAAATTAAAACAAGGTACAGTATTATTCCTTGCCTAATAATCTATCAGCATACAAACTGTCCCATAATAGGTTAATGACTGAAAACCAGACTGCAACCCTTCTCACAGACAGAGAGGCCCACCTGACTGGTCAGTATTGATTTCCATTAACATCACTGTGAAACCCCAGAGCCCATCAGTGTCTCCGCAGAAGACACTATACTCTTCCAAAACAAACTGCAACTGTAACAGCAACTACAATACATTAGTCTGAAAGTCTAAACAAATCCATAGAAAATGTAGCTAGTTTACTATTTTGTTACACATTAATACAGAGAGAGTACAATTCACACATTATTATTATTATTTTTTTAATAAAACAAAACAAGTGTATCAACCACTTTGAGGGCGCACACTGAATGGTCGTTCCAAGAAATAAATTAATTAATTAAAAAAAGGAAGGCTTTGACAACCTGAACTGACCCTAGTTGCAGAGTTTTCAGCGTATTTAGTCACTCAGTGTAAAGCTACAGACAAAAGTTTTGCATCACTTAGAATTTTAGGATTGAGATTTAATTAAAAAAAAAAAAAAAGTATATGGAAAACTACAAAGCGGTATGTAATTCAATACATTAACATAACTTCATTCAGCAGGTTTCATTCGACTATGAAGCAAAATGTGTTAATTCTATTTGGTGATGCAAAAACTTTTGGCCATACCTGTAAACTGTCCGGCACACAACGGTAAACTGCAGCTGTTTGATTAGCGAAAGAGAGGGACACTTTATTAAATATGCATTGCAGGCTTCACTATCACACTGACCACCATCCTCCAGGCACTTTCTACTTGTGCTTCCAGTGAAATACTAGTACAGTACTGTCAGAACCAGACTGGACTTTAAAAACAAACCATTGTGCCTCCTCTAAACAATGCCTTATTAATATTCAAAGGGGATTAATGAGGGGCTCAGTTAGTCAAAGCTGCATCTGAAATCAGGACTATGTTCATGTGATTTATATGACCAGGGCATATTAGTGGGGGGTAAATCAATGCAATTTAGTACCAAATACTGCATTCTACTTTTTTCTTAAAACATGGTAAATGAAATTAATGCAGGTAAATAAAGAAAGAAAAAAATTCACAAACAAACAAAATCTACTTATCTTAGTTTTGAAAAAACCTCCACTTATCTGGTTTTGATGCTCTAAAACGTTCAAAAGAAGGCCTTTATCTATGTCTTACATTTATTTCACTAACCTTGAAAGTCATTCTGCAAAGTCTTTCAAACAACATTGTGTTTTACCATGCATGGTTAAAAAAAAAAAAAAAAAAAAAAGACTGAAATATTGACTTAATATGTCATGTATTTATCTTTTTTCTAAAACATATCTGCACAGAACATAACAATGACTTTTTAATAAGGTAAAATTATGTAAATCCTTAAATACTCATCTTCATGCAAAACTCATATCAATACCTTCTGCTACATCCTCCCAGAGAGCAACATTTAACAGATTGTTACAGGAAAGTAGAAAATGGGTTGGGGATTTCCTTTTACCCGATTGGTCAATATTGGATCTCTAGTCGCTAGTAAAGAACAGTGAATGTTATCCTTTAAAAAAAATAATTTACCTTTTTCTGAGGGTCCATCTGGCACACATTCTAGTTGAAGCGCTATACAGAACACTGGTGTTGCTACATACAGGTATCAGGTTAACGACAGCTTTAGACACATTTTTATTAATAGCTATTCAGTAGGCAGTGATTATACTGCATCAAAAAACAAACACGTTGTGTACATATTCCTCAAGCAGTAGACCTATCTGCTGACAAAGACTGACTGACATGGGTTGCCACGGTTTTCAAAATGTATCAATGACTAAACTTGGTATTTAGAAGTGTGCTACAGTAATTGCAAGCTGTCTCAGAATACACTACAGTAGGTGAAGTAGCTTAACACCTGTTCATGTACATATTCCTTTCAACTAATTTCTCCTGGTACGACGCCCAGTTTTGATATTTGGTTACTCGCCAATTATCGCTCCAACTTTATTATCTTAAGCAATATTGTTACAATGTATTTCTTAACCCAGCTCTCTTAACAGAGATATGCGGTCTGTCTGAACTTGTCTAGCACAAAACAGGCTGACTCAAGTTCCATGAACAGGTGTACTGCATGTGTGGTACCTTGACTGTGCACATAAATATTTAGGGCTTCCGTTTCCCATTTTTTATTCATTTCATTTTTTGGTGCTTATTTTTACGTAACTCTTTTTTCAAGGCATTCGGTTTTTATATACTGTATTCACCTTTTTGTTCTGTCACAATACGTACAGTAACACTACAATTGTACATTATTTTGTTGTCTTCTACAATTAAATCCTTATGGTCACGGACACATTTTTCTGGGATTTTTTTTGTGCGTTTATTGGTTAAAACCATAAATCAGAAGCCCTATTGCATGCCCTCCCATCTTCAGAAACTAGACTATACCCTACCTGTTAATAACTGCTTAGTCCCCAAGAGGTTAGGTTTCTGTTGGGGCAAAACAGTTCCATAGACAGGTGAATTTGCCAAGCCTTGTTTTACTTCTATTGTCTATAGACAACTTCAGAAACTAGAATAAACCTCTTGTAAACAACAGCTGCATGTAGCTACAGTACTCGACATAAAACAGTAAGGAACTACCCCTGCAAGTGGGTTTAACAAGTCACCAACTGCTGTTCTTGTAGTACAGTAGGTCCCCCACTATATCTTGTCATTTGAAAGGGCTGAAACTCTATATGGGTTTGAATGTAGAAAATGATCTGTTTAGTCCAAAAATGTCTCATTTAAGCATATAACTTTTTTCTCTCTTTTTAAATTTCAAAATGTCTTTAGACTTTTTTTTTTAACTTTGCTCCATAAGTAAGTTTTTTTGGTTGCAATTTGACAACTGTTTAAGTAACTGTCATCAACAGCGGTCTCAGAATCTCAGACCATAGCCTGTGGTGCACAGTGCAACAAGTAATCCCTAAAAACAAATAGTTAAGTTGTTCTGGAGAAGTAACTGACCTTCAGTCATTTCACAATGAATTCCACAGGTTGGCACTTAGCAGTTAATTACTCCACATATGTTTGCAAGATTCAACAGCCTCTACTTAGGTACCAATGTTTTGACCAAATGAACAGTCTCTTCACTAGTGACTGGACATGCAGAATAAAAATGATCACAACACCATGGCACATTCCCAAGTAGATTGAAGCTTGAGACTGGGTAAAACACGGTGTGATTTAAAAGTCCACCCTTCGCACCAAGTATCTAACAAGTAGCTCATATGATTCAGAATAGGGACAAATTTGTGTTAGAAAACCAAAACATGACGGTGAAGATGCTAAATATGCAACCTCTTTCACTTACTGTATACAACTGTTTCACTATGAGAATGAACTGAACTGTAATTCATGTTTTTAAAAAAAAAAAAAATTATATCTAGCCAGTACCTATCACAGGCTGCAATTCTAGAGGTGTCAGCATCCTGACAGTGATAACTATTTCAAGGGTAAGCTATTGCACAGCAGATAGCTTTTGAATATTAGATTATTTAGTAAGAATATTCTGTGCACACATGCAGGCGCTGTCTAGAGTTTAACACTGGGCATCTTTTTTTCAAACAGTGGACCAGAAAGAAGGATGCAATTGCTCTGAACAATTAATTGGGATAGTGGATAAAAGCTTGACCTGTCCATCAACTGATATGTCTAAGCTACAACAGCCCACCTACAGTACCAGAGGATATTTCCAACACTGTACCTTTACTGGATGCCATGTTCAAGTGTGTACATGTTTAATTATGGGGCTTGAATAACAGATCTCACATCTTTCTGAATGTTACACAGACACTTGCATGAAGAATCGGATACAAATACACAATACATATGCAATAGAGCTTAACATCCAGTGAATACAGGCACTGGCTTATTAATGTAAAATATGAAGGAGGTCAGACTCTGGACTGAGATGATATAAAGCAGGACTGTACTTCCACTGACAGCAGTGTAAGCCGCAGCAGACTTGCTGAGCAAATGAGAATAATTATACTCCCTAACAGTAGGTATCGTACAAACCGGGATACATTTTCAGTTGTACAGAATCTCAATTTAGGTTGTCTCCCATCCTTTAAATTGCTGTATCAGAATGTATAGTTTAAGGCAGAATAACTAATTAATCCAAATTTCAGGTTTTCTGGCATTATACTATAATAATAATAATAATAATAATAATAATAATAATAATAATAATAATATACAGCAAATACCAAAAAGTACTAATAGGCTACGATGAATGCAAAAGTTAACACTTTTAGATAGATTACAATTTCGGATTTTATAATGTAGTTTTTGTTTGGTGGTTCAGCATCCTACCTCGAAGTCAGTCACCACCAGGAGTTACATGTCATTATTCGGTATATTCCTTCGGTATAATGCATGTATGCATGGCATGCGCGGTGTGTATTTTTACAAAAAAAGACAAGTTTACCTTATCCAGCTCATCGTGCAACTCTGCCAGGCTGGGTCTCAGCAGTTTCTCCCCGAGCGGCGCGGCCGTCTGCCTGTAAAAGTCTATCCTAGGTACCGCGTCGATAGTGTTGTGACCAAAAGTCCTCAGGTAGTAGGTATTGGTATGGGTGTCATAGTAATAATGATGGTGGCCCCCAGTGGAGGAGTGTAGGCTCCCTTCGCTCATAACCGTATCCCCATTCTGGAGACCATCGGCAGCGTTGAGTTCTGGTGGGCTCTCGGCGCCAGATGGGTCCACAAAGTTGACAACCCTGAATCTGCCTTTGGCTTCCTCGCCTCCGGGTGGATGCTGTGAAGAAGCTTGCTTGCCGCTGTCTGAAGCAGACTTGTCCCCGGTTGCATCTGGTGATGCTGTCGTCGGTTTGGTACTCTGAGAGGGATCGCCACCAGACTCGGCTCCAGCTGCCTCCGCCACCAGATCGACCTGAAAGCGGCTCTGGCTGGGGGCTTTGCCGATGGGCTTGAGAGCCAAATCCCCGGCTAGATCCTGGGATGTGTTTAATGATGGCGCGGACATGGCACCACTAGTTAATAATTCTTAACAATATTTTGATACGACAGCGCTATGAACAATAATTTATCTCCCGTATAATCTTCAATGAGTTTAAATAATTAAAAGTACAATGAATCTGCCACACTTCTTCCGGGCTCAGCGACCTCGCTTGCTGGCTGCCCGTTACAGATACGTCGATATTTTTGTACTTAGAATATTAGCAGAAAACTAGACTTCCAAATGTCAGTTAAGAATGAACAACGTGTATTTGTTGAAGAAAAAAAAATACATTAAATTCTTGGAGAAGCTTACACGGCAAAGTAAAATGTTTTCTCCGTTTCACCCAATCCCCCAGTGTGAAGGTTACAAAGCGTGCTTCCCAGCCTCAGTTTTTCGTCTTGCTGAGATGCTGACACACTACTCACAGCAGCAACTCCTACACAAGCAATGGTTTCACGCTGCTATATAGAGACAGCGGCCGGCTTCACCGGGGTTGGGTTTCAAGCATAATGTAAAACTCGCGAGAAAAGGAAGCCCTACTGTCAACAATGCATATACACAGCACGGGGGAAGGGTAAAGCAGGAGGTGGGCGTGGGGAAAAGTGATAAGAACGAATGGGTGGATTCCGAGAAAGAGGACTGACAAAAAAAGGCATGTGAAGAGAATGAGCCCTATATCTGCTGTATGTCACATAGTATAAACTTGGAAATGTACACTTGATGTTAGATATTATATTAGCATGTTGAAAAAGTACTGTACGTTTGCAGAGACCTTTAGCTTATTCTCATGTGGATTGCTTTGTTATACCTGCATGTATTATTGTAATGTAGATAAATAAATCAAACTTGTAAAATATGCTGTAAACAAAGACAACCTATTTGTTTTTAGTTACTGACAGTTTTGAAAAACTAAAAAAAAACTACAAAATCGGCGTCTAGATCGACTTTATTAACTTAGATTTTAAAATATGAATTGACTTAGCATTAATTACAGAACCTGGAAGTTCCAAAGTGAAGTAGCTCGAGAACTATATGCCCTTGGCATTATAAAGATATTCTTATAGGCAGATCTTAGAGAGGGGTGGTAAGGGATAACTCATTCACACAAATAGGCAGGACAAAATCCATGGACACCCTGTGAGGAGCAACATTTAAAAAATGCATATGTCGCTGCACTGGAAGTGACCTTAAAACTGGGGAAATATGACACATAGACTTGGTATGAGTAAGTATTCTGGTTGCAGTATTGTTTTGCATAGTTTTAAAGAGGAGACGATTTTCTATTGAGGGATACCAAGATATTTAATGAGAAAGTAAGCTGATGAAAATATCCGGCAACAAGTTCCCCATCCCCAGTACTGCTTTCCTAAAAAAAAAGGCGAACATGTCAGGTGCCATTCTACTAGTGAGATGTCTTGCTCATTAAAATATTTTGCATAGTTTTAAAGAGGAGACGATTAGCTATTCAGAGATACCAGGGTATTTAGTAAGTAAGGGGCCTCAGTGATGAACAATGGGCAATATAATCTCCTCCCCTAGTCTTACTATACATAATTTGTACCAGTACTGTATATATTTATACTGTACCAGACAGCACTCCATGGAGCCAGGTGTCTGGTTTTCCCTGGATGATCCCCTGGGCATCACTTCAACCCTATTCTATTGCTCAAAGCATTACAATATAATATAGTCACAGACTTGTGCCTGGTGTAATGTGTGGACCAGTTGAAAAGGACCCACTGTTAAATTAATATTAGGCATTAACACAGTCATTTTTGTGATATATTTTTATTTCATTCCCCTATTTATATAGCAAGGTCCCTAGGAAGAGACATCCCTACAATTGCTTTTAAAGTAAAGTTGTGCATCTTATTCCCCACAACCAATTTAAAGATGAGTCAAATTGATCAATCTCTTACAAAGCATGTCCAGCTGCCAGAAAATCAATTTTCACTGTATCACGATTTCTCAAGAGCCAAGAAACAAAACAACACAGGTGACAGAACTCAGAACCCCTGAGAGGAATAGCAGTCATCATATATAGGTAGGTGTACCCATATCATGGCATGGGTATAATTGCATGGGTTAGAGTCCAGTCAATCAGAGTTTCCAGTTTGTTCAAGCGATATTATAAATTCTAACAGCTTGTAACAAGGTGGTAGGAAAGCCTTGCTCATAAAAAGGGGGCAGGGCAAAGCCCTGCTGTAAAATGTTTTGTATTATGATTTTAAAAAATTTGTTTATTTTTAGAACAGGGTCTCTCCCTCTGCCCTTGTGTTATTTTGTGTGTGTTTGTTTATTATTTATTGTATTGTATTTGTTTTGTTATTGTTTTGTTATTGTTTTGTATTTATTTTGAAACCTGTTCTAGCAGAGGCAAGGGAGTAACAGGAATGATTAAAAACCTCATGCAGAAGGTGGCCATCTCCTGAATTAATTAAGTGATTAATTTGTTGCTAAATCGGGAGATGATCACCTGCATAAAATCGTGCTGCTCTCTCCCCTCAGGGTGGGTGTTCAGAGGAGTAGCAAGTAGGGAGCAGGTCAGGGAGTCATTTACAACTAAAAAACATATAGGAACAGTGAAGGCGATTGCCCAGCCTGACCTATTTGTGTTCGTGATTATTTTTGTTTAACCTTTCATTTTTGTGCTCTGAGCATTGTTTTTCTTTAAATATTTTATTTATTTTTGTTAATGAAAGTAAACGGCGCACCACGCGTCTCTTTTTCCACTGCAGTACTTGCCTGTCTGTTGGTATTCCGGCACCTGGCCTGACGTTACCACGCAGCGTCATCCTGTCACACGTGGTGTAAGAAGCAAGATAAACCACAGCCTCCGACTCAGGTCAGAGAGAAGGTGCTACAGTATTTTATTTTTTTTTTGTTTTTATTATTTCGTGTGGAGTGAGGAAAGGATGGGAGGAAAGAGGAAGAGCTGCAAAAAGCAGCAGAGGCAACAGCCGCAGCCTAAGAGGTTGTGGTCCAAGGTGCTAACCCAGTTTGGATCCCTGGACTGGACAGCCAAACAGGAGCAATGGAGGGCTGAAGGGGCCCCCACATGCGTTGCCTGTGGCAAGTTTGGGCTTGACAGGGAGGACTGCCCCTACGGTGACTCCCAATATAAGGAGGCCTGGAACCAGGGCCTGGTTGGGGATGCGGCAGATATACCAGACCCAGCCAACGCCCAAGAGGGAGGAGCCTAAACAGCCACAGCCCAAATGTCCTGTGTCTGAGTGGGAGGAGCCCAAACGTCCTGTGCCTGAGTGGGAGGAGCCCAAACGTCCACAGCCCAAGAGGGGGGAGTCGGTGGGCCATAGCCCAAGAGGAGGAAGGCTGAACGTTCACAGCCCACTTCCACCAGCAGAGGGAGAATACCTGCTGGTTCTGCCTCGCACCGTCCAAGGATGCATGCCACGCTCTTATCGCCGAGGGAAAAAACAAATTGGATTGTACTGTAATATTTTATATGATAATTTTAACATTGAACTGGGTGGACAGGCGTTCTCATGGCCAGAATAAATTGATCTACAGGTGTAAATACACTATGTAACACAATTTTTGTTCCTGGGTAGTAAGTGTTATTTCCTAAGTGCTTATGCCTCAAAAGTATAGAAAATAGCTATTATTCCCCACAGACTTTGCTTTTGTGACCAGGACAGTGATATTTTGAAATTTACCTATTTCCAATGAGGAAACGGTCTTTTTGTTCACATAAAGTCAGAAAAAAACAACATACAAAACCAAAATAACATGTATTTATACTAAAGTAATACAAAAATGCCTACAAAAGATTTAGAAGTCAGTAGTTTTTCAAGATTTACGATTATACTGTAAATCACTTTCACGAATCAGCCCCCAAATGTAGTCTCCCATCATGTTCTCGTTATACTGTCCTTGGTAGTGGCGTTCAAAGTTCAGTATATCCTGGTGGAAACGCTCGCCTTGCTCCTCTGAGTATGCACCCATGTTCTCCTTGAATTTATCAAGATGAGCATCAAGGATATGGACTTTGAGGGACATCCTACAGCCCATTGTGCCGTAGTTCTTCACCAGAGTCTCAACTAGCTCCACATAGTTTTCAGCCTTGTGATTGTCCAGGAAGCCCCGAACCACTGCGACAAAGCTGTTCCAAGCCGCTTTCTCCTTACTAGTGAGCTTCTTGGGGAATTCATTGCACTCCAGGATCTTCTTTATCTGTGATCCGACGAAGACACCGGCTTTGACCTTTCCCTCAGACAGCTTAGGGAAGAAGTCTTGAAGGTGCTTGAAGGCTGCCAACTCCTTATCTAGAGCTCTGACAAATTGTTTCATAAGGCCCAATTTGATGTGCAGTGGTGGCATCAGCACCTTCCGGGGGTCCACCAGTGGCTCCCACTTGACGTTGTTCCTCCCCACAGAGAACTCGGTCCGCTGTGGCCAGTCCCACCTGTGGTAGTGAGCCTTGGTGTCCCTGCTGTCCCAAAGGCAACGATAGCAGGGAAACTTGGTAAAACCGCCTTGGAGACCCGTCAGGAATGCCACCATTGCAGCCACTTGATGCCATCTCAGAAAAATGCAGATATGTATCCACTTAGGCAGCTGGAACTGAATTGGTGGGCTTAAGGCCCCCTGTATTTATACTACTATTTATATTACTCAAAAGTTCTAGAAAGTTCCAGAAGTTACTTCAAGTTTACTCAGCACTGACTCTATCTGGAATGTTCTGGAAAATAGGTAAATTTCAAAATATCACTGTCCTGATCACAAAAGCAAAGTTTGTGGGGAATAATAGCCATTTTCTATACTTTTGAGGCATAAGCAATTAGGAAATAACACTTACTACCCAGGAACCAAAAAAAAAAAAAAAATTGTTACACAGTGATATTATTTAGAATTGAATTCTTTGTAAGATAGTTGCAATAATTATTAAATTTTACCACGGGATGCCAGAGATGGTTGTGCTGTTACCATATTCTTACTTTATTGAGACCTTTACAAGATGCCCAATTAGAAATGTAAACAGAAGTCTGCATTTACATTATGCAATCTGTAACACATGCAAACATAACATTTTAAATACACCAACACATTATGACAACACATTTGACAAACTTGCACTGTTAGTTTAACCTGTTTTTCAAAGGGGTAATCTGCTACTCCTGTATTGACAGTGTAACCATCAACAATTTCTTAATCAGCTCTTCCTGCTTCAGCTTTGTCTCTATCACCATTGCTGGCAGGATAAGTACACACAGTAAATAGGGGCTTTTAATGCTCCATGTAATAGCCATGCAACAACATCAACATCACACATATTCAATGCATCAAAATATTATACTGTGAACTGCTTTGTTTTGGGGACAGGGAGATGACTTCTTTTTTTTTTTTAAGTTTGTACTTTATTTATTTATTGGAAACTTATTTTATGTATCTTTGTCTATATGCGTATGTTCTGTTCTTAATTCAATCTTTCAAAACTGCAGACCACTAAGAGGTCTAGGGGGGGAAAAAAGGTCCAGGATATGTGTTGCTTCCACTTGGAGTCTGACAGACAAATTTAACTTGTCCAAAATACTGGTTATATGGGGTTTGCCAAGAGGCTCACCTACTTTGTAATGTGATACTTTGTAACAACTGTAAGTCGCCCTGGATAAGGGTGTCTGCTAAGAAATTAAATGATAATAAATAATTAAAAGCATGACCATGTGGTGTGCAAGGTGAGTCATACAGTCAGGTGAGCGCAGGTTTGTGCCCTGGCTGTGCAAAATTAAGGGTCTTTGCTGGTGCACCTGCGTGATAGAGAGGCCAAATTGCCAGGGATTGTTTCTCCTCATCGTGCTATAGCGGACCGTACTGGCCAGGAACCTGGTGAGCTCAGATGGACACCTTCAAGGCTGGCCTTTGTCCTCCACTCCCTTAAGTTCTTGGGTGTAAAAAAGAGGAAATTGGCCTGGTTGTGAGATTGGGAGACACAAACTGCACCTTTGATTCTCCTGTGTGGGGAACTGCTGTAGTGAGGGAACATAACTGGACATTAAAAATTGGGGAGAAAATCAGAGATAAAATAATTCAACACTCCTTTTTTTTTTTTAATTAAAAAGCATTGCTTATGTTTTGCAAAATCTTACATTCTGTAAGCTCACAAATGCATGCATACACAAAAACTTTAGTATAGTACCTTAGCTAACCTCCAAGCTTATGCTAGCAAAACGTAGCCCATATAAAGAAGGAAAAAGTTGACACACTTTCACCACCAATAAACTACACATGTACAATTACATTTACTATCAATGTTTGCTAACTTGTTTTGTGTTTTTACTTTAATAGTGGCATCACAAATAAAGATCTTTGTTCTGCCAGTTTTATGCAACAAAAGAAAAACGAACTTGACTGAGAAGTGTTTAATCTGGTCATTCTCAATGAATGGAATAAACCTGATAAAAAATACTTTTTTTTCTCTCTCTACATGGTATTTGTCTGTCTTGCTTAAATTTACCAGCCTTACACTTATACTTGAATTCTCAAATATGCTGTACATTTAACCAACATGCCACTCTATTGCTATCTAATAATCAGATATTTAGATTTGGTCATGTAACAGCTTATTGATTAAATAATCTCAGGATTCTGATGACTTCAGAGACCACTCAAGATTTGCTCTTATGGTCTATGGGCATCTTTAGAATCAATTGATGGAAACCAAGCCATTTTTGTATGTGGTTAGCCATGTAATGAATATAGATTAGTGAGGAAAAGATTAAGTAGAACAAGGCAGGCTGCAGTGTAAATTTAAAAGTAATGCTGGCAAAAGAAGATTAAAGCTATTTCTGCAGGGGCTCTGCTCTACTGGATAACTATTTGGTCAGCTTCATTCAACACTTCCTACACATCCTGTGTTATGGATTATGAAATAACATTCAACATAAGGGTGGTGACATAACCATTGGAAACTAATAGTCATTGTTTTAGTTATTGTAGGAAGAAGAAACATTTTCCAATGGGACATTCCTAAGGTCGTGAACTTGGTGGAAGAGGGTGGGGGGCAGTTTGTTTTTGCAAAGTAGAACCAATGGTACAAGAATGTACCAGATTTCCATTATATCAAAATTGACCCTTAATGTCCTTTATCTAATCAGAGAACTTCCTTTTCTGTTGTCTGACAAACAAACAAACAAACAAATGTTTTTGTCGTTGTCATTTCTACCTTTGGAATTAGCTACAATCATCTACTGAAGGTACAGTAGCAGACATAAGACCAGAGACATACAATAATTCAGTATTAGGCTTTATGACCAGTACGACAAAGTGGGGTGCTTTTAGTCACAGTTGTCATCTTCTAGTGTAAACAAAGGAGACTCACAACAACAGGAATCTGGTATATCTGCTTGTATATATTTTTTTCTTTGTTATTTTATAAATGACAAACGTACAACACTGGTTTTCAAATAAAACAACACAAAAATGTAATCTCCATACTGGAGAACTAAACTAAATACTTCAGGACGAAAGTAAACTATAATATGGGACAGCTAAGCCATTTACCAATCAAAACGCTAGCTCCTTAATAAAGAGTAGAGTCGATACCTTGGAGTTTGCTGCAACACACTGAGCCTTGTCAAAGAACCTGTACTGTTGCTTCAACCCTGCTTAAATATCTGCCTTAACTGATTGCAGGTGTTTCTCATTAACACCTGTTTGGACACATATGGAATCCTGGGAAATGTAGTTCAGGGTTCTATGACAACTGAACTTCACTTTCCTTTACAACACACAGCTGTTCTGTACAAACCGTGGTCGAATATATACTCAACTCAATATTTTTCCCCGCACTTTGTTACACCAGTCATAATACCGTATTGTGACATTGTGAAGTCATTTCTAATGAAAACAACATGGGAATTTTATACAAAATAACCTGAAAAGTTTTTTAGTAATATTCAGAAATACAATAAATGTATTGCACAATCACATTTAGTACTGAAATGTAGATCGTTTCCTCAGGAAAATAACACTGCAATCTACAATACAGTATGAATAAACATGTAGTCATTGTCTCAGAATGCAACCTGTCTATGAGCCTTATTTGCTCATTCAATATGTAAACCCAAACAGAGCAGCCCATGGCCCATGCATATTGAATGTCAGCTTACATTTCTTAATCAACGGTTTCAAGTTCTATTAATGCAAGGGTGTATGCTGGTAAAATGCTTTCACCGTCACTTTGAAGTGATTTCCCTTAAAAGTTGGGTTGTTTTTGTTTGGGTTGTTTTTACATTAAATGTCAATACTGAAAATATATACATGTTTCATTTTAAATGTGATCAGTAACAAAAACATAATTTCTATGAGAATTCTGTTAATTTACGTTTGGATTCCTTAGCTAAAATAGAGCTTTACAATGTTATCTATAACCTTCTACTGCTGTAGGCAGCAACAGAAGCATTCCTACGGTGTTTGAAAGTGATCAAGTGGCACATTTTTAAGGGGGTGTGGGGACTAAATCTCAAAATAATCTCACATGAAACCCATTAAGTGGATGCTATAGGACAGGTTATAAACAGGAAACAACATTTGCAAATGTTTTATAAATATTTTAAATATTTTTATGGGATTACATTAATATCAAAATTACTGGGTGGGGTTTTGAACCATAAAATTGCACTCATGAAAGTTTAGTTCATTCCAGTTGCAATCATGATTTAGGTTTCCAACAAAAACAATAAAAACACACCTAAAGGAGCGCTACACATCTGTTGGCTTAAAGGTAAAGCAGGCCTGCTGTTTCTGGCTTATGCCAGACTCTTACTCAGGCATCTAGAAGTACTTCTGAATTAACTTTCTGCAATATGTGGTGCTTCAACAAACTAACAGTCTATATATATATATAGACACACACACACACACACATATATAAACGACTCCTTTCTGGACTTTACACATATAAGTTGCTGCCAGCACCTTGTGGAGCATTTGTGAATGGTTTTGTGCTGCCGCCTGCTATTCCTATCCTCCAGGGCCCTCTTGGAAAGAAGATGTTGCATTTCAGTAAGTCTTTTGTGTTTAATATTTGAAATAAATACAAATTAAACTTTGCATAAGAGCAAAAGCATTCTAAGTCTTATTGGTGTTATATCTTTTTATTTGTTTTGATCATTTTAGTTGCTTGGAAACTGATAGTATAAAAAATATAGTCCTAAACTTTAACTGTTTTTATAATCATATTTGTTGGTGATTTTTATTTTATGTTTATGACCATTGAAACATTTTATTATAGGTTGAACTTTTGACTTCAGTTGACATGATGACTTTTGAGTGCCAAGGTGTGACTTGGCTAGTAATTGCTAATTATCTAATGTGTGTGTGTGAAACTGTTGCCCATCCTATATGTTAGACTACTGACTGCAAAAACAGTATTGTATTACAAGCAACCATACAAATGGCTTGATTGTACACCTGAATATATACATACATACATATATATATATATATATATATATATATATATATATATATATATATATATATATATAGATATAATATATATATTTTATATATAAGGTCCAGGTTAGACTCTTGAGATGGAACATGTTATTTGCAACAGTAAACCCCTTTACTGCGTGCTTTGTACACCTGCTGTATTCACTAACTAGTGGCAGACAACCTAGCGCGAGGAAAAAGTACTGTGTTCGAGTCATTTAAATAGAATGAATAATGTTAATATGTGGAAATGTATGCAAATTACGTCACAAAATACTGCGAGGGAGGCATTTGATTATCCCAGAGAGACAGATGCTCTCCATGATATAAAAGTGGGCTTTTACAAAGTGTCTGGCTTTCCAAATGTATTGGGGGCTATTGATTGCATCCACGTAGCACTGTCCCCACCCCAGGATATAGAACATATCTTTCATAATAGGAAGCGTTACCACTTCATTAACTACTATCCTGGAGCAGCAGACGACTCGCACATCCTCACAGTCCGGGATATATGAAGATTATAGGACATGTGTATATAGAGCTGGTTGGCTTCTTGTCATATGTAACAATTTCAGCTATGTTAATATATTTATATAGTCACCATGTATATGTGATATTTAAGTAGGCTATGCTTAAAATAGCTTTAAAATATACAAAAGAAAATTATAGAAACTGTAAAGGTCCAATAAATGAATGTACACAAAGTGAGAGTTGAGGTGCAGTCATAATGCACGCAATCAACGACATCAGTTTTTTAACATTAAAATAGTGAACTTTTAACTGACTGAGCGAGTGCTTCGCAAAATTGACCCTTAATGTCCTTTATCTAATCAGAGAACTTCCTTTTCTGTTGTCTGACAAACAAACAAACAAACAAATGTTTTTGTCGTTGTCATTTCTACCTTTGGAATTAGCTACAATCATCTACTGAAGGTACAGTAGCAGACATAAGACCAGAGACATACAATAATTCAGTATTAGGCTTTATGACCAGTACGACAAAGTGGGGTGCTTTTAGTCACAGTTGTCATCTTCTAGTGTAAACAAAGGAGACTCACAACAACAGGAATCTGGTATATCTGCTTGTATATATTTTTTTCTTTGTTATTTTATAAATGACAAACGTACAACACTGGTTTTCAAATAAAACAACACAAAAATGTAATCTCCATACTGGAGAACTAAACTAAATACTTCAGGACGAAAGTAAACTATAATATGGGACAGCTAAGCCATTTACCAATCAAAACGCTAGCTCCTTAATAAAGAGTAGAGTCGATACCTTGGAGTTTGCTGCAACACACTGAGCCTTGTCAAAGAACCTGTACTGTTGCTTCAACCCTGCTTAAATATCTGCCTTAACTGATTGCAGGTGTTTCTAATTAACACCTGTTTGGACACATATGGAATCCTGGGAAATGTAGTTCAGGGTTCTATGACAACTGAACTTCACTTTCCTTTACAACACACAGCTGTTCTGTACAAACCGTGGTCGAATATATACTCAACTCAATATTTTTCCCCGCACTTTGTTACACCAGTCATAATACCGTATTGTGACATTGTGAAGTCATTTCTAATGAAAACAACATGGGAATTTTATACAAAATAACCTGAAAAGTTTTTTAGTAATATTCAGAAATACAATAAATGTATTGCACAATCACATTTAGTACTGAAATGTAGATCGTTTCCTCAGGAAAATAACACTGCAATCTACAATACAGTATGAATAAACATGTAGTCATTGTCTCAGAATGCAACCTGTCTATGAGCCTTATTTGCTCATTCAATATGTAAACCCAAACAGAGCAGCCCATGGCCCATGCATATTGAATGTCAGCTTACATTTCTTAATCAACGGTTTCAAGTTCTATTAATGCAAGGGTGTATGCTGGTAAAATGCTTTCACCGTCACTTTGAAGTGATTTCCCTTAAAAGTTGGGTTGTTTTTGTTTGGGTTGTTTTTACATTAAATGTCAATACTGAAAATATATACATGTTTCATTTTAAATGTGATCAGTAACAAAAACATAATTTCTATGAGAATTCTGTTAATTTACGTTTGGATTCCTTAGCTAAAATAGAGCTTTACAATGTTATCTATAACCTTCTACTGCTGTAGGCAGCAACAGAAGCATTCCTACGGTGTTTGAAAGTGATCAAGTGGCACATTTTTAAGGGGGTGTGGGGACTAAATCTCAAAATAATCTCACATGAAACCCATTAAGTGGATGCTATAGGACAGGTTATAAACAGGAAACAACATTTGCAAATGTTTTATAAATATTTTAAATATTTTTATGGGATAACATACAGACATATATATATATATATATATATATATATATATATATATATATATATATATATATATATATATATAAATTACTGGGTGGGGTTTTGAACCATAAAATTGCACTCATGAAAGTTTAGTTCATTCCAGTTGCAATCATGATTTAGGTTTCCAACAAAAACAATAAAAACACACCTAAAGGAGCGCTACACATCTGTTGGCTTAAAGGTAAAGCAGGCCTGCTGTTTCTGGCTTATGCCAGACTCTTACTCAGGCATCTAGAAGTACTTCTGAATTAACTTTCTGCAATATGTGGTGCTTCAACAAACTAACAGTCTATATATATATATAGACACACACACACACACACATATATAAACGACTCCTTTCTGGACTTTACACATATAAGTTGCTGCCAGCACCTTGTGGAGCATTTGTGAATGGTTTTGTGCTGCCGCCTGCTATTCCTATCCTCCAGGGCCCTCTTGGAAAGAAGATGTTGCATTTCAGTAAGTCTTTTGTGTTTAATATTTGAAATAAATACAAATTAAACTTTGCATAAGAGCAAAAGCATTCTAAGTCTTATTGGTGTTATATCTTTTTATTTGTTTTGATCATTTTAGTTGCTTGGAAACTGATAGTATAAAAAATATAGTCCTAAACTTTAACTGTTTTTATAATCATATTTGTTGGTGATTTTTATTTTATGTTTATGACCATTGAAACATTTTATTATAGGTTGAACTTTTGACTTCAGTTGACATGATGACTTTTGAGTGCCAAGGTGTGACTTGGCTAGTAATTGCTAATTATCTAATGTGTGTGTGTGAAACTGTTGCCATCCTGATACAATCTATGTTGACGTTTTTGTGCAACAATGTTATTGGTATGTTTACCAACAACCATACAAATGGCTTGATTGTACTAATATAACATACATACACACATATATATATATAGATATATAGTGTAATGTGTGTATAGATATATATATATATATATATAATATATATTATATATATATATATATATTATAGATAGGGATAATATAGTCAATATATAATATAGGATATAAAGATATCAATCTGATATCCGAGCTAAGGATACCATAGCCAGGTCCAACTGATTACTCTACTTGTATTCGGTCCAGGTTAGACTCTTGAGATGGAACATGTTATTTGCAACAGTAAACCCCTTTACTGCGTGCTTTGTACACCTCCTGTATTCACTAACTAGTGGCAGACAACCTAGCGCGAGGAAAAAGTACTGTGTTCGAGTCATTTAAATAGAATGAATAATGTTAATGGGTAGTAATGTATGCAAATTACGTCACAAAATACTGCGAGGGAGGCATTTGATTATCCCAGAGAGACAGATGCTCTCCATGATATAAAAGTGGGCTTTTACAAAGTGTCTGGCTTTCCAAATGTATTGGGGGCTATTGATTGCATCCACGTAGCACTGTCCCCACCCCAGGATATAGAACATATCTTTCATAATAGGAAGCGTTACCACTTCATTAACTACTATCCTGGAGCAGCAGACGACTCGCACATCCTCACAGTCCGGGATATATGAAGATTATAGGACATGTGTATATAGAGCTGGTTGGCTTCTTGTCATATGTAACAATTTCAGCTATGTTAATATATTTATATAGTCACCATGTATATGTGATATTTAAGTAGGCTATGCTTAAAATAGCTTTAAAATATACAAAAGAAAATTATAGAAACTGTAAAGGTCCAATAAATGAATGTACACAAAGTGAGAGTTGAGGTGCAGTCATAATGCACGCAATCAACGACATCAGTTTTTTAACATTAAAATAGTGAACTTTTAACTGACTGAGCGAGTGCTTCGCTAACTTTGGTAATATTACAAAATAAGTCAGATAGAGATCAAGTTGAACAAACAAATATGTATTTGATTTGCAGTTGAACATATGTTCCATTAACAATTACTTTCTCCACTTTGACTGTCGAACAGGATGCTATGAGTCTTTGGGGCAAGCAAGACATCCCCTACCCCTCCTCTTATTTTGTCCTTAATCTTTCACCAGATGGTCCTCTTCATTGAAGTTAATGTTCTCACCGATCCAGCACTAAAAAGTCTTTCACAATTCCTCACCACTTCTGCTAATACATTTAGCTAGTGGTCTGTAAACATTAGATTCCTGTATCTGTCCTCCTGGGTCGATCATTGTGACAAACTCAGAACTGTACTTACCTTTTCTTTCAAGCGCCCTTATATATTCTAGTAATGTGTGGGTAAACCTCTTGCCTAATTCTGCGTGATGTGACTTGCAAATGAATCATTTAGCTTGCTTTACTTGTGCATATAATTAGCTTAATGAATAGAGCGACCGCTGCTTCATTTTTCCGCACAGCCTGGCTTCCCCCTGCCACGCGGTAATTCTGGTAATTTACCGCCATTTAGTAAATGAGGCCCTAAGGTAAGGTCTGGGGTTGAGGGTGAGGGTGAGGGTGTAGCACTTTATTTCAAACAAAATTCTCACAAAGTAAAAGTATATGCAGAGTACAACCACAACTAAACAGTGTGTGCTATACAAGCACTTTTTTCCACTGTGCTGATGTTTCTTTTGTCAAAAGGTGAGGGGGCATGCCCCCCCCCCCCCCCCCCCCCCCGACATTCCTGAGTCAGACGTAGGGTGGCTAGTGAAGAACTCTTTTACAAATATATTTGTTGCGCTGTAAGGCATAACCTGAATTGACAGGCAGTCAGATAAGAGATGCATTTACTAGGCTGCTTCAATAAAAATGTGCAGGAGGTCATCAGCATGCTTCAGTTCCCACAGTTACTTGTTAAGGTATCTCAGGCTGCTGTGAGCCTCATGATTAATTTATGATCAGTGCTTATCACATGTATCACCACTTTGTAAGTCTCTTCTCTGACAGGCCCAGAAACTAGAGCTTAATTACTAGACATGTGTTTATCACCAGGCAGTTAGGTCTACCTGAATGGTGCCCACTATTAGTTTTCCTATAAACTATTTGGCTGTCCGATATTGAATTTTTTTTTTACTGGTATTACATTCTACAGTATATCACTAAATGTGATTGCAGTACTTTACTTTGGAGGGTTGTGCAGTTTAAATAAATATACAGCTAAGGCCAAAGGTTTTGCGTCACCTAGAATTTTAGGATTGAGACCTCTTTTAAAAAAGGGTGCCTTTTTAACATATCTTAAATCAGCTGCAGTTTATATCAGTAGCTCCACAGCATTATGCTTTACTTTTACTGAAAACAAAACACTGGCTCCCATGCACTGTTAGAGTCATCAAACTGTACAACACTTGTGGAATTACTCTTACAGCCCCTGTGCAGTATAGTCACTAGCTGTATCTATTGTATGGTATGTAGTATTCACATGAGAGACCTCCACCCCCCACCCACTAGACCTAGAAACTTCATAATGTATTCTATGCAGACATCCTGCAGTTATTACACAGTAATATTAATTATTAATCAACTGTTACATATATTAAACAGCATCTATTTTGCTTATACAAGTGCATCAAAGCCTTATGTTTATCAGTACTGTAGATTTACATTTATCTTGGTTAGATACCCAGGCTAAAGCTTGGAATTTTGGCAGGGGATGTGAATCGATAACGACATATTTGTCCTTTCTTCCACCTCTTGCCTCCTGCATCAGTAAGAGCCCATGAGACCACACTAGAGCGCTTGTTATAAATAATCATTTGTAATCTAACAGCGTTAGTTGTCATATATTGTTCTATAACCAGTATGTGCCGGTCTGCATTAACCCTCAGGAAGAATAATTCTGAAACTTCCTGTGAAAAGATACAAAGATCAAAAGTGAGCTTAGTATGTGTAAGATGTTAAAATTAGAATTAAACCTCTATCCCAGTCTTTCCAAATAAACTCTGTGTTCTCTTTTACTTTCTAAGTAGGTTTCTCAAATTACCAGAGATCATTAAAAAAAAAAAAAAAAAAAAAAACAGTTAGAATGTATTTGCATTGTATTTGCATGGTTCCTGCTGTCTGTCTGTCCTGGGGCTACACCGAACCATAACTACATTTAACATATATTTGATTAAATTTGTCAATGTGTGTGAGAAGCTATGGCAAAAGTGTGTTTAAATTGCAGTTACAATCTTCTATCCAAGTACACTTTATAGTAATTTGTTTCACTTGAATGCACATTAAATTATCTTAAAATGTCATTTTTTAAATTATTTTTATCATGTTCCATAACTTAAAAAACACAATTTAATTGGCTGTACCTTAATTGTGTCATACTATTTAATTTATTATTTCCCATTAAGCATGTTGAACACTGATTTCTTTTTCATTTATCAGAAAATTTCAATTTTTTTATTGCGGAAAACTAGGAACCTAATTCTAGAAAAGTCTAGAAAATGCCTCATTGTAGGTGAACATTCTTAGAGAGTATAAAATGGTTAGGCATAGGATGATTGCTGTCATTACCAAAAGTCAATATGGGGCAAAGTAAAGAGCTATCTACTATCTAAAGAACTTAGGCAAAAAAAAGATTTTTTTTGAAGGCGATGCCTTAGGTCAACTAGCGGAGCTGTGGGGACTGGGACTGTTCTGGTGACAGTTCGAGTCTGGGGAGCTCGCCAGCGGCTCGACCTACCCCATGCAGAGGCATGGGGAGGGAGCAATGCAGCCACCTGACGGGACGCCTCGCGTTCCCGGTGGGATCTTTGCAGTACCACAGCTGGCCCAAAAGTATGATCTGGGGATATGGGAGCGTCAAGCAGCGTGGCCTTATCTGCATCAGGGACTCTGGCCTGTGTCAGCCATAGCTGTCTACGAGCCACAACCAAGCCAGCCACTCTCTTGCCGAGGGCTTGCCCTTGGAGATCGGAGATCTGCAGCAGCGTGCTGGACAGGAGGTGCAGCTCCGTGGCCACAGGCTCAGGGAGTGGGGCCTCGCGCAGTGCACCATCCAAATACACGGTCAGCACACTCGCTATATTAGTCAAGCGAGTTGCCTGTGCTTCTGCTGCATATGTTCACTTTAAATGCGTCTCCATCATCCTGCATTGAGGGTTCGGGCATGCCGGGTCTCTAGCAAGACCACCCACTGGCAGGGCCTTAACCAGGGCCGCGATGGTTGAGTCTACCAGGGGAAAACCCTCCAGGCTGATCTTATCTGCGCCTTCCAAGGAAACGAGCGGTGCGGCCTGTTTTAGCACACTTGGCGCCTTGAGTATAAAGACAGCGATTTTTTGGCAGATTTTTTATTTTTTTGGGGGGTATTTTTTTCTGTTTTCCTATTATCCAGTAAATTTAATAGTCTACTTACTACTTTTGGGATGTTTTTGCTGGTGATTGGTCACACAGTTTTATAGTTGCTGTACATCTGTAGCTGTAAGCAAGATGGCTACCGATACTTTAAATTCTGTGAGGCAGCGCAATGATTTCGAATATGTGACAAGGCTCCAACTGTCCATATCCATTCAATATATGGATAGCTGGAAACTTGCTTGACCAATCACATTGCTTGATATATATATATATATATATATATATATATATATATACACACACACAGTGCACTCCATTTATAACAATCAAATCCAGTCACTGTTTGCTGTTTGATTATAAACTAGCCATCACTTATCACTCTTTAGAAACCCTTTGTTATCAGCACCACCAGAGTCTTAGATACACCTTTATAGTTGGGGTACAATGTACACAGTTAAGTATCCTTCTTTTACATAATGTTTGCACATTGTTGGGGCTGAGATTAAGACATTACTTATTAAATACAAGCGTTGCCATCATTTTTTCGCTACTGTTTTATAGATCTGGCGGGCAACAATACAGTGAACTTCACTTTTATTTGTTCATGCATAAAGAAAGTGACCCTTACAATGTTATTTAATAAACTAATTTTACAATAAACTTAATAAACTTATTTTACAAGGAATAAATCCTTAAATCATAGGAGTAAACGTTGCTCAACAAGGACAAATTACAGTAACGCAACTTAAAAATAAAGCGCAGATCTCTCCTTCACCTGCTTTATTTTTCTTCATTCAAAAGCATTATGAATGACAATAAAAAAGGCTGAGGTTGCATTAGCTGAGAATTAGCAGCAAATATATGGTATTGTAATGACAATGTATGGAATGTTACCCAAGGACAACAATAACAGCACTATCACCATCAATGTATATAATGGAAAGTCATTAATTACACATAATCTGGAAAATATTGTATAAAAGTGCTTGCACATAATTATATATTATATATTCACAGTGAATAATACCGTGCAATTAAAGGAAACACGGTATAAAACATTACCACATTTCATACTTATTTTACACAGTCATTACATACCATTCTGGTAAACATACAAAATAAATTCTTAAAGCCTAACACAAAAACCTGGATCACGTTATTTAGCATGTGCTCATGTCAAGTAAAGTACTGCTGTGTTTGACACCACCTAAAACTCCTATTTACTCCTACTAGCATTGATATTGTCAATTGATACAATCAGGTTTTGTGCCTAATTTTGGAGACAGAGATTCTTTTAGTGTGGGGGTGTGGAGTCCCCACAAAACATTTGACCATGTGACACCACAAATAAAGTGCTGTTAGGGCTGTTCTTTCTATGACACCAGCGTATTTAATGGGCAATATTGTGTGATGCATAGTGTTTACGCTGTTCACTAATGTTAATTGGTTTCTTTTAGTTTTATATCACATCAATGAAATGTATTTAAAAAAGGTTTAAGTTCAGCAAGGTTCATAGCTGCAAACTAGGCTGCTGAAAACCATTTCTAATAGCCTAAGTTCAGTATGCCACAAGGGCTTTTTACGTCATCAATGTGAGACTAAATTTGAGCTTCCCTGCTGACAACCGGCTTGCGTTTACAGCAGCAATGAACTCATTCAGCGCATCACAATGCAATTATAAGTAGGCAAGCTGGTGTTCAAGGTGAGAGCAATAGGCTCTGTCCCCTTTAGTCTGACATTGATGATGCAAAAAGCCCTTGTGGGATTGTGAACCAAGGCTATTTTAAATGGCATTCAGCATCTAGGCTTGCGGCTATGAACCATGCTGAGTATAACCTTTTTAAAATAAGATTTGATTTTGAGATGAAAAACAGACACAAGAAAATAACTGGATACTAAATAAGATGAGTGACACAAGGTTAAAATAATAATGCATGTTTAAACCCCTTCATTCTACCTTAAAATCTAAAAAAAAAAAAAAAAAAAAAAAACACATATGGCCTTTCAACCCGGGAAATTGGAGATATTTTGCAAATACTTTACTAATACATGAATGCAGACACTTATGACACTGGTTGAGATGGGGCCTGTGTATATATTCACCTCCTCGCCCATAGTTAACATTTCACTTAATCGGCAACATTTATTAATTACCTATTTTATTTGCTGTGTGCTGACTGATATATTACCATGTACTCTGTCATGTCTATGTGCATTCTCACACCGCTGGTGGTGCACTTGCAAGAATATCACCATCTACTAAAGTGCTAGAGAGTGAATGGCACAAGGACCTGTAAATACTATTAATATCTCTCTTATATTAAGAGTGGGATGATGACTGTTTGATTTAACACTGGTTATAGAAAAAGTCTGCTTACCTTGTTTGATTCTACTAATCCCCACACAGCCGTTAGTTTGGCCAGGTACTTTTCACATGTCTACATTACTTTAGCTTTTGGATGCGGCTCTCAAAATGATTGGACAACTTTTAAGCACCTCACTAAAATTACCTTTTTTTGGGGGGGTGGGTGGGGGGTGAAATTCATAGCTGCATGGAGACACTGTGCTCACACCTTAGTTAATCATATTCAGTTGTGCTGTGTTTCTAACCAAAGCCTTTTAATAAAGCCTGTATTCCGAGATATGATTACTAAAAGCCTTAAGAGGTATACATGTTTAACCCCCGTTCCTGTTTGTATTGAAGAAAGGTGCTGTTTATGTACTGTATATAGCATTGTAAAATAACTTGCCTGAAATATTAAAAGATCCTGAGGGTTAAAGACATCATTTGAGACTTTTGTTTTGTTTGGACTGCACCTGCACTACATCACCCTTCACATTCTGACAGGGGTTGATTACACTTTTGGTTTAATTTGTATCGCCACCTATTATATAAACAAAAATCAGTTTCTTACAACTGCTGAACAGGGAATAATTCCCAAGCAGACAACATGGGTGCTTCCATACCTAAATTGACGTCTCTTCTGCTTTATTTACCCTCAAATAAATGCATGTAAATATGTCACCAAGTTAACATGTATTTTACGTTTCTTACTGCACTGACCACAATGAACTTCTTTCAAATGAACCATATTTACACCCAGGGCTTAGTCCTGTCAATACTGAAGATCAATCCAATGTCTTTTACTTGCTCTGTAAGTCCCACCACCTTCCATACTGCAACCTTCCATACTTCCACAGACCAAAAGTTGACCAAGTAACTTCAACATCACCGAAACCTTTTTTTAACCTTTTCTAGAAAAATGTCCATGGCCACATCTGTATTGTTTTTAAACTCTAGAATGTTAAAGTAACATACTTGGTTTAAGAGCACCCAAGTGCATTTGAACATCAGAGGTGGTGCTGTCTGTAGGGGCCTGGGTTTCACCTGCCTCTATTTAACACTGGTTATTTTTTTTTTTTCAGAATTAATCTGAAACTGTTTAAGCACAAGGTCTAAATTCTGTTTGACCTTTTCCACTCCCATATAATTCATTGCCTATTCCTTTAATCAATATGCATTTAGATCCATTAGCGAGTCTCCTTTCTGGTCATTAGTATCCTTTAAATGTCAGGATCCTCACTTTTTCTTAAATGCATTACAAACATGACTGAGCAGTTTTGAATTATATCACTTACGTGTACACACACCACTTGAGAAATATACATGTACTACATATAGCTACGTTATTGTGAGTTATAGTTAATGTTCTTGGTTGTTAAAATAGTTAAGTAGATGTTTGTGTTAAATTAGCTGTAGTAGTTTTATGAAGTACTGAACAGAAGTTAACTTACATGCAATAATACACTATTGTCAGCCACATTTAACTAGATGAGTGGAAGATAAAGGATATCATGGATCCATATTGCTGTGTTACCTGTTTGACAATGTGGGCAATAATCCTTACACTATCAGTGCACTTCAGCGAAGTGTAGACCACAGGGGTCTTTTGTTTGAGATTTGGGTTGGGCAAAGCACACTTTGTAAAAGCATTTCTGCGGGAATGTGGTTCATTTTTAACGCTTGAATTAATGAGTAATATCAGAATAAATGACATCCCAATGACAAAGGTGTTTACGAGGTCCTACATCGCTACTGTTGAGGGTGGACCACATCTATCAATACAGTACCTGAGGAGAGTTTCTTATGATAAACCCAAAGCTGTCATTATAGCAGTGAAGGGCTGACATGCCAGACAGACCACAGCAAAGCTCTTGTTCAACTTAAAACACTCTGCTGCAATACAAAAACTCAAACCTGCTTCATAACCTGCTAATTGTCAATAGCTGCTCAATGCATTACTTCAGCTTTATTGCCAGCTACTGTATGGCGAGGCTTGTACAGTACTGTCACTGTTTCAGAGAGAGAGAGAATATTAAAAGGCAGGATGTGTATAATAGTGCTGCACAATTCCTTCAAGGTGATCTCATGGAAAAAACAAAATAAGACAGAAGCTTGCGTTGTTATATGAATCCCCATCAGATCTTAGAAATAAGCAATTCTGTCATTTTTATTTTTAATAATCTATATACTATAACTTTTGATTGGATTGAAAAGGTAAATTGAGTATATATTTCAACTAGTTTAAGAGAGCTACTGTAACACACACACATATTATATATATATATATATATATATATATATATATATATATATATATATATATATATATATATATAGTGACAAAGTTGGTCCTTCTTTATGGACTTTGTTCACAAGTATGAGCGGGGACAACACAGTAGCCACAACGAGTGTAAGTTTTATTTTAAACAGGATGTTACCTGCGTGTTTATTTTCTAGGGAAGTCCAATAATCTGAGTCGTAAAGTTAAACCAGAGTTCACAAAGAATCAGGTAGTAATCCAAAATAGAGTCAAAACAGCCAACAGGTTTATCCAAACAGTCCAGGGTCATACACAATAATGCAATCCAGAAATCAAAAGAAATACAACCAAACCTTTCGAACCACAGCACCAAACTCCTTCTACTCCCCTCTCATTGTGGTGCTGTCAGTTTGCTCCTTTTATAGGGCTGGTCATTACCCTTTGATCACCTGCAGGTGTGCTGACATACCTTAATTACCTGGTAAGGATCCTGGGTAGTGTAGTTTGTGGTGGGCGACCATTTTGTGAAGTGTAGTCCTATTGGGACCTCCATTTTGTGTAAGGACAAAGTCCTGACAAAATCTCTGCCCTCACATATCTCCCATTCAGGACCATGCCTTGAGGTTTATCACATATCCACCCCCCCAGCATCGACCCCACAGGTCGAGCGATAGCAGCAAAAAAAGAATGGACACGGGATAATTCATCTGGATTTCCCATGTCTTTCCCTGCCCTATGTTTGATTGTAAAAGTGTAAGGCTGCAAACTCAAAAACCACCTCATCACCCTGGCATTTTTGTCCTTGGACCTGTGCATCCAGGTAAGGGGAGCATGGTCACTGATTAGGGTAAACTGACGGCCTAACAAGTAATAACGTAAGCTCTCCAAAGCCCATTTGACCACTAGGCATTCCTTTTCAACAATTGCGTAGTTCTTTTCGCGGGGTTCCAGCTTCCAGCTTAAGAAGAGAACTGGATCACTACACAGGGCTTCCTTGAGGCTATTGAAGGCCTGTTCTGCCTTGTCATCCCACTTAACCATATTGGGTCCCTTGGCCCTAGTCATTTCAGTAAGTGGAGTTGCTATTGTGGCAAAATTTGGTATGAACCTGCGGTAATACCCTGTAATACCCAGGAATGCCCTCACCTGCTTCTTGTTGACAGGTTTGGGCCAACCCTTTATAGCTTCCACTTTTGTTATCAGGGGTCTGACTATTCCCCTCCCTACCTTATACCCCAGGTATTTGGCTTCTTCTAGACCTTTACTGCTTTTGGTTGGGTTAACTGTCAGGCCGGCCTTTTTGATGGTGTCAAGTACAGCCTGGACTCGAAGCAAGTGTGACTCCCAGTCCGGACTGTGAATTACCACGTCGTCCAGGTAAGCTGCCGCATATGCCTGATGAGACCGCAGTATCCGGTCCATAGGTCGTTGAAAGGTGGCCAGTAGGCCAAATGGTAATACAGTATATTGGAACAGTCCATCAGGGGTCGCAAAAGCTGTTCTTTCTTTAGCTCTAGTAGTTAGGGGAACTTGCCAATATCCTTTTGTAAGGTCAAGGGTGGTGATGTAACGGGCTTTCCCTATCTGATCTAATAGTTCATCTACTCTTGGCGTAGGGTATGCATCAAACTTTGAGATCTCGTTTAATTTCCTGAAATCGTTACAGAACCGCCACGAGCTATCCGGTTTGGGAACCAAAACTACAGGGCTTGCCCACTCACTGGTGGACTCCTCAATAACCCCTAATTCTAACATTTTTTTCACTTCTGCCCTTATTGCTTCCCTACGAGCTTCTGGGACCCGATACGGTCTCATATTCACTTTCCTCCCTGGTGTCGTGATAATGTCATGCGCAACCACCTGTGTCCTACCTGGTATCCCTGAAAACACCCTCTTATTTTTTCCCACAAAACCTTTCACCTCGTGTGCCTGTTCTGGGGAAAGTGTAGGTGCTATGTTGATTTCAGGTGTTCCTTCTGGTGGGATGGGATACGTTTCGATTGCCATCAAAACATCTCTGTCTCTCCAAGCTTTTAATAAGTTGACATGATATATCTGTTCAAGCCGCCTTCGGCCTGGCCGTCGGACTTTGCCAGTTTTCTTTTTTCTACCCCCAAGTCTCGTACTGTCTTTACAGCGCTCCACTGTTGTTCTTCCCCCAAGTTCCTATGAACAGACTTACCCTGTGTGTGAGGGAGAACAACACAGTAGACACAACGAGTGTAAGTTTTATTTTAAACAGGATGTTACCTGCGTGTTTATTTTCCAGGGAAGTCCAATAATCAGAGTCGTAAAGTTAAACCAGAGTTCACAAAGAATCAGGTAGTCATCCAAAATAGGGTCAGAACAGCCAACAGGGTTATCCAAACAGTCCAGGGTCATACACAATAATGCAATCCAGAAATCAAAAGAAATACAACCAAACCTTTCGAACCACAACACCAAACTCCTTCTACTCCCCTCTCATTGTGGTGCTGTCAGTTTGCTCCTTTTATAGGGCTGGTCATTACCCCTTGATCACCTGCAGGTGTGCTGCCATACCTTAATTACCTGGTAAGGATCCTGGGTAGTGTAGTTTGTGGTGGGCGACCATTTTTTGAAGTGTAGTCCTATTGGGACCGCCATTTTGTGTAAGTACAAAGTCCTAACAAAATCTCTGCCCTCACATATCTCCCAGGTTTATCACACTATATATATATATATATATATATATATATATATATATATATATATATATATATATATATATAAAATATGTGTGTGTGTGTGTTACAGTAGCTCTCTTAAACTAGTTGAAATATATACTCAATTTACCTTTTCAATCCAATCAAAAGTTATAGTGTATAGATTATTAAAAATAAAAATGACAGAATTGCTTATTTGTAATATATATATATGGGCGTGTGGGTCACGCAGAGAAGGCAGACAAGAGTTTTCCAATCAAAACCTAAGGTTTATTAATTTAAACAGAAAAGACAATCCCACTATTCAGGTGTACTTTTACACCAGCGCACTCTGTCTCTGAATCCCCGGTTGGAACTCCACGCAAGTCCAGCGGTCCAGACCCGAGCCCTGCAGGTAGGGCTCCGTGGATTAATCCTGGATCCGAATAGGTAGATCCTCACAGCCCTTGTAGCAAACAGGGATTTGCAGACAAACAAACTGACAGTTTTTCACAAGAGGTATGCTTAATTCTCAGGCTCCTGTTTCCAACATAAATGAACCCAGCTTATGTTGGAAAGAGAGACCCGACTAGCTGTGCAGGCTCTCTTTTACCAGTTCCTCATCAGCCAGAAATTTGGCTGATACTGGCTACAAGGTGTGGGCCAATTAAGTATAATTATATTGTACTATGTTTGAACAATAGTTGCCTCCCTAACCACACCTGCAGCCTGTTCACCCATTAACTCCTTGACATCATGGCAGGCATGTACGCTGCCCACAGGTCCTTCCGACCTTTATTGGCAACACCTGTGGGCACGCCCCCTTCCTGCCATGAACGCCTCCTGGTGGTGAACTTGGGAGCTGACTCACATTCCCTCCACCTTTGTGGCTGCATATCCCTAGAAAAGAGAACAGAGTAATCATGCAGCCTTGATAGCACATCAGCATTTACATGTTCCTTACCAGCCCGGTGTTTTATCTCAAAGTTTTATGGTCAAGAACCAGTGTGTAAGACATGAATTGCTATCCTTCTGGCTATATAACCACCTAAGAGGAGAATGGTCCGTGATGGGTGTGAAGCAGTGGCCCCACAAGTAATACCTGAGACTTTCCATGGCCTATCTTATAGCCAAGCACTCTTTTTCAATAGTTGCGTAATTATGCTCACGGGGAAGGAGCTTCCTACTTATGTACATAATCGTATGTTCCTCACACTCGACCTCATGTGCTAAAACTGTGCCCAACCCGACATCTGACTCATCAGTCTGTAAGATAAATGTTTTAGAAAAATCAGCATTACGCAAAATAGGTTGCGTGGACAAAACCTTGCTTGAGGTCCTCAAAGGCTGTTTCACACTGGTCTGACCATGAAATGGGTTGATTCCTTCTCCCTTTTGTGAGTTCTATGAGGAGTGGAGACAAGTAACAATACCCTATCTCCCGTCTGAAACTTTCAGACCTGAGCTCCTTGATTATACTGGCACTGTTGCGCTCCTTGTACCTCTCTGAGATTGCTGGACACCAGGTCCACCATTCCCGCAGTTGGTTAATGGTGACCCTCTGCAACATCTGTTTTAACGTTCGATTAAAACGTTCCACTAATCCATCGGTATGTGAATGGTAAATGGAAGTGCGCAGGGTTTTACCCTTCAGGAGCGTGCAGAGCTTTTGGAATACAAGGGACATAAAATGGTGCCCTGGTCTGTCAAGACATATTTGGGTAATCCCACCCTACAAAAAATATACAGTAATGACTGGGCTGTAACTTTTGGCAGAGGTGTTCCTCAAGGCCACCACCTCGGCGTAGCGGGTGGCATAATCTACTACCACTAACACATGTTCAAAGTCTGACTTAGTTTTTCTCAGGGGCCCTACTAAATCGATCCCCACCCTCTCGAAATGGACCTCTATAATGGACAGGAAAAACAGTGGGGCTCTAGGGGCTTCTTGCTGGTCACCCGCTGACACTCGAGGCATGACTCATAAAAATCAACCACATTGCACCACACCCTTAACCAATAAAACCTATTCAGAATCCTAGCCCTCATTTCATCAGTCCCCAAATGTCCCCCAAGCAAATGTACATGTGCTAGGTCTAACACAGCTTTCCGCTTGGAGTGTGGTATTAATAACTGACAGATGTGTCACCCAGGAATGGGCCCTCATATTACTCTATACAGCAAGCCTTTGTTTAATAAAAAAAAATGTGGAGTACGCCTTTCTTCTGCATTTCACCAGTACTCCTCATCCGCCACCACTGCCTGTTCAAAAGCTGTTTTTAAATTTCCGTCCTCAACTTGGGCTTGTTTAAAGTTCTCTCTGTCTAATTCAATGGCATGTTTAACAAAATCTTCAGGTTGGCTTAACTCTGGCAAGCTGGAGGGCAGTTGAGGATTACTGGCTTGTGTGGGTGAGTTATCTATGTGTTTCTGCTTAGCTAAAAACTTCTTCCCCTCTCGTCTCTTCTGAGATCTAGCGTTCCTTTCACCAGCAGATGGCGCTATCACCTCATTATGAAAGGGAAAGAGTTCTGACTCAGGTTCTGGGGTCTACAACAAGGATGAAGGTAGAGGTTCCTCCTCCCATTCACCTCTGGACTTGGATTGGAGGTGGACGGTGGAAGCCCCTCCCCCTGCCCCCAGAGGCCTGCCCCTACTTTAACCAACAAAAACTTTGGGCAGTTTTTTCTATGATCATCGCAAAGGGCAGGGCAGGAACTACGCCCACTTTTACCAAAAATTTCTGGCCCACTACCTCCACCTCGATCAATACTGTGGGATATGGCTTAATGTACCCATGAATGCATCGTTGTGGAAGGGTGGTGGGTAATTCACTGTCACAGGAGACAGACAGGTGGACTTGGCAACACCACACAGGTGCCCAGTTTTATTTTGGAGTGCTCTTTTTCTTTTAGCCCACAGAGGGTGCTGTTGGTCCATGGTCTGCTTACCAACGATGGTAAACAGAACCACGGGAATACCAAGCGATGGTACACAATACATGCGGACTTGCAGGTGCTTTGAAACAATAATTCAAAATAGAAGGCACAAAGAAACAGGGAAAATAAAACAGTAACAAAACTACAAAGGTGCTGCACTTGACAGCTATATCCCAGTCGCCGCTACCTGTGCAACCTGGATCACCGACCTACGCTGTCGGCTAACTAGCCTGCTCAGTTATGTTTTTCCGGGGTCTGCCCAAGGGTTCCCTGCCCTCACTGTCTCGCTGTGAAACGTTTCGTTTTGTTTCCTTTTCTCTCCCGACTGGTTCTCTGTCCTGGACCAGCGCTTCCGCACTCTCGGCGCATCTAAAAGGGCAGTCCTGAGGAAACAGCAGAGCGTTAACTTATAGGGCTAACAACCTCCCCAAGACTCACCTCTCAGCCATTCAGAGAGGGGGAAAGTCCACACATCCACTTTCCCACCTCCCTGTGTCACTGCCATGACTCACAGGCGGTTGTTGGACGACTGCCGCCCTCTTCCTGCAGCACTGTGAACACGCCAGCAGAGTCAGCACAGATCTCCCCCTGCTACAATCATATTTACACATCCTTATTATCCTGCGTGTATTTCTCCAATGGTACTAAATCCCTTTTAACCAAGGTTTCGGAACTCCCAGAATCTATCACAGCAACCAGATCTTGACCCTCCACCCTTACCCTAACAATAAAGGGATCGGTACTCATAAGCTGGTTTGGAAACATGGTATGCGCTGGCTGTGACTGACATCCATTCTCTCTGGTGACTGCCTCCGGTATTGTCTGGCGATATGCCTAATAGTGCCGCATCGGAAGCACTGGATACCTTCCTGTTGATTAGTTACGGTGGCAGGTGTATCTTGCTTCCCAAGATGGTTCCATCGTGGTCCTCTGTGGCGGTCACCTATTTCAGGTCCAAGCGGACAGGTTGCTTGAGTTGAGGGGTCCCTCTCTTCTCCTGGACGAATGGGTCCGTGCACCCCAGAGCCTGTGTTGTATAGCTTTCCAACACCGATATGGTGTTATCTAGGGTGCTGGGATCAGTTTCCACTACTTGCTCTCTTGCTGCAACAGGTAGGCTCCAAATGAATTTGTCCATTACCAGCAACTCAACCACCCATTCCAGTGAATTGAGCTTGGGGTGAAGCCACTTCTTCGTCAGGTGTAGCAAGTCGAATAGCTGGGAACGACAGGGTATCATACTGCCACTCGTAGAACCGCTGAGCTCAGACTACAGTGGTTACCCCCAGTCTAGCTAGGATCTCCATTTTTAATTTCGGATAGTCACAAGCTGCTTCCCAGTCAGATCACAATAGGCTTTCTGCGCCTTCCCGCAAAGCAATGGTGCTACAATACCTGCCCATTCTGCCGCTGGCCAGCTCTCTCGCTCGGCGACCCGCTCAAAGGCCCTTAGGTAGCCTTCTATGTCGTCATTGGGGGTCATCTCGGACAACACCTGGCTGGGTCCATTTTTCTGACAAGTCCTCAGGGTCTTCAGTACCAGCTCCTCAAATTTTAGCTATTGGTGCTGCATGGCCGTCAGCAAATGCTGTACTGTAGCATTGAGATCACCAGCAGTTCCAGCAGAGGCTCCAGTGGCTCCTTCTGGCCAGGTATTGTCTTCCCGATCATTAGGATTCACTGGAAACATCATGACTGTTCTGTGCAGGCTCCACATCTGGTACCACTTATGGGCGTGTGGGTTACATAGAGAAGGCAGACGGTTTATTGATTTAAAACAGAAAAGACAATCGCATTATTCAGGCATATTCAAACTGGTAATGAACAATTCAAACAGGATTTAAAACAAAACAAACAAACAAAAAAAAAAAACATAGCAACAATGTAAACCAACTGGACCAATAACCATGACAGCTGGTGGAAGAGTGCTTTTGCCCGGCGATGCCTGGCCAATAATTGTCCCGACCGTCCATGCGGGAGTTTCCGTTTCCGTCCCATTGTTCTTTTAAACCGGCGCACTCGGCGTCTCTGAATCCCCGGTTGGAACTCCACGCCGGGTGTTTGATTGCAAGTCCCGTGGTCCAGACCACAGCCCTGTAGGTAGGTCTCTGCAGATTAATCCTGGATCCAAATAGGCAGATCCTCACAGTCCCTGTCGCAAACAGGGATTTGCAGACACAAACAAACTCACAGCTTTTCACAAGAGGTATGCTTAATTCTCAGACTCTTGTTTCCGGCGGAAATTAACCCAGCTTAGGTCGGAAAGAGACACCCGATTAGCTGTGCAGGAACTCTTTTACAAGCCCTTCATCAGCCAGGAATTTGGCCGATACTGGCTACAGGTGTGGGCCAATTTAGGCTAATGATATTGTACTATGTTTAAACTATACTTGCCTACCTAACCGCATCTGCAGCCTGTTCACCCAAGAATCCCTTGACGTCATGCAGGCATGTACGCTGCCCACAGGTCCCACCAATCTTTACTGGCAACACCTGCGGGCGCACCCCCTGCCTGCCATGAATGCCTCCTGGTGGTGAACTTGGGAGCTGACTCACAATATATAACATCTTCACTCTTAAACCCAATGAAGCAGCCAATCTTTCATTGATATCATTTTAATAACTCCTTCAGAAAATATAATTATCAAACAAAAGAGATTGTATTCAGAGTACATTTGCCATGATTTATCAATGACACTATTTGTAAATGAAGAAATGTACATGCCTGAGAGCTTTTCAGGTTCCTTTTTCAAAAAGATATGTTAGTTGTTTTAATTTATTTTGTTTGTTTTTTGCTAATGTATTGTTTGGAAATAATAATTTGCCAATGTGTAAACTTAACACTCACAAAAAGTACCTTTAAACAACCCCCAAGGGATTATTCATTCTGAGGAGGTAGGAGCGTCAATGTCAACTTACTCTAACTAGATTAAGGTTTGAATCCTGGATTATTTATTTCAATATCAAGAACACAGTAGTTAACATCAGATGATTGTTTTCATGGGGCTTAGTCTATGTATTTAATGTCTATGTATTTAACTGAAAATCAACTGGCTTATTTAAAATTAAGGAACAACTGTACATTTGAAGAACTAATCACAAACTGTAGTTTCAGATAAATGGCAACAGCAAAGCCTTTAATACATATTAAGGGAAATCACTGATTTATTGTCCAATGCAACAAGCTTTTTTTTCAAGTATTACTAAACATGTACAAAGTACATTTTGTCCCACAAATGGAGTGTGTTGTAAACCACCACTAACAGCCACCGTCCTAGAACATTTGGAGACAGAATTGGCAACACCAGAGTTTTATAAAATTGCAACTTATGATGCATGCCAATGATCCATATCCGTGTACTTAATGTTGAACACTTGTTAATCCTAATTTTCATGGGTCTCAGCATTTTGGGAGCCACTGTTAAAAATCCAGTGTACCAATGTTAGCATTAACAACGTGAAACATATTTAAACAATCAACTTTTCTACTACAGTATTACCCAAAACAAAAGTAACAAAAATCACCACAATGTTTACAATGACTTTTGGCACCCAGAATGGAATGTTCTTTTCTAGATTTGCGATATCATCGTGCTATCGTCTTCTAGACTGTTTTGTAAACCCAAATGGCCACTTTGGTCAGTAATGATTAAATATTAGTACCGGTATGCATAGTTCTGAATTAGACTGTAATTAGATCATTGGACACTGAATACCGTATGCCTTTGCAAACATGTGTTTTACTTCCGGTCACGTATAGGTTAATTGTTTTGTTTGATTACCAAGAGTAATGAACCCATAATGTAAAAATGCACAGCCTGTTACATTGCTTTGTTGTTTTTTTTTTTTACTACATTCCTAAAAGGTTTGCATTGGTTCATAATTGGCATCTTCCAGGGGTTCTGTCTCACACACTGTCATGGACACTCCACTCTCTGTAGAAGTAGCAGACCCAGTTCTGTGGCTCTTCATTTCCTCAGAGCATTGCATCTTCTCCAGTCCAAAGTTTTCATTCAGTTTTAAGATTGATCCTTGCATTAGCTTCTGTCCCAAGGCAGAGTTGTGTTCCATAATTTTACCACTGGGTGGTTTGTCTTCAGCTGACAGCATTGCATCAACTGAGCTGTTCTGCAAAAGTCTTGCTCTTCGATGCTCAGAACTGGGCCCACTACCAGGCTGTTTTGATGATGATAGTTTATTGCATTCGGCAGCATGCACCAATATTGCATGAGCTGCTTCCAGTTCTTTAAGCTTCACGTCTTTCTGCTCCAAGGCTGCTTCCAGGCGATTTATTGATGCCTGCTGTTGTGACACCTGGCTAGACAGCTCAAGGATGAGGCAAAGTCGATTTTTTTCTCCAGAACTGAATTCAGACTCCACATGGCATGACCTCTCCTTGCCTGGAAAGGAAACCGTTTCAGAATCAAGTCATACAATTTTAAAATAGCAATGACACTATTTATACTGCTGGGGCCAGTTTCACAGAAAAAAAAAAAAAAAAAGTGTCTAGCCCTTAAAGGCTACTACCTAAAAAGCTATCTTCTTTCTAACTGTTTCACAATACAGCATTACAAGACAGAGCATTTCAAGACAGAACAATTTTGCAAAAAACTTGTATTCATAATTATATCTATTCTTTTGGTGTATTTGAATCTATATTATAAAAATGCTAACAAAGTGCTTTGTTAACTGACCCCCAGAGTCATTATTATTCATGTATTTGAGCATTTGTTATCATTATTATTATTATTATTATTATTATTATTATTATTATTATTTATTATTTTATTATTTATTATTATTATTATTATTTAGTAGTCATAGTAGTGGAAATAAGCACTAAAGATTAGTGTATTTTTTAAACTGAAAAAAAATAAATAAATCTAACAAATGTAATGGTGTATTTTGTAACTAGATCAATTTTATAACACCTCTTAATTTATAACCGGTGAATTAAATAGCATAGTTACATGCTATTGAAAACTACTGTGCCTTCAAAAAAGAAACTGTCCTCAGCAAAAAAAGACTAAAAGCAAGTACTGTCATCAACACTAAATTAAGAATGAAAGAGAGCACCTTAATCCATTCAGGATATACGGTACAATCAGCCTGAAAGGATCTCCTTGTTTTGGTTGGATCAGATATATCAATTAGCTATCTGGCAATTTAACAACGATTTAACCTTGCACAGAACAAATGTATATATGGAGTAACGTGTGTAACAGATGTATCAGTCCCCATGGAACAGAGCTGACAATATTTACCAATTTACGCAAACACACAGAATTCCATAGAGACTGATTTTACAGAGGGAAAGGTGTTTTTGCTTATTTTAGATTATTCTTTATAATAGCCATGTGTGCTATGTTGTTAACCCCACCAAATGTTGTTTGTACAAGTTTCTTGTTTTAAGAAAAATAACACTATTGAAAAATGCTTGTTATATAAAATAATTTAAAAAAAACTAAATTGGGACACTTTCAGTTGGTGGGGGGAGGAAAGAAACCTTGTGAACTATAACTTCCTGTGTGCATTGCACTTAGGCAAAAACAAAAACTTACAGAAATATACTTTAAAAAAAAATACTTTAAAGCAGTTAACGTTCTGGTTTACTGTTCAGATGACAACAATGTTTTAATCTGCCTATCAGTGCGTCTGTACCAGCTTTTCTGTGACCTGCTGTACTGTACGTAGCAGGTGGGACAAAGTCTGTGCTGCATTGTTTTGATTTAGGTTGCTAAAAGCTAGTTTTCAACATTAGACGTAAAATAACAAAAATGGACGACAAAGCAAAACAAGCAAAGTATATTTCAGCTGAGCGTCGTGTCAAGACATTTCCCAAAGAAACTGTACATACATAATTGTTTTTCCCATCTTGTAATGTGACTATAACTGCAGAATCAGTCATTAAACAAAAAGCTACTACAGAGGCTGCTGAACAGAACGTAAAACAAACAGAACAAACTGGAAAGTCAGCTCAGACAAAAAAGTATTCCTGTATTGGTTGTAGCCAAGTTAAATCAGCACTACAGGTACAATCAAGCACAGCTACCTCAGTTCAAACAAACAATCTGCTGTTTACTTTTTAAATGCAGTTAGAATTTTAGACCCGAATAGGCACGTTTTCTTTGTTTTGACTTGGTAAATAAATTCCTGGATGGGGCAAATAACATGACAACGAATGTGCTGCATATATGGACAATGCCAAACACCTTTGGATAACTGAGTTTTGGGACTGTTTCTAATTGATGTCCCAATCTGTATAACTTGGCAAAGCTTTGCCTTACACTTCCAACCAAAATATTAGGTGTATTTAATGTTTAAATAGGTCCGCAAAATGTCTGTGAAATCCTAATTATAACCCTAATCCTAATGGATGACTTGACCATGGGCATATGATTGAATCCACCTCTTTTGCTTTTTAGTAACAGGCTCGTCAACAACACCAGTCATCATGACACTTCGCCAGTAAAACCAGACATACAGGCACACACACCAAGAAAAACACATGACGCATAATGCATCATGTGACTGCAGGTTAACGTGATTGGATAGCTGCATAGATGCAATGCAAACAACACGTCCTAAACCAATATGGTGTTGCACCGCGAGACAGTACAGCAGCCACATATACGAAACTTCCCAACGAGAAAATAAAAATGTCACTTTTTATGCCTGAGTTTTCAACATTACTCTAAAAATCGGGACAAATGGCGTACAGACAGTACATCGATTGGGACGCAGGACAAAGCCCCCAATATCTGGACAATCCTGATTTTATCAGGACGTCTGGTCACCCTACCTACAAATGTCATAAAAGGTCCCCAGGTCACAGGGGATTACGACCTTATGGTCTGACAAACAGAAAAACAAAGGCAATAATAAATTAAGCAACACTGACCTCTGGTGGAGTGTCTCTCTTCTATACTTTGAATCTTCTCTTTCATTTCTATAGCCACAAGCGCAGCCTCTTGTTTTGCTTGGACCAATTCGGTTTGGAGCTTTTTCACTTTTCTTTTATTTCTCTGTTTCTGTAAACACGGATACAAATAATTACTTTACAGACTGTACAGATGTCGTAACCCAGACAAGCAAGTGTTTAGTTCAGCTAGCTTATCCCAGTATTTATAGTCAGACTTGGACAGAAGTCTTTAGACAGACAGAATTTCACACAAAGTTTACAGTCATCATAAAAGCAGCATACTTTTAGTGCAAGTGACCAAAATATCTGCTTTTGTGTGTTAATAGACAGCAGTTGCTTGTTTATAGTGCCCACCAGGTTTAAATTACCCCTATTTCTAAATGATAGTGTTCCCCAAATTAATCCAGCTTGTATTGCATGACATTGCCCATATACATGAGTGATCTGTGTTAACTTACAATAGTGATCTCTACATAAATATTGGATCCCTGACCAGTGTCTATATCTATACAGCTCAATTAAGCCTTAATGGAAGCTGCCAGCGTTCAATTTTTATTTTTTTAATTTGTAATTAATTGCTGTATATCAGCTGAAATTATATCATATACTTAAATATCTATATAGTAGTATTATATTAAATAGATAATATATATATTAGATAAAATATTACTATTATATGAAAACATTTAGTGTGTTAGGGCTTGTGGCAGGCTGGTGAGTGGATAGAGGCCCAGAGAAAGTCTGGAGTTCAAAAAAATAACTATTTTATTATAAACACAAAAATGAAAGGGCACAAGGGCCAAAACAAAGCAATTTAAACACAAAATAAACAAAATAAAGCAAATACACTCACAAAAATAAAGGTTTCCAGGCTGGGCAATACCCTCACTGGAACCAAAACACCAAAACACCAAAACACCAAAACACCAAAACACCAAAACACCAAAACACCAAAACACCAAAACACCAAAACACCAAAACACCAAAACACCAAAACACCAAAACACCAAAACACCAACCTGCTTCCTCAGCTCCCCCCTCCCAAATGAAAAGCAGAGGCCTCCTTTTATGTCAGGTGGCTGGGCGCTGATTGATCGTTAATTAAACTAATCATCTAATCAACCCCAGCCACCTGAACACAATGAACCAAGGCAGGTAGGGGAATTTAACCCCATCCCTGCCAATTTCTAAAGAGCAGAGCTGTGCTCTGCCACAGGGCTCTTGATATTTTTCAAATTTGCTACTTTTTAACATACAGTATTTAATGAAAAACATGAATATGTTACACTCAGAGTCAGAATTCGGTCAGTTACCGACAAAAATAACCATTTTATGATTTGAGCATTTAAAAATGATCAAAGAACGAAATCAAAGGTTATTTCGGTCTTTGAGATAGTTATTTTGCTCAAACTGTGAAATGGAATAGAATGAAACAGAAAAGAACAGACAGCTTCTTCGGTCTTTAAGTAAAGCGATATAATCAAATTGCGAAATGCACAGTTCCCAATCAGATGCTGCTCAGTCTGCGAATAGCAATTAATTGCAGGTTGTTAAAATGGGCATCAAGTGAAATACAAAGGTTTTAATAAAATAAAAATAAAAAAAATTGAAGGAACATGAAATCAGTAAACTATATTTATAAGATACACATCATTGTAAGCAATTTAGGAGGATAGTGACCTCAATCATTAAACTTCAAGCCAGTTTGAAATAAAATTTGCAATGTTCTCGCCTTGTTATTTAGAAAACAGTTGTATTCACAATAAATCAACAGCCCTGCTACAATCCTTAATCAAAATCAATCTGAATATTTACTAAAATAGCCATGCTCCTTCTGGCTGGACACTGGATAAACTACTGAAAAAACAGCATCCAGTGCTTATATATTTTACATATTAATCTTGAGTTAATCTTAAAATATTTTAAAAATACTTACCAGAATAGTAATGTGTTCTTGGGATTCTTTAACTTCTGCTTCTAACCGTTGAACGTGCTAGAACAAGAAGAAAAACAACACAAAGTAAGACAAGTTTAAACATTTGTGTCTGTAACAAATTACAGCTATCAATATAATCCACAGCATGCACAAATATCCTCCATATAACCCCATAGTCCGATAATCTCAAAAAGAATGCCAAGCCAGTTTCACCTCAATTGGATAAGCAATTGTGAAGATATGTAAAAATGTCATATGACATACAGACAGGACTTGTAACTGACATACAAACAAACTGAGGAACGCACAGGTATGCTATGTACTATATCATTGTCACTAACACAAGTTCATGTTGAGTGCATGGCTGTACAAGTCACACACACACACACACACACACACACACACACACACACACACACACACACACACACACACACACAGTGAATCTGTTCTGAGCTGGTTACAGTAAACTGTTTCCTGAATCATGTCTAGCAGGAAATCATCAGGCAGATGATTGTTTGAATTGCTGGTCCTTGATTATATTAGTAACCAATTGATTTTTTCCAGCCAGCCAAGTAGTACACTAGAATAATTAATGTAAAAAAAAATCTAAACATATTGTAACAAAAACTTATATCAGTGCTTGTCTGAGGTGAAACTAGAGACACATGTAAAAACATATGGGACCAGATACCAGTGTCTGGGTACCCTTTTGGGTATAAGATTATTAATAAAAATAACACTTTCACAGCCTCTTTGTGTAAGAAAACCATCAGAAAAGGAAGTCCTGAAGAATTTGGTTACTTTTACAACGGGTCCTTAAACACAGTAACCATGTTTCCATAAAAACCCTCACTCCAAGACACTCTACTGTAATTAAATTTGTAAAGCTTCAGCGCCCTCTAGTGTCCACTTCACTCACCTGCTTCTCTTCATTATAGGAAATTACTTTCACTCACTCTGATGTGAGGTTTATAAGATTTAATTTACCCTCCATCACTCTCCTTGCTGTTTTACCTTGTCGATGTCATTGACACTGCCTTCAAACACATCCATGGATGATCTTTTGTTTTTCAGAATTTCTAATTGTTCCTCCAGCCCTGTCTTTTGGGCAGAAATCTCCATATTGGTCACGTTAGCTTCTGCTAACTAACAAAAAACACAAACACACATAATTAAAACATTCAATAAAATGATTGTCATGAAAATGTGTTATTTGTAATAATTTCCTTATATGGTATTCATTTAAAACTTCTAACATAACATTGCATAGTTCTGTACCAGCTGCTTTGACCCCATTTAACCTACCATCTCCTACCACAAACCAGCATAGAACTTAACCACCTTGACTCCCCTCCGATTGCCGCTCTTGCTCTCTTTTCCTTCTCTCCTCTCTCCATTACTAATGTCTCCAGCCTACTGTTCAAATCAACTACTGCCAAGTGCCCCCTGGAGCCCTGTCCAACAAATCTCGTCCGCCTCTGTGCTTCTGACCTTGCTCCTTCCATTATGCACAATCTCAACCTGTCCCTGGTCTCAGGCCTGGTTCCTGCTGCCCTCAAGACTGCCTGAGTAACGCCAGTGCTCAAAAAACCCTCCCTTGACCCGGCTGTCTTATCTAACTTTCGTTGTCCCTCTATCATGGTCAGGCTCTCAGCTTGCACACAAGACATCAAGGCTCAACACTAACAAATCTGAACTTCATCTAGCAAGATTGAAAACTCAACTCAAAAATCTCAATATTGCCTCCTGGAACTTAGGAAACCTCTCCTTTGATGCCCAAATCTCCTCTGTAATCAAATCCTCCTTCTACCACCTCCGAAAGATCCATCCCTACCTTTCCCTCCCGGATGCAAGATACTCTGTCATGCATCATATATCATATATTAATCTCCTCTCAACTCGACTACTGCAACTCTTTCTGTGGTGGTGCTCCACACAGGTCCAAAGTATCTCTCCAACCTGCAGACCCGCTATGTTCCTGCACACAAGCTGAGGTCCTCTGGCTCTAGCTTGCCTGTTATACCCAAGCAAAAGAGCACCACACCCGGAAAGCGCACTTTTAGCTTCATGGCCCCGACTCTCTGGAACTTTAGATGTCCTTCCCTGCTCTACTTCCAGGATGAAATTAGTGCAAACCTGGTTAGTATTATGTAGCCATAATAATATTGAATAATATTAAAAGTAAGTTTCAAGTTGCTACTACATTACTTATGCACCATATAATAAAGTAATGTACAATGTTGCATGATTAACTATATAGAACCATTAGACTCATAAAATACTGTACAATATAAAATATCTACATCAACGAATAAGAGTCATCAACCTTAATCTTATGATTTTATTAAATTCTGCACAAACAGGGATTAAAGAAAAAAAAATGCAAGGCTCAATGCCCAAACTGAGACGAAATCTGATTGTGGGAATCCTGTGATCCAGGTGGACTGATAAATAAATTTGCGCTACTTTTACGTCTTTTTTTTTTTTTTGTAATAGAAGACAATAATGTGTGAAACAGTTACCACTGAGTAAGAATTAACATCAGGTCATTTGCACCACTGTGCTTCTTAATAAATTGAAAACTTTTTTTTTTTTCCTCAGGCAGTAAAGTACAGTACATACCAACATTGGAGGATGATAACAATCCAATATTAATGGTCAAGGTTCTGCAAAATGGCAGCGCACCTAGGATTGCACACAAGCACTATTCCAGTACTCCATGCAACTGTAGACAGCCAACTTGAATGAAGTATTGTAGAATACATTATTTAAAAAAAAAGTGTGGTACTATACTGAGCAGACCCTTTTATTATGAAAGAAATGACAAATTAGATAAAACTACAATGTCTATTTGTACAATGTAATTATTAAAAGTTGGAATGTTCCATAATGGAATGCTTCTAAGACCTATTAAGTGACCTAGAAATTGATGTCACATCCAAGTTCAAGCATCTGCTAACCATCATTTTAGTAGAATATGCAAAGTTACCTGATGTTCCAGCCTTTTTCCACAGTCTTCAGTTTCTTTTAACTGCTGTTTTAGTTCTTCTAGTGCTGTGATGTAAGCTGCTTGTGTGTTCTCAATACACTCTCTCTAAAAATTCAAAACTGTTTTAGTGCCCTAAAAAAATATTTATGCAAAATAAAGTAAATGAAGAAAAAAAATAAACCCAGCAGATTGATTATGGTTAATGCGTACAATATTTAGGCCTCAGCATTTGCTTGAAAGACCAATGGATGTAATTTAGAACTACTGCAGGAATCACAGATTACTTTTCTAATTAAAAATTAAACAATTATCATGACCAGTTTACCTGTGCCAGACTAGTACAGTACAATATTTATTGTAATACCAGCCTTAGCAGAAACCCGTTTTCTAGGGGTTAAAATAAAGAAATAACCCAGCTAGTTGCATTTTGCACTGGTAGTAAAAACAGCAGATAACATATGGAGTAACAATGCATTCATGGAAAATCTTGCTATCAAAATTGTGTGTCTATTTAGGGACCCTAAAGACCCTGTAGCCCTTTTAACTAATCTTGTTCACTAAACTAATCATCTTTAGTTTAGTGAACAAGATCAGTTAAAAGGGCTACAAATGAGCAATACATTCTCCATCCATAGAAGGCTAAAGCCTACAAAACATTACTAGAAAAATAGATCATTAAAAAAGGCTTTCCTCACCATATCTTTATTACTTCTAGGGGTTTGCGATACAATGTTGGACACAATGCTGTAAGAAAAAAAGTTAAATTTCATGGCAGTATTGGCAGAACTTTCTTTGTTTTCCCTGTCTATGCTGTGGCAGAGGGGGAATCTTAAACCCCAATTAAAACAAGACCAACTGCTGCACAGAGATCAATAAACACACTGCTCTACAAATTCAAGTTTTCTTACAAATATATTCCCAAGGAATGTGAAAAAAGTAGACCCACTAAAAGGCAGCTGCTACTGTTGCTTACAGTGTTCTGTGTAATACAAAACTATTATCATCAGTGGAACATGAGCAAATTGACATTTTAAAATATGTAATTGAAAGTAATCAGACATTTTCTGCCAGTCTGAGGCGAAGCAAGATGTCATTTAATTAAAAACAAGAAGAAAAAAAAAAGTAAATGGATATGTCAAGAAACTAATTTAAGATTATCATAACATTATATATTAATAGTGGAATGGTCTGTTATACTATGAAATATAGGACGTGTGTGTGTGTGTGTGTGTGTGTGTGTGTGTGTGTGTGTGTGTGTGTGTGTGTGTGTGTGTGTGTGCTGTGTTTGCATAGAAAATACATAATCTTCCATTAAAGTATGCATTTCATTTTGAGAATATATAGATATACCAACAGCATAATCACAATACTACCAGAAGTCTAGTTTTTATTTTATACATCTATAATAAAACTGTATTGTATTTGTAATTGTAATTGAAATAAAACTGTATTTTCGCTTTTGATATTTTAATCATTCTAATTTAGCACAAAACCACTGTTACTTAGCGAGGTCGCTTAACAAACTTACTGTAATTAGGCCACCCATTGATATTATTTTATACATGTTTAAACCCGTACTATTAGTGCTACACTGCCACTCGATCATACACTTAGTAAATAAACTACTTTTGATATGGCTGATATCTGGTACATAACTAATCTTTTTATTTCTACTGAAATGTGTCATAGTTTGAGAATCGTATTTTCCGAAGCGCTAAACCTACCTCCCTCTGCTGAGAGATGCAGCATTTGCCACATTCTTAAATTCTGGTCGAACTCTAATACTGGCTCCATTCCCCATGTTCTTAAAATAAATACATAAAAGACTGATAAGCAGACTAACACAGAAACGCTGTATTGTTTTAACTTTCTGGGAATTGTTTCAGCGTTGCAGCTCAAAGAAGTTCCTGCAGTAATACGTGCAGAAAAGTTGATACATCTAGCGGTCTCTTAGCAACCAAGTAACACAACTGCAGTAGGGGAAGCACTTAAAACAACAACACACCATTTTTTTTTTTTTTTTTTATTTTGTTCAAGAAATTCGACAAATTAACAGTATTACACTCGGAAAAAAATATGATCAACTTGCAAATTGTTATATTATATTCTAGAATTTTGGCATGGGCACGCTCCCTTAATTACCCTGCACGATTAATGACAAGTACCCTACTCATGTTGTTCATAATTGTCTCCTCTTTAAAAAAAAAAAAAAAAAAAAAAAAAAAAAAAAAATTAAATGAGCAAGTCATCTGGCAAGTATAACAGTACCCCAAAATGTGTTTTTTTTTTTTTTTTTTTTTTTTTTTTTTAGGATAAGGAGTTTGTTGCATGATACGTCACTCAAACTCATATATCACGAAATATCTTGGTATTAATGACACTATCTCCCTCGTTAGAAATATGCCAACACATTTAATACAGACAGACAATATAAAACCACATCCTGATCATTTTAATGTGCTATCTAAAATTTGTGGGTTTGTTGATAGGCACACCCTCAACACAATCCGTTGTGGAGGTATGCTTGGGAGGTATGCGGGGGGGGGTGGAATTTGGACAAGTGTCCTTGGCAAGTTTTCTGGAATGGACAAGTGTCCTTGGCAAGTTTCATCAGAATTGATCAACAAACTAGATAAATAAAACATATAAGTGTGATGACCAGACAAGCAGTGAGACAGAGAATTAATATATCTGCAAATCTGAACATTATAGCAGCCTTGAAGGGGGCCCTATATTTAGGAGTGATGATGATAAATCATGCTAGGTTTGAGGCCAGGGATAAAACGAATGCGTAACTAAAATTGCTTGCAAATAAATAAATCCATATATCGAACTGTCCTCCCTCAATCTACGAGATAGAACCTCAAACCAGCTAAAAACCCCTTAGAGGCTTTTTCTTTCAGTCAGCTACAGTATGCTGAATCTACACTGAGTGTACAAAACATTAGGAACACCTTCTTAATATTGAGTTGCAACCCTTTTGCCCTTAGAACAGCCTCAGTTTGTCGGGGCATGGACTCTACAAGGTGTCAAAAGTGTTACACAGGGATGCTGGCCCATGTTGACTCCAATGCTCCCCACAGTGTTGTCAAGTTAGCTGGTAGTGGATCTCTCCTCCAAATAGCTTGTTCCATCTCATCCCACAGATGCTCAATTGGATTGAGATCTGGTGACTGGGCAGGCCACTGCAGTAAGCTGAATTCACTGTCATGTTCGTGGAACAATTCCTGGACAATTCTAGCCTAGCATTATCCTGCTGAAAAAATCAATTAGCAGATGGATACACTGCTGCCATGAAGGGATGCACCTGATTGGCAATGATGTTCAGATATCCTGTGGCATTCAAACGTTGCTAGCCTTTTATCAGGGGGCCCAATGTTTGCCATGGAAAAACATCACCACCCCATCACACCACCACCACCAGCCTGCAATGTTGACAAGCTGCATGATGGATGCATGTATTCATGTGGTTTTCTCCATACCCTAGTCCTCCCATCAGCATGAAACAACAGGAACCAGGATTCATCAGACCAGGCAATGTTTTTCCAATCCTCCAGTGTCCAGTGTTTTTGCTCCTTAGCCCATTGCAACCACAGTTTCGGTGTTTTGCTGAAAGAAGTGGAACTCTGTTAGATCATCGGCTGCCATACCTCATTCTTGTCAAGGTATGACGAGTTATGCATTCTTTTATGGGTCTTTCAGCACCAATGTTGTACTAGGCTGTCAGTTGACTAAACATAGCCCTTCTGTTGCTCAGCACAATGCGTGTCAGCTTCCATTGGCTACTTTCATGAATGAGCCATTTTTGACCACTGGCCTGCCGTTGGCTGGATGTCCTTTGGGTGGTGGACCATCCTTGATACACATGGGAAACTGTTGAGTGTGAAAAACCCAGCAGCGTTGCAGTTCTTGACACACTCAAACCGGTGCGCCTGGCACCTACTGCCATAACCCATTCAAAGGCACTTAAATCTTTTGGCTTGCCCATTTACCCTCTGAATGGCACACATACACAATCCATGTCTCAATTGTGTCAAGGTTTAAAAATCCTTCTTTAACCTGTCTCCCCTTCATCCACACTGATTGAAGTGGATTTAACAGGTTACATCAATAAGGGATCATAGCTTTCACCTGGATTCACCTCGTCAGTCTATTTCATGGAAAGAGCAGGTGTTCCTAATGTTTTGTACACTCAGTGTATATGTGCTGTAGCTTGCCCTCTGAGGAATTTCACTGACATTTGACCTTCTGGTATGCATCTGTAGAACTTGTGCAATTCGTCTGTAGTTACTTTTATTATGTGATGGTCTGGAAAATTCAGTAGCTAGCCCTGTCTCACAAAATAGGAAAATAAAAAAGCTTTTTTCTTGCAAACAGTATTTCATTTTCTTTACCAGCAACTGATTATCATCACCAGAGGGATTTTCTCAATACGATTTGAAATGGAACTTTTAGTAATATCTAGCCCTGCAGTTAACAAATGTGCTGATTTGTAAGCCTTATCTACAACAGTCAAGTGTCTTTGAAAAATGCTTCTAGGAGTTAATCCCTTAATTTGTTGTGCCAATCTCAATCCCCTAGGACTAGAAAGCAAATATTTAACCATACATATGCCAGGTTAAAAGTTTTGTTTTCCAATTAATGAAAAGCTGGTGTGTCTGCTTTTGCTAAAAATCACATTTTCATGCAAAAGTATGGCATAGCAAGTATGTGAAATTCAAGAGATGCTGGGATATTCTAATATGGGAATGCCAGCATGAACAAACTTAAGTTAATATAAACAGTACATTCATCAGACAACATGTAACTGTTCAAAAGACAGTGTACATATAAGCATATTTCACAATGTGCTACACACAGTTATGAAGAAATAGAACCAGGTTTACATACATCTTGTTAATAATATTACCTACCAGTATGTAAAAACATCCAGCCAAAATGCTAGTATTACATACTATGTAATACAGGTAAGGAAACAGAACCAGTCTTGGGTGTTTTTCGAGGATGTTTTAATGTACTATTGTACAGTGAATGTACAATGTACAAAATGGGACAGCTGTAAACTTATTTATTTATTTTAAATATTATTTTGCATATGTCATTTGAAATTGTCCAATAGTTGGCTTGGAACAATATGTGAGTAGGTTCCTTTATGCATTCAAGGTGTTGCTTAACTATTCTCTCCTTCCAGTGAAATTGAATTAAAATAAAATAAAATAAAATAAAACATATGAGCAATTTTAGTAGGGATTGTGTTAAGTTATAAATCTGGTCAAATACCATAGGCATAGCATTGGTACATGTAATACATTTTGCAAAGAGGACATCATGGAAGCTTCAGTTCAAAGAAAATTGGAGCTCATTTACTTTGTATCCAGCCAACTATGTTGCCAACCATTAATAACAATGGTCCTTCCAATATATTGTTTGTAACAATTTAGCAATGCTATATGTTGAAGTGCTAAGCAGGGACATAAATGTTCCCTTGGCTATTATTGTAATTCTTCTTGATTCATACTTCAACTATGTATACATTTTCCAAAGATTCCCTACCTATTCCCAGCCAGGTGTTGGTACTTTCTTAAATCAGGAAAGACATTTTACATACAGGAAGTAGGCCGGTATAGTCACACCATATACTTTAATATTCATTTCCCTTTGGTTTTCTTTGTGATATCATTCAAAACAATACATTAGACATTACAGTTGCAAAGCAGCAAAGACCTTTAAAAAGATGTATTTCACAACTGTATCTTAAGCTATTAAAAAAGTTTGGTTTCACTAGAAAGGTGATCAATTAAATTAACATGAAAAGCATTCTTTGTTGTGTAAAAAAAACTAATTGTGCTGAAGATTCCTCTTTTCTGACCATTAGAAGGGCACGCAGTGAATTGTAATGAGATGACATCGGAATCTGGATCCTTACCATGATACTGGAATTTAAAGAAGGCACCAAAGCACAGTACATCAGATAATGAAACGCAGCTTTTGCAGTGTTATAATTTTCTACCTTTATTTTTTAAATTGTTTCCCCCATTTGTGCCTTACAGTCATTGCACAGATGTTTTGTTCCGTTTGCCTATCTAGTTTGGTAATTTTTTTCATTGTGTTAGTAGCCCAGCAGCTTTTTAATTTGTATTTCTTTTTAATTTTTCCTTAGTGGACAGCTGCCATCGGGCTCTAAACCAACTATAACAAACCTCATCATAACTAAAGGCTCCATGCGGGAATGATCTAAAACGTCATATTTTTAACTCCCCTTGTTATAGTCAGTGTTGCACCTTACTCGGCGTACATGCATACCTTTTCATTCACTAATGAGATCATTCTACTCAACATAGCTCCAGTAAGTAGCAAGTAGTATGAAAAGAGCCACACGTGAGTTTCAAGGCATTTCAAGCACAATTCTGAGCAAGATATTCAACAGTAGTGAGGTCATAAAGCAAGCTTTGTTAATCACAGTACAGTAACCTAATACAGTGCGCTGCTGCCTTGGTGAAACTTTGATGTCACTTCAAAAAGCAATAATATTTTACATTTGAAATACAGACAGGTAATAAGAGCAAAGTAAAATATAAAGGTTGTTTTCGCTAATATTTTTCCACAAATTCATATAAAAGTTGCTAACAGTCTGGACACATTTAACAAAGAAAAGCCTATTAGAAGGCGTCGTTTTGCTTCATGCCTTAGAAGGTGGAATCAGATTTGATAGCTATATAGCTTTAAGCAACATTAAAAAAAAGTAATTTGTTAGAAAAGCAGGAAAAAAAAACCCTGTTAGAGCAATCCTCCAACTGCTAAAAAGCACATCTCATTGTCTGTCCGAAGCCTCTTCCCAGGATGGGTAAAGGGGTTTATAGAAGAAGGCGTTGGTTTACCACCCTCATGTAAACAAAGTCTTGCAAAGTGCAGAGCAGTCTCGTCAGTTTTAGACTGCTTGACATTCATGGTCAAAGGCCACATGGGTGTTATGCCAAAGTGTAATCGAACTGTCCTTTCTCCAAGCCGTCCAGCCCGTCAGCCCAGGTGGAGGTGGGCATGCTCCTGTAGGGATCCAGCAGGATCCGGAAGCATCTGACAATGAGAATCCCCAGGATAATGAAGAGCAAAATGACAAAGGCAAATGTAGTCTTCTGCTCCAGGGTCATGCCTGTGTTGGGGATAGCATCCCCTGCTGGTAGGACGGTGGAAGTGAAAGGCTCACCATCCATTATCCAGGAGAGTTGAAGCGGGTTGTTCCAGAATATCCTTTTTCTCATCCTCAGTTTCCCATGGTCGAGCTCATGAGGATAAATCTTGTCATCTGCAATAGAATGCAATTCTCGTTAGTTTTCTCACCTCTGTTTTAATATGGTTTAAAACTAAAGGCACACTAGTGGTTATTGTAGCCACATACTCTTCATAGGACCATGTCTGAAAAGTTTCAACAGTGGAGAAAACTGGCACTATTTCTCAAATCCAGATTGAGGTGCGTATGGTAAATAATTATGTCACATAAAGACATTGATAAAGACTTCTTGTTCATTATGATTTAAAACCATGTCGCTAAAAGTGTCTCTGTCAAAAATCCCTGTGCTGAGTATACAGTTACTCTATGCAACAATTTGTGTAATGGGTTTAGGCGACTCTTTTGTTGTGCATCTTTGTAGTGCAGTGCATGCTATTCTTGCTCAGATTTCTGGCAACATCTGTTAAAAATCAATTAGCACTAATGATTGTTCTCTGAACAAACTATACTAATGCAACATTTTGAATAAAGATTTTGTTGCAATAGTTTTATTTGTATCCAGCTTAAAAAAAAAAAAAAGAAAAACAGTAAACATTGTCTGTCATCTTGTTGCATTTTTATTGTGGACTCTCACAGTCTAAGCTCAAAGATCCATATTTGTTATTTGTGTAAACCTTTACACAAGCAAACTGATGCAGGAACTTTTTTTTTTTTACTAATTTACAATTATATTATCTAATATAATGTTCCGCCTGTCTGGTTAGATGTAATTGTTGTTATCTATTTCATGGCAAATAATAATACTGGCATTCTCAACCAATGTATATTGTATATAAATTAGGGCTAGGATCGATTAACAAATCAATCGGACCTATTAATCAACTAAAGAGTTGATCGCAGATAATTTTTTTTATAATTTAATCATGCAGAATTTATTTTTTATATATAAAATAAAATCAACCAATAGAAGATCTGCAGCAGTCCAATCATAAGTGAGCAGTAAACAGTTGAAGGTCTTTAGTAGGTTCAACCATTGGGAGAGTCAAAGCTCTGCCCCTTGTTATGCAGGTGTCCAATCATGAGTGAGCAGAGGCGGGACATAATTGGAAGTGTAACCAATGGGAAAGTCAAAGAGATGCCCTGGTTTTACAACTGACCAATTTTCAATGAGCAGAGGTGGGACATAAATATCAAATCAAATCAATAATAATAACAAAAATGATTAAAAAGACAACTTCCCATTGGCCTTACTTTATTTATTTATTTATTTTTAGTATTATTATGCCCGAAAGCTGCTATAATGTTGTTACCTTTATAAAAAATGTGCACAGATTAATCTACTGATTAATCAACTGATGCCCATAAATTCACCGGTCAAAAATTTTAATCGATTGACAGCCCTAATATGAACCCATAAAGGTTGCGGAAGATGGTATAAGGAGAGAACTATCATAATAAAGTAAATCATCATCCATGACTATGACAGAAGAGACATGTGCTGGCTATTGGGTGCATGAGTGATCCTGCAGGGGGGAATCAGTAGCCCTGTTTGACCTGCCTGCCAATCATGGTGATGACACAAAGAGGTTGAGCAATGGTGTGTTGCTTGGATCTCTTTGATTGGTTGGGGGTTGATTTTGAAGGGATGATCGATCTCATAAGATTGATGCTCTCATGTTTCTCTGGTAGCCCTGACAAGATAGAATCTGGTGGAAACTCTGCAGAGCAACAGACAGAATTTGAAGAAGACAGGCACTGAATTTATTTTTGTTACGTACCCGTACTGGGACATTGTGTAAATTAGCTTAGAGGGGATCCGGGCAACCCCATTGTCTATATGAGGAATAGGGGAGTGTCACTCATAAATTGCATCTCGTGGAGTAGTGGGGGCAGAGAGACCCTGCATAAAGCATTATTTATTTAACAGTTTGGTTTACAGTGTTTTGTTTTCCTTTTTTCTTTTATCATTTGGTTTTCTCACTTTGCTGTTTATTTATCTGGCATTTGCATGTGGTGAAAGAACTGTGACAAAAGCACAACAAAACACAAAAATAAAACTGTGCTCCTGTGGAGACCCTCAAATAAACATTTCTGGTTCCATGTGCATCAGTGACTCACCTACACTCCCCCTATCACAATGACCTATTAAGATGTGATTCTGTGACAGCTTATAAGAACTTTTATAAATACGTAAAACCTTGGAAAGACATAGAAGATAAACAGACAGGCAAGGAGCCATACAGACCGACGGTCAGAAAGATAGCTTCCATATATTTCATATTCTGATATTGATAATAACTTGAGGTGAAGGAGGATCATCAATCTGACAAGTGGTTCTTTTGCATTACTATTCTGCTTCGACTTTACAACGTCGATACGACTTTTATGACATGGCAAGACCTGAGCCACGCGTCATGCTCGGTGTCTGAACTGTAATGCCTGCCGTGGTCGCCCTGACTTAGTGTAGCAGGTTTTTTTTTGTTTGGTTGGGTTTTTTTGGGGGGGGGGGGGGTTATGTATGTGACTTTTTTTTGTTTTGTTTTGTTTTTTTAATTTATTTGCCGTTAACCATGTCTGGTAATAGCAATTGACTCAAAACGAAACCTAAGCTGTGAACTCTGTCACATGATGAGGGACTTAACTTCAGGTGATCGTATTTCCTGCTAGGAGTACTGCATACACACACTGAATACATCATTGGAAAGCCCCGAGTCTGTACTTTTAAACAAGCCAGGTGTCTGAGTAATATGCGCTTAATCACCGGGCTGAGTGTAAAGAGTTAATAAATATTTGCATGAGTACAATATAACAGGCCATTTTTGTAAAACTATATTATCTGGCTGAAGAGTAAGGAACGTAACCTCAATTTATAACATTTTACATGGGAAAATGTGCTTCGACTTACAACGCGACTTTCAGGAACCAATTGTGCCGTAAGTGTGAGGACTGCCTGTATTAGTATGGCATACAGAAAGTCCTCCATATACCCCATGATACACTCATAATGTTAGGTTACTTACCGTAACCCTGGTTCCCTGAAAGAGGAACAACCACCAAAACATTACTTATGGGATATGCCTGCCTATTGGTAGGTATTTACTGAGATTTTTATATCAGAGCTGCCAATAGGCCCCTTCCTGGGGTGACATTCTCAGTCCCGCCTACCGAGAGATTAAATCCGTCATCTCACGGAAGCCATTTCTATTTTGCATCGAACCCGTGAAGGCAACCGATTCAACCTCACTTGTTGATGGTCATCTTCTTCAGGGAACCAGGGTTACGGTAAGTAAACTAACGTTCCCTTTTAATTCAAAACCCAAGGTTAGCAGTGCGAGCAGGCAACCCCAAGGACCCTCGTGACTAATGAAAGCAAGGGAGCCTCTATCACGTTAAGGCGATAGAACCTGCGGGGTCTTTAGGTAACCCCCCACCAGCGGAGCCTTGACCAAGGCGGCAATGGTCAACCAGAGGAAACCTGCCAGGCCCAGCCTCTCTGCGTCTTCCAAAGAAGCAAGCCTCAACCCTTGGTGCCGAGACTGGACGATCCCAAGAACACGGACCGGTGTGGAACGGCCATTGTCATCCAGGGCACCTGCAAATAGGTTGCAGCGCTTCCCACTAATGCAGAAGTAGAGCTCAAGAGCGAGGGCACACTAGCTTCTGATGCCATCTCAGAAGTAGGCTCCACCTAAGCAGAGAGCTCTCATCCCAGGAGGCTGCTATTGGATGACTCTTCCCATTTACCCTGATTTCCCCTGCAGGAGGGAGGGTACAGTACTGTAGGTGATGGCAGAGCCAGGCCTGCGACCGGAGCTGCAGGTGCCTGCTGCCTTGTCAGGAGCTCCAAGACCTGGGCCATCTGCGCCTTGAGGACCATTATGTCCCTCACCTATTTTGAGCACTTAACCCGTCTCGCTTGTAGAGATGAGGAGCAGCTACGAGGGGTCAACACCCGAGCCTGCACGCAGCCCTGTGCGGGCTCTGGGACAGTCGGAGGAGCAGGGGCTCTGGGGCTCCACGGGCTGCCGATGTTATGCACACCGTGGTACTAATACCATGTGCACTGAGCACCGTCCTCACGAGTACCACATGCACCGAGGACCACATGCACTCAGCACTGTGTCCACCTTGTGCACCGCATGCACTAAGGTGCTGTGCACACAGAGGCACTGAAGTACCGTGCCAACAGTCTGCACCGAGCACTGTGTGCACCGAGGCACCAAAGTACCAAGGGCTGAGCGTTCACGAGGTACCGAAGCAACGGGGGGCAGCTAAATCAGCGGTGCCTACCCTAACCATGTGTACTTGGCAGGCTAAAGCCGCAGTACACACAGCAGCCGGCGGAATCGCTCGATAGCGGGGGTACAGTAAAGCCTAGCCCCAGCAGAGGAACTGCGTTCTCCCCAAGAGTGTAGGCTAGAAAACACACACACTCAATTAAATCAATACTGCACAGGCAGTCGCTCACATACGGCAGAAAAGGATGCCTGGAATACAAGCAAGCGGGCTGCTGAAGAAAGGAGTAAAGGAAAAAAAGAGGCTTTGATTTGGAGCCGCTGATTCCACGAAAGCGACAAGCCAGCTTTGAGCAGGAATGAAGGGGAACTGCAGTCGACTTAGAAAGACAAAATAAAAAGGTTGTACAAACAGAACCATAGCTCACAAAGCTAAATATAAAGGTTTAACAAAACAAGTCACGAACACAATAAACAGAAACCAAATAACCAGCTCAAGGGCCAAAACAAATGGTTTAAACAAAATACAAAAACCATAGGCTGGGAATTCACCTTCACTGCCTTAAGAAAACAAACAATAAAGTCAACAAACAGAACCTTCCATGTGGTCTCCCCTCTCCCAGGCAATTTCCTCCCATGGAGCTGTGCAGCTCCCTTATATACCACGTGGCCAAGGTTGATTGACAATTAAATCATTCAATCAACACCTGGCAACATTTTTACATGTATCTGGTAGGGATAGGGATTACCCCACCCCTGCCAACCACCACCACAAACACACCCAAAACAGCCAGGTTTGGAATCTTCACTTCCTGCTCTGCCATATCTAACTCACACTTCTTCATATAATATTTACACATATCCAGTCCAGTCCACTAAAGCCTTTCAATAGGATTCAGGATATTCATGCTCACATAGGAAAACATTTCAAATATATTTTAAAAAATCACATACGATTAAAAAAAAACAATGGACCTAGATCAGTGGCGGCTCAACATAAGAGGCTATGGAGGCTAAGCCTACATGTAATTGTGTAATTGTCTAATTGTGTAAAAGTAAAAAAAAGTGCTGTCCTTACAAAGGTACCACTAAATGTTCCTGTCAGGACACTGCACTCTGATTGGTTATCATATTGTTGTTAATAAAACAATGAATAGTCCTCTCCCAACACCAAAACCCTAAACCTAAGGTCAGTGTCCTATACTGCAGACATTACACATCTAAAGTAGTTCATGTTTGGCAGTGAATAAACGTTTGTGTTACTTTAAAAAAAAAAGGTGACTGGAGGTGCTGACTTCCTCAGTTGTCCTGACAGGAACATTTCGTGGTACGTTTGTAAGCACTACAAAAAAAAAGCTTAACTTACAGCATGCTTTCCAAGGTCTACTATATTGCTATTGGCTAATTTAGCCTCAAAATGGGTGGGATTCTATGTGTCTTCAACCTGCAATCACCCCCTGTCTGTCAAGTGCTAATGTATTTGTATTGGCTACATGATGCACGTTTGCGGCTAGCCTCTACCACACCACTCATAATTACATTTAATCTTGACGTGTTTGTTGCCAGGCAGGTTATGGGTCACGTGTGGCTACTCGCTTATTTTTCATACAGTACATTGTAGGTTTTTTTAAAGGAATAAAAAAAGAACAAAAATTAACAGTAAAGGTTGTCCAAATCCTAAACTGGAACTTCTTCTACAGGGAGGACCAAAAAAAATTGCCTTTTTAATTGCTCATGATACGAAAAAATGAAATGGCTGACTGTGAGTATTCACTGTTTTGTTTTTCAAACCAGCTCTTCATCTTCCCCGTGGATTACAAATGAAATCACTCAAAATCCATCAATATTTTTGTTCTGTTGCTTGCCTTACGTGCTGCTTATGTTATATCTGTATTACATTTCTTATTAAATTACGAAGTACCTTTTGAAACATACAATTTTTTATTGTGCATCATAATAAAAAATAATATATATATATATATATATATATATATATATATTATATATATATATATATACAATATATATATTATATTTATATATTGCAAAACGTTGCCAAACAGCAATAACTGCAACCAAACACTTTCTGTAGTTAATGACCAGTCTCTTACAGCACCGTAGAGGAGTTTTGGCCCACTCCTTCATGCAGAACTGCTTCAACTTAGTGACATGTGTGGGTTTTTCGAGCATAAACTGCTTGGTTTCAGGTCCTGCCACAACATCTCAATGGGGTTTAGGTCTGGACTTTGACTAGGCCATTCCAAAACTTTAAATTTCCTGTTTTCCAACCATCTAATGTAGATTTACTTGTGTGTTTCGAATCATTGTCTTGCTGCATAATCCAGCTGCGCTTCAGCTTCAGCTGGAGGATGGATGGCCTGACATTCTCCTGTAGAATTATCTTATACAGGGCAGGATTCATGGTTCCTTCAATGATGGGAAGTCGTCCAGGTCCTGATGCAGCAAAGCATCCCCAAATCATGACACTAGTACCACCATGCTTGACCGTTGGTATGAGCTTCTTGCTGTGGAATGCAATGTTTGGTGTTCGCCAGACATAACGGGGCCCATGTTGGCCAAAAAGTTCCACTTTTGAATCATCTGTCCATAGAATATTGTTCCAGAACTCTTGAGGATCATCCAGGTGCTTTTTGGCAAACTTGAGAGGAGCATTCATGTTAGTGAGCAGTGGTTTCTGCCTTGCTGCTCTGCCATGAATCTTATTTTTGCCCAGTGTCTTTCTGATGGTGGATTCATGAACACTGACCTTAGCCGAGGTGAGAGAGGCCTGAAGATCCCTGGATGTAGTTCTAGGGTTCTTTGTGATTTCCTGGACGATTATACATCTTGCTTTCAGAGAGATTTTGGCAGGACAGCCGCTCCTGGGAAGATTCACTACTGTCCCAAACTTTCTCCATTGGCTCTGATTGTGGAGCCCAAAGCCTTAGAAATGGCTCTGTAGCCCTTTCCAGACTAATAGGCATCAACAACTTTTTCTTCAGAGGTCTTCGGGAATTTCTTTTGATCCTGGCATGATGTGCCTCTAAAACCTGTGTGCTGACAACTTCACTCTGATGGTAAGGGCCAAAGTTAGTTAGATTTATATTGGATAGGGCTGGCCCAAATCAGGCCTGATTTTTAACTAAAGTATTCAAACAGCTGACCCTTATTATCCCTTTAATTGGGTTGAGTTAACTAAAGGGGGGCAATAACTTTTTCACACCTGAAGATTGCATGCTTGATTACTTTGCACACCAAACAAATGAAAGAAGCACCAAACTTTGGTGTCATTTTTTCTCTCAGACTCCCCCTATATACTACTACAACCCATAAAAAGATCTGAACAAATTCAGTGTGAAAAATATTCAAAAATGCAGAAAATTGAACCAGGCACTGTATATATTTAGCCTCCCCACTTAAAGTCAGGAGCCGCTACTGACCTAGATAAATCACCATTCAGAACATACAGGCAGACTAAATTGAAATGGAGACAGAGTAGCAATTCTTCTGGCAGCATCAACAGACTAAATTAATTTTCATTTATGTTCTAGAAAAAGCCGTTCAAACTGACAAATGATCTAATTTAAGGAGAATGCTGATGATTTACAGAGTTCTGGTAGCTTAAAGATGCGCTTTCACGTACAAAAAAGAATAAACGATAGCACTTTACAATAAGTGTCATGAATTCAAATTACGATCTTCCCCATGTGTTTATATGTTGAGTTCTGTCTTATAGCTGGTCTCATTTGAACCGAAGCCATCTTTAAGCAAATGCTCAGTGTAAGGAATTCGTGCTTGAACCACTATTGGCAGAACTCAGTATTTTCTATTCAACCCATCAAACAAACAAAATCCTCATACAACTATGGCAATAAAAGATAACCATAAACAAACTGTTGACATTAAACCTCAAGTTCAAAGAAAGTGTGCAGCGAGCTTGTCACATATTGTGATACCAAATGATCCTCAAAAAAAAGGAAATGTTTCTCTTCTGAAATAACCAATAGTTTTTCATTTTTTAGTGCTGCTGTTTTTGTTATTAATTATTGGAAACTATGTTGTGTTTCTGAAAGGAGAATCCACCCTCTAATCACATAAGTAATCAAACTGTTCCTAGAAATAGCTCTATCACCTATGCCTCCTTTCCCTTTCTTGGTGTTTTTTACCAGGCATTATTGATGTGACTCCACCAAGTGATACTTTCCGCATCTCCGCATCTCCGCATTGGCAGTCACATGTCTTTAGCTCTGGGACCTAGCAACAGAACTTCTACAAAACCTCCAGTGATCAAACCCCGAATTAATCAATAAGGACTCCTCTTTTTGTGGAATGTCCAGTTATGTTTTATCTTATCACCGCAGCAAGTCCCCTTCACAGCATAGATGTTCTGAGGGCATGCAAGAGCCTTCCGATCTCACAAGCCTAAAGCAATAATTGCTTTTCCTCCGAGCAATCCAGAGCAGAGGTGGGCAGGCTATCGATCCCGAAGAACAGAGATCAGCCCTACTTTTTATCCACTCTGAATTTGGGTTGTAGGGTTCACTGTTGTGCGATGAGTAAAAGCAATCCTTGCCAGTTTTCCACTCCCACTCCGGCAGTGTAGATTTGACGCCTGCATATATCAAGATCGCTATACATGAACGCTTGATGTTTCTGAACAGTATTTACATGTAATAAAATTTAAATTAAGATTTTAATTACATTAAGGTTACTTTTAATCAAGGGTTTCATGTATTTAGCAACACAGGAGGCTGAGTGTACTGTAGAAAATTAGTGGTGTTAAATGTGCTATTTTATTTTGCTACAGAATTAGTTTGGTCTTGTTTTCAATATTTGTTGCAAACTGCAGCAGAACTCGGTGGCAGTGCTTGAGAACACAGCAGGACTCAAGCACAGGAATATCACGCATCCACATCCAGCTTTGAAAAGACTGCATCTGCTCAGGCATGGAATCATGCGGGGATACAGAATTCAATAAAGCAATAAAGAATTGCTCAATTTCATTATTTTGTGGATGTCTCCTTTCTGAAAATATATATGGGGAACGAATGTACTACTAAATGTTGTTTAGACCTTGATTGACATGTCAAAACACTAAAATCAAAATGTGTCTATATCTATCTATCTATCTATCTATCTATCTATCTATCTATCTATCTATCTATCTATCTATCTATCACATGGTATATATATACTACGTGAAGTCATGAGTACTTTATAAATGATCTTAGTTCTATAAAACAAGATGTTCCTCTGACAATACTCTAGAAACAACTATTGCATTTTTAATATAATCAATACATTCAATGTATTTTGAAGAGAAAGTAATGATTTTCTACTTAAAAGTTAAAAGGCCCTTTATTCAGTACAAAGTATTGATTAAACTGTGACTTCCTTGCATTAGAGCAAGTCTGAGCATTTAGCATTCAGAGGGCATCCGTGACATTTGTGTGAACAAGAGCCAAAGAACTCAAAAGTTGAACTTATAAAAACACCATCATAAACCTCCTTACTTGACACAAATATGCTTTCTTATGTTTTGTATTGTGACATATGAAGCAATATCTTATCCAAAATATGCTTCAGTACAAATGTTTCTTTTATTTGTTCATTACTGGTGGACAGTAAACAATTGAACAACATGATGCTACTTCTGCAACATATTTATCTCCTTTTGCCATAATAGCGATAAGACGATTTTCAATAACATTTAAATATAATTTGGCATTGTATGAAAACAGGTATAACAATAATACTGTGCAATTTTCTTTGCAGAAAAAAAGGTAAAGATTTGCATACTAAATTTAAAAAGTAATACATTAAAATATGCAAGTTGATGACACACATACATACATACATACATGTTGTCTGTATATGTACCTAAGTACAACCCATTTTGTTGTACACAATTACAAACCAGTAATTCTTCTTCACTACATACTGTACAATACCTTTAAATAATCCAGTATAAAAGAATGCAGTCCTGTAATATCGTGCTGCTAGGTATTCAACTGACAGTAAGACATCAGCTGCGTTCACTCTATATTGTTTTCTTAGCCTGCCAGAATACTTACTTGTCTAGGGAAAGTGACAATTCCCTTTAGCTGTGTCAATCAGTTCTGATGAACGGACTCATCCCTGACAGAGATTCTGATTCTAATGTGCCTTGTCCGAATATTTAATTCTGCATCCACCCATGAGTGATTGTTGCATGGTCAGGGCTGAATAAGTGCAGATCTACAACAATGTAAGACTTCAAACAAATTGCAGAAATAGATGTCTTTTACACATGGACACTGGCTAGCCTCTTCAACAGGAAAATCAAATAACTCCTTGTCATTGCCTAAAGTCTGACTCTTTTCTCCCTGCACAGCTTGGATGCTTATCATGAGTGTTATACAGAACAAATTAATTTCTAGTGGATTTCATGGCATATGGTAACAGAAACTAAGTAATGGGTTTCCATCATTAGTAATACAGTACAGTATGTATATCCTACTGAACTGCGCAAGAAATTGAACTGTATACTGAAATTTGCATTGAGACAAATAAGATTAAAATAATCATTCATGTGACACACTATGTTTGCTGTTATGTTAATTACTGGCTTTTTATGAGTTTGCACAGTACTTGTTTTTTGTGTGTTTTCTTTTAACACATATTTCCTGCTGTGATTAATTATGATGATGTATTATTATTCTTGGACTGTAAAGCGCTTTGAGATGTGTTGCATGAAATGCACTATATAAAATAAAGATTTTTATTATTATGTTTATGTTTTTGAATTGATCTAGTCGATAAAGGAAGAATGCTATAAAATCCAGTTGTTTATCAAGTCAAATTATGTTTATCCCTATCATTACATTTCAAAAAAAAAAATATGTGTGTGTGTGTGTGTATATATATATATATATATATATATATATATATATATATATATATATATATATATATATATATATACACACACACACACACACACACACACACACACACACACACACACATATTTAGAATGTTTAGAAATAGAATAGAAATAGAATATTCTGTGCTAAGTGAAATGTATGTAAAATCTTTACAGAACATATCATTTGGCAATATAAAAATGCAGTTAAATGTTTGCATTTAGCATACTTAATACATGCAACATTCAGTTTTGTTTTTTAAATACTACGTAATAAGTATTATCCTACATATAATTAGTCTCATAAGTCCAAGCTTCTTCTTCTGACTTGAAGATTATAGAAAGACTATACAGACCTTTACAAAAACATATTATGTCAAGCAATGTAATCTACCATTATATGTTGTCATAAGGAACAATGTCATTTTTTTTTTTTTTTTTTTTTTTTTTTTTTTTTTAACAAATGCTAATGAAAACCTAAAGTGAGAATTGGTTCACTTGCAGCTTGTCAACAAGTGAAATACAAAGTAACAGCCAGGGGATAACTAGCTCACATCCACAACCTGGCACAAAGCAATGCCATTTCACAAGAATTATATTTACAAGGTAAGTAAGTTATTATGCTACCACCTGAGCGTATCCAGGATTTATCCCCAGGTGACAAAAAACCAGCACATGTACATTCAAAATTGAATTACAAGGGCTTGCAAACCACCTGCTTTGAAATGCAGTACATGGATGCACTAATTAGAGAAAAGAGCCAAACATACTGCTACCTTTATCAATCTGCGAGAAAACCGGATCCATTTCCAGAAATCAGATTTTTAGGAAAAATCTGAAGGTTTCACCCATTTTTGTTGTTTCTTTTAGAAGTCCACCACCTTCTTAAAATACAGGTGCCAGGGTGTTATTCTTGTTCCCAAATAAAAAAACAAAAAAAAACGAAACAAAGGTAAAACAGAGCCCTTCCCTCCAGTACAGCATAGAGACACTGCAACTCATATGTGGTTTCTATCAACAGAGTGGAGGCAGGCTTCAAGCTGTGGGTTGAGAGAGAATGCTTCAGGAGAGCATTAAGATTCAACAGGAGTATCTAATCACTGAGCATTCCCAACCCTCATACACAATCAAAAAGCCTGAACACTAGCACTGTACCCCTTCTTCTACTGTATTAATTTCTGCCAGAAATCTGCATTTTGATGCCAGTTAGCCACTTTATCAAACAGCCCTTTTATTGATCTGATTGTGTAACCTTCAGGCAAATCCAGTGAACTGGCAGACTTCTCCGAAGCTGTGAAAAGGACGACTGCTTGCGATCGAGTTGAAGAAAATAAGTTGACCTTCCAGAAAGAACTGCTTACTTCCAGCCCTCCAAGCCTTTCTACAAGCTACTGTTACAAGAAATATTGCAGCCAACAGAAAAAAAAGCTTTCATTTGTGAAACACGCATTATCCAACCTATGCTAAGAATCTACAATGTTTATTATTATGCTCCTTCAGAGCTTAGTATTGCAGTCAATGCATTTTTCAGTTCAAATTGTAATTCTATTAGTGCCTAATCATTGTTGCTTTGGTATAAAATTGCTATTAATGAGGATGACATTTGTATTGATTTTGTCTTTAGTAGGACACATTACTATTTAGACCAGCTATAATTAACAAGTCAGAACATGATGCCTTGAGGCAACAAAACCCTAAACAGCATTTAAGAAGAAATGTTCAGCCTCTCTATATGCTTTTACAACATACATGATCACACACCTGACCCCCTCCCCACCCCCCCTCTCCTATCTGTGTAGTGGGTGTATTGGTGTGTGTTGTTCGAATGAGAGTGTGTGTGTGTGTGTGTATGCATGTCTGCTACCTTCTGACTCTGGGAAAACAGGATTCATTAATAGAACTGAAACCTGAAACATAAATCATTGAAGTTTGAATGATATTCTGGATATTCCATCAGTTTTTATTTACATGGTCTGCTATTCCAAGCATAAAGGTGAATTGGTCAATTGAAATGTAGGTGTTATAATTACTTACTGACATAGCTTACCCTGATCAGTTTATTTAAATTCCCATCAGTCTGGAAGTTTTTGTTTGCAGGATACTGGTTCTACAAACATGTCATAAAGTCTACCAATTGTTAACACATAGAGTGTACCAACCGGTTAACACTGATATTGATCTTCTATGTTTGACAAAAAGGTTTATTCCTTTACCAAATGTACTTCATGACTTAAAATTCGTACGAACATGCTTTAAATATATATATATATATATATATATATATATATATATATATATATATATATATATATATATATATATATATATATATATATCACATACTTTATGTTGTGTTGATGGCACAGCAGTAGTTCACTTCAAAGAAATATTTCAAAGCTCAATAATTTTTACGTTTTCAGAACTGATCTGGAGTAAGACAGACTGTTTAGTAGTTTAGATTGAATTGTCTAAGGCTTCAGGTCCTTCTTAACAGAACACAGGAAAACACAACTGTAATATATATATTGCCTTTAAAAAGTTCTAATGTCAAGCTACTGTAAAGTTACATTCATTGACAAGGTTTTTACTTTTTAATTTTGTAACATTCCTAAAAAATATAAAACCAGATGATTGATCTGATAAAAGGACTCACTCCAGGATACTTTTTCTAGCATTTGCCATTACAAACTAAAGAGCTTGGTCCCTGCTGTAGATTACTTAAGACAATTACTATCTGCTTGCTTACTGATTATATGTCATGAACGGATGAGCAACAGAGACAATTAAGTGTTAGAGTGAGTGCTTCCCATAAGGATTAGCAAAAGGCTTATGATAAAAAACAAGACCGTGATTGTTTTGTTACCTGCATGTCTCCTTTGGGCAGTTATCATAAGTAACATAAGTTGCTATTGTAAGTAAGATAAGTTCATGATTGATTTGTAATGATACTGAAGAGCTGTGAAACGGAGGAACGTTCCATAAGAAGCCAATGCAGATAATATATATATATATATATATATATATATATATATATATATATTATATATATATATATATATATATATATATATATAATGGTAATGAGCATGTGAAAAAGGAGAACTCAATAATTCATGTATCTCCTGCAGCAGCAACTCAAATGTGAAGAGGTTTAGGCAAACACTTTTTCCTGTATGCGAGGATCAAATCACTTGGGTGTAAATTAATCAAATAAGTATGGTTGTGTCTCTGTATTTTTCATCCAGTAACAAAAAAAAAGATGTTATGGTAGAAATCAGAAGACTGCATTAGATGTAGATGAATTCTAAAACAAGTAAGGCAGAATGTACATGTAATATGATTAGAGTAAACTAAGAGTTTCAAATTATTCACAACACCAAGTGCTGGTTTGCCAACTGGATTTACACTGCCTTAATTACATCCCACGATGGAGGTGGTCAAAGGTCATTTTCATCCGATGCGATTGTGTAGCCTGTAGGAAATGTCATAGTTGAAAGGATATAACGTGTCACTAAATCACTATATTTGGTTCTAATTGGGTTTTGATAATCTAGTGGTCTAGTGTCTTTATTGATAATATAAAACAATTAAAACAGTTATACAATTCACATGGTTTGGATTGAAATTAAACTTGCCTGTTATATTTCTGTTCCAATAATATGTTTATGACATGTGCATGTACCGCCATCTCAATATAACACACTGTCACTAATATTTTAACCACATATCTTGAAATTGAGTGCTGGCCATTCTTGAGATTCATAACCAAGCCTGAGCCATTCTACTGTAAGATTTATCAACATACACTTATAGTTAAAACAATACTCCAATTGATGAACGTCAAAATGGTACAAAGTTCAAAATGAAGAACAAATATCCCACCCAGTCATTCAGTGTTGAGTGATGTTTTCGTATTCACTGCTTTCCAGAATATATTGTGAAATATTTAACTTATATTAGGTTCTTTTGCTCCTGGACAGAAATCAACCCTATCCCTGCCAACCACCAACACATTTAAAACATACAAAAAACACACACACACATTATATATATATATATATATATATATATATATACACACACAGTATATAAAGACCGAAAATCGGCCATTGCGCTTGGGCTCTGACAACAGTGCCCAGTCATTGATGTCAATAGCCGCTTGTGCGGCACTTTCATTCACCACACCAAGAGCTCCAAAGAAAACCCAACTTTACTTATATATGACAATCATGAGAGCCACATATCAATAGAGGCAATTGATCTTGCAAAAGCCAATCCTTATGGAAAAAAAAAAACGTATATTTTTAACATATGGTAGAAAAGCATGATCCTTATATTTTTAATATATAGAAATTGGCCCCTTTTTTATATATTTAAAATATATGGGATGTATTTAAAATATATTTTAGTCTGTAATCCATATACAATAAATATCCCATATGTTTTAAATAAATAAAAAGGGGCCAATTTCTATATATGAAAAGTATAAGAATCATACTTTTCTACCATATATTAAAAATATATGTTTGTTCCATAAGGGAATGGTGTAACCATTCTTACCATTCCTCCTTACTCCAGCCAGAAGTTATAGCCATTGGATGTTGCTATATTCAAACCCTTCCAAACTTACTACAGTCGGGCTGTTGATAACTGGATGATGTCTAATCCTGTAAAGACTGTATCAATATATGAGGTAGCTAGATTTGTTGGCCAGGCCCATCAGCTGGCAATGACACCTGGTTTCATTACTGCAGGATTTCGCAAGACAGAAATATTTCCATATAATTCAGATGTCTTTACTGATGCTGAATTCATGAGTAGCACGGTAACCAACAGACCAGCAGCTCCTTCACCTTCCACATCAGCAGCTCCTGCCAATCTGAACCAGCAGATTACACAATGCCATACAGAAGGTGGAGCTAATAATCCACCAAAGAAACTCTTCATAAGTCCCAAAGACTTCAAAGAGTGTCCAGAGGTTGAACAGAGGAAAACACAAGAACATCTCGACCAAAAGGAAGAAGTATCATAGCTACTGATACACCAGAGAAAACTAAATTGAAAATGAAAGCTGTCGGGAAGGAAAAAAAATAATAAAAAAGAAAATCACCCAGTGAAGGGAATGCTTAACCTCCTAACAATAGTTTCAAAAGAAAATTGAAAATGAGTCTGGGGATGACCAATATGATTCAGTTGAACCTACACATATTGATGATGACTCTGATTATGATTATGAAGATAGCTATCCTCTTATTAAACTTTATGAAGCGCTAGAAAGTGAACCAAAGGAGGGCGACTATGTCCTTTTTGAGTTCTGTGACACAAAGAAAAGTAAGCATAAGGTTTACTACATTGGCAAAGTACTGAAAGAAAAGGATGAGGATAGTGATTATAAGAACATAAGAAGAACATAAGAACATAAGAAAGTTTACAAACGAGAGGAGGCCATTCGGCCCATCTTGCTCGTTTGGTTGTTAGTAGCTTATTGATCCCAAAATCTCATCAAGCAGCTTCTTGAAGGATCCCAGGGTGTCAGCTTCAACAACATTACTGGGGGAGTTGATTCCAGACCCTCACAATTCTCTGTGTAAAAAAGTGTTTCCTATTTTCTGTTCTGAATGCCCCTTTTTCAAAACTCCATTTGTGACCCCTGGTCCTTGTTTCTTTTTTCAGGCTGAAAAAGTCCCTTGGGTCGACACTGTCAATACCTTTTAGAATTTTGAATGCTTGAATTAGGTCGCCACGTAGTCTTCTTTGTTCAAGACTGAACAGATTCAATTCTTTTAGCCTGTCTGCATATGACATGCCTTTTAAGCCCGGAATAATTCTGGTCGCTCTTCTTTGCACTCTTTCTAGAGCAGCAATATCTTTTTTATAGCGAGGTGACCAGAACTGAACACAATATTCAAGATGAGGTCTTACTAATGCATTGTACAGTTTTAACATTACTTCCCTTGATTTAAATTCAACACTTTTCACAATGTATCCAAGCATCTTGTTAGCCTTTTTTATAGCTTCCCCACATTGTCTAGATGAAGACATTTCTGAGTCAACAAAAACTCCTAGGTCTTTTTCATAGATTCCTTCTCCAATTTCAATATCTCCCATATGATATTTATAATGTACATTTTTATTTCCTGCGTGCAGTACCTTACACTTTTCTCTATTAAATGTCAGTTGCCATGTGTCTGCCCAGTTCTGAATCTTGTCTAGATCATTTTGAATGACCTTTGCTGCTGCAACAGTGTTTGCCACTCCTCCTACTTTTGTGTCGTCTGCAAATTTAACAAGTTTGCTTACTATACCAGAATCTAAATCATTAATGTAGATTAGGAATAGCAGAGGACCTAATACTGATCCCTGTGGTACACCGCTGGTTACCACACTCCATTCTGAGGTTTTTCCTCTAATCAGTACTTTCTGTTTTCTACATGTTAACCACTCCCTAATCCATGTACATGTGTTTCCTTGAATCCCAACTGCGTTCAGTTTGAGAATTAATCTTTTGTGCGGGACTTTGTCAAAAGCTTTCTGGAAATCTAAATAAACCATGTCATATGCTTTGCAATTATCCATTATCGATGTTGCATCCTCAAAAAAATCAAGCAAGTTAGTTAGACACGATCTCCCTTTCCTAAAACCATGTTGACTGTCTCCCAGTACCCTGTTACCATATAGGTAATTTTCCATTTTGGATCTTATTATAGTTTCCATAAGTTTGCATATAATAGAAGTCAGGCTTACTGGTCTGTAGAAATCAGCTTCATGCGTGCTAGCAGAAAAAATGTCTGGCAAATTTCTAATGCAAGAAATTCCAGATATCTCATCAGTAAATAAAGAAAGCGTTAGGGCCATATTGCCAGGGCCAGTGTTCTCTGGCCACACAAGACGCCAGATGGGAAACTTCTCATTTGAAGTGGAAACATTGAAATCCGCTAAACAAAGTGAAGGGGCCGTACATGTATTACAGCCATTGTTCTTTTGCCAGAGAAAATCACAGTTGGGGAATTGATATTTTGAGAGAGAGGTTTGTGACCTTGACATTTGTTAAAAGGTACTGAGATTTACTGGAGCAGTAGAGTTGTAGGCCAGAGAGAAAGCCATCTGGCTAATTGTTTCTTTGATTTTGTAATTGAGTTACAGTTAAGGCAATGTAAGGTGGTAACCTAATCAAATTTTTGTCAACTGTTTTGTATTTAATAAATGGTGTTTTGTAAATAAAACTGATAGCGTCATGTTTAAGCAATTGCTATATATCTAGGTCTCTCACACATATTGTCTCATTCTGTCCCATGTACTGTCTCAAAGTACCTCACTAGTGGGGCACAGTGGGACAAGTTGTGGTCACTCGTTTGGATGGCCATAGCTTTCTTGTTTTCCATCTGACAATCCTAATGTCCTTTTTACATATAAATTATGTCATAGCCTACAGGCTTATGTAGCATTGCAGGTCTGTGCCCGTTTAAAACTGTGCGCTGTGCCCCACTTTCCCCTATACATTGTTGTTCATTTAAATCTGTATAGTTGATTCTTTTAAATATTGAATACGTTTTGTTGAATAAAGGCCATGGAAAAAATATTATATATATATATATATATATATATATATATATATATATATATATATATATATATATATATATATATATATATATATATATATATATATTTTATATATATAATATAATATAAATATATATACATATTTATTTACAATGTTTTTGTTGTGTTGTTAAATTAAAACTGCATTATTTAAAACGATTGAATCATTAAAAAATTTTTTAAAAAGTTGCATACTGTCCTGGAATCCCAGCAGCACTTATTAGAAGCTGTCAGGAGCAAGTTTCCTCACTGTGGGTGAGTTCATTAAATCTAGACTGAATCTAATTACTGAAGGACAGAAAGGATCACATCAAGTTAATGTAGCCATATTTATTACCAATTAAAATATAACCAATACAACTGTACAAAGATTACATGGTTAAATAAATCCTTCTTATAGATGTGCACAACTAACCTACAAGCATTTTGCTTATTACCATTAATACACCTGGCAAAATTTAAACAAATTTAAAACTGATATATAGAAAAAAGAAAGTTAATCGAGGAAAAGCTAAAAAAAATAATAATAATTTGATTCTCCTCAAACAAATACCTAAGAGTAAATACGTCATAATATGAATATCATACCAGTACAGTATACTTTAGTCCCACTGTTTCCAGCAACCCTTCATATATTTATATCCCGTAAAGTTACCATGGTGGTCGCTGTTTAAGTGAGTACATCACTCTATTCTGGTTATGCACTCAATTCTCTGCCCTGCTTCCTGTGCTGTTCAAACCCTTGTATATGGTATGCACTGTCTATACTAATCCCTGCTTGCATCTGAAGCATCTGAGCTGCATGTACTGCTGTCTATACCTAATGCCCATGTTAGTGCTCACACCAGCATGACAAAGAAACAACCTAATAACTGCATGTCCCCCAGCTGGATGGTATATTCCTACACCAGCCAGCAAGACAAACTAGCTCCCAGTTTGAAGCTAGATACAGGCTGCCATGTGCATTGGACTGCACACACAATCGGGGACAGATCCCTGTGACATGCTATAATATTGTCACAGCTCATAAATAGGAAATCCAAATGTTTCCTTAAGGTATAAGCCCGCTGTAAGCTACAAACTTATAGAATGGCAGCATTTTGGCATATTCTGGTTTTCTAACACCATATCACAGCATTTTGTATAAATAGATTAATGGTGTTCAGCATGTTAATGCTAATTAAGCTATGTATAAATATTTGCTGCACAGTTTTCAATGGAAATGTGCACTTTGAAAAAAAAAAAAGCTTAAAAGATATTTTAAATAACAGTGTCTCCATTCAGGACAATAAATCGTCAATTGACAAATTGATACTGACACTTATTTCTCCAAAAAAAAAATGTCTTGATTTGAGATTGTTTCATTGGAAATCTGTTTTTCATCCTTTACACAAGTTGTCACGACTTATGAAAACAAACTGCTTGGCAATGGTGGCTTCTGGATGCTGTAGCTGATTATACTGGCTAGAAAATGATACATCACATGTAACTTAAAAGCCCTTTCAAGGGTAAATTAAAAGAACAGTTTTATCCTCATTAGCTTCACAGATTAAACACGCATCTTTGGTACATAAATAACCGTGTTAATGCGATGCAACCACTCGATTGGAATACTGTATTAACATAGAAATGTTATAGATCAAAATGGAAATAGAAAACAGTGGAAAATACACAGGTCACCTTGCGTGCATGGTCAGCTTAGTGAAGGCCATGCTCCTTGGAGCTCAGCATATGAAACGTTACCTTTTACTTTTCAGCACACAGAATTAACTAATTTTGCTACATAAATCCAATAAAAACCTGCTGAATAATGTTATTGTTGTTAATAATAATAATAATAATGTTATTAGTAGTAGTAGGAGGAGGAGTAGTAATGGTATTATGTGTTTTATTAGTGGTGGGTAGCCTAAATGACAAAAATATATATGGCTGGAATATAGTCTGTCAGAAGTTGGGGGTTGTAGATAGGAGTCCAATTAATAACTTTGGAATAAAAGCCGTGAGGGACATTCAATTAATTATTATAATTATTGGGAAAAATGTATTATACTTAATCTCCATTGACAAAGGTTGCATGATTCACTTCCCAGTAGCTGTCAAAAAATGTTGTCTAAGCAAAAAATAGGCCAATCTCAGGGTGACATTTTGAATATGCATTTTTGCTCACCTTTATTGATATTAATTTACATTCCAGAAAAACATCTCTGGGCAAAATGTATTTGAAAAATTGCTTTTCGTAAATTGTTAATGCCATATCAAAAATAGAAAGTAGTTCCTCCTTCAAAATGGCTGTCATTTTCAGATAGGGACTGCAGCTTAACGAACAATACATTTTAAATAGGTAACATTTATGCCCACTGTATAGTACAGTAGTTTTGCTGCTTTGACATGTTTTTAACAGGTCTTTCTATTTGGCAGAAGCATTTTTTGCTCCTGAATTACAAAACGTCTCAGCTGATTCAAAGTCTGATTGAAACGTTCCAAACTGTCTGTCTGTGGATGATAAACAGAGATGTGGATAGGACATATTTTTAGTATTTTATATACTTGCTGTAATCTTTGAGACAAGAAGTTTGTTCCATGATCAGTCAATATCTCTTTGGGGATCCCTACTATGGCCATAATCTGCACTAGTTCTTTGCGCAGGGGTAGTGGTGATGTGATTACGAAACAGGAGACAGGAAACAAAGTTCAAGGTCCAAACAATACGTTTATTTATAATCCTGGTCTGGCGAACACAAAGAATAATCCCAGTCAGTATACAACAATGTGTATTGAACTGATCCAAAACAACGGGTTATAGTCCTGAAAGAATATACACATCTCAAAAGAATAAATACAGCAGAACACACAAAAAGACACACACACGATCACAAGTCCAGAGTGAGTGCTAAAGTGCTCATGGTGAAATACAATTTATTTGTGCATAGTTGTGAAGTGTTGCTCGGGTTTAGTGCTGGCCTTAAGTGACAGCTCTGGATCGTGTTAGCTGTCTAATAATAACAAATAGTACAATTACACAAACAAACAAAACACTCACTGTTAATTCACAATTCTCCTTTCTTTGTTCAGCTTAACCATAACAAAAGGAACAGATCACCTAGCCATGTCCCCTTTTGTACCCTCAGTCACTCCCCATTGGTTAGCGAATGCAACCGTTTCTCCTCCAATCCTTGGTTGCCACATCACTTCCCTTCTGGGGTGATGACTTGGTGTACCGTAGCTTCACCCGCTTTCTTGATGGCTGACTTCCACCTTTCCCTGAGAATGAATTGTCATACCATCCAGTCCGAGGCATTATGTTCCCTTTATACAGCACCCTCACAGGTCTGGAGGGAGATTTATAAAAAAGATTCATTCTTTCTCTACCACACCCACATTATTAGATTTATCTCTAATGTTGTTGAGGTCTATCCGATTTATATAATTGCTTTGTGTGTTATTGGCAGGAAGGCACTTAAAATAAAACAATAATAAACAACACTATGTAACACAATTTTTGTTCCTGAGTAGTAAGTGTTATTTCTTAATTGCTTATGCCTCCAAAGTATAGAAAATGGCTATTATTCCCCACAGACTTTGCTTTTGTGACCAGGACAGTGATACTTCAAAATATCACTATTTCCAATGGGAAAACAGGCAAATGTGTGTCTTTTCGTTCACATAAAGTCAGAAAAAAACAACTTATGAATCCAAATTAACATGTATTTATACTAAAGTAATACAAAAATGACTACAAAAGATTTAGAAGCGAGTAGTTTCGAGATTTACGATTATACTGTAAATACTTCTGAAATAACTTACTACCCAGGAACAAAAAAAAAAAAAAAAAAATTGTTACATGGTGCAATCATCCAGCTAATTTAGAAAACCACCAATCTCCTCAGCACACAATATGACACAATATGTGAATGCATGCTTAAAAACAAGTCAAGGAATTATTTTGTACCAGAACCAGTACACTTATATTCAGAACAGAGGCACATAATTCACAATTAATAATAGCAAGGAAGCACATTTTAACTACCGAGACTAGAGCATGGGTTCTCAAACTTGCGGTCAAAGAAAAGTTTAGGGGAGTCTCAAACAAATGAGTCTCAAACAAATTGTAATGCAAGTCACAGATAAGGGATGGCCTAATAAGCAACAGAGAAATACACTACCTTGGTTTTGGATTTGATCCTAAAACATGTCCAGTAGCATCAAAGACTAAACCGGCAATTTTCCTGAAAATGTTCAGTATACTAAATTGATTTGCAGCTTGGGTTCATTAGGATTACAATTTCTTTTCAAGTTAGAATAATGATCACATTACCAATGCCACTCATAAAAAATGCAATGTCTTTATTCCCTGACAGCTCAGGGCGACAGAAAGAATAAAAAAGGGATATTCTAAATAAGAATGGGGTAGAATTTTATTGAAATGTTTCAGAAAAGTGAAATGTCTTATCTGGCAAAACTGACAGGGATAATTGCGGTTGAACAGTTATGGATTAATTAAAAATGTTTTATTCATAAGAGGTTCAGTGTACTGTAAAAATATAAAAAAATCAAGTATGATACAGAAATACAGGTAGATAGTTCAAAGCATATTTGGTTACTGAGGTAAAATTTACACAATGCCAGAATACCAGGCAAGGCTACTTGGTTATTGTATTTTATTTATGGAATATAAGGATACATTTGACTGTTAAACCTACCATTACATTATCTGCAATATGTTGATAACAGATGCTAGAAACCCTACTGTTTTTATTTTTCTACTTTGACTAAAACATGATAACAGTATTTAGAATCATGGTTTTTCTGAAATTCTTACTGACCTGTTAAAACTGCCTAAACGTAACTATAACGAGCAATAGGAACTCCATTGACTTTTCCTAGAATTACTTTTCTGGAACTGACATGTAAAGTGCAAGATCATTCTTGGCCTCATCTATTCTTGGCCTGGCAGCTGGTGTGCTACTGCAAGATGTTTAACTGTTGATATTTGTCTGATGAACTCTCTGCCTAAATCTTTTTTAGACAACCAATCAATGTGGTCAGTTTTTAAGGCCTGAAATGTATTTGTTTGCAAGTGTGATTGGTGAAGTGATTTGTAATTTCATTTCATACAGCTCACAGAGGAAACAGTAACTTGTTTGTTTGTTTTCTATGCGCTTGCTTGTAATACACACATTAAGGGCAAACAAGTTAGACAACTCTATACATTTTTTAAAACATTATATATATATATATATATATATATATATATATATATATATATAAATGAACAAAGTTTGGTATATAAAAATTTAAAAAAAGCATAAATCAATATCCCTTAAGTCTAATATGTTTATTACAATGATATACTATTAACAACTATCATATATTAACTCATTCGCTATGTACACAATGGGAAAGCATGCACTTCATCAAAACAAATCAATAATGTCCCTGTGATCACATAAAGCTTACTAGTGTACTCTACAGCCTGTATCATTTCTAGTTGTGCAGAGAGATAAAGACAAGTTCCAACTAAAAGATATGTCCTTAAGTGTTTTCTGTCACTAAATGTTAAAACAACAAACCACTGTGGTGTTTGCCAGTGTTTTTTTCTTCAGTAAGGTTGCTAAAATATAATTATTTATGGTACAATACAGTTCTCAAGTGCAGTGCTGTTGTTTGGTTTGGTGCTGGCCTTTGGTGACAACTCCAGATCATGTTAACCATCTAATCACAATAAACAAACAGTTTTTAGACAGGCCGAATAAACAAAACAACCATGTTTCTACTAGTCTCCTTTTAGGATTGTTCTAATCATTTACAAAGAAACAGATCACTTCACTACATCCCCTTTTTATACCAATTTATAAATCATTCAATCTCTGTCATATATCCCACCGCTCAGAGTGAAGCCGTAGGAACACTCGACTAAATCTAGTTAGCCCATTATTCCCCCCTCCTGGGAAAAATGATCAGCATTTTGGTGGTATTTCCCCACACGGTGTACCATGCAGTACATGAAGGGCTGTAGTGCCAGATTTCACAGAGTTATCCAGGCACTGCTTTCCTTCTATGTGCTTAACCACTTGAGTGGGGCGTGGTCAGTGATGAGATCAAATGAATTTCCCAGCAGGTAGTATTGTAAAGAGTGAGTAGCCCATTTAATGGCCAAACACTCCTTTTTGACCACGGAGTAGTTGCGCTCCAGAGGGAGCATCTTTTTACTGAGCTACAGGATGGGGTGTTCCACTCCGTCTACCGTTTGGGACAAGACTACATCCAAACCGACATCCGACGCATCGTTGTGGAGGATGAATCTCTTAGTGAAATCTGGGGTGATGAGTATGGGTGCGTTCATTTTGGTGAGGTCAACTAAGGGATTGACCACTCTGGCATACTCATGAATCTTCAGTAATAGCCAGCTAACCCCAGTGGAGACCTCACCTGAGCCTTGGTTTTGGGGATTGTCACATCCAAAGCCTGGGCCTTGGTGACCAGGTCCTTTCACACTTCCATTCCCCATTATAAATTCAAAATATTGCGTCTATATTCTGGCAAACACACATTTTCTCAAGTTAGTTGTCAGCCGGGCTACCCTTAGAGACTGAAGGATGGCCATGATCCTAGCCAAATCTCACAGTGGCAATTCTAGAGTATAGCACACAGGGGGCACCAAGGGGAGCCTACTTTAATTATGGATGGGCACTTTAGGGGTTCTACAGTGTTTTCACATATAATAAAATGCCCCAGAAAAACAACTGTGTTGATTAAAAATAAGAAATCTGCAATGGCATAATCTGAAGCAAAACTTCATTAAATTAAGTGGAAAAAAAACATACATGTACACACATAATTGTGTACCTTCCTGCAATTTAACGAATTCTGAAGTGCCTTGAACCCCCCTAACTTTAATATTAACCTGGACAATAAAGTATAGAGGATATTAAGCAAAACAAACACACTTTTACATCTTAGTTTTGGATGATTGCATTTAATCTACTGAACCAAAAACAGGCATTAATACACTGCTAATGCCAAACTTTTTCTACATTTTAATTGTACCCATACTATTCTGTGTCACAGCGGGGAGAGGTGATGCTGTTAAGGGCTATGAGCTTATCCTTAAAGTATAGCTCAAGTTGAGTAAAACAAAACAAAAAGAAAAAGTGAATTAGCTGACCAGCAAAGCAAGGCTGGAAGTCTGGCTTCATAATACATATTTTACTGTTAGGGAATAAGTGTATATGCACTGTAATTGAATGCTAAGAATTTTAAGGTTTTGACGGCATTTAGTAATGACACGACCCCCCTACAATAGCTCTGCAACCCCCTATTGAGTCGGGACCCCCAACGCTGAGTTAGATAAACCACAGCATGCAAGGATATACCACAAGAGACTTTATGTCAGCCCGCCATGCTTTATTCACTTTGAAAAATCTCTTAAGTTGCAATACTATAGAGCAGCCCTCTTTTTTTATGCTTGTCTGCAACTATTTAGGTCTCCCGTGCTTTATTTGCTGAAAGACATGTTAAGTGCCATACTGCTTTACTGATGAAATGCCTTTTTTTTCTGAACTGGTATGCAGTCCAGCACAGAGAGCACTGGGGGACAAGAGCGCGCTTTTTCTCACTGTTTAAATATTTATCTTAATCTTTCAAGTGTTATATTATTCCAGTGTGCTTTAAACAACAATGGGCTTCCAACAACTGAAACAAGACTCAATATTTCTATACTGTGTAGAGTATGGTACTGCACCAACACATTTACATAGGGTTCTTGGTGAAAATGTAAAACTTTACCAACAAGAATATAACATCTGGCGCAACATAAAATAAAGCAACACAGAGCTACTTGTACAGAGCAGTACAATCTCAATAAGGACACAGTGATGCGTCTTACCTTTTCTTCAAGGAGAGCTGCAGTTATATACTGAACATATTTGCTGTAAGAACCAATGACAGTGCCTTCATTGTGAATGGAAACAATGTTCACCACAAATCTACTTATCTTGGCAGGTAACTTATATACCCTCCCCTCCAAGTCAGATTCGTCAGCCCCTGATAGCAGGAAAGTTGCACCGGAGGCTGTTAACTTTACATGGTAATCTCCTGAGTGTTATCATCCTAGACTCTTAAATTTTCTTTCATAATGCCTCTGGCAGATTTGTCACTGTGCAATTCAATTGCTGACAGAGAGTTTCCACTGCTTTGCCCTGCTTCAGGCTTTCAAATTCCACTTTGTCACTGACATAGCTGCTTTATATTTAATGCTCTGTTTCTTTACATTATCTGGATAGTACACTATTATTAATTTTGAGTTTGTCTGTGGTCCTTAACTTTCATCACAAAAGATAACTTTATAAATACAACCCTTTGAACCAATTAAATTTTATCCACACATGAGGCAAGTGCTGTGTGTGCCCTTCATTCACATTTGTGTTACAGACAATGCAGTGACCTGCATGGTGTTGGATCGAAAAAAAAAAAAAGACTGACATTCAATCTCCACTTCAGATTACAGAGATGCCACAATGGCTGTCTCTTATACATCTCGCAGGCTTCCAATGGATTGTATTAATGATGAGCCTACCTTGACCCAATCTAATGATGTGACATTGACAGAATAGCAGACCTTAACCTCATTCTCCTATTGTCACAAAATTGGGCCCACCCGGACTTAACCTTAAAAGGGGCTGAACTTTTTTCAAAAAGCAGGCATGGGTAATTGATTCTTAAGAAAGGTTAGAAGAAGTGATACCTTTGTGAATTACAAGTAGAGACACCCCCGGGCCCTTATTTAAACATTGAAAGCTGGTGTGTGTGTCTTTAGAATTGAGGGCACAGATCAGTGAGAGTCTTCAAGAGTATCTTGTGTTCAGGGTTTGAAAATGATTTAAAGTTTAGTGAAGCATTTGCAATTGTAGTACTGGTGGCAGTCAGAAAGAGTAAGTGCCAAGATGTTCTAGAACTTGAGGTTACATGCCCTCTGCTGAATTGCACTTCTGTGCCACTGTTTTTGTGGCAAACATAAAAAAGGCCCAAATATAAACCATGCTTCCCAATTGTACTGGGATTATCTCAAAATGTGTCTCAAATATATTTACTTTGAAACAAGAAGCTGCCACAAAGAATTATAATATATTACAAAAGTGTGAGGATGGCTGTATGGATCAAAGGGTTGACATGTAAAGCTTTGTCAGCTTACATTAAGCCACAATACAATGCTATGCTGGGGCTGTGAGGTTGTTAAGTATGCACCCACATAGCATTTTTGCACTGGCAATAGCATTACAATAAGATTTGTATTTTAATTTATTTTCTATAGCCTCAGGAGAAAGGACTAGTGCTATCCTATATGGAGGATAGAAAAGGTATTTGGTAACCAAGATAAATTAAGTGGCAGAAGATATTCAAAACATTTGTGCCAGAATATAAATGACAAGACTCAAAGGGCATTACTGACACCAGGTTGATCACATCATTATCGTCCATCCCACTCGCTGAATGGTATGAATCTTTCCAAGTACTGTCCTGTTAATGTAAGTAAAAGTGACTTCAAGTATATGTAGCTTGAGTGGAAACAGGTGTGTTTTGTCCAGTACTGAAGGTTTCTGTAATTTGGATTACAATAGCAAGACCTATTGCATGTCACAGCAGGTTGCATGCTCTGTGCACTCAATTAGTCGGGACATGCTTATGCCCCCCAGTGGTGGTTTTCTGCGAACGCTGCCCTTCCATGGATACCCAGGAGACTGTTTTGATAGACATATTAGTCAATGCAGCCACTGTGTGGAGGGATGAGTGGTTTGTACAGACACCTTCTATAATGCCCTTTGTGAAGTCACTGAGGTTCTCACACATTCTCTATAGTTCTATTAGTTCTTAAAGTGGATTTTACAAATTACCGAAAAACCAAAACTATGATAATTGTTCTTAATGCATAAAATTCCTAAAACCATCAGTTATCTTTACATATGTTCTTTGTTTTGTCATCTGGTACTATTTAAGAGCTGCTATAGGACAGATCCCATACAAGGTCGTTCTAGATTAAGAGGGCTTGGTAAAATATAAAAATGAATAAACAAATTAGCGATAGTTGACCAAAAACATTTCATATGTACAAAAGAAATCAAAAGTCATATGAAGATGTGAAATAATAAAAATTGGACACAATTGTTAACTTGGCCTCTTACATTTATAACCCAGTTATAAATACCAGCTATGAGCAGTACTGGTTTTAAACTGGTCAGAGTTTAGTTATACTGGTATTCAACTGTAATGTCCAAGAGCTGTCTGTTAATACTGGTTCAAGAAAGACCCTTTACATAGATATATCTAAATGCTGTAACATGGTAAATTATAAAAATAAAGGTCAAGCAAGGTATATTGTTAAATGGGCCGAGAAGTTACAGCAGTTACCAGGCAGACTGAGTCATAATTAATATGAGATTCCTGAAAACAGGAATGGCACTTCTGCGGAGATCTTGTTTATCTGGACAACAAAATACAGAGCGAAAGAGCCTTAGGAAAAATATGAATGCTGTTATCTGAGGATTTGCACTTGCTGTGAAGCCTTTGTATCAGCCCCTGCAATCCAACAGACTGTCACTGTGCTGTCTCTGCGTATTCTCTGGAGCAGCTCATCATACAAGTACAAAGAAAGGAAGGCAGCCCTGCGTCACTATAGCACCAGTAAATGAACAGCGAGCAGCACATTAGCATTCTCAACACAGCAGTAGATAATTACAATCAAAATCATCAATTCAAATATGACACATTTAGTAATGGTCCTGACCAGTATGAAAATGTATAGTGACTGAGAAGTATAAATATGCTATCCTTTTGTATTTGAAATGTGGTGCTCTGTTTGTTCAGTGAAGTTTTGTTACTTAAGTAAATATGCAAATATTTTGTTTGCTTTTTAGTTCCAGAGATTAGTAATGGCCCAGGAGATCAAGAATGGATGATATTTTTTATTGTTGCTTTAATCTGATTTAAGGTTAAAGAAAATGTGGGTTTTTCATTAAAGAATAGTTGGAATACTACCATTGGGATACCACTGTAATACAAAGAAAAATTATTAGCATTACACTGCATTGGCAACATAATGGATTTAATAGGAGGCTGTGTGGTCTGGTGGTTAAAGACAAGGACTCGTAACCAGGAGGTCCCCGGGTTCAAATCCCAGCTCACTCACTGACTCACTGTGTGACCCTGAGCAAGTCACTTAACCTCCTTGTGCTCCATCTTTTGGGGCAGACATTGTTGTAAGTGACTCTGCAGCTGATGCGTAGTTCACACACCCTAATCCAGGGGTACGCAATTCCAGTCCTCAAGGGCTGCATGGGGTCCTAGTTTTCATCCCACCTCACCTCTTAATTACTCAATTGAACTAAATATTTGGTTAATAAGTCAAATCACCTGTGTTTCCCAGGTCTTAACCAGTTGCAAATTGAAGGTGTCTATAAACCGGCCCTCAAGGACTGGAATTGCCTACCCCTGCCCTAGTCTCTGTAAGTCGCCTAGGCTAAAGGCATCTGCTAAACAAACAAATAATGATAATACACAATGGTCCTCATATTGTAGCATGGTACTGTGTAGTATATTTATAATACTGTTGGTATGTCAAAAAGCCCAAGACGATGTCACAAAGAACATTTGTGACTTTCCCACTGGCGGAAAAAGCAGTGTTCTCATGAGACATGGCATGCATTTTCTTCTCATTTCAATTTTGAAAGCAATGCCATTTAGCTTGCATGTTTCTGTGAATGCTCTGTGGATGATTTTTGCAGTTGTGAGCATCTTTTACATTAGGTCAGTTTGACCTCTGTACAAGTCGGTACAGATTCTAAAATTGCTCTGACCAAAAAGGTCTTCTATAGCAAATTGCAAAACCAAAAATAGCAGCAACAGACAGACCTGTCTAAATATTTTAGATGTTAGCCTTTAAGCTAGATTCAAGTGGTGGGAGCTGGGGCTGCTTAATTAATGTATATCATTACTAATTTCCTATTTAAACCCCAATCACATGCACCTTCTCTGTTTAGTGTTTTCGATTTCTTCTCCTCCTCCCTCCTCCCCCTTTCCTATGTGCCTTTGCATCGGTCTCCTCTGGGGGACAAATGAGGCTCACTTTCCCGACCTCAGGTCAGCTACTCTAACTCTTCCTTCACATAGGGGGGTTCTTAGAGAATGAGTTATCGGGGATCCTCGCCCACACTATCCTTTCGCAGCTCATGCGCTTATCTTACCTCGCCATGTGAGGCTTGGTTCTATTTCCCTCGGGACGTGGCCCGCTTTACATTCTCAGCACTCGAGTCCTAGGCTAACCCGTCTCTCCCTTTCGCAGGTTCCCAGTAAGACGCCTCTCTGCTTCCAGCTTTGGAGGCCTGTGCCTTACCTTGTCCGAGGGAAGCACCAGCTTAGTCAGGGAACCCTTTAATATCCTTTCCTTTCAGGTCCTAATACACCAGGAGTCAGAGCCCTATTATGGGTTTTTCAGATCCTTGGGGCTAGAGCCTTCGTGACCAAGCCCGGTCCTACGCACAGGACGGCTCATCGGTTGGGGGATCTCTTCCTACCCTAATTTCAAGTCCAGGCCCCTCCAAGCCCGCTCCTAAATCTGGGCTGATGCGTCTCGCTTCTCTATCCTAAGTCCGGGCTCTCTCCACTCGCTACTGTCCCATTAATCACTAATTTCTGCTTCCTCTGCTCTATCCTTACAGCCCCAGTGTACACCCGGCGAACTAACATTTCCATCAAGCCTAAGAAACTGTTCTCTAAACAGTCAAGATCACAGATTTTGTCTTGCTGCATCTGTCAAAAAAGAATCCCATTTTAGTATTTAAGAATGTGCTGGATAGCTGAAAGAATGTGTCATTTTAAATATAAAAGTCAGCACAGTTGTTTGTTCTGGCTTGTTTTACATTTAGAAATTAAGGCCTAACATTTGTTTAATGGATTTAACTTACACAATCTGATAAAGGATACTGTCTGTCACAATGGCCTCTATTTGTTATTTTTTTATACTTGTATATGTTTTAGAGAAATCATAGGTTGCAGTACTTACAGCACTTAATTTGTATGTATGTAGTATGTTATGATTGCTTTCAGTGTAATCAGATATTTTGTATATTGCCTTTTCATATCAATTCTGTACCCTGTTCAGAAATATTTTGTACATGTGCTGTGAATATGAATGTATTTTCAATATCAGTCTCTTCATCATGTTAGGTGATATTTTTGCCAATACCTGTGTTATGTTTTGTATTATTTTGTATTATTATTTAAAATGCAGGGTGGACTGAAAGTTGCTCGCCATATTTGTTATTGTATTTGTATTTTAAACATACCTTGCGAGAATGCGTGACTGTCAGCTGCTGAATGTTTAACTGGCTGACAGTTACGCACATTATGAAACTCGTGCAGACTCTGGCTGAGGGATAATAAGATAATTAATAGCTAGTTAACTCCTCGGCCATAATATAAGTGGAGAACTGGAGAGGAGGTAAACAGAAATAGAAAGAAAACCACTGCTACGCGTGCTAGTTTAAAATGGCATGATAGTTGTTTGTTCCATGTTGTGCTTGTTTGTTTTGGACCTCGTGCCTTTTGTTTTGAGAAAATGTTTTTTTTTTGTTTAAACTTATTTTTTAATTAATAAATATGTGCATCAGCGTGTTTCCTTACCCGGTCTGCTGTGTGTGTGTGTTTTAATTTCCTGGTCTGAAGTCGCCACACATATCGTCCTTGTCACACGGTGGTTTCTACAGATGACATCTTGTAGTTACTCAGTGTCAATTCTCAGTTAACAATCACTGGGAGAGTTATAGATCTATATAAACCATTTCTGCAGCATATTAGAAAACATACAACGGCAAGTGTCATAACGGCTAGTTTATTCACTTAATTTAATTTTATTTTGCAGTTCTGTTCAATATGGAGAAAACATTGTTTGAGTAAAATCTGTCTCTTTAGCCCTGGAAAAGGTGTTTTTTTTTTGTTTTAATTTAATTCAGGATGACATTTCAAATTAATTTAGAATTTAACAAATAAAGCTTTCTGGAACCCCAGCACATCCTGAGTTGTACAGTGCATGTCACTTTAAATCCATTAGTGTCACTTCAGTCTTTAACAGATTATTCTTACATGTATACTGTACAATATTGTGAAAGGGTAGCGTCAGGAATGAGACTCAGTCAGGAAGCTGCAGTGAAAGCACTGTTGCACATATTTCTTTACAAACAAACAAAAAAACTCTGGAACAACTGAACCAGGTACAGCAACCAAAATATAAGGTTCAAACAAAATACAATATTTACCTTTAGGCTGGGCTGGGGCCTTCACAGGTTATCCTTATCACCAAAATTCTGTTCAGGCTGGGCATTAGCTTTCACTGAACTCTCCTTCCCAGCACAGGATTTAGCTCCCCTTTTATACCAGGGCTTCAGCCTCCTGTAAACCACATGACTGGGGACTTGATTGATGATCAATTATTCAATCAACACCCAGCCACATTCCCCACGTGGATTTGGCAGGGATGGAATTAATCCCATCCCTGCCAAACTTAAGTTTTATATATATATATATATATATATATATATATATATATATATATATATATATATAAACAATCCCCAAGAAAAACACACTATTTAGATGTGCAATACTTTGGCCCTGTCAGACATATTTCAATGTCACCAGACAGGCGGTGAAAAATACATTTGAAGCAGCCCACAAAGTGACTCTTGTAACCCCTGTGCTGTTATGTAGATATAATTAGATACAGTTTCAAGGTGGTCCTAATTTTGCTAACTTAATTTCTACAGGATTAAAACCAAATTTATTTATATGTGTGCTGTGGTGGTTATACGCTACACTGAATGACTGAACAAAAATACAGATGAAATGGCTAATAACTAATTGCCTCTAGATCGGGAGTGGCGAGCAGGACCCACTCACCCCACAGAGCTAAGTACATCTTGTTACATTGTAATTCTATTGTTGTGCTTTGTTTTTTGTCATGGATTTTTTAGCAGAAGCCAATTCCACTATTTATTTTCCGCTCGTTTTAAGCTGCTGTGCTGTTTTAGTTTCACTTTTGTTTTAAGCGATTTTAATTAGTAGTTTTGTATTAGTACATATGTATTCTGCCTTAATTGTAGTATTTTTTAGTCGTTTTAACTTGGTTTTAGCCCCACCACATTAACATCACACTTTGCCCACCTTCAATATTTATATATAACAATAGTTAACCTGTCCTTAGCCATTTTGCACTCTGCTTGATTTTTTATATTTTATAACATTTAACCTGTCCTTAGAAATCTTGCACTCTACCCCAATTTTACTATTTTTTAGTATCTTTAACTGTTTTTTGTCCCCTTTTTATAATTAAACTGCTTTTACAGTGTTGCTCTTGCCTACAGAGTCAAGCAACCATGGAATCAGTAGACTGCTGCAGATAGGGACCCATTTTTTTTTTTGGAGCTGTTGCTTTTCTATGTGGTGGTTTCCTGTCTTGTGGGAATAGTTGTTTATTTTCTAGTGATTATTATTATTATTTAAAAGGGGAAAAAAACCTTGCCCTTTTGCTGTCCCTTCCTGGTTGTGTAGGTGGTATATGAGTGTTGGCTCCCCTTTCAAATTCCTATATATTTATTGACCATATCGACATCTTGTTACGGGGGTGCCACAATACATGCACAATCTTTTTTTAACCACATACTTGAAAGGAACTTGCAAGTTGATGGATCAGTGAAAATAATTCTATATTGCTTATGGGCAGTCCACTGTTTTAATATGCATGGCCTTCTGCACAAGTCTGTGTTCGATTGTAACACTTTTTAACTTGAATTGATAAAAGATAAAAAAATCTTCAAAGTCAAAATCCCTATAAGCCTGTCGGCAGAAGCACCATTTATAAATAATGAAATACCAAATATAAATTATTAAACACAATCTATAAAATAATTAGGTTTATCTTCTTCACACTACAAGTGCAGACATTGCAGTAATAGAGGGAAATCATTTCCTGTGCAGTAAGCTGTACGGTTCAGTATATATACAAATACAAGGTATTTTTTAGCACTAGACAAAAATATTTTAGATAGAAATACTGTAGTTATGAGCCTCCTTTTAGCATTCACATTCAGTTAATTTTCCAGCTTGGATTTAAGACTGCCCAGCTTTTTATAACCATATGCTTGATCACTAATATATGCACAGTGAGAACCAAATGTTCGCCTTTTAAATAATACAACTGGGTGTATGGAAATGACACAGGGTTTCTACTCTTTACTGATTTGTATCTGAGTACAAAAGAAACAGCAAGGCCTAACTCTCACACATGACTTTTCTTCTACTTCTGTTCAGCCCCCAACTACATTACCCAAGCCCTGCTTACTGGCTACAGCCTGGCCTATCAGGGCCAAATACAACAATACAATCCAGGTTCATACAACTCTTGATAATGTGGATAAATATCTGGACCTGAGCTTGGTAGAGGACCTGTCCAATAGTGTAATTATAAGGGTTTATAAGGGTACTTGTTAAACCTGCTGTTGAGAAGTGTATACAACTCAGCTAAATCTTGTTTGCCTCCAGCTTGCCAGGAATATTTTCATTAAGAAAACAAGCAGCATTACAGTGGGGAGTGGGGGGGGGGGGGGGGGGGGGGGGGGGGGGGGGGGGGGGTTTGTTGTTGCAAACAGAATCCAAAAAGCCCACAATATTGCACCTTGTTCTTTAAAAGGTTGCAAATGGATATAAATCATTTTTGTAATTTTATATTTAATTGGTTTTAAATGTGTGTTATTAATGTATGGGGGTGGTAGAGTGTTACTGAGGAAATGCACACCAACACAGAGCATCAAATACATTTAAGAGAACATTTTCCCTGACACATTTTATATTCCCTTTATTTTGAAGGACTTCTAAAACCCACCCACTTCAAAGCTGTTTTTAGCAATTCAAAATAAAAAATACAAACCTCTTGTGGTTCATAATATTATGTTGATGTGGCTCTAATGTATATAGCAAGACATTTTGTAACCAAGTAATATTCAATCATTGTTCTCTAAAAGGGGTTACAAGCATGATGGAACAGAAAACTGGGTGGTGTTATTGGGTGATTTATTTTTTTATTTATTTAAATGTTCCCCAATACCTGTTTCTCTTGATTTTACTATATAAACATATATAATGTACTAGGTTTTTGCTCCACTACAAAACAGAAGTAACACAAAATACTAGTCACTGCAGTAACAACTTAGTAAAAGAGTCTCTTAATTTACAATGGGCAGTTGAATAACCTTGATTCTTGACTTTGTCCTCTCACAAAAGCAGTTAAATATAGGTCAATGAAAACTTTGGAATGATGGTCACTATAATCATTTTGACAATTGCACTTAAACTTTATTCCTATGGGGTTTTAATGAACATGATTTTTTCAGACAGCTTAGTGCTGAAGAATAACATCAGCATTATTGTTTGAAAAAATTTTTTTGTGATACATTTACAGCATATATATATATATATATATTATATATATATATATATATATATATATATATATATATATATATATACTATATATGTTTCACCAATGAAAGGTGAAACACAGTGGTGAAGACCTTTATAAATATACATGTATACCTTTATATATATATATAATATCTAGCTGTATTTCTGTTAAGAGCCAGATTTGACAGGCAATGCCATTAGATATTGTACAGTACAGAAAAGAACAAAACAAGTGATCTTATAGTGATCCTGACCAACAGAAATAGCAGATTCATGTTTATTCTATAAGTGATATTATGACTGACATCTAACCTTAGTAGCAAGTCCATTTACAGTACAATTGTAATATATAATTTTGCTTGTTTTCTGCAAGACACTAAAACGATTTTATTTTAGGGTTTGTTTTTGCTGAATAGTTAAAAAGCAATGTCGTGTGTCAGATGACCTTGTCTTAACACAACCAATTGAAATCATAGTCGTGCACATGAGTCCAGATACAGTGGCACGCTAGTACTTATATGGTACCATGTTAAGCAGCTGGTTGTCAGTGTCTTTAGGGTCATACCACTGCAGTTCAATAAGAGGGTCAATACATGAAATGCTGCTACAGTGCACCATTCCACTGACGGTTCATATCATTTTCTTTATTACCATGCTTTAGTTATGCTTTTACCATGTATACTATGGTAAATGTTTATAAGGGCTTAGCTGGCCCGATGTTTGCAGTATACTGGATTAAGCAGGACTTCAATGAAAGATGCAATCCATCAAAACAGAGCAGATTTAAATTCTGTACTTAGAGGTTGTAGACTTCATATACAATTGTCAGTCCACTGAGTTTTTCTCCTTTCAAGAATTAATTGAAGCAAGGGATATTGAAGTCTTAAAAACAAATATGCAGCTTTAACAAAGTTCTTTTTTGTTTTTTAATAAATGCATTTATGCAGTACTTTGTATCTCATGCACCTGTTGTAGCTGATTTTTTTTATTATACAATTGGCATGTAACTTCGCCAGAACCCCTTTTTTAAAATAAAACACTGGCACCTCAAGGGTTCTTGTATCCTGGATAAATAAAGCTTCATTCTTTGATTGATTCTTTCCTGATGAACTGGAATTGAAACCACTGATCCTGAGGTGAAAGATGTCATCATCCCACTACAGTGCCACTGCCAACTCCCTGAGCCATGACCTAGCTTTTATAAAACATTTACAAGAAATCCAATAACTTTATTCCCCCTCTCCACAGGCAATGTTGGCAAACATTCTTTTCCCCACTTAAGTTAATATTGAAACAGAGCCATCAGCATTAAGACAACAATTTCCCAGACTGGCCTGGCAGAGTGTTGGTCTGTGACTAATAAAGCCATTTGTTTACCTGTGCAGCTGGGACAGACATGATACAAAGATTGCTGTTGTTTCCAAGTCATCTTATGAATGGCAGTCATTCTCAAACAAAATTTGCCGATGCCCTTCTGGCATCATAATCACTGAGCGAGTGCTGACTATTATATCTGATAATGACTCGGAAGATATAAACACCGAGATTGCCCTTTTATATCAGATTTGGAGACACAATTCAAAAGCCATCTAAAGAAGCGCAACTTGTAAATTGCAGCGTTGTGTGATGGGGTCCTGCAAAGCGTTTACCTTGCAGAGATAATGGCCATAGAAGGACTGCGTATTTTACTTGACAGATATTGGTCCATTATCAGTGTTCTCATTCTTACATCTACTTAAGGTCGTTACCTGTAATCATAGGATCGTATAAAGCTGAGATCGGAGAAAGTTGAGTTTCTCCTTCTGATCATTTTAAAGTTGACTGTTATCTCAACATGAAACACACCTTACACAATGAAAAGAAACGTTATTACAGAACATTTCTTTTAGTTTCATAAGCGGACATTAAAACAGGCTTTCTCAAATGAGGCTACAGCAAACCTCCAGTATCCTACTGGTAGACCCTCTGCAGCTCTTCTTGTAATTAACCTTTCACTGAACTCTGAAATGGGTAAGCGCTGCGTCTATCGCTCAGCCCATTCATTGCTGCTGTCACTGCTTGGGCTTGCTTTCTAATTCCTCCAAATATACCCTTCTTGTCAGCCCCAATGGATATTACAGTCACCCTGACTCTCTGACTCATTCACTTACATACGCTCTGCACTTACATCCCTACTCCATGTCTTCACCAATTCAAAATTGCCACTAAAATGCTTGCATGCATTGTTGCCATCTTATTTTTTAGGAGAATTGGCTTCATTACAGTCATAACTGACATTTGTATATTCTTTTAAATAAATGGCACTAAAATATATATTTTTATATAACAAGTGCAGCCATCAAAATGTTTACCAAGCAACTTTTAAGGTATTAAAAAAAATGTCTGTGATGTACAGTTGTAGTCGAATTTTAGGAAAAATCTTTTTCAGTAAAAGTTTTGGTTTTGTAGATGATTTACAAGAAATAGATGTCTACAATGATTTATTTCAGCAATTTTGCAAAACTCAAAAAATGTTAATTCAAAAGTATTCATACCCTTTGATGCTATGATAGTATTGTCTACAATGTGCTAGAAATTTCAATATGATAATGCAGAACCTAGTTCTAGAAATGTCTAGAAAATGCTAATTGTAGGTGAACATTCTTAGAGAGTATAAAAGGGTTAGGCATAGGATAATTGCTGTCATTACCAATAAGTCAGTATGGGGAAAAGTAAATAGCTATCTGAAGACCTTAGGCAGAAAATGATCTATTGTCATGAAGCTGGTGAAGGATACAAGAAGATTTCCAAGCATTTGAGTATCCCAATTTCAACTACTGTTTCTATTATCAAGAACTACAAGACTCATGGCACTTTCACAATGCTCCCTCGGTCCAGAAGAAAGAAGGTTCTTTCACCAACAAGTAGAAGAATTGTGAGGAAGGTTAATAACAATCCAAGAGTGACTGCCAAAGATATTCAAAGTGAACTGGTTGCAAGTGGGACTGGGGATTCCATTTCAACCACAGATTGAGTATTGCATGCTGAAGGTCTCAATGGTCACAGACCAAGGAAAAGCCACTTAGGAAAATATCAGAAGGACAATGTTTGCAAGATCCATTTGAATGATGGAGATGAGTTCTGGTCAAAGGTTTTGTGAAGTGATGAAACAGAAATCGAGCTATTTGGTCATGCTGATAGTCGTTATGTTTGGAGAAAATCTGGTGAGGCATACAAACAAAAGAAAAACATACCTACTGTCAAGCATGGAGGTGGTAATAGCCTTTTATGGGGCTGTTTCTTCTAATGGCACAGGAAATTTAGTTTTAATACATGGTAAAATGGATTCCATAGCGTACCAAAAGATATTGGCCAATTATCTGAAACCCTCCATGACAAAAAATTGGTTTAGAGCACAGCTGGACGTTTCAACATAACAAAAATCCAAAGCACACATCAATATCTACTTCAGAATGGTTAAAGAAGAATAAAATCAAGGTTGTGGAATGGCCTAGTCAAAGTCTCGCTCTAAATCCGATTGAGAATCTTTGGTATGAGTTGAAAAAGGCTGTGCACAAGAGAAGTCATCAGAATTTGAACCAACTGGAACAATTTTGCCTTGAAGAATGGTCAAAATCACGAATGAATCATGCCAAAAGCTCATTGGCAAATATCCTAATTGTTTAAAAAATGTTATTATTGCTAAAGGTGCCTCAGTTAGCTATTAATTTCATTTTCCTTGTCAGGGTATGAATATTTTTTAATTAGCATTTTTGGAGTTTTGCAAAAAAAGTTACTGAAATAAATAATTGTATCTATTTCATGAATTTTTTTTTTCCTCATCCACAAAGCAAAACTTTTCCGAAAAAAGATTTTTTAAAATAAATTTCCATTAGGGTATGTAAACTTTTGACTACAACTGTATTGTTTCGTGGGTAAAGTGTTCATACAGCAGAGGTCTTGCATGGAAAATACACAAGCAAACGTCACACCGAGAAATGTGGACTTACTGAACGTGCCAGGCCAGTGGTGGATTTCCCTGTACTTAGTTTTAAAAAGAGGCTACATTTTGTTCACTGGTGTTCTTAGTAAAATTGTGAAATATTCTGGAGAAGAACATTCTGCTGTACTCATGTTAAATGCAATTTATAACCCTCAAGATCCCTAACCTCTTAACCACCAGGTGTGCTCGTTTCATTCCCCCTAGTTGCTTGGTAATACCATGTTGCATCTTTATCGTTTACAGGGATGCACACACATGAACAGATTAAAAACACATTGCAGTTACAGTAGTAGTACATTTGCAGATGTTGCTACATGGATACCTCTTTCCTTCACACATAGTAATGTTAGGAGCTTTATTATTCTGCTTTTTTTAACCTATGTACATGAAATCTAAACTCATAACAAAGACCTCATTTACATGGTATGCATGGGTGATACTTTCAGTGTTGTGATTTGTATTATTCCTGAGTATCCATAAAACATTGTATATTGTACAATGTACAGTGTAATGCATATTGGCTCAGACTCAGCAAGTGTTAATTAATACTGGAACACATTGCTTCCAAAATTATTACACCTCTAATTAATTTGTTCACTAGGAGAGTCTGCTTTTAAAGTTATTTTCTCCCTTGCTAAAATATTTTGGAGCTTGCTCTCAATCAATTCTTGTCTCTCGGGGCTCAAATTAACTGGGCAACAACATGGACCATTAATTGCAAGATGCATCATAACAAGAGGAACAAGCACAGAGAATGAAGACTAAATTAGTTTCAAGGCAATTGGAGGGTTTATTATCAAAATGTCAAATGAACTTTGATCTATTAGTTCAGGGTAACAGAGGTTACAGATAAAATACAAAATCGAGTAAATCTTGAGTGTGAACTCAAAAAGCACATCATTAAAATAAAAAATAATAATAATAATAATAAAAACTATTTAAGGCTTGTGGTACAATATCATTCTAACTGAAGCTCAGTGATGCTTCAACCTTTGTTCCATTGTATCCAGATGAGGTTGTAACTATTGATCAGAATGATGACCTACTCTCAGTGCAATTCAATTGTTGTTTTGACAGGTACATTGCTAATATATAATGTTTATTTTTTTTTTCTGGTGGGTTGTAGAATCACCTCGACTCAAATACAATGTTATCGCTATGCATGTTTCTTTATATCCTTTGATTTCCTGCTGTTTGAAATTGTGCAGTAAAAATATAATATATTGTGAAGATTTGTTCAATTTCTTTTTGTAGCTGTTTTGGGAGTGAGTGAAGAACAGTGATCATTTATAAGAAAAGCAACCTTTACTTTAAACAATTCACCATTGGTGGGCTCCTGTAATGTCCTGTAATAAGTGGGACCCTCATGAAATAAGTTATTCAGCCATTCAAACAAGTTTAATCTTTTCAAGGAACCTTGTAACACGTTCATTTTCTAAAAAAAAAAAAAAAAAGCTTTAACAGTACTGTATCAAATTAGGCAATATCTGTTTTGTAAAACTGTGTTATTTAAGAAACTATTTGTACACAGACAGACATTGTTATCAATACTTCAATCTTTTGACTTATTTCTGAGCTAATTTGGCCAAACTGAGATACCTTCATGCAGAAAAGATGGTTTTTTCATTAAAAATAATAAATTAGCAAGAAATCACATGTTAATAAAGTGTATATGGTTGAAACAACCCTCTAATAAGGAAGCAACATTGTATTTATCTTACATCTCACTTCCTGACCGAAAGTGTTAATTAAACAGTTTAAACTGTACACCACAAGTAAACGAAGACACAGTATGGGCACTGTAATACATGCAATGGTGTATTAGGCATTATACTATTGATTCATTTTAAATACACAGTCACTGTATAGAATGTACTGTACATAATTGTCTTTCAATTTAACCACATGGAGGAGGTGTGTATGAGTACTGTTATCACTCACACTTACTCACACAGTGTTATCAAAGCCACTCTATATATAATTATAAATGCCTGCTGTTAAGATCTCACTTTGCAAATCAAGCCCGAGTCCCAGCAGTTACATTGTGCTTGCTATATCATTATTATTATGCGTATTTATCTCAAAATACTTTCCAATAGAAGGCAGGTTTAAAAATCGCTCCACAGTTTTCCACCTTTGCCTGACAACAATCAGCTCAAGCTCTCTGCACAGCAGCCGCTGCTCCAGAGGTCACTTTATTGCTAGCTCAGCAACAACTCTGTCTAAGATTAAAGCTAAAACCGGCAGACATTAATGATCTATCATTCTTCAATGCCGCTATGAAGACTTATCTCTCATTTAACAAGGATGCTTTACTGTAGTTTTAAGGATCTGAAAAGACTGATTTTAAAAATGACCTATAGACAGTCCCATTTTCATAAAGACAGTAGATTTACAGTGGCTATATCTGAGCTGAATTTCAAGTTTAGGTAGCTTCAAACGACATTTTCCTTTTATAACTGTCCCCTTACTTTGAAATTATTATTATTTATTTTTTATATAGTCTCTGCTAAGGCCTTAATTCAGTACTGGCTGCCAGCCATAGGCATAATAACACATGCTTGATCAAATTTCTCTGGCTTTTGTATTGTTGGCAATACAGAGTAGGTGTTTACTAGATGTCTCTGGCTCTTACAAATCAGCTAATCTATCCTGTGTTACTGGATGCTGTTGGCTACTAAAACTGAAGAGCTGCTTCTCTTTTTTTTGTGTGCTGAAAGCTAATTTTAGGATGCAACAGGCATAGATGTAATCAGCTTTTATCTAAACTAAAGCACACATAAGATTTATCAAAATAGTAAATAGCATTCTTTTCTTTTCTTGTGACTCTCTTAAACCAAAGCTTGACAATTGACACGTGTACTGGGTGTTAATGTGAGCTTACCCAAACCATGAGCCTTGCGACCTGAGCTTGACTCAAACCAGCAGGCCTCTCGAGGTGAAAGGAATGACAAGCTTGTGAATGAGCTCTCTGCACCCACAGTTGTGTCATCTGGTTTGGGTAATTCTGGACAGTATGTAACATTATTAATATCTAAGGATATTTAGGACGGACAATCCACTAATCCCGAGGGCAAGGCTGTAATAACATCTCATAAAGAATCCCAGGACATAACCTTGAGGGCAACGTCTTTAAAGCTGCACAAGCTGCTCTTTTGAACGATTGCTTCAAAGCATGCCTTTGTCCGAGCTGAAGGTTTGGGAACAACATGAAAGGGAAGTGGGTGGGGCTCCCTTAATAGTTAGCAGTTTAAATAAAAGGGGCAGTAAAGAGAACCGATTCAAAAACATAATGTACATAGCGCTCCTATGATATGTATAGCATAGATATTCTTATAAATGTTGGTTCTTACTCTGTCACACCATATACACAGTTTATATGGTGCTGTAGTTATAGTTATAACTGCAAGACAAATTTCAAAATTAAATCAGTTATACAAAAATAATAATACTAACTTAGTGTTGAATACAAAAACGTTACCGAACACTAGAACTCTAAAAACCTGTTGTAAATTCATTAGTAATGTATGTAAATCCATCATACGACAAAAGGCCTAGACATCAAAATGCTGTGGTGGGCATTTTGCTAAATGTGTAATTTGGAAAATTCTCTTTTTCAGTTAAGTATTTTTATGAATGCCATAACAAAAATAAACCAAAAAACAAACACACAAACAAACAAGAGAAATCTTAACGTTTCATTCTCTCAAGTCGTCAACTGATACATAACGTTCTGGTACATCAATAAAAATGTTCTCAGATCTAAAAAAAAAAAAAAAAAAATTACCAGGAGGCTTCATTTGTTTAAAAGAAATGGAAAAAAAAAGACATGCCCTGCTTCTAAAAAAAACCCCCAAAAAACAGAAAACAATTTTTTAAATATTTAAGTAATGTAGCAATATATTCAGTCACAAAAATATTTTTTTTGGCTGTTAGTATGTCATCACCCAAGGCATGACAGCTATTACTCTTCCCCTCATGTACAATACAATGAAGAAAAAAAAAAAATGCAAATGCACTTTGTTTGTATCTAAATTGACATCTGAAGATATAATAATAATAATAATAATAATCTTTAAAAGTCTTAGACTCTAATTAAAAACACTCAGAGTAGCAGAGTCCCTAATCTCTATAGGAAGATTTCACAATTTACGGGCATAGCAACTAAATGCCCTGTCGCCCATAGTGCGCAGGCGAGCACGAGGGACACTCAACAATCTAAGATCATGTGAGCGGAGGTTGCGGGTAGGAGTATAAGGTGATAAAAGATCAAATAAATAAAGCGGGGCCAGTCCATGAAGAGCCTTACAGGTAAGCAGTAGAATTTTAAAATTGACTCGGAACCTAACAGGCAGCCAATGCAAGGCCTCTAAAACAGGAGTGATGCAAGACTGGTGCAAGACCTGGACAGAATTCTGGCTGCATTTTTCTGGGCATATTGCAGACTGACAAGGATGCAATTTGAGACACCAGCAAATAGGGCATTACAGTAGTCAATCCTGGAGAACACAAACGCATGGATTAGTTTTTTAGCCGCAGATTGCGTAAGCATAAGTTGCTATATTTCCGAGTTGGAAAAAGGAAACCTTGACAGTGTTCAGTACATGCAGTTCAAAGGTTAACCCAGGATCAAACATCACACCCAGATTTTTCATTTTAGAAGTAAACTCAAGCATGATTTTAGATTTAAGGCATTATTTTTACCTAGCCGGCAAGAAGTGCCTGGCAACATTTACCTCACTTTTGTCAGATTAGGTGTAAAAAATTATGTGACATCTAGTTTTTTATATCAGAGCAGAGGCAGCAGCAGCAATGTTCGGTTTAGAATGAATATAGATTTTGGTGTCATCAGCATAAAAATGATAATTCAAACCAGCTGATCTAAGAATGTGGCCTAGAGGTAACATGCACATGCTAAATAAAAGGGTGCCCAAAATAGAGCTTTGAGGAACACCAGCTGTAACTGACCCGACATCAGAACTAAACCCGCCCAGGGATATGGATTGTTGACATCCTGTTAGATATTAGCTAAACTATTTAAGAGTAGTGCGAGAGAGACTAAAAAAACACTCCAATCTATTTAGTAGTATCAAATGTGGCACTATGATCCAATAGAATTAAAACTGATATAGCATCTGAGTCTGCAGCCATTAAAAGATCATTGGTGACTTTAACAAGAGCAGTCTCAGTACTGTGAAGATGTCAAAAACCAGACTGAAGCTGTTCATAAAGCTTGTTAGCAGTAAGATAACAATTTAGTTGCTCACTGACAGCATGTTCAAGTAGTTTAGCTAGAAAGGGTAGATTAGAAATGGGCCTAAAATTCTTAAAACTATTCAAATTGGGTTTTTTAGGCACAGGAGTGACTGCTGCAGTTTTAAGTGCTACTGTTACCATAGCAGAACTCAAAGAATCATTAATGATACTTAACACAAAGGGGCAAACTAAAGCAAAACAGGACAGAAAGAGCTCAGAGGGAATAGGATCCAACAGACAGGGTGGTGAGGCAATACTTGCAAGAGACTCAGACGTAATCGGTGTGTAACAGGAGAGAGAGGATCCAGCAAAGTCAGACAGAATAAGGGACAGTGCAGGAGGAGTCAGCAACAGACTTTTAATAAGTAAATTAATATTGTCAATGTTAGACTGGAAAATGTATAAAAAACGATTGCATAGCTGACGTGAAGCCGGTAATGTTTGGGGGCGGCAATTAGGCTTTAACAATCGATCAATAGTAGCAACCAAGTGCCTCAGATTATTTTGATTATTATGACCTTTTTAAAATACCCTGATCTGGGTAATTCCCTGCAGGGCAAAAACAGCCACCCCACATTGCCGTTATCACTGGAAACTGTCACATCACAGTCACTAACCCTCAAACCTTGTAACCGTAACAAAGACTAGAGTTGACAGCTGATGCTACTCAAGTCAAAGTAGCACACCTTCAGACACACATGGAATTTGAGGGATTCCACAGCCTGCTCTGTTTGACCCTATGGTGTATCCTTTGCAGTTGGACCTTACTGCTTTTCATAAGCTTTTTTGGTATAGTTGCAGAAAGATGGTCCACGCTCTTTACCTTGTGCAGATAGATGGGGCAGTGTAAAACTGTACTACATTCTTTTGATTAGGTTTCAGGTGAGGGTTAGAGTTAGGGTGATTTAAATCTTAAGCTCAGTTTTTAAATTCAGCTGGCCTGTTGCTGAAAAGCATGGCCCATCTTTCTACACTTATGTCCCTTTATCTTTAGTGTTTACGGAATATAATGCTAGTTCGTACACCTGCTTCCATTACTTGCAGTATTATTGTTATGAATTCATCTCATTAAGCAGCGTTAAATTTGCTGTCTCCTCATTCATAGATTTGTCTCCCCCTCCACCCTCTGAAGAGTGAGTCTGTTGACCTACCTACCTGTAGTGTGCATAGCTCTTAGACAGAAAGGAATGTCTTTTGTTAATGTCTAAAAATAACAGTTAAGAATTTCTTTAGATTTACATACCATCTTTTGCTGGAAGTCTTTCAATGAAGAAAACCGGCTACTATATGCAACTATTTTACTGTCTTGATTGGCATCCCTCACATTACTTACTTCTCTCTCCCATAGCAACCAGAGATAGAGCATGTTCTAGAAACACACATGGTGTTCAGTACAGAAAAAGAAATGTAAGCAAATGTCAACCGCGTTCAATTTGTTTTCAGTGTCTAGAGTGTATAATGTGTTTCAACACACTCAATCCAGGAAGTTTACAAAAATTGTGTGTTAAATGTTATATAATACATAACCTGATAATCACATGATATATCTACAATTATTTATTTATTTATGTTCAAATGGGCCCCTTAATATCATCACATGCTAAAACTGTTTTACTTTTGTGTGTTGTAAATGTCTTCAGAAAATAATCAGATCTTTTATGCCAAAGGTAAACCCAGTTAATGACATCATATTACTCCTTATTCTTAAGAATAGAAGATTTTTTTTTCTTGTGTATAATGCCTCTATCCCTTTTAGAAACAAGAAGCCTCAATGCCAAGTGAACACTTAGTTTTGTAATGTTCAATTTATGATGGTTAATTTGATATTCTTCCCAGTGCGATACAGTCAGGCTTGTTTTTCCAACTGAAGCCACAAGAAGAGCGGTCAGCTTAAATACCTGAGGGTACGATCCAGTTTAGAATTCTATTCATCAGAAAAGATGTTATTAAAGATTAATGTAATGTAATTATTATACAGGCTGTAAGAAGCTCAAGCTGTTTTGATGCCAACTCTAAACATCAAAACACCTAACTGCTTTTTCGTACAAGAACTTTGATCATCTGGTCATTCAGGACACTGCAGACCTGGGGTTATTATTTGTTTGAATCCTAAAGATCTTGTTATAATGCTAGTTTTCTTATATTATGGAAAGAGGTATTTGAACACAAGGGTATGTCAAACTACATTATTTCAATTTAAACATAAACACAGCAGAGAATGAATAGTAATACTTTGAAACCAACCTGCTACAAGCAAGACAGCACAATGGATCACCAAGGCATGTGACAGACTTCACAAACCCCAAGCAATTTTGAACCATCAAAGTGCTCATCATTGGATTTTTAGTATTACACTTGTCAAATTTTCCTGAATTATCAATGTTATTATATTATACAAATGTATTGTTCCAATTCTTCATTTACAATATTCCTGTGATTCATTCGTTTTTATTCACATATCATGTGGTGGAGATTTTCTGATGACTGGAATCAAAGTTTTGTTTTTTTGTTTTGTTTTTTGCATACTTTGTGTGGTTTATTCACACTACAGTCAACAAGTTTTAAAGCCCAGTTATGTTACTTATATAGAATATATATGACTGGCGAACAAAGATCAATTCAGCAAGTAGGACAACTTCTAAATTCTTGTTGTATATATTTTAGAGAACAACAGTTAGCAAAAATGATTTTTCATAGATTACAATAAAATGAGCCCATCTACAATGTCAATAGTAAAAAAAACAAACAAGGTGCTAATTTGAAGCCCGATTTCTGATACACTGTATACCTCCTATTCAGAGACCTTCTATTACTCAAGACAGACAGCTCTGTAACAAGCATGGCATAAAAAGCTTACAGGAAACTCTGAAAAGGGCCTATTATCCCACTGAGATCAATCAAGCAAGCAATCTTCAAGGTTTATATATATATATATATATATATATATATATATATATATATATATATATATATATATATATATATATATATATATACACACATACACACACACACACACACACACACACACATATATATATATATATATATATATATATATATATATATATATATATATATTTTTTTTTTTTTTTTTTTTTAAAGACCAAAATTCTGCATTTGTGTTCAGATTTCCTTTGCCCCATATTAAAATCATTTTCAAAACATTTTCCCATCTGCTACAGAAGTGGAGGTTTCAGCCGCTTATAAAACACATTTACTTTGATTTTATCTTTTAAACTTGAACAAATTGCAAACTGCAATGTTTAGTTGCAGGAGCTTTCACCAAATCTTATAATTAAAAAAAACAAATAAAAAATACAAAATTTACAGTTATATTTTGTTTGACAACTATATATATTCAGAGGACATAAAAATGAAGCACACACCTGGATGTGTGAATAGTTGTAGTCCTTTAGAAACCATTGGCTAAAATTGTGTTTTTGTGTTGCATTAAACGTTCCTGGGTGGGAGCTGGTGTTTATACATTCCTGCTAAAGCTTTCGCCGCACTGTAGATCATCTGTCTTCGAGACATGCCGGTGAACATGACATGCCAGTCAGTCTTGCTGATGTGAGGCAAGTTCCTCTCCATCACCTCTCCCACTGTCACCAAGAGACCCGACCACCTTAAGCTGTAGTCGGCTGGTGTTAGAGTCTCAGCCTGTAAGGAACAATTAAAACAAATTACCATTTAGTTTGTATTCACAATGTAAATGTGGTTATAAGCAGAAGCTAAGATGCAAACAGCCATTCAAATTCTAAGAAACTACACATCGTGTACAGGAAGAATAGACGGTAAAATTCTTAATCACGAACCAAAATTAAGAGTTGTGTTTTCTTATGGATTTTACATTACTTCGTACCTCTTATTTGCATTAGAAAATACAGAGGTACCTTAGTTTCTGGTGAATTACTTGCTTTCCCATTGTGATTATTTTGAAAAATGTAAACCCATAATATATCCCACACAGGATGTAACAAAGATGAAATAATCCATATTTGGTAACACTTTATGAAATAAACACAGCACACCAATGCAGCTCCAATGATACATCTCAGTCATACTCTAGGTAAATACCTTTAAAAATAGTTTACTTTGCTTCTTAACCCCTTGACAGCCACTCCTTAAATTATTTTTCCCTTGGTCTAAACATTACAGCGTTTCATGAAGTTAATCACTGTTATTATCTCCTGTCAGTTCAAGTCGCCTGCTTCCAGTAAACAAAGTATGTACCAGTGCCACGACCAAGCATATTGAATAAAAGCACACACATTTTAACTGAACCTTTTTCCCCCCTTTTAAGAGATTAGCTACAGAGTCCTGACTGTTCTTAGTTTTGCTACACACTTGTTCAACAACTTTAATTGGTAGTCGTGTCAATCAAATTTGTAGAAATGACAGATGCAGCTAGTTCAACCAATGAAAATAATGAGAGAGGTGAAACCAATGACTGCACAGAATCCACTTTCTTACAAAATAAACAATTATAGATATAGTACTTGTGGTTTTATTTACTATGCCATGTAGTGGCATTATGATATATATGACTTTTTAATCCATCCCATTTCTTGAAAAACTTATCGGAGAAGATGGTTTACTTTCAAAATCCCTGCCCACGTGGAAGCAAGCAGTGCAATGCTAGTGTCGAACTGACAGCAGAGAACTACCACAGAACTGAATATAACACACAGGTGAATCCCTTCAACAATTACCAGTCCATTTACAAATTAAATAAACCAAATCAAGGTTAACTGAAGGGAAAAGTAGAAAATCCAATCTTTTTGCATTACTCAAGGAGGAGGTACCTGGCACATCCAGTGGCAGTCAAGTGGTTAAATATGCTATGACCGTTGAATCCATGGGGAGTATTAATTAACTTCTGAATAAACACTGACCTGCTGAACATATTCTAAAGGCACTGGTGTGGCTTGTGTAAAACTTTCAATATGAATACCATGGGTTGGGTCTTCAAGAATCAAGCAGCCAATATCAAACCACCTGTAACAATAACAAAATAAAAGATTTAAACTACAGGGTTATTTTAAATATTCAAAAATATAACCAATTCTTATTTTTGTCAAGCACAGCACTAGCAAATATGTTGATCTAATTTCAAAGCACATTTGTGACATGTTATGTAATGCTCACGAATATGCAGTACACTATTAATCAGTGATCAAAAACAGTTGAACAATTTGTGTTAAAAGAGAATCCAACAGGAATACAAATATGCCAATGCATCCTTTTACTTTTAATATATACAAATTAACCCAAGGCTACTTTCTTTTAAAGTCGTGTTGACAAGACTGATTAATATGCAGAAGTTTAAGATTTTTTTTTGGTGTGTGTAGAACAGCATTTGAGCTTACAACAAAGGAATTTCGGTCTCTGAGTCAACTACCTCCACTTACACACACAAATGAATACAGGAAAAATACTAAGAGCTTCATTTATATGTTCTAAATGACAAAGGGTGGAATTCACAGACTGTATAATTTGAAGTGTAAGAACACATACATACAAAACACAGTAAATGGCTTGTATACATTCCTTGTTGTTTCCTACTAATTTATTCTTTGTTGTTTCCAACTAACGTGTACAGCATCTGTAACCAAATCACTTGTAAAAGTGAAGTAAAATAGATATGGGAAAAACTCACTGATACGGAAATTGACCTTGAAAATGATATAGAGTTGTGTACTGTGTACTGTGAAGACAAGACTAAACAGAAGTCACAAGAGCCATGGTAGCCATATTAAGTAAGCGGTTGGTGTCAACAACACCCAAAGATACCCAACGTGACCTAGAGAATCATAGAATATATTTCCGGAATGTCAAATCTCCACATTATTATGGAAGTCATATTATGTCTCAAATGGTTAACAAGGTATTCAATGTTTAGTCCTTTCATAAACAAAAATATAACAGAATCCCAGGGAAAACACTGCAACAAATGTTTTTTTTGTTTTTTTTTGCTGTATTTCCTTTAAGGGTAGTTGTAAGGATCAGTTGAGCACAAAAACAGTCAGGGGGATAAAAAACAAAACAAACAGGATCACCTTGGAATGTCCTTCCCTAAAAAGAACATTAAAATGATCAAAAGGAATAAAAACACTTTCGTTTTTTGTGGCAGGAAGATACCGATCAACCTTGCCAGGCGAAGTTAAATGTGAAGATAAAAGAAAAGTGCTTCTTACTTGTCAGGAGACAGCTCAGCAATAAAGTTCTCTACTGAGACTGCAGCCTGCTTTTCATGGATCACCCCAGCACGACGCAGGCTGTCTATCCGTTCCTGGGCACCCTGCAAGGAAAATGTAAAATACCAAGTTATTTCGGGGTAGCAACAGGTATGCCAGCTGACACATTACAATTAACAATCTTGTAGCCATCATATGTCCATCTGATGCTATGCTAACATGGCCAGCTTTGTAATCACCCAGGTCACTCAGACCTTTTTGCACCTTTCCAAAGGGAAACTAATTTCTTGTCTAAAGAAGAAGAGTGGGAAACAGGGACATCTATAAGCCACTCACTTTCAGTCCTGCTGCGTAACCCACAGGCTGGGATGCAATATTGGACTGACCAGCTTCTCCTGTAACCATTGCCAGCCCAAACACTTCTTGAAAAGCATCTCGAACAGCGGCAACTTTCACTTCCTTATTCGAAGTCACAACAATGTCCAGATCTCCACCAGATTCTGAAAGGAACAATTAAAAATGCATGAAGACAGAGGGATGTGATAATAAATGAACATAAATTACATTAAATACATCTGAAATAATCTCAAAATATAGGTAAAAGTGTGGCAAATTTATGTAGATAGAGTAAGGATGTTTGTATAGGTACTTACATTAAAATAATTTTCCTCCTGCATGGAGGAGTATATAGATCGGCCGATCTCAAATCTTTCAATTCTTAAACATACTGTAGGTCAGAGAGTATGCAAAGTAAAGCCGTTTTAAGAAGACCTTGCTTCACTTTCAGGCATTTTAGTTGTCTCTTTCCCACAGTACTTTCCAATAAATCAGATCCAAGCAACAGCAATCAACCACAGGTCATGTATCTGCAAAACCGGCAACCACTGCACCAAGTTGTGAACTGGTGAATGATGAAAGAGAGCTACCCGGCAAGTACAGGAAACAGGTACAGGGACACACACACTGAAAATTGAAAATTTAGCTCCAGAGGTAAAGCCACTGAGATACATTCTTTGTACTTACTGATATAGGGAGCCATTCCAGGATCCAAAGTGGTTATCATCGACTCCACAGAATGTTTGGTTTTATCAAAAACAGATTTTACCATTGGGTTTCCAGCAACACCCTAAAAGCATCAAGCAGAAACACATGAGATCAGTTTCACAGATGTTTTCTAAATCTACACCAGACAAAATGAATATATTAAATACTAAAAGGGAGTAAACGTGAAGATGATTCATAGCTATTGTTTGTTTTACCCTAAGTTGCATGGCACAAGCCCAAAATAGAAAAACTAGGAAAAAACAATATCACATTCATCTGATGAGAATTTCACAGCTGGGGTATGATGTATTATAATGTACTGTACACAATACAGACTTTTACCTACCCCAATTTTGGTGCTACACACCACGGGACTTAAGTCTTACGGTGAGTTTTTGATAGGTTTATTAACTGCATTACTTCTGCTCGCAGTCACTATAAATCCAGTTTAAAACTGCATATACTGAAAAATTACAGCTTTTTTAGGGAAATGTTTTATTTAAAAAAAAAAAAAAAAAAAAATGAAGGATAGCCATAATGCTTGTTTAATTAAATCCTGATGATAAATAGAAAAGCAAGTCTCTGCTGACTGAAATGTGATGTTTAATAAAGTTCTGCATGGTTTTACAGTTCCTGAAACCGATTAAAAGATCTTTACAAAGTCACCTAAATTCCCAATGGCAAGCTAGTGTTATTTTTCTCTTTCAAATGACGTGAAATAAAGATAACAGCTGGCAAGTCTAAAGAAGCGACAGTTTCCATAAAGAGGGGCTGTTGGTGCCAAGGCAGGATCAAGACAGGCACAACTTTTTTTACATCTTAAAAAAAAAAAAAAAAAAAAAAAAAAAAATTTAATTAAAAAAAAAAAAAAGTTTCAATAGTATGTTCCTTTTACCCAAAATATTTTAATAATGTAAAATGTAAAGAGAAACAAATGCTTTTATATAATCATATTCATCTTTATAGTGCACTGAACATAACTGATAAAACTTCCAACCCGTAAGTGTTAAGTGTTATAAGAAGAACCACTCAAACAAAGCAACCACTGAGCTGACAAAATGTAAGCATGTTCTAATTCTGCTTATTTATTAGTTAGGTGACCAATAATAGACCAGTATTTAACATTTACCCATGTTAATATTCTTGGTGTACAAGTAAATCATACAGATAACTTAATGAACAGTTGGACATTCTTTTTGTTTTCAGTTAAAATTCTTTCTGTGCAGCACCACCTTGTGGATCGTTTCAGGAATGCTGTGTAATTCACAGGATCTGTGCCTGTTGCTAGCGAGCGCTAATCCATTCACTCAGCAGTGCATCAGATAAATGCATGGTTGTGTTACCACTGACTTTAGTAGTGTCAGCTTTGTTCATAAAAATTGCCCCCACATCACACAGCACTTGACTGAGAGGCCAGAAGTTAAACTTGCCAAGAGAGACTGCCGCTCCAGGTGAAATATAAATCAAAACATGCTGTCAACTCTTGCACACTCAAGTGCTCTGACCTCACATTAAACTATCACACTCAGTTGTATACCGCAAACAGTGCTCTGTCTACCAATAAAATGCCTCTGTTTTAGAGGATACAGCCATTCTCTGTATGTTGTCAACATTTCAGATCAGGTGATTTCCACTAAACCAAACTTCTTCTTTAACACATTCCTTCTTGCAGGTTACCTCACAGAAGCCCACCTTTATAAAGCCCCATATGCCTCCTGCATTGCCACTGTTCTCCATCCCCATCCTGGGATCCTCATGATTATCTGGGAAGGTGATTGGAGATTCAGCTCCAACACCGACAGACATAGCAGGCTGCTGAACCATGGGGTTTGACATCACTCCTGCAGGCAAGAAGCAACAGTGCGTTCAGAGAAGGGCCCTGCACAAAACACTCTTCACAATTTAATTCAAGACAGCAAAACTTCAGAGAAATAACATCATGCAAAAACTTAAACTCAAGTAGACAAAAAATATGATGTTTCTATTACAAAACTAGAGAAAAAACATGCTAATCATGTGGCTTTATGCCATTACATTTTTAAGATTACCATCCAATAAAAACGGTGAACACGACAGATATGTAAAAAATTAAAAAAAAAAAACATCTATTATTATCTATGGCAAGTGCAAAACTGCATCATAATCATATTACCTTAATTTCTCTATTTGCTTTTCATTCTGGCACAATGTGCTCTGTTTTTTGTAATCAATACACAAATGTGCATTATCAGTCAATGTATAACGAAAATATTTTATAACAAAGTAAAGTGACATGCACTAATTAGCTAGCCATAAAAAAAAAAAAAATCCTTAAGTACCATATTCCCGCCTCCAAAATCATGTTGTTTACACTGTCTATCTTTTTTTGTTGCTTCAAAATTAACTTTCTTCCGTACTTCACTGCAGTGGGGATGGGAAGTCACTCCCTGCTGCGCCACCACAAACCAGAGGAAGATTGTTAAGCTGCTGCATGTAACTGTTGCAGCTGTACACTTTATTGACCAGAAAGAAGAGTAGGGTTTGACTTAAACCAAAACAATGGTGAATTCAACAACACAATAAAATAAGGAAAAAGGTGAAAATTAAATGGTTTAAAATGTAATTTAAAAAACTAAGCTGGAGAAAACATCTACAAGCTACCCATTGCTATTAGGTTGCCAGGTATCAACTTTTGACAGCCTACAAAAAACATGCAAACTACTTTACAAAAGACTGAAGAGAAAAACAAACTCACCTGTGACAGGCTGTGGGGTGGAGAATGATGGCATAAGAGGTGTCTGTGGAGTTCTCCCTGCGTGACCCCGAGTGATGTCATAGTGAGCATTCATCGAAAAGCCTGTAGTGGGAGGACCAAAAGGAGGTGCAGACATGACAGGACCCGGAGGAGGAGCGCCAGTGGGAGGGAGGGAGGGAGAGGAGTAGGCAGCCATGGGGCTAGAGAAGGGGACACCTGGGACCGATGCAGCCAGCGGACTCGCAAAGGGAATACCAGGGATTGAGGCCCCAGGAGGAAGGAAGGGAGAGGCAGCCGTCATGGAACCCTGAGCGCTGCCAGATGGAGGAGGCGCAGAAGATCTGATAGGAGGGAGAGAGGTGGAGGCAGGAGCCATGGTTGTCGAAAAGCCTTGGGCTGGGAAAGGCGACATGCCGGATGTGTTGGGGAGGGACAAAGGACTGGACATGGCTGAAATAAAAGAGAAAATAAAATATCGATTGTCAGCAATACATCACCAGTACAAATTATGATTCAGAAAAGGGGGTTTTACCTAACACACAAACATCAAGGGAAAGGGTCACCAAGATGTGATGACTGAAACAACAAACCATGTATAAAGTGAACAGAAAGAAGAATACTATAGATTGCATAACACTGATATTTCTGACCTATAGAAAGTTGCTCTAAAGTGAATACAGAAGTATTCACATTTAAAGGGACTATGTGTACCTCTGCTCAATAAGTTTAACATTGCCATGCAGTGGTCGCATGACAAGATTAAATATATGAAATTCAGTCAAGTTGACAAACAACTAGTCTATGTCTAATGCCCATTGAAATGACGTTTACTCTGTTCTAAGGCACATGCTGTAAAATACCAGTCCCTGCTTTGGTTGATTGATGGTCATGCACAGAACATGGTTTTGTTTTCATTTACAAATTGGGTAACCTTAAAGAGTGGACCCTGCAACCTGACATGACCGAACTACAAGTGTTGGATAAGGTGCAATTGGCACAGCATGCATTCAGGTTCGGTTCAGGTCGGGTAGTCTTTTGGTGAAATACATAAAACAATCTGACCTTGCAGCACAGTTGCCTAAAACTGTGATTCAAATGGCAGAAATAAAAGGTTCAGCACTGCACTGCATACCTTACAATTAAAGTCAAAAGACTTATCACAAGCTGCACGAGAAACTAGAACAGCGAAGTGAGAGCTACAGGTTCAAAAACATTGCCTCTAATATGCTACAGTTTTTGGTGTCACTCCTTCGAGCATTTTGATGAAGCTCAGAGGGAACTGGAGGGAAACGAGTATCCTACATTGAAGAGTAATGATACAGTTTGAGAAACTTAAATGCCATTGTCAGCCTCTTTCTTAAGATACTTTAGAGCAGTTGTCACGCAGCGACATCATGACATTCTCTGGACTACATTTAATCAGTTCTGAATGCTGTATGACCTTGAAGTCTACTCCAAGTTCGCAGGCTACTCAAAAACATCACAGGCACAGACCCTGTGAAGCAAAGCTACGCTGCTGAAGAATGTACACGGTGATGAAGGGCTGAAAACTAAATGGAATTGTTAAACTATTGGAAGAAGCACAGCATTGTTTACTCCAAATTGGCTATGTACACAGCATTGTGTACTAGAAATTAATGTGCTATGCACTCAGATAACTCATTATAAAATGGATCTGAGATTTCCTTTAACCTGACTGGTCAATATGCGGTCCTTAATCTCTGGTTAAGACTATGCTTAATCACCGTTGCATATCAATCCGCCAGAAAAAATACACAAATACAGTCACCATGTACTTTACCTTTTTTGCGTGATGAAAGAAAATCTCTGCTCTAGTACATGCACTCTAAATGTTGTCTGTCATTGTACATCAAGTCTACTTCCTCGCTGTCCTATACGTTCAATCTATCTATTTCAATTTCGTACAGCAAATAAAGTACAAAAAAAAAGAATAATTTGAGAAGTGTTTGCTGTCAGTGACAATACAGTAACCGTAGTAACAACCAGTCTCCGGTTTGAACGTTGAGTTGAAGTGTTTATTTTCAGCAACGTTATTTCAGCCTATCACAGTAACACAGAAAAGTGCTCTCTTGTCTCTAACAAAGCCAGGGAGGAGGCTTTGAACAAACTTTATCAGCACACTGTGAACAAGTTACTGAACAAACAGCATGATCAGCAATAACACATGTAGACAACACTACTAGATATTTTTAATTACGATTTTGTTTTTGTTTTGCCAATAAACTTTAGTACCTAAACGGTAACTTAAATACTGAAACTTACACAAATACACAACCCTGCACTCAAATCCTGATTGAAAAATAAAGAGCTGTAGCTGAAGGTAAAGCCCTCTTCTGACTCTATTGCTTAATTATAGACCTTAGACAATTTGTCAGTTTCTTTGGTTGACTCATTTAACAATTAAAATCAACAATTCTGCAGAATGTTGATACCAACAGAATATAGCTCATCACTGTTGTCTGGTATTTCCCTTTTAAACTAACTCCTCCACTATCCTCTATTTAATGTACCTGCCGCTGCACACTGGTCTTTGATGTGAGGTTAGCAAACTGTGTTGTTCAGTTAAGTGGAAAAACTGCTCAGACATGCCCCGAGCGCTGGATTTGTGCAGGACTGTTTCATGCCAATGCACTTTTTTTTGTTGAAGTAGTCCTTTATGGTACCCTACATTTACATTAAGCCAATCACTGAAACAGATTTCCTGTGTTTGCCTTTGGGGCGGATTTGGAGGGAACAATGCAGGTCGACAGATAAAACACTTCAGCAAACATCTGCGTGAAACTGAACTGAGATCTGAAGTCATCTATTAAACATTTACAAGAACAAGGACCTGAACTGGAAGGGCCACTACCCTAGAACAAAACATGGGTTTTACGAATCAAATACTTACAAACAATTATTTATCAAGAAAAGCAGCCTTAAAATCTTCATGATGAAGTCTCTTACAGAAATACCAAGTTACTGGCAAGTCTGGTAAGGAAACTGCAGCTCGCCAAACCAGGTCCCATGACAACAGATTCATTTGAAGAGTTTTTTTTTTTTTTTTTTTTTTTATCTGGTTCTACAAGCTGACATCCATCTTGGTTTCAATAACTGGCAAAATCAAGACTAAATAAAACACTGTCTGTAAACAGTGTGGATGATGTAGTGCATGCAATTAAACTATTCTGAATGACTCAAATCCTGCCCCAATTCTTACCTAGCGAGACCGGGGCGGGGCTAACTGCTGCAGCAGCATTCGGAGGAGGTGGAGGAGTGCTTGGGGGAGTTGTCTCAATTCCACTTTCTTCCATCATGTTTCTCTGTCAGAACACACCCTAACACAATAAACATGCAAATGCTTTTATTTTGCATACTATAAATGTCTCAGTGCTGTACAGTTCTTAATTATGAAGGAAGCACCTTATCTTTCCTGCTGCTTTTACAAAATATAGGCTAGGCACACACCCTTTAAAGTTTGCAAATGCAATTGCTATCGGCCAGCACTGAATATATCTCACGTTCCGCAAACTGATTTTGGGTAAAGACCCTTAGCTTTACAGTCCTTAAAACAACTTTATAGCCATTTAGAACAGCCCATTTTAAAGACAATTTTCATCAGACAGAATCACACTCCTCTGTGGATCTGTCGCTTTCTAACGTGAGCCTTTAATGTTTATTTCTAAAGGAGCATGGGTCTGGTAGGACTTTCCTGGATTCACTTCTTGCCACATCCCACAACAAGTCAAACAGCACTTAGATCAAAAACAGTCAGCTTGCACACAGAAAACCAGCAAAAATGCAGTCACCCTTGAGTTTACACAGAAAAAAAAAGATAATGTTCCTGTGCTTGAAATGATTCATCAGTTCAACATAGAAGAATGGCTGAAACTTTGAAAGGATACATGTTAACATGCAAGCAGCACACCCTGGATATTGTTTGTAATTTGCAGTTGACCTCTTAGATTTCATGCAGCAAATACAAAGCCTGCTTGGTGGATTTTATTTTTTGTTCTGCTGCAATTTAGAAAAGTGGTGTAAGCAACAATACCAATTAAAGTTAACAAACAATACAAATCTAAGTAAGGTAATATTACAGCCCAACTAAATAAATAAAATGTATACTGTTTTTTTTTTGTTGTTTTTTTTTAAGCTTATGGAAACTTACTGCAGAAGTTTATGTTTTAAAAACAATGTGACAGATTTCTCGATATATTTACAAATAAATGCAATTTGAAGCGTAAAACAATACTTTTAATATGACATACAAGTGAGGACTGAAGTTATTTGTTACTTGTTCTGTAATATTTTCAGTTTTACTTTACTTGCACAAATACATTGCTAAATCTTCTCAATCTAATAAATTTTCTTCTGCGTCTCACTATTTCGTGCGCCTGCGCAGCAGAAGCCGGTTGTAGCACAAGGCCGAGTGGCATCTTTTGCCACGTCTCCCAGCCTTGTGATCGCTAAAAACAAAATACAGTACAGGTCTAGCATTGCCAATGTTTGTAATGGTCCATGCATACTGAAATATATACACACATAAATAAGGTACAAGAGTGTATTTCGAAGCACAGATAATCAGTCTTAACACAAGCAGACTCTTCTGTTGAGACAAATTATTTGTGCAGCGAAATAAACTTTCTTATACCATACCACAAAAAAAAAAAAAAAAAAAACATGTAAACATAACGATAAATGTACTGCTGCATGAAAATCTGAAAAAGTATAAATAATAGACTGCGACTGCATGAAATTCATGTTGTTGGTATGGTAACTGGTATTGCTCCCACAGCAACAATAATGCCTGAATCAGTAGAATAGCTATGAAATTTAACGAAGTTTCAGTCATGCACATTTGTTGCTGTTTAATTTTGAAAACAAAACAAGGATTGGCGAGTTAATTAATTGCATAGGTTCCTATCTGTACCAGCGATTAATAGTTCCATGCAAACTGATTATACGTGTCTCTCACCAAATTCCTGAGAGCTGTGGGACGGAGAGGAGCGAGTATTTCCCTACCTCTTTCTCGTCGTGGTATAGACAGCTAAAATACAATGTTCTGTGTAGGGGTATCCCAACTCGAGTCCTAAACACACACCGGAGTTTCCGGTCCAAAATGGCCCCGGTTTAGTGACGTTGGGGAATGCCACGTCTTACCAGCGTGGAGAGGCTGAGTTCATGTACTGCGTAATCTTGCGGATCAATGTTAATGCGTGCCAATGCACCGTTCCTATTTGTTTGTGCACTATTTGAACATTACTGCTCAGTTTGTATTAGTCTATGTATGTTTACTTTTTTTTTTTTAATTCAAAACACAAATTTAAACTTAAGGGGCGTTGACAAAAATACCCCAGTCGCATATGCAGGATATGTAAATAACCATGGGCGTAGTTTGATATGCATTTGGGGTGGGCTGAAGGGTAAGGCAACAGTACTACATACATACACCTCACAAGTGAGTCGGACTCGTTACACACGTATTAAGACCTTGTCTCACACTTACACGACCATTTCACAAAGTCTCATGCAGTCTGTCTGTCTCTCTCTCTCTCACCTCCACCATAGCGGTCTTTATTTAGAATGTTTAACTATATTACTAGGGCGCGGGCGGTTATATCAGATGTGACGTCACTTATTTATTATTCAGATAATCTCACTCAGCGCAATTTTCGCAATTTGAGATCTCAGGGTTACATTTTGCTACAGAGATTTAAGCGTGCAAAAACAAAAACAAACAAAAAAATAAATACAAATAGAAATTTGACTTAGCCAGGAAGTATCTTCTTAAGAACTACACTCACAGAATTTTATAAACTTATACGGGTATAGCAAAGTCTTGGATTAAATTTGCACATAACTAGTTCCCCATAGTGTGTGTGTGTGTGTTTCAATTCACTTTTCATAAGCATGCTAAGATTTCTGAATGAAACATAGTGAAAAAAAATACAACCTTACAGGCAAACAGTCGCCTATAATGGGAGACTATGGCCAAAAGTACGGAATTTCTAAACGACATTACAAAATCTAGAAGTACAGTTAAATGGGATTGTAACAACACAAATCTAAATTATTACTAAAATGCTAAAATCAAGAACAAAGCTGTCCAAATATAAGTATGATAATGCATAAAATATTTAAAACTGATCACAGCGCATGTGTACCAGTATGCAACGATTTTCTATAAGTTATCAATAATGAAATATACAATTCTATAAACAAAATAATGAAACAGTGGATTTGAAATCTAACATAAAATATTGTAATACACACACATTTTATTTTTAATTGTCTCAATCCAAAAATTGTACGTGATGCAAATCTTTTGATCATAGCTTTACATAACACCTACACAGTGAAATTAGAAAGGTAACAGTAGAACATTTCTATTACCTGAGTTAGAATAAACAATGGGTTATTGTATCAGAAAAAAAAGATATTTGAATTAATTTTGTTATGACTAACCTTTTAAATACACATATTTAATCATTTATAGGTGTTATGTGCCATTCTCCTGTTATGCACCATAAGAGTTTCATCAGTTTAATTTCAACTTCACATCATCTTTAGTTATAAATATTTTGTTTATATTTTTTGTATGCTTATTGGTGCTATTATGTTTAGATCTGCCACTGTTTCAAACATGGGCAACTCTGGCCCTTCCAGTTTAGCTTTGATCCAACCGTGATCTTGCATGTTTAATCAATTAACACTGTTCAGGATCTAAAGCATGTAATTATCTAAACATATGCGTTCAACCTTATGTAGAACAGCCCTCCAGGAACGGAGATGCCTATCCGATCAATTGAATCGACCCCATTGTCCCACAAAATAAAATAAAACATGTAATAATATAGTTATTCTTTAATATTCTTTTATTGAAAAGCTTGTTGCAAATGATCTACAGAAAACTAAAGCAATTTCATGTTTAACAGTGGTAGTAAAAAGGTAATAATAACTTGTCTTCAGTTTTTCTTTTGAAAATTTCAGTGAATAAAATTACAAATTGTAATCTCATTTGATACAGTACATACACATTGGGACATGAAGAAATGACAATGACTGTGCATGTGTGGGTGCTGTTTACAGGTCACACATGCTCAGATGATTGCTTGGTGTCACGCTCAGATGTGGCAGCTGAAAGCTAAAGCACTCATTTCTGTACTGTAAGTGCAGCTGTATTGAGTCTAACTATTATAGTTCTAAACAAAGCACCAGAACCAAACCTAGTTCTTTAACACATAAATAAACCTGTTCACCAATGACAACAGAAATTGAAAAATATCAACTTAAACTAGATCTTCATTGTTTAAACAACTGATAGACATATAATATACTTGTTCATACTAAATCATATCTTATCTAATTTACAACATATGAGAATGAATATATATATATATATATATATATATATATATATATATATATATATATATATATATATATAGTTCTTTAAAAAAGGTAACAGGGCCTTAATAAACTTTACTATTACCACAGGAAAAAAAAAAATACTGAACTGCCTAAGTTGATTTTATTACACAATGGTATTTCTGTACAGTACAAATTGTCAACAAGCACCACTGCTGAATCATTTCTAAAGTGATTTACAGCTATATACATCATCTTTTATACAACATCATAATACAATCTGGCTCAGAATAGTTTGAGACTTGCCTTTGCCTATATAAAACATGAAGGTTTGTATGAATGAAAACGCTCTTTTGAGTAATAACAAAGAAAACCAAAGCAGTACAGAAAAGCTTATATTAAAAAAGAAAGACATATCACCATACAGACAATTCTAGTAGCATGTATATAAAAAAAAAACATATTTCTTTTTATCTTTTTTTTTTTTTTTTTTTTTAGTTGTTTTGTTTTGCAATGCAAAAGGCCAGCTTAAGCACATTATAACTATGGGTGCATTTAGAAAGGTTCTCTTTGATAGCAAGTAAGCAAAGGAGGATTGAGGTGGATTTAGCAAAAGTAACTAAAATGCTGCAATGGGTAAAAGAAAAAAAGAAGGCTGCAGTATAGTACTGGTTACATGTACCTCTTGTTTAATAAAACAGTATCAGCTGCACTCTCAGTCACACTTGTATTAAAAGTCTGTTCTGGGTATTCATCTTATTGCCTAGTATATGTCTGCTTCATCATTACAAAAATAAAGTCAAAACTGTGTTTTATTTGTTTACTGTTGAAAAAAAAACTACTGATATGTATTAATGATCACTGGAATGATTTAAAGTGAACTTATACAGGAATTACCAGTTTAATCATTTTTATAAAGATTTGTAATATCAAATCATTCCTCTAAAGAGATTCACTGGGTAATTCCTGTCAAATTTTCCATCCTTACAAAAAAAAAGAACATTAACTAGCATTTCAAAGGGATGCTTTGACAATCTACTAATTTGCACTGGTGTTACTCCATTCTGTTTAATTATTTAGTTTTGCCCTCTGGCTAACGGCAGTGCAGGAACGTTCTAATAAGGGTGTCCTTGGTGTGGCATCCTTGGAAATGTATGTTGAATTTGGAAACTTGTGTCAAGTTCTTCTTGAAAATGCAACAGTAATTGCAATAACTACAACAATAAAAATAATAATAATAAGAAGAAGAATCTACAGAAGACATAAACTGCCGGTGTGCAGGTCAGTGGATGACAGGTCTTCAGTCGGTCCACTGAGCCATGGGTCACCATGGTGCTACTGCTGTCTCTGACCTCCCCAGTGTTGGCTGGGTTCAATCTTTGCTGAGGTCCTTCCTTGGCAAGGAGGGACTATCCCGCACTGGGAGTAAATCGTAGTGGCACGGAATGTGACTGTTCTTTGGAAGATCATACGGATCCTGGACAAAAGACCCACCATTGCTGTACTGTCCATGGACGACGCTCACTGTAGGTTCTGAAGTGACAAAATATGACAGGTTTATATAGTGACACAATATCATCCTCATCATCAGCAGCATCATTATTATTACATATTGTCTCCTAACTCTTTCTTTAACTCTTACACAATGTATTTTTAATTGGACAATAGGAACAGAGATGAAGAAAATGCCATGAAACATAATGTAGGACATACTTTTGTAAAATTTTACCATGTGCCAGGTCAATGATGGAGCTCAGTGTTAACTTGTTTTTTTTTTTTTTTTCATGTGGTGCATTGTTAATCAAGCACCCTTTATAATAAAAATCTTCTTTTACTAGCACTTACCAACTTCATAAACATTCTTGTTGGTGGAGGCCAAGTTTCCAATTTCAGCATAGGGGGGATCTCTCCGTGCGGGTGACTTCATCTCCACGTAGCCACACTCTGTGTTCTTTGGCATCAACATCGGGGGGTCCTTTATGGTTGCATACGGGTTCTCTGTGCTGTTCAGTGAGCAGGAGCTGGAGTTATAGGTGGAGCCCTTCACCAGATCTAAGAGAACGGTAAATATAATATACCCAAGCAAGGGCTTACAGACTGTGCCATACCAATTACATTCAGAAAACTGTGTTGTTCCGGGTTGCTCTACAAACCAAATCAAATTGGTTGTGGAGCACTGAGGCTAAACATCCAGGCACCAAAAATCTTTAAATCAAACAACTTAATATACTTTGTTATAAAACATTCAGAAAAGTTTGAGCCAAACTGGAAGCCAGTGGATCTTGATCCAGTCCTAGCCCTGCCACTGCCAGTGGGCAACCCAGTGATTCAATGTGTAACCAAGGGAACATGACTTTGGAATGCCTCAGTCTGTCTCAACTGAAAATGACCTCTTTCTGTTGAGTAATGCAGGGTAAGTAACGTTACCCCTAAGAATCACACCCAAATGAGCTGTACAAGTTAAATACTACATTTATGTTCAGGTGCATTATCTTACCTTTAAGAGATTTTCCCATGTAACTTCTGTCAACAGCAAAGGCTCCTTGAAAAGACAGAAACAACATGAACTTTGGTTCACTGAAGCACTTGAAGGTTACTTTATCTGTCCACTCCCTAGGAATGCATTGTTTGGCAGTCCCCAAACTACTTTGAAAAAAACTTACCAAGTTCGTTAAAGTAGCCTCCCTGTTTCCAGTCAGCCGGTAGTGTTCCTGTGTAATCCATCATTGGGGGTCTCTTTCTGTGGTCCACATTTTTAAGGTTTACAAAAAGCTGGTTGTTTTTTGTCTGTTAAACAAAAAACAAAAAAAATAATTCATTGGGCATATTAACTTACTGTAATCAAATCTCTGACAGTTATTTAAAGCATTAAAAATGTATTAACTAGGGATTTAAAGACAACTTTGCTATCCCTAATGATCTTTAATACCCTTTTCACCATTATCAATGTTTAGCTGCACGGGGCCCTGCTGCAAATTAATCGGGAAGAACCGTGGGAGCTTTCAGAATTATTTCTCACAGTACAACCAAACAGAGCAGTGCTATCAAAACTTTTAGGACTTCATATTGAATGGAAGCAGAGACCACATGGCATCCATGCGTGTGTCCATGTCAGTGAAATCTCCTACCTTGCCACGCGCAACCCTCTCCATGTTGTTGATATGCGGTGGGTGAGTGCACTGGGTCAGTGTGTGATAGCTTGGGTTAGAGAAGTAGCTACTGTTGGGATTGCAACCATTAGTTTGCGGGATGGTGTCTGAAAGCACATACAAATAAAAAAAGCCAGTCAGTGCCCCGGCTGTCCTGCAGTATAAGAAGGGTAAACCAGTTATTTTCAGTAGTGGTGCGGATTGGATTCCCCAGTGTTAGAAATGACAATTCTGCAGATACAGGGATGGACATAAGACATTGATAAGATGCACCTGAGCTTATTATCTATACACCGTGGCCAATCAAGCTTGTAGTAAAACCTGGAATGGGTGAAACTGCTATGCAATAGGAGTCTTATTGTCCATCTTTGAGACATATCAGGTCACAGTAAATGAACTTGTCGGATTTAAGGAAAACAAAAAAAAGTTAAGGTAATGTTGAAAAATATATTACATTCACCACATTGAGGCTTTTAAATCAACCAGGAGCAAAAGTAAACTAAAAGTCATCTTTATTTATATACATTATATACATTTATTAAGTAAATGTTTATTAAGTAAATGTTAAACTGCTTTTAGGTAGAAAGATATCAAATCAATTGCAGTTATGTAGAATAAGATATTGCAGGGGCTAATAACAGAGCCAGAGACAGCGACTGTAACCAAAGTGTTCAACACTGCAGGGCTGCACTGGAAATGAGATTCTCCGGATTCGTTCTGTTGGTGTACCTGCAACGGTGTAGTCTGTGTTCATCACCCTCACGGCGGGGGTGTAAGTGACTGCAGGCATTGTGTTCTCCTTGCCCTTCTGCTTCTTCCGGTAGATAATGAAGAGGGCCAGGAGGAAGAGGACGATGAACACCAGGACAATGATCCCTGTGATTGCTCCAATTTGGTGCGCGTCTGCAGGTACTGCTGTGCTCGTCCGACTCAAGCTGTTCAGATTTCCTATTATTATCACCCCAGCTGGTGGGAGGAGGAGAGAAAAGAGGGTTAGAAACCTTTATAACTTCTACCCACAGCACATTGCAGTTAGACTCAAAACCTTTCTGACAACAGTAAGAACTGATGATATAAAATATGAACTTTATCAACAATAATCATATATAATTGATATACCTGTAATTCATGCAATTTGTTTTAAACAAAAAAAAAGTACACCATATTTTTTAATCCCGGTAATGCAGCAACCAAGGGCAAGTAGCACAAATGTGGCATTTGGAATAGATTTGTGCAGCCACAACAGATATTCAGACAGATTAGGACAGATGAGAAAATGCAAAAAAAATAAAAATAAAAATAGGATCTTGCGAACATGGATTGGACAATGGTGATTTATGCAGTCAATAAATTTGTAAACTGTAGCCAGTGTCACAAAATGCAGAACACCAATAATGTGGAACTTGGGAAGGTCCGATCCGACGTCATTGTCCAAGGTCACTCCAGTAGCGTTCACCTCAACAAGTTTGTCATACAGTTGACAGCTGTCGGTATCGCCATGCACCTTCGACCCTGGGGGCCATTCTGGTAAAAAAAAAAAAAATAATATATATATATATATATACTATATATATATATAGATATATATATATATATATATATATATATATATATACTAACGTTACATGTTATGTACAAACTACTGGTTTCTATACCAAGAACTAAAAACATATTTTATTATAATTATCTGTTACTTAGCATAATGCTAATGATAATGAAAAAATAATAAAATACATATATCTAAAAATGTAGGTTATCAAGTATCATCAAGAAATGGAAGCTCTTTGCTGACACATTTGCTAAACCCTACTATGAAATTATGTTCATAGTACAAAAAGTATTATGTTCTGTGTATAGTTTTATAAAAGAAAGGGAATTTTAAAGTTAGCCAACAAGGGGCACCAAAGATATTGTTAAAATACCTTGCAGGTCAAACAATGATACTATATTCTAAATAATCCTGTCTAACAAACACAATATTACTTTATAATTGTGTTCCCATTTTGCAATTTTACATGATAATTCTAATGTTATACTGATCCTATATTATGGTTTTGTGTAGCTGGGCTTATTACTTTGTTCACAGTATTTCCCCATGAATCCTGTGCGGCAGGTACATTGTCCTGTTATGTGGTCGCAGTCGGCTCCATTCTGACACTGACATATCAGAGCACAATCTTTCCCATAATAACCCAGGGGGCAGCCTGTAATGATAGGGACAGGACATTGAATAAACAAATTAAAAAAATAAATCATAATGCTATCATCTGCATTCAAATATCCCCCCCCCCCCCCACCACCACCCTTGCATTTCCTTATCTCTGCATGATTGTATTTGTAAACAGAGGAACTGCACAAGTGACACAGGACAGTGCTAGGTTAGAGAAATACACTGACACTCTGACCTGTGACAGAACCAAATGACGAGACATGACCAGGTTCAAAGTAAGCTGACTGTTCTGAAGCATATATACACACATGTAGGGATTAGCAGCTTCGCTGTACACAATTCCATGGAACCAATTGCTGAACGAAGAGGCTTACTGGTGTTGACCTGACTTACGCTGTGTGCAGTAAAGGCCAGTCCAGCCAGGCGTACATTTGCACTCCCCATCGTAAGCACTGCAGTAGGCTCCGTTGTGACAGTTGCAAGTGTGGATGCAGTTGGGCCCCCATTGTCCTGGTGGGCAGGCTGGAAAACAAAACATTTAATTTGGACACACAGCGAGAATTGGACATCGTACACTATTCACATATGTACATACATGTCCCTAATCTAAAAATGCATTTGCTTTTTTGAAAAAGAAGAAAAAAAAATTCTTTAAAGGCAACTTTTCTGCATAAATAAATTGCATTAATAGATTATGTTATGATTTAGTACAAATATCTATTTACAGTATTTGTCACATGTATTTCACATTCTACATTTAAATGTCTGTCTGAAATGTAGGATAAGTAAGGATTTTAGTTGTAACTTAGTTATGTTGAAGTACCATGCCAAATGGTGTGGTTTTATCTTTGCACTGTCAAGAGATCACCAACAGGTGGCACTCATGAACCATCTTGATGCTCACCTTGTGATTCAATGTAAGTGTGTTTCAGGAATGACATTTTATTTCCCTTGTTTGAAAAGGAAATGATGAGTGAAGAACATCAATCTGCTCAAAATGAATATGTTTTAGGTAAAAGGGTGACGTGCCACTCACGCTGCGAGCAGTCACTTCCGATCCAGCCAGGGTAGCACTGGCAGGACCCATCCATGGGATTGCACGTTCCATTGTTGATGCAGGTGCAGATTGCACCGCAGCTCTTTCCAAATCTGCCCCTGGGGCAAACTGCCAATAAAAATAAGCACTGTTAATCATCACTGGATCACTCTCTGTTTACATACAAATACTCTATTATAATTACTTTATTGAAATTGAAATTGACCTCAACCTATTCAAAATTGTCCCCTCAAGGAACCATGAATTAAATACGGTTGATTTTTATTTTGAAATATTTACTGTTGCTATAATGTAAAATGACAGCCAATGCCATATACAGTGTTGACAAAGTTTTTGTTGACCTTAATAGAACAATGTTTTCAGGAGTAGTTTGATGGACGATTAAAGTGAGTCGAAAGCTCAACAAACCTGTGTTAAGCTCCTGGGAGCAGAAACGATGGAAAAAAGGCTTTGAGTAACTTGGAGAAAAAAAGGGAAACTAAATGGTAAATAATCCATTAAAAAACAACCCTACCAGACCAAGTGAAAAATCATAAACCATTTGCTGTTATAATTTGTTTTCCTTTGTTGGTTCAGACACCTACCTGTATGCAAATTACTACTAGCAATCTTTTGATCAAATACAGTGTATTCTTTGCTATATTTTTAACTAAAACATGTCCACTGCTTACTGAAGAAAGCAACGAAAGATAAAATAAGGATATCCTGGCCTCCCAGATTAAACTGCTTATTTTTTTATCACTTTTAAAGCACAAAAGTGTGAACCATCAGCATGAACACCTGCATCATTGTGTACAGCTTGTTAAATGTGACAGCACAATAAATAGATACGAGAGCTGTTCAATGGAGTGCGCCACCAAGGCCTTTCTGTTCTCTGATAATTAGTCATCCCCACCTTCATTGCAGAGGGCCCCTTTAAACCCTGGCAGGCAGTCACACTGTCCAGTCATGTGGTGGCAGGGTCCATTGCTGTGTACGCACTGCGGGCAGGCCTGACTGCAACGGTGCCCGAAGAAACCAGGGGAACAAACTGCACAAAAAACAAGAGACTCCTTCTTTACATTTAATTCCTTTAATCTAAACTAGCCTTCTGGTTTCCAGGAGACATTAACAGCTGGAGAACCCACAGCACGCTTGATTACGATACTCATTCAAGTTCATTCATTTGTTCATTTTTCTCCAGGATAAAGCTATTTAGAGATGATCTCCTTTTCAAGAATGTAGCCGATACCATGAATACCATAGTGTAAAACTGTTTTTTAAATCTTTGACTATGTACATTGTATATGATAATAGCTAATCAATGACACCATTTTAAATTTCGAATGTCTGTAATAACCATCATTTTTGGAGATGACTATTATGTGTCTTTGTTATTATAAACGTTAATAAATATCCATAATGGTATAATGGGAAACTGTCTAGCACAGTTTGAACTGATGGAGGTAGAGGACAGGTATTCAATACACAGTTGCTTAATGATTACTGTATAACTGAACCTGATTTACAGTGAATACACATTAAGAACACAGTCCAATCCTTACTCCTTTGGCAGGTGGTGCCTCTGTATCCAGGAGCACATTCACAGGTCCCCTCATCAGGGGAGCAGGAAGCACCATTTTTGCAGTTGCAGGATAATGAACAGTTTGGCCCCCAGCGTCCCTCTGCACACACACTGTCACAGTGGATACCTGCAAAAACGTTGAAACAACCCTTCAGAATGAAGAAAGGTGCTAACAATTAAGGGTGCACCCTTATTTTAATTTAGGAAATGTACATTCTGAATTTCAAAAACTACAGGACTTTGCCAACAACTTTATACTTTCTACTCAAGTAGGACTCCTATAGACATGGCAACTACACACCCAACAACCAGAACATGAACTCACCCTAACTGAAGTCATGTATTTTTGTCCAGGCTTCCCTATTGTTATAAGTGAATGTAAGACTATACAGTATGTTTTTATTCCAGCACTAGTTATGTGTCTAATCTGAACACGACACTCACTGATTAAAGGAAGAAGTTGCATATCCAAGGGGAAGCAATGCACTTAAAGTACTTTTGACTACATTATTATAGTTTGATTGCTATTATAAGTTACAGATAATGACACAGTATGATGTGGTATTTGATGTGACTATAAATGTGGTCATTGTGAAGCATCTAGTTTGTGATGTAGTATTATTTATAAGGCACTGCAACTGTTGTTATGCAAACCCACTAATGCATTCTTTATGATGTATGAACATTAAAAGATCAAACACTAATTTCCCCTATGAAGCTTTTTCAAGTCTTATCTTTCAACTCCTATGCTTTAAGGAGATGAACTTTTGTGATTTTTTTTTTTTTTTTTTAATTGTACTACTGTACTGTTAAATTTGCCAAAGCAATTTAATGGTAACTATAGGCACCCTGTTGTACTGTTTATTTGTATATGCATATCCTACTTTAATATGGCATATCAGATCCTATCACAAAAGCATTGTTTAAAGCATGCTTGGATTTATCAAACCAGGTTTGTTATTCATGAAATATTTTTTTAAATATTTTTCAACTACGCAGCACAAAACATGAAAATACTAAATTAGTACACTGCTTTTTCCACCATGACCCACAGAAGCACATGACATGTTCTAAAGGGTAAATATCTGCCAGTCTTAACCTTCTGGGCTTCTTTTTATTAACAAACAAACAACTTTTTATTTTATGTTTTATACTCTAACCACAAAATGTCTCTTTCAAATTAAATGCCAGCAAAGTTCCATTGTAGCACTTAGACCTTATTGAGTCTGCTGTGTTCTGCTGAATGATTAATTTTGGCTGCTGTTGATGAGAAAAAGGACTGAATCCAGGGGCAAGTGCACAGCATTATGTAAGTGTCTAAAAGGACCTGTTTAGTTATAAATGTATTGTTTTGTATAAAAGAAGGGGGGGGGGGGGGCTCACAAAAACCTGTCCGTCACTTAAATTGAAAGTGTCTCAAACTTATCAGCTGTAATCTAATAAACCATTCTAATTTGTATTCCACTAAAAGGCATGAGTGTTGTTTTCAGGACTATTTGGTGTTTTGAGGCTGATAAGGAGTATTGTGATGGAATTCTAGGCCAAGGCTAGGGACAAAGAGCTCTTTGATGGCCTCTGCAAGTTGCTAGGCAATAGCTTACTGGTCATGACAAACTCCAGTTAAGCAGCTCTGAAGAAATGCCTTTGCATTTAAGGCCCAGCGTATTATGCAAAGGGGCCTTCCACTCCAAATCAGCATTCATTCAGCATCCAAACTAAAAATGAATGCGGGATATACGTTTCTGGATAGGTATTATGCTTTTCTAGTTACTGAGCTAGCCTGGAAGTACATTTAATTATGGTGCCACTGCAGCTTTTAAACAGTACCAATTACTGTTAGTATTAAATAACTATAGCACAGTTATAATACTGTAGTTTTTGTTATTTGGTACTTCCTAATGACAGATTAAAGGATAGCAGTGCCATCATTCAAATGTAAACCTAGAGCTGGTATTGTAGGTCACTAGAGCCACCCAAGGCTTCTTGAGCTAATAATTTGCTTAGAAAGTTAAGGTTTAATGCACAGTTAACCCTTAGTGTGTAGTGCCCTATTTGGATTTAATTTTCTCTTATATATTTCAATATGATGTTATGTAATTTCCTTGTTGAAAACAACTGTCTTCTGGAAGATATTATCAGTCACCTGTATGGCAGAAATTTCAATTTACGTTAAGCTTCCTGAACTATACTAGAGTTTAACAGAGTCATATATAAGTGCTTCGAGTTTAGACATGTAGGTACTGGAAATTAGTTTAAAATTCAGTTTGCCAGCCAACATGTAAAAACAGGAATTTACCAATTTTTTTAATCAAAGTACATTTTCTAAGAGCAAAGGGGAGATCACGTTTAAATAGAGATACGGCGTCAAAGCTTATCATTCTCGTTTTCCAATTACATGGAATCACCAGAAGATGTAGGTGGTGGTGGCAGGGGATACAGATTTTCTGGAAAGTATTTTGAATACGTGATGGTTGAGTCTACTTAATTAAATGTAAAGGAAGATTTGATTACCCGCAGTCTGAAACAATGGATTCATCAATAAATTATGTTGTTCATGTGAACATTGTGGGATCTATTCTAAGCATCTAGACTGCTAACCCAGCCATTGTTAAACCTAAAGAACACAATCTCTCCCATCATGTTCTGCTACTGCAGAGTGTGATGGGATGCCTGTTTGTATTCTGTGTATTGTTAAACACAAACAGCATCACTATGAAGAACTAATGCGTGTGGCCTTATTGCTAGTACTGACGCAAGTCACTAGAAGTGTTACTGATTTGAAACATATGGACCCATCCAACTAACTATCAGCACCCTAGGAAACACAGCCACCTGTATCAACCAGACAGCAAATTGTGAATTTGAAATAGCTGATACTCTCTTATCCTTGATGTCCCTGTCCTCCCCAGTGCAGAAGGGAATTGTTTCCTTCTTTTAAAAGGCGTCAGCAAGTAAGCCTTGGAACATTTCCCATTATTTAAGACAAAAGAGCATTTAGAATTGCTCAACATTTTGCCAATTCGTTCTTCACATGATAGACATAATACCAATCACTTGAGCTGAGCTGAGCTGAGCATAAGAACATTAGTCTTTTTTAATTGGACCTTGTACAGCAACTTATGAGGGAAACATGTTTAGTTTTATATGTCCCCATCTTTCAAAACATACATTTTTGTTTAAAAGTATAATTACACACACACACACACACACACACACACACACACACACACACACACACACACACACACACACACACACACACATATATACACATAATATATATATATATATATATATATATATATATATATTAGAATGTTACTTTGTATCTGTAACTGAACTGTTTAGAAGAAAGCACAGTAGCAGGTATAGGATTCTTGGGAGGGCTTTAACATGACATTTTAATTTACCGTTAAAAACCGAAAATACCATATGAAAACTTTCCTTAAGTCTGACGGTACAGATTCTGGTGGCTTTACTCCAATTGCTGTACAGTCAGACTATTTACTGTAGGGTACGGTGTCCCTTTCTAACCCACTAACACTACCTACAGAACCTACCATTCCTAAAAAGTCTCCCAATCAAGAACTGACCAGACCCAATTCAAGTTATGGTATAATTAAACCAACCAAAATTTGGATTTCATAGCTGTCATTGGACTGGAAAGTGGTAGGCTTAAGCTCCATAAGGAGCTGATCAGTTTTGAAATGTAAGCACTATAACTACCATGGGTAAGCCTTTCTGTGGAGGCATATACCAGTAAATCCAAGTCCAGGGTTAATCAGGGTTGGGGTGAGTTTGCTTGGATGGCAGCCATCTGTTTGTTTTTTAAGCCAAAAGCATGGTTGTAGTTTGCTAAATGTTTTCTTGTCGTGCACTTCCGTTCATTATGTAGGTCTGAAATGTGAAATTTAAAAAGAAAAAACATATATGACAGCATTCTGTGTTAAAAAAGGATATCTGGTGTCATACAAATGTGTTTGCAGCTGCTCGCCAATTGACTGGCATTCTTTTCAGCCAGTAACATGCTTTAACCCAGAAGACACTGCTGGGCTGAAACAATCTCGGACTGGTGTGTCCAAAGCTGGCCCGTCCACACTTGTCTTTGTCCCTGTCCCTTTTCCGAACGGTTTAATTGGAATAATTAGACCTCCTCCCAGACCCTGAAGTACTTAATTATCTAATTTTACCATTAAGCCTGGAGTCGAATGGCCCTTCAGGACCATGACTGACCCCCCCCCGATCGAGCAAGTGAAACAGTAACAGACACCCAAACGGTAAAGCACAGAAAGAAATAACTTCCTTTAACCCAGGGTAGTGCCTGAGATCCTGCTTTAATATGAAAAGGCATGTTTGCTCTTACATATGTTTCTTACAGAACTGCACATTTGAGACCTATTGTATGTAAAGAATTGAAGTGCATGACAGGTAAGATTTATGGAATCATTTTGTTAACTGCAACCATTTTAAATGCTACTGGCTGCTCACAGTTTCACACTAGCAATTTTCTGGGAGTAAGCATCATATAAACAGGCCAGATTGTTCCAGAAACTGCCCAGTGTCTACAGGCAGTTTCATGTTTTTAGTCTATTTAAAGAAAGGGCCTTCAGACTCCCATAAAAATTAAAACAAAATAAAATAAATAAAATTAAAAAATTAAAAAATAAAAAACAAGCCAAACAATTACTTTTTATAATGGTGTTTTTTAAGGCAAAATAATGAACTTTTTGCTACACTACTGCTAAACTGAGACCCAACTGTTCTTTGACAGAGACTGATTAAACTGGTTATGATGAGCAAGCAACCACTTACTTGAACCTTGGTACAGAGTTAAAGAGGACAACAAGACTATGGAGTAGTGTGGCAAAGTGCCCCGCCCCTGTGTGTATTTTGTGTTATGTGTGTTAAAGTTGGTGTATAGTCATTGGTACACGGGATATAAACGGATCTGTGTAACACGAGTGCTTAAAATATATATTTGTATTTAGTAATGAGGATTGCACAGCACTTCGCGTGCAAGTAAAATGTAATATGTAAGCACAGGGAATTGCACTTTATTAATTCACGTGCAGTTGTACCGCAACTCCAATTGAATGACTGATTAGCAATCGAGTCTCGGTACAGCTGCATAAAAGCAGCATGTTTTCACTCACCCGGGGTTGTGTGTTCGGTGAGTGGAGAACGGGATTGGAGATGGAGGTTATAATAATAATAATAATAATAATAATAATAATAATAATAATAATAGTTCAAATATCAGCTCACCGCGTTTGTCTGTGCAGTCCGTTTTGTTTGTCTCTTTAATTTGGCGAAAGTGCCGTGTCCTTTGTTTTTATTTGTTACAACCTTTTTATTTACTGTTCTGTTCATTCATTAAATGCTGAGCGAAACCAATCGCTCAGCTCCACCCAACTCCACCTCTCTGTTGTTTTTTCCTGGTTCCTGTTTCTGGTCTGACGTCACCCACTGCAGACGTCTCTGTGACAAGTAGTCACAAGGTACCTTGCTGCTTCACTCATTGCTGTGGTATTCATTTTAGAACAAATTCTACTAATATTGAATTAAAGAAACCTACATTTTAGCTACATACAAATGCAGTCTTTCATCCTGGGAAATAAATATTTAATAATATTTAGTCATGACCTAAATCTTGCTTGTATGCTTTCAATTTCCTCTTGCACAACTTGTTCCTGTGACTAATCTAATAGATGTACCTGTTGAGGCAGCAGTAGCTGTAATGCTCACCTGTCCACCCTGCAAGGCAGCGGCAGTGTCCAGTGGCAGGATGACAGCCATCTGCATGACTGCAATCACAGCGTTCAGTGCAGTCCATTCCATAAGTACCGTCCTGGAAGAAAAAACAGACAAGCTTAGATTGTAAGGTTCAACTGCTCATCCATCTGTACTGTGAATATCTCAAGTTTATTGTTCTCCATTGTTAATGTTTAAAAAAAGTAGACAATGGTCATAAAAGATTGGAGTTTTCTAATGGCATTGTCAATCGGACTACTCACACTGCAAAGGGAGAATAATTAATTAACTGCGGATTGGATATACAAAGAGTAGTCAAATAATAAGTTTGCAATCCACTGGGCTGGAATCAAAATGGCAGTCATGCCCACAATGTCATAGTGAGCATTCTCTCTTACAATATTCATTGTTAGGTATTTCCACTGATGTTAATTTTGTATGACATTTTTTAAACATATCTGTTTAGTGGTTTTTGACTAAGTTGAGCTCTGAATGACCTCCAGAAAAATATGATTTGAACAAAGGTTTAAACTTTTTTATTTGTAAAAAAACTGTGATTTTGACAGTTCATTCCCCAATTTTTAAGCATAAACTAGTCACATACTTATTTTGTAATCTTATTTAAATCTTTTTCAATAATCCAAGCATGTGAGCCGTTTATTAAAAAGTATTGTTTTGAAACATTTAATGACAGTTTAAATTATTGGCAAACATTATTAGTACTATTTTCCACAACATTGTAGTAAGCTGTGCATACAGTACTTTCTTAAATGTACAACAAATATAGTTGCATAGTACTCATTGCTGTACAGTGTGCAGACTGCCTTCACAAAGAATTAGCATACTGTACATTTGCAGTACAAGCGGATTAATAGTTTATGAATATGGCTCAATAAGAATTCCAATACCTGAGTACTACGTCATAATCAATCATTATAAGTAGCCTGATTACCTGACAATGAAACTCGCATTTCTCGCCTCTCCACCCAGGTGCACAAGTACAAATCCCAGTCAGAGCATTGCAGGCTCCTCCATTGGCACACATACAGGTTACATTGCAGCCAAGACCCCAGGTACCACTCGGGCAGTTTATTGAGCAGTCAACGCCATGCCAGCCTGGGGGGGGGGGGGGTGGTGGGGGGGGGGGGGGGGGGGGGGGGGGGGGGGGTTGGGGTGGGGGGGGGGGGGGGGGGTGGTGGGGGGGGGGGGGGGGGGGGGGGGGGGGGGGGGGGGGGGGTTGGAAATAAAACATAGCTTTAAAGAAGGAGAAGCTGTTTATTGTGGTTGTTTTGAACCTTTTCCAGGATGGGGGCCGTCTTGGTGCTTTGGAATTTTTCCAACAGCATAATACAAAAAACATACATATTCATATCTACAATATAAACAAGTGTAGCGTTTCTCACTTATAATTCCACAACAGAGGCACTGCCTCTCTAAAGACCTAGGCCTTCTCTAACTTATCAAAATCATCCTTCCACATCTGCATATTCTTATACCTCGCTTCAATGGGCATGGGTTAACCACCAATTCGAGCTGATCTGGGCTCTGCCACACTCCTCCTGAAACCCTATTGACATACCCGAGTTGAGTGAAAAGACTCCCATGCAATGCGAGTTTAATGGATGTTGGCGGCTCTTTCCCAGCAAGCCTTGCGGCTAAGGTTGCATTCATTTGTGTACAAAACCGAAAGGATGGACATTATTGCTTTACTTCTGAAAATCCTAACAATTCTTTAGAGCTTTTTGTTACTAAAAATAAACTTAACGAGAATATCAGAGCAAAAACAACCCTACCTGCTTTACAGGTGCATGAGCCGTGGACTGGGGAGCACACAGCACTGTTCCTGCAGTTACAGGTGGAGGAACAGTTCATTCCATGAGTCCCCAGCGGACAAGCCATTGAACAGTCTGGGCCCTGGAACATGAGCAATTTTTGTAACTCTTATTATTTTTATAATTGTTTGATTGACACTTTATAATCTTATACTCTAACAGGAAATAATATGCTGCAAGATTGTCCTGTTCATACAGCATTACTATCTACACGATACTGTACTATACTGCAGGAGGAGCCAATACAATTGATAGGTTGAAGCCTTACATTTTGTTGGTGGATGGTGGTGCATGGTGGTGGGGATCTGGACTTGAAGCAGGATGGCTCAGTGATGGAGCCTGGATTCTCATTCAGTATCTCAGTTTTTCATATAGCAATTCATCTAAAACCACCTCACCAATTACATTTAACAAGGATATGGATATGTACTGTGCTAAAGTATTTGGAATAATGACATACCATATATAAAGTGCACATCCGATATGATTATATAACATGATCTTCATGTTTATGCATGGTAGTTTGAATGCTCTACTTAATAGAGGTTGCACTATAAATCAGATCAGGATGATTTACCTTAAATCCAGGGGCACAAATACACTGCCCATTTACACTGTGGCAGTCAGCCCCATTTTGGCAGTTGCAGATTTGTTGACAGGATTCCCCATAAAACCCAGGAGCACATGTCTCATTGCAGTAGAGTCCAGACCAACCAGGTTTGCAGGAGCACTCGCCAGACATGGGGTGACAGCTGGTGGGACAGGATAAAGGGACTTAATGTTTGGCTGGAAAGACAATTGTAGTCTAATGATCACAAATCATCATAATAGGGATACTGTCAGAAAGAAACTGGATATCTATGTCAGATCAGTAAGACTCAATATCTAGTTTGAATATGCAGTTGATACTTTTGGAATGAAAGCACATGGTCACCTCTGCAGGAAGACTCATTATGAATGACGCTTTAAAAACCCATCAACCATCGTTATACTAGTGCAGTAATCTGATTGATAATTCACTGTCTGTTTATCATTAAAAGTTCTTAACATACACATAAAATGTGTCATGAATCATGTTTATGCTTCGTATGAGTTCAACATTAATAAACAGAAGATAAAGTCATTTATCTCTGTATCCGGTTTAACTGCCATTCTGTCACAGTGCAGTGTTCATTTAGTCTTCCTAATGTTCTGATTTTAAAAGCTTTTTGCATGTTTACATAAACAACATAACTTCAGGGAGCAAAACGCAACATTAAATTAAAGTACAAATTTAAATACAACAACAAACCTGAGTAATACTTTAAACTGGGTAGAAAACAGAACATTTATTCAAAACCCAGGCCCATAATACCTTATTGTACATTTCTGCAACAAAAACAAGGCCTCTGAGAGGTTGGAATATCAGTATTATTGGTAGCTGGGAAAAAGCATGAGGAAATCACAACAAACATGACTAAACCGCTGGGATAGAATCCCAACAGTGTCTTCAGAAGTTTGAAGGCAGAGAAGGTAGACAAAACAGAGAGCAACTAAACAGGCCTTTTTATTTTGAAATTGAGCAATGTGTCAATTATCACATTATATTATTGTTCCATTGTAAATCAATTTGTACAAAAAACACCCTTTGTCTTTCATTGGGCTTTCAGAGGCAGGCCTGGTGTTAACAGAAATAAAACAGATGCCCTCAAAATCTTATGGTTGTGTCCAGTTCCCATAAGAAACATAATTTGGTGTACTCTAACTGTGAGCTCCTCTGAGAAACTTTTGGAAAACCCCTTTAGCTGAAATCTCACAAATTATAGTCAACCTTAACTACAGTTCAATACATACCTCTTGTCATAAAAAAAAAAAAAAAAAGTTGTTTGATCCAGGGTACTTTAACTTGGTCCCATTATAACCAAGCAAGTCTGTGACATTCATCCCCCACCACAGTGGTATACAACAAAATTGAGCTATCAATAACATGAAAAAGTAGATCACCACGGCCTATTCCACTGTATTTAAATGTGAAAATGTAGGTTTGTCATACATACAGACAAACAGATATATGTCTTCATATACCCCCACTTACTGATACTCACAATAGCTTGTGCTAAAGAAGGTCCTTAGAAAGTTTCATTACAACTGGACAGGCGGTTCTCTAATAATATGGCCTCCACTGCAGTATGCTCTCTCTCTCTCTCTCTCTCTCTCTCTCTCTCTCTCTCTCTCTCTCTCTCTCTCTCTCTCTCTCTCTCTCTTAGTCAGCACTCACATATCCAATTGTCACAAGGCTGGCTGACTGGTGACATCAGAACCAGGAAATGAAACCAAAAACAGACAGTACTGGTGATGTGGTGAATTGAATGCGCTACTGCGCGGTTTATTAGCAAACAGACAGAAAATAAAAGGTTTAAAACACACAACACAAAAAAAAACAGTGCGGTGGCCAAACAAATAGACAGACAGTAGACAAGTATCGTGCGAGCTCTCTCGCACGAGTAACATTTGTTATTATATCATATTTTAAATTAACTCTCCTCTCTCTCTCTCGCTCGCTCTCTCTCTCTCTCTCTCTCTCTCTCTCTCTCTCTCTCTCATATGGAGGATTGTGGGAAGGGCTTGCAGAGAGGTGGAACGCCGGTGCAGTAGGACTGGGAAATTTAAAACTTTATTTATTTATTTATTTAGTTTTATAGTTACTTAGTTGTTCTTTTTGGGTGTTTGTTTGTTTGTAGGTTAGTGCTGTGTGTGTGTGTGTTTGTTTGTTTGTTTGTAGGGTGGTGGTGTGTGTTTGGAGATCCCGTAATGGGGTCTCATTCAGGAGGGCTGGGGGCTCTCACCCGCCGACATGGGGTCCGTTGCCTGCCTGACCCCGGGGTTTCGGTGGAGGAGTGCCTGTGGCAGTAGGAGAGGTGGTGGGGTTTGAGAATATTATGTCGGCGTCAAGGATGAATAAAGTGCTGGTAATATTTTTAGTGGAGGTGTTTCTGGTAAACAAGTCGGTAGAGGAAGGATTTACAGTAAAAGGTGAATTTGTTCAGGTTTCCCCTCTAGTAACCCCGGTAACGAAAGTTATTATATCTAATGTGCCTCTGTTTTTAAAAAATTAGCATTAGAAAATAATTTAGCTCGTTTTGGTAAACTGGTGTCCCCGATTAAGGAAATCCCGCTGGGTGCAAAAATAACAGTGTTAGGCAGGTCATGTCGTTTAGAAGGCAGGCGTTTGTCTTACTAAATGAACCTAATCAAGTCATTAATGTTGCCTGGAATTTTAATGTGGAAGGGACGAATTGTGTGGTGTTCGTCAGTTCGGAGACGATGAGGTGTTTTTACTGTGGAGAACAGGGACACCAGAGGAAAGCCTGCCCGAGAAGGAGACAGGGCAGGATCAGGGCGATGCTGGCGGGGAGGAAGTCGGGGGTGTTGGGGGTGAGCAGGAGGAAGAGTCAGCTCCTGCACCGCAGCCGCAGAGCAAGCCCATGTTGACCGAGGAGGAGGCGATCCAGAAGGAAACCGGAGCAGAACCACCAACACCACGGCCTCGCACAAAGAGACCCAGCCGCAGTCTGTCACTGATGGGTTCGGAGGATAATACAGCTACTACTGAGAATGGTGAAGAATCATTCAAGGTAGTAGCGAGAAAGATACGATTTCAACGGAAGGCTGCAGAGCTGCTGGATGGCAGAGCGCAGCCAGTGCAGAACTCCGAACCCGTGCAGACACGGAGACTGCGGGCTTTAGACAGGGCGTCAGTCCCTCCTAACGCGGAGGAAGAGAACACAGCGGAGGGTGAGCCGGGCGCGGTGCAAGACTCTTCGCTGACTGAATCTCAGCCGCCTAAAACAGTGATGGCTGTGGCAGAGACCGGTGTTGAGGAGTCGGAGGGAGCTGCGGAGGAACGGATTCTCGGGGGGTGAGTGAGAAGACAGCGCGGAAGAGGTGGAGGGGGAGCTCTCTGACTCCTCGCTTATCTCAGACATCCCTGATAGCCAACCCGTCAGTAAGAAAAAGTTATACACGCTTGAGCAGGTAAATGATTTTATGACAGAAACAAAAGGGAAAAGGGGAGTAGAAATAGAGAGTTTTTTCCCTGATCTAAGGTTATTTCTCCACTCCGCTCATGTTATAACAAGGAAAGCCACAACAGAAGAATTTGATCAGCCAAAACGTTATAAATTTAAAAAAAAATTGTTCAGAAAATTAAAAAGGATCTTAACAGTGGTTTAAAATCTCTTGTTTAAAAATGGCTGTGTTTTATGAAACTTATTTTATTACTTGTTTTAGTCTGTTAGTTTTTTTAGCTATGATGGAAAGATGTGTTTTTGTTTCTTTTAATCTAAATGGCTGCAGACAGTCTTTTAAGAGGGCGCAGCTAGTAGAGTTTTTAGAGCAGAAGCAGGCGGGGTGGTGTTTCTGCAGGAAACGCACTCTGATCAGGAGAATAAGGAGGCATGGCGAGCGGAGTGGAAGGGGCTGTGCGTGATGAGTCACGGCGCTAGTACTAGTGCAGGAGTAGCCGTGCTTTTTAAACCCAGCCTAGGGGCAGTTTTACTAGATATGGATGAAATCGAGAAAGGGAGGATTTTAAAAGTAAGAGCTAGGTTGGGCAGTACAGTGTATGTTTTTATTAATATTTATGCCCCCAATAGAGGGGAGGAACAAATTTTATTTTTTAAGAAATTAAAGCAAGCTCTCTTTAATATTAATAATACTGATGTGGTGGTACTAGGAGGAGATTTTAATTGTACTGTTAATTTTAATATTGATAGAAATAATGATAAACCACACCCTCAGTCCTCCAGAGAGTTGGCTGCATTGTTAGAGTCCAGTGACCTGGTTGACATATGGAGATGCCTGCACCCCAGTTCAAGACAATACACCTGGTCTCAGTATCACACAGACTGTGTATATAGAGCAAGACTAGACCGGTTTTATACTTCTAAAAATGATTTAAATAAATTTATCAAAGCAAGAATCATCCCCAGTAGTCTCTCTGACCACCACTGTCTATTAATTACAGTAATAATTCAATCAGAACCCCACAGAACATCTTACTGGTATTTCAATGTAAAATTATTACAAGATGTAAAATTTAAGCAACAATTCAAACTTTTTTGGATAATTTGGAAAAAAGAAAAAGCACAATATAAAGATTTAAGACAGTGGTGGGACATTGGCAAAATACAAATTAAATGTTTTTGTCAACAATATACTATAAATGCAACCAGGTCACTGAACACAGCCGTGAGAGAACTGGAGTCCAAAATCCTCCTCCTAGAGGAAAGTTTAAATTCAGAATTTAAAGAACAGACCCTGGAGAACCTAAAAGAGCAGAAAATCGCGCTGGGGAGCTTGCTGAAGGAAAGAGTGAAGGGGGCGATTGTGCGTTCCAGATTCATGGAGTTGAGAGACATGGATGCCCCCACTAGTTTCTTCTTCAACCTGGAGAGGAAGAGAGCGGACAGTAGACAGCTGTGCTGTATCAGGACTCCTGGTGGGAAAGAACTGCACACCCGGGAGGAAATCAGCAGAGAGGCGGTGCGTTTTTACAAGGAACTTTATAATAAAGAACTGTGCAACATAGAGGACACTGAGCGGCTGCTCCAGGGGTTACCCAGCCTCAGTGAGAAGGAGCAGATTCAGCTGGACGCACCGCTGACCCACCAGGAGATGACCGCCGCTGTCAAGCAGCTCTCCAGCGGAAAGGTTCCCGGGATCGATGGACTGCCAGCAGAATTTTATAATAATTTCTGGGATATAATGGGGGAGGATTTGCTCCAGGTTCTGAGAGAGAGCCTCAGCCACAAGGAACTGCCTCTTAGCTGCCGTAGGGCAGTGGTTACACTGCTGCCCAAGAAGGGAGACCTTTGCCAGCTTAAGAATTGGAGACCTGTGTCAATTTTATGTTCTGATTTAAAGATTTTATCCAAAACAATCGCTAATAGATTAAAAAGTGTTATTGGAACTGTAATACATATGGATCAAACATATTGTATACCGGGTCGCTCTATTTTTGATAACTTATTTTTTATTAGAGATTTTTTAACTGTAAGTGATATTTGTGATTTTAATGTAGGAATGGTCTCCCTGGATCAAGAGAAGGCTTTCGACAGAGTCGACCACACCTACCTCTTTCATACACTGGAAGCCTTCGGGTTCGGTCCTGGTTTTATTTCTTATATTCGGCTTTTATATTCCAACATGTTTAGTATTTTAAAGATCAACAATGGGCTGAGTCAGCCCTTCCCAGTGTGCAGGGGTATAAGCCAGGGCTGTGCCCTGGCTGGTATGCTGTATTCGCTGGTTATAGAGCCCCTGCTGCACCTGCTGAGGGTCAGGTTAGCTGGATGGACAGTGCCCTCCTCGCCCTCCACACCCTCCTCTGCCACAGTGAAGGTGTCTGCCTACGCAGACGATGTGACTGTGTTTGTGAGTGGGGATGCAGACGTCCTAGCACTGCAGCCGACTCTAAATGAGTTCCAGAGAGCATCTTCTGCCAGAGTAAACTGGGAAAAATGTGACACCTTCCTGTCAGGCAGCTGGGATGAGGGCACCCCTCCTGTCCTGCCTGAGGGGCTGGAATGGAACAGAACAGGTATTAAAGTCCTGGGGGTGCACCTCGGAACAGAGAACTACATGAAAAAGAACTGGGAGGGTTTGTTGGACAGGGTGAGGGGGCGGCTGCAGAGGTGGAAGGGACTGCTGGCCCAACTGTCCTTCAAGGGCCGGGTGCTTGTTATTAATAATCTGGTGGCCTCTAGCATGTGGCACAAGCTGGTATGCCTGGACCCACCCCAGGGCCTGGTGAAGGGGATCCAGAGAGTGCTGCTGGAGTTCTTTTGGAGCGGGAGACACAGTTTGAGGCCAGCAGTCTTCTACCTCCCTAGTGATGAGGGGGGACAGGAGCTAGTCAGCATTTTCAGCAGGGTGGCAGCCTTCAGACTGCAGGCGGTTCAGAGACTCCTGTACACTGAGGAGGAGGCTCATTGGAAGAGGCTGGCCTGTTTCCTTCTCAATAGAGTTGGGGGGCTGGGGTTAGGAAAACACCTGTTTTTAATTGAGAACACCAGTTTTAGTAAAGCAGGACTTCCTCCTTTTTATCAAAATATTTTAAATGCTTGGCAGCTGGTGAGGGTGGAAAGGGATGTGGAGTCCTTGACAGGGCAGGACCTGTTTGAGGAGCCCCTATTTTTTAATCCACTCTTTCCAGTTAAGTTCCTCCAATCAAGGCCGGTGTGGAGGGTGCAGTACAAGCCGCCCCTTGCCAAGAGAGTGGGGGACCTGCAGTGGAAGATTCTACACTGCATTGTGTCCACTGGCAGGTTTCTCCATAGAGTGGACCCCAGTATCAGTGAGCAGTGCGCTTTTTACTCAGCAGAGGAAACTCTCTTTCATGCCTACAGTGAGTGTGAGAGGCTGCGGCCACTTTTTAATTTACTGCAAGGAATCTTGAATAATTTAGGGGTCGTTTTTAGTAAGGATCTTTTTATTTTGGGGGTTCTATATAGTTTTAAAATGAAAAACAGGTGTGTTCTTATTAATTTTTTAATTGGACAGGCAAAATTGGCTATTTTAAAGACAAGGAAAAATCAACTCTCTGGTTCTGGACTGACCAGTTTAGTGGTTCAGTTCAGGTTACTCTTGGTCAGCCAGATCAGAGTCGAGTTTGAGTATTTTAAACTGGTCAGTAACCTGGAGGACTTTCAGGAGAGGTGATGTGTGGGAGACGCCTTGTGTGCTGTGAGTGAGGAGGGGGAGCTCCGGTTTTTGTTCTAATTTTAATTTAATTTTTGTTTTACACTGTTTTATTTTGGCTTTAATCTGTTTTCAACAAAGAAAAAAAAACTAAAAAAATATTGATTTTTTATGATCCTTTTATTTTGTTTAAAATCTGTTTTTAAGGAGAACATGATGTATTTTAGGATTTTTTTTAATTCTGCTGAGGCAGTAGGAATCTTAACTTTTGTTATGTTTTACCTTTATTTGAATTTTTAATGGATTTGATTTGGAATATTTAAATAAAGGATCTTAAAAGTCTCTCTCTCTCTCTCTCTCTCTCTCTCTCTCTCTCTCTCTCTCTCTCTCTCACCTGTTCGCCACTTCAAGAACACACAACCCTGAGTGAGTAAAATGTGCATCTATATATACTGTTGTGCCGGCACTCAATTACTAATTCATTATTCACTTGAATCCCAGCACATGAACTAATTTGTGCAACCCCGTGCTCACTATTAATTACTTTAAATGCACATGAAGTGAAATGCAATCCCCGTGTCTAAATACAACTATAAATTTGAAATCACTTGTGCTACACAGACCTATTTATATCCCGAGCACCAATACCGGGCGTGGCACATTGCCACACCAAACCTATCACATTTATACTTCAGTGACGGTTAATTGAGTGTGACGCATATCTGATTATTTCATTTTGGCCCGTTCCAACCCTTGTCCATTTTTCAGGCAACACAAAAAAGATACGTTAAAAATATATGGCTGAAAGGACTGTTTTAAAAAAGGTAGACTTCCATTTTGATGTACTGTAGTTGGTTTTGTTTGTACAGTACTATAATTTCAACAGAAGTAGTACTTTAAACGATATGATTCGGAAAATATCACTCGCCAAAAGAGATGACTATGGACACGTGGACTGTTATAGAGTACATACTTTTAAATATTGTAGCAGTATGTAAAATTGCCTATAAAAATGCACAAAAGCATCACAGATTTGAAAAAATACATCACAGTATCTAAAACTGTTTAATGATTAACTGTTTTACATTACAGTAGCTGGTCTCATTGCATTGTTGTTGCTGCATTTTCATCAGCTGAAACTGGAGGAAGCGCTGTGTAACTGCACAAGAAAAAAAACAGGCTGTGACGGATAATCAAATAAATTGTAAATATATATATATATATATATATATATATATATATATATATATATATATATATATATATATATATATATATATATATATATATATATATATATAATGGGAATTGATTTGTTTCTTAATACAAGGACAGTAAAACGCAACTGACATGTGTCATATATCCGGGTGTGTGTCTATATACATATACATACACACACACACACACACACACACACACACACATATATATATATATATTTTCATACTTCATGGTTGAGTCTTTGCTTGAAATTCACTACCTAACCAAGGAACCTCACAGAGACAGGTGTTTTTTTTATTCTGAAATCATGAGAACCACTAATATTGCACACATTCAACTAATTGTGTGGCTCGTTAAGGTCATTTTGTGCACCCGAATTCATTTAAGTTGGCCACAGCAAAGGGTTTGAATATTTACGCAATCATGACATTTCCATTTTTATTTCATATTAATTATCTATTTACTTCTTTCTTTTTGTTTTTGCTTTGAATGTGTGGAGTAGGTTGTGTATATAACAGATATTAATTCATACTTCAAAGTGTCATGACAGCAAGCTTTAAAGCAACAAAATTTGAAAACTGAGAAGGTCTGAATACTTTTGCAAGACACTGTATATATATATATGGTAAACCTGGTGGTAAATAATATGCATTATAAAAATTAATAGCAAAACAATTCCATCTGAGGTTTCTGTAACAGTTCATAAATTGCTCGACCTTCAGTCTTGTAATTTATGACATCACAGAAACCCTAGATAGAATTGTTTTCCTGTAACTCACTGAAACACATCTATTTCTCTCTCTCTCTCTCTCTCTCTCTCTCTCTCTGTATATTGTAACTTTAATTTGACTATAAAAACAATTGTGTTACAACAGAGTTAAGACGACAGCCTGCACGTGTTTTCATATGAGACAGCACAAAATTGTTAAATGTCCCAGTCATAAAAGCAAGAATATTGTAGTGGATCAACATGTTAATACATTTTTATGGGCAGCAGAAAAATCACAATAAAAAAAAGGGGGGGGGCTATTTACTGTGTAACAATTGCAGGCTCTAATATAATACCTGGAAGGAGACCAGCTGTCTCTACCTGAAACAGCAGCTCCATTGAAAGAGTGGCCAGGCAGCTGTTGCGACGCATAACAAATGGTCATCATCAGCTGTGCCGGGCATTTGAGCTTCAAGGGCCGACACAATGCAGCGCTTGTGCTTCTCTGACTCACACAAGCGGAGAGAGAACTTGAGTAACAACAAAATCCAGTGGCTTAACTGCACAGAGGCAGTGTTGAGGCCCTCCCCAGTCAGAACAGGTCACCTCTATGAGAGCCCACTGGACGTCTGGGTTAGCTGAAGACTCAACCTTTTACCTCAGAGATTGGTTACGATTTGGCCTGACTTGTAATCCGATATATAATAGGTTTTCCAGAGCTGATTTGAATAATTGTTTGATGTTGTTTATTCACATTGTCCCCGGGTTGGTGTCCTTGTCAGCCACAGTGCTAAACTAGAGTGATTATAGCCTGTCATGCTTGTGCGGTGGTTTTAAAGCAAAGCTGGAGATGAGGACTGGGAACCGGGAGGTCATTCACTAAATGAACAAGGCCATGTCATTTCTGAATACCCAGATCTGATAAAAACATGAAAAACTGGGTTGTGTGGGTTTCTAATTAATGTTTGATTAGATAGCTTTAAGTCTAATCTTATTTTGTAATTAAATGCAACAAGACATGTCTACGTAAATGAAAATTGATAGTAACATAAGAAGTACAACTAATGAATGGCTGTCTATTTGGAAATAGCATGATAACAAAATCTGAATATCAAAGGATATCCTAAATAAGCATCTACATTTTAGCTTTTAAATTATGGGTTAATGTCAATTACTTATGTGTAACTAGAAAAGAGTATTGAAATAAGCTTTTTGTTTTAGGTAGAGGGGGGGAAAAACAGACAGATTGCTATATATTTGTTTAAATGAATTCTGATGTTGAGAAAGTAAATTATTAGTTGTTCTATTAACGTTATTTCTTACAGAATAGTCCCAATATTCATATAACGGATCCTTGTGAATGTTTTTATTTTTAGGGTCCTCACTCAAAAAGAAGAAATAGATGGTCAGCAGGAGCAAGAATCCATTTCATAAACAGCAGAGCCTTATACAAACTAACTTGTCAGAAATTACACAAGGTCTACTGTAAAAATACTGAATCAATAGGTTAGCTGGTGCTCCCTGGGCTGAAAGGACCACATATTGCTTGCTACAGTGGCCTCTCAAGCAAAGCTTCTTGATATGTGGAAAAGCAGATCTTACCTCTGGGTGTTGTGAGAATGGCAGGGACAATTTTTGTCGCACTTGATGCCGTACACTCCCTCTGGACACAGTCTGACCTCGCAGTGCTCACCGTTGTAGCCAGCCTCACACAGACAGGCACCGCTAATATGGTAGCACTTCCCTCCGTTCATACACTGGCATGTCTGGGCACAGTTTACTCCATATGTTCCAAAAGGGCATTCTTCCTGGCACCTGTAATGGGTATGACAGAAAAGAAAGGGTGTAAGCAAACAAACTGAAAACATCAAAGTAAAAGGATTCCTGTGATATTCCACACACAAGCCTGAAAAAACTAACAAACAAACATCTTTGCTATAGAGTTTTCTCTTGCAGTTTTCAAAATCCCTGGTATATTACACCTGTCTATCAAACAACACTCCTTTATTTGTTGTTTTTAAACCAAGCCTAAAAATGACATTGTTTTAATTGAGAAATGCTTGGGAAGCTTCTCAATTAAAAAAAAAACAATAAAACTTTGCATTGAATCAATTAGGAAAGGGGCACAGGAAAGCTCAGAAAACACCACTGACTTTCAGAACTCAGTTTTCACTGAAGGTACAGCATGGTAAAAAAAATAAATAATAATAAGTAGAGTCAAAAAGCACATTCCCACAAGATTTAACAGTATAATAGTTTGCTAAGGAACACCAATTATAAGCTTATTTAAAAATGATAAAGGTAGAACAGTCAAACCAGGCATACACATCTGACTCACTATAAATATTGCATAAAATAAAGTTGCAAATCATGTATTAAATAGTCACTGAGGAACTGGACTGCGGTTTGAGAAGAGGGAAAGGGGATATATAGCCTTGTGGAGGTGTAAATATGTTTGGCAGGGATGGGGTTAAATCTGTCCCTGCCAACAATAACAGGTATGGCCATTCCTCAGTGTAAGGTAACTGAGGGATAATTGGGGAATGGCAAGTACAGGGTTTCCTAAGTCTGTCACAAGGGTATAAAGTCATAAAGTGGTGAAGTGATGTGTGGGTTAACCAGTTTAAAGAATGAATTACAATAAAAGTTGTGGCAGCTAATCAAAGAGCAAGCTGATATGTACTGTAGTTAGAACTGTTTTAGGGGTGGGGGTAGAAACACTTTGCTTCAAGTAGTTTAAGAACTCATATTTATGAACCAAAATAGACTGACTGCATAAAATTCCAGAAGATTTTCCTGTAGTTCCCACAGGAGCCATACATGTAGAAAACTCAGTGGGAGGGTTCAGTATCTCAATATTTCAATAACCTCTTTATCCTTATCAAGAACCACTTAATAGTGATATCCAATGAAAGCAGCTTTATTTAAGTTTTGGCATTGCAAAAATATCCCATAAAAGAGCTGCAGTACAGGAATTCAGTTATTTGCTCTTTATACTAGCAGAGACAGCTGTTGCACCGAAGGGGCTCTATTCAGAAAGTGGCGCTCATTTCCTAATAATATCAATTGCTTATATTTCTATAAAACAAATGTTGTGCTGCCTTTTGACTGTTTCCCAGTTCAATTCAACACTGCCCTCTGGAAAATATTGACACACAGGCTTAAAAGGATGCCAAACCAGGAGAGCCATGTCTGATGTGTTTAACATACACCACCATCTTTTATACAATGCCTCTGCACTAGCAACTGTAAGCCTTAGATGATGACTTTCAAATTATTTTGTCAGAATATGCCCTGGTGCTGGACAGATGTGAAATCACTGGGGCTCGATTCTCAAACCATTTCTAATTAACTACTTTTGTGCGGTTTAGGTTTTAACAACTATTAGGAGTGTAAATTAGTAAGTCTAATTCTCCAACACCTGTTTTGTGTTCGTAAAGGTAATAACAAAACGACCAAAGCCTGTATTATTTTCCAATAAATTTATCAGCATTCACATCAGATTAAAAAAAATATTACTTTTGTTAATATTGCCCAAAATCAATCTTATCAATAGTTTATGGTTTCTAGGCTTCAGAGATATATCTTCTTATTGTGTTGTTATATATTCTTATACGTATCACAGGGCTACACTAAATCGTGCTGTGTTGTGCCCTATTTTTATGTAAGGCCAGTACCGGTATGTATATTGAAATATCAGAAATCAAAGCACCTATGCCTAGACTTTTACTGAGCAAGTTAAATATTCAGCTGGACGACTGTGTAGAACAGTCCAGTCAGGGTCAAGCAACTCCAGCTGTTTCATACCAGAAATTGTACCAAGGTATCTGGCAACCCTCTCTAATTGGTCAGTCAACTTTTCCACATTCTATTTTTTATCTGAAATGTGCTCTCACTAGAGTTCAGAATGTTTTCCTTCTGACTTTTTGCTTCTTTATCAATACTGCTGAAAGGCACGGATAATTAAAAAGAAGACCAACAGAGACTTGGGACTGGAACTTAACTGTACCCCAATAGATATGATAACTAGGGCTAAAGACTAATCAAGTTTCCAAACTGTAAACTATTTACCAGTTAAAAGCCATTGAATTATTTTATACATTGAAATATATGTTATTTTCAGTATCAGTTTTGCCATACTCTGATCACTGTTTTGTGTCAACCCAGTGTACACTTCCACTGTAACTAATTACAATGTTATGAAATGTCTAATTTCCAAACTGGGGATCTTCATTGATTTAAACTAGACTGCATTGGAAAGCCTCTTTCCAACAGTCCAAACAGTTCATGCACAAATGTATGAATTCACCAATTGATTTGGAAAGCCTGTATTAGGTCATTGTTTTTACTGATATTATGTTACACTGCCTCCAATGTGTTTAGTACAAGAGTAAGCCAATTGAGATGCTAACATACAGTAACCTATATATTTTTAAAGGGATACAAATAAAATAAAATACTGTAGACTTCCTATTTACCCAGCAGAAGAGGCATATTATTGTACATGATAAAAAGACTCAAACCTACCCAGAGCTCTTATATGCAATACGTAAGCAAAATAGCTGCTCTTCAAGTCTCACTGGTAGTGGACATCACAAAAATCAGTTCAGCATTCACAGCTGTCTTACTGCAAACTTTCACCTTGGATAACCCTTCAGGCCCTTTCAGTGAAGTGCTTTCTTAATGTATAGGAACTCATTCTAAATCTGACCAAGGACTAGTCTTCCTCCATGCTGGTTACACCCTTGCTGATCCTGTGTACTTTCCAAACTTTCCATTTGGCAACTGATGACATTTTTTTTTCTATGCCGAAATACTTTTCTTGACTGTTTTCCAACCCAATGGGTGTGGTTAAAAAATAAATCTATGGTTTGTGGGAGTCAGTCATGACATGTGGGTTTGACAAACCCTTATTAACTTATAAAAAAGCCCTTGTGTTGCTATTCCTGTCAGTTCATTGGCTTTTTAAATATATGGTTTTGCTTTCTGATACTCTTAATCACCAGCTTAAGGATCTTCATATGGGCTTGATGATGCACATCCTGGTTTGAACCACGTTTGTCCTTCTGGGGCTTTTACCAGGTTTTTGAAAACTGAGCACATATGAAATAAAGTCATCAATTCATACTAAGCCATTTTTTTTAACTGGTACCATAGCACTTAAATGTACATTACATTTTACAAAATAAATCTAATTTATTGTTGGCACAATATAGTTAGTACATGTTTTATTAAAAAATGACTGATATATACCCATAATGAACTTAGAGTTAAACATAGCTTTAATTAATGACATTGGTAATGTTTATTATAGTAAAAGCATAGCAAAGCGTAACAAAGCATAGTGAAAGCACAGTAAAGCATAAGAAAGCAATGTAAAGAACAGTGAGGTACGGTAAAGCATATTAATAAACATGGTAAACCAGAGTAATTATGGTTTAATACATGGTATTAATAAGAAAAAGACATGGTAAAAGTGCAACAAAAAAAAAACAAATCTGCAAAAATACCATGGTAAACTTGTCTAAGGGAAGCTAAGGCAGTTTCACTGCACATTTTATTTGAATGTTCTCATTTAATTAGTTAGGCTTTCAGTCAGGTCATCTGGTAGCATTCCAAGTGCACATTCTGTAACAGGCTACACAGTGAACTGCTTTGTGCACTCCATGGCCTTTGTACATGTATGGCCTGCAGAATGTCAGGGTTTGGTGCTTCTATTGTAGACAAAAATCAGGGCTTCTTCTGCCAAACTCTAAAAGTGATCCACACCTCCCAAGAAAGACATTTCCCAAATTGTGCAGCACCACAAGATATTCTAAGTATAATTTTAGCTAGCAAACATATGAAAATATCAGCAAAATTGAATGCAATTTATAATTACAAGGCTTACCCAAAACAGTAACAGTAAAATGTATTATCACTGTACTGTTATAAATTCCAGTGGTACTATCAATGTATCTATTAAATAAAACATATATAGCTGTATTACGATAGCAAATCCTTTCAGTTTATCAATTCATATAGCACAAACAGATGGCAAGTCAGGGAACAGAAATACACACATCTGTCCATTTGCGTGAGCTCCTCTAAATGCTTAATGATTCCTAAGGGTTTTCATATCATGTGGCTGCAACAGTCATAAAACCACCAGCCACAAAGAATGCATCCACTTGCAGAGCCGGGAACCCATCCACGGTCTGGTAAATCCTTAAACTTTCTATTCATTCACATCACCCATAATAATTGTATGTGGTGTTTATAGTTAAACTTGATGAGTACAGATGGAAATGAAGATAATAAATCAAGAAAATAAGAGGATTAAGAGGATTAAGGAGATAAGTAGTTTTTCACCAATCAGTCAGTCCAGATCATTTCTATGTTACAGTTGTTCAATACCCTAAGTAAAGCAACATTACTGGGGTTAATCTGAATCTTTATGATCACAGGCAGGTCAAGGCAGCTTGCATCATCCACTATAACCACACGGTCCTTTTCAAAGTCTTCCTGTTTTTCATCCTAAATTGTGTACAATACATAGTCTTTGTTAAGATTAAAACTAATTCGAGTCTTCCCAGTTACAGACCAGGTAAGATTCTTATGGATTTTCTGGTCTGCAGTTTCTGAATCCACTGTTAATCCTAGATGTGTGTCATCTGCAAATTTAACAAACTTGCAGTTTGTGCAGTACAGTATCTTGGTCCAAGAAATTGATATACATCAGGAAAACAAGGCTGCAGTGTTACTGCCTGTCTCAAGTCTTACTAATTCAATCAATTATACACATGAAGTAGTGGCGCTCTTTAAACAAACAGTCCCATACCAATTAAGCTTTGCATACGAGTTGCTAGGTGACCTCATATTGACCTAGTGGCGTAACACCTGACCCTGTGTTCTCCAGAACACTGATACGAGGTACAGCATAGGAGGAAAGCCCTGTAAAAAAACTCAAACTGTTCTGAGAACTTTTTCAAAGGGGAAATAGGAATACAAAATAAACTCCCTGTTTTGTCACAGGGATAGATTGGGTTTGTATTTATATAAAATAATATTTTTTTATAACATTCTAACACATTGGTCAACAATGCTCCTATTTTACCTATCCAACTGTTTCTTTTTTTATTGCTTTGTAAAACAAGATTATATAGAATAATATTTACGAACATGCAGTTCATAACTAAAAAAAGAAGCCCAAGAGTGCCAGAATATATCTAACATAACTTGCAACAATGTTTGTGAGAACAAAGGGTCATGTTCTAACTCACAAAGCCATGAAGGGGTTACTCCATTGTAAATCACATGAATGGTGCATGCTTCACCATTATAAATCTGATCTGCATTATCATCAGGGATGCACAGTCACAGCCATCATCTGTACTCCTTTTAGTTTAATACAATTTTGTTAGCTTGTTTCTTTTTAGCTAGTTATAAAATAAACTTAAAAAAACACCTTGGTTTATATTACGTTCTTCTATTTGGACCGTCAATGTCTTTTTCAGTTGGGTTTAGGGATCGGTGCTCTCGGCACCTATAAGTTTTGGGAGTGACAGTTCCAGGGGAAAGGTCAGTACAGAGTCGTGCTTTACACTCAATGCATTATCAGTTTAAGTTGCAATCGAAAGTTAGCGCTGTGGTACTGCATGTGAGAGGATATGAAGCATGAAGACTCGGTGGGTAGCAGTGGATGAAACACTAAAGTCACTTAGACAGTGTGGAGAAGCTATAAAAAAGGCAAATAGAATGTTAGGTTATATAGCCAAGACAGCTGAATTAAAATAGAGAAGTACAGAGGAGAGGAACACAATTAATTCCAGGATTAAAAGGCATGTCACATGAAGAAAGACTGAAAGATCTATATAGCCTAGAAAGATTAAGTCATATGCGACTTAATAGAGATATTTCAAATTGTCAAGGGGTTTAACAAAGGAACTGCTGAGAATTATTTTTCACAGGTCACAGAGAACAGAACCAGGAGCCATGGGTCTAAGCTGAAGAAGGGCATATTCAGAACTGAGGAGAGGAGCTTTTACAGAGAACGGGTGGTGAACCATTGAACAGGCTGCTGGATACAGTTGTTGAAGCAGAGACTATCGGATCCTTCAGGAATAGACTGGATGCTGTCACGAACAATATTGTATAACCCTCTCTGTGACCACAATAAGACCTTTAGCTAGCTGGAGGAAGGGTACTTCGTCTAGCCACGGATTCCCAGAGGTTTCATTTTCCCTGCTCTTCTGGTTAGGGGGTTTTGGTTTTCTTCTCCTGAGCAGAGCTGGGGTAATTCGGTAATTAAGTAACGTGTTACTGTAATAATATTGCTTTTGTCAATAACAAGGTAATATAATGCAATACATTTTTAATGGGAGTAATAATACAGTTATTTTATGCAACAAAAAAAAAAAGAGTTTGTCTTATTACCTTTTCTGTGTTGTACACCTACACTGGTAGTCTTTAAATTTTAGTTCAGTTGTGCTTGTAAACATGAACTGCTCTTTATTGTATTTTACAGATGCAATCTCAGTCACTGTGCTTTCTCAGTCAACAGCAGCAGTACCACACATGGCATGCACAGCATAAAGGAATATCACCTAGAAAGTGTCCTGAGGGCAACAGATGATTCTTGGGCATTTGCCAAGCACTCCCACCTTTCACTTCCAGAGTTCGGCAACTCTATGAGATTCCAGCCACCTTGCCCCTAACCCAACCCCAACCCTAACCTTAAGCAACCCCAGCCTTAGAACCTAACCCTAAACCAAACCATTAAGAATCATCTGATGCCCTCAGGCCACTTTCTAGGGGATGTTCCTGTGTGCTGCCATGGCATGCCATCAATCCAGAAACACTAACAACTTACGGCAGTGCCTTGAATATCACGACAATCATTAAGTTAGTCCTTAAGACATAACTGCTATTTATTTACCCTGAGCAGAGCAGTTTTCATACAAGCTTTATTGGCACCAAGGTCTTAGCTTCGTTTTTATCTGTCTTGCATGCACACAATCTGTTTAACTGGTTTGAGTGCAGAGCTTAATAAAAAAGCACAGTTTTCCTGACAGGTATATTTTTATGTGATACAAGGACTATTTAAATTTATAAACAAAACGTTTAAAATAGTTTGACTGAATGTACGCTTTGAAGAATTGCATACATACTACAGTTTAATTGATTCAGATATATAATATGTATCTGTAAAATACATGTGTGTATCGATCACGTTAAGTGATTTATCTAACACAATGTTTTGCTATTCTTTCATAAATAGCCTTTTTATGCAACTGCAGTTGCTTTTTTAATTTTCACTTCTTTATGTACACATTGGAAAGGTACTTACGCAAAGTTGCATGTATTACAATGATTACAATTTACTATTTTCAATATCCAATAAGTTATTGAGTTGTTTGTTATACTACAAAAAAATGTAAAACCTGTTTGACACATTTAATAAATTAACCAGACATACAGTTAAAAAGAAAATAATAGTTACTACAACTGTTTCACAGGACGGAACAAGAGAATGAAATATAGCAAGTAACATAACGCGCTATTTCTTTATTAAGTAACAGTAAGGGCACTATTTAAATTTTTTCTGAGACACAAGTAACAAGGAATAAGTTATTTTTTTCAGTAACATGCCCAACTGTGCTCCTGAGTGCTTAAGAACACTTTGTATGTTCTTATATAAAGTATGGCAACGGAATATCAGCGGTTCACTAAATTCTAGTTACTATATAGATAGTGGGGAAAAACAATGACGGCTTAATTTGAGATCATACAAGCTCCCTAATGTCTGTTTATGGTATTATTGGTTTGTCTGTATCTCATTATATTCAGTTAAAACAGACTAGATTTAGAAAAGGAAAAAAAAAAAAAAACAGTACACAATGATAAGGATTTGTGTTTTCTCCAAAAGTGCAAATCAAATTCTAAAAGGAAAAAAAAAAAGCAATTACTGGAACTTATAACAGAAACATAGCTAAACTAATGTATAAAGTGAATTAAAAAATACAATTACTTTAATTACAAGTAATCTTTGGCTGTTGGGCAATCTATTTATTTAGATGTCTTGTGCTCAGTATGTTTATGCCCTGGCAAGTGGCATTATAACAGGAAAGATACTGACAAAGTCTCCTTATCGAAACATTTATCTAATTTCATAACTTTTGTACTACTACTCTATAGCTTATAATCAAGGAATTAAAGTATACTACCTACAGCGTGACAAGACCAATAAACACATACAGTACTCCCTGTACAGTATCCCTCACACACACATTTTTCTTCTCTATGTAATTCAAAATGGCTTATGAAGCAAAAGAAGAAACATGTATATAACACAAAAGCCACTGACAAAGATTCCTGGTTGACATTTTAACAGCTCTTTTAACATAAAAATGATATACTACACATTTATAGCTGGAAATAACCAAGACTTATGAGTGACTCTTGTCTGATAAAATTTAAACTGATGTTTTTTTTCTTTTTCTTCTTTCTTTTCAGTGCATGCTGACCTTGTTACTGGTTTATAGAGGATCAATAGTTTGCTCAGTTCTGTGTCAAACATAGTCATGTGCAATTTTAAAAAGAAGAAGAAAAACAAGCCATCATAGTTTTCTAATTAACAGTTGTAATGTAAAGTAATGCCCACATTTCAGTTGATTAATTCTTACACTGCAGGTCTTAAGGTCAAGTGGTATCAGGAATTGTCTGCCCTCAAAAGCAAATAACGCTGTGCATGTTTTTTTTGTTTTCTTTTATTTAACAGTATATAGCTTACATGATACACTGAAAATAACTTAATACAGTAAATCACATTAAATGGTTTAGTGTGATCCTTTCTCATGCATATAGACATAATGTTGACTTGTCTTCAGTTACTGAACCACTAAACCAATTTTGTAACAATTATTGCTGTGCAAACAGTAGGCTAAATGTCACTAGCAGGATCTACTGTATATCACTGTGTTTGGAGTTGCTTATAGTTTCCATTGAAGCATTTATATGATGATTTCTGAGAACAGTTGATCATTTTGTAAACTATTATCCTACACTGTTGGTCACTAAAAAGATAAACTGTTTCCACATGAACCACTTAAACCACAGTGCAGGTTCATTTTAAGTTTTCAGGTAACATTATCTCTGTTAATGTGAAAGGAATACATGCACTTGTTAAAAAATTCATATTGTTTCTCCCAGCTGACAGAAGAATGACTAGGTCCACACAATAAATTGCAGGGCTAAACAATGCCGTGACTGTGTCTGTAATTTGATTACAAATTTGAGTATTTGATAGAATTGTCTCTGTCCTAACATAATATATTTATATATGCGACCTGTATGCAGGGCTCACATAGTGGTTTTTTTATTATTTTTCTTTTCTGGATTTTTGTTTCTATGAAAGCGTGTGAGGTTTAGAACTTCTGAATGTTTTGTGGATTCATCTTAAAATCTGTATACAGCTTCAAAACAGGCACAGGTACTGTTTTTATAGCAAACTGTTCACCCAAATCACCTCGCAATCCCCTTGCTGGCTATTAATAGATCTATGAGGATTTCTGAAGACTCATTGGTTTGCCTCAGAATGTATTTCTTCACTAAAATGCCTCCCAATCCTAACAAAGCAACAGACCTCTCCACTTCTATCAGTACATTTATAATATAGAGAACTCCACTGACACCAGCAGAGCAGTAATCTGTACACTTGACTGAACTCAGCTGTCTGAATTTAATGTGCTGTCAATGTGCTTTTCACTCACAGTAAGGATGAACAATTTATCACAAGAAGTTCCCAAACATGTTCAAGCAGGCTTGCCTCACCTCTCTCCAGTGTATCCTGGGCTGCAGTTACATTGACCGGTAGCTGAGACACACGTTCCTCCATTATGACACTGACACTCCTGGGAGCAGTTTTTTCCAAACCTCCCCTCTGGACATGGCTGACCACACACTGTGCCCTGAATCCACCACACAGGTCAAAAACAGAAGAGGGAAGGGGGTGCAGAGATTAACATTAGCCTCCCTTTCTGATAATTGTGTTTTCTTAGACAACAATAAACTAAGCACATTATGCTTGGTATGTCGCTCTTGAGGTTCATTGGTAGAAGAGTGCCTGTAGATCAATAGTAGTTGACTACTTCAGCATCTGGATCGATGTTGATTTGGTTGAATAAAACAATTTAGAACAGGGAGAAAGACTTGGACTGAAAGGGCCAACTTTGCCCACCCCTGCTGTAGATCCTCTTTTCTGATTTAAGTATTGCTGGCAATGGCACGAAAACAGTAGAGTGGTACTGAAAGGCAACAGTAGTACAAGGATAGCAACTTCAGCAGTATAAACCATTGGCAGAATGGTACATCACCGTGATAACATGTTAAGTGCCAACTCAAGAATAGCAAAACTACAAGTTTACATCAAGGTCAAGTGTTCTACTGTATCAATTTGTCAACAATTCCTTAAGTCAAAAAAAATATATAAAATGTCAAACAGTCAGCATTCGTACCATCCATCCGGCAGGGCAGGAGCATTCCCCAGTGACGTGGTGACACACTCCTCCATTTTGACATGGGCACCTCTCTTCACATTGAGGGCCATGCTTCCCGGGTGGACACAGGTCTTCACAGCTGAACTCCCAAAAGGAAAATAATTAGAAATACAAAACACCCTTTCAACTTACCAGATTCATGATCAACTTTTCCTTTCTATCTCCAGTTCACTGTCGTGCCTTATTATTTTGACATTTGAAAATGAAGTCTGGAAAATATAAATATACTATATACATTGTACAACATAAGAAAACTGCTATGCTAATGATTAATGAATAATCTGAAAGAAAAGAAAATACCTGGTGTCTACACACATTATTATTTTTCTTCATTTTCATGAATGCATCCCTGTTTTACCAATGTGCACTTATAGTTAAATTGTTTTTAACCCAAAATATCATACCCCTACTGCTAAGATAATTGAGGTTGGGAAAAACAGCAGCAGCTGTAAATGTGAGTTCAATTCAGAACTAACTGAAGGAAGACATGGTAATGGTTGTGTAGCCTGGTGAAATAATGTTATGGTATATCCTTAACTCAAGGTAAAAAAAAAAAAAAATTCCACATGCAAGGTTGAAGATATTTCTTGCCTACAACTGGCAAATCACAGGTTGTATTGACTATGTTCTGACATATGACAAAAAGTATTTTCCACAGAGGTTTCTCATAGGAAGATTTAAGCCTGTTGCATAGTGCTATTGCCCCCTAACTGTTTAGTGGAAGTGTACTGTAATACTAAGTGTGCATTTTGGGAGTTTTTTGGGAGTTTTTTGGGAGATTCTGTGGTGGCTTCTGATCTTCAGAAGCCACCACAGAGTAGTTAAGTGTTTACTCACAAGGCCCCAGTGTACCCAGGAGGGCACTTGCATTCTCCAGTAACATGGTCACAGGTAGCTCCATTTTGGCACAGGCATTTCTGTTGGCATCCGTTCCCATAATTCCCTGGATCGCAGCTGTCCTCGCATCTCCAGCCTTTGAAGCCCGGAGAGCAGATACATGCCCCAGTGATGGGGTTACACAAAGCTCTATTCTTACACTGGCAGCGGCTGCTGCAGTGAGGGCCCCAGTGTTCACTGTCACATGCTGTGATGTAAAAAAAAAAAAAATACATTGATCAGTAAAAATAGAGTTTTTTCAAGGACAAGCACAATGAAATAACTCAGTTATTTGCAGAGATCTGTCTTGCCAACGTCATTGAGCCCACAGCCTAACTGTACCACCTTTGATTCAGATCTCATCATTTCCGAGAAGCTAGATAACAAGAGAACTCCACAAAACACCAGATGCTTTAGGAAGTGGCAATGGTGGTTGAGAGCTAGTCAACCAGTGTCCCAGCTGGGTGCTGTAAAAACTGAAGATCTCATTTCATTTTTTTCAAACAACAGCAGGGGTGTTAACCCTAGTGTCACAGCTCAATTCAAGAAGCTAAATGACCCCTGCCATTCCTAATTTCATTAAGAAAAATTTCTATTCATTTTCCCAAATCCTGTTGTTAGAAGGACGGTATCACTTAACATAAGATACTGCATGTGAGAATCTAGTTTTCAATTTTCTTTTTTACCATTCGTAGCATTATTGTAGTTATTTCTTTCCATATGACCATCAAATTATGTAGGGTACTCTATTTCAGGACCATTAAATACAGGTATATTTAACACACGTTATAATGTTGCAGCTGCATGGATATTAAACTAAAACTAAAAATTATTTTTATGTCTCGTTGGTTTACTTTTTCATCACTAAACCTTGGAACCTGACCATTTCCAACTCCTGCAACACTGCCTCTTATCATTAGATATCAGGGCTCTATGGGCCTCATTTACGAAAGGGCACTAAACATTACGGTGCACCATTAGTGTGCACGTTCATGATTCCATATTTACTATTGCAATTTTATTCCTTATTGCACCAAATAGTGGGCATATATATACATAATGGCACTCGCTGATTTTATTGTGCCACACTATGGTAATCAGAATTAATATGTGAATTGTATGGTAATACATGATAATGTATTTAAATGAGGCACCCTGTTCTGAATAATGAGATCAGCGTTATTCACACCGTATTTACTAAAGGGCACTAATCATAGTGAGCACCTTAAAGTGAGTGATAATTAGTTAGTTTGGAAACCAGGCTTTAACCACTGATAGGCACATTATTTAAATCTATTTTTCTGGGCTGAAATCCATTTGGTATCATGGAGGCATTACTTGCATTAAAGTTTTCATATAGAGTAGTGAAAATTACCTGCAAATAACAGGTTATATTCAGTGTGAATAAACATGAATTAATGTTATAATTTCTTAGATATTATTATATAGTTCATTACATTGGTACAAATAATAGTGGTTACATAAAACACTGGACCAAACAAGGAATTATAATTAAAAAAAAAAAAACTCCTCCACTAGAATTTCTAACTCCTCTGCATGCAGTTTTAGTTTGCACTGCCTCTGCCTGTCCCCTGCGGAGGCTGCTTCTGTTGATCACTCATTTTCGGTCAATGTCTGCCACCTCCACCTTTCACAATAATCCACTGACCAAAAGATACGCCTGGACTGCTGGGGCTTTTTATATCATGGTGGTCACGGGTAAGTCACTATAGTGCACATTAAATTACACTGTGTAAAAATTATTCCCCACAAACTTTGCTTTTGTGACCAGGACAGTGATATTTCAAAATATCACTATTTCCAATGGGAAAACGTGCAAATGTGTGTCTTTTCGTTCACATAAAGTCAGAAAAAAACAACATATGAATCCAAATCAACATGTATTTATACTAAAGTAATACAAAAATGACTACAAAAGATTTAGAAGTGAGTAGTTTTTCGAGGTTTACGATTATACTGCAAATACAAAAGATTTAGAAGTGAGTCGTTTTTCAAGATTTACGATTATACTGTAAATACAGTATAATTGTAAATCTCGAAAAACTACTCACTTCTAAATCTTTTGTAGTCATTTTTGTATTACTTTAGTATAAATACATGTTAATTTGGATTCATATGTTGTTTTTTTCTGACTTTATGTGAACAAAAAGACACACATTTGCCCGTTTTCCCATTGGAAATAGTGATATTTTGAAATATTACTGTCCTGGTCACAAAAGCAAAGTTTGTTGTGAATAATAGACATTTTCTATACTTTTGAGGCATAAGCAATTAGGAAATAACACTTACTACCCAGGAACAAAAATTGTGTTACATAGTGTTATCACTCACAATACATGTAGTATGCAAGCTATGGTACGTAACTTAGCCAAATAGTGTACGCGTAAATTAGTGTGTTCTTCGTCAGTACATGGTCAGTAAATTTAGATTTCTGGTGCACGTTACAGCTACATTTAATGCCCTGACTAGTAAAAGCTTAACAGCTGTTCATAATTCTATTAAAGACCCTGGCCATTAAAAGTTAAGCCTGTAAAAAAGTTTAAATATTTTGAGATATCAGTGAATGTTTATTAACAAAATTATTGAGTGACACACACATTTAGCAGCCAACCCCCACTAAAGAATAGTAAGCACTATAGACATTCACATTCAATTAACTTTATAACTCCAACATAGACATATTTAATAAAGCAGATTACTATATATTTAATATACTGTTGGCATTTTGGTATTTCCGTGCTGCTACAGGGTTTCACTGAAACTGCTGATTGACCAAAAATGTCTGGTGCTTTAAAGGATACATTTATCTTACTACTTGTATCATCCATCAATTCCATACTCAACCTACAATGGTACCCAAGCAATGTAAAACCAAGGAAAGGCTTAAGATAACTGGGTGCTCCTCAAATAAAGTGTGTCTTATTTACAGAGACTGACAAAGGCAAGGTACTTAAGAGAGTTGATGCTTCTATACTGTATGTAAATCTTGGGTACACTACTTTGATTGACATTTTAATGGAAAGAGTCAGCTTTGTTTCAGGTTTTGTTAAATTTACCACACCACATTGAGCTGCAGAAAAGGAAGACCCATCGTTTCAAACTAAAGTAATTATTATTATTAATGCAGTATTAAAAGCCAATAGGTTTCTTAATTTAGGTTTAGCTGGGTTAGATAATGTGATAATCATGTGGTCAGAACACATGCAATCTCTGCTCTGTGTAGTGCAATTTTGAAAAGATTTGATAGTGACTCAAGTTTTTTTGTCTCTCTCCTAAAGACTGACTTTCATTGTTCTTTTATGAACTGTTCCTGCAGCAGAGAAGCCAGACAACAAACACAGACCTACTTTCTTGTAAACTGGTTAAAAGTCTAGCATGTTTCCTCAGGCTGCGCATTATTTGAGGTAATAGTCATTCGGTCTGCATAAACAAAACATCCTATGATGCATTGGAGACATGATTTTACCTTTGTAAGATGTGACCCAGATAACATAAAGGATTTGGCCTTGGGGGAATGGTTTGAAGAAAAATGACAACCCCTCCTGATTGCCTTTGTTACCCCTTTTTAAATATTCAACTGACCTGTGCTGTACATCACAGCACATTCATTTAATGGCATTAGAATTTGTTCTTTCAATAACTGAGTTACATGCTGGGAGTAAAACAGCTCTTCCTATTCTTCTTCTTCTTCTTTTTCTTTCTTTTTCTTCTTCTTCGGTTATTATTATTATTATTATTATTATTATTATTATTATTATTATTATTATTATTATTAGCAGTAGTAGTAGTAGTAGTAGTAGTAGCCTTCTTCAGTTTTCTTTGTACTGTTGTTTCTAGTGATTACCATCATTTAGAACAGCGATGCAGGGCCCTGTGTTTAGTTTAATCTATGTCGTGTCATGTTTTACAGAAGAGGCACTGCTAGTGTTGACTGGTCACTGATGATGGCCAAAAAAAAACGTAGAAACAGTATCTGTTAATTTTCTAAAATGAACATCCTTAGAGCTATCTGTCTCTCTCTGTGTAGTGGGGCTGAGCTCCATCAGCCTGCTGCTGTGGAAGCTACTCACTCTCCTTGTATTGCTGTTTCCTGTTAGCAACATTGCTTGAAGGGACAGGGCCTTCCCCAGAGGCTCTGGTCAGACTGTAAGGCTGGAGATTTATTTATTTATTTATCAGGGACACATAAAATTATAACATCAGTGTCACCTGCATGACACAAGCTGCATTGCATTTTCAATGTAGCCTGTAGGCTAATTTGCATTGACAGTCGCTGGGCAGACACTGATGATAACTGTAATAAATCTTCATGTTACAACTACTCTAACTATAGCAATAATCTCCTATTCAATATTTGAAATATATATATATATATATATATATATATATATATATATATATATATATATATATATATATATATATATATATACAACATAAAAATCATAAATGATCTATTAAAAGTACATACCAATCAACAGCTTACATTTCTGCCTAATAAAGAGTTAAATTCCCTTGAGCTATGTGCTTTGTGCTTTGGCCCACCTCTTTACAGACCTGGTAGGTGGTGTCTTTTTAAGGATTGCTACAATGCTATTCTGAATTCAACATTTATTAATTTATGAAAAGAGACGGCAGTGAGTATGAACCCAAAAAGGCACGCTCTAGTCTGAGTAGTATTGACAGATATCTTAAACAACAACATATATTATCATATTCTTTAAATTTGTGTAATATAAAACCAATAACATGTGAGCTGCAGTGCATTTCAAGAAAATATTTAATCTCAGGGTTCTGCACTATTTCACCATTAGAAAAATTCACCCCTGAAATAAATTAAACGACGTCTCGGATTTCAGTAATTCTGTGTCAGAGAAGGGTGGATAATATGTGTCTTTTTGTGTTTTTCTTTAGCGTTTACACACCGCTAAAAATACTCTATTTGAAGTGACACACTTGGGGTGAGTGAGTATAAAGACAACGATTTTCTGGAGGTTTTATTTTTCTTTTCTGCTTTGCTAACTTCCAGTTCATTTAATTGCTCTTCATCCAAATCGGCATGTCTATTTACTACTTTGGGACTTTTTTGCAGGTTATTGGTCACTTAGTTTCATAGTTATAGCTGTACATCTGTAACAGTAAAAGCAAGATCCCATCCGATACTTTAACTTCTGTGAGGCAGCGCAGTGATTTTGAATATGCAGCAAGGCTCCAACTGTCTGTATCCATCCAATATACTGACAGCTAGAAACTTGCTCGACCAATCACACTGCTTGTTTCACATTCCATTGCCAGCCCTGGACTTTATATATGCTACCCTGTTATAACATGACCTGTTATAGTGCGGAATCGGTTAGAACATGGTAAGGTCGTGTCTCAGTTTCTCCCATAATGCAATCTGATTCACAAATGTTGGGTTTTATTGTTGTTTACATTACCTTATTTAAACCCATTTAAGTTGAAACTGGGACATACAGTACTTATAAAGCTCCTGTGCTAGCTCTGTATTTTTTTTTTTCTAATAGTAAAAACAAACTGTCGGTTAATGTTACAAAACAAGTATGAAACAATACAACTGTGTTTAAACGTCCTTGGAATTTGTGTTATTTATTTACAGTTTACAACATTTATTATAAAAAAATATTTAAATAATAAGAGTAAACTGGTGGAATAGCAGTTTCTGTTATACTGTATATATTGTAACGACCCGGGACTTATACTGTTACATGACTGGTCTACGGACCATGTGTGTGTGTGTGTGTGTGTGTGTGTGTGTGTGTGTGTGTGTGTGTGTGTGTGTGCATGTGTGTGTGTGTGTGTGTGTGTGTGTGTGTGTGTGTGTGTGTGTGTGTGTGTGTGTGTGTGTGTGTGTGTGTGTGTGCATGTGTGTGTGTGTGTGTGTGTGTGTGTGTGTGTGTGTGTGTGTGTGTGTGTGTGTGTGTGTGTGTGTGTGTGTGTGTGTGTGTGTGTGTGTGTAAGCAGGGAAGCAGCAAGCTTGCCTCAGCTGTGATTGACCGACATCCGGGTAGGCGGGAACATGAAAGCCCACATCAACGCGGACAGGGCTGACAGCTGAGTCAGAGAAGCTGCTGTGTGAAAGTGCCGGACTGCTTGTTGTTTTTGGTGTGGCCCAAGTCTGACAGGCGCCGGGAATAATCATGTATCTGCAAATTGTGTGCGTCTCCTTCCTTGATTTTCCATGGTACGCTACAATAATAATTTGGCCATTGTAAATCATTTTAGGAACAAAAATGCTAATATTCGTTATTAGGCGAAACACAAATAACACTGTCTCCAATTATGGACCCCGACAACCGCGTTATAACGGGGTAGACTGGTGTCACTGCCCAACACTGTAAATGTTTAACTCAACTGTCTTTGCTGAAAATTAAGACTGCAACTTTTTTAAAGTGTTCTTGGGTTATTTTGCTCTATTGACCAATAACACCACCGTTGTATAGGAAAATAAAAGTTTAACTTGTATGGTACAGTAATCCACTGCATATCCGCCCGTCACATATCCACCCTAACCGTTTATCCGCCATGATCAACCTCTTCAGCAATGTTAGTTTATTATTGAACAGAAAAGATTAGTTCAGAGATTGTAGATCCTATCAAAGTTTTCATACACTGTGTTGTATGTGATCCGTGCGCTGCCATTTCTGGCAGTGTCACGTGAGCTCTTCAGTGTGTTGATATGTAAATAAATCCTGTTCACCTGTGGGGCGTATCAACTTCAACCTCCATCTCGATCTCTCCTGCCTGTCACTCAGCAGCAAATGCAAGCACCCACGTGACAGATGGTTACTCTGTCACAAGCATTAATACCCTGTATCTTTCTAAACAAGGGATTTAAGGGAGCAAATGAGACAAGTGAGGCATGGCCTCACCAATAATTCCTAAAAGATAAATAAACATTTTGAATATTCTTTTAATTTGACTGAAAAAAACATTTAAGCACAGTTAAGCATATTAAATACACTAAAGGTCACAGAAGCACTAGTAACATTATTTAAAGTCTCAACTTGCTTTCACCAGCAGCGAAAGCGTAACGCCAGAAAGCTGGAATATGTAGTGCTGCCGCACTGCTGCGTGAGGCACAAACCTGAGTGTCTCACAAAGCTGCTTGTTACCATGGCAACTCACTACACTGGGGAGTCCCTTTCTGAAGGCGCTGCTATGGTAACTAAAGCTTGGTGAGGCACCTACTGGATTTGGTGCAGTTAGAATTTGTGCAATTTTTTTTTTAAATGTCTTTAGTTGAATGTGATATTATATGCAACCTGAGGAAAATAAGTAGAGATACGTTCAAGTGTTAAGGATGCAGACTAACATGAGCACTGGAGACTTTGAAGAAAGATGGCAAATGAAAGTGTTATAACGAACAAAACAAAAGCTCATAAAATGGCAGGCGGTGCTGTGAAAAAACTACTGTTGGCCATGTTTCCTTTTTTCAACTAAAGAAGTTGCCTCTCTTTTAATGGTACAACTGTCAATTTCTTTCCACGACATGATAAGCTGCCTTGTTTTTTTTTTTTAATGAATGATTTTGTGATATTGTATTTGTCTTTATAGCGAATTTCCACACTGATGCCACTTAATGACTTTAAAACTAAATAATACGTGGTTTTAAGTTTCTGATTTGTGAAATGATTATAAAAACTTGTATCCACAGTTCTGTAAGTTGTGCTAATGTTGCTTTTTTTTAATTGATGGGGGTATATTTTACACAATGACTATAGTTATTTGAATTCATTAAAATGCTCTCAGCAGAGGCATATATGAAATCAGCTGAACAGAGTACATTTACTTTTAGTGTGTTAGCCATTGAGGGGGGGGGGGGGGGGGGGGGGGGGGGTGGTGGTAATAACTATTTAGTGATTTATGACTCACCTGTCAAAAAAGTCACAAGCTGCCACTGCTTATACACAATTCCCATTACAAACAAGTTAAAAACTAATCACAGGCACGCAAGAAAATTAACAGTTATTTCACAAACTATAAAAAAAACACATTCCCTGGTAATTTAATCTGCCAGCTGTTCAGAGAGGGCTAGCTTGGCAGATCCAAACCAGCGGAGGGAATGTTGTTTTCCATACATTTAATATCACCCTTCCAAAGCAGCACTCTACAGAAACCAAGCAGGTGGGAACCAGACACATGTCAGTAATCATAATCTATAGAGGAGGGATGGCGTGTGGTTTCAAGCAAAACAGCACACTAACACCCTGGTAGATCTCCACTCATTGTGCTTGCCCAGTATCTGCAGTGTCTGGTGATATGCATAGCAGTGATTATATAATTAAGAAACAGATTGGTTATACTGGTAGACTCCTTGTCTCTCCATCTTCTGAAAATGCATCTGAAAATAACAACACCTGTGATTGTGTAAGAAAATAGCTGTTTTCACCTCAGTTAAAGCTAATTTTTGGTTACAGTAATTAAGACGTGAAATGTATATAGGAAGCAAACATTTCTGTGTGGCTGCTCTTAAACTAATAGTGTAAGCAGTCTACTGTTTTATTGATGTTAATGGATTTGATGGAAAGCATTTAACAGCATAGCTAAAATCTGATTTGTCTCAATAAAAAAGCATGGTAATAATGTTTCAGGGTGATTCACAGGAAATCTTGTGTTTTTTTTGCTTTGTTTTTTTTTTTTTTTTTTTTGCTGACAGCATTTTCTTCATTATTCGTAATACTTTGAGCACAGTGTCCCTTCAGTACAGCAAATATACAGCACATCTCATTCACAAATGTACATAGATTTAAACCCTTTGCATCTTTGTCCAGAGTTTATTCTCTATTATATTTCTTAAGTATTATTCACACTGCATAACACTGACTGTATCTGATACAGCACAAGAGCAAAAAAGTAAAAATAAATAAAATGCTGTACATTTATCCAGAAACTTCCAGAACAGAAGGTCGCAGCTTCCCACTGTGGGTTCGTACTCTACTCTCCAATGACCCTGCATAGCTGAACTGTGGGAGGAGTCCTTCGTTCTCATGGCCTGTTTTTCTTTTGAGTCCAGGGGACCCCACTCACCCTAGCCCAAATCCCATCCAGAATCTGCACTACCATGGGTTGACATGGCTACTTGAAAATGAGTAATCATGCAAAGATAAAGTCCACAGCAGTCTAAATGCAAGAACAACACTAAATGCAGAACATTAATGTAAATGATTAACGTAAATGATTAAGCCATATTTTATCTTTAACCTATATAAAGTTTACCAAGCTTTTTCCATACCTACTGCATAAAAAGCATCTAGTATAATTGACCATGCTTTACAATGCTTCCCTGCTTGTAAACATACATGCCTATAAAGTTCCATGTTGTTACTATACAGTACAGTAAATCTACTGAGCTTTTACTGTGACTATAAGGTTATATTAAGCCACTGGATAATCATGATAGTCCTGATGTACAGGATCTTACCGTAATTTTAAAAAATGAGATATTATTGTTTTTCATCAGAACCTATCAAATACACTTAGCCAAGCACTGTATATCACATAATAAATACAGGAATAACTTTTGAGTTTAAGATGTAACCTTAACGTACTTAATAAACTATAAAAGTCAAATAAACATATTTCATATTTTATCCATTTGGATTGTAAGAAGGTTTTAAATGATTTGGTTTTCAATTTCATCTTAGAAACTGTAAAGATCATCGAATGCCAATGCTTCATGTGGAGCAAGAAGTACTAGCAGCAGCTGGCAATGGTAATAATTTTAAAATATGCACCTGAACTTATAGCCTTTCCTTTGACTGAAATCCAAACTGTGTCTAATGTTACTACTCTAAGTACTTCCAATCAACAGGTCATTAAGAACTTAATAACATCTTAATAATCTTGTACTTTAGGACACCTGATGGTGTATGCAGAACCAATACATAATGTACACCTCAGCTGGCAATTTGGAATGCTTCAAAACACAGTCCTTAAAGAAGAGCCCAGCCTGTGGAAATTCGATTTCCTTTTGAGGATCTAGTTCTCTTTTTAAAGCCCAGTTTGCATTCTAAATCACGACAAAGTCTGTCGCTTACGGCGGTTTGCTTTATTTCTTTTCTTTTTGGGCTGGGCATAGAATAAAAGATGTTTTTTTTTTCTTTTTACTCAAAACAATAAGCTTTCTTTTGGTTAAGATTTCCTAGCCCATGAGCTGACAACAACAATGAATCTGGGTTTTCTGTGCTTTTGAAGGAATCAAAGTCATATTGCATTTCACATTCTACATTATTCCACTAGACCTCTTTCTAAGATTAGCTTTTAGCTAGCATAATACTGCCCAGTATGGACACGGTTTTACATTTAGCTAAAAGAAAACACAGCTGTTCAAATGGACTGGGTACTAGACTTTTGGTCTCTTTTGCAATTAAAAAAAAAACATTGCCATTTTTAAAAAAGTTCAAAAGATACTCTTTGTTAATGGACATGGCAATGTAGAAAAGATTCACAGTATGCTGACCTCAAAGGGGCTTTGTGTACAAAAATACTATAAAAACAATTATATAAACAGTCCTATCCCTGTTTGTTTTCACCAGTGCAATCTAAACCAGTGTGAAGGAATTTGTGGAGAAGGTTCAGTGTTGGCAAATTGCAGTCTGTGCCAGTCCATGTCCAGGTAAAACTAGAATAAACCATTGTAATGAAACTAATAGCCAAATCATTTGTCAATTCAGTTTAAAGGCCTGTACATACAGTTGTTTAGCAGAGACTGTCAAATGATTGAGAATAATTGGTTTCCTCCAAAAAATGCATGCAAAACTAATAGAACGGGAAAAATTAGAAATCCACAAAATACGATTTGACTTTTTAAAAACCCTTGACGAGAAGGGACTTTTATGGTGACAACATTTTAGAAGAACTCTTTGTATAGGTTGTAACTAGAACTCCTAGGGCTTGATTCTGATGAATGCAGTGGTTAAAGCCAATCGTGTCTGCCCCGCAGGAAGTGTGGTTCTGATTAAATTAAAAACCTAGTGCAAGCGCGTTTCTCAATGTTTTTTTTTTTTTTTTTTTTACTTTATTTGCTATATTAAATTTAAATAGACAGATAGGACAATGAGGAAGCAGAATATTTTACATTGACAAACAACATTCAGAGGGCGAGTGCGCTACAAGAACGGAGACTGTTTTACAACAAGCAGGCCAAAGGTAAAATACACGAATACTGTATTTTCAAGCATATTTATTTGGAACAGTGATTAAACATAGTTTGAAAGATAACCTTTGACTTCCTTTATCAGAGATTTAAGCCCTCATATTGACCAATCAGATTAAAGGAAATCTCCAATCCATTTTCTAATTCGTTATAATGTTTCAAACTAGTTAGGCTTACACATTGTCAGGCAACCAAACCGATATCTTGTTTCAGGTCTGCCGATAGTAGAGACTTATTTCAATCACGAGACAAAGTAAATACATTATGTTTACACAGCAGTTAACTCATTTACAGTTTCACATGATACATGCATACAGACACAGCACTAGCAACAACCAGGGAAAGGAAGGATAGACACACACACACACAGATACAGAAGTGGCAATCCTGTTAAAAATCAAGAATAAGGAAAATTGCAAATCATGGCAACGACAGATTTTCTTCTATGGTGCAAATATAGATTTGCTGAGTGCTCCGGACTTCTTCAGACATAAAATGATGACCATTTAGTTTGTATTAATGTAGACAATCGTTTTGTTATTTTCTTAGTATATTTATTTCAGTTCTACACTAAAATATTGAGCTACCATAGTTAATATTAGATTCAATGTCAGATCTTTCAACACTTGTTTAAAATAGCATATTAATTACAGTGCGGTTACCACTGAATTAAAGCGATTTCTAAGGCTCTTCGAGGGTCCGGGTCTATCCATCTTTCATTAGACTGTCCAATGCCCCACAAATAGGGCAGGAATGGTAGACGTAAGGTGATTTTTTAATTGGATAATTTATTACACATACTATTCTCTTTAAATTCATTGGTTTTCATTAATTTTCAGCAATCTGATTGGGCAAATTAGTATGCGTAACAATTAGAATTACAACATCTACTAAAGTCAAATGAGAACGAATACTTAATAACGCATTTTTGACCTGGATGGCCTTCCATACTATAATGGCGCAAGACATATCTTCAGAATACCATTTCAGCGCAGTGTTTTTTTGGGGTTTTTTTTACATCTTCATTTATGTGCTACAGGATCGGGAAGAAGCGCCATTCGAGCCTGCACATTTGCAGTGTGATCAGAATACAGCCCCCAGTGTTTCAAAAAAGTACCTCACACTGGTTAAAAGCACTTGATTTGAAAACCTAATTTTTAAGGGAAATTATAATTTAGTGTTATTTACTGTGCAGTATGGCCAATAACAGACCAACTGTTGATAAATTAATTGAAATAAATAATGGTAAGGGGAGAGTGACAGATTCTTTGGTACTGATTCAATAGTTGGCAACTCTTCCTTGGCCCAGAAAAAAAACAAAATAATTGCACAGAGAGTAGAGAAATTAGAATAGCAACCTGCAAACTGACAAGCTATAACTGAAATGTATGGTATACGTTTTATGTAGGTACCTATACATTTTTTCCTTATTAGGTGGGGTGAAACTGCTGCCTCTTTTTTCTTGGTGCACAGTAATTCACAGGCTTCCCTTTCATAAAGACCACCTGTTCATAACTACACTGGTTTTTAGAACCAAAAATTCACATTTGAATGTAAAATATTATGGTTATATAGAACACCTGCCTTTGAGTATCTTTTGTGTCTAAGATAATGTGTCAGCAGAATAAATATGACCTGATATTGACATACAGTAAACTAGCCAACCCAAGATTCTGCCATATTCCTTGAAGTAAACATTGGTTCTCCACATATCACATGTACAATAGCTCTGTAGAAACAGGATTTTAGGATTGTTTTTTTTTTTACTTTACTTTTTTTTTTTTACTTACTTTACCTTCAGTTTCCACTTCTCATCTGAAGAAGTGATCTTTGTGGTCTTGAAGGTTTACGTACCTAGTGCTGATCCTAAAAAAAAATCTTTGTTTTAATCTTTAAAATCCTGTTTCTAAAGAAACTAAATTATAGAAAAATATGCTTTTTTTTATTGCTGTGGATGTTTTCAACAAAAAATTCAAGTTTTTTTTCTTGGCGTTTTTTCCGTTTCTTTGCTGCGGGGGGAGGGGTTTAAACACAGTCATAACTGTCCCATCCCAGGATTTTAGCACATGACTTTAATAACTGTCTTCTAGATATCTTTGTCACAGGGCTGCACATAATTTACACTGGTTTCCATTGTATACAGCTTCACAGACAATCAGACAGAGTGATAGTGACAGGTTCTGACAGAGGTTTCAGTTCAGTAGCTTTAGGGGCTGTTCTACAGCATGTTAGTGGATAGCTCTTATTGATCTGTGTACTGTGTTTGGTCAATATATCTTCATTGCAATAATCAAACCTGGTCCTTGCACAGCTAAAACATAAAACACTTTTGTGAAAGCAAGGTACAGCTTAGACTAGCATAGTAAAGAAATAGGTACAGTAAAGCATATTAAAACACATCGTAAATGGTAAATACAATGGTACATCCATATGAAACTCATGTGAAATCTGCATGTGTACCATTCAAAACTTTTATAAGGAAAGAAAAAGGAAGAACAAAAAAAAAAAAAGATTTTGCATAACAAGTTGCAGTAAATGAATGAAATGATTTCAAAATGTATTTTCTTACAGCACAGGGTTATTATAAAGCTCTCCATTTTTTACACCATACTTTTAAAATGCTTGGGTTTTCCAAATGATACATAGTCTTTGGTGAATTGACTGGAGATTTTTTGTTCTTTTAAAAAGCATATAAACTACATTAATATGTGCTGAAATGCAATATGCGACTGTGTGGGGGAGGGTGTTAATATTTGATACACAATTCCTGATCCAAGACCTCTTTCAAGTAATATACAAATGTGATGTAGTCGTACCAAGGACAATAAAGGCAATTAGGGCAATTTTCTCTACCTAACATTGTTTTAATTCAACATAAGCTATCCTTCAATTCCCATAGCTAAAGAGGCCTAGTAAGTTGTGATGGTGTGATTGTTTTCTTTGAGTGTATAGTTCCTAATCTTGAAGTGGAATGGGATCTTTAACCACCAAGAAGCAGACCTCAATTACCGCAGCTTTGAAGAGGTGGCTCCTCCAGCAGCCCAGGAACCCAAACACCAGGCTCCAGTGTTGGCAGATGGGGCACAGCAGGTCAAAGGCAGACTAGGCCCAGATCTGTTTTTTTGGAACATCTTGAACACTGCTTTTTATTCTATGAGACAGCACATCTGAAAACTCTGAAATAAACACCCTGTGTTATGTTCAATGCTGCACAATCTGGTTGAGAACTGGGGGAGCGAGGCACTGTCTAAAAAAGGGCAAGCATAATCTTGTGATTACAACAGAACAAATAACAAGTTGTTTTGTGTTGCTTGATTGTCTTTAAAGGTTATGGAAACCAGCTTTGCCAGCTGAAAAGATTTCCAGATTGATTCTAAGAATTCTAAGATATATATTCAATAAGCCAGCAGCTTAGCTTTCACCAGTACAAGAGACCACGGAATGGGATTTTATTTAAGGCTGGTCTGCTTAACATCTATTTCAGGAACTCTCTCTTGCAAGTATATGTCATTAAGAATATAAATCACTTAGGATAAATCAACCAATTGAGTCAAAATTCCAGCTGATATCTTATGCATCGATGTGATCCTTTGGCATAGCTCTAAAGAACACTTTTTGTGTGTTTGATAAAAGTTCATGAATACAATACTTTTTTTGTTGTTATTTATAATAAATAAAACCTTTGTTTATGCTCTCTTATTATAAAATATCTTATTCTGAACAGCCAAGAGATGACATATCATATAATAGTAAGAAACACACTTCACACAAAGTATTAACTTAATAGTATTAAACAGAGTTCTCAATTTTGGCGGAAGGGCCCAAAAAAACTCCACAGTAGGTCAGTACTGGTGATATCTGTATTTTGATATCTCCATTTCATCGCTCAGGCATACTGCATGATGGACACGATTACTTTTAATTGCGGGTGAAACATGAACAGAGCACAATGTGAGCAAACACCTGCGCACAATAACTTTGAACAATGGTAACAATGTCTTAAATACAAGCAGGTGGATTAATCTTGCCAACTCATGCCCTCACTCTGAACCTAGGACCACCTTGTTGTTCAAAGGGAATGGTATCACAATACTCTCTATTTTGGTCTCTAAGGTCTTGAAGACTGCTGTAATTGTAATCAAGGATCTTGCACTGGCGAGTGCCGAAATGCTGTATGCAGTAATCTTTAGGTAAAATGTTGGTTTTGTCATGCAAACACAAGTAAAATCAGTGGGAAAAGCCCATCCTTTTTACTCTGACAAAACAAAGAGGCGTGTAATTTAGTTATTTTATTTCCTTTAGTGAAACAGCCAGAACAATAGGATCAACTGGCTGCAAAATGAAATGAAAGTACCCTCTTCCCTAATTTATGCCAGTCAGGTTACTGGACAAGTTCCAAAAGTCAGTGTCTGAAATACATGTGAACAGAAATCCTCATTCCTTCCAAATTCCAGCCAGGAGAACAATACCAGAGTGTAACCATTCTTTCCAGGTCAAATTTGCTACTCAGTCCTACTAAGACAACACAGGCTTTTAGTTAATCCTTAGAGACCTTACAGTTTCAGACATAACAAAGACCCTTTTATTAGGTTTTGCAACATGAGATTTGAAAACAGGGGTTTGTACAAAAACTGTTGTTTAGACCTGATTTAAACAACTGGGTTCAGAGAATCACTTTCCTTAAACCAAGCTCTGCAATTTTCTAGCAAAATCATTCTAATTTGGAACAGCGTGGTTTGGCTATTTATCTTTTATTATTATTATTATTATTATTAAAATGATGAGGATGAATGCACATAGATCCACAGTTTACAATGGTGTTCAGCGTCTGCCCCCGCTGCACAGATGGAAAAGCAGGCAAGACTGACACGAGCAGGTGAGGACTTACCACTGGAGCAGTTGGGTCCACCCCAGCCAGGCTCACACTGACAGGTGTTGGGGGCACTACAACGGCCATGGACACATTTTTCAGTGCAGTGAGCTGCAACAGGAAAGAGAGTGTGAAGGAGAGAGAACAAGGGAAAGTGAGGTCAAATTACATTTCTTCACACTCACACAAACACATCTCTTGTCACACGATAATGTCTCAGGAACACTACTTGACATTGGGGACCCTATTTATTAACACTCAACAGCAAAGCTAACACCTTTGAAGTTGTATGAATTTGGTATTTTTAATTATTGCTCTAATATTGGATAATTTTACATCACCTTAGTGTAATTTATGTTTTGTTTTTTTCATGGCCAGATTTCAAAGTGTGTGCAAAGTTTGAAATCAGTTTTTGTGTTTTATTTACAGAATAAGCCTTTAAAATAGTTTAAATATGACTTTGTTATAACTTCAAAATTAGTCTCACCTTGTATTTTAAGATACAATTAATTTACCAAGATTCCCTTATCTAAATTCTACACGTGTTTCAAGTGGAGCCCAGGGACAGGGGTTAAATTAAGTTTTGGACAATGGCTCAAACCAAATTATACAAATTCCTCACTGCTTAGTTTAAAAGAAACAATGGGACCAAGTCAGTTTTATTTTGAGTTCAATGATATCTAAAGCACTTCTAATTACATTTTGTATTCGTGACATCCTACTAATTTGTTTGTATCTTGATGTATATAACACAAAGCACAGGCATACCATTATTAAAATCTATTACAACACTTGAGTCATGCATTAGAAAAAATAACAGAGAAAACCACATTGTTTTTTGTTTTTTTTTAAATGAACTCACAATTGATATGGTCCTTTCTTTCAGTTAACTGGTTTGGTGAAAAAAAAAAAAAAAAACAGTTCAAAGAATAGTGCTTTCATCTATTTTATGAAAAAAGTTACCGGGTAAAGCTGCCACTCACAATGTAATACATCACAATCACTGGTCGTGATTTATTACTCAATACATTAGGCTAGTGAAATATATGGCATGTGTTATTATAACGTATCATTGTGGGATAACAAAACAAAAAGAATTCCGGGAGGTAACAATTTAATGCCTTTTCAGTTTGAGAGGTCAACCAGTTCAGTTCAGAGGTTACACAGATGATAATAATACTTCTATTTAAGGTTTAACTACAGGGTGCATTGAATAATTGTGCATGGATACACCAGATGGATGTTTTTATACTAGTCAGGAATAAGATTGTTACATGCTTCCTCAGTGCTTCCTCTAGCAAAAGATTTTATGTGCTAAGTGCTTTGCTTTTTCCTTTAAGGCCCTACATTTTCTTAACTAGCTGATGAGCCTTCACAATGCTTGAGTTTTTAAACTGTACATTTTCTTGTTATCACAGGAAAAAAGCACGTGGAATCCCAATAACAAGTGAACGGCAGAAAGAGTCTACTTATCAAATAATCTTAGCATTGCCAAAAATAGTAAGATGTGCTTAAATCAGGACCAGTTGAGATGGTCATGTTTAGGTTTGTTGGTCCCTGCTTTTCACATTAGTACAGTTATAAGTTATAACAATCTGTGTACCAGTGTTGGTATTGTCATAAAAGAGACCCGTCAGACCCGTCAGCTTTACTAAAGCTTCAGGGATTGATTTAGTAAGCTTTTCCTCCAGTGCAATGTTTGTAGCGTTAGTTGTTTGTGTTACAACCTGAAATCTCGATGCATTTAAATGGGATTTGTTTCCCTTTGATTTACACAACCTACTCAACACTTTGAAGAGGCAAGAGAATTTGTATTGTGAAACAACAGTTAATGAAAAATAAAAAAAACCTGAAATGTCTTGGTTAGATAAGTATTCAACTCCCTGAGTCAATACTTGGTAGAACCACCTTTGGCAGCAATTACAGCTATGAGTCTTTTGGGGTAAGTCTCTACCAGGTTTGTACACCTGGATCACGCAATATCCGTCCATTCTTCTTGGCAAAATTGTTCAAGATCTGTCAAGTTGGATGGGGATCGTTGGTGGACAGCAATCTTCAAGTCTTGCCACAGATTTTCAATTTGATTCAAGTCTGGGCTTTGAATGGGCCACTCTAGGACATTCACTTTCTTGTTTTTAAGCCACTCCAGTGTTGCTTTGTCTGTGTTCTAGGGGTCATTGTCCTGCTGAAAGATGAATCTCCATCCCAGTATATCTTACGTCTTTTGCAGACTGACACAGATTTTCCTCAAGGATTTGCCTGTATTTAGCTCCATCCATTTTGCCCTCTACCCTGACAAGCTTCCCAGTCCCTGCCGATGAAAAGCATCCCCATAGCACGATGCTGCCACCACCATGCTTCACAGCAGGATTTGTGTTACCTGGGTGATGTTCTGTGTTGGGTTTGCACAAGACATAACGCTTTGCATTTAGGCCAAATAGTTCAATTTTTGTTTCATCGGACCACAGAATCTTATGCCACATCTTTTCAGAGTCTCTCACATACATTTTAGCAAATTCCAAGCAGGATTTTATATGGTTTTTTTTTCAGAAATGGCTTCCTTCTTGCCACTCTTCCATAAAGGCCAGATTTGTGGAGTACCTCAGCTATTGTTGACACATGGACAGTTTCTCCCATCTCAGCCATGGGACGCTGTAGCTCTTTCAGAGTTGTCATCGGGCTCTTGGTGACTTCTCTGACTAATGCCCTTCTTACCCGGCTGCTCAGTTTGGGAGGAAGGCCTGCTCTAAGCAGATTCTAGGTGGTGCCGTACACCTTCCACTTCTTAATGATTGACTTGACTGTGCCCCAAGGGATATTCAATGTATTTGAACTCTTTTTATACCACTCCCCTGATCTGTTCTTTCCACAACTTTATCCCAGAGTTGTTTTGAAAGCTCCTTGGTCATCATGGTAGTATCTTTGCTTTGAATGCACTACCCAACTGTGGGACCTTACAGATACAGGTGTATTTAATCTAAAATCATGTGAACCACTTTTACTGCACACAGATGGACTCCATTTAACTTATTGTGTGGATTCTGAAGGCAATTTGTGGCACCTGAGGTTATTTAGGAGTGTCATAGCAAAGGGGGTGAATACTTATCTAATGAAGACTTGTGAGGTTTTTATTTTTAATTGATTTGTTTCCCCTCCCCCATTTGGCAATGTGGTGAAGGGTTTAAGGACTGAAACTAGTTCTAATCTTTGTTCTGTCTTCTTGCACACTGGGCATCTAGTAATTGTTTTTAATGTGATTTGATTTTGCCAGGTAATACCATTTGCCAGGTAACAAAGATTGGCATTTGGCCACATTATAATTCTATCTGTCTAACTAGATTATACCACGTCTATCACCCTCCAATTCCCTTCTTTTTTGTTTAACTGGGTGTTGACAGTGAGGCACTAGCACTGCATTCATATCGATTTCCTTGTTGTTTGCATTTCTGTATCCCTCGGGGCAACAAGCAATGGCAATGTGCAACTTATAATGATTTAATACAAGCCTCAGATCAGATGTTCATTTGCGTTGCAGATCTATTATATGACTATAAGAATTTCCCCCACAATGTCTAGCAGCCTCTGGTGCTGTTTTAAAAGCGCTCCTAAGGACAAAATGAGATGGTAAAGTGGTGCCATTTTCAACACATTTTGGAATGAATTGCCTACTTTCAATGATTGAAGAATTAAGGCATTCCTATCATAGGAAATACGTAGCAGTAGGATAGCTAAGGGCTAATGATCTTCCTTTTACTTTCCTCTTTAAGTGTAAATTATACTTACGAATACACATCTCTCTGCTTTCATAAAATCCAGGGCAGCACTGTGATTTCCGCCTGTACATTGTTTTCTCTCCTCGCCTATAGGCTGTTCTATAGCTGACTCTATCAACAGAAAAAATAAATATTTTAAAGCAAAGGGTATTACCCAGACCTGTACAAGAGAATGCAATAATATCATTTTCTGTTCATGCAATCCAAACCCAGGATAATATCGTCCTTAAAATGAGACCTCCCAAGGTGAGGTCGAGGATGTTTAATGGACCTGATAAAACTATTTCTTAAATGATATGCTCATGGGTTAATTGCAGCGTAACAAATTTAGGTCACCCAATGTGTCTAAATAGTGGATTAAGCAGGTTAAATCCACTTGATTGGATTAAAGTTAGCACACCTTCTAATCCCAACTGAAGAGTACCAGAGGTTAATCACCACAGGTAGATCATCTGCTAAATCAGACTAAACAAGATCCTGATTGCAGCATCATACCAAATCAGATTCGTGATGATCCTGTTCAAGTGGATTAACAGTGCTGTGAAGGATAAGACCTACTTAGTATGCTTGCTTGTCCTAAGCATTTACTGCTTAAATTTGTTTGCAGAGGCAGCTGCATTTTTCCACTAAAATGACAAGGACATGTGAAAACTTTACTCTGTACATTTCTTATGTCCATCACATTCAGGCAGTCAAATCCGTGAGAATAAAGTCTCACGCAGTCACATCATTTTAATAAACTTTTTAATCACGTACCTTTCATACCATTTTCAGTTTAACACAATGCAATTTCAGTTACTATGCTTTAAGTATAAACAACTAATGGTCCATTATCACGCAATTAAACTTTTTTGTGCCTATGCAGCAGTGTCAACAACTTCAATGCCAGTACAGTCAGAGCCACCAGTTTGAAATGTGCACAAAAAGACATGACATTTATTTTTACTTAAATATGTTTGATGTAATAAAAATGCATCTTTCTTTTTGTACAGGGATCCCTTTATACTTTATATTTAATATAATTCCACATGTTGGATTAGTGAAAAAGGGTTTTTACATCTATAATTTTAGGATTGAGATCAATTAAAAAAAACCTCTACAGTATGAACATAACATAGGTATTTTATTCAACATCATGTAGTCAAAGAAACTACAAAATGATATCGCAGAAGTCTACCAGAAGCCTATAATGTAGTACAATGTTTCATATTCAATCGAAATGTCACATTTTTCAATTTGTCTGTTTTATATCAAGTATATGGAAAACTACAAAGTGATATGTAATTTAATATAGTAACACAACATTATTTAACAGGTTTCATTCAACTTTATGAAGCAAAATGTGTTAATTCTACAGGGTGATGCAAAACTTTTGGCCATAGCTGTAGGTTAGCCCTATTATCGTTCTAACTTGTTCCGATCAGATAAACCAGTTACCGGGATCATGTGCTTGCTACGCTGCAATCAGGGTTAAGTTAGTACAGATATGCAGGATTTTCTAGTCCATATTTTAGTCCACTTGACGTGGACTAAATCGCTGGTACGCTGCAACTGACGCCATGTTTTTTAACCTCATCCTCATAAGCCTCAAATTAGACCCCAATTTGCTAACATTTTGCCTGCACAGCATTTGTTCTGGCAATTGGGGTCCCTTCTAAAGCTTGACCATGCAAACAGTCAAAAACATTATCCAGCATAGCAACAAAATTGTAAAGCATTAACAAGAACTCTTGTTTTGTCGGTTTTTAAATATACTATCTTTAGAAAACCACAACATATAGCCTTTATCTTTTCTGTGACAATAAATACAAAAAGTAAATTTTTCCATTTCTCACCTATGTCTCGTGCATTTGAACCAGTTCAGGATGTCAGTACAGCTGGTATAGTAAATCTGATCAAACGGATGTGCGTAGGATTCTTGCACAGTAACAGAATAACTGGAAGAAAATAGCAGAATAAGTTACTAGAATGTACTGATACCAAGTGCATGTGGTCTCAAAACTCAACACTTTTTAACGACAAGGCTTCTTAATGATGTCATAGCTAAGCCTTTGGGACAACTGAAGGGATGGGGTATCACATGCTCTATGGAATACCTTAATATAAGTCATACTGCAAACTATGTAACAATTACAATTTGTATAAGGATGGCTGATTATGATAAAAGGCACAAAACACAAAATACATCATTATGCAATACACAAATGTCTTACACATTAAAGCACAGAGACACACATATTCAATTTGAACCTACTTTAAAAAAGCTCAAGTATAAAACTAAACTGCATACTTATTATAAACAAAAAATCTGTATCATTATAAGTTCTAAAAATGACTTACCTTTCCCAATGGCTGCATACATTTGGATCCTCAAGATTCAGTGAAGATGTTGCTCTGATTAAATAACATATCAAGGCAATTAAGAGGGATCCACAATGATGTAGAAAAGGGACCATCTTTCAAGATGTAAAACCTACAACAAAAACAACACATACTAGTTAAGCCTGAAAGATACTTTGATGTATACAAGTGTATAAAATATTAAATCAGGACATCTGTTTATCATCCACAGACGAATAGTTTGGTGGAGCGATTTAATCAGACCTTGAAACAGATGCTGAGACGTTTTGTAACTCAAGAGCAAAAACACTGGGCATTGCTTCTTCCCTACATCCTTTTTGCAGTGAGAGAGGTTCCACAGAGTTTGACAGGGTTCTCACCCTTCAAGCTCTTGTACGGCCAACAGCTTCGCGACATTCTCGATCTGTTGAGAGAGGGGTGGGAGGAGCACAAAGGCTTGTCCAAAAATGTAGTGAAGCATGTGCTCTTACTAAGAGATCGCCTGGATTTTGTCGGTCATTTGGCCCAGGACAACCTCAAATAGCAGCATTACAATAAAAATGCACTAAATCGAACTTTTCGATCAGGAGACAAGGTAATGCTGCTGCTTCCCTCCTCAGAATCAAAATTATGTGCTAAATGGCAGGGGCCATATGAAGTGATTCAAGCTATAGGAAAGGTGAATTCTGAAATTAGACAGCCCGATCACCTTAATGAACATGAAATTTATCATGTAAATTTACTAAAGCCCTAGCAGGCAAGGGAGGCCTTATTTATAGCCCCAGGCGATGTATAGGATGATTTAGGCCCCTGTCCAGAGACCCCTAGCACTAAAATCATTTAGATGGAGAAACAATTGTTTCCAGATCAGCAACGGGAGCTGCGTAAGCTTATTGAGTAGTTCAGCGATGTTTTTTTTTCTGACTTGCCCAGCAGAACTAACTTGGTAGAATATGACATTATCTATCCCTCAGGTGTCATAGTACGAGAGAGACCTTACCGGATCCCGGAAAGTCGACAAAGTGGCATTCACAAAGAGGTTTGGGACATGCTCAAACTTGGTGTGATTGAACCTTCCAGGAGTGAGTGGTGCAGTCCAATTGTCACAGTGGCCAAGAAAGACCAATCCTTCTGTGTGGACTTCCGGAAGGTAAACGCTATTGCCAAGTCTGATGTGTACCCTATACCTCGGGTCAACGAACTTCCAGATAGACTGGGAAAGGTGAAGTTTATCTCTACTACGGACCTGACAAAGGAATACTGGCAGATCTCCTTAACCCACAGCTCTAGAGAGAAAAACGCATTTTCAACCCCTGAAGGGCTGTTTCATTTCAAAACCATGCCGTTTAGACTATATGGTGTGCCCGCTGCCTTTCAGAGACTGATGGACCAGGTTTTACGCCCACATCATGAATATGCAGCAGCATATATTGATGACATAGTTATTTACAGCTCCAACTGGTGAGAGCATTTGGCTAGGGTTACAGCCATCGTTCAGTCTCTAAGGGCAGCCTGGCAAACAGCTAACTTGGGAAAATGTGTGTTTGCCAAAACAGAGACTCAATATTGGGATTTTTAATGAGGAATGCAAGGGTGAAACCCATTGTCACCAAAATCCAGACTTTGGTAGATGCGGCGATCCCCAAAACCACTCTGGCATACTTGGGGATAAAGCAGCGGTTATTACCACTGCTTTATCCCCAAGTATGCCACAGTGGTTAACCCTTTACTCGACCTCACCAAAAAGAGTGCACCAAATTTAATTAAGTGGTAAGTGGAGTGTCAGGGGTCATTTGATACTATTAAGAGAAGACTGTGCCAGGCCCCCACTCTCATCACACCTGATTTCATCAAGAGATTCATCCTCCCCACCAATGCGTCGGATGTGGGTTCGGGTGCGGTCTTGTCCCAAAAGGTTGACAGAGTAGAACACCTGATATTGTACATCAGTAAAAAGATGCTCCCTTGGGAGTGCAACTACGTAGTCGAATAGGAGTGTTTGGCTATTAAATGGGCTACTCATTCTTTACGAGACTACCTGCTGGGACATTCGTTTCATCTTGTCACAGACCACGAACCCCACTCAAGTGCTTAAGCACAATGACGGAAAGCAATGCCCAGATATCTCGGTGGTATGGCATTGCAACCCTTCATGTACCACATGATACTTTGTGTGGGGAAAGACCACCAAAATGCAGACTATTTTTCCCAGGAGGGGGCAGTAATGGGAAAGGTGGATTCAACCAAGTGTTCCTTCAGCTCCACTCTGAGCGGTGGGATATGTGACAGAAAGATAATGATTCTTGGTGGTAAATCGCCCTCCCAACCTGTGGGGTCGCTAAGTAACGGGAACAGAGTACCCTGGACTGCTAGGCCTGTCACTTCGTTCCTAGGGTTAAATGGAAGTCGGTCATTTAGAAAAGGGGTGGAGCTTTGGTACATTAACTCACTGACCCGGAAAGGAAATTATGTGGCAGCCGCGGATTGGAAGAATGGCTGCAATCGTTTATCAAGGGGTCATGAGTGGCGGTATAAGTAGGGGACAAAGCGATTTAATCTGCTCCTTTGTTTTGGTTAAAGCTTTGAACCTGGAAGGACCTGTATTTAATTGTATTTGATCACAAGCACTAATTCACACACTAACTGACTTGTGTATGTGTTTTGTGTTTCGTGTGGGTGTACAATAAATGAGACTATTATTTCGGGACAAATCCAGGGATTACAAACTAAGTAATCCACGCCGCTGTATTACTTAGCATAACTTATTGTTTACTGTTAGTTTTGCCATCAGGCACTGTACATACAAACCCATATAACAACTTTGCACTTCAATTATAATTGTCTGTCTGTTCATTGATCACTGGAACAAACTTAGATTTTTTTTCAAGTTTGATAGCTTTAATAATATAAATTCAGTTACATTTTCATTTATTCTTATGCCATTCGTTTGCCAAAATACAAGAAATTAAACTGCAATATACTATGTGTACACTTAAACCCTGTGCCATGTCAAATCAACAAAATAAAAAAACACTCAAAATTTAACAGGGAATTATAACTTTTGCAGTTAGTTTCTGCGAGTTTCTAAACAGAAGAGAGAAGCACAAACTCTTACACCAACCCGATTTGACACAGAAAGCTACAGAAATAATATGCTGGTACCACAAGAAGCATTCCACAAGTTCAAGTCATAGGATGCTTATAATTATTACATAAGAAATCTACTAAAAAAAAAACATGTGTAGTTTTGTCACCGTCAATACTGTCAGTCTGATATCATAGCCAAACTGAATGCCAAGGATGACCTGGTACGTTTGTTTCTGGCACATGATATGCCTAGTGGTGATTAATGTGATCTTGTTTAAGAGAATATTCACTGGTCAAAGCTGAGAGATAAATACATATGCCCATACAGACTGTCCAATTGCATAATGTCTGTGAACATTTTCCATTTGCTGTTTTCTCATGACACTCTGCAAGGACACCCTGTTCTACATCAGTACACCTCAATGCATCCTGGCCTGAAGGCCCATCCCTGCTATTCAGACGGGTGTCTGACGAGCCATTTCAGTCAAACTGAGCTGAATTGTGATTAAATAAGGTCTACAGCTATGGCCAAAAGTTTTGGATCATCTAGAACATTAAGATTGAGACAACATTTAAAAAAAAAAACTACATGAACATAATTTTGATAATTTATTTAACTTCATGTAATCAAATAAACTACAAAATGATACTGCACATGTCTACTATAATAGTAGTAAAGTATTTCATTAGAGTTAGAATTCGAAATGTCACAGTTTCAATTTTTTGTTAAGTATATGGAAAACTATGAAGCGGTATGTAATTCTATACATTAGTGTAACATTATTCAGCTGATTTCCTTCGATTTTATGAAGAAAAATTAGTTAATTCTACAGGGTGATGCAAAACTTTTGGCTGTACTGTAGCTGTAGGTTCAGATGACCAACGTTAAAGGTGTTTCTGATACTGTAGCTTCTAATTTTGAAAGCAATCCATCGCCACCTTCCATAGTTCCATTGGCATTTTTTTTTTATTAAATAAAAACAAATACACTGCAATAATAAAAACTAAATGTCTTCTTTCAAATGTCATCTGGATGTACAGAAAGTTCAAGCTTGATTGTTGTTTTAGAAAAAAGAAAAATCTTAACATGCACTTAAACATAAGATCATTAGAATAAAAGCTAAACTTCACCTTAAAAGGAAAGTGATACAAAATGTTCAAAATATTTTAAACTACCCCTCTTGCTAGATGCACTACCACATATAAACCTATATTAATGCATTTCTACAAATAATCTACAAATACACAATCCACACTTGGAATAAACTCTGTCTTATTTACAGTGTTCTCAAATGCATTCCATTCTCTGAGATCTTTGAAAGAGAGCATTCTGTTGAAGAAGTGGAAACAAGTCAGTGAAATCTAATTTTAAACAGAAAAACAAAAACCCTCCATATAATAGGAAATGCATTTTGAGACAGTATGAATAATGGCCTTAGTGGCAGCCATGCAGCAAGGCCATATGATAGACAGTACAATACTAATCAAAAGCAAAAGGGCGGGTACAGGCTGCCCTAAGGAGTCAATGGCTTTATATTGACATTTTGTACATTGCATTTTGTTCCCTTGCTTTTTTTATATATACAACTTTTGTGATCATTCAGAGCTTCCCCTACTGCAGTTATAAAATACAGCCTTTCTACTTTGTTCAGAAGTCTGACTTTAAGGTTCTTCAGTTTTAGTTGCCAGTCACAAACATAGACTGCATTACATAGATCAGCTGGAGTGCCTTCAAAAAAACAAATAAATAACCACTAGTGTTGTAATACAAATGCAATGTGCATTAGCCCATGACCCTGAATTTACCACATCTGTAATCTTTGACCTCTTACAGAAAAAGGCTTGGAATTAATACAACGCTGGGCAAATTCCAAAGGGGCAAAAACATGAGAAACCCTTCTATGTACTTTACTGAATGATGATTTTCTAATATTTTTATTTCTGATGAAACAAGTCAGAATCAACAGACGGTAAGCAGGATTTTCAAGGAATTGCATTATGTATGTATTATGTATTTAATGTAATGCACGTGTTATGTATTTATATAAACCATTTTTAACAAGAGCAAATCCTGTAAGAGCCATCTTTTAAAATGCACCTTTTTTTTTTTACATGCGTCTGGTCCAGTAAGATTGATGTTGGATTGATCTGAAAATGGTTTCATGGTGGGAGGAATGAAACAGGTATGGTTACAAATTTTTACAACAAACCGTTCCCAAACAATGCCACTCCCTGGCTATTAACAGATCTGTGAGCATAATCACTTGGGAGCGCACATTGCTGTGATTTGCTGTGTTAGACAAACACCCTTTTAGTTTAAGTATACAAATAGCCAATGAGTAGTAAAACAACAATGTTCCAATTCGTTTAAACATCAGGATATATGCACAGCCCTGATACTATTATTTCATGTTAACCGATACAAGAATAGGTAGTGTCTTCAAAATAACTCAAGTTTGATATAAAATTCTCAAAATAAATGTCTTTAAAGTATACAGTGCCTATAGAAAATCTACACCCCCTTTCAAAATGTTCACCTTTTGTTGCCTTATAGCCTGAAATTAAAATGCATTAATAGTTTTTTCTTTTTTTTTCATTTGTCTACACATCCTACCCCACAACTTCCAAGTGAAAAATATTCTAGATATTTGTAGAAAAATAATTAAAAATAAAAACTGAAATAGCTTGGTTGGATGTGTCCAACCCCCCTTGTAACAGCAATCCTAAATTAGCTAACTAATCGCCTTCAAAATTACACACCAAGTTAAGTGGCCTCCACCTGTGTTAAATTGTAGTGATTCACATGATTTCAGGATAAATTCAGCAGTTCATGTAGGTTCCCTCTGCTGGGTAGTGCATTTAAAAGCATACACCCCGTTCCCACCTGCGGTTTAGGCCAGCCCAGGGCCGCCTTATCTCATGTGTAAACGCCAAAAAATGAAAAGGCAGCCCTGGGCCGGGTGAAATTTAGACCAGCTTTTTGATGCGGCCTAAAGTACCAATGCCGCCTCAGGGCCGGCCTATCTGCCTGTGTGAACCCAACGCAGGCCCTCGTTGAGGTGACGTAGTTCAAACCACTCCCCTACTAGGTCGAGAGTAGTAGATCAGAACAATGTCGGTTTTAAGAGGTAGCAGCTAGGATGATGCAGAAATGAACCCTTAGCGGTCCATTTATTCAGCGCTTGTCAGGCGCGTCAGGTCCAATTTATTTTCACACATGCTGTTTTAAATATTTTATCTTCCCCAGTGTAAAGCAGGTTTAAAATGTATTGAATCGCAAAAGGACAGTCCTGCATCTCCAGCCAAGCCCCACCCCTTGCTCCCTGTATTTTTCACATACCTCTTTATAGACGTAGATACTCTCCCGATCACTCGTTTTATCACCAAACTCTTCAATAATGCGATCCAAGTCATTATTTTATTACTATAACATCTCCCAAAAATCTCTGCAAATGTCCGTGATATTCTTTGAATGCTGGATGCACAGCGCATCACCCAAAGAACAACATCCCTACTGTGAAGCATGGTGGTGGCAACATCATGTTATGGGGATGTTTCTCATCAGCAGGGACTGGGGCACTTGTCAGGATAGAAGGGAAAATTAATGGAGCAAAGTACACCGAAGTCCTTGAGGAAAACCTGCTCCCCTCTGCAAGAAATCTGAAACTGGGAAGGAAGTTCACCTTTCAGCAAGGAACTTGATGGAGCTTGAACAGTTTTGTAAAGAAGAATGGTCAAGTATTGCCAAATCTAGGTGTGCACAGTTGGTAGAAAACTATCCCAACAGACTCACAGCTGTAATTGCCGAAGGTGCTTCCACCAAGTATTAACTCAGGTGGGTGGAGACTTATCCACTTATGATTTTTAGTTTAGTATTTTTAATATATAATTTTTTTAATCTCAATAAAAACTTTTTTCCCCTTAACAGTGTGGAGTTTGGTGTGTAGAGAAGTGGGAAAAAATTCTCATTTAAATGCATGAAACTCTGAAGTACTGACACAACAACATGTGAAAAAAGTTCAAGGGGGGCACTGTATCTCGTGAAGACCACCCCTTCCCTTCCCCCATGTCCCCCATGGACAGAATAGATGTATCAGAATCTTTGCCACAATAGTCTGATTGTAATGACTGGGTTCTGTTGTCATCCAGACCCTGACAATGCTTTGTCTGGGAAAAGCAGAACCCAGTTTGTAAACTCCCATGTTACAACTGGAATTTCTGAAAGTTAAATACACTCCTCTTGTTTTACTGGTAGGAGAGTCACAAAGCACTCCAGCAATTGGCAGTCTCATCACAGCTCAAATTCTATGCTTGTCCTGTTGGAAGCAGCACTTCAATGGAAAGCTGCTCTAAGAGTACTTTTTCAATATTCTTTGCCTCATTATAGTGGAACCGTGCTGTTCCCACGTCTCTGATCAGACTTACTCAATGACACACATGCTTTTTTGTGATTTATTTTCAGTCAACAAAAACCTTCAATGACATATCATTTTCTAGTCAGACTAAAAGGAGTTTTCCTTTATAAGGGGGTTGGTGATGTAAACAATGGTCCAATGTTTTGTTGTGTTCAGTGTACAGCTACGGCTGCTGTAAACTGTTTTTTGTCTACTTTTTCAGCAAATGGGTTTATACATTTTTGAACAGTAACATTTTTAACAGTTTTTTCAAATGTAATCTAGTGTGACCCTACATTAAACTTTGAAGTACTGTATCTATGTGTGAAAAATACGTTAAAAAAATAGCTTTTTATGAAAACTTGAGCAACACCTTAGGTTTTCAATATGCCCTAATAGGCTTCATGTTATGTTTTTAATACATGTATGTTGATTTGACAAGTCAGGCACGTTCTTATTTTTTTTCTTAAAGGCAGTAAAAAGATTACTGAATCAATATTTCCACCTGTCAGTGTTTTTTTAGTGATTTATGGATGTGAGTGAAAACATTTGTCTGACTGAGAAAATAATGTATTCCTTTCCTTCTACCGCATTAATATGAGCAACATCCTAGTCCTTTTAGAAGCAACTGAGCCATATGGCAATTAGCTAGTTTTGTGTTCTGACCCAGGATACATTTTAAAAACCAGCATCTGCCTACAGCCCAGATGTGAATAAATAAATATAACAGCTGAGGCATTCCACATGGCAGTGTAAGCCTACTTCACTGGGAGGCAGGGGGAAAGGAACCAGCCACCATTCCACACAGGTGTGGAGAGTGAAGCAGACACACTACTAACTCAACCTTTACTCCAGTGCAGTGGCGGCTGAAGAGTCTTCTTATTGTATTCTGACTGACACTTCATATCTTTTTAAAGTTTTACCCCAATTTGGTTGTTAAATGCATTTTCTCCACAAGCCAGCAGAGAAAAGAAAACAGTAGCCTATTCTAATAGATTTCAAGACCACATCACTTTAATATACTTTGCATACAATATTTTCTAAACAAAGCTGTTAAAGCAGGAAAAAGGCAGACAAAAGCATCAAGCACATCGTATCGACTTAATTTGCTAATCTTAAATAAATGACCAACAAAATAATAATATACCATTATGTACAGCACATATGAAACGTATCTATTTAATAAAAAGGAAGCAATTCAGCCACACTTTCATTGCGGCGCAAGGTACATAACATTTTGAAGAAACAAACAGAAACAGTACTCTTAATTACACACACTGCTGTGCAAAAGTCTTAGACATGTTGCATTTTTTTACTCTGATGCATTATGAGCATCAACAATTTACTCAAAGCCTCCGCTAGTGTTTTCTACTATTACAACAACCTTGACTTGCATAAAGAAGGAAAAACATTGAGTGAAATAGCTTGCATCACTCGGTTTTCAAGGTGTGGTATCTGAAGCATAATCAACAAGTACAGAGAAACATCTTCTGTAATTGACATACCCAGGACTGGAAGACCCAAAAAGCTGTCTAACAAAGATGAACAATAAGTGAAGATAATATACTTAAGGAATAGAAAGAAGACCAGCGTCGAATTGACAACAGAACTGGCAGAAGGCACAGGTGTCATTGTCCATCAAATCAACAGTATGAAGGGCACTCTTGAAATCAGGACTTAAATGATGTGTTGCAGTAAGAATTCCTCTGTTAAGAAAGGGGGACAAGACTAAAAGACTAAAATATGCACAAGAACACAGAAACTGGACTCGTCATTCATTTCAATACACTTCAGTAGTATCCGCCACCTCCTTTTCAATAGCCCAAACACCTGTTCAACCACTCAGATTTGGCCCAATATATTATTAATAAAGATATAACCTCCACACAGATGATGTGTGAAAAACAGTGTGGGCGACAATGCTAAAACAAACTATTCAGAAAGCCAGCATGATCCATTAGCAAATCAGAGCTTTATAACCATTTACGTCAAACACAATGTCACGTGGATTTCCCCGGGAGAGTCTCTCGTGTATCCTTCTCGTTTCCTGCTAAACTGCACGAGAATCAAACCGGGGCCTTACACATGGCTAATTTAAATATCAACCCCTCCCCCTTCTCCATTCATTTGCATAACGTTGGGGGAAAAGTGGGCGTTCCCAAGAAACTGAAAGGCTTCACATGGAAACTGAAAAGATATACCAAGTCCATGTTATTTCGTGAGACAGAAATGTGTCCAGTAAGAGTAAACACACAACTAAGCCAATCTGGGGGGCCCACGTGCGGTGATTGGCTAAAACTAAAAAATAAATATGTATTACTTGTCGTGACACACGTGCATCAGCATATGAAATTAACTAAGTAAAAGAAAAGCAATAGGCAAGTGTATGTTAATAAACTATAATAATAAAGTAACAGACAAACTAATGTCAATAAACTGTCAAACTAAATTGACACCTACACATGTTAAAAATGCAGCAGCAATATACAAGACATGCACATTATTTAGTAGAATGATGAAGAAACTCACCAGAACACCAAATTGCTTGGCAGCTTGTGTCTGATTCAGGTTTTTTTCAAGCGCTCAAACCATTTCCAACTTTTTATAGCAAGAGAAACAGCGGCGCAAGTATTTTCTTAGGAGACCTTCCTATAAGCGGAGACTACTGTATTACATATAAATAAATACATAAAACATCTAATTTATTTCATTTTTTTTTAGAAGGCAATGCCTCCTCTGCCTCCTCTGACAAGCCGCAACTGCTCCAGCAATACATCTGCACCAACAAATTGGTTATGCAAGAAACTATATTTGTTTTGTCACATCAGTTAAAATGTTCAAGTGAATCTCAGCCATGGAGTATTGATGATTCAGTAATCCTGCAAAGAAATGTTTGGTAAACTTAATAAGTAGTATATAGACAGTCTTAACTAAATTAAGAAGAGTAGTCTTCCTTTTAACATATGGTTCTTCTGACATGCCATGGGTTGTCCAGTACAACTAAGAAGACATTGTTATTGACAGTGTGTGCAAAGCAGGAGGATTTAGATCTCCAATTACCATGGACTCACTTACAGGCCCTGTCACAGCTGCACAACACATTTTCAACAACTGCTCCATGAGTAGACAAGAAGGCTGCTGTTTTTGCACAAGACTGATACAGGGAGCCGGCCTTTGGGGTAGATTAAACTATGCTATAGCTCTTTGATGAACTTAGCAGCACACACTGGGTATATTTACAGACACCCAACAACACTGGCAGGCATTACTTCTGATGTGTTTCCAAACACTTGAAGAAGCTATGGACTTCAAGAAGCTAAGGACATATCTCAGTTTTATTACTGCAGCTATAGCTCAATGTCTTATTGTCAACTTACTAACTTAATAATGTTTTGTAAATGAGATGTCTTTAGAAGTGTTTTATAAGTTTCAAAGTCTGTTTGTATTCTATCTGTTTAATTGTACACACATCCCTCCAGTACTGGATTCAAATACTTATGAAAATAAATATTTACAAATAGGAGAATAAATAGGTTGGCAATTATTCCTTGGTTAAAATATTAGTGTATACATTTACATGGCAGATACCTGGTGTACATATAAACATTTTATTTTTCTTATCAATTAAGTGTCTTCAGAATCACTACAGAATCATCTGTCATATGTGTAGTTTTATTACCCGGCTGATTTGCAAAAAATTCTAATCGAACCCCTGAGTTTCTTTGTGGTACCTTGTGGCTTGAGTTCATTTTGTAAGCGGATTTAGAAATTTAGAAGTAATGTTCTGTCTATCCTTAGAAAACACTCAAATATTTTAAAACGATGGATTAAACAAGAAATCCCCAGGGAGGTTCATGATCGATTTTGGAATAAGAAAAGCTATTAGACATAGTGTTATCAATATTTGTTTCAAAATCCTCTTTATGATTCACGTCTCAGAAAAGTTGACTGTAAACCACTTGTTCTAAAAAGGATGAGGCCTAGATTTTACAATAAACTCACCAGAAACACATCATGGAAGTCAACATACAGCATGCATCAATAGATTTAATAAAAAAAACGTATTAGTTTCTTCCATAAACACAATATAACCAACCAAATACTAATACATCTTTAGTAACTGTCAGAACAACAGAGATAAACAAACTTCTTGGATAAAAAAGATGGTAGTTAACCTCCTGGCTTGCTTTTATAAGCAGCTTCCTGCCCTCACTCCAGCTGCAGCACTTTCAGGGGCTTCACAGGCATTGTTTAAAATAGTGTTTCAAACAGTGGGGGGCAACAGTCTTTCTGCAAACTCGCACACAGTCCTTCTGTAAGGAAGAAACACCCTTTGTCAAAAGCTGTCCAAAAACTGTTCAGTAAAGGTCCTTTTCTTACATTTTGTCTCCCACAGAATAAATGCAGCCTGTCTGCTTAAGCCCTGCGCCTGGGAGGCCTGTATTCACCTGACTCACTCAGCTGTGCTCTGCCATGGCAGTCACTCCTCTTAGAAAGTCAAGCTTGAACCTGTAGTGGTGCCCAGGCATTCTGCACTGGCTGGAATCTTCACACTTCCCTAAGCAAGCCTTGTATTGCTTAAAGGGCTTCAGAACACAAGCTTTCAACCCTTTGGGGGCCCACTGTAATTACACAAACATTAAACCAGCTCAGGTTTGAAGTTTGTTTTCAACTACCAGCGAGTGTACTTGGAGAACATATCACTTAAAAACTGCCCTTGCTTGGTTCTGAATAGCTTCCCATTTGAAGTCCTCTCACACAGTTTACGCTACATTCTGGTTGACATGTTTTACTATGAATTTCAAGAAGATTAAAGTAACCTCACAATGTAAATACATCCTACAATTTATATAAAAACTAAGAATTAATGTCCATTTCTGTGTGTTGCCTATTCAATGTGCCACTATTATTTAAATCCGTTTGGGGTTTACTGGCTGGTAGGTTCAAGTGACAACTTATACATGGCTTACTGAATGTAAAAATGTTTAAAATATCATAGAGCTATAGTTTTATTCTGTACACAAGTTACTATCTGCTGCCGGTATACACAGTATACTACTTGCAGCAAGTAAACTGAGAAGAGAGGGTAGTACCCCCTTTTTTTTAAAAAAATGGTATTCTTTTTAATAAAAATATGCCTTCCAATCATTTGTTGTTAATATTCATCCTTAACAATTTTGACTTCCATTTTGAAATATAAACCCAAGATTGTAATATCTCTACACGTATAACCAGTGACTGATGCATATGAACAGCTGTTTGCAAGAAGTTGGCAGTGTGGTCCAGTGTAGAGGCATGAAAGCCAGACACTGCCTCACTGTGTGATCTTTGGACAAGTCCCATCCCATGACCAGCTTTTATGAGATATGGGTCAGTTCAGAAAACACATGCTAGTATTAGTTTTGCTCTTTCTTCTAATGAAAAGCAAAAGATCCTGCAATTTACACAGGAAACTGCATACATTTTTTAAATGTGTGCACTTATGTACCAAAAACAAAAAACAAAAAATCTATAGAAAATGGCTAATTGTTTTTTTAACATGGGGTCCTATTCACAAACCCACGTTAACCACAAAGTTTGATATTAAAGACAACTCAAGTTGGACCAAACCCTAGGGAGATACCCTTTTGCATTTTGCACTGTTATTCACAACATACTGTAAGTTTACATCACAAGGGAAAGAAGGTGATCTGAAATCTATACGTCAACAACTTGCCTGTCAAGTAGTTTGATCAACCTTTCAGAGTGTTTCAACTTTTGGTCTATTCAGTGGAATTATTCAATTTCAGCGAGGCTTGGAAATGAGTTACAGAGGTTTAATTGCCGGTTTGACCTTGACTGATGAAATCTTGATGCCTTTAATTAGAGCTTTTGGCTTTGTAAGGCTCCACCCAATGTTTTTTTTAGCTTAACTTGTAAATATATAGTGTGTGTAGCGTTAATTCCTTAAAACTTGCTCACTAAATATGAAGTAGTTCTGTTTTTCACTATGGCCACCTGAGTGCTGCATTTGGAATTAAAGACGCCTACGCCTCTAGCCTCTATCAAGAAAAAAACTGCTTTCATGACGGCAGGGGGGGAGTTCAGTTTCACTCCGGACCCTGGAACAGCAGATTTTAGGGCATTTTCTTTGTTGCTTTTGGGAACTTTCAGGACCAACTACCTTAAGATGCCCAAATATATTTCACATTGTGCATTCACCTTGTTTAACATACTACATTTACTTCTTGAGCTAATTAATATTGCCATAAGGGATGTTGTTTCTGTTCTTTTCTTGCAGAAAATACATTTTGGTAATAACCTAGGTAACACTACAAGAAACTAATGAAACACAAATTAATCTAATCTACTTGTACATTTTACCTCACAGAATGTATGAGTGAATGTCTGAAGTTCTGGTTTAGTAATTTCAGCATATGAGTGGGCAGAACATACTGATTTCACATTAAATAAAGTCAAATGCAAACGTCAAGTGAAATTTACTGAATGAAAACATCTGTTACAGTTACACTGCTGCATTTTCCACAATATTACCGTTTGTTTTAACAGTCCACGTCTGGTTACAATATATTGCCAAATATATCTAAAAGGGGAACATGCTTCTTTTTACCCATTCAGTTTCTCTCTTTATGATGTGTTTTTTTGTTACTTTCTATTTCATGTTATGCTGTGCTTGGTTTTTTTAAACATTTTTATAAATGACCAAGCATGGCACAAATGATGAGGTAAATGTGCACCACTCCCCACCAGCATAAGAAAGGGCAGGGAAGTTAAAGTTTTTTTTTTTTTTTTTTTTTTTTTTCAATACAAAAAGAAAGTGTATGAATAAATGTTTATATTCATTTAAGTGAAGCCATCTGCAGCAAACCTCTGCCCTTATTTTTATCTCCCTAAACCTCATTCTAAACCTTTCTCCTTTGCGAAAGCTTTAATTATAATCAGAAATAAAATTGTTTGTATTGCCCACAGCTGGGTGGTTTGCCACTCCCATATGTAAACAGGAACAAATGAGTGTAATTGTTTTCAGAGGTCCAGATATTGTAGCTACCAGAGGCAATCTCTCATTTTTACATTTAGTAACATGCCAATGTGTAAGCCCTAGGGTTAGCTGCCACATCTATCGCATTGCTTGTTTAGCAAAGAGAGAGCTGAAACTGCAAATTTAGCTTTGTTTCATAAACAGTACTTAACTGTTTCATCTAACTTGTAGACAGAGCTCTTGTGAAGTCAGACCCAGTATGGGGAAATCAAGGCATTTCATTATTCAGACTTTGGGAGCTCACAGTAAAAAAAATAAATAAATAAAAGTCATTGTTTTTGGGTATCTCATATTAGTTTATTGTTTTTTACACTTAACTCTTGTTGTCCCCATTTCAAATAGCAGATACCAGTAATGCGGTCACTTCAATATTTTTCAATATTCTTAACTGTGCTAAAGAAACCATTATGCCGATGACCACATACATATCTGTGAAGTCATGTGTCAAAATAGCAGCACAGAAAACAACATCTGTGGAATCATAGGAGGCAGTTAATGGGAAAAACAGGTCAGAACCCAAAACAGGTGGACAACCCTACAAAAATCACCCTGGAGATCTTTAAAAAAAAAAAAAAAAAAAAAGTAACCACTATTCCCAGTCCACCCTTTTACCTTGGTAAAAGCATAAGAAAGTTTCCTGTGTTTTTTTTTTTTTTTTTTTTTTTCTTTTATGTTTCACCTGCTTAACAAGAATGGCCAACACAGTCTTTTGACTGAGCAGTGATTGAAGTCAACCATGAGTAATGGTTCCTTTGTGAGCATGTCACATGAACTGCAGTAATACAAAGACTGTGACTTCAGGCTAGGACGTATACTTTCACACAAACAACCATACTACAGAATGCGGTCAGTTTGGCAAGATTTCTATTCTTAAAATTGTTAATGCTTAAGGAATGTATTAACTTTTTTGTTTTTTTCAACATAAGGCTTGCTGTTAAACAACAATTTAGACATTCACAGAGCTATAAATATACACAGACTGGCATTTAAACCACAAAAGAACAACGGTCATTTAAATGCAGAAGAACACATTGTAACTGTATAAATGCCAGAGCCAATGATAAAAAAAATTAAACAAGTCACAGCAATGTACTGTCAAACGTTTTGGAATATCCTTCACCTACACAGAAAGATATATACAATTTCTAGGAAATGTTATGTTTGTCTTTACTCACTCACTGTAGCAATAATATTATTTTTTGTTGTCAAGTCTTGCACTGCAATGCAGTAGCCTACTTCAGATTATATGTATTTCGCAGATTAAACTGTAAACTTTTGCAGCGTTCATTGTCTTCTGCTGTACTTTTACTGAACCTCATAGTAATACTCACAGGCAAATGTTTCAAACTTACTTTTGATATAGTTTTTTTTTTTTTTTTTTTAAATATATCTACTTTGCTACGTTATTACTCTTATTTACTAATCAGTATCCATCATTACATTAATTCAAATATTGAGACATTGCTGTAGTAATAATAAAAACAGAGTATATACACATCTGTCTTAAAAAAGACTCCAAAAACAGATACTGTGAACCGATAACAATAATCCAGAAAAATAAACATAATGCATTGTAATGCGATATTTTAATGCAAAAAGAAATTCACTTCACTGCCAGTACAATAATAAAATGATATTTTCAAACATGCAAAAGTTAATAAAGGTTACCAGGAGCTTTGAAATGCAATTGATTGTTAACTTTTCTACCTGAACAGCAGAAAGGTTAAACGTCGACACCATCCTATGAATGCAGTTGTTATTACTGTAATGAAACTGGTTAAATACCTCCAATTCAAATTGTATGCAAGCATTTACCGATATATAAATTGGTAGAAACAACAAACTTTACCTTGTTTATAAAACTATGGGTGTCCGCAGTACGTTCATGAATCCCGTTCGTCGAATTCTCTTTAGAATCCAATTCTTTGGAAATTAGTCAGTTAGAAAGAAAAACTCCCCAAAAGTAAAGTTCTAAGCCTATCCATTCACGTGGTATCGTGTAAATGTGGATTATTTAGAGTACAGACAAAAACCCTTAAAATATATACATTGAAAAAAAAAAAAAAAATACAGTCAGAATGGCACTGTGATGCTCGCCTACTGCTGAAGGCTCGAGATGACAGTGCTCCAGTATGAAAACATCACAACAGTTCAGGATGGTGAAAATGAACTGCCGCACCAGTCCAACTCTCCTAGTGATCTCATCACTTCAACAACCAATAAGGGACTCAGGACGCTTCAAACTAAACGCAACACAACCTGTTTGTGATTTCTAGCGGAACGCTGGTAACTGCGTTTGCGTGTTTTGTTGCCGTACACAGGTATGCATAGGCTACGGTATTTTTTATTTTGTTTATTTGTTTTCAGAAAATGTTAAACTGAGGAAACTGGGCGATAAACGTGTCAACGATTTTTTTTTTCATTTTTACATGGACAAGTGAAATATTTAATCCAATTTTTGGGGATGAAAAGTATCAAGCTCTACACATTATGTTTCAATAAACCTTTAAATGTTAGGAACTGTATTTACTTGAATACAAAAAAAAAAAGAAAAAAACGGTAACATAGGTAAATTTCATCTGACGCTTAAATAAAACTAGCATATCAGTGTACTTATTATGTAGGTAGCAGGCCTGCACGTTTTGAACAAGCAACACCATTAAACTGAACTATACGTTGACATGCTCTCAGTCATTCAAAGTGTTTGCAGTGCTTTAATTAAATATGAAAAATGTAATATGATTTAATCCCTGTAAAAGCGTGATGTGGTATTACAGACCAACTCAATATACAGTAAACATATACATCCACGTTTCTGTGATACAAAAAACTGCTCGTGTGCTGCAGGTAAAACTTTATAATCACTTTTTTTTTTTTATCATATTGTGCGCAAAGTGCAAAACAAATTCATGTCTGTTAATCTGTCTCCATCTAGCGGTCATATACTCCACTATACTGCTTTTCACAACCTCAGCACCTTGGATAGGTCTTATCCTTACAGTCACCGCTCTCTTTCACAGCGCTGTGGCAGGTTCAAAAGTAGATGTCAACTCTTATGTCAATCCCTTTATGTCAGCTGACAAACCTTTAATTTCTGCAAAAGCCGTGTACGGGTTTACTGAAATCCCCGTCTGCCCCTAGCGTGGTTAGGACCCGGGAGCCCTTGTGGCAGGCATGCATTTAGTGCGCGAGGCAATCTCTCATACTAAACCATTTACAATGGCTGTGCCATAACGTTCCCGAATCCCGATAAAATAAATTAATACATAAAATTGATGCAAATTTCAAGCTCCTTGGACAACAACATATTCATACATAATCCTATGAAACGTTGGGAAAGGGTGTATATGTTCTGTAAACTGTACAGGACTGGTAAGAATGATGTTTGTGGTAAGCACAGATCACAAAAACACCAAAAAGCCAAACCAGTGACTCAATTAATAACACCTTTCATTGCCAAAGGAAAAAACGGAGATCAGGAAAGCTACATTCAGATTGATTGATAACGTGTTATATACAGCAATAGTGTTTTCATTCAAAATAAAAGATAGTTGACAATGAAATGTTACTGGCAGGCTCTATGTGCCTTATAATGAATAACATTGCAATACCACGTTGTAGTGTTTTTATTTATTTATTTATTTATTTATTTATTATTTTAACTATGTTTTTATGAAGGACTTTCTGAATTTAGAGTGTTTTTTTTTTTTTTTCTCGTTATAAAGTAGGTTCCATAGCTCGTCCTTTGATGAAGGGGTCAATCTGCAGCACTAAACTCAGCCTTTAGGTTATTTGTGTGTTAGAAGTAGACCTACTAACGCCAACTCTATGTTTTGCTGTCATGTAAAACCAACTACACTTGCCTGCTTGCAAAGTATTGTTGGCTGCTGCCAAATCAGCCACCTACAACTACAGTAATAAAAACCACAGAGGCCTAGCAAGAATCTGATTGTGAAGCATGTCATGGTTGTCTTTCTGTTTAATATTCTACCCTTTGAAAAGCAATTAGGAGCACCGTATCAGTGTATTGTTCAGTAATAAAGTGGAATAGTTGTATGCCTCTGTCTTATGTCGGTATTCATTTCAGTTCAGGTCACTAAGATTTCAATTTACAAAAGCTCCCTTATTTTGAAAACTCAGTGTTGACTGGTATCCATTACTTAAAACCAGTGTAATACAGACTTTAAATGGAAAGGACCGAAGAGGCAGAGGGGTAATGCTATCCATCAAAAATAGTCTTGAAGCCCGGGTATTAAATCTGGAAAAAAAAAACAATGCCAGATCAATATAGGTCAGAATATTGGACAAAAATTCAAATGGATTCATAGTAGGGGCATGCTATAGACCACCAAGTTCAGATACTGAGCAAAATAATCTGTTATACAATGGCACGGAGAAGCCATACTAATGGGGATTTCAAATTCCCCCATATAAAATAGGAAAACCTGGTGTGGAGCACGACAACCGAAACTGTAATCGAAGAAATGTCAAATGACTGCTTCCTAAAGCAATTTGTCAAGAGCATTTCAAAGGGACCATGAACAAAGTACACAGAAGAGTATTTGGAGCTGCGAGCACAAGTCAAAAAGGAAGTTAGAAAGGCCAAGAGATAGATAGAAATGAACATTGCCAAGGGGGCTAAAATGAATTCCAAAAAGTTTTTCCAATGTTATAACAGCAAAAGAACATTCAAGGAGGAGGTACAATGTCTAAAAGATACAAATGGAAACATCATTGATGAAGAAAAAAATAGCAAATATATTAAATGATTACTTTTCACAAGTTTTTACAAAGGAGGATATGGACAACATGCCATACATGTCAACCTGTTCCTATCCAGTTTTAAAATAACTTTTCATTCTCCAATAATGAATAAATACTTTGCTAGTGAGTTCAATAAAGCACATAGTAATATATTGTGTTCAACAATGCAGAATTTGACTTTCATGAAAAATGCATTATTTGACTGTACTGCTTTAACGATCTGTTAATGCCATTCTTGCATTTGCCTTCCATTCCTTTTCAGTGCCACTTTGTTACTTCCATATAAATGTAATTTGATGCAGACCCACTAGTGTATATGGAAGACCTGCACTTGCAGAACATTGTATTGCTCTCATTAAAGTAAAACATGTTTTAAAATGTAAACGATTAAATATCCCGTCTCCATTCTCAGCCAGACAAGGAGCATGACATGCTGGAAGATGGACCAATTGGAATGAAGCTGCGTGGTACAACAGTCTGAGTGAAAATTATTCTGAGGATGGGAATACAAATAATAATAATAAAATGAAAAGTGGTTTATTCAGGTAGAGATGGCTAGCTTTGTCACTCTTCATTTCCATTCTTCAAAATGTTGTCTGTGTGGGATACCTCAACAAACTGTTCAAATTGTTCAGTTGAAAGAACCTTAACCTTAAGAAGGCACCTTTACCCTGTGCTGCTTTTGGCACCTAAATATTCTTCTAAGATAGTAATACGTCTACTTCAGGCTATACAATAAGTGCGATTGATTTCCTAACCTAACCATGTCTTGCTGTTATAACTAGGTACACATACAGAAACCCTTGTGAAAAGAATGTAACAATCTTATTGTAATCGCCAGGTGTTGAAGTGCATTAGTATTCTTGTCTCAACGTGGGAAATTGAGACTTTATCACCAGGTGGTGTTCATGAAATCTGTCAGGCAGATAATCATCTGCCATATAATCCACAAGAGGAAACAATAGTACCATCTATATATATATATATATATATATATATATATATATATATATATATATATATATATATATATATATATATATATATATATATATATATATATATATATATATATATATATATATATATATATATATATATATATATATATATATATATATATATATATATAATGTTTATTTTTAAACTTGTACATAGAATAAAGATATTATCAGCAGTTTATCAAAACAAACTGTAGTTTAGCTGTAGTATAACTACTGTAACTGCAGTTTGAGAGCACAGTAGTGTGTTTTTGTAAGAACATAAGAACATAAGAAAGTTTACAAACGAGAGGAGGCCATTCGGCCCATCTTGCTCGTTTGGTTGTTAGTAGCTTATTGATCCCAGAATCTCATCAAGCAGCTTCTTGAAGGATCCCAGGGTGTCAGCTTCAACAGCATTACTGGGGAGTTGATTCCAGACCCTCACAATTCTCTGTGTAAAAAAGTGCTTCCTATTTTCTGTTCTGAATGCCCCTTTGTCTAATCTCCATTTGTGACCCCTGGTCCTTGTTTCTTTTTTCAGGCTGAAAAAGTCCCTTGGGTTGACACTGTCAATACCTTTTAGAATTTTAAATGCTTGAATTAGGTCGCCACATAGTCTTCTTTGTTCTTTTTGTTTTGTTTTTTTTTTTTTTTTTTAAGACTGAACAGATTCAATTCTTTTAGCCTGTCTGCATATGACATGCCTTTTAAGCCCGGAATAATTCTGGTCGCTCTTCTTTGCACTCTTTCTAGAGCAGCAATATCTTTTTTATAGCGAGGTGACCAGAACTGCACACAATATTCAAGATGAGGTCTTACTAGTGCATTGTACAGTTTTAACATTACTTCCCTTGATTTAAATTCGACACTTTTCACAATGTATCCAAGCACCTTGTTAGCCTTTTTTATAGCTTCCCCACATTGTCTAGATGAAGACATTTCTGAGTCAACAAAAACTCCTAGGTCTTTTTCATAGATTCCTTCTCCAATTTCAGTATCTCCCATATGATATTTATAATTTTTATTTCCTGCATGCAGTACCTTACACTTTTCTCTATTAAATGTCATTTGCCATGTGTCTGCCCAGTTCTGAATCTTGTCTAGATCATTTTGAATGACCTTTGCTGCTACAACAGTGTTTGCCACTCCTCCTAATTTTGTGTCGTCTGCAAATTTAACAAGTTTGCTTACTATACCAGAATCCAAATCACTAATGTAGATTAGGAATAGCAGAGGACCTAATACTGATCCCTGTGGTACACCACTGGTTACCACACTCCATTCTGAGGTTTTTCCTCTAATCAGTACTTTCTGTTTTCTACATGTTAACCACTCCCTAATCCATGTACATGTGTTTCCTTGAATCCCAACTGCGTTCAGTTTGAGAATTAATCTTTTGTGCGGGACTTTGACAAAAGCTTTCTGGAAATCTAAATAAACCATGTCATATGCTTTGCAATTATCCATTATCGATGTTGCATCCTCAAAAAAATCAATCAAGTTAGTTAGACACGACCTCCCTTTCCTAAAACCATGTTGACTGTCTCCCAGGACCCTGTTACCATATAGGTAATTTTCCATTTTGGATCTTATTATAGTTTCCATAAGTTTGCATATAATAGAAGTCAGGCTTACTGGTCTGTAGTTACCTGGTTCAGTTTGTTTCCCTTTTTGTGGATTGGTATTACGTTGTTATTGTAATGGCCTGGCTAGCCTGTAGTATATTGTTTGTATCTCTTGGTTTTTACTGTGCAGTCCCACTGCTCTGGGACCCATTTCATAAAAGCTCTGCGACTGCCATGTACTTGTGATGTGCTTACAAGAACTGGCCTCCACAGAGTTCACACACAGATCATATGACAGAATGCTTTGTCTAAAAATTCAGCAATGTGGTTGAATTAATTTATCCAAGTATTGCTTAAATAATCCAGATTATTAAATGGCTTGGATAAATTAAGTGCTGTGATTGGCTAAACAAGATCACATGACCGTGCGGTTCGGTAATAACTGTCTTTGACATCATAGACCATTTTACTTACCTGATCTATTAATATTACTACGCCTTAATAGTAACAATGATCTAAACATTGTTTCTGTAGATAAAAATGTCAACTTACAACTGAAACAACATTTAAATCATTCAACAACCTGTTTTTTGGCAAATATACTCTGATATTTATTTGTCAGAGAACAGAACACAGGAAACTCTGAGGCAAGCAGAAGCAGTAACACTATTCAAAAGCATTCTGAGAAATCACGCAAGTCTCACCCAGCATGTAATGCACTGTACATACAGCAGCTGCATCTACTAAATAGCGCCTTATAAAACTGACTAGCGAGTATGCAATATCTAAACTCGACACAAGAGATACATCTCACCACTACCCTCCGATTTAAGAAACATGTTTAAAACAAAATTAAAATCTCTCCTGTTCTCTGCTGACACAACCGTTGGGCTTTTAAACAAGGTCGTGTTCGGAATTCTATTGGGTTCGCCACGGACGGGAAGGACTGCAGCACTGCACAAACTGGCACGGCAGTCGTTTAGACCACTTATCATCTATGCTGGTTTACAATCTAGAGAAATTATGCCGGTTACCAGCATCGGTGTGAAAACAGCCTCAGAAATTATTCGTCAGTTTCTCTTGAAGACTCCCCCCCCCCCCCCCCCTCCCCCCGTCCCCCCAAAAAAAAAAAAAAAAAAAAAAAAAAAAAAAAAAAACACTCGGAAGCCCCTTCCTCGATTGCCAATGCAGTGCAGTTTTTGGCTGTTCCTTGAATCCTCCCTCAGAAGTGAGAAATCAGGCTGCTTTCAATTCACAAATATAATTCCATCTCGAAAAAATGTTACCATAAATGGCAATGTTCAATGTAATGTTTATGGCAAATTTAAATAAGTACAAAATATGCGTTACAATCAACAGTCTTCAGGGACTATTTTTTCTCAGTGGAAGGATACATAATATATTTCTTATTTTTTTCCTTAAAAAAGCCAGTTTGTGTAATTATTTATTTTTTAATTTATTTTGTTTTTTTTGCCATTTTAGAAGTGAAATAACCCACTCCAGGGTGTGCAGCAAGACAATTCTTACTGCACTTCCTGGGTGGTAGGAGGCACTTGGCCTGCGGCCTTGTGCCTCACACCCAGGGCGTGCGGTAAGAATTGTTTTACTGCACACCCTGTCCTGGGTTATTTCTTTCTTAATCCACTGTTACAGAAAGCCCAATCATTATAAACTGTGCCAGCACTAACAAGTCTTTTTGCATGTGTTTTTATCTGTACCAGAAAAGCCAACTCTTCCCTTCTAAAGAGCTTGAAGTATTCTGCCTAAAACAATAAATAAAATAGCCTCACCATCGAGTAATGTTAAGGATATTCTTTCAACATAACATTAAAGTGGCTGTTTTTTTTAAAAGAAATGTTCATAAGAACCTGCCACACCTTAGTATACATTTAAAATTATGTTTGTGGTTTTTCTAACAAATTCATTATGTAATCTTTTTGTCTAAAATAATGTTTGAAATTGATTGCAAATGTACATTGCGTAATTCAACAAAATAGAGCAGAACATGTTATGATAAAATTTAACCTACCATTAGTGGTTCTCAATGTTTTGTAGCCAAACCAAACATAACAAGCCACTAATAATACAGTACTTGTTTTATTACATATGTCAATTTTTACAACAAACAGAGCATTATTGGTATGATTTGATGACAAAAGATCCATTGCAATGCACTACAGTCAGTCATTAATGTTACATGATCCCAGACTGTCCCCAGTTTGAGAACCCTGGGCGCGTTCACGGAGAGCATTATGCGCAGCTTCTGTGCAGAATCAGACCAGTTAAGCCAATTATCTCCTAAGAATGACAAATCTGCGCAGAATAAACTCTGTGAACGCATCCATTGGCTAAATTGGACACTCTGCACAGAATCCGCGCAGACTGTACTCTGTGAACGCACCTCCTGCTCTTAGTGCTGTCACGTGGGTCCTAAAGGCAAGAGGTATTTTCTGAATGACAGTAATTGATTATTCTGTAAACAAATCAAGATCAGACAGAGCTATGGTTTCAACCAATTGGATCTCTTGAATTTGAGCGTTGACCTTCCGTCATTTTACCGGTCTTCCTAGGGACGGTCATGTAAGAATTTCTAGATCCTGTTATTGAATGTACGAAGAGGCTTAACGTGTTTAGCTAAGTGATTTAACATTTGCGTGTCTTGCATAATGTATGTGTTTTTGTAAAAACAAAATGTGTAGACTATTAGACTGCAGCGCTGCTCTCAGAAAGTGCAAGATAAAACCAGTAGCAAATTACAGGAGATTTTTTTTAAAGACCCGAAGACGTGGTTAATTTCTTAAAATATACAGTTTGTGCGATCCAACTAATGCGAGGGTTATGGTCAGTCTACGCAAACGGGGGTACTGTTTACATTTATTGATAAACATGATACAATTTTCTATGCAGCCATCTAAAACGACAGACTAGCCCCAGTTCAACCGGCCAGTGGTGCTAATATAAATGAGCATGGTGCTGGTATATACGTACTCGCTGCAGTTAACCCGTTCATAGCTACAGTTCATAATGTATGTTTCTTGTTTGGCCCTAAACAGCTCTTGCAGGACAAACCTGGAATACCTGTAGGGATATTTTGTTGGTTATAGGTGAACTTAAGTGTATAAGGCCTTTACCGTCATCCCTGCGAAATATATTTTTATGTTTTAGGTACAACTCAATTGAGATAAGATAAAGAACAAAAAAACCTCAACATCATTTCGCAAATGGGTTTATGTGTCCCCTAGAACCAGTGTGAATTGTTTAAACAGAGGTCCGAAATACTGCATTTACTAAGTGTTTCAGTATACTTGCTTGTAATCATATCATTGCACACGTTCAGGACGCTTACACACTTGGGAACCTTTAGCTTCTGAAACTTGAACTGGCAGCCCACTCACAGTGCTGTTTCAATTGTTGGGACAGGTTAATGTTTACAATCTGCACAGCTGAAGTCTATATTAATCCTGTAATGTAGGTGTTTTATTGAGGGGATATACAGTCCCTTGTTAACACTGCTAAATACAATTAAAATACAGGTATATACTAACACTGCTAATACAATTAAAAATACAGTGGTAAGAGGTCTAGTTAGAGTGGTTTACAAGTGTAATGGTTTCTGTATTCGATCTGCTGCTGTTCAAATAATTAAAATAGACCACAAAACCTTAAATTTAAACCTTAATTTAAATCTGAAAGCTTAGTTGCTGTAGGATGCCAACCTTCACACCATATTAATTGTATTAGAACCAATTACATGTGCTCTTAATTAGTGTCAAAGCATTTAATGTAAAATAAAGCAAATCAAGTGTTCTCTGTGCATTTCTCTAAAGAATCACAATGTACTGGCTTACGCGAAATACCCTTGGACAGATAAAAAGCAGCGCTTTGTGGCTCCGAAGTCTGTCAACAGCAAATCATTTACCTGTCTTAACCCTGTTCACCAAGGTAATGGAAGCATTTTAGAGCATTTTGTTTTGCAGGAAAGCATTACAATGTTTCTTACTGTTGATCTGATTCTGAAAATTGAAGTGACTCATTTATATCGGTATTATAAAATATTTTTTAAGTATTGTATGATTTTTAAGAGAGAAAAACTGTACTTTAAGATGGAAATAAAGAAATATATCTTTGTTAATAATGGCCAGTACTGTATCTATGAAACAAAAAAGCTGTATTTAAATGTACAATAAATCTTAATACAGCAATTGCGTCCATTAAATGTGTCACCCACGTGATACACAGTCAAGAGAAATGGGTTTGTAATGCTGTTTTGACTTAAAATATTACTGGAAGTATAGTATTTATGTATTTAATCTCTTAATCTTTCTTTCAGAATCCTTGTCCACTTTGTGATGAAGCAAAGGAGGTTCTCGAGCCATATAAACACAGGGTATGTATAGGTTACCCACATTCACTAAATGTTGTTAATAATACTAATAGGCATTCAGAGTGTATAATCATGAAGAGGATGACAAAGGCCTGTATTGACATGCTAACTGACTGTGATATCTGCTGTGTGTCAGTCATAGCAGCGGTTATGTACTGAGTCCTAAGCACACAGTGTTACAATCTGGGATTACATTTTATTTGTGTTGTGTTACCATTTTATTTGTGTTGTGTTAGAACGTGTCACCCTCACAAGACAAACCAAACAACAACCCATGGGTGAACTTTACAATTCCACCTTAAAAACAGAGCAATTCAGCCCATTCTGCGCTTTAGAATTATGACTGCAAGATGAAGACGCACAGTTAAGAAGAGACAAATTGAAATGCCCTCAATGGATATACAAACACCCAAACAGTAACTGAAGTTACCGACTAAAGGTGTACTTTAGATTGAATGAGATCTACTCAATTGACCTAAACCGTGGTGCGTCTAAATACTGCTGCCATTTAAATTATTCAAAAATGAACAGTCCTGAGATGTTGTTGTTTTTTTTTTAATTCATATTCTTTCAGATTTTAAAAAGATAAAAAGGCTAGACACACTGTTGGATGTTTGATTTTCATAACCTTGGGCCCTTTGCTAATGGTTTAAACAGTGCTGTTACTGTGATCCGCAGCAGTTCAGATCAATTAGATTTACCCAAGTGAGTCTTCTAGTAGAGTAGGTTTCAGGTTACTTAAATTATTTATTAAAATGTATGACTTTCCTGTCCTTATTAATTTAAAGTTTATAAAATACTTGGTGGAATAGTTCCTTATTTCAAACTAGGCATAGAGAGTAGATCAAGAAGGCAAGTTCAAAACAGAAGAGAAGAATCGCTTTTTGGCCCAGTTTTTGTTGCAGTTACTGCTTTGGTGTTAATGGTGTGTTAGCAAGAGACAAGCTCTTGTCATTCTCAACATTTCTTATGATCATAGTAGGTTACTCTGAATAGTGTTACAGACAATTCATACTATTTTTGTTTTGTTTTTATTTCAAGTTTGTCTTGCAAGAAGTGGACATCACCCTGCCAGAGAACACAGTATGGTATGAAAGATACAAGTATGACATCCCAGTCTTTCATTTAAATGGACAGTTTCTGATGATGCATAAAGTTCAAACGCACATCCTTATGAAGAAGCTTGAAAGTATAGAAGAAAAGGAAAGACCAAATCAACTGTGACAAAATCCTGGAAATGTCAAGAAACCCTTTTGTTAAATATTATGTTGAAAGTGGTAACGTGATTGTAGCTAACAAAATCATTTGGCACATTTTTCAGCCATGCACATCTATTCTCTATAAAGGTCTCAATGTGTAGTTATGAAATAAATCTATGTTTTAGCAAACATGTTAAATCAACTTTCATTTGTAAATGATATCTGTTACTACCCTAGTTAAAGAAATATTGGTTTGCAGGCCTTGCTTTCAGATAGTCTTGTACTTTTATGGTAATTTCACCTGTAGAATAAAATTGTGCCCACCTCTTCTCAGCCTTCTTTTCTGTGAGTAACTAAATGGCTGCTTCCGCTAATGACTGTTACAGGCTTTGCAGCTGGTAACATGCTTTGACCTACAGTAGAAGCCACTCCTGAGATCAAATGACCTAGGAGGCATGACAAGTTTTCTGTAAGGGAATGTAAGCAAACAAAGAACTTTCTTTTACCCAGCATAGTACCAGATTAGTTTTTGTTGTTTCCCAGTTGAGCATTAGTTTATTTAGCAAGACACCTTTACCCAAGGTGACTTACAGAGACTATGCTTCAGCTGCAGGATCACTTACGTCTCACCCAAAGATGGAGCACAAGGAGGTTAAGTGACTTGCTCAGGGTCACAGTGAGTGAGCCGCAATTTGAACCGGGGACCTCTTGGTTACAAGCCCTTTTCTTTAACCACGGGACCACAAAGCCTCATATTAAGTTAGTAAAGCAAATTTGCATCTAAAAAATGCCCTCTGAGGTTGAAGAGAGCCGTGATGTGTTGTAATATAAAGGCCCCCATTTTTCTATACAGAACAGTTTGCTCTTTTTGGCGAATTGTGTGTGTGTGTGTGTGTGTGTGTGTGTGTGTGTGTGTGTGTGTGTGTGTGTGTGTGTGTTTTTTTTTTTTTTTTTTTACTTGGTCAGTGAAAGCCGTGTCTTACTGAATGAGTTCTTCTATTTGTTTGACACAAATTATGCCTTGTGGAAAGAACTTCAGTTTCCATTTCTGACAATTCATCAGATTTCATGAACACACACAAAAAAAAAAAAAAAATGCACAAGTGATACACATTTTATGAATGAATGAATACATATTTTTTAATTATAAAAATAGCTTGCATGTAATACTGTAGTAACGCAATACTGACAATAGGTGCAATTTACATTTCATAGGACATTGTAGCCAAATAGCATGGTGTTATGTAATAGACATACCACACGAGACAGTGTATCACAATTTGCCGTTAATCGCAGGATATTTTGTTCACCAGCTAGGATGAAGTCGATCACGTTTACAATATTACAGTAAGTAGATGACTACCATGCTTATCCACTAGGCGGTACAATAAGACCAGTCTCAAATTTAGACCCGCCCCAGATTGTTTTCTCCCTGGTGGTGATTCTGCTTCCCTGCATCCAGGCGTCGATTGGGTCCTGCGTGATGTCACTCACTTCAACAAAATATTCAGCAGTTGGGGGCCTGTCTGAGTCAGTCACACTGGCAGCGAGCTCAGTGGATTGCGAAGTTTGAAGAAGCGCTGAATCCGAGTTACAACAGTCATTGAGAACATTTGTTTCTGTGCTACTACAAGCGCCTGATTATTTCTAGTCATCTCAAGAAACAGTTATTTTGGCACATGCTTTGAGCAAAGGGAGACCGAAGAGGTAAGCCATCATAATAATGTATCTATTCCAACAGTTGAAATTGACACACATCTGTAAGAATACAACTTGTATTTGTATAGATATAGATGCATTTTTTTCATTTTTAAACGCATCGCTTTGAAATATAACAACTGGATTGAGTGCTGTTAGAACATCATTAGCAGCGAAAACGCATATGTCAGTGTGACTGTCTGCTCCGTTCAATTTAAGTGGAACTCTATTTTACAATCTTGGGCAGGGGGGTTTATTTAAACTGAATTGGAAGGTTAATAAAATAGAGGATTTTCCAACGTTGCTAATACAATTGTCTGCTGTTGTGTTCTTGTTTCTGCTTTGAATGTAACAACCCATTTAAAGTTGAATGTAAGCGTTTATAATTTAAACGACCAATTATGCATAATGTATTTATATATCCATAAACCATATGTACCAAATATTATTTCAGAGACATGTTATATGTGTTTACGTCGTTTTGCTAACCAGTATAACAAAAATAATTCCATTGCATAACTAATTAAGATCTGTAGAAGAGTGATTTAATTAAAACGTTTATTCTGGACTGTGTTCAGGCTGGAGACTTGTTCAGAATACGTTAATGTGAACGTCGATGTTTTGAATTACTTAGGAGTTCCATCACATCATCGTTTTGTGAGTAGTTATTACTTTTCAGTGCTTTTCTAAATCTCATTATTCCGGGAGTCTGGGCAGCCCCAAATTCTTGGGGGGTGGGGGGTGTCTTTAAGCACAGTGTTAAAATCCAAGATAGTTTGGCCAATAGTACTACAGTAGAATACATGATATAATTTTACTTATACAATTTTATTTGTAGTTATTCCCATCTGGTACACATTGGACTTAAATAGCTTTGATTCATGTCAGAAGTATGGGGTGGTTAAAACAGTTAACAGTGAAACATGGGAGGTAGTAAGGATGTTGCTAAGTTTCATTTCACAATTTTTACTTGCATTATCCATGAACTGATCAAGCAACCTATTAACTTCTCTGAGGAAAGATGACATTAGAATATTTAAAGGTGGTACATTTTCATGCAAGGTGAAGGACAATGGCACTATCTGAGCACCACTGTCAAGCAGATACAGTCAGCTACACTAATTGTGAGGTGTGATTTGAGCTAATGTCCACTAGGAGTTAAGCTGTGGCCACCAAACTCATTTCACCTTCAGTGATCTAAGCCAGAGTTGAAAATAATGAGTGGCTTGGTAATTATCCCACTTCACCACCTAGATCCCCTATCATGGTATTTTGGCAACATCATTTTGGATCAGCTTGGTTTCATTTTAAGTTTTGAGTGAACACATCGTTGAATCAGTATAATTATTGCTCCATGTCTTTATGAGTTCTACTTGCTTTTCAGATTGATTCTTGCAGTATTCTTTTTGGGCTTAAGGGGGTATCCCATTTAGTGGGCATTTCTTCTGTTAAAAAAAAAAAGTACAACAAGGAGTCTTTAATCATGCACCTACTTGTTAAAAATAGCATATTGTGGCTAATCATGTCTTCCTGTTTTTAACAACACCTAGATATTAAGATACAAAGTAGTACATTTGTACATAATTCAAAATAACTTGCATTAGTCATCCATATGCCAAGATTAGGGAAATCTACTGTAGTTTCTAATGCCTTTTGTGAAAACTTTCTGGTGAACAGTATAATCAAATAAGCATATTCCTCTTTCCATTTTGAATGTTTGTGATTAGGCATGTGCAAGAGATCTGAGACACACTTGCAACCCCTGTCACTTTTAATTACCCCCACCCCCCAAGAAATTGGCATGCAATGTTTCAAGAAATGCCACTCCTCACATGAAATTACAGATGTCTGCAGCCTTTTACTGTGTCCCACCCATTGAATAATGACCCACATTGAAGGCATGTGAACACACCAGTTGGTATACTTTCATCTTGGTTGTTCCCTAGATAGGAGATTCATGTGCACAGTCCAAAAAACATTTTGTAACCAAGTTATCCTGAATCCCACTGTGCACTACAGTATTAATGTCAAATTCTGTTTTTATAATAAGGGTTACTATTATTTTGACAGCATATACAGTTATAGTTTTAACTGGGTCACTCTTGTGTCTTAAAATTTCAATGAGTGGTGAATCATACTGTTGTATTATTTGCTGGTTTCATATTAGACTACTATGTACTGAGCAGTGACATCCAATGCATCCAGTCTTTTTCAGATATTGGAATTTATTTTCACTGTTGATTTGTGTCATGCATTTTAAGGCAACTGTCTTACCAATCAGCTTTTGTCTTGTCTTGATCTGCTTAGCCAGAGCACCACTGTTCAGTCTTGTGAAACATTAAGAAGCAAACCATAAATTGCACATAAATGTGCATAACTAAAAGCAAAGACACTTAAATTACTATAACATCCTTTTTCATAATAGGCCAATAAAACATTTTCTGGCTTCCAACCCTGACAGTGCATTCCTGTAGGATTATTAAGAGTAATAGCAGCAAACAATATTTCACAGGGTAATAGTCAGTTGAAATGGATGCTATGGTGATGGAATAAGAGTGCTCTGTGTGCCACACAAACCAATTTAAAGAGATGGAAAATAGATAAACAGCAATACGAGTTATTGGCATGATAAGGCAAAATACATTGCTGGATACAGACAACTACAGTAATTGTGAGGTGTGATTTGAGCTAATGTCCACTAGGAGTTAAGCTGTGGCCACCAAACTCATTTCTCCTTCAGTGATCTAAGCCAGAGTTGAAAAGAATGAGTGGCTTGGTAATTATCCCACTTCACCACCTAGATCCCCTATCATGGTATTTTGGCAACATCATTTTGGATCAGCTCGGTTTTACTTTAAGTTTTGAGTGAACAAATTCTTGAATCAGTATAATTATCACTCCATGTCTGTACAAGTTTTACTTGCTTTTCAGATTCGTTTTTGCATTATTGTGTTTAGGCTTAAGGTCGCATTTAGTGGACATTTCTTCTGTAAAAAAAAAAGCTAGAGCAAGGGGCCACATGAGTTATTTCAAGCCCATAGTCTGTCAGACTAGCTCTGATGGAATTAAAACACCTCACTGCTTAAATATCAAAGCTTACTACTTTCACATCTAAAGATTCAACATATCATTACCATTTATGGCAATGGGTGTCCGTCTCTGTGGTACAATTCCCCCTTCCACCCCCCCCCCCCCCCCCAAAAAAAAAAAAAAAAAAAACAGTTCCTACTCAGGCAGAAAATGCACTGTTTATTGTACTGGTGTAGTTAAAAGAGGATGTAAGTGCTGGTGCTTGCAGGCAGACTTTGTGCTGTGCAATGCCACACATGCTTTTGAGCTCTGTGCACTTCATCATTTGAAGATATATTTTATAGTATCTCTGAAAACCAGAAATTTGCATAATAGTCTCTTTGACTTTGGATTTGTTTTTAGCTACTCAACAGAAGTAGTCATAAGTTGCAGATCTGTCATTTGAGGTCAGCAGTCACTGTCAAATTTTAGCTCGGAGCTCCACAGGTACTCTGTAGTGGGGCATTGGGGGTGGGTGGGGGTGGGATGGGAAAAGTGAGGCAGGCAGACAGGGTGAGGCAACACTAGATATAGGGGTTAATAATAGACTGTAAGGTACCACAAAATCTGTGACTAGTCTGAAAAGGCGTGAATCTAGTATTTCAGTGAAGTTTGGAAGACACTCAAATATGCAGTTCCTCATGGTTTCACTTTTTTTTTCCGAAAATGATTTTACCTCTTTTTGGTTTAAATATCAAATTTATAGGAGATACTTGTATACAGATAGGAGGTCTTGTGTGCCTGCAAATGAAGCTGCAAGTTAACCGTTGAGAATTCTGCAGAGTGGATAAATGATAAACTGTTGAAGAAGTTGGTAGACTGTCCACAAATAGTTCTGTTTTAAACTTATACATATTTCTGTGATTCTGACAGCATAAACATTTAGGACAGTACATGTCCTGTAATGTTTCAATTACAAACAAAATGAGATCAAACCTGTTCAGCTATAGAAAAATGCTGTTGGAATGTTAATGGTCTTAAGAAAAGCATGTAGTTGTAAATCATTGGTAAGGAGTAAACTATTTAAAAAGAAAATAGAAAATAGTAGTCCCCAAATCTATCTAAATTACAAATAGAAAATAGGATGCCAGCAGCGTATTTAAAATAAAAAATAGTACATACTGTTTTGTAAATGGTATTTTTTTTTTTTTTTAAATAGTCGACACTGTCTACTAGTTTTGGTATACAGAAAACAAATATTTTTCCATTATAACAAACTGAAAACGTCAGTACTGCATTTGATTAAAAATAGGAAAAAACTATTTCTATTAAACAATAGGTATTTTGTAAATAGTAAAATAATGTCATGCCCATCCTTTTTTTTTGCTTGTTTTATAATGATAAAATCTACCTTTGCATTTCTCTAGATGAGAGCTCATAGTGTTACATGGCAGCATAGCATACATACTATACAAAAGTACTATTACAGTAACTATGTCTCTGTTGCACAACTTGCCCCTAAGCACAGTGGCAGTAGTGACTGTTCCTGGAATTGCAATGTCTGAAAACTACGACCGGAAAGTGCAACACTGGTCAAAATAAAATATTCTTTAACATCAGACAAGACACACCTTTTTCCACTCAGGCAATGTGCCTGTATGTACGCATTGTGAGTGTTGGTAGCAGGTCAGTCGAATCTCTTGGCTAGTCAGTGTATTTAAAACAGACACACGTTACTAACATTACTGTGTGGGTGGGAAATGACATAAGAAAGGCTGCTAAAGAGGCAGAAGTCTTTCAGTTGCCATTAGATTGTGTCCTTAATGGACAGTACAAAGCTGGAATGCATTGAAGTAACATGATTGAGGAACATCCAGCTCAGACAGAGCAGGTCTTCAGTTTCTTCAGAGTACCAACAGCCACATCTTTATGAATCACCAACCAACTGCTTTGCAGCTGAAGAGGCCACTTTGCTTTTAAAAGGTACAGTGCCCAACATTAGCATGTGTTTAATGGCACAAGTATGCTAAAGTGTGAGTGTTTACTCACTAAATGAGATTAAAAAAAAAGAAAAGTTTGAAGATGCTTGTTATGCTGGTGCTGATGCAAATTATTACTTTATTCCTGTAAACCTCAAGTAAATGAAATGGGTGCGTTTACCTTGTCCGCAGTTTAATTGGTGAATCAATGTATTTTTATGCTCGGATGCAGACAGACATGTCAGCACAGGAACTATTTTAGACTTTATGCAGTTGCACTTTTTAAAAGATACATTAACATACTTGCTTTTGAAAGACTGTATAATTTTAAAAGAAAAGCAGTCACAAAATAAAGTCCCAAGCAACAGCAGCAGCAGCAGCAGCCTTGGTTCAGTCTAATCCATACTGTTTAAGTTTGATAATGGTAGTAATGTTGCTGTTGTTCTTAACGCAGATTTTCCTAGTAGGTACAAAACATTTTTGTGTTTCAGCTCATCCAGCTCCATTTTATAAGGAATGCACATAGCTTTGATTAAATCACATGGAATTACACCTTTTTCAGTTCAGCATTTTTTTTTCTTTTGTGCTGTTCCAAAGGGAACTCAGTTGGAGCCAGGCAACTAGATGGGTTATAGAAAGAGCCATTGTTTTTTTTTTTTGTTGTTTCAGGAGAAAGGTGCTTTCTTAAGATTGCAGTGGTCTGCCCTGGTGAGCTGCATTTCTTAAAAGGCAGGCTGGTTTTACATTCATTTGAAAAATGTTTACATGAAAACAGCTATGTTCGCATTGTTGAAATAGAGAGCTTCAAAACCTTGCCGTGTCTTTCAAGAATCTCAGTTCTGCGGTACAACCAGTAATTCGTTTGTATATGTATTAAACATACACTGACGTTTACACTGCAAGGCTGCACACTTTGTCTGAAAAAGATATGCTTTTCAATAGGCGTTGAACAGTTTAAATATTTTTGGTTTTCCTGGATACAGTGACACGTAGCTATGTAGAAGATACTAGATGGTAATGCCATATCAGTTTTGATTTAAAGTTGTTTTGTGGCATCTTGCCACCCACTGTCAAGGTTATTCCTTTGTCAGCTTTTGTCTTCGTTAATAATGCAAACTGCTACCTGTTCATTGAATGTCTAATAAGAAATGAATGTCTTTCAGATCTGGCTCAGCCACTAGCTTGCTGCGTGAAATGCGGAGAGACTTCATTTAAACCACATGAATATTATATGGCACTGTTCCCAATCATTAACCTTTATACCCATAAGATGTACATGAACATAGTGACCATAAAGTGTAAAGTAGATTGGCATGTTTCTTGGTACCGCTTGGCTGAACGAGATTGGTTGGACCCCACTGGAAACGAGATCCTACAGCTCATTAGAGTGAAACTGTGTACATATTCCCGAAACATTTTAATGCAATTATAACAGTTCTTCATAATGCATCTGCTGGTATTACAACAGTACAGTGTAGCTCAATAAGGATTCAATTGAGGACTCATCTCTTTATATCGATGTCCAAATAATATTCAAAACATTCATGAAAAAATATTCTCAATAGTCACCAACCATATTCACTTAATTTGGATATTGATTGCACAACAATTGATTCAGGCTTTCTCCGCTGCTGTGTTAATCCTTACTTGAGAAATGTTATGGACTCGTCAGTCTGCTTTTTGTTACACATGTTGGCTTAAGGTGACCAAGCTTGAATTGGCGGATGTATTTAAATTGCCCATTGCCTTCATTCACAGGACTGTGGAAGAGTGCTAAAAACAGTGATTGTCCCCTCAGCCCCTTCCCGCTTATCATCAGGGTTAAATGTATATGGCAAATAGAAAGTGGGAAAGATGTAGATAGGTATTACAAAGTACCGTGGTTACATTTTCTGAAAGCAGTTACACTTCTTATCAACCACATCCTCGGGTGGTTCTGCTACCTTGCTAAGAACCATTGGTTCTAACCGTTTTTTAAATTCATGGTGCAGCAGTATCAGCATTGATAGAGCATTGGTAATACTACCGCGCCAACATGAGGTTACATGTGTGACCTGACCTGCAAAGAAAGCTGTGCCTTAGTTCTTTTAACTCTATGGGCATTATACATGTAAACAAACACATTATCAAATAGGCCCACTGTTATTTCAAAAGGCTTTATCGGAAGTAGGATGCAAATTGTTTGTTTGAATATACTTAGCAATCTAAATGGTGCTGGTTTGTAAGGATACTACTAAGTCATTGAAATAACAAAATGGAAGGTTAACTTATATCCACAGTACCAGTGCATTTCTAATGCAGTGTGCTTCTTTGGTATTTGTTCAGCATTTCACAGACGTTTATTGTAGGACAACTCCTGCCAACATTTTAAATATACTAAGTTTTGTCATGCGTGGAGTCAATAGACTCAAAGAGTATGCAGTGAAAGCCGCCTCCAGATTACAGCCCTCTATAGTAGAGCTTTCTGAAAACCTTGCTTTATTGTTACTAGGGGTATGAAGAGAAGACCTATACACTGCATTGCTAAGGCAGCTACATGGGACGCCCTACTTGAGTAATGCATATAGTTTTCTAAAGAAGGAACATAGGAGCAGGTGGGCATGGAAACAAATAATTAATGTTCTTCCTGCATAGTCATTTTCAAGGAAAACAGAACAGCAATGTCATGTGCACCCCAGGAAGTCCTGTGCCATAACAATGTCAGAGTATAGAGCTTTTCAGCCAGCAAATAATAGTTCTGAAACTCGGGACAGTGTGGAACAGCGAAACATCCATTCAGGGACAATCCTGGGAAATCCTTGGGCATTTGGTCATCATATCACCAGAACAGAAGTGATGGCTTTGTAATAGGAATGGGGGTGAGTTTGGGGCTAGGGAGGATTCAAGCATGCAGATGGTATTATACTGTACATGAGGTTGTAAAGTATTCAGTTTAATTTTTAAAAAGTTAAATCCATAAATCCATATTTCCAGATTGCATTGCTCTTTTGAACTTCTTTATAGCACAGTAGTGAGTGATTCAACACATTAATCAAAGAGAGCTGTGGAATATGGGGATTAAAAATGATATTGACTGAGTTCAAGGGAATTATTCAAGCAATGCAAAACATCCCTCAAGTCTGATCTGATTAAAATACATGGCAGCTGGAGTCAGACGACAAGCTGGTCCTGGATTTGGATGGAAAGTATTCCGCTGTGCCCGATTGAGCTCTTGGACCAGTGCCCAGTGCCCAGTGGGTATTCAAACTGATGGATGGACACGCACAGACTGTGATGACTGGCTTTGTTTTTGCTACCGAGTAGGCATTCACTTTTGTCATAAGATGAATACCTTAACAAAACTAAGTTAAAGCCATTGAGGGTAGATTTCAAAATACAAGGTAATCAACATAGACCCCAGGCATTTAACCACTGAGTACAGCAAGCAGTCATACATAAAAGGTATAGAACATGGAAATGTCAGTCTTCTTTTTAAAGCCATTTGAAATGCTGCTGAAAGGAAATGTAGACTATCAAGAGGTGTGTAATTTAAACTCTCCATTAAAAGTATAAAAAACATGCTTAAGCGGAATGAGTTTTAATGAATGGTTTGCTGTGCACGAATTATATATATATATATATATATATAGATATATAAAAATTAAGAAATTAATCTTATTCAATATTTTAGCTAACACATTGAGCTATTTATTCTGAAATGAAATACAAAAAGCAGCAATTACAATTCTGAAATAAATAAGAAACAACTTCAGATGACTCATAAGCCGCAAAATGAAATGCTCAGTTGCTTATTTTTGGTTTGGTGTTAGTGTTGCATATACTGTACAATAATAGATGTTTTTGTGAACCCCCCAAAACTAAAATGTGGTAAATCAGCAACATATGGAGAGGTTTTATGTCTCTGTCATGTCACACTGACAATTGTACATATATCTTGAGAAATATTTTTGTTGGGATGAAAGTTATAAATTATCAAAATATAGATGTACCATATAGGGGGGCACTGTCTGGCTGTACTTCATACTTGCATATGGTTGGTGTAGGTCATGGTGCTTTACTTATTCATTATACCAATACAGTAGCTATAATTTGTAGCGAGGAAGTATGTCTCTGACACATACCATTTAAATAATATAGTTTTCTGTGATTTATGATCATTTTTGTACAGTGAGATTTCTGTGCAGTTCAATCACTCATCTTGATTACTGTTTCCTTCTCTTCAGGCTGTATGTTTTCAGGCTGCCTTTGGGGTTTTAACCATCATCAGATTCCTCACATATTCTGTCGTTACAGAAAATTGTAAAGCTGCTGGAACAGTTGCTTTGTATTCCCCCTAAAGATCACGACAGCTGATTCTCATGAGCCAGCCCTGCAACCAGAGATTATCAATTACCGTTTACTTTCTCTTCACTGAAGTTTACGCTACACGTTTAAATGGGCACACTTTCACAGAGCAATTCATAGTCTCTGGGAACAAAACATTAAATCAATAATTGCTTTTTGCTGCGTTATGTAATGCAGCTTATTAAAATCTATATTGGAAGTACTTGTGGTATGCAGAGAGCTGGGAATTGTGGTTGTACCAGGGTGAGGCTGCTTCTATTTTTAACTGTCAGTGGCCTCTTTTTCCCACAGTTTCTTTGGAGCCAGGCGTGCTTAGGAGGAATACAATCCTAATTCTCAGTAGAGTTGGTGAAGATGGTACATAGTTCCAAGGTCAAAAGAACAGTAATTGTTTTTATAGTTTATGATTATGAAAGATACGCACAGTTATAGTTTCTCTTGGTTCTCATTACTTGTTACTGGCTGATGACTGGCTTTGTTTTAGGGTTTTATTCCCCTGCAATTGCCCTAAAGTTCATTTATTGGCCAGGTCCCGTATCTTTAGCAATGCAGTATGATTGTATCTATTGTATTTATTATCCTAATTACTGGTCGGTAATTTCTTTAACCAATAAACTAACAAATACGAGTTTTCATTTCATGTAATTGCCCATCAATTTTATTATATCCCTTATAAAATGTTAGCCTGCTAAAGTTATTGTACCATACCTCTATTGGCTTTACAATGCTTACCTTTGCTTCACTGTGCTTTATTAGATTTTGCGATGCTTTTACTATTGTACACAGCTTCAGAAATCATTTATGATGTCCACATCTTTCATTTGGCCCACGTATGGAACTGATATTAGGAGGCTGAAACTCATCAACATTGTACAGCTAAACTCCCACTCAACTCCCAAAAATTCCTAAACAGTCCACAAGGAGATAGTCTGAACATACTGTTTTCAAAGGATCCATGAGATGATTCAGAATGTATATTCCAGTTACTGCTTGTGGCTCGTTTCAAAGCTTTTAATCCAGTCTGTAGTTGGTTCCTATTTACTGAACAGAGTAAAACACCATTTAACAGGAACTGTACATTATTGTAATTCAGGGTCTCTTAAACATTATAGTCAATTTGTTAGTTTCTCATTTTGAACTGCAAAAGGTTGTATTACTATGTGTTTTTTTTTTGTTTTTTTTTTTTTAAATGAAATTGCCATATATTAGATTTCCTTTAGTTGTTTATGTTTAGTTTTGTAACATTAAAGAGTGTTTTTCTCTTCAGTAAATTTGTGACTGTTTGGATTAAAAGGCTTTGTTTTCTCCGCAGTTTGTTTACTGTAGCCTGGGCGGTTCCTCAGTATATTTCACAACGTTATCTTTTAATAATTAAGCATCCCCACAAGGGAAGCTTCTATGGGTTTGTCAGCCCATCCCTGCTGTTCCTCTAATATTGCTGGCATACGGAGGTCATGTGACCGATGAAGTTTCAGATGCATAGAGACAGTATACTGAGTTACTGTCTTTATTTTTAACACAGCTGGATTATTTATTTTTTCTTAAATTCCATTACCAGTATTGTCTAGTGAAAAGACAAAAATAGCTTTCAACTCTTGCTATATCAATCATACAGACCACATGGTTTGACATTCTCTCAATATAATTCCATTACAGGTGGTGTCCAGTGAACATTAGAGGTTTCAGTGCCACATTGTTTTTCATAGTTCCATTTTACTTCATGTTTACAAACCGTTTTTTGTGAGCAAAAGCAAAGTATTCCCTGTAGTATTCTTTACCACTATAGAGCGTGCTACAGGAGATGTTTTCCTTTTGTGACCAAAAACCACCATTTCTAGTTATTATGTACTCAAGGTCAATAATCAATGTGAAACGAACAAACAAACATTCATAATATATTTTGAAATTTGGATCAAACAGCTGTGTCAGAGTTAAGTAGGAATTCAAGTGCAATTTTAAGTACATCCCAGAAGAATTCAGGCAGGGCCTGACATCGCAAGATAACTTCTCCTGAGATACGTTTTTTGATAATGGGCAAAAGTTATTTTTCATGAAGTGTCAAGCTTGTTATGGTCAAACTACCAAATAGTAATTCTTTTTTAGATTTTTGTATTCTTGAGCCACCATATGTCATTATCCAAAGATATCTAATACAATAAATGCATAAATAAATCATATAAATCTTCAGCAGAGAATCGGTTTGGTCAAAGTGCAGCCAAAACAGAACTCCCTGCCCACACACTCATTCCATTGACTCACAGCTTGCTGTTTGTTGCTGTAACATAATTTACCACAAAACAAAAATGTAAGATTGGGAAATATAAACCAGTAAACCTAATTTAACATTGGGAAATATATAACATTAGGAATCCAAGACAATTAAGTCATTTGATTGGTAAATATCATGATAGTTGATCAGCGATTTGTCTCCACAGATTTGCCATTAGCTATGGAGTAAAAATGCAAGTTCACAGTTCCTGTCCTCTGATATATCCTCTGCTCTTATATGAATAAAACGGCAGCGTTCTGCAGTTAAGATCGATTCTGGCTAAAAAGCCAATAGATTGGCTCGTCATTCAGGAGCAGGGTAAGAGACATACTGATGTTGAAGGGCTTGAGAGTCAGACACCACAGTGGCTTTGTGGAGGGATATGTAGAGCAGAAATGGAACAATGTTAAAAAAAAAAAAGATTCAATTCTCTTCATCTTTACATTTATTCTGCAGATGTTTTAACAAATTGTGCTAATAATTAGGCTCCCTGTTCTTCTAATCCTCCTGAGGATTGTGCCTTATATAAACCATGCTGTTAGTCTGAGTTAAAAAGGAAACTGCCTTTCATCAAGCAGACTTGTTAGAAATGTGAAACGATGTGGGCACTGTTTGTCTGGAGGAACTATTTTGTTTAGTAAAAGGTGAACATGTCTGATCGGTTTCTTTTTTATTGCACTGCTAACGCTAATTTTGTATTTGTGGAAGGAGATGTTGTTGACATAAGTGTTCAACATACTATGAAAATACGTCATGGTTCTGTACGTGTGTCTACATATTGCACATGTCCTGCGCATATTTAAAGCATCAGAATATGTACACATTCTTTTCCTTATAGCTGTGACCTGTCTGTGCTTGTCATTGCATATGCAAGCAAAAACTATGGCGTCCATTCGGCTGAATTTGATCAACCTGAACCGGCTTTTATTACAGGCTTTTACTGAAGTTATTGAACATGCTATCCATTTCTATCACTACAGGAGAAAAGCATTATCCTTGTGTGGTGTGTGTGTGTGGGAGACACTTTTTCTAGAACTTAACAACATGAAGAAAGCTATCTGGGAGGTTTTTGGTCAGCCTTTGTTTAGCTCCCAGTTGTATTTTTAGCACCAGCAGTAATCTGATATTAATTGTAAATAATTAAAAAAAACTCCTGTCCTGTCACAGTTGGTCTCAGTTGCTGTCAAGCAGTGAGGGCGTATTTTATGGCAAACATTGTTTTTGCTCCTAATCTGAGGGCCCAGAATTCCAATTCACCTAAGTATGAGGGTTATTCGCAAGGTAAGCTGGCTGATGCTCTATTCTTCCGTTGTCGTTGTCAAGTATGACACAAGAGATTTGCTGTGGAGATGTCAAAGGTGGTAAAGAAGGTGAGAAGAATAAATAAAGCAAATGCTACTGGAGTCCCATTTCCCAGAAATCAGTCTGATTGATGTCTTTTAGATCGGGGGTGTCAAACTGAGTTCCTGGAGGGCCACAGTGTCTTCTGGCTTGCATTCCACCCAAGCTCTCAGTTACTTAATTGGTCTAATTATTTGATTAATTGGTCACATCTCTTATGGCTGCAACGTGTTTTGTAGGTAGTGAACCTTGAATCAGGTGTGTTTTTAAAATCATCAACTGTAAAAAATATTAAACATGTCCAATTGAAAAAATAATTAGATCAATTAAGTTAATTGAGAGCTTAAGTTGGAATGGAAACCAGAAGACTCGGTGGCCCTCGAGGACTGGTGTCACCCCTTTTTAGATGTTCAGTATAGCAAGAGTCAGATTTGGTCAGAATCAAGGTTACGCTTGTATTATAGGTTTAGCAATAGGAAAACCAAAATACCCGTCCATTGTAAAAGTATTCAAACCCATTCCAGATCTTCCTGTCACTAATTCAAGAATTGTCACCTTTTAACCCTTTACATTTCTACTGCAGTGCTGGATATAATGATATTTCACATAGTTTCATATTAAAGAAAAAAAAAACTTAAAAGATATTTCAAGGCGGGGGTCTTTTGGTGCAGTTCATTTGATACAAGGAAATGACCTACTTCTTACAATTGATAGGCACATCATTTCCTGTATATTTTATACTGTTGTAATTTTAACTAAACACATTTTTTTAGGGGAATGCTTCATGGTATGGATACCTGACCCAATAAGCTAATGAAGGCTATACCTTATCTAACTGCAAGGGTATTTGTTAAGATATATTATTCTATATGCTGTGGATGTGTAGGTACTTTGTTCATGACACTGATGCTTGTAATGTGTTATTTCCTTGGGGATACATACACTTGAGGCATGCCCTGTTTTAAATTGTGACCAAAATATGGTTTCAGTGCTTTTGAGACGTGACTAAATATCCCTCCTTGTCTCTGGTTAATGTAGTGTGTGCAGATAGTCTTTAAATTAATTGTTTGGGGTGCTAGTTGTTTAAACATAAATTCTGGAAAAAGGTCAATAGGTCAAACTAGCTGTGTTTAGTCTAAGATGGTTAGAATGTATCTAAAGTGCTGAATTGGCCAAGTGAAAAAAGACATTTTAAGAATAAGCATTCAGTTTTCAAAGCACCATGGCTAAAAAAGGACTTCATAGAAGACACAGGGTCTAATATTGATCTAAATACAGACACTGTTTAAATTAATGAAATGGAGCATTTGTGCACCAAGGGTAAGGAAACCTAACTTTGATACTGTGTAATTTGTTCCTTTTAGTGCATTTCTGTCTGTAAAAATGTGTAAAACTCCAGCGACGGTGCTGTTTTAAGAGCCTAAATGACTGCTGTAATTACTGTAGATCCACCACTGTTGAGAGAAATTAGAGAGGCCACAATCTTTCAAGTGAGTTGTGACTTTTTTGCCGCATTTAAAGAGTATGAAGCCGCAGATGTCATTCAAGTTGTGTTTTTACATCCTCCATGTTTTAGGGTGCTTACAATACTGCTGAGTGGTTCTAGGTTCTATTGCTCCAGTATCGAGTTTGTATAATTTATGTCTGCTTTGAGCTTGCTTTGTCTGGAGAATTCTAAATGCTAGGACTGAGCAGACCCTCATATGGCAACATGGCCTTTCAACTCTCCCAGAAGCATATACTTTACATTTTGTAAAGTGAAGCATTGTAATAACAGAAAATAAATAATTACATGAAAAACTGTTTACTGTTTAAACCATTAAAAATGCAAAGGTTGATTCTATTTTTATCAATTAAACAGTAGCCATATTTACATGTGCGTCCATTTGAGTTTATGTAGTTACTATCTACGGTATAATTGCCTTGGTCTGACAGGTTAGTCACTAAGACATAAGTCATTGTTTCAAATGTACTTCATAGTGTTTAAGCATTACACTAGGCCTACACAATGTTAGAATCATGTGCTGCTGTTCATGTGGGAACAATTATACTAAAAAGACAGCTAAGTGAATGAATTTAAGAAATGTCAGAACTGATTAAGTGGTGTCATTTGTGTTTTTCATTAATGACTTGATTTAGATAATTATCCATTCAAAGCTGTGATAATTGGCAGAGATTTGTATTATCTTGCTGTGCGGATGCTGCAAACAACCTTCTAGCTGAAATAATGCCTTCATTAACTGCTCTTATTTAACACAATCCCCAGCTTGAGTCCATTATCCTCGGAGCTGATGCTTTGAGAGTGGAACTATTAAAGAAAAATCTTGAAGGCTTTAGGGTTAGCAGTGTGCTGAGTTCAGGTCATAAATATTGACCTGAACTCAACATTTGAGTCCAGGTCGTGTCCCCCCCCCCCCCCCCCCCCCCCCCATGTGTCTGACACATTGCTTAGATTTTTGTTTCCTCTCTCATTTTGCGATAATCGCCCTTCATTTTATTTATATGGTTGGAACCCTCAAGGTGGTTAAAAAAAACAGAACAAAAAAAGCGAATGCACTTGCTGATTGTTTTTAACCCTAAAATTCAGGTGAAATGCCTATTCACAGTAAGGCCTGGAATGTTACATAATGCAGTAATTAATATGTAAGCACCATTGCTACATTGACATTATTAGATGTAAAATGGAAGAATATTATACAAGTAGACTGGAGTTGAGGAGTATAATGGTAAACTAGTGTCTGACGGGATTATGTTGCCCTGAGCCAAACGTGTATGTGATAGGTCAGCATGTCAGACTAGGTCAGAGCGGTTGCTATGAGAATATGTATTGCTGGTATTGAAGAATTCTAGTATATATACTGATGCTATAAATATAGACATTGTGGGCTAGAGTGCAAACTATAATCTGTCATGTGATGGTGTTTTAATGAGTCACAAGATGGATTTTTAAAACCAGGTTTCATTAAAACGTAATTTGAGACCACTTAAGGGTTTCATAAACCCCCTAATTTGAGGCACTGACGTACACAGTTATTGTAAAGGTTTGTAAAGTTAATTACAGTTTTGATCCTTGATCCTGTAGCCATACCATTTGTGTTCAATCATTGTTTCAAGGATAACTGCATCAAGTGTTTCAGAAAAAAAGTGTTTCAGAACACCTCTGACATGTGGCCTGTGCAGTCACTAAGGACACTGCGATGTACTGTGTGTACCTGTACTGTAATTTGAAAGCAACTGTGACAGTTTAGTTTACATGATTATATAAGTGAATTTTTGTTTTTAGTGTTTTAGTGGCCACAATTGCGGCATTATTCATTCCAGCTGATATCCCTCTGTAACTAATGTATTTCCTGCAAGCCTGGCTGACTACATTGCTGATGCTTTTATGCCCAGGATATAGATGACTGTGGCATCTTCTTTCTGTTTGTAAGCCTGTGTCAGCACTTTATTTATGATACCCTTCAAACAGGTGCGTTCCACTGGGGCTCATTATTAGATTGCTGTCAGCGGGAGCTGCTGTGTACAGTTGTTTATTTGTTTGCCACTTATCCAGGAAACCATTTGAACAAATAGGACAATGGATTGAATTGTCTGGGGATTCATTGAACCATACATTCAGTATATACTGTACCTTACTAAAGTGCTGAAGTACTGTAGTATGATATATAGAGGTTTTTGCTTTTTTTGCTTTTTGTCCTTATAATGACAGTCTGTTATTCATCTGAAGCAAAATAAGTGAAGTTTTTATTTGTGTTTTTTTTTTTTTGTGGCTATCAGACTTCTATTGATCTGTTGAGCTTCAGCAGCATCCTGCAGTCTAAGTTTCTGGTGACCTTACCTGCCCTTACATACTAACCAAGGAGAATGTGTCTGTCCTCCAGAATAGTATCCAGCCACCCCTGAGGCTTTTATTTTTGCAATCGGGATGTGAGGTCATCTGGAATAAATGAGACACCCAAAACAATTCAGTAACAATCAGGTACTGTATTAATGTAAAAAAGAAAAGGTAAATTGCAATTGTACACACCCCCTCATCCTTGAAAATTAAAGAGTTTTTCTTTTCTTCTCCCGTTTAGTTTTTATGACAATACACTGCTGTGCATTAGACAGTGCTGGCACTTACTATTGTTAGATATGTCTATACCCATGGCATGCCGTTTTAACACTTAATCCTCCATTTCTGATATCAGTAATTTTATATTTAAGTTTTTTTTTTTTTTTTTTTTACCAAAACGATATATATATATATATATATATATATATATATATATATATATATATATATATATATATATATATTATACATTTATTTTTGATATCATGAATTCTATTGTTGATATAAAAAAACACCCTTGTCTTATACCAATACAGTACTAGCACAATAGCACAACTATATTTATCTTAAGTATTTCAATTGTGGGTAAACCTCAACGTTTCTAGAAATATATTTCAAGGGCAATTCTCATTAAATGTGCAGTATGGCACACTCGCTCTAGTGCTCGCAATGTTGAGCAAGGGCCGGTTGTACTGATCCTGAATCCAGGCTCCGATCTGAGAGAAGCTTCAGTGCTCTTCGAAGACTAAAGTCATGGCTTTGTAGTTCCATGACAGAAGCGACTGCCACACTCACCACTCATGACAACAATTATTTGTTGTAAATGTAAATTTTGTTTGTAATACATTTTATTATTTCAGACAGCATAATCTTCGTTCATTCACCAGCAATAGAAACTGACCCCCAAAACACACACACACACAATTTTAAACCAAAGTTATGCCACAAGGTACAGTAAGAAAAGAAAATCAAATTTCAGCAAAAACAAAATGTAATTAAAGAAATGTAAAGCTGGACATGAGGCTTGTTAAACTGTGTACGTTTTTATTGCCTTGTACCTTAGAACAGAAATCACAATGCGACTAATAATAATAAACTAATCTCACTGCTGTTAATGATCATTTTAATTAACATTCAAACATCCGTGGGAACATAGAACACAAAATGATGCAATATGGATCACAAAAAAATGTAATATCCACTGAGGTTAATGGGTCAGTGGTTCTGTTAGTTTACCAGAATGTCCACCAGCTAATATATACAAAAGTAGCAGAATTATACACATATAGCAAAACAAAAACTGTTTTGTTTTTTTTCCAAACCTGCTTGTAGGTTTGTTCTACTGACCAGGAGTAGCATTGCATTCAATAGAACAAAACAATGTGGTTTAACTTCTTTTTGGGTTTTCTTTTGTAGCGAGAGTAACAAACACTGTGGTCTTAAACCGTTCTTGCCGGCTGCAGACAACTACATTTGAATTTCCTTCAGCCTCCCGCATTGTACGTGTTTACCTTTACCTGCCTTTTTTTTCTAAAATTCCAACCCCCAGAAGAAACAGGAACATTTCTAAAATGTAAAGAGGCATGCTGTGCACATTTGAGACAGGACAGAATTTTAAATTGGCCCTTAAACTGAAATAAATTAATACGTAAATTGAGCCTGACTCATACATTTTTATCCTGCAGACTGATGCCTCTGACATAGTAGGTCTAAGGACAGATATTTCCCAGGAGGTAGAAGGCGTGGGGCATTTGGTATTGTACATTAGCAGGAAGCTGCTTGCGTGAGAGACTCCGAGACAAGGTCTGCTGTAATCGAGAAAAAAAATGCCTAACTGTCATAAAATAACAAAATGATCCAAAAGCAAGCTTCTCTGCGCCTCTCTTCCTGTGTGTGTGGGTCTTTTTTTTTTTTTTTACTAATTACTAATATCTGTTCTGTTCATTTTTTGCCAGGGAAAGTTTGTCTTGAAAGGCTTCTAAACAGTAAACTTCACATTTTTTTGAATTTTTTTTTTTTGAATTTTTTAAAATCATTCCAACATATTTGACTACAAAGTATAAATTGCACAATCCACTATCCGCTAAATTATCTAATCCGCTAATACCTTAGCAACTGTGGTGTTTTTTTTCTTTTTTTTAAAACTTTACTAGATTGCTAAATTTAAATGTCAGGTTTAAGTATTAAGAAAGCAGTAGCACTTATTTGCTAATTTACAAATAACCAATAGAAGATTGACTTTTTTTCACAGCTAGCCAATCAGAAGTGATAGGGGTGGGACAAAAACACTTTTTAAAAGGTTTGTGTGTAGGTGCTAGACTTCCTCTATTCAGTTTTCAGAAACTTGCGTGGCTTTCTGGAATATACCCGGAGTGTTTTTCTAGCAAAAGAACGAACATGGGGAAAAATAAATAAATAAAAACCTGTCCCTCACACAAATCTTGTTGTCCTGGGTGTTGGGCAATGTGAATTGCACACCCCTGAATGATGAGAGATATAAAACAAGTTATGCCCAAGGGTAACTTTAAGTTCCGTAACTATTAGACCATTACACACTAGAGGGAAGTTAAGGGAACTATCTCTTGCACAAGATGATCCTATTTGTTTACAATCGATGATACTTGTACTTAGACCAGGAATGCATACTGGACACTGAAATGGTCCAAACACATTTCTTGTGTGCATTGAAGGACATCACAAAACAGATGCTTTTCCAGCTACAGTACAAGACGTACATATATGAAAAGTCTGTCTGAACACTGTGCATAGAAAAGATGGGAGTGGAATAGCTGAATGCATAGGAGCTCATTCTGACTTGTTACCAAAAGGTACAGTTGGCCAACTGCATTTATTATTCATTTTCATTTTTAATCTCCTTGAAATTCCACGGGGAGCTAGTACCTGTGATTCCAGCTGCCCATTTTGTTTCCTTTTGTGAATAAACTGCAATCATTACATATCCCTCAGCTACTGGGATCAAGTGACGTAAGTAATGTCAACAGCAACCAAAACTTTCAAGCAGCACAGCATCAGAGAGACAGAAAACTGTCTGTAGATTAAAGTGCAGTAATCTGCAGAGCATTTTGATGATCAAATAACAGCAAAAAAAATACTTGTTTTTTTGTTAATACTGTTGCCTGTGTCATTTTGACCCACAAAAAATCTCTTTATTCCATTAAATCAACTAAAGCAGAAAGACACCACACACACACACACTATATATATATATATATATATATATATATATATATATATATATATATATATATATATATATATATATATATATACAGCTCTGGAAAAAATTAAGAGACCACTGCAAAATTATCAGTTTCTCTGGTTTTACTATTTATAGGTATGTGTTTGGGTAAAATGAACATTTTTGTTTTATTCTATAAACTACTGACAACATTTCTCCCAAATTCCAAATAAAAATATTGTCATTTAGAGCATTTATTTGTAGAAAATGACAACTGGTCAAAATAACAAAAAAGATGCAGTGTTGTCAGACCTCGAATAATGCAAATAAAATAAGTTCATATTCATTTTTAAACAACACAATACTAATGTTTTAACTTAGGAAGAGTTCAGAAATCAATATTTGGTGGAATAACCCTGATTTTCAAGCACAGCTTTCATGTGTCTTGGCATGCTCAGAGTTGGGGAACATTGTCAGAGCAGAAGGAAGCACATTTTCTTCCAGGACAACCTTGTACTTGGCTTGATTCATGTCAAAGCTGCCCGATTCCAGCCTTGCTGAAGCACCCCCAGATCATCACCGATCCTCCACCACATTTCACAGTGGGTGCAAGACACTGTGGCTTGTAGGCCTCTCCAGGTCACCGTCTAACCATTAGACGACCAGGTGTTGGGCAAAGCTGAAAATTGGACTCATCTGGGGGTGCTTCAGCAAGGCTGGAATCGGGCAGATTTGTCTTTGTGAAGGGCGCATGAATCAAGCCAAGTACAAGGTTGTCTTGGAAGAAAACTTGCTAACTTCTGCTCTGACAATGTTCCCCAACTCTGAGGATTGGTTTTTCCAACAGGACAATGCTCCATGCGACACAGCCAGGTCAATCAGGGTGTGGATGGAGGACCACCAGATCAAAACTCTGTCATGGCCAGCCCAATCTCCAGACCTGAACCCCATTGAAAACCTCTGGAATGTGATCAAGAGGAAGATGGACGGTCACAAGCCATCAAACAAAGCTGAACTGCTTGAATTTTTGCGCCAGGAGTGGCATAAAGTCACTCAACTTCAATGTGAAAGACCGGTGGAGAGCATGCCAAGACGCATGAAAGCTGTGCTTGAAAATCGGGGTTATTCCACCAAATATTGATTTCTGAACTGTTCCTAAGTTAAAACATTAGTTTTGTGTTGTTTAAAAATGAATATGAACTTATTTTCTTTGCATTATTCGAGGTCTGACAACACTGCATCTTTTTTGTTTGTTTATATATATAAACACTTACAGTCCCATTAACTTGCTCTGAACAATAGGATCCCTCACATGTGATTTAACAAATGAGACTGACACATCAACAGTGCACATCAAGGTTTGGATCTGAACCTAGATCCTAATAAGGGACTTCTTGTTAGAGTACAGTACAGTTCAAATGTTTATGTCTGTCTGATTTCATTTATAATGTTTAAGATATGAATGAACCACCAGTGGTGCAACAAGAATAAGTGTAGCTTGTATTTTTTTAACAGCACAGATCTCTCAGTACATGTTCTTCATTAAAAATAAATAAATAAATAAACAAACAGTAGGGGCTCATTACTCAGCAATGCCAGCCCAATGGATTTCATGGACTTGGAATGGCATTGCTGTTCAGAAGTCATTGTTACAGGATTGAAGATTGTCAAAAGATTACTTTTTGTTGGTTGTCCAGTCATGCACAAAGATGCAGAAGAGTTGAAACAGTTCATGGTTATTAAGCCTTTGCTTGGGGGAAATAGGGTCCCGAGGAATGTCCCGAGGATTTTTTTTTAAAGGACTGTGAGGCGAGAGTGTATTAAATGGAATGTCCAGACAGTAATTTATGTGTACAGAAATAAAATAATTTATTTTTATTCTCTATACACAACAAAATGATTAAATAACAAAAGAAAACAAAATGGTGTGAGGGAAGGAGTGCAGGGGTGAAATCCAAAACAAACCGTGATGACTCGTCTTTAATTGTCTTCGTGGCGACCCATACATAAACAAAAAAAAGACAAAAGAAATGTTAGTGTTTTTTTGTTTTAAAAATCCCGCTGCACCAAACCAATCTCTCCCTCCACCCGTTACTCCTCCTATTTTACTTTCGGACCAACCCCGAACACAGTAGTACGTTCCCTTTAGTATGTAATGTCCCGCCTCTGTAGTCAGTGGAACACCAATCCTCAACTGACAAGTGTCCTTATCCTTCACTTGACTCCAGTGGCTGGAATTTACATACTCGTACTTCCGCCCCTCACCAAGGTGCCGCCCCTCAAAAGATGACTTTTGCCATGGTCACGAGATCTTGGTAAGGGAAGTCCCGAGTTGGTTTGATGCCATCTACTGTCGGGAGGCTGAATCACAGACCGAAAACCCTTTGACTCATCACAAGGACTGTTTCATAAACATCCTCTTAGGCAAAGTAGTGCTTTGAAAAATGAGAACGAACTTCTAACCCTCCCTTAAAAAGTTAACAAAAGGTTTCAGGAACTGTAGACTAATTTTAAAAAAATCAAAACGTAGTTCTTCACAAAACTTTCCACAAACCAGTGCTTAAAGATTTGTGAATATGGTCCATGGTTTCAAAACAGAAAACTAAGCTATAAATGTTATGAAAACCAATGAGAAGCAAGTGTACTCATTCTAAATGGGGGGGGGGGGGCAAAAACTTTGAAGTCAAAACATCTGCAAGGCATTTTCCATTTCAAAACAGACATGGAAGTGAACAAAAACTAATTTCATTTTCAATATACAGAATATTTCACTTTAATGCAGGTCATTTCATCAGGAGCTGACTGATTGGAGAGAAAAAAAAGCTGTATGCCAGATGCCAGACTGTCCTTAGAAACACATAAATAATGCTGATGGCATACGCTAGACTATCAGAAAAATAACACATGTTTGATAGACTTTATTTATGACTGGATGGTCTTATGGTCCTGGAAGCTTGGGGAGAAATGTGTGCATCTGGATGTAGTAACTAGACGATTAAACTCCAGCAGCATGTCTTCCCTTTTATGTCTAGCAGAATGAATTATTAACAGGTGTTTGTCTAAATAATCATGATTCATTTTCTTAGCTTTAGTACAATTTCCCCTTTTTCTTTCAAACCAAAATTGTAGCTGTGGGGGATTTTATTTGAATGTTTTAATATTATTGTAAATATATTTGTATAAATATTATATTGTCTTACGTTCCATATCCATTAACAATGGAGTTGCTGTAATGGGATGTGGGAAATTGATTCTGCTTAATTTACAGCACAAGTGTCTTTAAACCCATAAGAGAACAAAGAGGTTCTGGACGTTTTTCAAATAGGTCCAATTACATATAACAAAGAAAGTGATATACAGTAGATGCCTGTTAGCAACCCTGATAAAGACAACGTTTTCCCAGGAACCAATCCCATCCCATAGACTTTAATGTTAATGGAATTCTGTTATTAGCAATTACACGCAGCTTAATGACATCTTTATTACTAGTTGCCAGTGCTACAGAGCGCACTTGCATGATTTATGCACATACTTCATGCAGCTTTTATAACACACTGACTTCGCAACTGCATATTTCTGGCAGACTGAGGCAGAATTGTGACTTTGAAACTGACTACGAAGCTGCATGCAAAATTGAGATGGATGTTTTAAAATTGTGTTCTTTTTAATTGATTGTGAGTACAACACACTTTTTTATGTTTGCTTTCCTCATTGTAACTGGAACAAGTTAACACATTTTCTAGGTTATAATATATGTCTTTATCAATCCATGTCATGTTTTTCAAGTTGCATCAAATTTGTATTGTTTTTATTTTATGTGATTTGCAATCAAGAAAGTCACACCACTTGCTCTCTCTATATATGGAGCACAGATAGAGCCAGCAGAGTTGACAGGTCCCATTGTCACATGGTTTGAACGGGAGGAGGAAGACTGTTCACTTCTAGACAGTTAGAATTCTCCAGACAAGTTCAAAGCCAGGTAAAGAGAGACATAAAGAAAAGGCGATAATCACTGGAAAAACAGAACCCAGAACCGCTCTCAAGGAGTGCAAATATTATAAAAAGACAAGGGAAAGGTAGAAGAAATACTGTACCGAAAATTACATTTGAAGCTACTTGCTTTTGAATAAAGGAGGTCTCATTGTAAATGAATTATGCACTTAAACCATTAGGATATTGTTAATAGGGTTAAAAGCCTTGTGGTTTCTTTTTATTTGTATCTTAAATGAAACATTAACAGAGAAGGCTGTGCTTCATTCCCAGCTAATTTTGCCTTCCTGCTCCATTTTATTACTAGAAAGTGCCTGCTTGACTGTGCAGCTTGTTTACATCCTTTTAAATGTAGATTTAGCTGATAAAGTAAAGCGGTGCCCTAATTATAGCATTAGAGATTGTGACTGAGGAAAAAGCCTGTTTTCATTTAAATATTTTTGTCATGACCCTGTAACAGGAAGAAAACAGGAAAGCTACTATATTTGACTCCAGGTGTAAGACACTGTATTTTCACACATACCTAAAAGTACATCTCTGACACTAGTTCACACATCTATTATTGCAAAGTAATAAACCAGTCATGCGTCAAATGTCTTCATGAGCAACATCTTAAACATGTTACAGATCTTTTAAACAATACAATTTTACATCATTTTTTTGAACAATGCAATTTTGTATTTGATAGTGTATTTGGTTTTTATTGCAGTTGCCTTTTGATTTTGTAGTAAAAGGGGAACACTTTATAACAATGTAGTAATTCAATGGTTATAAATGAACTTATAACAGTTTATTTTGTATTATTTTAAGATGTGAATGTTAAAGAAAAATACTAGGCTGTTTTTCTTGTTAGAAACTAAGCCATTTAAACTAGTTAACCTACTGGGTATACACATTGTGCACAGACAGAAAATATATATAATGCGTGTGTTTGTCTTTTCAGATGGGCAACACTATATGAATGTGTGAGGCTTCAGCTGAGTAATTGCTGTCTGCTGCCATGACAACCAGCCGCTGCAGTCATCTGCCTGAGGTCCTGCCAGACTGCATAGACTCAGCCCCTCCAGGAAAGGCTATCGTTGAGTCTACCAGCCTTGTAAATGGACAGCCGCAGTATGTAATGCAAGTTTCGGCCAAGGACGGACAGCTGCTGTCAACAGTAGTCAGGACTCTCGCTACACAAAGGTATGAGGTTGGGGGGGTGGGGGTGGAGTTGGGGGGTAGGCTGGTGAAGGGAGGGCTAAAACCACTCTATTGAGACAGGAGACTCTGAGGCATGGTGTCTCTGTCTAGGCCTGATATGCAAGTTGGGGAAGGAAGATGGAGAGTGGTGTCATCCGTTCATATAGAAATGCAGTAGGCAGGAACTCGATATCAGGAACAGAACTTGAACTTGTTATATATCAGTTTCGTGTGTCTTGAACTTCGGAAGCACTTAAAGACACTCACTTAATCCTCTCGTAAAGGGTGTAAACATGTTAGAGTCCATGTTCCACATTCTAAATCGGTTGAGGATTTGTAACAGAAAAAAAAAAAATTAACCAACTTCTCATCACCATTAAAGATGAATTTTACCCCTCAAACGGTATAGTTGCCATTATTATATTATTATATTATTATATATTATAATAATAATAATAATTAATATAATAATATACATATATTATTCAACAAAATTGTATTAAACTCTCAGTGGTTAGTGTTTCTACAGTTTCCCTAGAACAAACTAAGTACAATACAATCTAAACTGAAATCAGGCAAAAGTTTGCAGGTAAGAACTTAAAGAGCTATCAAAAATATTTCACTGAGATATATTCTGATGGTACAAACAGGGATAAAAATGGTAACTAGCTTAATAATGTAGGAAGCGAATGCATAAACACTGTAAAAGATATCTATAGCCATAGCAGTGCAGTGTGTGTGGCAAAAAAATCTATCGGCATATATATATATATATATATATATATATTTATATATATAATTTTTTTTATTCTCCTGGAGGTGCAGGGTTGAAGTCTTGTGTAATTTACAGCAATTTACCATGATTACATTTTGAGCTCCAGCTTACTGGATAGAATTTAGAAAAGCAATGTCTAATTTGATCTATTAAATTAATATGCATGAGGGAAGCCTTTGTAAAGGATAAGGTTGTTCTATAGATCAAAGTGTAAAGCCCCACCCCCCTCAGAAACTGCTGTGACAAAAGAAGGCTTTGGAAATCACAGCAGCTGCACAGCACAGGGCTGTCACTGGGTTTCATTGTGGGCTGCTTTGTTAGCTGTCAGGAGTTTTCACGGCATGCTGTTTATACAGGCTGCTGAAAGCTGTCATGATGGGTTACTTTCTGGTCATGTCAAAGTTCAGCTACAAGGTCAGGGAAGAGAGAGGGTTAAATCAACTACTATATTTTGAATGAGAGGATCACTTTGACTCAAAGGTTTGTCTCCTGACCTGCTCATAACAGTGAAGTAAGGGACTGGATCCACTTGCCAGTAGTTTCACAGTAAGGCAACACGGCATTTCAAGTGACAACACTAATAATGAAACTACTGACAGTGCTGTCTGATCACTTGACCTTAACAACTTGCTGTTTAGCATTTTTAGGGCAGTGATGTGATCCTGATTCCATTTTTAGCTTTCCTAGTATTCTTTCTTTCATTGCTTCAGTTAAAAAATTTACAAAAGTACAGCATTGCCACTACACACACTTTTTAGTGGAAGTTCAGGCATTTGGCTCTTGTATGGAATTTTCAATGTTTTCAAAGTTTTATTTATCATTTTTTCATTTCATAAAACACGTTTTCTTTCCCGCTAACAGGGCATTCCATCTTAAATCGGTCAATTTCTGTATCAAACACAATCTATGCCTAGCAGGTTAACATTGATACTGTTAATCTGTTCATTTTTCCCCACAGCTTCCTGCCTATGTAGCATTTTTTGGCTGTAGATCCAGTTTTGCATGTAGTGCAAAGATTATTTTTACAGCTGGTTTTACAGACCCTGATTAGCACTAATCTTGGGCTACCTTACCTAATGTAAGACTTGACAGTACAAGTCTAGTAATAAGAGTCTGTAAAATCAGCCGTTAGTCTTTGATGTCAGGAAAAGTGGAAACCACTTCTGATTTTCTGTCAGGGCATGAACTTTATTCATCATCAGATGTTAAGGTGGCAGGGCGCATGAAGCTGGGACATCTTTAACCAAAGAGTTAAGAATTCTGGGACTAGACACAACATGAACTAGAGCCAGATGAGTTTAGCGAAGGGTTATGTCAGTCTCATCATATGCCATTAACCTACAGCATTAAGGTCCAGCAAGTGCCCTATGTCCTTAGCAAAGTCAAGTAGAGGTTTTATTGTCCCTTTTCAGCTTCTGTGATAGAGGTATTAGGACCCCCCTGATCCACCCACTGCTGTGCTACTTTGGATAACCAAAAGAGAAAAATGATAAGGGACTGATAATGTTGTTATGTTTAAGTTAAAATTATACTATTAGTTTAAGTGGGTTTATTTTGCATTACACTCAAAATCTGTTTTTTCCGTTCTTCTAGTAAATTATTAAACTGGTTGTTTTAAGCCAATGTTCCAGTTTTTATGTCAAACCATCAAATCAGACACCTTTACAAAGGTCACAACATTCATACAGTACAATTTACATTTCTAGACAGAGTGATTCAGCTAGTGTTTCGAATGTCTAGCTGCATAGAAACAAATTATTTTGGACAGTCAGTTTGGTGCAGCTATTATGAACCCTCTATTAAAAACTATGTAGAGTCTTGTAACCATGTTGTAGAATTTAAATGTAAAAAAAAAAAAAAAAAAAAAAAAGAAAACAAAGCTTTCTTGAAGCGTGAGACAGTTAGTTGCTTTAGGAGACACTGTTGCTTGGATACAGACATCTATTATGGTTTGTACCCTGGATGTTTTTTTTTGTTTGATTGTTTTTAATTTTTTTAAATATTTCTGAATATCCTGAATTTAAGTGCATCAGAATAACTGTGGTTTGCAACTTTGCAATATAAGGCCAGCATTTTCACTTCAGTTGTATTATCAAGGATGCCAATTCTTCAGAAGAAGCTGACCAAGTACCAACATAAATATAATATATATATATATATATATATATATATATATATATATATATATATATATATATATATATATATATATATATATAATTATTGGGTTTTTTTCAGTTCTATCAGTGGTTCGATGGAGAGTAATAAGGAAATAGTAGGCTACAAGAACAGGACTTGTGGTCTGCTGATATAGACACCAAAAAAAATAAATAAATAAACAGCTGTGGGGTTTTCATAATATTTTTAGATTTTATATTTGCATGTGTAGAATCAAGTATGTATGATGTTAATGATGGATGTGTATTGTGGTATGTGTAATAGCAATGTAATACATTTATATGTACATAGGCTTGCAGCTAACATACTGTTTTTCTGTGTTTCTATATGACTGGGTGTTTGTGGCTATTATAACTTGTGAATTGATTATGTATTATCTAAAATTGTGCATAAGCTTTAATAATGATGGTGGAACACAACAAGTGCAAATTATAAATTATTAAAACAAAGAGTTCCCCAAAACACCAACCCCCTGGCTGTTTTAGAATAATTAAGCGATAATTTGTTTAGCGTACAAGGAAAGGAACACCATCACAACCTTTCTAACCAATGAGTACACTGGGGTAGGGTATGTTATAGAGACATAATTTACCTTTATAATATGTTTTTATTCTCATTGATTTGCTTTTCATTCTTGGATATTTGAATAAATGTAGACATATTTGTTTTTTTACTTTGTTCTCTTCTGTGGCTCCATGGTTGCCATAGTGATTGTTTCTTTTTCAGTGAAGTTCCATTTCATACACTACTGAAATTAAAAGCAGTAGTGTATCATGACAGAATCCACTTCAACTGAGCAATCTGATTGGACGATTGTGATGGTGTCCTTGAGAATCGACCACATAACAGGACTCTCTTTTTGTGTTTGTCTGTGGTGTTTCAGCCCCTTCAATGACAGGCCTATGTGCCGTATCTGCCACGAAGGCAGCAGCCAGGAAGACTTGCTGTCCCCCTGCGAGTGTACAGGAACACTGGGGACCATCCACCGGAGCTGCCTGGAGCACTGGCTCTCCGCCTCCAACACCAACTTCTGCGAGCTCTGCCACTTCAAGTTTGCAGTGGAGCGCAAACCCAGGCCGTTGATAGAGGTGAGCAAAAGGGTTGCCAGTTCTGTCTTGCTTATGGTGTTTTATGTACTTCCATAAAGAGGGAGAGGGGAAAATATTCAAGTTGTCTCAAAAGATTGCCAACATTTATTTTATTAGCTATATATGCATTATTACTGGTCCCTCTTGTATTGTGTTGCAAATCTTTAGGTTTTTATGTTAATCCAAGATATGTTAATATTTATAATACCATACTAAAGAAAAACAGCTACATCCTGGTGCCTTCCTAGTAGGTCACATGGTCTCATTGCAGCTAGACCAGTGGTGTGAGTTTGAACTACAGCACATGCAAAGTGAGGTAACAGGAGGCAACAGCAGTTTCCTGCTGTCTTTGAAATACCCAATATGCTATATAAAATACAAATTAAAAAACAACAAAAAAAAAAACTGTGGGAACCATGATAATATTGCTAGTGCAAAGAAAATTGATTTTAAAACCTTGGCAAGTGCTCCTTTAAACCAGCCTTCATCTAATAATAATCAATAACCCTTTCAATAGGTTAACAACAAAAGATTTCACACGCATTAAAAATGTTAATTAGGTAGACAGTGAAAATGGCTATGTATTGCTATCATTATAAGTAATGTATCTGAGGGAGGCCTATTTAAGTCATTATTGCAAAGTTTTAAAATGAAATCTGATACAAATCAAGATCTTTATTTGAGCCTTTCCTTTAAATACATTTTACTCTTGGGGCAAAATCACATGTTAATATCTAGGATTAATCATGCTTACTAATTGTCTGCTCATTCACATAGAAAATTAATTTGTAGTCAGCCAGACCTCTCCACTGCCAGCATTTTCTCCAGGGTGGAGCTGGTCTGGAATTCCTTTTTTTCCTGGAAGCCTTTGTCTATACAATGTCAGCTACACTCAATTTCCAAGAAACTTATTCTAAACAAATAAACTAGGATCTCTGATAATGGTCTAATCATGCTACATTGGATTAACCTTCCATGGTTGTAAAAAGATAGAGTTTTTGACTTTCAGTTAGCAACAAATAGAGTGCCCAGTGGGAGAACGATTTTAGTCAAATAAGATGGAGATGTATATCAAATTGAACTGTATGGGTATGAAAACAGGGTGATTACAGATTTGAAACTACTTTGAGCTGAAGTTGGCACAGCCCCTGAAGTTGTTACAGCTCTCTTTGACATCAGTTGAATGATTAGGAATTTGTGATGTGAAGTGACATTGAAATCACAACATGCTAGAGGCAGCAATGGAGCTGGGACAGGGAGCGCTATACTGGCAGCACAGATTCTCACTGCACAAATGGAATGCGGCATCTGTTTCAGGAGCTCATCATAATTGGGCAAGTTTAAAAGTAACAGCTTGCCTCTGTGGACAGAGTGAACTAGTGCCCAGAGAGTGACTGGCTGGTGTTTGATTTGGATGCTGTGAAATTAACCTTTTGGGTTTCTTTTTTGTTTTTGTTTTTTTTGTACATCAAATGAAATATTTGCTTTCAGGCTCAAAACAATCTCTTTCACAGAATCAAACAGACTAAGAAACCTTGCCTGCAATTATGCTAAACTTGCAAATGAAAAGCTTTTTTGTGTCCTTTTCATAACTTTTTGTATCATTCAACACACACACACACACACACACACACACACACACACACACACATATATATATATAAAGAAATTTGTTAAGTATATTATTTATGTTAAATATATTATAAATTTCATTTTTGGGGTTCTGCATTCAATGAGGTTGTGAGGCAGTTTTGCACTGAAATATTTCCTTTGAAGTAAAATGCTTTGATACATGGTGATGACATCACGGTAGCATATTTGATAGACTAACAAAGTCCCAGACATCTACTACCTCGTTAGGTAAAACTATCAAGACAAGCATGTCAACATTCAAGTTTTAATCTTCCTCACTGCAGTGTGATGAGATATTTATCTTTTATAATCAGTGGATCTTGCAATTTCTGGTAGTGTGTCAGAATTCTGGAAATATTGAAGTCAATGCAGGGTTACTATCAGTGACCTTTACCAGTGTGGTGTCACAGAGCGTTTTTTTAATCACAGGCTATTACAGTATTACTAATTTTTTTGGATCTTATGTGGGAAATGGATGAACTAAGTTTCTAAAAAGGGAAACACAGAAAGGATGATTTAATGAAAGGAAAACAACATGGGGCTGACAGACACAGTGGAGCAGACAGACAGAGTCTCATCTTAATCACCTCAGCTGCCTCTGAACAAGCTCACTAAACCCACACGGCCTGACTGACTTGAACACCGTGAGAATGGGAAGGTTTGAGTGGATTGTGTTTTTTCAGGTGCTGTGGGTTTTCGTAGTATTATTTTAAAAAATAAATGTGCATTGATTTTTCTGCAAACAACCCAAACTGTAAATTGTAGACGGCCTATATAGTGTGATGCATCCTGAACAGTACTCTGTACTTCACAGGTATCAAGTATAAGATATGCCTGATGATGATGCACTGAGGGGAAAAATGCTTGTGGAAGCAACATAATTTCTGTATGAATATAAATGTAGTAATACAGAAACATTTTCAAATGTTGTTGTTGTTATTATTTATTTATTTATTTATTTATTTATTTATTAGCAGGCTTCCTTATCCAGGGCGACTTACAGTTGTTACAAGGTATCACAATACAAAATATCAGATTACAGTTAAGAGAAGTTATAAAATATAATAAAATGAGTAGCAAATAAGATCAAATTCAAATGGAAGAGCTATTAAGACTAAGAGCAGTTAAACTTAAGAATATTTGGTTATAAGAGTCAATTCCATTAAGAGCAAGTACAATACATGGATAAGAATGATCTCAAATAAGAGCAATTCCAAAAAAACATAAAACAAAACATGAATACGGTTACCTTTAAGAGTAAAATCAAGTACTAGATACAGAAAATATAATTATGAATAAGAGTAGTAGTAGAATACAGCAAAGTCTGAAGCAGTTAAGTGCAAGTACAAGATAAACTCATGTATAGACATACTTAGACATATTTTTTCCGTCTTTTCCTAGTTTTGTACCATTAAATCTGCTTCAGTCCTTTATGAAAAAGAGAGGCACGTTTTGAACTGCCTTCAAAATATGTTAAAAATAATATTTTCTTTTTGCAGCCTGTTATTATAAGCACTTATTTGACCATCTATTCTCTTTGCTTTTGAAAATTGTGGATTTATTAGTTTCTTTGTGTTGATTGTTTTGTGCTAATTATGAGTTCATTCATGTCAGTGTCACCTCCTTGGCCAGAGCTTGATACTGTCATTTTTGTCACTTTACTGTTGACATTGTGTTACTGATGTGCTTGTCTGTATTTGCCAGTGCACTTGTTGCTGGTATAACAAGCCATCCCTCTGCTCATGTACCCCTCAGCAGTCTAGGGGCTTAGCAATATTTCTACAGAAGCCTGCCTTGCAGTACCTATTTTAAACTTGCATCTTAGCTTATTTTTATTTGGCCAGGGGATAAGCCATGATATCCAGCCAAAGCTAGCTAAGTTAACCAGTAAGATATCTGAATGTTGCATAATTACTGAATTAACACAAAAGCAACTTTTCATGACAATTGGCCATTAAATTGACCTTTTTGGGGAGAATGTATTCTGATAAAGCAATGGATTTAATTGTGAATTCAAGTACTTTTATTAGATTCCATGAAAAGATATGGAGGACTACAAAATACTCTGGGTTATACAAGCCCTGTATGATTCATTTGAAAGGTTTATGGATGAATTCATGCATTGTAATGAGATCTTGACATAGTGCTTCAGTGTTCATGGCGTGGAATTATTTTCTGTGCTCGCAAGAGAACATAATCCAAGGACTTTTCAAGTATTAATCTGCTCAAAATATGTCATGCGAGAAAACAATAATTATAAAAGCTCAGTGTTGCGTGGTTGAGCATGAGCCATTTGTTTTTGCGCACAATAAGAAATGAAACCAAAAGCCTGTTTTTGGAACTGATTTTCTGTACAGTGCTGTGTTATGCCTCACATGTGGCGATACAGCGTGAGGGAAGAATGGTTAATATGATAGCACTGGATTGATTTCTTCCCTGCTGTGACTGAAAGGCAGTGGGTTTCTGCGGGACCCCCGATGATAATACATGTGCATGAAAAAAATGGTTATGAGATGGGTAAAATATACTCCAACAATTCACTATTAGCATCAATATATTTAGCTTTGTTTTATTTGTAATCTAGCTCTTATGTTAACAGAATATGATAAGTTAAACCTGGTGTAAGCTTCAGTATTTTGCTGAAGACAGCCTAGTACACAAATAATTTTCCATTTGGCATAGCAGGGCCTCAAGTTAAAGTGAAGTGTTTAATCATCAGTGACAGCATTTGCTGGTGCAGTACAGTGTGCTGCAGTTTTTCCATTGAAGAAATCGACTCTAGAGCTACTCATCTTTTAGAAAACCCCAAGCAGGTTTTTTCATCCTCCTAAGAAAGTGAACCTTATGGTATATTTCATAACGCTTTGACATTAGAAAAAGACTTTGTGAAATATTTGTATGAGTAAAAAAAAAAAAAAAACAGTTTGATATTCACACGACAGCAATTGGCTTCTTTAACTACAGTCTAGATAAGCTTCATGAATATAAAACTAAGAAAAATAATATGAATATAGGAGCAAATTGTTCAACAATCTGTCTTTCCACATGGTGCAAAGTTGGATTTCAGTCATCTTCCATGCTGGAGCAGGCCTCAGCTGCAGCCAGGATGAACAGGTGTTTGCAGCTGCTGCCGTCACTGCCTCTCGGATGCCTATGGATGCCTTTCTCACACAGAACATTTTGCCACATTAATAAAGTACTTTAATTTATAAGCCACATGGATCGTCTCAGTGACAGGTTCCAGTCAGGTGCAGCAGTTTTTGAAATGTGTTTTGAACAGTGATATTAAAAAAAAAAGGGGTTTTCCTTGCCTGGATATTTTCATTGATTTAGCTGGAGTACTAAATTACTGTAACAAAAAAAAAATAGGAATTAAATAAACCCACATCAAACGATCCTTTAAAGAAAGGAGTGAAACACTGTTATAGGAATTAAATAAAAGCATGTTCATTTTTGTTCATTCGTTTCAAGTAGTGTTTTTTTTTTCAAATATTTGTCCCAGCGCAATGATTTTTAATTTCATTATTATTTTCTGCAGCAGCCATTAACTATACAATTGACCTTATCTTTTATTCAGACCTGCTTCTGCCTCAGAAGTACTGTACATACATGCACGCATCTTCCAAACATCAGTTGGAAGATGACAAGATCTTAATTGAATCACATATTGATTGACTTTCACGTCAGGTGTTATGTAAGATTCATATCTCATACTTAACAGAAGTACAGATTCATTTTCTGGATTTTATAGGGCAGAAGGAATATCTTAAAAGGACGACACTAAAATGTAAGGGAATGTAAATCTAAAACTAGAAGCAAATCAAAAAGCTGTATTTTTCTATGTCTTGATTTTAATAAGTAACTTGTTAATTTCAAGTACAAAACATCAGACTCACAGGGTTTGTCAGTCTGTTGAACAAGGTCAGCAGTCTAGAGTCCAGACAATTATACACAGCAAGGGCATACATATATTCTAATTGTATATGAAATAAAATAAAAATGAATGCCAACAAATTAGCAAATAAAACAGACCACATGAGTCCTGGCATTCTAAAATATTGCAAGTGTCGCCATAATTGTGGGTCATTGTGTCTATAGAGAGACTTATAAACAGTATTTTTTTCACATTGATAAAGTACAATAGAAAAGGTTGTTGGTACATCACCCAGACATGCTCCCTGATTTAGTGCTGTTTTTGCATTAGCCATGAAAGAGTTAAACGACTAAAAGATTATATATGGTCATCTACTTTTTTATTCAACTTCATATAGCCATTATATGCAGATCCATTATGGGGCACAAAGATCACTAATGAGCAGGTTGTGAGACTTCAGTTAGCACTAATAAGTTCATGTTATTGATGAAGCTCATCTGTGTAAAATATATTAGAAGCTGATATTCTTTTATAACAGTGAGCATGCCATATGCTCATTACAATATGTGTATCAGAGTATGGTAGCATTAAACTCTTCATTATAGTGGAATAATAATAGATAATAAGAAGAAACCATGTATTTCTCCTATCTCAGTACAGGAACCATGCAGAAAGATTATGTTTTGATATCACTTGTTTGTATTTTTCAGTGGTTAAAAAATCCAGGCCCTCCTCATGAGAAGCGGACGCTGTTTGGAGACATGGTGTGCTTTTTCTTCATAACTCCCCTGGCTACAATCTCTGGCTGGCTGTGTTTGCGTGGAGCTGTGGACCATCTGCACTTTAGCAGCAGGCTGGAGGCTGTTGGATTAATAGCACTGACCGTTGCACTCTTTACTATTTACCTCTTTTGGACACTAGTGAGTGCTCTATTAATGAACTTCTAGACAGCAGACAGGCAGGCATACGTTTCTGCTAGTACGTACATCACAATGATATATTGATAAAGGAAATAGCCAAAAACACTTGTCTGTTTGTTTGAACTTATATCTGTGAATCTCTGAAGTTATGTATTAACAGGGGATTTGACAATATCCTGAACTCACTGTGTAAAATTCTAAATGACATTAGAAATATATACACCACAATGACGTTTCCTTTTTAGACCCACTCGAATCAATTTTGTAACAGGAATTTCCCAGTACTGGATGTCTAGTTAGAAACAATGTGGATATCTTCATAGTTCATAACCAAGTTAAAATCTAGAGAGTGACAGCAAAAATAAGGTAATTGTCACTTGCAGGGTTTTACAGGACACAAGGCACATACTTCTTAACCAGTACCTGAAATGGTTATAGAGAGTACAGCTATGGCCAAAAGTTTTCGCCTAGAATGTTAGGACTGAGAAATGATTTAAAAAAAAAAAAAAAACTATGTGAATATAATTTATTTAACATCATGTAGACAAAGAAACTACTAAATGATATTGCAAAAGTCTACCGGAAGCCATAATAGTCGAACAGATTTCATGTCGGATTTCAAAATGTCACATTTTAAAAATGTTTTCAGTTTTCCCTTAATTATATGGAAAACTTTAAAGCGGTATATAATTCAATATGTTAACGTAACTTTATTCAGCAGGTTTCATTTGACTTTATGAAGTGAAATTAGTTAAATCTGTAGGGTGATGCAAAACTGTTGGCCATACCTGTAGGTTATTTGAACAAGTGACCATCATTTTCCCTCAGCAATGCTGTCTCGGGGGTGGGGGGGATATATAGCTCCTCAGTAAAGAAACAAGTTATAAAAAAAAAAAAAAAAAAAAAAAAAAAAAAAAAAAAAAAAGTTTTCAAAACCAAAATTTAAAAAAGGTTTATGTAACCCCCTTTTTGAAATCTCCCCCCCTCCTCCCTCTCTCCAGGTTTCTTTCAGATATCACTGTAGACTGTATAATGAATGGCGCCGGACCAATCAGAGAGTCTTACTCCTCATCCCAAAGTCGTCTAGCGTACCGTCGTCGCAGCGCGCGCAGCTAGGACTGCCTCCAATCAAAAGGGATTCCAAGGAGACAATTGTTTGACTTCAAGCTTTGCCAGACGTTTTAAGCTGTGTGCACTTACAGGAGCAGCACTAATTCCATCCAAAGACTCAAGGCTTGTGAATCATGTTCCGTTTGAAGACTTACTGGGTTTTTTTTAGCACAAACTTTATTAATAGCTGAAGTTTTATACTGCATTCAATACGAAAGTTAACAAACAGGATTTCTCCAAGGCTAGCTTCCAGAAGAATAGAAGTTGAGTGTATTCCTGCAACTTTTACAGAGCGTACAGTCAAATATTTTACATTTTACTGTATATTCCCAGCAATTTTTCTGAGCAAAATGGCTGGGGCATCCTACCAGGATTTCAACCCCAGAGGACACCAGCAATGCAGCGGTGTTCTAAAATGCTGTCTATAAGAGACATATCCTGCCTTTAAATGCCTTGAATAGCCTGCGATTTTTTTGGTGGGAAGTAGCCAAGCACTGTAATTGCAAACCACAAGAAAAGGGCCATTTGTAGGTTTGTTTGCTAGCATGAGCTTAATATAGCAGGCTTTTTCTTTTTTTTTAATATAATTCTAATTGTTGTGTAATGTAAAGATTTTATAGGGCTGTGCTTTTTATTGAACTTTGTAAAGATGCATTTAAATGAAATTCACTTTTAAGTTTTATAATTGTATATGATTTAAAAGCATAAAGGTGCAAACAAAAAACAAACTGAGTATCATAGAAGGTGTAAATGTGAACAATGCATTATGGTTAGGATTTTGTATCTAAATAGCGTGTTGAAACCTAGCTTACCAGTGCAGTTAAACATGTTGCAATCCAGTGTGAAATGAGATAGTGTGATTATTATGCTTGCTGATTTTGTTCTTTCTTGACTATATAATGCATTTAATAACTGTTTTGGGCCTCATTCCCATTTGATGTCAAACATGCCACTACACAACTTCAGTGTTAGCACCCGGATGACTGGAAGGACACTTTGATTTTGTTAAAGCACCTGCAAAACAATGACCCACTGAGGGGTCTAAACTCACATTTGCAAAAAGAAAAATAAGTATTTCTTTATAATTTGCTGTTCCAAAGTAGCTTCCAATTACATTTGGTTAGTCACCTTATCCTATGGTGGTTGCAGTCATCCTGAGTGGTTTGCACAGCAGTTACTAGTGTGTGTTAAGGTGCTGTGATTCCAGCAGCTGCTCTAGTTACTAACCGTAGATGTGGAGCAGGCTAGGTCAGCAGCAAGTGTCTTTCATTAGTAACCACTAGTCTCGTCTAGTGTACAGCTGTATATTGCCAGCACTGAAGAACAGCTCCTGAACTAATAAAATGCAAAAAAAATTAAAAAGCAGTATTTGAGTAATTGCAGTAAGAATGATTGTAAACAACGTAACAAGACAATGTAATTTGAAGATACTTATGTTTTCTTAGACTTTAGGAATACGTGTTCAATTAATCTGCAATCCAAGAACAGCTTGACAGAATGTCATTGTTTTTTGGATGTAAATCCTCAATGTCATTTTGTGTTTTTTTGATTCTCTCTCTACAAATCAAGAGCAAGAACATTGAAAGCCAGTAGAATAAATGTCAGTGATAACATAGTGGGTGCTTATTCTCTCTTTACCTCAGTGGTTAAATTCTGCTCTCCACATCGTATTATTTTTTAAAGTTAAACTTTGTCCAGTGACTCAGACAAGCTTCACGCGCAGGTTTTGTATTTAATCTCAATACCATCAAATGCTGTGAATGTTTAATTTCAGAAACAGGCTACAGCAGGCTGTGAGTATACATATATGATATAGATTTAAAATAAGGTATCCCATTTCTTCTTATCCAAATAGTCCAGAATTAAAGCAGTAATCTTTGTGGAAATTTAATGTGAGTCATAACCTTCTAAAACCAAAAACATTTGGCCCAACATCACTCCAGACTTCTACCTCCACATTTGTAATTTGAAGCTTCTTCCTAGGAAGTGCCAACAACCAGTAAATTCAAATTCAATTTGAGCGCAATTTTCTGTTATTATCCAAAAAGCTGCAACAGTGTGTCATTTCCTATTTTTGTATTCTGAGGGTTGTTGATATAGCTGGTTAAATGGATACTTTACCACAGAAAGTTAAAATGCTGGTTATCATCCTTAAAAGTCTTAACAATCAATGACACAATTATTGTTGTGCTGAGTTTTTTTTAAGCATTGCAAGGGATGTTTGCACTTCCTGCATGAGATAAAAAAGGGCCTCGTTCTGGTAGGTGAGTCTGGCACGAGTCTGTGCATCCTTAATTTTAGTTCTTAAAAATAATATCTTCAGCACAAAGGGTGTTAAAAGATGATACTAAAAAAAATCTAAAGAAATGTATTTTATAGCTTTGCTTGCCACCACTTTAACTTGTAAATATGTAAAGGTGACAGACAGCCTTACTTTGAATACTTGCGGCGAGGGGACCAAATAAATAACTACAGTATGTGCCTCTCTATTGTAAACTAGGTATAGACCGTTACAATTTAGTGATGAACTCTCCAGGTAAAAAAAATCCAGAATTCATGTTTTTCCTCCATGAAATTATTCATAGTTCAAAACAAGTATACACTGTTACCCAACTCAATTAGAAAATAAAAGCATTAGTTAAGTGTTTACTTAACACAATATATGTTATTAGGCATATATACTGGCATATGATGTCCAACATTACATATGGAAACACGCACATTAATTTCTGAAGCATTTTTAGTTAGCTGATAAGCAGCGTTTTCATGTACATTCCTGTTGGTTAAAATATACTGTAGGTTCTGTCAATAATAAAGCAAAATGTCACCTGGTATAAATCTACACTAGATTTCTCAGTTACAGTACTAATAAGGTATTAATGTGAGGAAAACAGATTCAAACTGCAAATACAGGCAGTAATTGTGCTGTTTAACATTGTCCCTTTTCTTCTTCGCAAGTAACTTCAACTGTCTGCTGTACCCACCCCACGCCACATGGTGTGTGCTGTTGCACTGTACCTCTTAAAACACGTCAAGATGGTATACCTGTAACAACTGCAGTTTCCAAAACAGTTTGTAAATACATGTGTAGTGCAAACTTTGAATTCATTTGAATATAATAAAGTGTTCAACTCTGGTTCTGGTTTTGTGTTTCTGTTGAAGCCTATTTTGGCAGCGAGGTGCTGAAATTTTGAGTCAGCCAACTGAGTCGTCTTAATGGTTCTAAGAACAAATACAAAATTACACTCAGGATAGGAACATATTGCCCAATATTTAGAAATGCTCTGTTCACGTCTCCATTCTTGTGCTTCAATTCTGTACTCGCATGTTAGACTGATGAACCAATGAAAACCGTGAACGTGCAAGTCAGAAACCAACTTACCTTGTCTTTTGTCCAACTTTCATCGGGACAGTTTTGTACTACACATACAGTTGTAGTCAAAAGTTTTTTTTTACCCCAATGAATTTATAATTTCTAGAAATTTCCCAAAAAACAAAAAAAATCTTTTGTAGTAAAAAGTTTTGCTTTTATGGATGAGGAAAAAAGAAAAAGTTACAAGAAATAGAGGTCTACAATTATTCATTTCAGCAATTTTTTTTGCAAAACTCCAAAAATGCTAATTTAAAAGTATTCATACCCCGACAAGGAAAATGAAGTTAATAGCTATTTGAGGCACCTTTAGCAAGAATCTCTTAAAACGATTAGGATATTTGTCAAAGAGCTTTTGGCATAATTCTTTAGTGATTTTAGACCACTACAAAACACTAAATTGTTCCAGTTCATTCAAATTCCAAGGACTTCTTTTGTGCACAGCCTTCAACTCATACCAAATATTCTCAGATCAGATTTAGAGCAGGACTTTGACAAGGCCAGTCCAGAACTTGATTTTATTCTTGAAGCATTCTGAAGTAGATTTTGATGCGTGCTTTGGATCGTTATTGTGTTGGAACGTCCAGTTGCACTTTAAATCAAGTTTTGTAGTGGAGTGTTTCAGATGATTGGCCAATATCTTTTGGAACTAAAATTTCCTGTGCCATTAGGAGTAAAAACAGCCCCATAGAAAGATATTCCCACCTCCATGCTTGACAGTAGGTACGGTATTCTTTTCTTTGTACACCTCGCCCAACTTTCTCCAAGCATAATGACTATCAGCGTGACCAAATAGTTCAATTTTTGTTTCATCACTCCATAAAACCTTCGACCAGAACTCGTATCCATCATTCAAATGCCGTTTTGCAAACTGTAAACAATTGTCCTTGTGACATTTTCCTAAGAGTGTCTCTTTCCTTGGCCTGCAACCATGGAGACCTTCACCATGCGATACTCAACCTATGGTTGAAATGGAAACCCCAGCCTCACTTGCAGGCAATTCACTTTGAATATCTTTGGCAATCAATCTTGGATTGTTATTAACCTTCCTCACAATTCTTCTACTTGTTCTTGGTGAAAGGCCTTCTTCCAGACCGAAGGATTGTTGTGACAGTAGCACGAGTCTTGTACTTCTTGATAACAGAAACAATAGTTGAAAATGGGATACCCAAATGCTTAGAAATCTTCTTGTATCCTTCACGAGCTTTATGACAATAAATAATCCTGCCTAAGGAGAATGATTTTTCCCCCCCATATGGACTTATTGGTAATGACAGCACTCATCCTATGCCTAACCCTTTTATATTCTAACAATGTTCACCTACAATCCAGCATTTACTAGAATTGGGTTCGGTGTTATCATATTAATTTCTAGCACCTTACAGACAATAGTAGAATAGTGTATAAAAAGCTTAATTCTTATTTCTGGAATTTTACTATTTTTTGTAACTTTCTCCTCATCCACAAAAACAAAACTTTTGCTATAGAAGATTTTTCCTAAAATTCTTGAGAAATTTCTAGAAATTATAAAACGTCCACTGGGGTATGTAAGCTTTTAAAATTACAACTGTATATACAGCAACATTTAAAAAACAACACAAAAAAAAAAAAAAAAAAAAAAAAAAAAAAAAAAAAAAAAACTGAAGTTTACCTCCAAAAGATTATCCAAGAGATTTATCCAAGAGACTGCCAACCCACATAACCAATTGCAAAAAGAGTCTAGACTCTCCTCCCCTTAATAGGCTGTGATCTGGGGATTTAAATAAGGCCCAATAATTTAACCAATGGGACAAAGGGAATGTTTTGTTTGCTTATCAGTTAAATGTTAATATTTTATCACAATGGTTTATATATATATAAGCCTATTGTATCCAAGAACTCAGTGTACCATATTTCTAGTGGTATAGTGGTCGAGTCGTATTCACCAGCCATCTAGTTTAATTTGTTGTGAATACACAGGGAGACTCAAAGTTGAGTGACAGGTTATCTTTGGAGCTAGAGCAGTCTGGTTAGAGCAAGCACTCACGACTAAGACCATGCTAGGAGGTCTCTCCAGAACACCCCCACTGGAGTTCTCCATGAATGGCTAGAGTGGCAGTCAGCGCTGTTGGGGGGGCACAAATGAGGGCATTCTGCTTTGCCTTTGTTAATCGCTGCCTATGACATTTTTCATATTCAGATTGTTCAGCTGTGCATATGTCCAGTTTGTCTTGTGTTATGCACCAGAGTACCAAGTCTTGTTTTGGCTGATCACCATTCAATTAACTGCAGGTCTTGGAAATATCATCTAGTCACCACTGACCCCTAGTGAGGGGTTCTAGTATATTATTTATCTATAAAACTAAACAGCTTCAGCTCTACCTTTATAGCTACTACCATGCAGCACTCAATAGATCAACCTTATGTTAGACAATAGAAAAGATCTATAGAAAATTATCCTACATTTCCTTTATTTTCACTACCACTTGACTTAGAAACTTCCCCTCCCCGATTCTCCTGGCCACAATGACCATGAAGCAGTAAAAACAAAAAAGGTCCTTTAAGTTTTAAATACATTTTTATTTTCACTTGTAAAAGGATAATATCTAAGTTTCAAAACTGCAGCTGCCTGCCTAGCTAATGTACACATCACATTAAAACCATTCTATCCTTCAGTTTCCCACCTGTTTACCCAAAAGCAACAGCCTTTACAAAGAAACATTCTAAGAGAAAAAGGATCTTTAGATAGTTTAAAAAAACAAACAAAAAGAATTCACAGCACCTCAACACAAGTAACCCGGTATCAACTTGAATCTGCAAACTTGCCAGTCTTTGTACAAGGCTTTTGCTATAGTCCTAAAACTACACAATAGTATTCAACACAATTAAATAAAAATAAATACCAAATTTGTCCAATTCTGTCAAATGTAGTGAAGTTAAGCATTTGATTCACATTACCAGAAAAATAAAAATAAAATTGTGCTTTTTTAAAAAGTAGTGTTGTACATCGAACTGTAAAGCAAAATAAAAAAGTTCCAGAACCATGGTTTTACAAATTAAACAAGTCCAACATAAAAAAAGGTACAAAAATATGGATTATTTCTGAGGAAGTTCTGATGTCGGCAGCTTAAATAAACCAACAATACAGGAAGTACAGCTGATGTTCACATAATTGAACAGCTTCTGTTGAATGCCTTTGGATCTCCCTGGGGGAAAAAAAAAAATTAGTATTTAAATATGGTTTAGAAACACTACATTTTGAATATTGTCCAATTGTGGTAGCTAGGCAATACAGGCAACAAGAGGAGTCGCAGAAAATTATTCTACACTAGTTCACTAGAGGGAGCCAAGATGCTTTATGTTGCCAACCAGGACATGCAAGAGGTCCCCTGTTACCATGTCTTTAGGACAAAAAAGGCCACAATTTAAATCCATCCAAAATGATACAGGCAGAGCTTTACCTGCTGGTGGAAAAGGTCTTCCTCACTCACTTCAACCACATCTTCCTCATCCTCCTCCTCCTCCTCTTCCTCTGGAATAGTGGTTTGAAAGACAGTGGTCCTCTGAGCAATTTCCTAGGTTAGAAACATGAAAAGATCAGCAGATTAGTTCTATATGAAGCAAGGACTGGAGTTGCTAAATATCTTTTGTATTTTTCCATCCGCGCAAATAAAAAAGCTCCCCCAGATATTTTACCTCTCCCTGAGAAGTCTTCAGTATAACTTTCACATTTTCCCCAGTACCCCAGGAGCTCTGGTTTTTCCAGATAAGGTCTGTAGGAGGTCTGGCTCCAACTCCAGCATTAGAAGCCCAGATCTGTTAACAAGACAAGTTCACTTTTTTTTTTTTTAAAAACACACAAGTGGATCAAACTCTTAATCCCTTGATGGGTGAATGAAGTGACCTAAAATTTGGGATGCTGCACCAAATGTTGTTATGTTTGACAGCAGTTCCTAAGTGCAATCTTCATTTTTGTGATTTCTAATAAGGTAGTCTCATTATAGCAAATCATTCCATACAGTTTGAGCATCCAGCTGAGCTTTGCTGTCCTCGTCCAAACTGCATGAGGTGACAGCATGTTATATAAAAATCAATACCCCTGAAATTTAGCCACATCGAATAGTTTGTCCAGAATACCAAAATGTGCATGCAAAACTATGTTAGATCACTGCAGTTAGACTTACCGTGACCTTCTGGTTAGCCTTCAGTACATATTTTGAGGTAAACTTGTAAGTGGCTGAGGTTTCTCCAATTGTTCTAATCAGCTCCATGCCTCCCATTGGCTGATCCTGTGAAAAGCAAAAGTACAAGAGAACAGGTTATTTTTATATTATATAAGGTGGTCCAGTTAAGTAATGCAACATGTATACTGTACAAACCAGACTTCATTCTACCAGCAGTAAAGAAACCCACCGTCTCTGCCGTGTTTTGCAATCGGATGAATTTCCCATCAACGTCCAGCTCATCAATGCAGATGCTGCCCGTGGCAGAGGCTGAATGGGAGATGCTGACGCTGCTGCTGGCCTCAGACTCCTCCACGTCAACACGCTTTCTCTTGCCGCGAGTTGTGCGCACACTGCGGCTTGAAGAGGCACGAGACACTGTGACCCGGGACGAGGGGCTGGGAGACAGTCTGAGTCTGTGGAGGGAAGGACCACACAGACAAAATTAGATAGAAGCCCAGTTTGACCCGCCTGTCTGAGCGAGGGTGTGTCGTGCAGACCTCCGATTGGTTGAGGGGCAGGTCAACCTCAAAAAATTACGGTCTCCTATTCCTTGGGTTGTACCTAGTAGGATACAATCCAGCAGAAGCTCTGGCCGAAGAACAGAAAGCGAAAGTCTACAAAATGTAGAAAAAGAAACTGCCAGTTCCTGATGATACAGCAGCAGGCAGCAGTGGCTAACCAAAAAAAGGTAGCGGAGACAACTGAAAACTCCAGCTGTAGTATTGGTTACCACGCACCCATACTGGTAAAGATATGGTCCCTGGGATGTTATTTTAGCTCAGGGGGTATATCAGGAAAACCCCATTAAAGTATTGAGAGAACATCACAGAATCTGACACCTCGCAGGCCCACGGAGGTGGAGAGACTCTGCTTATAGCAGCCCTTTTAGTTTTTTTTTTTTTTTTTAATTTTTATTATGTATTTCTACATGTACAATACCTCAGGGCAATACCGATTGGTGGTAGCAACCCTGAGAGTGTCCACAAGAAAAGCATGTGTTAATAAATTCTGTGCACCTGCAAGGCGTCTCAAAGACACTGACTCTCGCTATCAGTGAACCACCCACACACTACATTCAGCTAATAAGCATAACTGCTTTGTATTGCCACAACTCAGCAAAAAACAGGCTTACTGCATTTTGCTTTACCTTGACTGTTTTACAAAAGCAGCAGACATCTGCATGAAAGCCTGTTTGAATCAAGTCTTGGTAGGCCTTACCTCTCCTCCTCTCCCTCTAGCAGCTTCCTGTAGGCGTTGATCTCCATGTCCAGGGCTAACTTCACATCTAGAAGCTGCTCGTACTCATTCAGTTGTTGCTGCATTTTCTCCCGGATCTCCGCAATCTCTTGCTCCCTCTCAGCCAGGACTCGGCGGCTGGTATCCCTCTCCCTTGCCAGTGCATTCTCCAGCTCATTGATCCTATCCTGCCACCCTCTCGACTACAAAAAGCAGTTTCATGTTAGTTGGCAGAGAATTGCACACCACTTTCACAAGTCATACATTTTAAACCTCTGAGAAAAAAAAAAAAAAAAAAACTACACACAGAGACTTCAGGCATGAACATACAAACTTTATTAGAATCCCATTTCAAAACACAATATTATTAGGCTCAAACATCTGCAAGTACAACCAACAAGCTGTGCTTGTTCAATGCATCTCCTCTTAAAATACTTACAGGATTGGCCACTCACCTCTCTCTGTAGGGTTGCAAGTTGGGCCGACAGGCTCTCGACCCGCAGGCGGGTCTCTTTCAGTTCCTCTTGGGCCATGTTGGCTGCGCTGCTATTCATCTCAGAGGACAGCCTGGTGTTCTCCACCTGGATTCAACAGACAAACAGGTCAGCATTTTGAATTGAACACAAAATGACAGTTAAAAATGAGGAACAGAGTCCACTTAGTTTCAGTTTGCCTTCCTGACCAACAGGAAGGAAATGCATCACTTGCACATCCAAAGGCCTAAACAGGCAATGTGCAGTCAGAGATTTCATCACAAGCCATAAAGTAGTTATTCCTTTACAGGTTAGTTTTTGATTTGTGTTTTAAATTGGTTGAAAGAGTAATCTAAATGTTATATTTTAAAACTATAGTTACCCTCATGACCTCTTAGAAAAAACTAAATTCAAGGCCACACATTTGTGAAGACCTAAACTTTTGCATAGTATTCAGTGCACTGCAAAATCTGCAGCCATTACCACATTTGTCAACGACACCAACAAATTGTACGACTCACTTGTGTCAAGACACTGCAGGCAATGTTACATTGTGCTATGGTTCAGGATTGATGAATTGAGGTTCTTGCTTCATAGAACAGCTTGCCGTTTCAAAACAGGTCAGTACACTTATGATTATGGCTGTGTTTTCTTCAAAGTAATCGGAGATTAAGATTTGTGTAATGTACCGATTGTCATGCAATACGTAGTTCCATGAATTTCCATTGCTGAATAGGTGGTAAATATATATTTACCACCTAAATACAAAGGTTTTAGTGGCGTACTACAGGTCACATTCAAGAACCTGGCAGCCAGTTTAATTTCCTTCCAGTAAATGTTTGAACACATTGCATAGAGCTGCATAACTTTTTACCACCCAGCTGCTTATCCCCACGATTTCCACGTGGAGTGCATGCAAGTCCAAATCTGTCACTCCCACAAGAATAGCGTGCAGGGTGTTATCTGTGCCTCTGCAAAGCTTCATGTCTTTGACTTGCTACACTAAATCAATATACACAACATATGCTACTATAGTCTGAAGTTTTGTTTTTCGCTGGCAATAGTCCTTAAGAAATGTACTTGAAAGACCAGACCATCTGTAGATACACAGCTGGGCAGTTGCAATCAGAGTAAAAAATGAATGCCTACTACGAGAATGAGATGAGGGTATTTACTTCTTTGTTACAGGAGGGTTTAAGGAAACCTTGCCAGGACTGGTACTGGTCAAAATGACAATTTATTCTGTTGTTGAAGTACCTTCACTTCAGAGATGATGCATATAACAGCGACGTTTTCTGATGTACAGTACCGTGAAGTAGTATGACCCCGGTCTGATTTTCCACATTTTTGCATATTTGACACAATGTTATCAGATCTTCAACCAAAATCTATTAGATAAAAGGGACCGTGAGTGAACAAACACAAAATTGATACTTTATTTATTTATTAAATAAAGTTATGCAACAACCAATGCCCCCATGTGAATAATTGCCCCCTTAGACTCATTAACTGGTTACGCCACCTTTAGCAGCAACACCTGCAAACAAACGCTTCCTGTAGTTCTTGATCTCACAGCGCCGGGGAGGAATTTTGGCCCACTCCTTCATGCAGAACTGATTCAACTCAGTGACATGTGTGGGTTTGAGCATAAACTGCTTGGTTTCAGGTCCTGCCACAACATCAATGGGGTTCAGGTCTAGACTTTGATTAGGCCATTCCAAAACTTTAAAATTTCTTTTACTTCAACCATTCCAATGTAGACTTGCTTGTGTGTTTCGGATCATTGTGTTGCTGCATGACCCAGCTGCACTTCAGTTCACAGACGGATGGCCTGACATTCTCCTATAGAATTCATGGTTCCTTCAATGATGACAAGTCATCCAGGTCCTCATGCAGCAAATCATCCCCATATCATGACGCTACCACCACCATGCTTGTCCGTTGGTATGAGGTTCTTACTGTGGAATGCAGTGTTTGGTTTTCGCCAGACATAACAGGGCACATGTTGGCCAAAAAGTTCCAATTTTGACTCATCTGTCCCTAGAACATTGTTCCAGAACTCTTGAGGATCATCCAGGTGCTTTTTGGCAAACTTGAGACGAGCATTCATGTTCTTCTTAGTGAGCAGTGGTTTCCGCCTTGCTACTCTGCCGTGAATCCCATTTTTGCCCAGTGTCTTTCTGATGGTGGAGTCATGAACACTGACCTTAGCCGAGGTGAGAGAGGCCTGAAGATCCCTGGATGTTGTTCCAAGGTTCTGTGTGACTTCCTGGACGATTTTACACCTTGCTCTTGGAGAGATTTTGGCAGGACGGCCACTCCTGGGAAGATTCACTACTGTCCCAAACTTTCTCCATTTGGACAATATGGCTCAGACTGTGGTTTGGTGGAGCCAGAGCCTTAGAAATGGCTTTGTAACCCTTTCCAGACTGATAGGCATCAACAACCTTTTTTCTAGAGGTCATCAGGAATTTCTTTTGATCCTGGCATGATTTGCCTCCAGAACCTGTGTGCTGACAACTTCACTCTGATGGTAAAGGGCTAAAGTTAGTCAGATTTATATTGGATAGGGCTGACCCAAATCAGACCTGATTGAATACTTTGGTTAACCAACAGCTGACCCTAATTATCCCTTCAATTAGGTTGAGTTAACTACGGGGGGCAATAACTTTCACACCCGAAGACTGCATGTTGGATTACCTTGCATACCAAACAGACTCCCTCTATATACTACTACAACCCACAAAAAGATCTGACCAAATTCAATATGAACAAATGTGCAAAAATGCAGAAAATCAGATGGGGGCAAATACTTTCACAGTACTGTACGCGTACCTGATAAACGATAGCACCGATGAGAGTTTGAAGAGCATCTGCTTTGAAATTTATCAAAGAATTTCTAAAAAGTGATATGACTGCACAATTATTTTGCTGCACTACAATGCTGCAATTGTAAACATTGTTATTTAAGTTCTATTGAAATATATTTGTTTTTATAATAGAAAAAAGTGTGTATTTAAAAAAAGCTGAACTGTCCAAAATCACCAAGAATGAAAAATCTGCACAAAAGCACCAAAATAAAATGGGAAGCTGGTGGTTAAAATGTCTTCCAGCATCAGAAATATTCCTGCTAAAGATTGCACTGTCCAGTACAAGGGGCCATTTCACATGTCATTTGCTTGATAATTCACAGATGGTGAAAACAGAACATCTTTAAAAACTAAATATTCTCCAATTAAACATTTAAATGTGGTCCAGGTAAGTAATTTAAATAATTTAGGAATATCTGTTGTATAATTAAAAGTGAATTACTTTTCTTTATTGCATTATTTCTTAATTCATTCATTTATGCAATAAATGAATAATTAAGAAATATTTATTTTCAGACCATGATGTGTCATGAAAAGCATTTTTTTTTTTTTTACTGTGGGGGAGGGGGGGGACTTTCCAATTTGCCATAACATCCTGTATAACCATAGCATTTGAGTTTTTTGTTCTGATGCTTTCTGCTTACCAAGTCCCCCCTTGAAGATTAGGTAGTTTCAAGGGTATATACCGGTTAAACTCTTAAACCAAATTGAAAATGTATCAAACAAATGAAGCTACACATATACACTTGGAGCTGCATTTGTTCTTCTCCATACCTTTGCATGGTAAGTCTGTTCCATCTCATCCTTGTAGATTTTCACTTGCAGGTCATGCTGTTCTCTCATCTCAGACAGTGCCTGGGCCAGCTTGAACTCGTACTCCATCTGACGACCAGAATCCACCTCCACCATCCGAGTCTCGTGACTTCTGCGCGTTTCCTTGATCTCCTTTAGGAGACCCATTAGCAGATAGAGTCAATGTTAAACAGCAGCTCCTGCAGACATTCCCACTATCTAGCTCCCACCCCATCTCAGTCCAAACTCTACAAAAGTGGATTATTTTGGATACAAATAAATGACTATACATTTACCTCCCCTCCCAGCACGTGGCCCAACACTTTCAGAACAAGACGATAATTTTGGACCACTTTATTTATTTATTTTTTTTAAACAAACAAAAATAAAAAAAAAATAGTGACAAATTTAAAAAAAATTATTCTAGAAATTGTCAAGCACAAACGTATTGAAGGCCAGCGTGACTTGCCTCTTCATACATGTTCCTGCGGAACTCCAGCTCCTCACTGAGGCTCTGGCAGCGGTTCTCCAGGTCCACTCTCAGGAGGGTCTCCTCTCCCAGCTGCTTCTTTGCAGTTGCCATCCCAGTCTCCAGCTGTGCATCACACAATTTCATTAATAATCTAATATACAATTATAAAACAATAGTTTCCACCAGAATGTCTCATGTCTTGCTGCGGAAGGGACTTGCCAGACCTATACATTAGTTATACTGGGTATTGGGCCACCACTCACAAAGATACACGCAGCTCAAATCCAAACTCAGTTACATACTACTGATTTACTTCAATAGCTAAAGTGGTGAACCAAACTGTTACTGTGCATGGTTACACTTCGAAATACTTATTAGGGGATATATCTTGCACATTTAAATACTGAAAACAGGAAATAGTAAGGAAGCCACTCAATTAGGTGTTTTTCTAGAGCTCCTATTCAACGAGCTTTGTTAAGACGTTTAAAACAACCTTGGTGAGAAAGCTTCGACTATGGCTCCCCCTGCTGGTGAACTATGCAAACAGAATGCAAATACAACAGACCTCCCATCACTATGTATCGCTGTTCTGAATACAGAAACATAAGATGGGATGGGGGAAGACTTGTGAAACTTGGGGAATGTGCAGCAATTGCAGACAGCTTTTACTTCAGTCCAGATGTAAACATTTTCATTACTCCTCACACCTGGGCCATGTCATTGCCCATTCAAAAATAAAAATTAAAATAAAGACAGAACATGACCTTAAGTTTAAGAATTAGAATTCAACTTGTGCTAAAAAAAAAAAAAAAAAAAAAAAAACACACACACACAATACACCCTGGGGAATTCCATGAGCGTGTAATTTTACGCATTAAACCGATCACACATAGGTGCGCAATATTAAATATCGCAGTTAACAGAGAAACATGTTGGATCACACTGAGGATAAAAGGGAACATTGATCGATTTTGCCAGAAAATACCAGGACAAAGGCCCCACGTTGCAAATCTATCAGCAAAAGGAGAGTAAGACGGTCTTTGTTTTGTACACTAAAGGTGGCACCCAATGCAATCCAGAGCACTCTACCGCCAGGGGAAATTGACATCACCTTGTTAAATGCCGAGCACAGCAACTCGTTTTAAAAACTTTTTAGTATTTTGGTAGCCAGTATGAGAGAAGAACCCAAATCAACTGGACGCTACTTTTGTTACTTTGCACATACTTGTACAGAGATACAGCAGAATTGATTTTTTTCTGTGCGTAAGTCCCTGGGGTGTAACTGAACAGACCATGTTAACACCTAACTTCACAACCCAAAAGGTGGCACATCTAGCAGTTGCTACAGAAATGCTGCTCCAATATACCCCCCCCCCACAATTACTTCACCATAAACTGCAGCCAAACTGTGCATCTACCTGTGAAAATTGATCTTGTAGATCGTCCAGGCTGGCCTCCAGGGATCTCTTGTCGCAGAGTGCTGTGGCCAGGACTGCCTCTTTGGAGTTGAGAGACGCCTCTGTGTCTTTAAGCTTGGCTTGGGTTCCATTAAGTTCTGACTCTTTCTTTGCATAGCTGCGGGAAAGATAAAAAGGTTGGTTTACACACCACAGCTGTAAATGTTAATGAGCTACAAAGCTTTTAAGTTTACTGGCAGGAGTTGTACATGTAGCTATCGGGAAGGAACAATGTAAGAAGAAATGAATCGATGTACGTGCATTTCTCATGATGTCCTATTTGAGAAACCCATTCCAAACAAGCAGAGTGACCACAGGATGCAGCTTCCAGGTCAGAGCCCAACACGGCAGCAACACCCCCCACCCCAAAACATTAAGAACCAAAATGTTTGCAGATAGTTCGAACACACTTGTACCAAACGATATACAACAGTAGTAAACAGTTGTGTAAAGCTTAAATCATGAATGACCGTGGAGTGTTTCGCTTCACTGCACCATACAACTTCAATGAAAAGCCATGTTGATGACTCTACATTTTTGGAGGGGCTTCAGAAAATGGTTGATGTAAAATACTTCCTGCTGTAATACACAGCACAATAACTCTGTGGTTGCTTAATAAATACAGCTACACAGCTCAAATCACAAAGACTGAATGCACCCCAATAAAATGACTACAGCAGGAAAGGAAAATGTGGCTCCGTGCAACACAGGGAAAGCATTCCTAAACAATACTGTCATTCTTTGTGTAGGTTAACGAATGGGGGTAGAGGGCAATTTGGCATGAAACCAACTTCTGTTAGAACACAGAAAAAAGTAGTAGCCCAAAATGAATAGCCTAGCTTGCCAAAATAATTCTTTATAACCAAAAGACTCCTCCACAACAGACCCAGGTTCAAGAGTGGATGTTAACGGAAGAACACATTTGCCAAAGACTGGACCAAAACCAGCATGAGCTTTATCCAACCAGACAGAGCACTGTAGCTAGTCTGACATTGTAAAACCTACCCCTGACAACATACAGCTTCAGGCAGCTGAAACGGTCCTTAGGAAAACAGTTCCTTCTGCTGTTCTGTCCATCTGTTCATTCACAGGCTCTAGAAAAGGAAGGCAGCACACAGCCCACACCTGTCCAGGTCTCTCAGACTAGTATAGTTAACAGACAGAGAGGACTTACTAGAAAAAAGGAGAGCCCACTCTGTGATAGCTTACTGCACAAAGCCAAATTTGCTAGTCAGAAGGAAAAATAATATCTATAAAAATGAAGCTTGGATTTTAAATGTTTTAGTTGTCATAGCCTACCACAAACCACCAAAAGTCTGTAAGTCTTTGATTAAGACTGCCTTGCAAAAAAGCCATTGTGATTTGCATCTTGTATTCTAGTCAGGGGTCTTACAGAGAGCTGGCCATGTCACAGCAGCAGGATGTGAAGACAGCCCCAACACATACCTTATTTGACAGTGAGCCTTGGAGTGTTCGGAGTAACTACTGTTCAATAAAGATTAGCAAAGGAAAGATAAAGGCTCCCTCTTCGAGTCACCAAGTACCTCCGAGTATTTTCAAATAAGCAGATCTATTTACTATGGATAGTATGGACGAAGTGGAAAGGTAAACAGTGTGAAAAGGAGAGCTGAACTATTAGTTTTACTATTAATTTTTTTTCTATTTAAACGTATGTATTTATTTTAAGTACAGCATATGGTAGAAAGAAATAGCTCTGAATGCATGGTGCTGGTTTCACAATCCCATAACTCAGGGCAAACAAAAGCACTCTAGAATGAAGAGATACAGATACTGTAGAAGCCCTGCCCTTATTCTTGACGATGTCAAAAGAGGCTAATTATGCCCGGTATAGAATTTGGGAAATTACTAGTCTGTCTTTACAATGTTTTAGTATATTGACAGTCAATTTGATAGAGGGTCAGTTCTGAAGGATGCGAAAAGAACTTTTGAAAATAGTTTTAGATACTGGAAGTTCCCCACTATTTCCTGTACTATTCAGAAAGCTGCATTCAAGCAGCTCCTCCTAATAGTTACCAGGAATGCAGAAATTCAAAGCTTATTTTTGCAGTCAGTCTGAATGACATACCGCTTCCAATATCCTGTGGCTTATCTTTAAAACGAATGTTCCTCAAAAACTACTAAAATAAAACTGGAGGAACTGGCAAGAAAGTCAGAGCATAGTGAGCATTTTAAACACAGAGTTTGTAAACATTTAAAACTAATACTTTTATAAAAAGTTCTTCACTTGCCTAAGAAAATTGGAATACTGTTAGAACTTGTTTAAACAAAACTACGTTGATAAGTAGGCTGTCCTGCTGCAGTCACGGGTCTGTGCTAGTTTCGAGACATCGGTAGTGTTCTTATAGCGCAGATTTCCGCAGTTCTGCACAGAATCGCGCAGATGTGCTGTCGACGTCACGCAACACCCACAGAAATCTGTGCAGATGATGCATAGCCCAGAGCAGCTTTGAAATGTTACTGCGGGAGGCTGACTGCGGCTGTGAACCAAAGCGACGATGCAAAGATCACGAGTAACCTGCTAATCATAATGCAAATAACCACTAAAAAACTACTGCTACCACCTTGTTAGCGGAGGCTAACGACATTTTATTATACAATGAAGCAGTGAACAATCTTGTCACCGCTATATTAAATCAATTTAAACAATGTACTAAATCCGTGATAAACGAGGTATAATATTACAATAAAGTAATTGATTAACATTAACCTGACATGATAATCCAGACAAATGTAAAAATAGCACGTTGAAAATGTGTGCGGAACTGCAAGGTTTGGAGAAGCGTTTCTCTAAAGCTGTGCGTGATGTCAGAAAGACAGCAGGCAAGAGCAGCCAGCGCAGCAAGATGAGTAACAGAAGCAGCAATTGAAACGTGTATTCTGTGTCGTTGACCGTTTCCTTCAAAACCATTATCAAAATTAACCATTGTTTAAAATTATGATAACTGTGGTGTAGAACAAAATGAACGGTACTAATACCGTAATGTAAATAAACCGCAGTAAACCGAAAAAACGGTATACCGACCCATCCCAGCTGAAGGGACGGGCTTTTACTGCTGCGCCATGGGACCATTTTGTTGAATTTCAATAGCACATATTCTTCACAGTTTAACATAAGCAAAACTCTGAAATACCGTTCCCTTGTGCAACATACAAAATACCAAGGTGCTGAGTTTCATTTATGGATTAACTGAAAAACCAACAAGCTTATCTTTATCATAAGATGGACTAATCATAATAATAAACACCAATACAAAATGTAGAAAAGTATTTCCTACCGTCTTGGTTTCATTTTGGTAAAGGATATTACAACATTGGGATAATGACAATTGAATCACATTTAAGTTACAGTATAGAACAACAATGACAAGTAGCTTAAACATTTGTAAAACTACAGACCTGAAAAAAATGATCAGGTTTTGCACATATGCAAATTGTGAAAGGCCTCCTATTTTTTTTATTGATCTTTGAGATGGAATTACTACATGTGGTAGAAATCCATGTGCTTGAAAGGGTAGGGTTTTTGTTTTTCCCCTGAAAATCAGGTAATCACTGCCTAATTTGGTGTGTACAGGTGTCTAGTTGCTGTAGTGGAATGGACACTGTGGCCAAAGCTGCCGTGAATAGACTTATTTTGACAGGCATTGCACCCATGGCAATTGCCACATGGCCACCGTTAATTTCGAGCCCCGTTTCAAGCCTAGAGTTACAGTAAAAACCTGTGAAGCCACCCATCTTTTCAGTAGCCATTTGCTGCTTTTGACAATCAAATACTTGCCATGTTTCTAGTTTTCTTTGTATCACATTGTGAAGCGGAGTGTGTGGATGCAGACGAATGTGCAATTATCAGTAAATGGAGTTCACTGGTAGTTTTAAAATGAAAAACAAGGTGTTCTACACAAATAAGCCAGAGGGTTCTGTATTTGGACAGAGTCATTCTTCTGGTGGGTTTTGTCTGCTTCACATGCAGTTTTGTTGCAGGATAAATTGGTTTCATGGGTTAAATAAACAGAGGTTCACAGTAACAGTGGTATGAAATTCAAAAGAACAGTTTGGTCAAATGTTCTGGTTGAAGACAACAGGACTTTATTTGGATAGCTGCTGCCCAATTTTGCCAGCTGTTCTCTCCATAGGCCACACATTTGCTGTGTCACTCAAGTGATTAGCATGGGGATTCAAAACTTTGTGTTTGGGACCTTTTATAATTGAGTTATGTACTACATTAAGCATTTACTCCAACTGATATGGATTAGCATCACCCATTTAAACAGCACTCATTGTGCCCTTAACTACTCAACTCAAAAATCTCTCCAGCATTCCAGATACTACACTGCAAGGACAGAACATGGAAGCAAATCAAATGTTAAACTACCCCTCCTTAAAACCAGTGTAATTTCACACAAAGGGAAACAAATGGGATCCCAGCAACTTGAAGTAAAACAAAATCACCCCCTGCCACTTAAATTCAGCATTAAAGCCACCAGTACAACGACAAAATGCGATGAGCATGATACATGAACTATGTACAGAAGAATTAGCAATAGAATTTCACATTAACTTGACAAGCCATTCTCCAGACATATGCAAAAATGACCCTGTACAGTCGACAACTGGATCTGCAAACAGATGACAAGCACGGCATTCAGTACAACAGCCTCCACTGTGTATCCCCAGTGAGGGGAGCAAAATAAAAATAACACTGTGGATCTGCTACAAGTCAGTCAACACTTGATGTGTTTCAAAAGGAACTGAACTATTTAATCGATGCTGCAGGGTTATGCAACCCGGTCATTCCAATTTACAACTACATTCGTGTGACTGGATCGTCACTGGGCCCCCATGTTACTGTTTTATGGAGAAGGGTATTGATTCTTTATATCTATATAGAAGCATGGCGAAACTAAAATCAGGTGCATAACTCAAGTGGCAGTAACACGCACATCTCTTGGGCCGAAATTAAAAGTATTCATATGTATTAATTAATAAAATACGATGTCTGCACATCAGTAGAGGCAAATGAGTACCAATCAATTTCATTACACACACTAGTTTTGTTTAAACAAAGCAAGGCTGAATAAGGCGGTTCCACCAATTCGTGTTTAAATAAAGCACCAAGCACCATATATATATAGTGTCCACACACACACTATTTCGCAACCTTTGTCTAGGTTAAGTCAGCCATAATTGAATGATACGACAAAGAAAGCAAATTTCACCCAGTTAGAGTCCTAGATTTGATAAGGCAGATAACGCACTCGTTTAGCAGTAAAAGTAATCATACAATATATATTGAACATCAATCCTCGTGTTAAAGAAAAAAATACCTCCGCCCCTCCTTTTCAAAAACATAACATCCATGCAGAACGACCCCCTTTATCCCAACTATTAACGTGCTGGGGAAAAAAGAAAGCGGTACAGGCGATTGGGATAGCCTGAATAACGTCGCGGTTATATCAATATAGGCTTAGAAGTAAATAATTCAACATGAGACTAAAACAGATAATACTTCGAGAAACATTTAGGCGAGCTATGCACCCCTCTCCCTATCGTATCATGCAAAACAAAGGTGTGGCACTTACTTTAGTTCCAATGTATCGATAAAAAAAAAAAACATACTGTTGCCTACACTAGGTTACAAAGTATCAACTACGCACGATACACGAGCACCTTCTGTAATTCCTCATTTCAAACTTCATAGAAAACGTGGTATAACTTAGTAAAAGTTCACAGTAGTTCTGACATTTATCAGGTGCAAGCGATTTCATCTCAACACCCAGGTTGAGTTGCTGGTCTGACAACAGAACTGTTGAAAGCGCTTTTGCTCACAGGTGGAATACACAGCGTGCGCATTTTAAACTGTACTAGCAAACACACGCGTTTACACAAGCACTGCACACAACAGCCTCACATTAATGCCACTTAAGTGCCTAAATCACAACCTTTCTTACACCTTGAACCGTCTAAACAGGTTTTGTTTTTAAAGTTCATTTTCGCATGATAAGGCACTTGCTATAGTAAGCAAAAATACTTGTTACCCTACAAACGAGATGTACTTTACTTAGGTAGACGTGTTTCTTTAGCCTACAAAAAGTAAAAATCTTACTTCTGCAGCAGTTGCTCGTGCTCCGTTTTGATCTTGCCCAGTTCAATCTGCAGCTTGGCTCTTTCTCTGGCTGTATCATCCAGGGATCTCCTCGTGTCTGCGAGCTCGTTTTCATAGAGGGACTTCAAGCCGGTGAGCTCCCGACTCCGAACGTCTTCTTTCTCGGAGATCTGCAACTGCAAGACGCTGTTTTCAGATTCCAAGCTCCGCACCTTGTCAATGTAGACTGCCAGACGGTCATTCAGGTTCCTCAAATCGTCTTTCTCCTGCAACCGGGTTATCCTGGTAGGACTCAAAGGGGTGCTTCCAGCGCTGGAGCGGCTGCTTATTCTTTGCCCGGCCGGGGTGGAAGTTGCCGTCGCCATTGTGACAAAAAGAGACAAGCAAAGCGGGCAGAAGCGCCAACCGGCAAAGATGCAAAAATAGTTATTAAAAAAAAAAAAAAAAAAAAAAAACACAAAACAAAAAAAAAACCTTGTTTAACACTTTTGTAAATAATATAAAATATATATATACACCGAAGACACTGCAGATTTAAAAAAAGAGCCCTTTTTCTTGCAAATATGTATCAATATAAGGGCGTACTGTGTTAATATGAAAATGAAAAGAAAATTAATAAAAATGTTAAGAAGCAAAAGGAGTTAGGAAAGCTGCAAAAGAAAAGGAAGCTGCAAATCCCACAAAACCGCCTCCTTTTAGTACTTTGTCTGAAAGAAAGGGTTTGACTAATATGGCCGCTAATTTACATACAGGGGCAGCGTGACTATTTGAAACCAATGATATTTTGTAACGAAACGCGTCCTTTAAATTTGGGCATTTAAGACAAAATTCAAAACACAGCAGCATAGCCCATCGAGCCGAGCAGTACACGTGTAATGCATAATAGATCCGATTTGTCCAGCTCTCTGCAATACAATGCAAATTGCGATATTTTTGTGTTGAAGGTGTTACATAATTGCAACATACATAGGGAAGCTTAAAATTATAACTATATTAAACAGCAGTAGTAAACATAAACAAAACGCATCTCTATTTTGATTTTTTTTTTTTCAAAAACACGCAGCTTTTTATACTTGTTGACATTTGTTATAGTTCAAAGATTTCGTTTAAATGTTTAGTGAAAAATAGACCTTTCATTTTTTTTCCCTATGTGCAAATTTACACACACCTAGTATTGGTTTGATAGCTAAATACATCTGCTGTTCGCAATTGCTGTACAGGTGTATCTTTTTTGAGATCATCGTTTTATAATTATTCGGCATTTAAATGTTAATTATATTTATGTGTTTCAGGAAGGCTCTGGGACAGCAGCATCCTTTCTAACACAAAAAAACAGCTGCAATCGAAAGCACCCGTATACGCATCCAGTAGTTGTTGAATGTTTTAATGTTAAAATGGTCATATACGCGTATATTCAATTGATCTAAGCAGTGGCAGGTCTAAATCTTGTGTTTGATCACTGAATAGGGTTGTGAAAAATCAAACATCTAATCGTGAATGCAAAGCTCTGTAGCGTATGTATGTATAAAAGTTCAGAAACTTGTTTTAATTTAACGAACTGATTTTTTCAATACTGGGCACATTTTTTTTTTTTTTTTAGATAACTTGGAGCAACCCTGAGGTCAGACTGTTTACCAACAAGGCAAATAAAACAGTACCTGGTCCAGATTAATGAATTAAACAAGTATTTCCAAGTCTCAGTGTAACTGGCATTGCGAATTCCAGATATTTAAAACACAAGTCACATGTTAGGAATCTACTAATCAAAAGCATGCAGCCCCGCACAATTGTATGAACAGGCTGATTCAGCTGAAAGCTTGGTGCTGGAGTTGACAGATCAACAGTGCTTGGTCAATAGAGTCGCCTCTTCTAAATCAGTAATCCATTTTTTATTTATTTATTTTTTCTTATAACCATCAACTATTAAGACAAAAAACTGCACTTCTGTTAGATATACGCCTAGGGCATTCCAGATGTTATTTTGTGTGCCTATAATCAGCATTCTGTCTTAAGTCTTTCAGAGCCGCTGTGCACTAGGGTTTGAGATCTGTCCTCTACATCACTGCAGGAAGAGCGATTAAAAAAAAACCCAAAAAAAAAAAATAGTACTCTGGCTTTTCTGTTCCATACCACACCATGGATTGTTCTTGCTGTGTTAGCTGTTTGACAATGTGGGCCATGATCCTTACCCTATCAGTGCACTAGAGCGGACATTTTGAAAAGAGCTCTGAAACAGACTTTAAAGTTATAAGTGTAAAAAGTTGTCAGGATGTTAACAATGAAAAGTAAATTACAGGTACATTATTTAAACAGTTGTAGCAACATGTGGGGACGGGTAACGCTATATATTTTTTTGAAACCCCACCACTTACTCTTTAAAGGGATAGATTGATATCATCTGCTGGTGCCTGAACAACCAACTGAATGAGCTTACTTACCAGTGGGTTTAAATAAATTACTACACACATGCTATTCATTATTTCATTTTTGAACCCACAAACAATTCAGTAACATGTTTTAGAATTACAGAACTCAGGCCTGAAAACAGAATAAAAATATTTATGGTAAAAACAACAGTTTAAGTACAAAAGCAAGAACAAAAAGACATGGTCAGTACTTGAGAGTGCTTTAAATGCTGCAAATAAAATATACAACAAAAGGCTTACAAAGTTTACTCACTGGTACATATTCATTCAGCAGTACTCTACATTACAAATATAATAACCATATTTACTGATCTGTTCAGTACTTACAAAAATAGTTAAGAATGTTTTAAATAGTTAATAACAATTTAAATAGCTCAAAGATAAATGTAACAGCAATAAATTAAAAAAAGAAAACATTCAAAACCACATTAACAATACAATACAATTCAGTGGAATTTGAACAGCAGCACAGAGAGTAGAGAACTGCAGCAGACACTTCATTCTCAAAGGCCTACACTCTTAAAGCACTTCATTAAGTGGAAACAATTTAAGGGGAAAGAAAGTCGGCAGCCAGTATGGTCCTGCTATATTGCTTCAATCTGCTGCAGGACTTTATATTCTGCACGCCTGTCCAGTGTGCGCTGTCGGAACAGAACGAGAACTGCAAAGACTGTGCCAAAAGAAAGCATGCCGCCTTCAAACTTCCAGAACTTCAGTTCTTCTTGAGCAGCTGAACGGCAACTAAAATAAAACAGGCAAATCAATCAATTATAAACTTCACATTTACAACTTGACAAATTATGTATCTTAGCAGATAAAAAGAATGCTGTGGAATTGCATAAACACCAGGTGGCAGTACAAGTAGTGTCACACATTTATTACCGCATTGAAATGAGGTCATGCAGTACTGTAGGTCTTAAAACTGAGTAGCAAATTAACTATAGCAGAACAGCATCAATGACATGACAAATCTGTGTTTTGTGAACAAACTAGGCATACATTGAACCCAACTGTGACCAGAATGGTACAGCTGGTCAGCTAAAATGTTTAAAGTTACCATTTACAGTGTATCTCCAACTTGCATCTTACGATGAAAAAATCCCAACTAATGACCAATGGCTAAATTAACTGAATTTGAGTTACTGAATATTGACTTACCTTCTGTATTCTACTTGGCCCGAATGTTTGCACTTTATTTTTTCCACAAAGCCAGAAAACGTGCATTCCGATTCGGTCTTCTGCGGGTTTAATAAGAAGGCAATACAACAAATATGTATTATACTCTTATTTCTTGTATTGAACTGGCTTACTAATAATATACACTATTCCAAAATATTAAAGGGTGGAACATGGTGAAAAATAACACCACACAGTCAAAAAAGCATTTTGCACCAGTTGTCCCCTCTTCAGATGTGATCAGTAGTACAAACGGCTGCTCAGGTGATAAAGTTTTTCAGTGTTGGTTTGTTAATCAAGGCTTCTAATGATGCCAGGTGGTGTCAAACAAAGATTTCTGACTACGTCCAGACCGAAGAACAGGACGATCTAGACATCAACACCATGGGGGACCATATTTGATACTGAGGCATTCATTTGGATAATTTTTAAACTGTCTAAAAGACTGACCTCCAGAGAACAAGCCTCTAGACATTTTGATTTTCATGTTCAAATGCATGTCCTTGATGTTACACACATAATCCAAATCATTTATCAGTTAGTGTCAGTGTGTAAAGAGCGATCCCTTGAAATACTGAAATGTGACTCTTCTAGTTAATTACGCATGGGAAAAATTCAAGTTTGCACCTTTAAATTTCCGGAGTAGTGTACTTGTAACATATTGTTTTTTCTAATGTAAATGGTACCTTGTTTAATTTACAAATTATGTAAAAAAAAAAAAAAAAAAAACAGTAATAATAATTGGGGGCAACAACATAAATAAATGTGATTAATGTGTTCCGTAATCAAAAGAGAAACAGATCATTCAACACCAGATTTTTGTAAGGAACTTCACAGCAAGTGCCAATTGGTTGGTAGTGTTTAGGTTTAAGTATACAGTATCTCTATCAGGCTAACGTGTGGCATGGGGTTTAGTAGGGTTCCAGTTTCCAATCTTGTTCTCTTAATTATTTTGTTAAAACTACAGTCCCACAATCATGTGTCTTTTGTGCTTTTTTACGTTATGAAAAGTATTTACTTACTCTCCTGTCGTGCAGCCCGAAACAGCCCCAAACAGGGCAAAACATGTATGCCGTTGCTGTACTCTGACTTTTAAAATGCTGTGAATGTAGAACCCTTTTTGACAACTTTCATGCGATTTGATTGGCTTTTATAATGCTTACATTTGTATATCCTGATTACCCATAATTCCATAGTTATTGCTTTCTCCTATCTTAATTATCTAGTTCCCGTGGTTCACCATCAATCCACATCTTACATCTGATGATTTGTTGTAATCATGGGGTGGTTTAGTGTACCTTTGTATAGTCATCGCATCGAGTGCACTCCTGTTGCACTGTGAATTCTTCAGTCTCCCAACAAGACTGACGATGTGCGTTGCTAGCTATTTTTTTTTTTTTTAAAGAAAAAAAAGTCACAATCAATACAAGACATGCACTCTAAAGTGTAACATATCATGTTTTGTAACTTTCTCCTTTCAGAATAATTTTTTCCAAAATCCAGATTTGAGAGTAAGCTCCTATTCTTTGCACAGCCCTGTGCTTGGTGTCAATGCCATTCATTGGGATTATACAAGTTGTATGACTGCTCTGCCGTGGAAAACCATTCACTACAGAGCATTTCAACTTGGTAAGGTAAAGCCACCAAATGTCCACCACAGGTCTTGAAGTAGCAGACATCTATAATACTGTTAAATGTATTAACTGCTCACCGCCAAACAGCAGGCTGTCACATTCTGACAAAACACAGCCTTGACAGGAGTGGATTACAAAATGGCACCTCTTCACAGGTGTTGATTTTAAAATGGCTTGGGTGACGAGAACACTGATTGGCTGTACAATACTCTAAGTAGCACAGCAGCTTTGTCTCTTCATCGAGCTGCTGTTTTCTTACACTATGTTGTATTTGTGGAATGGGCCACTTTATAATTGCAAAAAAGCACTTTAAAAGGTGTGCATTTTTGTAAATGATTTTAATCATTTCTGCAATACAGTATATACTAGCAAAAATGAACAGTAGGTTTTGATCTGACTGAAGGAGCTTCATTCATTTTAATGTTCATGTATTTTAATATTTAGTGAAGGCATTTCAAATGGCATATTTATTAATGCATAATTAAAGCAATTAAGATTTTCTGAATAAAGAATTCCTTTACATTTTACACTTACTTATTCCATCCTCCTGTTTGAATGGTGCTCCCTCACAGAATCTGAAATGGAGAGTACAGCATGGGATTACTGAGACTGATTGCACAGTCAAAAAAGTAGGTAAAAAAAATACGGTTTGGACTGTACAGTACAACTCATTATAAAACGTTACTGTTGTGAAATGGCACCTCTCTTTTTCTTTCAGAAGAAATTACTAAAATGCCATGTTTATTAATGCATTAGTTTCTCCAATAAGAACAAAACAAGAATCACGGTTACTTGATTTTTTTTTTCTTATCACAGCCAGCTCTTAGCAGCATAGGTCATGGCTTATAGAATGTTTCAGTTAAGGCTAAGGAAATACTAACTTAACAAATCAGTAAGAAGCTCACTCTTCTACACTTTTCTAAGTCTCAGACTTTGAATTTAGCAACTGTCACTATCATCATTAAAACCCTGTATGCAATTTTACGATTGAGTCATTTAAGTGTTAAGATACACAACTACCTGGTCACAGACAGGTTGTAGTGAAAACTGCAAAATACAAACTACAGTCCCTTGAAAATTCCATGCAAGAAGGAATTATACACTGCAGATAAATTTTGCACACAAAATGTAGTTTGTCATCATTATTATACAAATAAGTATCAACAATTTTGTATAGTCCTGTTTCTCAGTACCTTTATGTAAAAGTTAAGAATTCAAAGCTAAATTAGAAAATGTTGACTTTGTAGATTGTGTGTAATATCTATGAAACAATATTTAGGAAATAAAACAACAACATAAAAACTAAATATATACTTATTTTAAATGAAGTCATATTGCTATAGTGGAATTATATATAAATATATATATTAGTCCTGATAAAAGACTGGTTGAAAGGCATTCCAATCCTATTTCTAAGTACTCATGGTTCTGGTTTTCATTAGTCTCTCACTCAAAAAATGATATTGTTTTTAAATATTATATTTTAAAGGCCCTTTTAATAAGCACAATAACACACTTGACTGTGCCACACAGCATGCCTGCATAACACCTTGATGTTGTGTATTACAGCCTACCCACTGGCAGGTAAAACCATTCAGCCCTGATTCCTTACTACTGCTATGTCTACCAAAACAGTGCTACAACTGTGAATCCCACTGTAAACATAATTGGACTTTTTTAATGGAGAAATGTTTAATGTAATAGAATATATCTAAAGATTTGAAGAATACATAAAAAAAAAAAAAAAAAACCTCAAAAATAAATTACTGGTGCTTAAAATATAAATGTTATTAATATAATTAACTTGAATTGTGTATTTAGCATTCAGTGTTTGATCATACTGCTTTTCATTTTTCAGTTTACAGCTATCAACAAGTGTATGACGCACACAATGAAAAACCTAGTCATCACTGGTTAATTTGCTTAGTTGTTTCCATGGTTATAATTTTAACTATGTTCACATTTTAACCAAAAGTTCACCACCGCACATCGCCCACAATTTTATTGAAGAACAAATTAAACATTTCTGAAAAGTGTATGCTTACCCAACGTGTGGATACAAAAAACTCCATCCCATCCATAGGAAAGGCAAGGCACCAAGTGAGCTAAGATTCATCCTCTTTGTCTTTTATTCAGACAATTCCTTTGTACCAGGCTGCCGCAAAAGAAAACGATGCAAGTAACCGCTGAAAGTACACAGAAATGCAGTACTGTAAAGACTTTGTGTCACATCCAAATATGGCAACACTATTTACCTTGGGTATATAACTTAAATGAATGGTGGCTTTAAATGTAATCTGCCACTTCATGCTGCTTCTATGGAATAAACATAGTACAGAAAGCTGGCAGGTGGTGGTACCAGATAAGGGACAGCATGAATTTGGAATGCTCAACATGGCCACCATTTATCTCAGGTTGTAATAAAAATCGACACACAAGGCACAATGTACTACAACTGGCAGGTGTGTGGGCTTTAACAGGTGTTCTGCCCATTGTTTGTGACATTTTGGGGAGGACAGCTAAATTAATTAAGTTTGTGCTTCATGGCACTCTTATTTCTAACTGTCTGGCCAACCTCTGTACACAGCCAGCATGTAGAATACTCGACCTTAATGCCCATGCTTTGATGTTTTATCAAAACCTGACAAGTGGTTTACAGTAACTCAGCCTGTAGGTGTCAGGTACAGTTCAACATTTGACAAAGTTTGAGTCCATTAAATACCAGTATCGGGGAATACAATATTCTGAAGTATGTGTGCGATATGTTCAGTAGCTTTTTTCTGCCTAAGTGATTGAAATGAATTTCCTTGTGGACCAAAAGCCCCCCCTGTAGCCGATTGTGGAAAATAAAGTTAAAATACACCCACAATTATACAAGAAATACTGAGATTGCACATATGTATGCATGCTCTACAGTTACACTTCATGGGCATTTGTCGTTCGCAGGCTTGCACAACATACTACAATGAATACATACGTTAACATATTGCCATACAAATTAGAACAAAAGTATTTCCATCCAAAACATAGCACCGAAAGTACAGTTTGTGACAATTACACAAGCATATTATTAATAATAACTTACTCTGTCTGGATCGGTGTCACGTTGTAGTCAGACAAGTTCGGCCTGTAGATATCACATAGTTAGAGCTTTGTCATGACATCATGCTTTAAAGATGTTAAAAATTACTCTTTATACATTTGTTTCTAGTTTTCCAGTTGTTTTAGAACACCGTATCTTTGCGTGCTAACAAATAAGTGACAACACGACACTGCTAAGTAATAATGCAAGCATTTAGTGACATCAGCGCGACGTCATTAATAGGAAATGCTTTTCTTAAACGTGATTGACGATTTCTTTAGCCAATACGTTGCAAGTTGTTTAGGGGCAGGGCAGCAGTTCTGCAATGAGAAGTCTCTATGTGAACACGTTCTATTTCCTTCTTTGTACTGTTGTGAAGTTGATTAACAAGCGAGGAAACGTGGGTGCTAAACATTAATTGTGAAAACTACTGTCACGCTCTATTGCGAAATGTACACAAACAATCACACTTGCTATTGTTAAATATGACATTTTCTCTGTAGAGATTCAACGTTTCAGAAACGACAATGTGCTACTTTGTTACGGTAGTGCCCAGGTTGTTCGGCTGAAGCAGACACGGGTCACCACTTTGAAAAGGGAAATATTACCGTATATCTCACAGAATGCTCATAGTTTAACATAATGAATGAATGTAACATTTTGATGCGGTTTTACCAATTAATAAGGCTCGGTGAGACACTGCTTCTTTCTTTTTTACAACAAAAGAAACTGCCCCGGTAGACCAATATCTAAACGTTTTAAAAATGTCAACTAAATCTTCTATATAAATGTAGTACTTCATGACCCATTGGACATAATGGTAAGCATGGTAATACATGTAGCAATACCACCCAATTTCTTAAATCCAGGAAACAAAAACACTTAACAAACACACTTATATATATATATATATATATATATATATATATATATATATATATATAGAGATAGAGAGAGAGAGAGAGAGAGAGAGAGAGAGAGAGAGAGAGAGAGAGAGAGAGAGAGAGAGAGTCTCTCTCTCTCTCTCTCTCTCTCTCTCTCTCTCTCTCTCTCTCTCTATATCTATATATATATATATATATTCATTTTTTCAGTTTACTGCTATCAACAAGTGTATGACGTACACAATGAAAAACTTAGTCATCACTGGTTAATTTGCTTAGTTGTTTCCATGGTTATAATTTTTACCATGTTCACATTTTAATCAAAAGTTCACCACCACACATCGCCCCGATTTTATTGAAGAACAAATTAAACATTTCTGAAAAGTGTATGCTTACCCAAAGTGTGGATACAAAAAACTCCATCCCATTCATAGGAAAGGCAAGGCATCAAGTTAGCTAAGATTCATCCACTTTGTCTTTTATTCAAACAATTCCTTTGTGCGCTGCCGCAAAAAAAAAACGATGTAAGTAACCGCTGAAAGTACACAGAAATGCAGTACTGTAAAGACTTTGTGTCACATCCAAATATGACAACACTATTTATCTAGGGTATATAACTTAAATGAATGGTGGCTTTAAATGTAATCAGCCACTTCATGCTGCTTCTATGGAATAAACATAGTACAGAAAGCTGGCAGGTGGTGGTACCAGATAAGGGGCAGCGTGAATATATATGGTTTTTTTTTTTGTTTTTTAGTAATGATTCTTGTGGGATTTGGTAATGAAATTAATTGACCCATGTAATTGCTTAAATGGCGATGTTAAATTAAGTGTTTTACATAACGTAATAAAACATAGTAAACTAAATATTAATTATAAACAGTAATGAATAAAATGAATCGTTTTGTACCAAAACAACAAAGACAAATGGCAATATGTCAGTTAAAAACAAAAAGGGTATGCTAACAGAAAACCTCAATTATCCATGCAATTGGCCAGTATGAACCCTGCCTCTCCCTCTAGCAAGTAGCCCAATGAGAGTCTCTCTTGTCTAGATAAATACAAGCTATTAGGGTCGGGTTTTTTTTTTTTTTTTTTTTTTCTTCCTCTTCAGTGGCAGTAGCAGGTAGTTTCTGCTTTTGTCGGGGGAAGGTGGGCTCGAGGTGCTGCCTTCGTTCAGTCTGCTCGCCAGTTTTCCAACAAAGCACACCTCTGATCCACCAGAAACGGAGTGAGATTAAATAACATTAGTACAAAAAAATGAGTGGCTTTTTTCCGTTGAATATGAAAGACATTCCCGGTGGTAACTGGCAAGGTGTCCGAGTAACAGCTGACATCGGAGATACTGATGGAGAAAATCCGGAAAGTAGCAGGCAGAATAGGAAAAGCATGTGCTCTGATTACGGGTAAGGAACTAGATCGAACGTTATGTTTCCTGGCGTTTAAGAATGTGTGCTTTTTTTTTTTGGTAATTCTACAAGTAGCCTGTAGAAAGACTTTTCGCCTATGCTATGTGATGTGTAAGGCACTTTACGGAGTTTAAAATATATTACGCGTTGTATATTTTTGTTAATTAAGACTCATGGTTATCTTAGAAATAATTAACTGGTTTCAGTGCAAAAGCCACACGGTTTGCAGAACGGCGTTTGACGGCCTGTAAGTGATATAGTGGTGCAGTATATTGTGTAATTTTAAAGTACTGTACTGGTAAATAACCTGGTTCTTTATTTGAAACATTTGTTTGCAGGTTTCTGATAAGTCTGATATAATCTTGGATATGTACTGATCCTAAATATACAAAAGACCATTTAAACAGAGTAAAATGATGTTGGGGAGACGGGACAGATGTAAAAGGTTTGACCTTTCTCTCCATTACTCAGACGATTAATGGAGACTAGACTTTGATACAAACAATTTACACCTGTCCCCTACCAATCCCCATATTTGTCCTGTTTTAAGAGCTGACATACATACAGCAAGAGGGCTTGAAATGTAAGGTTCCGATGTTACAATTTCCTCATGTCCAGGGTCAGTTGTAACAGGGGTTGGGGTCACATGCAACATTCTGTGAATAATTTAAATAACACATTTAATTTAACAAAATAATTGAATGTTTTATTGTATAAGAACAGTTTTCACATAAAGTAAACGTTTGTTTTTATTTAACTCAAACTAAATATCTTTATCTGAAAGTCACACAAGGCCTTTTTTGTCCTACTTTTTAAACTTGAACATCCCTGAAATGTAGTCCTTTTCAAGCAAGAAAAATACATGTTACAACTGCCCCCAAACCCAGGGAGCCATTACTAAACCTCATGTTACAGCAAGAAACAACAAGTAAGAGCAATCAATTGTGTCAATTTAGAAGTACAGAGATCAGGGATGAGTGACAAAAGCCTGGATCCATGAACTCGGTAACACAGGTATATATTGGAAATGAAATCTCAGGGCTTTGTCACAGGTGGCTCCTCTCTCATAGGCAGACAGAGACCTGAACTGAACATGTGCTGATGAGTGATGGGACTCTAGCTTGCTTCTGATTGGAGAAGTTCAAGGTGTTACAACTGTCCTGTGGTACAACCTTTCTTGGTCTCCCCTACTCATTATTTTTATTATTTTGCTAAAGGTTTATGACAATAGTATGTATTTAAGTTTATTTCTCATATCTCCTCTAGGCAACTGGACTAAAATAAAAATGTAAAGGTTTACATTTCAGAAAATGCTATATTCCCACTATTCTAATCTGAGACCTCCAAATATACCAGCTTTGCTGTTTCAACTACAACTTTTGAAATTCACAGCACTAAACATATCGATTTGGGTGTTATAGCAGGTGATACTGTAATTTGGTTTGCCAACCCCCGTTTCATTGTTTCCAATGCTTTACTTTCCTAGATTTTCTGACAACCTCTTTGATAATGATGATGATGTGGAATTGGGAGACTGGAAGCCCCCAGATTCTGAACTTGTTCAAAAGATGGTCTCTCAGATTGAATATTACCTATCTGATGAAAACCTTGTCAAAGATGCCTTCTTGCTGAAACATGTCAAGAGAAACAAGCTGGGTTACGTGAATATCAAGTTGCTGACTTCGTTCAAAAAGGTAAAAAGCACTGGTTTAACTGGAAAATTACTAATTTATTTGGTGTGGAAAGGCAATACAATCCTATAACCTTTTATGGCATCTCTACCTTTTCAGATGAAGCTTTTGACAAAAGATTGGCGGACGACTGCTTTTGCTCTGCGTCACTCAGCTAAGCTGGAGCTGAATGAGGAAGGTAAGAAGGTGCGTCGGAAAATTCCGGTCCCAGAGACACTGCTCATGCAGGTGCCAAGCAGGATTCTCTTGGTGTGGAACCTGCCAGAGCCATCTGCCACCAGAGACCTCCCCACCAAAAAGAATGGCATTGAATCAGCTATTGCTGTCTTTGGCACTTTTGGTACTATAAGTACAATCAGGATCCTTCGACCTGGGAAAGAGCTACCCACAGATATAAGGAAGTACACCTACAAGTACCCTGATCTGGTCTCCACGGAGTGTGTTTTAGTGGAGTATGAAGACCTAGAGGCAGCTGGTAGAGCTTACCGTGAGCTTTCCAAGACTGACAGCACTATGAAGGTGGTTCTTGTAGGGAAGGGTTCAAGGAAGACCACCACACTGGATGCAAGTGATGCAGAAGAGAAGTCTGATCCGAAAGGCATGGCGATAATCAACCAGAGGATGGAGCAACTGCAGTATGGAGGTGAAGATTCATCTGCCTACAGCTCTTCAGAATCTGGGTTTGCTTCATCTCCTATGCCAACACCAGGGTGTTATCAAGGCCTGAGCCCTTACAGCACCCTCCATAGCCTTGGGGTTTCTCCCAGGTCCAGCCCATGGACCAGCTCTAGCCCCAGGATCCTGCACATAACCCCGACAGCCCACCGCATGTCCCCGCTGTTGGCTTCAGAGATGTGGAGAAGCCCAGATACCAGCCCAGAGCCATGCAGGAGGAACCTAGATTACTCCTCTGACAGCAACAATACCACAGGGAGCCCCTGGGTTCATAGGCGCAAGCTGGCAGCAGCTAGGGCTGCCTCCTCCCAGGAAGGAAGCCCGATGCAGAGCCCACTGAGCCCATTGGTGTTGAAGAGGGCCATGAATGGGGATCTTCCATCTGGGGTCCTCCGCTTCCCCTATGGCCCAGATGGAACTAAAGGGTTCCATAATAGTATTGGGAGAGGAAGAGTTGTCTTTAAATAAGGATATCTATCTCTCTCAGAGAAAAGGCAGTGTCAGATCAACAATGTCCTAGCAAGCAGGTCATTTAATACCCAGAAAACCAAACTGACACATTCATAAAGTGTGGGTGTTTGTGCGGAGTGTTGGTTTGGCTCTGTGGGTGCAATATGTTGCCAGTGTTTTGTTTCTCTCTCTCTTTCTTAATTTTTTTTTAAAAATGTGTATTTATAGTTTCTGTGACATATACAGAAGTTAAGGCCCTGTAAAGAAGACACCTTTAGTGTGCAAATGTTTAATTGGTTAATGATTCACCTTTAACAATTTATTTATTTTTGAGAAATGCAAAGTACTCGGAGCATGGTGTAAAGTTTACTCAGATGTAGTTGCCTCAAAGTTAATGTACTTAAATCTGTATGTGTCCTGTACTTAGGATTGGCCATGTAGCTTGTTAGTAGGCCAATCAATTGCAAATATTGTATATTTCGCAGACCTGTAACTTTGGGTGGAGGAGGACAGGGGGTGTGTGTTCCCAGTAACAGAAGTGCCTTGAATGGCTAAATCAACCTAAAATGTAGTGTTCAGTGGGGACCATTAGAACCAAATGGGACACATGCCAGTGCATTGAGTTTCTAAATACTTGCATTTCTTGTGATGGCAAAAGAAATTGGAAAAGTTGTGTATTGAAATGTGTGTTTCTGGCTTGTTGCTATATTGTTCTATAAGTTTGGATATTGTTTGTTTTGGAAATCGCATGTCAAATGGCGAACTTCAGTTGCTATGAAATCTATACAATGCATTTCATTGGATTAAAATCTGTATTTAAAATAATAAAATAAAGTGGATAAAATAAACTTTCAAACAAGCCTGAAGTTTGCATTTCTTTTCACATCAATAGCGTCCTTGTAAATGTTGTGTATTAAGTCTCTTGAATTTCAGTTCCCAGAGAAATGTAACAAAGTAATTTTAAACTGACAGGAAAGGGGTAAGATTGTTGTATATTCTTCTATTACAGCTAAATAAACATATCAAACCCAGAAGAAATTAAAGTGACATCTTATTGAATTGGAACCTTTTTTTAATTAACATTTTTCCAATATGCATGTACAGTAATCTTTAGAAAACAGGTTTGTGTTAATCTTGAGTAAAGCGTATTTGTGGTTGCTGCAAAAACATCAAGTTACAGGATTATAATTAGGCCACTTACTGAAACACACTTCAGAAGCTTTCTGCATAGTTGTTTCCATGACAACTTTTGCAACTTGCTCCATTTGCTTTGAAGACTCTTGTAGCAGAGGGTTATTTTTCAATTACAAAATATGAAGTGTTATGTTGAGACAAAGTATTACACAGAAATGCAAGTTCAAGCAAGACCTATTTTGTACAGTGCCATTAAGTTGAAAAATGGCAATGAAATATACTGCTTTTTCAATCAGGACAACTTTATAATGTGTGTGTGCAAAATACACCCCCTTAGTTTATGAATGTATTTGAAGACGTTTGGGTAGGTTCTCTTGCTTACAGGAACACCCTGTCCTCTTCAATAGGGATTGTGGAATTTGAACTTTATCAGGGTTAGGAGCACAGAGCAATCAATACGTGGCAGCAGTGCAGTGAATTAGTTGGGGAGAAGGACCTAACAGACACTCTGCGAGTGACTGGGGGAAAAACTGGCATGGTGTTGCCAGACCAGGCTCTGCTCATGTGGTCCATGGAGAAAGGACACAGTACAGCTAGTAGCTGGAATATCTATTGAACTAGCTGATTTATTTCATTATAATGACAAAACCTTTACCTTAAAGTTAACCTCTAGGATATAATAGATACTATGATTTTTTTTGTTTGTTTGTTTTGGACTAGGTTCCAGGTGTCATTTAACTAATCATGCACAATAACACATCTTTACAAATGGTCATGCAAAGTTTCATTAAAATTAAGCCAAACTGGGCAACCAGAACCACTTTGTTTTGTTTCCCTTGCCCTGAATTGCAACAGATTCCAATGGCCTGGTTTACATGCAAAAATGGTCTTGCCTTTCTGGCATGCTACTTTGTTAGTACCATTTGGATAGTTTGGGTTTACATGTAGTTTTCTTTTAGGAGGGAAATTCTTCAAAATTCAAATCGCCAAATTAATATTAAATATGGCAGGGTATATTTACTGTAAATGTTTCCGTCAGTGTTCCATTTTGGCCTTATCTGACTGATATTGTGCAGCTTTTTTAAACTGAGTTTTTGGTTGTGTTGAAGAACAGCAAGAGCAGCCTGTTTTATTTGGTTTCCTTTATAGAAGGTTAGCTTCTTCAGTTCTAATCCTTATGGTCATCTACAAGTTAAAATCTAGCACTTTATGTTTATGATATAAAAACAAATTTCCAGTCAAAATGTTTAGTAGAGTATATTTTCATAATACTGGTAGTAAATCTACAATACGCTTGCCTACTTACCCACATTTCCCTCTACATAATGGTAATCCACCCAGATATCTTTTGTAATGTAAGTTTGCAGCAAGTGATATTAAGCTCCATATTTGTCTTTGAAAATGTTTTCATTCTTATAAAACAAACCTTGGCTTACAAATCAGGTTTAAGAGATTTTACTTCAACTGTACATGGATGCTAAAGTCCTGAGGTCAGTAGCCTGCAGCAAAAACATAGGAGACCTCTGGCACTAATTCCCAATTATGCTAATTTAATACATTTTGGGGTACAAACAGGACTTTTTTTCTTGGTTGGTACCCATAATGCATCTTATCTTTATATACTTTGCAAAGGACTTCATTGTGATTATTATTATCATGTTTGTAGTAGCTTGTTTTTTTTATATATAACTTTGCTTAGAAAACAACTCAATTATAAAGTCTTTTTAGGAGTCACCTGCAAATGGCAATAATTTGAAACATTAAAAGCAGATCTCAGTTGTTAAATAATTGCTTGGTACGGTTTACCCACCTTTTCAGCTGTACATTTTTTGGCCACGCACTTCCTATAGCAATGTGCATGATTTGTACTGCTACATCACATTCTCACATTAAATGGAGAGAGAATTTGGAGTTTCTAAACTGTATGTAAACCAAGCCAATATTATACAATAAGATAAACTGCAAACACCTAATAGTCATTACGTGTGCTGATTTCGACAAGTAAGAACACAATAAAATGAAAACAAATGCTGGTGATGGAAGTAGGTGTTTTATGCACAACAACATGCAAAACAACATTATGCATTCATAAGCAAACACTGAGTTATTGAGTAAAGGGCATGCCTCTTCTAGTGATCAGTGTACTCCGGTATTTGGAGTAGAGGGAGGTTACAGGAGGATTGAGCAGTTTCTGAGGAATTTTGTACCGAGTTTCTCCCAGCAGGCCTGTCCTCTCCTCCCCGTGACAAAGTCGTTCATGTTGCTCCCAGAACAAGGTCACCTCATGGGGTCCATGGGGGATCCCAGAGAGCTTTGCATTCTAACGAAAGGAATTTTAAACACATTATAGGCACTTTAAAGAAGTGTTTACAAAGGGTTCATGTTTGCGCCTCGCATTATTAGTAATATTATCACTGGTCTTATTTCAGTGTTTTAGAGATCTTCTGGTTCTTTGCTTGTTTTTTAAACTTTAAGATAGGATTAATAGGATGCAGAATACCTGTAGTGAACGGACCGTGGCTGAAAGCTAAAATCACAGTTGATTGCATGAATAGGGTTTATCAGTGATGTGTTATGGAATATAGAAGCTGCAACATGCACTCTGATTGGCTGATAGACCCTAAACAGTCTGTAATTGAAGTATACTATAAATATACTGAATTTTTAAGTACAACGCTGTAGATCATAAAAATGTACTTTCTTTCTGTTATCTAATTCCTTCGTAAACTTGGTTGCCGCACAGGAAGTTCTACCAAGAAGATATACACCCTCTGCTATAGCATAGTCTTTAATATACAGTATCTGCATTATTCCAAATTCAAGAGTAAAATACTAATGGTGATGGTTATGTGATGTGGATTTGTGTCCTTTGAGGGCTGTGGTTGGACCACAAAACTAATTTCAGTGGGACCTGGGCTGGATTAAAACCTATTTTATTAAATCACTGTGTCTCCTAGAGAATACAATGTCTCATATATTAGAATAATTATGATGAGTATTCCAAACAAATCACTAATTGAACAGTCTACACATTCTTAAGAAATCATCACATCTGTTGTCAGCTATTGCAAAGCTTATTCTTAACACTTGTTGTGTATTGTTATTATTTAAATCTATTTATACAGTTGGAGCCCACTCACTGATTTACAATATCGTAGTTCAAGTGAAGGCCTGTCTACAGAAACCAGTAGTGGGATGAATCAGAGTAAAATAACATTTTGGGAATTTTTTTTTTTTTCCTGTATATTAACCTATTTCCAGCAATTGACACCTACCTTTAATATAAGTGATCGGTTTTTCATGTCTTGCTTCCATGGCATTACATAGTGCTTTGGTATTATTGGATGCCTGGGTGTTAACACTGGTAGATGGGTATGGACCAACCTGGTTAAGATAAAACAATATTACACTAATATTTAGGGATTCCAGTTTTCAAAGTACAATACATAATGTTACGATAGCACAAAAAAATGTACCGGTCCACACCTGCAGTATGCAGTACATGTTTTTATTAATGGGCTGTCCCTCCCATGGCAGATAATTTTTGTTATTCATGCAATACACACATTCATTGTCTTCATTTTCCAATTCAGTTTAATCACTTTGGACACGATCTGCCACATAGCTCATAGTCGTTAAGTAGGCAGGAGCTATCACATTTAACACTGCCAGATAATTTTTTTTTTTTTTCACAAGGAAGTCTCAGAAGTAATGGCATGTTGGAGAACCGAATTAATCATTGCGAAAAGTCAAAACACCTTGCACCTTCACTCTATTGGCAATGCTATGTTTCAAATTTGTGTATGTTATCAAATATACCAAATATACCTTACATTCTTCAAAAAGTGATTTAAAAGGATTATAAATGATCTTGGCAGATTCACTACGCTTTTATTCTAGTGCACTTTATTATATGTTGTAAAACAGATTTAAAAAACAAACAGGCTGAATGGGAGCATCATACTCTGAGCAAGCAGCTTTGAGACAGGTTTACTTTGATTCAAGGTTCTTGCAGTAGTAGCGCAAAGATCATTTCCACAGTAGATTAATTATCTCTGTGTTCATTATGTTATCTGCAGTTATTTAATCCAGATTAAACATAGTCTGTGACTATACCTTTCTATACGAGGGCAGTCGATTATATATATATATATATATATATATATTATATATATATATAACCTTGAATTTGAATTCCACATTCATGCTATGGTTTATCCTTTATAACTGTACATTTTTCAACATCTGAAGATAAATATAATAATAATAAAATTATGGTTCACAGAGAAAGGGATTTCATTTAAAACATATTTAATGTGCATGTAAAGAAAACTGCAGCACAGAAAACAAATGGTTAAAATATTAGAATTGGTTTGTGTTTGAAATATGATCTGCGTACAGAATCTGAGATGAAAGAATAGCAACATGTAAAACAGAGAAAGGAGAGACAGGCCCCACAGCCCCTACATGTCTAAATTAACATGCATTCAAATATTGTCGTTGCACATTTTCAGACCATTGGAATGGTATTATAAAACACAAAACATTATGCACAGAAGGCACACCTTACTCTTCTCATTAACTGAAGCCACTTCAGATATCTGCATACTAAAGGAACAGTCAGAATCCATGTATAAATAGTCAATTCAAGACATAAACCCACTTAAAAGCCAGTAAAAAACATTTGAAATGTTTTTACTGAACCTACCCTTTAATATCAGTGTTGGTTGCTACGCTGACCATGTTTGTTGACTGTGTAAGAGCCCTTGGAAACCTTGCTAATCCTACCCACAGCATTGCACCATGGGAAGGAGCAATGATAATGCAGCACACAGACACTTCCTTTCTTGATGAAAGTAAAAGTCCTATTTGAAAGAAAGGACACAGGAGTCAGGTTTCACAAATGTATACAGCACTGTAGATTTCTCATACGTGTCATTTAATTTATTAGTTACGGTACAGAGACGTTTTTTAAAGTTAAAATTGTTTTATATCTTAAACGTTAACTGACTGCAGATTGACTGAGCTTCATGTCTCACCTTTAAGAGAACCATTGACATTTGTTAAAGGAGTGATTTTAGACACAATATTACGTTTTTGATGATCACTGTTAGCTATAATAAATAGTGAGATTAAATCAATCAAAGTTTATTGCTTTTAGGCAAGGAACTATGTGCTGCAAATCTTCTAATGTACAGCTTCAGTGCTGTGCCCCAGCTACATAATATATACAATGTGTGTGTGTGTGTATATATATATATATATATATATATATATATATATATAAAACTTGCAATAAGAAATATCTTTAACCACTAGATTAATAATTGTTATAATAATTGCTAGGCACTGCATTGAAAGTTGTACTCTTTTAAGGTATTAAGAAAAGTCATGCTGAAAACAATTAAAAAAATAAATTAATAAATCCAAGCACCAGCCTGGTATAACAATCATTTCCTTCCGATTCAGATTTTGTTGTTAATTGTATTTCAATTAAGCCTGGGTACCAGTTGTTGCTTCATTGAGATCATATCAGTTCAATAGACAGGCAACAACCACTATATAGCAACCAACATACAATATCATAAATACTTTATTTCTAATTTATGGTAATATTTATCAAAAAAGTTACATATTCTCTAGAAGCTTAGTGTTTTAATGAAGAGAGGCAAGTTTGATACTTATTCATTTCTACAACACACTTGGAAAACAGAAAAAGATTTTAACAAGGAAATACAAAAATGATAAATTAGTATTTGTAGACAGGTAAATATTTTTTTATCTTAAAAGCAATTTAAAGAAAATATAATTACGTACTCTACAGACATCTATAGTACATACCTGTTAAAACTAAATTTGATATTGCATGTTTTAGTATGTTGTATACATCCCAATTGCCATGGCAACGACCACTAAACAGTTAAGCAACAATACTCTTCATACTGTAATTGTGTGTAACTGGGATTATTTCACATTTTAGGCACATATTTGAAAGTCTCTGGCAATTTTTACACAAGGCATACATACAGTATGTGTAAAACAATTAGCCAGGTAGAACTTTTCCACATATTTGTGACAGAAGTTGAGATGCATTTTTCAACAGCTGCTATAGGCATTGAGTGCCATAGATATTGTATACAGATGCATGTCTCTGATGTTATGCACATATTGTAATAGATGAATGTATCTGTTAATTTCAGTGTGCAAGGTCTTCCTTAAAAATACTCAGATTTGATTCTTGATAATTTTTTTTTTTTGGAAATGTAGCATTGCATCATTTTTTTTTTTGAGTAATGTAAAACACTACCTGTCCATTTAAAAAAAGGTTAGATTACAAAGCAGAAGCCAGCAAGCTACATTCTTAGATTGAGACTTCATAATTTGCAATATTCATTCCCTTTTCATGATTTATCCCTATAAATGCAATGTATTGTAACATAACAAAGAGTATAAGAAGGTTAAATATAAGTTCAATAATAATATGTCTATTATTGATTTTAATTTGGTACTCAAGGTACAGTATTTAAATAAACTACTGGTAGTTTGTTTAAGGGCTCATATGATTTATTGAAAACGTATCATTTTCTTCTTTCAGAAAACATTCACATTTTTCTTCCATTAACAAATACCTGACTTCATATTATTCTGAGAAAGTGTTTACAAGTTTTGTAAAATGTTATTAAACTGAGCTATGCAGTCCAATGAAAGCAGAAATCTTATTGCCACCCAGGTTTTGCACACGGTTTGGTTCTATTGTTTGTAAACAGCGGTTGGGTGTAGGGCCTTTGATTTTCTTGCTCCACTAGTAATCTGGGGCGAGTCCTTTGAACTCAGCTGACTAGACCTCTTCAGGAAGTGGCACCACTTGTTTTGCATCGTTATTGACTGGCAATATGGCAGACTATCACCTATATAAAGAATGGTGTCCCCCCAAAAAACCCATCAGATTACTGTATTATACACAGGTGCAGAGAGATATTTGGTATAATTTACAGTACATTACAGCATATGACAGCTACTCTGGGCAACTGCATGTTCAGTTGTAGTTACAGTAGATGTGCCACCTATCCACACTAAAACATCATGACTTTGGGCTCTCTGCTGGGCAGATCTACGTTGCAAAAAACCCACCCTATACTATACTAAAGAGCCAACAGAATTGAAAGGTCGCAGCATTGCATGACTTTATGGAACGAGTAAACCAAAAAAAACATGTAATCTGTGACTGATACCAGCACTGCATTTAGATATAAGCCAGCTACAGGGAAAATGGATCAAATTAAATATTGAAGCAATGAAACACAAGAGTAATGTAAACCTCATAAAATATGTAAGGAAGAGGCAATCAAATATTCAAAACTATTGTTACACACTAGTTAAAGCATTTTATTTTCAGAAAAGTTTATAAAAAATCTACACTATCCACCACATACTGACTCTACATAAGAAATGTGTGTTATAAATCTATAAGACACATCACACAAGTATAACTTCAGGTGTCATAGATAGTTCTCCATCACTGTTTTCAGGTACTGTCAAAGATGAGTTGTGATGAAGTTTTCTTATGTAACGTAACTTTTTTCATGATATAACAGAAACTCCACAAAGATTTAGGATGTGCCTGCATTTATTACTACACAGATGATATGTACAGCCCAATACAGTACAGGGATACAGACAACTGAATTGAAAATATAAATTCAAACCATTTTGCATACATTTATTAAAAACTGATTTGTTTAACAAAAAAAAAAAAAAAAAAAAAAAGAAGAAAAAGCTGAGGATTTACAGGAAGTACTCAATGGTTTTAAAAAACACAAAATCAATACATCTTGAAAACAAGTTTAACTGGGGGCAAACAAATCAGAAACCAATTCAAAATACCACATTAATGAACAAAGGTTGTATACGGTAAATCTGGTCATGTTTCTATAGTCGATTTATATTTAAATGCACAGTAGAAGCCTGTATTTTAGCCACTTGTAAGATAATAGCATCTGATGGTAAAACAATGCAACATAAAAAAGGACACCTCCCCATATTCTACCTCCAACATCATATACATATATTAATCATTTGTAGTGCTAAAGTAGACTCAGTTTCTCTATAAAATGTCCTCTTGGTATATTTAACTAAAAAACTCTTATAACATTACTGTTTAGATTTTAGGATGTTCTTATTGCCAAAAAAGGACCACCTCTTTAACGGAGTCATGAATTTGCTGGATTTCAACACAAACTCCGGCATTTAACCCTCCTCCCCTTCTGAAACCTGCAGGCATGCAATGAGAATTCATAACCAAAACTGCCTTTGCTACAGAACATGAGCCTAAGACCACCTTTGTTAAAAGCTTTCTACTTCATTGGAATTGTATATCACAGAAGCCTCTTCCAGATCCAGTGCTGTCTCTGTGGGCCCTTCATGGGACTCGTCTAAAGATGCCAGCGCCTCGTGTGTGTCGCTAGCGAAAGTCTCTCGTGAAGCATCATCATGTTCCTGAAGGTTGAGTGTCTTGATCACCTTTTTCATCTCTTTCCCCACTAGCTGCCGTCTGCGCTTTTTGGCAGCTTTTTTGCTTGTGTAGTCTTTGCGGTTTTCATCAAGGAATATTTCCTGGTGAAACAAAACGTACATGTTTTTTGTTTTGCCTCGTTTAACCCATTATTCCACTGTGCTACGCCTAGGAAAGCAAATCTGACTTTTCCATTTTTTTTTTTTTTTTTTTATAATCTGTAACAAATTTACTACTCAATGTCACTAAAATTTCCCACAAAAATCAGACAGTAATGGGTAGACATTACAAACTGGTTAATGAGTTGTCACATGGGCAAGACCAGGTAAATCAGCAGTCCCTCGGTTTCATTATGAAAGAGGATGGGCTGGAGCAGCTGTAAACAGAAGTTTTCCTGTGGTATTTTTGCAGTGTTGCCATGCTTTTCTGATGCAAATACTACACATTTACTGTAGTTTACCCTGGTTTGCTTTACCATATCTAGCTCTTCTTTACAATGCTTACCAATGCTTTCACTATGCTTTATTACACTTTGCTATGCTTTTACTAGGGTAAACTTTTATAAGAGATCCACCAACTACCTGAATAGTGCACAGGATTAAAAACCACAAAGAAAGAAAGTCAAACCAGAGATTGGTTCATCACTTAAAATGGCTGGCATTTTCTAGCAGCTGTAAATTTTAAACACACCAAATGTTGCTGTACATAGTCTGCTTGATTTACAGAACTACAGCAAGGTATCTTACCCTTATCTTCTTGCTTGTGATGCTGGGTGTGTTTTTCAGCAAGTTCAGGTAAACTCCTCCTGGTGTTCGCCTCCTACTGCCATCCTGAATAAGAAAAATAATTCATAACCATGACCATGTACCTAAAAGCTATGGATATAGTTGCATCATTCTACTTAGCAAGTCATACGCTTTATTTTCTTACTCTATTTGTGTTCATATCTCCAGAGTGACAACATTATGTATGTCACAACGGTACATTATATGTCAATAAGACAAACAAAAAACTGGTATATTCACAGTATGAAACACATAAAATCTATGGGCAATGGCGTTCCACTATGCATGTCCACCATTTGCACTGACATTTACAAAGAATGCTCCTTTTGAAACAACTAAAACACAGTAATTGGTGACTGACCAATGATATGATTGATAGAATATTTTTTCAAACCCATAATAAAGCAGGAGAATTGAACTCTAATATTCTGATGATACACAAAGGATCTCTAATTAGATGTTTTCAGCCTTTTCAGTAGCTTGAAAAAAGAATTGCCTCATCTGAACACCCACAGTCCTACTTCAGCCGCCCTAGCTGTGCTATTTGAAAGCACTGAATTACAATAGACGCACTCCTTTTTCTGAGAATGTTAGCAGGCTTTATATAGGAACAAAAGAGGTCTGCACTCCACCATTAAAGCTAAAACGAAGGACCAAGTACCAAATAGGGCTGGGTATGGGCAGTGTCTTCACAATACAATATGTATTGCTATACAAGGGTCACGATACGATACAGAAAATGAAGCATGAAACTCACAATTGTCTCATTTGCATGTGCAAGCATTTGCAAAAACACTGGCAAAGCACTTTTGTTCAAATAAGCTTCACAGCCTACTTTGCTTTTGTTTCCTGTTCATTCTTTAAAACAACCAGGGTTCCAGACAATGGCTCTAGCCACCAAAATAAAATAAAAAAATAGAATAATGCCCGCCAAATTCAATTGCTGTGTGCCACTTCAGGAGCAAGTTAATTGCTACCATATTCAACTGCTTAAAACACAACTTAAGACACTAAAGTGATGCTAAAACAGTAACTTAATGTCTATGCTCACTTGTTTGTTACCACATTCTGCCGAGTGATAAATCTATGCAGCTGATGACTGCAATGAACCCAACATGATTATATTTTAAATATTTTGCAAGTGTTGTGTCTGGAATTGGTGATGGCACCTCTAATTATGTACAGTTGTAGCATGCTGCAGCTCCAATGCTCAGTGAAGTCCTGATCTGACAGCATGTAACACAGACAGCTCTTATGATTACATGTTACCGTTTGTTTTTCAGTAAAAACAAGTTTAAATTTCAGCGCGTTGGTTCTGCTATTTAGGATATTAAATACTCAATGTTTACACAACACTTGTACACGTTTGGTCACCATCACAACTGTTGTATGAAACTGGGGTTACCTTATTCTGCTGGTGTTAATACAGCACCTATCTGCACTTACAAGCATTTGTATTCGATGAAATTGTTATTATTGTCATTTGCTACCGTCCTCTGGCACTTCAGTTTACCGAAACATTTGTGCGGTTTTAACCCTTACAGACCGACGTCATAGCGCATTTGTAAATATTCACACATGCTTTTAAAAGGGAGAGGCAGCATTTTTTTGTTACAGGCGCCAATTAGGGATGTAAATATTGTTTAATATAAAATCTGTTTAAACTATTTGATTTCTATCGGTTAACCGTTTAACCGTTGTTACACCATCACTGTTTAAATAAATACCCTTTCCACATATATTTAGTCTTTGTCATGTGTTGACATTTGTTTACCAGCCATAAAAAGAGGCAGCTTATAGCTCTTTAATTGCATCACACTGATGATGTGTGTACTGGTGCAAGTTTCCAGTATTTCCGTAGTTAATAGTTAACCTCGATCCACTAGAAGGGACGCTGGTTTTACATTAAACAAACACACAAAAAAACAAACACAACATTTAAAAAAAACCCAAAACAAACACGTTACCATCCCCAAAACTTAGCATAGCAATCAACAATTCATTTTTCAAGATTCTTATGAATTCATGCTATGAATCCATTTTAAAAAGCAAGTACGTTTTTTTCGTTGCTTGAAATGACTACAGATAAACTGCAACTTTAACAAACTGTGCCTACAACTACTAATCTAAAACATCTTTGTTTTAAAAAAAAAAAAAAATTTAAAAACTATACTCACCAAACATGAACAAAAATGTTATCTTATTATACAGCAGCGGTTCTCAAACTTCACTGCACTGTGACCCCCTAGTTCTAACAATACAAATAACTACTCAACTACAGCCAACAGTAAATAAATAAATACATAAATAAATAAAATTACAAATGCTTCTAGGCTGTCACGGTTTACGTGATCATACCACAAGGACTGCTTCTTGATCCAGCTTTCGATTTTGTCAGTGAGAGAAAATACAAATATATCTCCTTGGAGTGACGTGTTAAGAATATTTAAGCCAGCAAAAATATCTGCCAGGAAACCAGGCAAAGCAAGCCATATATCACACATTTTTCAGGTTCTTTTTTTTTTTTTTTTTTTTTTTTTTTTTTTTTGTTTTACTGCTGATCGGGTTCTTCTTGTTGGCACTTCTTTTGCTGCAGTGCCTCTCGATTCCCCCTCATTACTCCCGCTTCCAACACTTTTCCTCAGAAAACTCAATTGTTTGATATAAAGCAACGTTTTGAACACCTTTCACAACAAAAAACACAGAGACTATAGATGTTTACCCCGCTAACATGGCAAGTTGGTTGCTACGTAACCGGTTCAGAACTTTCAGACAAAGGCAGGCAGTGTGCGGGACTCATTGGGGGTACAATTGGGTAAAAAGTGGCAATAGTAATAATACATTAACAAACTTGCTTCTTAAACTAAAATGTTTTTATTTCGCAGGTATTCAACACATAACTTTGTTTTGACCGCTCCATCTTTACACTCCTCCCTTTTCGATTTTGACAGCAGCTGTTGTGCTCCACTTACCGTAAATCGAAGTGCAGAGGAGTTGCTGAGTTTAGTGGCAGTGCGTAAAGAGTACATGTTTTGTTAGCTATGTACTTTTAAAACGCAAAATGCTGGACACATTTTATCAATTTGTATTATACGTTAACTGTTATGTAAAAACAGCAACATTTATTTATCGTTTAACCCTATTACATCCCTAGCACCAGTGCGCCTAATCCCCCAAAAAACTGTTTACAAATCTATTCTCGATATTTTTGTCGCATTTGCAAACATTTTATTCCCAGTCAGGAAACCTGCAGATTCGAGTCTTACACATTTTACACACAGCATGACTTAAGGAAGTTCAGTCCACACTGCACTTTAAACCGGCCACAGCAGGTCGAACTTCGCTGTCGTCGTGATGAAATTATTAATTTTAATAACTGCTTCAGCTCAGCTGCCAGCGGATTTGACAGAAACACAGTGAATAGCAGGTGAGGCTGCCAGAGTACATGATAGTAAATAATATTATCAAATGATCAGTGTAGATACAAATTAATGCATGCTCATGTTTCTGCTAGCAGACACAAATTTACTTTTTAAAATGAACAGTGTATCATTAAATCATATTCGGGCTACTACGATTAAATTGAAAATCAATTTTTCGACCTTTCCTCATTATATACAATCACTATAAATACTTGATAACCAATTCAATAATTACATTTTTGTATAGTTAATTATAGTTAATAACATTATGTATGTTTATCAACCAAAATGCACCGAACGCCCGCCTTGCTATTTACAGTATTTCTGCTTGCTGTTCTTTTCCGACTCGTGTTAATGAGCATTTGATTTGCTGGTCCCATCCTACCAGCGAATCAGTTTTAAAAATGCTATGTAAGTACGCCCCTCTATGTATTTCGATGCAAACAAACAAAAAAAAGCACGCCACCTTGAATTCAGAACATAGCCTGTAAATAAATTGTGCACATTGAAGAAAAATTCTTTGGAGTTTCAAAATTAAATTATATAATGAATATTTAACAATATTCAATAACATTAAAAAAAAAAAAAAAAAAAAAAAAAAAAAAAAAAAACAAAAAACAACCCAAAAACATCAGTGATCTTAAACGAAATTTGAGTAACGACCAGATTGACCTATAGCGGGTATGCATGTTGTGGTAAATGTATTATTATTATTATTATTATTATTATTATTATTAGGCAGGGATTTCTACATTGTGTGTTTTTCCAGATGTGAAGGTTAGGCTGTACAGTATTAACTAATAATGTCAATAAACATATACTGTAACAAATTAAACAGGGTTTTAAATTATTACTTACAACAGTCAAGAGTCCACCACTTTGCTCCACTTCTGAAGTTTCCATCAATAATTCAATAGCTTTCCTCTTCCCAATGCTTTTTACCACTCGTTCAAGCAGGTCTTTTTTAGGTTCCCTTAGTCTGTAAAACAAAAATAAATTTGCTGTGTGTATAGTTACTGTGTTTTGAAATCAACAACAAGACAACATTTGTTATTTACAGTACAGCGCTTGGAACACCCGGACTTCTACAGCTAAATTCAAACCTTGTCTTGGAGACAACGTAGAACAGTTCGGAGCACAAATTCAAATAACTGGCACATTAAGGGGCACTGGAGTCATTCTACAATATAATTTAAAAGCACCCTCATCTGCATTTTACTCGATTTCTACAAAGCACATTTTAGACTTCTTTTAGATCGAATTTCTAATTTTTAACCACGTTGACTTAAACAAACCGTTACAAGCTAAAAAAATAAATAATAAATTACTCAATTTAGTAGCAATGTTACTTGCCTACCCATATTTTACAAAGCATTTTCTGTCCAGATCTATAACTACATAAAGGAGAAAGTCACAAAACATGTACTGGAAACTTGGTGAAACATAAGAAATGGGCTTGCTGTTCTTTAACAGATGAAAAAGCAGCTGACCTGTGAGCAATCTCATCTATGACTTTTTCTTCTTCATCATCTTCTGTAATCTCAAACCGTCCCTTATAGTCCATTTCTGCCTTCTGGCCCAGACGTTCCTTTGCTGGCCGCTTCCTCTTGAGATGGCCAGCCCCGTTCTCTTCTTCCTCCTTCCCTTCTTTCTTGCTGTCCTGCATATATTCTTCCAATTCTTCGTCCAGCTTGGACATTTCCACCCCAAACTGTTGCTGCCGTTCTTTCTCCATCATCTTCCGGGCCAAGATATAGTTATAGGTCTCGGACTGCCGACAGCTCATGCTGATCTCGCCCTCCATTCCTAGAATTCCAAGCTCTGCAGCCACAGCCTCCTGGTTCTGATCCTGTACCACTGACCCCCAGATGTTGTTCACCTTCTTAACGGGCTGGCTCTGGCCAACAGGTGCGGCTGTTGCCATTTGAGGTTTGACAGGAAGGGGGCTGGAACATTTCTGGCGTTTTCTCTTCCACAGGACCTTGTCCTCGTCGGAATCTGAGTCGCTGTTGTCACTGGAATCCAGACCTGCCATGCTGCGGTATTGTGTGACAGAGGGAGCAGCGCAAGGGGGTGCTTCACTCCTGCTCTGGAATGCTGTGCTGGCAGAAGCAGCGGATTGCTGTTTCTGTAAGTGTAATAGGAGACAATTACATAACAGTATGATAGAAGTTATACTGAGGGATTGTAGTATCTAATCAGATTTTTAGAATACTGTTTAATATAATAAGACAAAACAAACTATTTATGTTCCAAAATAGTTCCAATCACTGCGTTGTTATGCTTAACATTTAATATGTCTTTATATTCATCATAACGTTAAAATTACCTTTCTAATTTCAATGTTACCCAAGTTTGGATTACTTATTTTTAGCACTTGCTACATACATTATTTTATTTCGGTTCACACATTCAAAGTTCGCCAGTGCCATGCTCCCAGAAGCTGTTTCATGACTGGCTAGCAACAGCTGCAGAAGCTGCTGTGTACAGTCATTACAGTGGACATCATTAAAAAAATAAAAATAAGAAGCGTTTGCTTGTGTGTGTTTTTTTGTGTACTTGAATATGTAATATGCTATTAGAATTATTTATTTTTTACCTGTAGTCGTGCATTCGACTACACTGACCCATTCCTAATTAGGATAATTACACTGAACAAAAATAAACACAACATGCAACAATTTTAAAGATTTTACTGAGTTACAGTTCATATAAGGAAATCAGTCAATTGAAATAAATTCATTAGGCCCTAATCTATGGATTTCACATGACTAGGAATACAGATATGCATCTGTTGGTCACAGATACCTTAAAAAAAAAAAAGGTAGGGGCGTGGATCAGAAAACCAGTCAGTATCTGGTGTGACCACCATTTTCCTCATGCAGCATGACACATCTCCTTCGCATAGAGTTAATCAGGCTGTTGACTGTGGCCTGTGGAATGTTGTCCCACTCCTCTTCAATGTCTGTGCGAAGTTGTTGGATATTGGCGGGAACTGGAACACGCTGTCGTACACGCCAATCCAGAGCATCCCAAACATGCTCAATGGGTGACATGTCTGGTGAGTATGCAGGCCATGGAAGAACTGGGACATTTTCAGCTTCCAGGAATTGTGTACAGATCCTTGCGACATGGGACCATGCATTATTATGCTGAAACATGAGGTGATGGCGGCGGACCAATGGCACAACAATGGGCCTCAGGATCTTGTCACAGTATCTCTGTGCATTCAAATTGCCATTGATAAAATACGATTGTTTTCATTGTCCATAGCTTATGCCTGCCCATAGCATAACCACACCGCCACCATGGGGCACTCTGTTCACAACGTTGACATCAGCAAACCGCTCTCCCACACGACGCCATACATGCTGTCTGCCATCTGCCCGGTACAGTTGAAACCGGGATTCATCCGTGAACAGCACACTTCTCCAGCATGCCAGTGGCCATCGAAGGTGAGCATTTACCCACTGAAGTCGGTTACGACGCAGAACTGCAGTCAGGTCAAGACCTTGGTGAGGACGACGAGCATGCGGATGAGCTTCCCTGAGACAGTTTCTGACAGTTTGTGCAGAAATTCTTCGTTTGTGCATAACCCAGTTTCATCAGTTGTCCGAATGGCTGGTCTCCGACGATCCTACAGGGGAAGAAGCCGGATGTGGAGGTCCTGGGCTGGCGTGGTTAAACATGGTCTGCGGTTGTGAAGCCGGTTGGACGTACTGCCAAATTCTCTAAAACTACGTTGGAGGCGGCTTATGGTAGAGAAATGAACATTCAATTCTCTGGCAACAGCTCTGGTGGACATTCCTGCAGTCAGCAGACCGATTGCACATGCCCTCAAAACTTGAGACATCTGTGGCATTGTGTTGTGTGACAAAACTACACATTTTAGAGTGGCCTTTTATTGTCCCCAGCACAAGGTGCACCTGTGTAATGATTATGCTGTTTGATCACCTTCTTGATATGCCACACCTGTCAGGTGGATGGATTATCTTGGCAAAGGAGAAATGCTCACTAACAGGGATGTAAACAAATTTGTACACAAAATTTGAGAGAAATAATCTTTTTGTGCGTATGGAAAATTTCTGGAATATTTTATTTCAGCTCATGAAACATGGGACCAACATTTTACATGTTGCGTTTATATTTCTGTTCAGTGTATAATTCAGTTTTAACATTGCTGTGACCATATGGTAACAGGTTGGTTGTGGGTTTGCTTGTGAAAAATGAGTATCATTTGTACACACACATTTTCAAATCTTGAATACAGTATTTTCATTTTCTGACAAGCATACACATACGTGCATGTTAAATGGCTGCAGTAACATATATTGAAAGGCTTTGTTTAGCCACTTTCTTTTGAGACATGGGCTCTCTTTGGTTACCATATACAGTTAGAAACATACTGAAAATAAAAAAAAAATATATATATATATATATATATATATATAAATAAATTGGACCAGATAAAATTGCATCTGGGCCAGTAAAAACACTAGCTCAGTGGCCCAAGGGGCCAGTAGTTAAAAATCTAAACGTAGAGCCCTGTACACCTGGTAATACTGTCCTTACTTGTTATCAAAACAAAGCAGCTGTCAAGACTACATCTCCTTTTTAACAGTTAATACCATTTTTCATTTTTAATATTGCATTTGCACCCTTACCTATTCGCAACAGATGCACTAAGGTGCTGGCACACACCTCTAACCTGGTTTAATCTAGTGTTCTGCTGGATTGTCTTATACACTACCTTCAGGTAAAATTCCTGAATTATTTACAGGAACCAAGATGAGCACATCACCCTTCTGACTAAACGTCACTAGTTCACCATGGTACGATAATTCATTCCTAGCTAAATAGCTCTAGAGACGTGGCTCTCTAACCTTACACTGAATCTGCACAGCCACTTTCCAGGTATCTCCAACTAGTCCAGCTAGAACATATTTATTTTTTATCCTTTGTTATTTTACTCGAATGCTATATTACATCGATATCTTTTCACACAGAAACTCATATACACTTGTTTCAAAAACACTTGCTTACAAACTACGGTGGGTCTTTACGTCTCACTGTGCAATACTGACTAGCACGGCAAGATCGTCTAATGTTTTGTGAATACAAGCCAAACTATAGCGCCTGTTTGCAATTGTGAAGGTGATTCTGAATTAATTAGCTAGATAAACCGACTGTAATGGGGCCCAGACAGCAGAGGTAACTTAGTTGATTTGTCCACGCACGGGGAATGAATAATAATAATAATAATAATAATAATAATAATAATAATAATAATAATAATAATAATAAACAAGTCAACCTGAATCACTTTTTAAAAAACATTTTTATTAAGAAATGCTAATATAAAAACTTAAACAGCAACAACCACATCAGTGAAAAATAATATGCAGAATGCTGTGGATTAAACGCTGTATTTGGCGCTAAACCTTGGAAGCTGTACTGAAACCTTAAGTTACTATATTACGTATAGAAAAACGACACAAGAAATCAACTTTAGGAGTAATGGGGCACATACATGTACTTGACATATATTGTAAATTATTAGAGTTAAATGTACTGTCATGAAGCCTTATTGTGTATAGCCTATGGAGCGTGTATTTTGAATCCAAGTTCAAAAAAGGTTGCCAGGTCTTAAGAAACCAAACGAAGGGGATTCATTCTGCTTTTTCATGCCTCGATGGTACTTCCTGACGTCTTATTCCTGATTTTATATATTTATATACATCTCGAACGATCTTGTTTTAAAACATACAGTAAATCGTGTAATCCAAGACGTTGTGTGGTCTACAGTCTTGTTTACACTCAGTACAGACTGCAAATGTAACTAAAACCCTACCTGACTTACAGTAGCATATTATATGTCACCAAAGCATTCCCGTTTACCTGTAACCGTTCGTTTGTAGCTATTCTCATTTCTGAATCCGAGTTGGAACCAGATATCTCCCCATCTTCCAGATCCTCCATCCTCACAGCACTCCCCGCCATCTCCACTGACCCGGAAATAAAACAACTCCTCCCAATTAGCTGCACAGATGCCTTCCTAGGTCAGCTCCTAGTGCTCGGCAGTTGTTAAGAAACAATGCAGTAACAACGTGCCCAACCTGCTGGAAAACAAAGGAAACGTCCTTTTGTCATCTCATTTATCTAGTTTTACAATTTACTAATACGCATTAAACCTTGCATTTAAAACATGTGTGGTTTCTTTACAAATGTAACAAGTGTGAATAATGTTTTAATGTATTTGTTGTATTTATGTATTTGATGTTTTTGAACATTTATAAGGTAGTTATTTACACATTTATTTTATTTTCACGATTTCAAATCTGTACCCTTTTTTGTGTTGCACTGTCACGATAGTACTAAACGTTAAATCCACCATAACAAAAGAGTATGGAAGCTCAGGTACTTTTGCATGGCAATTTTCGCTGTAAAATAAATAAATAAATAAGGCATAGAAAACAATAATCTGCATAGCGAGACAGTATTTCTTTGCCATCTTCCTCCAGAAAACTTGCTATTACCCACCTTCTGGGTAAAATATATGCAAAAACATTGACGGTTTCTTTGCGTATAGCCTCGCACATATTATTCTACCAATTAGCAGGGAATACAGTTCTTCATAGTTTCTTGTAATTTTCGCACCGCAATACTGTATTAATAACAATATTCCTACTAAAAACGTATAACTGCAAATTTCAAGAAATGTTCACATACAGATGATTCCTAAAACTCATAAAACATATTTATTGCATGCAATCATCCGAGTCATAATCATCATTTTTAGTATGACCAAAAATATACCATAATATGACCATATTAAAAATTTAATATGACAAAACAAAATAGCAGAGGATGGTTTCGATCCATCGACCTCTGGGTTATGGGCCCAGCACGCTTCCGCTGCGCCACTCTGCTTTCATTGCAACAAGGTGTTTCACCATGGATATAAAGGGTTACGTGGTTATAATGGTGCAAAGTGTCAAGGTGTGAAATTTTGCAGATTTTCGCAATGTTAAAACAATACATCAGACTTTTGAAGCAAATGTAACTTTTGCCCAAACAGCACACTGTGACATGCATATGACACAGACCCTTAGTTTATGTGTTCATTATGGTTTGCTCTTACACTGACCTCATCTCTGATTCTTGTGTTGAACGTTGCATTATTGATGACATACAGCACCAAAATGTCCTCGTGCTCCATGACAGCACCAAAAACGCTTTGTGGGTAGAGCCGCCTATCATCCAATCACAGTATTCAGTTTAGATGGGCTGGTCCTTATACCTCTGTCTGCTGTCTTAATTTGCCAATTTACCCCAGCTATGCAGCGACTTATTACCCAGACTGTTAGTATTACAAGGTATTCAACCTTTAGGAAGAAATACCCTTTTTCTTGTTACAGGCAGACCGCAGCCATGTCTACACTCTTGATTAATCAACAGAAGTACTCCTGGCTGAAAGAACTGGGTCTGAAGGAGGAAAACGACGGAGTTTACAACGGGACCTGGGGAGGGAAAGGAGAGGTAAGAGGGAGTACCGAGAGAGATAATAGAATGGCCTGCTAAAAATAATCTGAAACATGACAGCAGGGTAGGGTTAATCCATTGAACCTGTTGATAAAAATAATAATAAGCATTGGCAACATGCATATAGAAAACGCTGGTATGTTAATTGTTACTATGATTGTGATTGTCTTCAACCAGTGTCCAGAATTATTTATTGGAAATGCTTATAAGAGTTTAAAAACCAATGTCTGCATACCAGTCATCACATGTTTTGGGTAAAGTTATTGTTAATTCATTTAAAAAAAATAATAAACCTCATATTGTTATAAAAACTAGAAGGGGAAAAATTCAGAAGAATTTCACTCGGTAGTCGCCGTTACCGTGCAATATTGGTAGTTTTAATTTGATAACAAATTCAGTCTGAAGTGAGTCATGATTAATTATCTCTTCTGATTCTTGGAACATTGAGCTATGTTTCTAGATATTTTGACAGGGTACCCATCTCCTCATTTTTCTTTCAGTTTATGCAAAAAATTGTACATCATTAAAAATACATCTAGCGGGAACATTGTTATGCAGTGTCTGTAATAAGGATCATAGATTACCAGCAGTGGGTACTAAATTACTCTGTTTACATTGTACCTTACTTGTGTGCCTCATCTCACCTTGGCTGGAGTGCCCATCATAAGGGGTAGAGTGGGTAGTTTGGTCCTATAACTCATTGTGTTATTGGCACACATCACTGCTGACAACCAAGAACATCTGATCTTGCTTTGCAGAGACCCTGAACTGGTGACACATGGAATAGAATTGTCCCTATTACTGGTCTAGTCTGGCCAATATGCCAGTCATAACTTCAATCTAATCTTTGTCTTTTGTAGGTCATCACCTCGTACTGCCCTGCAAACAATGAGCCTATTGCCAAAGTCCGACAGGTATGTTCTTGATTCACTGTAAGTCATTATTTATTTGTATGTTGCGCATATTGTTGTCCTTTGGTTAAAGGATTCTAATGCAGTGGACCCTGGGTTAGAATGCAAGCTCAGCCATTGGGACACGCCCTCTGACCTTGGGAAAGTCACAGGTCCGAAGGGTACTAGGTGGAATGGGTTTGATGGACACTTGTATGTCTGCAGCACAATGAAAATAAATATTATGTTTACTATTTTTATATAACGCCACAGTGCGACTGCAACTTGTTTTTCCACCGATACTGAACGTCTCATCTGTGTGTTTCGGCACTCAAGGAAAGGTCTTAGTAAATGACAAAGATGCGTTTTTAATCCAGTCATGTGGAGATCACTTAAGTCGTTCCCACCAGCCTTCTGGTCGGAAGATCGCCCAAATGTTTTGATCTACCATCATGGTACTACAGATCATTGCCACTGTGTTTAGCAGTGCAGAAAAAGCAAAACGCTGTCTCCGCTGGTTTTGCAGAAAAGAACATAGCTGTGCTTGATGAGCTGTCCATCGATTACATACTGTACTTTCTTACAAAAGCATGAACAAAAACACAACCGCCATGCTGCCGTCACATAGCCTGAGTCCAGTTGTTAGTTTAAACAGGGAAGGCACTCACTTCAGTAATGAATGGTGTGTGTGTACAACAAAAAGCCACAGTGAGTGCAGTTTGTTAATACGGTTGTTGCGCTAATCGCAGTGTGATTGTGTACGAGGCCCAAGTGAACTGAGAAAAGAACAGTGTTTTTCCGACAAATACTCTCATTCGGCATGTTCTGTTTCTTCTGCAATGATTTGATGCTGCCTTCAAGCACTAAATAAACCAAAAAACACAGACAACAGCACAGCCACAGCACTTAAAGTATTCTCCATGTTGGGTGTGACTGGGATAAAAAGTTTTACCCGAGAGGACTTCTGCGCTAGTAATCAGGAAGGGAGACAAGTGTGTTTGGAAAGTGCAATGTGAAACCAATAGAACTCTAGTCTAGATGAAGCTGCAAGTGAACCAAACAAACACATGTTAATGCTCTTTACAAAAAACTCAAGTTCACTTGAATTTTTCTGGTGTGAAATGAGCTGAAGCAAACCTGAAAAAAAAAAAAAGTTTTTTGCAAGTGAACCACGATTTGAATCACTTGCAAGTGAACTAGGAGTGAAAGTGCCCTACAAAAAACAGTTACAGTGCAGTTAATGTTATACTTTTGTCATGGATATTTAATGTGACCTTGTGGGTAGTAATCTGTCTTTCCTTTCCAGGCGACTTTGCAGGAATATGAAGAAACTGTTCAAAAGGCAAAGGAAGCTTGGAAAATTTGGGCAGATGTAAGTAGTCACTTTTTTATCACGGGGTAATGCAGATGAATACTTTAACATACAGTGAAATTGAATTTTAATACTATACTTGAACATTATTTTTTGTAGATTCCGGCACCAAAACGTGGAGAAATTGTAAGACAAATTGGAGATGCTTTAAGAAAGAAGAGTAAAGTTCTAGGCAGCCTGGTAAGATCTGATCGAAATCATTATCTAAGTTTATGGTATAAAAAAATGAGAGCTTAGGTTTCTAGTGGTAACAAACATACTTGACCTGAAGGTGCAATCAACTGTGCCTCAAAACACTACAGACATTCCACTGCATCTACAAGTACTGATAGCAAATGCATAGATGTTTTGGGGGAGCACTGTGTTAACACAAGCGGCAGTGTTTCATTAGTTGTAAACAAATGTATAAACCAATAATTCATAATAGAAACATCCATACAAGAAACAAGCAGTATATGCACTGCAAACATTCGCATTAAATATCATCTCCCTGTTTCTCAGAGGGGCTTTTCAACTGGTCTTTATTTCACTTCACTTCACCTATTTGGCTTTGTTTGATTATTTATTTGAAGTTTTCTTTTTATTTCTGCTTTTATTTTCGCTAGGTTTCCTTGGAAATGGGCAAGATCTTTGTTGAAGGTGTTGGAGAAGTCCAGGAGTACATAGACATCTGTGACTATGCTGTCGGCCTCTCTCGAATGATCGGCGGACCTGTGCTACCGTCCGAAAGTGAGTTGTAACTTGACAAAAGACACATTTGTTATAGTCTGTTTGGAATTGCAATACAGACAGACATTGTTTTTCAGAGTGAACGTTTGTCTCATTTGTGTAACATTGTGACATTCTGTTTATGACAACAGTGTACATTTTGTTCCCTTCGTCATTGTACTTTGTGTGTGGATGTCTGTAGTGTTCGACAGGGTTACGTATTTAATAGTTTAATTGGTTAATAGTTCCATTTTCTTTTTACTTAGTTTTACAGTGCTTGTTTACTTATGTAACATACTGTTTTTGCAAGGTTAAAGCGAAGGATTTTGTATGTATAATATGTCAAAGCAGATATTAAAGTAGGTCCTTAGAGAACATGCACATTGAATTGCTATTTTGGCCCTTGTCTCACTCGGCTGTGCCCTCATTGTTGTGGGCCCCCCCTATATCCTTTCATGTCCCCACCTCCCTGTTGACTTTTCTACAGAAACCAAGCAAATTCTAATAAGCAGTCTAATTCATTGTCTTTAGGGCAGTGCTTTTTTTTTTTTTTCCCTAGCCCTCTTAGTTTTTCTCTGTCTTGGCCGTCCACATAGTGTAGATTCTTCAACATTTATATCTTTTGAAACTGCTGCTTGAGTTTCACCTTTTCACTTTGTCCACTGCATCAAATTTCATTTTAAGAAGAAAGATTTTCATTTGCCGTCTGCCATGCTTCGTACCTTATATCTGGAAATGTTCATCCAAAAGGGAGCCACGACCTTACCATGTTATAACAGATCCCGCACTCTAACAGGTTGCATTATAACGGGGTAGCACTGGAGTTTGTCTGCTGTGTTTAAGGACACAAAAAGCATGGTTCGTATCTATCGTAATTTGAAATCTTAGTTAGGAATATATATATACAGTACTTTGTCATTTCCTGATGTATGCTGTTAATGTTAATTAAGGCAGCAGCAGGGGGGGGGGGGGGGGGGGGGGGGGGGGGTGCTTAATTTGTTTTCATAAGTTGTTGAAATACTTTTTTCTTATTTAACATTCATATTTCACTTCAGAATCTCAAATTAAAATGTTTTGCACAATAATTCTTAGCGTAACTGAAATAGGTATAATATCAGCGTGAATTAAAGCATTTTTTACTGAAAAGATAGGAGGGTGCTCAAACTTGCATAAGACCAGACTTGCATCTCTAAACTAAAATCACTTACAAAATATAAAAATAAACTGCACTTGCTTCATGCTTTCACTTCAACAAACACACGAGACACCGTCAATCACAATCATGGCTGAAAATAAAGAAATCCTCCCCTCCAGGAGGAGCGAAAGAAGGGGGCGTGTATTGAATCGGCCTATCACGGACTTGCTTTGTTAACAAGCATGCGCTAAGACATGAACTACTGAATCACTCATTCGATTGCCTGTGCCTTTTAAAAAGCGTAGTCTAGAGGTGACAGTCAGTGTTTCTAGCTGCCCATCGCCAACCTTTTGCTGCCAGTCAAACTGACTGACGGCTTTAGTCTCTGCCCATCAACTAGCTTTTGAAACTGCCTCTGAAAGGTATTTACCAGTTAATGGAAATGCTGATTGGGTAGTTGATGTACTGATCATTTTTTACCCAAGCTTGTAACCTTGAATCTATAATCTGTTCTGGAGTGCTATTCCAATTTTCTCTAATTTTAAAAAGACATGAAGATTGATAGATACTAAAAACTAAACTTATTAAATAGATAAGCACACTGCTGCAATTTGAAAAACCTGAAACTGATATTTAAATCAATGTAAACTGAAATATGTGGTTCCTGCTGTCTGTTTCCAGTAAGCATTAAAGTTTTATTAAAACAGAACAACTGTTATGTGATGGCTGAAATCCGTTTACAACATATAGAGGAGGCATGTCCCTGCCAAACATGTGTTTTAATGGGGAATTACTCTGGTTAAAACAGACTCGTTTATAACCTATAGACCGTTTTAATATGTACAGTTTTCCTGTTCCACAGCAGGTATTTTTTGTTTTAATACGTACGGTTTATTAAGTACAGTACTGTTTAATACATACTGTTTACTAAATACAGTACTGTTTAATACGTACAGTTTAATAAATACAGCACTGTTTAATATGCACAGTTTAATAAATACAGTACTGTTTAATACGTACAGTTTAATAAATACAGCACTGTTTAATATGCACAGTTTAATAAATACAGTACTGTTTAATACGTACAGTTTTTACAGTACTGTTTAATATACTGTTTACTAAATACAGTACTGTTTAATACGTACAGTTTAATAAATACAACTGTTTATGCACAGTTTAATAAATACAGTACTGTTTAATACGTACAGTTTAATAAATACAGCACTGTTTAATATGCACAGTTTAATAAATACAGTACTGTTTAATACGTACAGTTTAATAAATACAGCACTGTTTAATATGCACAGTTTAATAAATACAGTACTGTTTAATACGTACAGTTTAATAAATACAGCACTGTTTAATATGCACAGTTTAATAAATACAGTACTGTTTAATACGTACAGTTTAATAAATACAGCACTGTTTAATATGCACAGTTTAATAAATACAGTACTGTTTAATACGTACAGTTTAATAAATACAGCACTGTTTAATATGCACAGTTTAATAAATACAGTACTGTTTAATACGTACAGTTTAATAAATACAGCACTGTTTAATATGCACAGTTTAATAAATACAGTACTGTTTAATACGTACAGTTTAATAAATACAGCACTGTTTAATATGCACAGTTTAATAAATACAGTACTGTTTAATACGTACGGTTTATTAAGTACAGTACTGTTTAATACATACTGTTTACTAAATACAGTACTGTTTAATACGTACAGTTTAATAAATACAGCACTGTTTAATATGCACAGTTTAATAAATACAGTAGTTTAATATGCACAGTTTAATAAATACAGTACTGTTGTATAAATACAGTACTGTTTAATACGCACAGTTTTCCTGTTCCACAGGTAGATATTTTGCACAAATATGGTACAGTAAATGAGTCACAGTGGCATTTGAGACACCAGACAGGAAAAAGAGTTGCCGTTTACTTTTATTCTATGTTTTGTTGGCAGAGCCGTTGTACAGTTTAATTATATAATTTATACAATTTTAATTACATTTGTCGAATATATTCGTAAAATGGTACCTATTATATTGTATGGCCCACAGCGTGTTTTGTCCAAATAAAAAACTCCTGTTCTTTGGCAGTTCAGCTTTATTGTATTGTTTATATTTAATGTACTTCTGTTCGCAGTTACATGCAGCATTTTGAATTGTGTTTACTATGTACTTCGTTTATAAAATACAGATTTTCATTGTCTCATGGAGTCCATTATAAGTGGAGAGCACCTGTATTGATTAATAACAGAACAACTGACCTTCTATAATAAAACAATAGTAGAGCAGTGTCCGGTTTGCTGTATAATAAAGTGTAATGTGTTTTTTATTTCCAGGACCAGGCCATGCCCTGATTGAACAGTGGAATCCAGTTGGTCTTGTTGGAATTATTACTGCATTTAACTTCCCTGTAGCTGTTTATGGGTGGAATAATGCCATAGCACTGATCTCTGGAAATGTCTGTCTCTGGTTGGTAATAGCTAGACTTTGTATATGTGTAATCATACAGCTATAACAAATATATATATATATATATATATATATATATATATATATATATATATATATATATATATATATATATATATATATATATATATATATATATATATATGTATATATACATACATATATATATATATATATATACACACACACACATGTGTGTGTGTGTGTGTGTGTGTGTGTGTATATATATATATATATATATATATACACATTTGTGTATATGTGTGTGTGTGTGTGTAATATATATACATACATACATACACACACACATAATGCTGTGAAAAAGTATTTCCCTCTGTCTGACTTTCTGCATTTTTGCATATTTCTGACACTGAATGTTATCAGATCTTCAACCAAAATCTAATATTAGATTAAAGGGACCCTGAGTGAACAAATAACACACAATTTTGATATTTATTTATTAAAGAAAGTTAAGCAACACCCAATGGCCCCTTTGTGAAATAGTAATTGCCCCCTTAGACTCATTAACTGGTTACGCCACCTTTAGCAGCAATAACTGCAAACAAACGTAGTTATTGATCAGTCTCTCACAGCGCCGTGGAGGAATTTTGGCCCACTCCTTCATGCAGAACTGCTTCAACTAAGTGACATTTGTGGGTTTTTGAGCATAAACTGCTTGTTTTGGGTCCTACCACAACATCTCAATCGGGTTTAGATCTGGACTTTAATTAGGCCATTCCAAAACTTTAAATTTCTTGTTCTTCAACCATTCTGATGTAGACTTGCTTGTTTTTTTCGGATCATTGTCTTGCTGCATGACCCAGCTGTGCTTCAGCTTCAGCTCACGGACGGATGGCCTGACATTCTCCTGTAGAATTCTCTGATACAGAGCAGAATTTATGGTTCCTTCAATGATGGCAAGTCGTCCAGGTCCTGATGCAGCAAAGCATCCCCCAAATCCTGACACTACCACCAGCATGCTTGACCGTTTGTATGAAGTTCTTACTGTGGAATGCAGTGTTTGGTTTTCACCAGACATAATGGGGCCCATGTTGCCCAATAAGTTACACTTTGACTCATCTGTCCATAGAAAATTGTTCCAGCAATCTTGAGGATCATCCAGGTGCTTTTTGGCAAACTTGAGATGAACATTCATGTTCTTGTTAGTGAGCAGTGGTTTGTGTCTTGCTACTCTGCCATGAATCCCATTTTTGCCCAGTGTCTTTCTGATGGTGGAGTCATGAGTCATGAAGGCTTGCAGATCCCTGGATGTTGTTCTAGGGTTCTTTATGACTTCCTGGATGATTTTACGTCTTGCTCTTGGAGAGATTTTGGCAGGACGGCCACTCCTGGGAAGATTCACTACTGTCCCAAACTTTCTCCATTTGGACAATATGGCTCGGACTGTGGTGTGGTGGAGCCCCAGAGCCTTAGAAATGGCTTTGTAACCCTTTCCAGACTGATCGGCATCAACAACTTTTTTCCGGAGGTCTTCAGGAATTTCTTTTAATCGTGGTGTGATGTGTCTCTAGAACCTGTGTGCTGACAACTTCACTCTGATGGGAAGGGCAAAAGTTAGTCAGATTTATATTGGCAGGGCTGGCCTAAATCAGGCCTGATTGTTAACCAGAGTATTGAAACAGCTGAGTTAACTGGGGGGGGGGGATAATTTTTTCACACCTGAAGATTGCATGTTTGATTACCTTGCACACCAAACAAATGAAAGAAGCACCAAACTTTGGTGTCATTTTTTTCTCTGACTCCCTCTATATACTATTACAACCCACAAAAAGATCGGACCAAATTTAATGTGAAAAATGTGCAAAAATGTACAAAATCAGACAAGGGGCAAATACTTTTTCATGGCACTGTATATACACACAATATAGTAAACTTTATACAGTTTATTGGCTTAAAAAAAAAAAAAAAAAAATGCAGAATTTGTTGGAAATTAATATCTGACTGCTGTGTAGCAACAGCCAGTGAGATACTGATGGTACCTTTGTTTTCAATTAATAGGAAAGGAGCACCCACAACTCCATTAACCAGTGTAGCAGTCACAAAGTAAGTACTGTTTAGTATACCATTACCATCACCTGGAGTAACTTTCTGTTTTTTGAGTAATTCCATCCAAAAAGTGCATATTAAATAGGAACTTTGAGAAGTCTTTAGTGTTATGAGATTTATTTATTTTTTCTTGTCGAGTGAATCTTGTGTTAATGCATTATGAACCAAATATGGGATGCACTGGAAATTTAGAATTACACTTTTTTTGTGTGTGTAGATGTTTACATAAGGTTCTCCCCAGTTTCTAAAGCATTGTTTTTAAAATAAGATCAGTACATATTAATGTTACTTAGCTAGTGTTCACCTTGCATGTTTTTTCCCTCCAATTATATTTCAGAATTGTTGCAGAGGTTTTGGAAGAGAATAAACTACCAGGTGCTATTTGTTCTATGACCTGTGGGGGAGCCGATATTGGGTAAGATTTCATTTCTCATCCTTGGTCACATATAACAAGCATTAATGTAGCACGACTGTTGTACTGGAAATTTCAGGTGCAGCGTTCGTCTTTCTTCAGAAAGCATTTAAGAGCTACAGTGTTTCAGATGAGCAAGGCTTTCAACCTTTATTTTATTGGTTGGTGTTGCTGTGTTTAATCAAGTGATATGTCCTCTCCAGAACTGCCCTTGCCAAGGATGAACGAGTGGACCTTGTATCCTTCACTGGCAGCACCAATGTAGGGAAGCAGGTAGCCCTGACTGTACAGGAGCGATTTGGTGAGTTTTGATTATAGATTCTCAATAACTTAGTTTACAGTTTAAAAACTCCAAATTCTCTCTCCAGTGTCATGAGAATATGACATGGCACACACATTCCTCATAATGTAGGAAGTACATTGGCAAAATATGGTACGGCTAAAAAGGATGGGTAAATCGCCTTCAAGATGAACTAAGGTTTTTTTTTTCTTTTTAATTCATTGAGGTTACTCTTTAATAACTGAGCTAAAATTGCAGAGTATTCTCCCACTGCAGCCTGCTTTTGTTTTGTTACATTAGATCAGTCACTTGGTCCTGTCCTGTCTGTGTAATGAAAGTGGTACAATTGGAAATACAGTGCTATCTTAAGATAGAATCTCATTTGATTTTCACATCAATACTGAAATATTGTGAGCAATGAATTAGTGAAGGCTTGTTGCACAATCAAATATAGAACAAGTGCAAGGTGCTGTCAGCATGGCCCAACTGTGGTTTAACCAAATGTGTTTAATTATTGAATTGTGAATTATCGAAACATGAAATAACGAGGGAGCAGTATATGCGCTTTTATCAAAAGCACCTGTCCCGAGTTAATAATTATTCCTAAAGGAGTCTTCCTGGTTTGTCTCCCTGCAGGACGGCAGTTGTTGGAGCTTGGTGGGAACAATGCCATAATAGGTAAGTTTACTTTGTTAGTGAATTATTAAAAGGGGATATAAGGTTCCTGTGACCCAATTGAAATATGTTAGACTAATGTCTAATATTAGCATGTGCTACAGTAACCACATTATGAAGTAGATGCCCATCTTGCATGATTTTTTGTAGTGCTTCTTCATTTGACACAAAGTATTGTGTGTCAGCAGTAAAGAGTGAGCCACTTCACATTAAACAAGGTGTGCACTGCATTCCAATTAAACAAACGTAACCAGTTCTTTCCTTACCTTATGCACTTGACAGTTTCTAACAATTGCAGTGGAAAATCCTTTAGTGTATGTTTATTCTACTGGGGAAGGAGGTGCAAAAAATGTACTAGTATGACATCATGAAGTCATTTACTTGCTAATGTTTGACAATTTTGTATATTGTCAATCTTAAATTGGAGTTGTTGTGACAAGTAGTTCACACACAAAAAAAGCTCAGTTGCTACCTAAAAGAAGAATGATCCATCAACCTTCATATATCTGCTTTATATTTTTGTAGTTTTCGAGGATGCTGACCTAAACCTTGTGATACCATCGGCTCTGTTTGCTGCTGTGGGAACTGCAGGACAGCGATGCACAACAACTAGGCGATTGGTAGGATTCGAGGCCTATTTTTTAAAAATAATTTCAGATAAAGAAAGTTTGTCAAGAAAGCAGTAACGTGGTGAGGAGTGAATTAGCTTTGACCTGTGAAATACTATGGCTGTAATTTTCTCATGCTATTTTGGTAGTACCTCTTGGGTAGTATGGGTTTCGTTGTAGTTTTTCTTTTAGCTAGAGAAATTTCCCAAACAAATAGAAATAAGCAAATTAATACTAAAATACGGGAGGGTATTTTTCAATTTTTTTGTCCATGTTCCAGTTTGGCCTCGCGTGACTAATGATATCATGCAGCTTTCTTACACTCGGTTTCCAGACACTTTTTAGCTTGTGTTGAAGCACCGCAAGTGCAGCCTGTCTCGTATTCCTACCAAAAAATAATAATAAAAAAGTACAGGAAACAAAAGAAAACGGAGATAGCGTTACACATGGGGGGGAAAAAAAAATTTATATATATATATATATAAGAAAGCCCTGTGTACTATCCTTGCATTATTTGCTAAACATTTTTTGACTGCGTATTTTAATATAAACCTATTAAACACATACATATATACTATATGCAAGTATTCCACCAGAACTGTAGCTTCAGTAAGTCTGATTCTTATAGTCTATGAATGGAGCTAAAATACCAGCACTGTAGGTTAGTAATTAATAAATGATCCATATCCATATTTAGTAGAGTACATTTTTTAAATACTGGTCGTAAATCTACAATTGGCTACCATACTCGCCCACACTCAAGGTAGTGCTTGAACTAGTATAAAATATGCAAATGTTTCCACTTCTTCAGCATAAGCTAAAGTCAAAACATTTGTTTTTTGAAGTTCATTTGTTCAAGCTCTTTTCTTGAGTGTTTTATATTACCGGCACTGAAGCAATGTTTAAAAAAATGTGTGTATATCTGATAAATTATAATGCATCGAACCTATAATGTTGAGGCAAACCGAACACATTTTATAAGTTTTGCATATATATATTTAACAAAGCTGGTTTTACTTGTTTGTAGACACCGTAATGTGTACAGTAACAAACGTTGTTGTTGTTATTATTATTATTATTATTATTATTATAGCTTAGTGTAATGATTATTACCCACATTGCTATAACAGCAATAACAACCCATGATGTCATAGAGAACACAAAGCCAGGACACTTGTAGTTTTGTATTCATTTCTTTCTGATTTATGCATTACTCAGTTTACTAAAGATTAAAACAGGCTTTTTAATTATTTATTTATTTTTTTTAAATAAAGTTCTTACATGAAAGTGTTCACGATGTAGTGGTTGAAAAATTAGCCAAGGCCTACAAGCAAGTCAGAATCGGCGATCCTTGGGACCGTAAGTACATTATAATGTAATTCTAAATCGACAGTGATTTGGTTATTTTAGCTTAGCTGTGTGTGTATGCGTGTGTGTGTGTGTAATAGAGAAGTATTCTTGTAATCAGGGTTTCCAGGCTATTGCTTTCCAGGTTTGCTTTCACATTCTCAGATTGTTCTGTTGGGATTAGCGTGGCCCAGAAAGCTTTCTGAAGATCATGTGGGTGAATGATGTGAAAACTTGCATTTTGCATTTTGAATTTGCATTTTGAAAATGAAAATTTTGAGGGAAAACACTATCCTGGGTCAAGTTTGAGTTTGTTTTATAATGCCTATTTTTTCACCCAAGTTGTTCCTTACTTGCTTTATAACATAACTTGGTTTTTTGTTGTTGTAAAAAGATGGGGACAGGTACCCATTTATATGAAATTATAGATGGAGAAACGATCAGCTTCATTGTAATAATTTCCTGTAAATTGGGGGATACGTGAACGTGTGGTAACCTAACATCCTCTCGACTATACTGTATCAGCAATGAACTGTACTTCAGCTTTAATTAGAATTAGATATCTACCGCTTTTAAATTGAAAGCAGCAGCTGAGCAAGACTGGTTAGTGTGGAGATCTATGCAACAACCAGACTTCGCTTGGAATAGTGAAGGCATGGGTTTTCATCATTTTGCCTGTTTGTGTTCACAGCTAGCACTATGTATGGACCTCTCCACACCAAACAGGCAGTGGACATGTACTTGGCTGCAGTTGATCAAGCCAGACAGCAAGGGGGCACTGTGGTGTGCGGAGGAAAGGTAGAGAGCAGAGTGGTATTCCTAAAATAGTTTGTATCATATTATTAAAATAATAATAATTATAAAATGTTTTAGTCTTTTATAAATGTTACACCCTAAATCTTTAACGTTTATATTGGAAACTATGTTGTTGATCAATAAGGTAACACTTGTTTTTATTTAAAAAAAAAAAAAAAATGTATTTAATGTTTTAGGTGATCGATCGACCTGGAAACTACGTGGAGCCCACAATTGTCACTGGTCTTGCCCACAGTGCACCTATTGTCCACACAGAAACATTTGCCCCTATCCTGTATGTGCTCAAGTTCAAGGTAAGAACCGTTGCAAATTATTCTTGGCTGCAGTAATAACATTTTAGCAACGGTAATCATCCCTAATATACAACCACTTGAACTTCGCTGGCACCACTTATGGAGAGAAACACGACTGGTAACAATCCCCAGCTGATTATTGGACCCAGAACTTGTGGTTATGGATATATGATACAAATAGCAAACCTGATTCAAAAAGGGGGAAAAAAATATACAAAAAGTACAGTAAGTATTCTGAATGCTAGTCAATCTGTTATGCTTTTAAATTCCTTTCTCTGATGTAACGATAGCCATTTCAAGGTAGCATCATAATAACAAAAACCTAGATGTGACTGAGGCAATACTAATGTAAGGTACAACACATCCAGGCAATGAAGACACATCATCTTCTGTGATTTATTAGCTGAGCTACATGATAGGTCAGAGGAGCAGTTGAAGCTATCTTACAGAGGTTCATGTGACTAATTGGGCTGAAATGAGCTCTCGTTCTTGTGAGAACATGTCTAGTGGAGTGCCCATCTTTATACTGGTATTACAGCCAGCAAATACATTATTCTTCCTTAAACATTTAGCAGAGCATGTATGTGGTAATGGACACATTCAGTCCATATGTAACACCCGTCACATTTCGTAAGGTGTATATTATATGTAGGTGTTGTTGATATGTGATATTTTACCCTGAAAATCCTATGGCTTTTTGATGGATACAAAACAGAAAATAGTTCCTTGACTTGCAATAATACTAAACAATTGGGTGCAGTCCCTTCTGTTTATTTAGGCTGAAAATGATGTACGCAGTAATGGCCGTCACAAATCAAGAACACAAAATAAAACAAGCAAGTCCAGCCAAAAAAATAAAAGATGTTGCTTGGTAACCTGTTCCACCGTATAACAGGACATCTTTCTGGTGATGTCCCCAGACCAGGAAGCTGACAGAAGCAGATACTTACAGGGTTGAAAGCGCTAGTGCGTGTTTTTATTCAAACAAAAAATAAATCAAAACACTGCAAGAAAAGAGAAAAATAAAAAGATCAAACAAAATAAGTTATGAACACCATCAACAGCAACACAAGAACAAATTAACAGGCAGAAGGGCCAAAATAAAAGGTTTAAACAAAACAATAATACAGGTATTTGGCAGGGATAGGAATTAACCCCATTCCTGCCAGCCACCACCACCAGTACATAAACCAACACTATTTACAAGCAGGGCACTGCCCTGCTACACACAGTATGAAGGGTCCCCTTAAAGGGGGAGCACTCTACTTATGATCTGATATTATGTATGTCCTGTGACAGAGCTGTGACAGTTTTAGTGTTTTAATAAACGATAATAATCTGTATTGTAGGATGCATCATGTCAACTAAAATACAGTAAGTTAAAATTAGTCTTAAATGTTTTTATGAACACCTAAGCAATAATATTTCGTCCTACAGACGGAGGAAGAAGCTTTTGCAAGGAACAATGAAGTAAAACAAGGACTGTCGAGCAGCATCTTCACTACCGATATGGGCAAAGTGTTCCGCTGGCTGGGGTAAAGCGTTAATTGTACATTTAAAATTGATTGTAGAGGGATTGTTTCATTGGCTCTAGTGCTCCTTAGGTTAGAGGCAACTACTTGTCCTTTGTCCTTTGGAGCTCGCTGACATCCGCTCTCAAGTTCCTAGGTGTAAAGTGTAATTTGTCTTGGGCATGGGATCGGAGGACGTCCACTGACCTTCAGTTCTCCTGAGCTGTTGTAGGGAATTGCTACAGTGAGGGAATTCTCCTGAGCTGTTAAGAAGGAACGTGGGGAACCCCTCTGAACATTGAAGAAAACTGGGATTCAAAGTAGGGGAGACTCCCACAAAACACCAATGATATATAATCTATATATATAGATATATCTATATATATATAGTATATATATATGGACTTTAAAGAGGTATATAGGTAAACATCAACCATTATAAATTATTACCATTATATCCATTTGTAGTTGTTTAATAACTGGTTTTGGTTTCAGATACATTTTGTATATAGAATTACATTTTTTTTTTTTTTTTTTTTTTTTTTTTTTAGATCAAACATTGTTTTGAGATGTCTGTATATGACAATTTGTCTTAGAGTTCTGTCTAAATAATTGCAAATGACTATTTTATAAGTCTAGCACTAACTAGTGTCTGTTGATGTTTCATTAGGTCAGACTTCGATAACACTCTGACCCTCTTTTTTTTTTTCTCCCCCCCTTCAGACCCAAAGGATCAGATTGTGGAATTGTAAATGTGAACATTCCCACTAGTGGGGCTGAAATTGGAGGAGCTTTTGGTAAGCCAGACAATGGGCAGGGCCATTTTGTAACAAAATAGTTTATTTCCTGGAAAGGGCAGGGTATTTAACTGGTAGTCTTTTAAAAAGTATTCCTAGACACGTGCACACAACAGTATACATTTACAAAAGGTATGCTTCTGTTTTACTAGCTGTTTTAATTTATTTGTAGGTGGTGAAAAGCACACAGGCGGCGGGCGAGAGTCCGGAAGTGATGCATGGAAACAGTACATGAGGAGATCTACCTGGTAAGTGTGCAGTCCAGATATAGGGCCGTATTTACACAGCCTTTACCACCATGTTAACTTTGCACTGCGCCCTTGTTTTTGTAAAATGAAAAACATGAAAATGGTGTTAACTTAGCATTAGGGTTAAATGCTTTGGGAATATGACTTTAGTGATCTCATGCTGTTGAAGTTGTTTGTGAATCATCTAGGCTTTTGAAGGGTGGATGTCACAATATTCTCCGACTTCTCTTTTATATATATTTTATAGGGCAGGTTTTTGAGATTTAGGTTGGCAGTAGGCTTATTGATGAGACAATACAAAAAAAGAGAAGTATAGTTAACAATGTACAATACACCCACATGTATTTGACATTATTTAAGATCAGTAGTTATTTGTTTCTTTAAAATCATGTAGTTTGACTTGGTCTACAGTTCTAGGGGGCATTTCTGACTGTTACCATTGTTCATGTCCAGTAGCACTAGATTGCTCTACTTAACTTTTTTTTTTATGTTTTCAGTACCATCAATTACAGCAAGGAACTGCCTCTTGCCCAGGGAATCAAATTTGAGTGAAAATAAAGATCTGAAACTCCCCCAAACCTCCAGCACTTCTAAAAGCTTTAAAAGGGAGAATACAAATCACGTTCTCCTACAAGCTGTCATTAAACCCATGATGCCTCAATTTGGAGTTCAAGTAAAAAAAAAAAATAAATAAAATAAAATAAAAAACTGCTTAAATAATTTCATATTAATGATTGTATTGGCATTAAAGTTACTCTGCACCTTGCTCTGTAATTTAAAAAAATGATACAGTTCTTCATACAGTTGCCTTGAAGTTGTGCACTGCCTGAGTTGGAATAATGTGCTGGTTTATGTAGGTAGCATTTTTAATACAGATTCTGTCTATACATCTAGTCGTGCTATTTGTCCAGTGGACACTGATTATTTGTTTTGACAAAGTACCAGAATGGGAAGCAAGATATTTGTTTGAGACAAGGTGTCATAACCTGCTTTGTTGTACCAAATGTTTTCCACTCCTTTATGTACCTGTTATGCAGCGTTGAGTTCCATGGAGAAAGTTTGTAAACTGAAATAAATCTTGCATTGATTGTGAATTTGTGTGTTGTAAACTGGTTGAATGGTAAATCCCCAATGTTATTTAAAAACCTGCCATCTGCCACTATCGGTGATTTATTGTACATTTTTTTTAAATTGGTCATGTTCATTTCTATAGGAAATGTGGCATGGCATATACCTTTTCGGGGAAACAGATTTTTATTTTTTTGTCTCGAGTACCATCTATTTTAAAAGCACTAGTAAAGTTGTGTCCTTTTGGCTTGAGTTGTTCACAGTAAAATGCCTAGCTATAGATAGGAACGCGTGATGCAGCCCTCCCATCAGAATGTTAAATGACTTTTTTAAATTACAATTTACAAAGGTGTCAGTAGAGCTTCAGTTTTTCCTTAAATCTATGCAGTGGAAGTAACTCCTGAATAAATCATCTGTGGAGGAAAATAAAAATTATAATAAATGATGTATTTCATGTAGACACTATCTGGAGGGAAAAAAATAATGCTGTGACTTGTAATGCTGTACATCCTACTTTAAAAAAAAAAAAAAAAAAAATATTATTATATATATATATATATAAATATATATATATATATATATATATATATATATATATATAATATATATATATATATATATATATATATATATATATATAATAACAACCGCTTGCTAGAGCGAGGTCTGGGGAACTGGTAAATTACCATTTAGATAAACAGCTGCTGTAGACAGTTCTGCAAAATACCATGTTAATAATTCAACCAGGCATGGCAAATTTATATCGCTGTATAATTTTGAAGTGATTGACAAGAATGAATTACACAAAAATCATACACAGTTTAACTAAACCTTGCATTTTGAAAGATTTAAATTCGGTCTCTAATTATAAAACAAATAGGCCCTTTCCTAATGGAATTTATCATTTCTTTCACACTACTTAATTACATTTCCAGAGCAAACAGATTATACTGAGGAAAGAATATACACCCAAGACTCGAATACTTATAGCCTTTTGTAATAATTCAAAATAATAGATTTTAGCAGAGCAGTAAATTATGTGAGGTGCCTTACATTGCAAGGTGAGAAGGACTGTGTGTTAGAACTACAGCAACCCACGCCCTTTTTTCAATCATAAAACAGCCACACCAGAAACGCGACTTCACATCATTAGTAAACAAGCTAGTGAAATACATTCTGCAATATGGGATACAGCACACTGTTTGTACTCAAGTTCACTTTTAATATATTCAGTACTAAAGAAGCATATCTTAGCCCATTTGTGAATTTTTGGTCATTTTTTTCTTACTTTGCAACCATTTTGTTTATTATAAACAATTCAGTCTTCAGCATTTTGTTTATTATCATGAGATGTGATAATATTGGTTAAATATCGTGCTTATATAAAAACAAATGGATGCAAAGTAGAAACAATTTGTGGGCCTTGGGTTCAATACAGTAAGGTGGCAATAGACAATTAATGCAGATATACTCTATTGTAGTTCCATATTAATACCAACTTCCATATTGTGTAAACAGACCATTGTTCTTTTTGTCACCATTCAGAGTTTCAAGGTTCTAAAGTAGTCTTGTTAGCTTTAGAGGGTGTCGCCGATAAAAAATAACAAATCTACTTAATACTTGAGTCGATGTCAGTCCATGAACTTTTTAATTTATGAATTAAAGTAATTTATGCGTGGGTCTAATTTTTCAAATGCTTTTAAATACATGTGTAAACAAGGATGCATCTATGTAATAACACTAACTCCCAAGTTGCGCACAATGGTGAAGTACTTCGGGTGGCTCGAGGATCTCACAATGCACACATCCGGTGTAGTGGCTTATTGCACTGCTGGTATGAATGATTACATTAATGCTAGCATTATAATAAGTTACAGTAGTGTTCATCATACTCCTCTTGATCACGATTGAATGTATAGGATCACAACCAAATACACAAGGAAGAAAGTTAACAAAGTCACTTTTCATTCTTACCTTAAAAGTAGTATGTCAACAGTGTAGCACTAGAATAGGCTCTGAAGTTCATTGTTTTGCTTCATTTTCCTTTCCAGTGAGAGCCATGGTCTATAACTGATAGCCTGTCATGTAGTTTCCATGATGACTGGCCCAAATGATAGAAAAACCTGCTATTATAGTTTATTGTAAACAAACAATAAAAGTTCATTTACAAGTTCAACATTTACAATATACAATATATTCTGAGTCTGTACCACAGACAGTCATCCAGCAAGATAATTTACTGATTGTGCCAAGGACAGTCACACTTTTTATTGCCAGTTTAATATGTCGTGTATTGATAATTTATTAAATCAAACTGTTCTAAGGCAAAAATAAGTTCTGCAGTGCATTGTGCTATACATCTGTGTGCAAAGCTCAAAGAGCCAGCTGCATATATATATATATATATATATATATATATATATATATATATATATATATATATATAGTTATTACTATTGTTATTATTAGAAATACTCGTCTGCAATCCCAAACAATTCAACATAAATAAAAAAAAAAAAGAAAATCCTTTAGGTGTCACTGTTGGTTCAGTTTCAATTTTACATTTCATGCAGAATCATGATGTAATCCTGTGATTTATTCACACATTTCACAAGGGTATAAATGATTTGCCCCCGTTCCTCCTGCCCCCTCCTTTATCTCCCACATTATAAACATTTTAAGAGGTACACTATACTGGATCATTTCACAGATAGATACAAACATACTGAATATGAATTACTAACACAAGCTTCTGTGTAGAGGACTGGTTGCATCTATAGGACTGCACTAACAACTGATGCTTCATGAGGAACAGTTTAAAGTTGACATAATGCTGGAGAAAAGTCACTTCCATCACTTACCTCTGAAGGAAGTACAGGCAGCAGCCATGGAGAATATGGTCACATTCTTCTGAACAATTTGCCTGCAAGATCTGCCTCTGGTAAATAGCAGACCAGTTAATGGCAAGGACTGAGTTAGATCATGCTGGTTCAGAAGATTTGAGCTTGATTTTTAACTGTCAGGGTTTATAATATAAAATAACCGATTTTGTGGGAAATGTTTATTAAAAGGAAATTGTTTGCAATTCAGCAGCTTCCTATAACTGTTTTTGAAATTGTAAATGGACAACATTAAGCATTTAGGTATGACAGGGTGGTATGAGATCCCAGAAAACATTTATATATCATAATTGACTGAAAGACTAATTCATCTTAATACAATGTAGGCATCTACAAAACCTCTGTAGGGCTTGTCTCCCAAAAGCATTTATTTGAAGACCGCAGTGGCCCCTGCTGTTATGTTTTTTTTTTTTTTTCCAGCCACCTACCATGTGACATAGTGACAAGTGCATTCTGTAATCTGCAATGCAGGGGCTGGAACATGCACTGTATTTAAGATGCCAATGAAAGTAATGGCTATTTTATCAAAAACACATATGTATCTTCAGTTGTAAAATTGACCAAGAAATAAAAAGCAGGTTTTAGGTAGAACATGAAGATTTGAGATTGGGAGAAATTAAACTAGATTGAAGATAACAGGTCTGAGTAAGTGGGCTTTTTGATGCTCTGCTTTGCAAGGGAATGCCACGCTTGTTCATTAACCAGGAATTTGGTAGAAAGACATCAACTCTCAGATAAAGAAAACAAAAATTTGTTTGACATTTCAGATACATCTTTTTGTTTCTGGAAGGCACATAGAGCAATACAACAAGCACTTGGATTCAGTAAATAAATTCCCAAATTTAACAAAAAAACTAAAACATATGAGACTTACCATATTACATCTCATCAGGCATGTAATACATCTCATATTATATCTCATCCATTACAACATCACCTTATTCGCAACAGCTGTTAGAAAACGCTGTACCATAACCTTAGTGCTATACTTATCCTATATTATTCTTAACAAAAGGGACCTGTAAATTACATTAGGACTTTAACCTATAGGAAAAATTAGATTTCTTCACATTTTTGGTCCAGCACAGGTAATTTACCATGAAGAATGTGTCTGCAATAGCTAATGACTGTGTCTCTAAGACAGAGAGAGGCTCTTGTTATAAAGCAAACAATTATAGGAGGCTTGGTGATCTAGTAATTAAAGAAAGGGACTTGCTACCAGGAGGATCCTGGTTCAATCCCAACTCAGCCACTGACTCACTGGGTGTGACCCTGAGCAAGTCACTTAACCTCCTTGTGCTCGATCCTTCAGAGGTCCTACCATAAGTGACTCTGCAGCAGTTGTGACGCACGGTTTACCCCCTAGTCTCCAAGTTGCTTTGGATAAAACCATTTGCTAAAATGACTAACTCATTAATAATTATTACAGTAGTCGTGAATTGAGTACCTATTACAGATCCCTTGACTGTCTCAATGTTACAACATAATGCATAACAGATATCTGCATCAGACACAAATCCGTTAGCATATTGATTTTTAAACTTAAAAAAAAATATTGTCACCTGGTTATAATTGTTTGCCACTGTAATCATTTTTACCTCAAATTGTTATGTAGATGCTTTATAAAAGAAAAAAAGGTGTGGGGGGGGTTGTGTTTTTTGCATAAATGTGGTGACTCAATCCCTTGACATGTAGGGAACAAGCCAGTGGTCTAGAAATATGTATATAAGCATTTTTAGCTGGGAGCACTTCCCCCCTGTATCGAAACATCAAACATTCAGGTTTCTGTGCTGTTTGAAGCTCAGTAGTCCAGATTATGTTTTGTACAGTACTACCATAAAATGTGCTTTTACTTCATGGTTGCTCAGGAATTGTGAAAGGATTTTGTAAAGGCACTGTATGAACATAAGCTTATTTTCTTTCATCTGTATCTGTTTTGTTAAAAAAAAAATAGATCGTTTAAAAAAAATGAACAGCAATAATACTGTTAAATCTTTGCTTTCATAACGTAATATACACTTTCATTGAGCGGAAAAGCCTTTCAGAAGTCTGTGGGTCTGTTCTTTAAGATTTGAAGGATGTATTGCTTATAAATGTCTTAAGAACTGTGTCATTTACTATGCTCATCATAGATGCTTTGTATTGAAAACATGAATTCAACTTTTAAAAGCTGAGTAAAATGGGTTGCACAGGCACATTTTGTGATAAATTCTCTCAGTTAATTATTAGCTAAATGTGCGTAGCATTTAGGGCTACTTACTACAGTTCTAGAGACATAGGGGTAACCTAAACTTGTACATGCTATATTACCACAGGACATTGATGAAGGCATTAGCGGAGATGTTTTCTCCTTTACTTCAGTTTTACAACTTGTATTTAATCAAGTCTCAACTGATCTGGATGGATATAAAACAAAAAAACAACAACAAAAAAAAAAGTAGACTGGATTTTTGTTTTGGTCTGGGCAACAGCACTACACTGGCTGCCTAAGGTATACAAAGCTGACGGATGAGACATTATAACAAAAAGAATCCAAACAGAACTTTAAATGGCATTTAATCTTTAAGAAACACCAGCTGTCAATTTAGTTTTCCATGTCTCGTAATCCTTGCTTCATTGTACACTATAAATTAAATGTATTACTCATATTATAAATATAACAATTTTAATTATTTTAGTGTGTCCAGTTATATTCCCCCCCCCCCTCCTCCAATTTTCTCCCAGTTTTGAATCCCTAATCGCTTTTCCACTCACTGCAGCAATTCCCCACATGGCTCAGGATACGGAAGATTCAGTGGGTGTCCTCCGATCCCACGGCCAAGCCAGTTTCTTTTTTCACACAGGAACTTGAGGACAAAGGCCAGACCTGCAGGTGTCCACGCTGAGCTTACTGGGTGTCTGGCCAGCAGGGTTCGCTGTAGAGCGATAAGGAGAACAGTCCCTCCCTAACCCACGGGAGAGCCAGAGCCAATGTAATGTTCCCTTCGGAGTCCCCAGCAAAGACCGGCCTACTTCGCACAGCCAGGATGTGAACCTGCACTGTATGGCTTACCCTGCAAACAATGTGGATATGCTTCTACCAGGTAAGCCACTCAGGAACCCCCTATAAACCATATATTTGACATATACTGTAAATGTGAGTGTTTCCATGAGAAGTCATACAGCATGTAAAACGTGGGTTCTTTGTCATGTCTATGATATTTAAAAAATAAGACCAAAAATTAACAATGGGCAATCCTAGAAAACAAGTGAAAAAAAACAACAAATTATATATCTATATATATAAAACCCCAGAATCACGAAGAACATCAGCATCCAAAATATCAATTGTAAGAAATGAAATCATTCACAATGAATGAAGGAGTATCTCACCTGTCATTCTGTGGGAAGGCTAGTCTTCTCACTGCAACACATTCATTGCTTCTAGACTAAACGTGAATCTGTAATAAAACCCATAATTAAACTCATGTTATGTGGTGTTGCATGTTTTTCTTCCTCTATGGAACATTGATTCATAATTATAGCTTTTAAATCATGATCTTGGATAAAGGAGGTTTATGTACATTATGAAGGACTAACCGTTAAGTCTCAATGGTTGTTTTTTTATGATCATTATGGGAAAAAAATATATACCGAGTCTAGATAAATCGATCAATCATGTCTTTATCTGAACCAGCAATGACAGCAGTATGGTATGGTTTTATAGAAATGCCCTTGTTTCAAAAGGGGTGTTACATTTTAATAATTTGTCAAATGACTTTATGCACATACATTCTTCTCAATGCATCTCCATCTTCTTGTTTTAGCTTGCTGTTTTTTGCTATTCCAACATGGTTTTGCCCTGCAGCACCAATTTTACAAAGACAGGTGTGCACAGAAAAAACAATCTGCCTATTTTAAACACCTTTTCACTGATGTATAGGTCTTGAGAAACAATCATAACAAAACATGATATTAACTTGAAAAGTCAAACATTTTGTAGACTCAATACTAGCCATGTATTAGTAATTGAATATTGATAAAACATTTGAAACCAATTTGTTCCTTATTGGTGATTAAATCAAACTTAATTGATTATGTTTCTAAAGAGGTTATTTTTTATTCCTTTGTTTAAAATATATTCTGCAAAACACCCATTTCTCGTGTAAAAGGCACCTGTTTTACATATTAGCACATCAAAAACACCCTCAATAGAATGCTATACCCCCGAGTATAAATATGTATTGTATAATCTTTATATAAATGCATACATTATAACATTTGGTGTCACTACAACTAGTACCACACTGAACATTGTTGTTGAAAGTTTGTTCTAAACTTAGTTTAAAAAAAGGAATGGGGAAACAAAACTAGTCAAACCAGTTAAGAACTAAATAATGCATCTGTATGGCTCAGATGGATTGCTATAATCTGTCACACAGGAATAAACATATTAATGAATTAAGTGTGAAAGTTAGAATGTATTTAAAAACAAATGTAAATTAAACAAAATTACTTTTCTAACAGACACACACAGCTCACCTCCATCATCTTGGGCTATTGGATAAATTGTACTTGAATGAACAGAAATCTGGAGACAAATAATCAGGAGTCAATATAGTGAATATTGTTAAGTTAAACCTTTATAAAATAAATACAGTTGTATATCTCTAGAGAAATGGACCACATGAGGAATTTCTTTAATACTAAAATGGACACAAGAATTATGACATTGCAAAATAGAGAAGATTGACAAGAATATGCAAAATACTGTACCTGAAAAGAAATGAAAAGCAATATGTATCTCGATGGCCCAATGTGCTGTCTACCTGCAGCACAGCAGCCAGAGCATACATAGAGCTGAAACAAGGCAAGCATGCATTTCAGATATTTTATTCGATTGCAAAGGGATATGCTGCAACTGTATAAATAATGTTAAAGTTCCAATTTTAATTTAAGTAGACCACCAAGCAATTCTATTTCACAGCTATGATTAAGTTGCATACACCTTGTCCTGCATCAGACCAGCTTATTGATGTAAGACTGATCAATGTGTTTAACACTGGTTCTAGATATTTTTCAGCCCAGCTCAAGTGATGTTATTATATTTACACTTGTCACATGTAAGTTATGAAGCTCAAAAAAAGTACCATATATGGTAGTAACAGAAACAGCTGAATCCATTGAACAAACACATGCCCCCACACATTAGTCCTTCAAAGGAAAGTAATGCACAAGAAGTCCTTCCTTGGCTTGCATTGTATTTAAAAAAAACAAAACAATAAAATCCTAACAGGGATATCCTGGTTCCCAGTTCAGCTGACATTACGTGGCAACCCTGCCTTTGTTAATAAAATTGAGCAAATAATGGTTTATTTGATTACAAACCCTGAGAAATTGGGCTGACCTATTTTGAATCTATGGAGTTGTACTGTGGTAAGCACAACAACATGTGAATGCAAAGCATCCTGGAAAGGTATCATTTACAATTAAAAATTGATTTTATCAGGCAAGCATTCTCTTCCAATTATCAACAAATGTATGAGGTTATGCTTTTTCTAAAGTCTCATCGAATTAATATCTGAAGCCTGCAATCCCTAAATAATGCACATGGGAAGAATTTTGACTGAAATGCATAATTACTTTGAAACACCTTCTAACCAAGCCAAAATTTTCAAACATAATGACAAGTGACATGGATTATTTAGAGGGTAGTGAACATTAAACTAGATCAGGCATTTGATAGGTCTAGCATCTCAGGAGCAATTGTACTGTGCACTCTGGAAAGAACTGTAAAACTATACCTGCTCTCATAACAGACCATGCTGAGAGCAAACACAGCAGAAGCTAATCTTTATTTCATGAACTACTTTGTTCCAGAAATAAATCATTTATTGGAATGTGAATTATTCACGACTCACCAAGGCCTGTGGCTCATTAGCACAGTTGTGTATTGTTTTTAATGCCCTTTGGCTACTGCAATTAGAAACAAATCACTTGATATAAAATCTGTTAAAAGGTAGTATTTGTTTGTATCAATTACAGAGAAAATGGCTATATAAAAGTATCTGTCCCTAGAACATTTTTCCAGAACTCCTGAGGATCATCCAGGTGCTTTTCAGCAAACTTGAAATGAGCATTCATGTTCTTAGTGAGCAGTGGTTTCTGCCTTGCTGCTCTGCCATAAATCCCATTTTTGCCCAGTGTCTTTCTGAACACTGACCTTAACCAAGGTGAGAGGCCCATAGATCCCTGGATGTTGTTTTAGGGTTCTTTGTGACTTCCTGGATGATTTTTCGCCTTGCTCTTGAGATTTTGGCAGGACGGCCACTCCTGGGAAGATTCAATACCGTCCCAAACTTTCTCCATTTGGACAATATGGCTCGGACTGTGGTTTGGTGGAGCCCCAGAATTGGCTTTGTAGACCGATAGGCATCAACAACTTTTATCCAGCGGTCTTTCTTTTGATCGTGGCATGATGTGCTTCTAGAACCTGTGTGCTGATAACTTCACTCTGATGGTAAGGGCCAAAGTTAGTCAGATTTATATTGGACAGGGCTGGCCGAAATCAGGCCTGATTGTTAACCAAAGTATTCAAACAGCTGACCCTAATTATCCCTTTAATTGGGTTGAGTTAACTAGGGGGGCAATAATTCACACCTGAAGATTGCATGCTTGATTACCTTGGACACCAAACAAATGAAAGCAGTGCCAAACTTTGGTGTCATTTTATCCTCTCAGACTCCCTCTATATACTACTACAACCCACAAAAAGATCTGACCAAATTCAATAGGAAAAATTTGGAAAAATGCAGAAAATCAGGCAGGGGGGCAAATACTTTCAAAGCACTGTGCGATGCTAAAAATAAACATTAAAAGTGTAAAACTTGAAAAAGTTACTTCTAGGCCTTTTTGAAGAACCAGAAATAATGGGTCAGTTTGGTAAAAAGGTAAGGTTGCGAGCATGAGGCAGGTGATAAAATTACAATGAAAAAAGGAAAGGATACATGTACAAAATATTCAGTTCAAATAAAAACCTTGGAGAAGGATTCTTGGACAACCATCACAGGTTAACCATTAGGGAATACTGTTGGTTACACCTGCAAGCTCTATTGATAGGGCCCTACCCATTTCACAGCCGTTAAATGCGACACACACCGTGAAATTGTGTACTTTTACACTGCACTAAAATCAATGTTATATGTACCGTTACAGGTTCCTGATGGGATTATTAGCTTGTTTCAATTTAAAAAAGAAAGCTAATCATGAACTAGACAGGATTTATTGATTGACATTTGACATCCAATAACTGGGCTTTACTCATCAATTGGTAGACACAGGCATCCAAGGAGGGTTTAGTATGACTTGCATAGCTCAACTGCTAGTAGTCAGGCAAGTCAAATTAGGCTAATTTTAAATAGTGTCCAAAATAAATAAGAAATGCTACAATCATTTCTGCAGCAGATAATGTAAAAGTTTGGAAAACAAATATATATCAAGCAGCAGAAAAATATTCAGAGTCAGTAATTTCAGAGACTTCATGTTTATATTTTAGGCTCTGGATATATTGTCCAGCTACAGACCTGTCCCTAGCTCGGCACAGTCTGTCCAACAAACTCTGTGGCTGCAGAGAGAGCTGTGTCTAAATATGGACAGGTATTTACACAAGAGACAGGGAATGAAGAACAGAATTGTTAAAAAAAAAAAAAAAAAAAAAAAAAGTGATGCTCTGGATTTCAGTTTCATTTTCTTTTAGCATTTCTACTTTGTTAGTCACCTGCTTTTGTTAACTCCAGGGCGTTAAATGTTTACATTGCTATATAACTACATGTTCATACTTTGTTACACCACCATAAGATGTAAGATTTAAATAGCTGAAACCATCAAATTTAAGATTTTAAAATGTTATGACATTTACGAAACTGTACCGTGAATTTGTTAGGGCCCTATCCAATGAATAGCTTTCAATATGGCCCCAAGTGAATGTTCCCTTTCATTAAGCTCCAACACAAATACATAAAATAAATCATGGACGATATCCCCCATCATCATTTTTACATTCAATTCCAGTGAAGTTTCACATTGTGTTGCCCAAACCATTAACATACTGTAGAGCAGGGGTCTCCAACCCTTGTCCTAGAGATCCCCAATCCTGCAGGTTTTACAGGCGTCTATACATCCCGAAATGGCTAAAAAGAACTAGTACACATGTTAATCTTGACTAATTAAGCCAATAATTGGTTCAATTAAGTAAAAGATCAGTTGATACAAAGCCAGAAGACCCTGTAGCTCTTCAAGATCAGGGTTGGATATAAGACACCCCTGCTGTAGGGTCTGCTGTGCTAAATACAGCAGCGATACAATGCAGGTCATACTTTCATTGTTAAACTTTTTTTGCCCCCAGAAAAGTACAAAATTCAAAATCAAGGCTTCAACTTAATTCAAGAATATATATACTTTTTAGATTTCAGCAATGACTCATCCATTTAGAACCACCCCCACCCCCGTCTGGACCTTGGGGATGCTATACAAAAATGAAAAGGTAAATCAAGATTGTAGAACAAAACCAGGTTTCAAGTATAGGACAATAAAAAGACAATATAATGAATTTATTCCAAATTTAGAAACATTTCACAGAAATGGTTAAAAATACACTTTACATTTTTTATATAAATAGAATCCATCAGTTGTTGCTTTACAATTTTTCAAAATCTGCAGAAAGTGTCATCTGGTTCAAAGAGACATAATGCCCCTCAACCCAGCACTATTGTGCTTTAAAGAATAAGTAGCAGGATTCTGAAAAGTATAGCGTCACACATCCCCACATGTTGCCAGAACTGTTTAGAAAACATACCTGCAACTTCGATTTGCATGGCTAACATCTTGACATTTTATACTTAACTTGAGTGTTTCAAAGCTCTTTTCAAAATGGCCACTCTAGTGCACTGATCGTGTAAGGATTATTGCCCACGTCGTCAAACAGGTAACAAAGCGATAACAATCCATGATGCGGTACAGAACAGAAAAGCCAGAGCATATATATATATATATATATATATATATATATATATATAATATATATATATATATATATATATATCTCTCTCTCTCTCTTCCTGCAGTGTTTTAAGTGTTTAAGTGTTTTTGGATCTAAAATCCTAGTGCACTAGTTAACATTTTTGAAAAGAGCTTTGAAAACACACTTTAAAGTTATTACAACACACCAAGATTTGTATATTCAATTAATGTCAAATTAGTACTAGTGTATGTCTTAGAAACATGGCGAACAACAAGGATAATAAAGATCCAGACCTTCATCAACAGATGTTTACGCAGGATTCTTCACATTTACTGGCCATAAAAAGTCAGCAACATTGACTTAAGGGAAAGGGCCACCCCAGACCCACTTCCAACATCACCAGATAATCCCTGACCTGGAACACAGGGGAAGAGAAAGAAAGAGGGAGACCAAAAAACAACTGGAGGCACAAGCTTCAAGCAGACATGAAGACTGAACAACACCTGGAGAGAACTGGAAAAGATAGCAAAGAGTCAGATACAGTGGCAGTATGTCCATGGCCTAAGCTCCAAAGAGAGTGATGGGCTTAAGTTAAAGTTATAAGTGTAAAAAGTGGTAAGGATGTAAATGTAAAGAAATGGGGATGTACAATGTATATTTCTCAGAACCCTCTACATACTCAAATTCTTCATACAGAATAAACATTTGGTTTCAGTTAACCTATTAAAAAACATTTCAGTTTCTACAGTTTTATGAATAGCTATCCATACGCAGATCACCAAGGATATAATCTGTAATGCATATGCCCAGCACATGCAAGTGTTACGCAACGAAAAAGCTCAAACATTACACTACATTTGGAGTGGAGTACAAGAAAAGTTTCTTTGGTCTAGCACCCATCTACTATAGCCACCAGTAGTCATTGGGCAACAAGCTATTTAGGACTCCTGTTTAAGAGAAACTAGCTAATTGAAACAGTGCAGTCCTTCACAGGAAAGGTTTCACAATAAAGGAATGTTATTGCACAATAGTAAGAATTTATATTCCACAGCATTAAGGCCACTTAGGCGTTCCACAGTGAAGTACAGTCCACATGATGATCTGGGCTACAAGTATCATCATTGTGAGGTTCTGTCCAGCAGAGAAGGTCTTGTGGTCCCAAAGGCAAGCAGCAAAACATTAAGCTTGAAAATAAACTTCCATTTCAGTTAAATCATCTTATTCCGTTTCATCTAGAAGCCTTTGCAGGTTTTTCTTAATCTGAAGAAAAGCACAAAAGAACATTATTGTTCTAACTGTTACATTAGCTTGAAGTATTGCTACTAGTTATTTGAACTTTTGCCTGGACCAGGCCCCTCCCAATCAATTTCTGCATTGTAATATACTCAATAAATTTGCTCAAACATGTGGCTTCACTATATAATAACCTTTGTATTACATCACTATACTAGCATTTTCTCCATTTCCATGCCTCTCCTGCAAAAATCAACATTTAAAATATATTTCAGTTCTAAGCCCTTAAAATCCTGGACTGAAAAAAAAAAAAAAAAAAAAAAAAAAAAACCACACACACGACTTACAGTTCAACCAATCAAGGAGAGAGAACACTGGGTAATACAAACAATGATAAAGTAGTGGTGTGGCATATTCAAAAGAAAGCTCAGTATCTTATGCAATTCAAAAACATAAAAAGCAGAATTGGCTATTAGGCAACAGACTGGACAGTTACCTTTAATACACAGTTGCATAGTAACAGACTATTTAAATCCATGTATATATTTGAAGTCAACAAAAATAACCTGCACACCTGTTCTAGTCTGGCCAGGTTTGAAGTTAACTCCCCATGAATCATTTCTGCATTAACATTTGATTCTGAACGTTGCTGCACAAAAAGCCTGCAAGAACAAAATGAGTGTTATTTCAAGTGTTATTACACAAAATGTTGATAGTAAATAATCAACCAAGTGATTTACATCAGTAACGCATCAACAGGTTTCAAAATGTACTCCAAAAAGTCAGAATTACCATTTTATTACTAGTGTCTTTCCTTTTGACACATACCAGGGTTCTCCCCAAGAATTCTGTACAGCCAGGCAGCAGAACATTATAGCCGGGAGCACAACGGAAAAATAAACCTGCCTTTCCTTAAATATGTAATACGACAAAGAACTGAAATAATGCGTTGTCTTTCGTTGACCGTATCTGGTTGCTCTTATGTTCTATGTTTTCTTTTTCATGACTTACTATGGTAAATTACCGTGCTTATTTAGGCACGCTACGATTTGACTGTAGGAACCTTTTCACTTCCTTTTTAGCTTAATTGTTGAGCTTATTGCTTCATTTAAAATTTGTTTTCTTTAGGAAAAGATTTCAGGGCATTGTTAATGCACGTCTTTTTGTTTTTCGCTATTCTACATTTGAATGAAACTGTTAATTTTAATTAACAGCACTCACACTTTTGGTCACCATCATAACTGTTGCAAAAACCACAATGTAATAATCTAGCACCTCTGCACTTAAGCATAATATAGTATTAGGTGGTGGATTGCCGTGATCGCCGGCTTACTTTGACCCCCTGCATTCATTGTCACCATTTTAGGCTTTGAAAATAAGTGGCAATTATTTTAGTAGACATTTAAAATTTTAGCCTCTCAAGTGCTTCCAGAAAACCTACCCCTTCAACTCTGATTGGTTAAATGTGTCAAGACGTAACACAGCTGTCATGTGGTTCCAAGACCTTATTTTTTTCAACCAGCAACGCACAACTGATCTAGTCTGCTAGAAGCGCAATCAATCCTTATTGTTAAAAAAGGCAAAGTAGCATCAGCAAGACTGGCGGATCAGGTTTTTTCATCAGGGCGGCGACAGCCATTTTGGCCCACCCGGCTGAAAAGGCCTGGGGAGAACCCTGCATACAGTAGGTTACAGCAGATATATCCCTGCCCTAAGAATATTTATTTTCTAATGATCGCCTTCCATAAGGAAAAGTGAATAACCCCCAAAAACTATATTTCAGATTTTCAATTCAAGGCACAGAACTGAGGCTTTATCTGTGGTTAGAGGGATATACAAGAAAGACAGTGAGTAGTGCAGTTTCATGCCTTCTGATTAAACATCACTAAAAACTGTCACTGAAGCACTGCATCTGATTGCTCAAATGGCAAAACTGTTTAGGTGTTAACATGTTGGACTATGCAATTTGAACAATGCCTGGGTACAGACAATAAATCACTGTTGCTAACACCATTTGTGTTTTGATGTTTTAATAACCATGACCATTAACCATGTAAAATTTAAAACTGATAATCCTCAATTTCACGCAAGTAAAATTACCCAATGTCAGTCACTATTACTTTTGATTCCCAACAGTATTCCTCCCTGTGTCTTCCAATGTGAAGAAATCCAAGATCTGTTGCATTTAAATTGTATTCATTTTGGTGGATTACATGGAAGCTGTGATTTGCACTGTACTATGCAAGATGTGGCAAGAACCTGAACGCTCATCCTTTACTCACCACAACTTTACATGTATGCATGGGCGTGCTGCAGAGCCACTTTAACAAGATTGTCAATACAGTGCAAAGAGGCGTGCACTTACTCATTTTCCCGATACTCTGTCAAAGAACCCAGTGAAGTCAATCGCTGCTCCAAAGCCATTATTTTAAAGCCCATATAACATGATGACAGAACTAGGACACACACTCTGAGAAAAACAACACATTAATAGATGTAAAAACTATCAGAACACAGCAAATAGGCCAGTAGAATATTCCAGTTATTACACACTTTACATCTACTACAGTAATTATATTATGTTTGTAACTGAACTATTCAGTTTATTAATTTCACTTCCATACCAAATGCTTGTAACAAATACAAGTCAAAGCTAAATTAAATACAAATATACTGCACTGGACCCTGGGTTTTAAAAAGTTAAGCTAAACTGATCTGCTGGAAAACAAGCCTGCTTCCAATGTACCAGACACAGAGTATTTAGAAGAAAGAAAACCCTACAATATATAACCAAATGGTACTTTTACTGTGAAACAGGAATAGATATCCATATATTACAGAAGTTTCCTGTTCCCCAGTTTCTGAAGTTATCTTTCCTACTACATACTACTGGAGGGGAGTTCTCTTCCTAAACCTATATACAGGTCTGCAGTGATGAAAGAGTTAAAGTTACTTACAAGACCAAGTAGACAAGGAGAAGGGAGTTCAAAGATATTGGCCGTAACGATTTCACTTTATGCACAACACCCACCAGTTTGGAAGAACCTGCCACATACCAAAAAGAAGGCGAGTGTAGATGAACCATGACCTTTTTGAAAAACGTAACTGTACAGTGCTCATCTAGGTTTCTAATGAACCACTTACCTTTCTTGTGCACACTCATATTTCTTTCAGGATTCTGTTGCATGTGAATATCAGCATGGACAGGTAGCTCTCCATTCTTAACTACATTTAGGAAAGTAGGACACACTCCTGGAAATTCTTTGGGAAAAAGAAATTGAAACCCTGAAGTGTTCCAAGTATAATGTTTCAGCCAAGCAGGGAGCATTCTTTATATTCCTACCCTATAATCTGTTCAATCTAGTAGTTCATTGTGATCTACTTTAGTTCTGCCCCCAGACTGGTTGGTAACAGCTTGCACTGATTAACTTTGCATGGGCACTTGTTACAAGGTACTCCATAAACTGTGAATAAAGGCTAAATCTACTACTACAAAAAAAAAAGCATACAGCTTAATAGCTATAACTATAGACCCAAGGCTTATTTACCAAAGCCTTGATATTAAAGTGCTATGCCAGTAAGTGTCATTTTATGGTATAAAAAGGAGAAGCTATGCTCATATTTTGGATTTCAAGCAACACAAGAACCATACTACGAATTAAAATAAGTGTCCAGAATATTTCCCAATCTAAAATCTTAAGTAAATTACCTTCCTAGTTGCCATCTGAGTTTACAACAGATGTAACCAATGCCTTCTAATTATCCTAGCTCTCTCTCCCTCTTAAATTAAATGTATTTGTTATAAGGCTTTCTCCAAATGAAATACATATCTAGCCAACCACATCCGCTAGTTCTATTTTCACCACAGTTGTGTGTTTAAATAAGCACCACGTACCCAATGTCAACAGTTGAGGCTATAAGGTCTTGCTTACCTGGAATACTTTCATATTCAGGTGTCTGTGAGCCAGAGCTGGTAGTTTCCTCCATCTCCTGTCTTCTTTTTCTAACTGCTCCGTCCAAATCAGAGAAATCTGCAGTAAAATCCTAACAGACCAAATTAAATGAATCCCAATGTTTGTGCTAGATACACCTGATCAATACATGTTTACTGGTCATAGCAAAGCATAAACATACAAATCAAGCCAGATTAAAAACCATGAAAAACACACTTACTGAACCATTTGCGAGCAAATCAAATGTGGCATAATGGAGCTTTACGTTGAATCACAGAATACACTTTTGTTGACATTGGAGTCTCTTCAATTATCTAAAATTCAGCATATAAATATTGCTGCCCTTTTAATCACAGTACAAAATAGTTCAATTAGCAGAAAAAAATTGGGGCATTAAGATGCACCATTGTTTACATTATTAAATTAGACCCCGTAACTTCAAAGCGTGTGGTCTGCAATCATTGATATGAGCAGAGGGTAAAAATGTGGCAAGGAAATAGTACATTTCTACTGAGAAAAATAGAACAAGTATCAGATCAAAATACCTACCAGAGACAAGGATGTTGGACGTTCTGCCCTGAAGCTGTTTTCAGCCGATATGACTGGACTGTTTCCGGTACTTTTGTCCTAAAATACATTTTTATTCCATTAGCTGTTACTGTTTCCAAGGGAATCACTTTGATCTATATGTTGACACTGTGTCAACTTTCATTTAGATTCTCAATTTCTCTCCTTATTCTTTGGAGGAACAATGTAGAGCATCCTAGTCTACCATGCAGGTGCACACCCAGTAAATGTTTCCTCTTCTGGACAGATAAATCATTTTCCAGTTAGAACATGTGTTATGCCACCCAGCTTTATTAATTGTAGAAGAGGTGAAAGACAGTTACTTTCTCCTCTGAAAGAGAAATTATCCTATACAGAGAGAACCGTGGTACTAATACCTGCATGTCAACATTGACAAGGCAGCCATCCCTCAAAAGATCTCTCCTTTAAAAATAACTATAAAAGGGAAAGTTGAACTCAGAAATGAAGGGTTACATGCAAGAAAGTTATATAAATGTGTAGTGGATAAAAAACACCAGTGGCACATTGTTAAACTACTCAATGAAGTACAAAAGTAACAAACCAAACAAATACTGAGGTGCTGAATGATGTAAATTACTGTCAGAATTGTCACCCCAATTAACCTGCCTTCTTTAAAAATATCACTCAAGGTCATTATCACAACATCTAAGACCAGCTTCATATCCTAGCCTGGCCACTGAATTTAATGTATAGGGACCATTAACACCATTAAGTTACATTGAACTTAGTAAAATTATAGCATATCAAAACTACTCACCTCCAGATGAACACATACAGCTTTCAGGACCTTATACGTTGCATCTCTGGACAGCAAAGACCCAAACACATGCTGGGAAAAATGAAAAAATTATATATCTCCAAAAGAAAGAAACAAACAAAAAAAAAAGTCAGACAGATTTTGATTCCTTCAGGAAGTTATCTGGGGCTCTGCAGCTTTAACTAGACAGTGGGAATGAGGGATCTGGAGCTGTACAGTGCAGAACAAGACATTCTACTTCATTTGCTTACCCGGTCATTTGGGGTTGCTATAACAAGCGCATTTGGCACTAAAATGGCAGTTTTTGTTTTCTTAATAAGGGTCACAGATGAAACTGCGATAACAATCTAGTGGAAGAAAACAACAACAAAAAAAAATAGGTAGTCAGGAGGCGCAATACTGTTCAAAAGAAGCAGAACTGTTCTTGCAATACTGTCATCACTTTGTTTAATGAGGCACAATTATGTGTACGTCACACTTTAAGAGCAAGACTTGTAAATAGGGTTATCTGAATGTGAGCACATTAGTACAATAAAAGACAAATACACACAGTAGGAATCTATTCATTTACATCTAAAAATGCATATTGCCTTTTGTGATTTACTTTGCTCAAAGATGATCCATGTATTTTTTTGTGGTCTGCCGAGTGGGAAGATTTCCCATTGTACTACATTGGTGCTATTTGGACAAATGGCTCCATTCCAAGACATCGTTAGAGGTCTAAAGGAGTTAACCGATGTACAGTAAAGCCTGTATTCACTGCTACTTAAAATAAGCAATAACCTGCTATTAACTAGCCTGTATTTCTTATCTACACAAGTGAAACAGACACCTTGGATGCAGGAAGCAGCATCCAGCTCAGGTGCCATTGCAGTTCATCAATAGTAATGTCCATCCCTTTAAATATATAAAGACTGCTTGTTTGTAACAAAAAAAAAAAAAAAAAAAAAAATAAGAAAAACCCCTTCATACCCTTGTGTCTTTGCCAAATACTTTGGAATGGAAACAGATCCAGTTTTCTGAAACATACAGCTTTCCTTGATAGAGGATGTCTTTTTGTAAGGCACATGTATAACCTAGACACAAATAAATACAATGGTTTGCAGTGGAATACATCCTCTGTATAGTACAATACAAATACTAAATCTACTGTTGATTAGGTAATGCACACCGGCATCAAACATCACTACAGGTGTGTATTGAGCAAACATTAAAAAAAATTAAATTTACAACAAAGTTTGATTATATTAGTTATATGCACATATGACTGCTAAGGAAAACTACAATGGTGTTTGAACAGCTGCAGGTCCTTTTACCCATGCAGCCCTAGAATATTGTTTTCTATCATTTAGGTATACTTTGTCTATTATACTGTAATCATTATATATATTTCACTTTTTCAAAACTGACTTTATAAACTAGTCTGTATAAAGTTACTGTGTTCAATGTGTATTTGTGAAGTTTCTTACTTTGTTTTAGAGGCTCGTCCTTACACACTTCCTTGAAAAGCTTATGAAACTGTGCATTAGCCTTGGTAAACTGAAAAAAATAAAACATGAAATACTTTACCAGGGAGAACCGTTAGTTCAGTTGTCATGAAACTTGACAATATTTTAGTGTTTCTGGGTTATATGATTGAGATCTGTCTATGTCAGTATATCAATTATATGCAGTCAAACCTGCTCATGCGACCACCTTTATTTAGTGACCACTTGGTCTAAATAACCACTTTAAATTTCTCCCAATAATATTCGTGCTTTTATTTAACTGCATTAAGCGAGTACCTGTCTAACGCAAACAGAGACCACAGTTCTTATCCAGCAACTGACTCAAACCTGTATTAAAGCACCATTACACAGAGCTATTGTTAGAAGAAAAACATGATTTTAAATGGTATGCCCTAAATTCAAAGGAATACATTAACCATTTTAGTGGTCCTTTATCAGTAATTAATAAAACAGCACTCTCTTATAAAGGAAGAGAAAACATTAGGAAACAAAATGACCTCCCTAGATGACAGAATTAAAATGATTACATTTTTAAAAAGACAGTAAGTGCCAGAAAAACTACTGAAATTCAGCACTAGAAAGATGCAGCATTTTGAAACAAAGTACTGGGGCTTGAAGTTTTAGGTTTTTATTTTTGTTCATGTGTTTTGAACCGATTCAAGATCTTAAACTTAATTGCTAAACAAAGTCGCTTCTTTTTACCTTGATGACCCGATTGGCTTGCTGATTCTGTTTCACCTTCACTATACGAACACAAGAGCAAGCAATGACATTAAAATCACTTCCCCCAGATGGTACTTTAACTTGCATTTCGTTCTCACACTTGCCTGGGAAGTAGGTAGCTTTCAATGTGTCTGTTTTGTGTTGTGTTGTTCTTCCCCACTAATTTAACAGAATGTTCTCAATTATTATGTAGCAGCTTAAGACTTAAAAGGCAAACTGTTAAAATAAAAATAAAGACCGAAGCAGCCAGTATGAAAACAATGTGCACGGTAATCAAAATATCTTATGGTTATGCTGGCATTGGTTTCAGGATGCAATTAACCAACGCGTATCTAAAAGGCAGATGCAGACATTGAAATTTGCAAAGGACTTAAAACATTGTGTGACCTGCTAGAGGCAAGCATTCATTACTTGCACAAAACTTGTTTTGTAAATGCACAATCTAAATCAGGGGTGTTAAACTCCAGTCCGAGGGCTGCAGGGTCTTCTGGTTTTCATTCCAACTTAAGCTCTCAATTAACAATTTATCTAATTTGTTTAATTTGACATATTTAATATTTTTCAAAGGTCTTTTACAGTTGACCGTTTTAAAAATGCACTTGATTCAAGGTACACTACCTATGAAACATTGAGGCCTGAAGAGGAGAAGTGTTAAATGTGTCCAGTTAATCAAATAATTAGACCAATTAAGTAACAGAGTTGGGGTGGAATAAAAGCCAGAAGACACTGCGGCCCTCCAGGAACTGAGCGACAACCCTGACCTAAATGTTATTAAAAATGACATTTCTTGTTGTTCATATTACATCTGCTTGCTTTTACAGTGTATGCAAGACATACATAGTTACAGGAAAGCATGTCAGACAAATAGAAAATTCATAATTTATGGGCCCTCAAGAGACCATCTGTGTTAAGAGGCCACTATTAGGCTGTCCCTTGAGTGGCCTCTTAATACAGCTTTGACTATAAGAAAACTGCTTTTCTACTGACAAAGCTTGTTAATGACACAATCAAACTTAATTCCGACTATATATCAGTTGTCCTCAAAGACGTACCCATGGGCAAATTTGTGCCCGCAAAGCCAGGCCATCGTGCCCGCTATTCTTAAATTATTATGGGTCGTGAACACATTTCTGGAGGGTCGTAGCGTGGGAAAATAAAGCTTTAAACACGTTTTTCAACAAAAGCGTCACACAAGTCTGCTGACAGTGCTGCTTGCTTATGATTGTACCTACGCAACTTTTTTTTTCCTGAATGGCTTTTGTGATACGATCAACCAATTGAATATCTGCATTGTCTTGCGGAAGCCCAATCATAAGTTAGCTGGGTGGTACAAACTGTGTCTGTTTCACATGCAGGTACTGACAGTAAGTTTAACCAATAGGAGAGTCAAATATCTGCCAAGTTTTACACAGTTGTCCAATCATAAGCAAGCAGAGGTCGTTCACGGTATTCCGCATGAAAATTGAAGGCGAATGAGTAGCCAATGGGAAAGTGAAAGATCTGACAGCTGCCCAATCATTCGTGAACAGAGGCGGGTGTTAATATGCCAGGTAAGCACTGAATTTCACTGACTGTTTGAGAAAAATACATTTCAGCATTTAGAATTTAATTCTTTCTACTGGTTTTTTTATGTTTATTTGACCAGACAAGGGAAATACCGTAGTCGATTTAGTTACAAATCCACTTTCTCTGAATAATTTTACTGGAGATGAGCGATCTTTAAAACAGAGTAGTGTTGACAAATCTGTCAAATTGATACAAAGCAAGACGCTATCTACACTAAGTTTATTCACCGTTATCTGTGTAAACATGCCATTTAAATATCTGCATTGCTTATTTTATATAAATTATTTAAAAAATAAGTGCAGCACGCACAATTACTGCCCGAGACTTGGCCTTATTATAGCGAGCCAAGAATAACCCCATTAAAAAACTTAAAATAAATAAAAATAATTTATGCAATAGTCAGTGTCCCCACAAAATGTCCAAGTAAGATCAATTTATGCCAGTGCCAAAATTACTTTAAGTGGTGAAAAGTGTGGGAAAAGGCAGATTTAAAATTACTCACCTGACTGGTCGAAGATTTTTTTCTCTCGAGCTTGGTTTCGCACTCAGAAGAATTTTGAAAAAAGTTTGTATCAAAGGTCTTGGACCTGGGTGGGGGGTTAAAAAAAGGTCATCACAGATTATGCTCCAAAACTAGTTTCTGAACAGAAAACATCTCTGCTAGAATGTTTCACAAAGTTGTATGTATGACAGGTGAACTGATATTAATGGAGGGGTATTTGAGTTGAATACGTTAATAGTGAGGAGGCACTTTGTTACTGGGACTGTTTTTACATCATATCATAAATAGGTTTGCTTTTTGATACTTATTTTTTCAGTGACTCAAAATACTGATCTATAAAAATTAACAGGTTATATGATGTTCAAATAAGAACACCACTCGTACTGTAAAAGGTGAGATTTACTGCGGTATTTTGCCAAAAAAGTTGAAAGGGAGTAAACCTAGACACAAGTGCTAGAATGTAGTAAACATATCATCATGATGAATTTGAATGGATTTTATATGGCAAGAAAATTTTAATACAAAAAAAGAACCTAATATTGTCAATTATGCTTAACAGGATTTCCATTTGTCCTAACATTGTTGAGGACTTCTACATATTTTCAGCATAAATACCATTTAAAAGATAACAAAGTGACTGCATGATGCCATAACACGGTGTCCTGCACCAAAAAAAAAAAAAAAAAAAAAAAATCACATTAGTCGATACCCACTGACTAACAGGCATACTTACGAAAAACGTATCAACTTATCTGCATTAAGAAACCTTAAAGACTGTGATGGTATCATCTTCCGATACAATTCCAAAGAGTGACATTACATACTACCAAATGTTCTTCTAAAACTAAACATGATCCAGAGTTATTTGCATTAGCCTGGGACTTGCTAAAGGTATTTCCATCCATGCCTTGCCTCACCTTACCACAAACTATTATAGTGCACAGATCACAGTGCCTCACCTTACAAGCGGCGATTTCTTTCGGGTCTGAAAGAACTCCGCATCAATATTCAATGGCTGCAGCTGCTCATTAAGTGGCTTCCCAGCCTTCTTCTGTTTCTCTTCTCCCCCATTCTCAGTTTCAGAGCTGCAAAAAGAGAACGCCATGGTTATCTTAAGACACTGACACAATTTAACAGTGTAATTTATATAAGACTGACCCCCTAACCTTTCAAAGTCACTCGTAGGATTGTAGCTTCTATACTGGAGTAAAGGCATATTGAAAATAGGAGTACCATAGGCCTGTCTATTCAGCCTTTTAAATTCTGTAGAACATGAAACATACAGGTTTCCAAGGCTCTGTACAGTACTCTTGAGTGGTAATGTTTACAGTCAGTATCTGCTTAATCATAGTCCTGGGAATAAACTGCAACCTTCTGCTGAGTTCAAGGGAAATGTTTTCAGTTGAGCCAGTCATCTGACAGGATATGCAACCTTTCTGCAGGTTGCATCACTGAAAACCAGGCATTCTGGCTTGCTCTTCTCATTGGCCATTAGCCAAGATTAAATTTTATTTTTAATTAAAGCCCTTAATTCTAACCTGGCTGAAGAAAGAAAATAAACAAGGTACGAGTGCAAGGTAAACATTTGTTTACAGCACATACCAAAAAGGAATGATTTAAAAAAAAAAAAAAGTTTAAGAAACCATATACAGTGTAAAGCATTACTTAATGAAGAATTCCGACACCGAAATGTAATATTACCACAGACACTCACATCAACACAAGCTCCAGAGAAATTAGAGCCTTGCAGACCAGTCCTATGTTTCTTCAACAAACTAGTATCCTACCTCCGAGCAGCAATTGGTATTATCAGTTGCAAGAACGTAAATATTTAGGCAATACAGTATAAAAAATTGACCTAAAGCATGAAACATTTCTTATCATTCAATCACTGACCCAGAACGGCATAGCAAATAAAGCATGGTTATTATGGTTGAGTAAAGTCTATTTAAGTTGTATTATGGTAAAAAGATTACTAGTCAATATATGTTGGCATACTTTCAGCAAATCCCACCATTAAGGATTTCAGTAAAAGCGTCCTTGAGCTTTTCTTCAAAATGTCCAACAAAAAATAACTGTGTAACATTTACCTGATTAAATTAATAAATAAAAAACACAAATTCAATCATTAAAACAATCTAGTCACTTCAGAACGGTATACTATTATTGTGAACATGTTGGGTATTTAATAACTTGGGTACTTGAGTTTTTGGTCGATTGAATCATAGTATGCTTCTTTTTGCGTAGAACAATTAACAACTTGGTTTAAAATGTAAAATCAATTAATAAAACAGTAACTTTGCCACACTAGTTAGTGTCTTCTGCAAAATGGGTTTACATGTAGTTTTATTTTAGGGAAATAAATTACCCTTAAAGTCAAATGGAAAGATTAACATTCAAATATGGAAGGGTATAAATGTCTGTCAATGTTCCAACTTGGCCTGCACAAGCGACAGATGTCAGCTTACTTTAACTGATTTTACAAGATGATATCTGTATGTACAGAACATGGCTATTGCAACCCGTTTCGTTTGACCACCAAAAAATCCTAATATGTTTAAATTAAATATGGGGTTTACAGCACTATACACAAGTTTCAAAACCCTGACAGAGCATTACACCTACTTAAGACTAAAACATTGACAAAATGTTCTGCAGCTTGTATCTCCCCAGAAAACATACCATAATTACATGGAGTTCTTAACACTATCATTTAAATGTACTATTTTTGCAGATTTGTAGACTAGTCCCAACTGAAGGGTAGCTTAATTCTGATCCACATGTTAATTTCTGAAAAAAGAAAAAAAAGCTTATAAAAAACAAAACGAGAAGTAATCTGCAACTGGCTATAAACACTGCACGTATTGAGAATTTTTAAAAGGAATGGTACAGCCGTTTAGTTGAAAGTTGCCTGAGGTTATGTGAACATATTTTTCATCTTTAGACTTGTTGCCAAGCAAATACCCGTTGTTAGGCAATTCGAGCAGCTTTTTTTTTCACCCACTTTTTTTAGCCATACAGACATGTTTTTGCAGCACACTTCCCAAGTAATGTGTGTGTGTGTTCACTAGGTCATATTCTCATGAGAGAATAAACTGCATGGAAACCGTCACATATTTCAAGTCAAGGCGTATGCTTTATAAATACTAGCCGGCATAAATTTCATTATTGTGAATGGACTGTAGATTCGGATCTCTATGGACTGCTGTTCTCGACTCCTCTGCAGGCCCTCAGGTATATTTTGTCATATTAAGGCATTGAACACACTCACTGGTGCTGTAATACGTGCTCGGTTTCCTTCTGACCTTTTTCTAGTTTAACTACATTCCCAAAGTTTAATTCCTTCCCGAATACCGACATCAAGTTACCCACAAGCAAACAAAAAATAAATAAACAAACACAACTAGGTACTGAATAAGCTCTTCTGTATGATTCTGTGTAACATTTATGGCACCTTTTTGTAATTTGGTAATGGCGCCTGCCAAATAATAATAATAATAATAATAATAATAATAATAATAATAATAATAATAATAATAATAAATAATACCGGTAACTGGATTAGGCCCGTGGCACACTGCCCGACTTCCTATTTTCTTTAATAATAAAAGTACTTCTACTTACTGAAAAGTAACCCCTCTTTGTTCTTTTTTGCTAGACGACCTCGCCAGTTTTATTTCTTCCACAGGAGTACAGAGCTGGCCTTCACAGTTTTCCTGCTCTTCCATCACAAGCACCATCTCGTAAAAACTGCCTCTGTCCCGGGCGCCACTCACACTCTCTCTCTCTACCCTGCCCCGGCTCCTCTCCGCTCACTGCCGCAATCAGCAGAACTTCCCCTCCAAAGTTCAGAATTTGCTTAAGCAGGTAGGCCCGTCACTTCACATGGAAACACAAACAAACTTAAGTTCTTCTTTGTAAAGCGTATTCAAAACGAAATGCATAAGTCTAACACCCAACTCTTCAGCTCACAGGCAAGTAAGGGCGCGAAAACCCGTTTGTCAAATTTACCCCGCTAGCTAAACTGGCTTGGCAGACTGAATGATTGCTGCTGGTTAACTCTTTAAAGGCTTCCTCTCAAATTGATGAAACGCGCACCTGCTGCTTTTGTATGCGGTTAAACGTGGTGATGATTGGATAGGTGCATGCTGTATAACTCGTCAGAGGAGACACAGAATACTCGAAAATGTTAAAATAAATACGCTTTTTATTTATTTATTTATTTATTTACATGTAATATAAAAACATGTATATTGCTTTAATGCAGCTGTCTGATAAAAATTCTCCACTTATTCACTGCTTTATGTTCGGAGGAGGCAGATGCGCTGTTGTCTCCTTTGTAGTTATGATTAGCACGTCTATTTGCCAATCATATTCTTCTATTTCTTCAGTTGGCTTTCATTGAATTCTGAGTAAAATCGTTTAAAAGAATAGCAAGGGTGGTATGCATCCCCTCCACTTATAGCCAATCATTGGACTTGTGCTCTCCCACACTGATGACCTTGGATGCCGAAACACACATCCCTATATATATATATATATATATATATATATATATATATATATATATATATATATATATATCTATATAGTTAGCGTGTAGCGTGCACGGGGGAAGGCAACAGCAGGGCTGGTAGGTGACGTAATCATGCGCAGAGACATAAGCCCGATATAAGTTATTTTGTACAGCGGTATTGGCAATATGGTTTAGTGTGAAAGTACCCAGGTTCGTTTCATATGTACAGAATGGTATATAATGTAATTTATTTAAGGTTAGCTAATTAAGTCGATAGGATGTGCTTGATTTGTCTGCCTTTCTCCTGCCTTAACAACTTTGTTTAGAAAATATTTTATTCAAAGTTTGTTACAGTGACGTTGTTTTGAAATCGAAATGCTATATTAATGTTCTATACAGTGCATTTTTAAACATACACTGGCAGTGTGAAACACCTAAGTTTAGAAGAATAATATGATGTGCTACTGTTTTCTTTTCTCTGCTGGCTAGTGGAAAAAATGTGTTAAACAGCTGAATTGGGGCAAAATGTTAAACAGATATGAACAGTGTTGTCACTCAGAATGCAATAAAAAGATTCTACTTGCTGCTGGTGGCTTAAGAGGGGACCCCTAGCCCGCTGCCTTTTTTCTTCCTTCCCCATTTTGTTGGCTACCAGCTGCCACTGCCACAAGACAATTCCAAGTAGCAACTCTACCCATGATAATATTTTCTATATAAATAGATGCAGTGTTTCCTTTATGAAGTAGGGAGTCTATTTTAAATCACTATCGCTGACAGTGGGTTCAATAATTTCACTAATGGAGGTCAAAGCATAATTTCTGTTGCAGTGAAGTATAAAATCTACTTTGTAAATACTTCAGCCAGAAGTAAAGGGTCAGGACACCTCATGTAAAATAGAAAACAATGGCATAGGACACACAATTTTAGCAACATAAGGCAAATCTGTGGTATATTAAAGGAATAATGCACGAAAGGGCGTGTGTTGTGCTTGGATAACGTCACTTCTCGGGTGGCTGGGGCCGAGTCCAACTCTCGATGAGCGATGTTATCCCAGCACAACACACAATCTGGAGTGCAATATTCCTATTATACAATGGCTCACACTGTAAAAAAAAATAGCAAATAACACTCATTTCACTTGCGTAAAAGTGATTTTAATTAGACAAATGTGGAAATAATATCCCGCCTCATAAAATAGTTCTTGTTTTCCATTTCCATTATGTTTTTTTCTCTCGCTCTCTCTGTCTGTCTGTCTCTCTCGCGCGGAGGATTGTGGGATTGCTGGAGCCTGTGAGGAGTTTGAGGAAGCGTAGGGTAGGAGTGTCGTTCGGTTTTTCGTTTTTGTTTTTTGTTTTACTTTAGTTTAAACTGTAACGTTTGGTTCTTTAAATTCATTTGTTGTGTGAGCGTGAGTAAGTGCATGCGTGTGAGAGTGAGTGAGTGAGTGCGTGTGTGTGTTTTTGTGTGCTGGGGTTTGTGCTGACAGCTAGTCAGCTGAGCCCCAGCGATGAGCTCTCATTCCCAGAGAATGAGAGATTTGACCCGCCGACACGGCTGTCGCTGTGTCCCTGACAGCGCGGTGTCGGTGGAAGATTGCTTGCAATATGCAAGGTAATCGAGGGGGACAGGATCGTTTCTGCGTCCCGGATGAATAAAGGGCTTGTAATCTTTTTTAAAGATACGCAGGATGTGGATAAACTTGTGCAAGTGAGTTTTGTGCACGTATCGCCCCTTGCAACACCCTTTGCAAAAGTGATTTTATCAAGTGTCCCCCCGTTTTTAAGGAACGAATTGCTGGAAAGGGTGCTGAGCAGGTATGGGAAAATCAGCTCCCCAATAAAGTCTATTCCCCTGGGGTGTAAAAGTCCACAATTAAGTCACATCATGTCTTTTAGGAGACAAGTGTATATTTTATTAAACAACCCCGGTTTTGAAATAAATGTCGCCTGGACTTTCACAGTAGAAGGAAGCAGCTGTGTGGTGTTTGCAAGCACTGACACCATGCGCTGCTTCAAGTGCGGAGTCCGGGGGTATCAGAGGAAAAAGTGCCTGATGAGAGAAGTAGAGACAGGGCAGGAGAAGCACGGTGAGGCTGACAGGGATCAGGGAGCACAGGAGGAAGAGCCGCAGCAGAAAAAGGAGAACAATGAGCCTGGAGCCCCGGTAAATGAAGAGGACAGTGGAGATAATGGGTTCACTGGTGTAAATACGGGGAAAAGGAAAAAAAAAAAAGAAATGGAAACAATGAGGGAAAAAAATGAGACATAGAGCGGAGTGGAGCTCTGAGGCGATCTCTCCAGATCACAGGCTCTCTCTGCCCGCCCGCCCTGAAGGAGCGAGCGGTGCTGAGATTGCTGCTGGAGAACCGGGGTCTGGGAGAGGGGGCTGTAGTGCAACGGGGGAGAAGTCCCCTGCTGCAGAAGCTCCCAACTCGGACTCAGGGGGGGTCTCTCTCTCCAGGGCTCAGAGAGGTCCTGATGGAGGAGATGGCAAAAGGACAAGAGGAGGATCAGAACTCTGACTTCCCAGTGCTGCTTGTGTCTCCCCAAGTAGGTGAGGAAGAAGAGCAAGAACAGCAGGAGTATGGCAAGCTGTTAAAAATTGACAAAGTTATTAACAGAGTCTTCCACTGCCTAGAAAGCAAAGAGCTTTATTTTTTTAGTGTTAAAAATATTTTTTATAAGGAATTAAAAGGAATGGTGGACTCCAAGTGGAGGAACAGTCTCTCTGTGAAAGAGGAAACAGTCCCGATGTGGAGAGTTCTGTATAAGCCGCCACCTGACAAGAGAACTAGGGACTTGCAGTGGAGGCTTCTCCACTGCATTTTAGCAACGGGGAGATTCCTGCACAGAGTAGACTCGAATATCAGCTCTGTGTGCAGTTTCTGTGGGCAGGAGGAGATAGTGGTTCACACATACAGTGAGTGTGAGAGATGGAGCTGCTGCAGGGGCTGGGAGTCGCTTTTAGCCATCAGCTTTTTATTTTTGGAACCCCTTATAGTTTAAAAAAAAAAAGGAAAAGTGTGTTTTAATTAATTTTATTACATGCCAGGCTAAACTGGCCATTTTAAAAAGTAGGAAAAGTAGGCTGTCTGGAGTAGGGATAGCTGATGTAGTCAGGCTGTTCAGGGTGTTGGTGGTCAGCAGATTAAAGGTGGATTTCACCTATTTTAGCCTGGTTAATGATCTCTGGGGCTTTCACAGGTGGTGGTGTGTGGGAGACATACTGTGCTGTGTATATGAGGAGGGAGAGCTCATTGTGCTGCTGTAAAACAATTTTTTTAACTAAAAAACTTTTAACTGTTTTAACAAGAGTACAGTGTATTATGTTTTTATTTATTTATTTTCAGATGCTGAGTTAGTTTTTATTGAACCCACACTCAGCAAAAATATAAATATATAAATTTGTACTTTTGTTTTTTAAGGTTTAATTATGTGTAATATTGTAATTATTACATAGAATAAAGGACTTTTAAAAGTCAAAGTCTCTCTCTCTCTCTCTCTCTCTCTCTCTCTCTCTCTCTCTCTCTCTCTCTCTCTCTCTCTCTCTCTCTCTCTATATATATATATATATATATATATATATATATATATATATATATATATATATATATATATATAACGGGTCTAATCTGATATAGACTTATTGTCTAGGCTGAATAGAAACTTTGTCTGGTTGGATAATAACAGTATGCATAGTGCTGTGAATCAAAGAGATTTTAGGTGACTTGCCCTATTTTCCAATTACTGGTCACGTTCAAAGAGGTACTTGACTATAATTATATAGTATCTATCATACTACTGTACAGTACAGCTATGGTCAAGTTTTGCCTCACCCCACATAATTAACAAATTGTGCTTAATAAAGTCAAATGAAACTTGCTGAATAGTGCTATGTTAACATATTTAACTACATACCTCTTTGTAGTTTTCCATATGCTTAACGAAAAACTGATACAAATAAAATAAATGTGACTTGACATACTGTACTACTATTACGGTTTCCATTTTGCAGTTTCTTTGATTACATGATAAATCTCTCTCTCTCTCTCTCTCTCTCTCTCTCTCTCTCTCCTGGTACTGTCAAAGCTCTCTCTCTCTCAAAGTTTCTCATGTGTGTGTAATATATATATATATATATATATATATATATATATATCTCTCACACACACACTCTCACACTGTGTGTATGTGTGTGTGTGTGTGTATATATATATATATATATATATATATATATATATATACACATACACACACAATTTGTTTTACATGATGTCTCAATCCTAAAATTCTAGGTGATGTAAAACTTTTCGTCATAGCTGTACTCATATTATATTCTTCATGCACAAACATATTGGTTGAATATCACTTATATAACCATGGTTTCTGTCTGCTTTTCATTTTGATTTGAACCCACAACATCCTAGCTCTTTGTCTTTCACTCCAAACACTTTTGTTCTTGCTATACACAAAGTTTTGTTGGTGGAAGACTTCAAGCTCTCAAGGAAACAGAAGTAAGCATAATCATAATTTTGAGTATAATTACAATTATATCCACCTACATTATGAATCAGTTTGGTAAGTTAGCTTACTACAGCAGTATAATTGCACAAAATTCCTAGACATTTTGGCATCACAACAAGCTAATACTCAAAACAGTGTCAATTAAAACATGTCATATGTCATATACAGAAAGATGAACATTTCATGCAGACTGTTTGCTACTTTTAATTATCTTTTAATTATAGAAAGGCTTAAGTGGCAAGCAAATTTGGGCAGTGCAGCAAGTACAACAGACTTCTCCCCCAAAATGCTGAAGTCTGAACACTTTGTTTGCCTTTCTACCTTTGTCAGCTCACTCGCCTCAGGTGTGCAAATACACATATCATTCATTGCACCAGATGCAACGCTGAGGTCATTCTTAAGTCCTTTCGCTTTGCTCGCTGCACCTTGCCCCAGTCTCACTAAAGTCGTGTATGCATAAATACACCTTAATACCTATTTGTAACCTGTTAAACACTAATGTTAGGGATTTCTGTTATCTCAGAAATAAACATAGACATAGGAGGAACATGTAAGCTCTACATTATTGCTGAGAGGGATTTATTATTAAACCCAGCTGGAGTTGCATATCCTTGCAGAAAGTTATTTACTTGTTCATGCTACTGATAGCTCTAATTTTGGCTTTACAGTAATGATGAGGGACAATGTTGTTAAATTAATTATTAACTATTATAAATTATTATGTACTGGGTTATTTCATGCCAAATCAGCATATCTAGACACATTTCTCTGGGAGCCCATCTCAGAATGTGTCAAAATGATCACGACTTGCCAAATGGCCCATCAAACACCCCAGGTTAAAATTGGAATTTTAGGCATTGGGGAATATAGTTGCACAGTGACATGCAGGAGGAAGATTGTGCATAAACCATGCCAATCTCCTGCAGTACAATAATCAAATGTACACTATGAAGCCAAATTTTGAAATGTACATAACAATCCCAGTACTCCATCAATTGTCAGTATATAGTGAGGATTGAAGAAACACATTTGGAAATAAGTAGGGATACTTTTATGAATCCCCATCAGATTCATGAGCTAGAATTACAGCATTAAATAGTTCCCATCTTTTCTTAGTTTACCTTCACATTTTTAGATTCTGTGTATTATAAAAAGACTGTTGTGTACAGTAAAGACAGCAATAGTGTTTTCATACGCAGCACAGACAGTGGTATCAGTGTGACTTACGAAAGAGAGAATTAGATTGCATTTTTGTAATCTATATATACATATGCAAAATGAAATGCAAAAATATGTTTTGTGGTTGAAATTACCCGTACACAAATTGGAATAACAACTTTTTTGGAATGAATAATAATTTAAAAAAAAAAAAAAAAAAAAGCTGTCCAGCAGTTATACAAGCCCAGCACTTGAGTAACATTGACACGTCAGCTGGTGTTATAATATACCAGTGCTGGGACAAAAATCAGAATATTCGAACAAATATTTTTTGACGTATATGGATACAAAAATCAGATGTTCGTATTCGCTACAAATGACAAAAATACCTTGCACTTATTTACCGTCTCACCAGAAGTTGCCCGACAAATTAAAAAATTGCAAATGAAGAAGAGCTCTGTGTGATATATGTGAGATTTAAAATATATATATATAAAAAAAAAACTAAACAAAAAACAAACCTCAGGATCAACACAGCAGCTCGAGCCTCTATTTATTTGAAAGCCATCTGGGTAAAAAAATGTGTTGTGCTGCTTTTAGAGCAAGTCAGAGTCTCATGGGACAGAAAAAAGGCAAGCACGTCATTCTGAAATGCCTCGCTTAAACAGTGCCCAACTTTATGTACTATTTATACTATACTATTTATACCATTTGTACTATACTGTCAACTTTATGTACTATTTATTTCGAGAATAAACAAAGTAGTGTTTAACTTTAACTGCTATTTGGCATTGTTTGTTTTAATTAACTGGGGTAAAGTAAGGCCTACACAATGTATTCTTTACTCCTGGGATATCTGTTTACTTGAACGTGTAACATCTTGCTGTAAATTAAAGGCACACACACAGGGGCCACATAGCCTTGCCCCTGCTGCCTCTGCCTGCGTTCTGTGAAATAGAATGGTTTTATTACGTTTTGAAAACAAATGAATATCCGAACGAATATGAGCGAATCTCCGAATATGAAAATCCTGTGTCCGTCCCAGCTCTATAATATACTAATTTGCCTTCTATTGCCTTGAGACTTGGCCTCAATAAACACATTTCACATAGGGAATCATAAGAATATCATGAAAGCCAAACCAAAATGGCTAAAACGGGTATGTGAAAGGCTGGTGGGTATTGCACTGACACACGGGAGACAGAAAGGTGTACTTGAAACATCGTACAGGTGCCCGGTTTAATTAATGCACTTTCTTTTAATTATTTTCAAACCGCAGAGGGCGCTGTTGTCCGTGGCCTGAATACTGTCAACAGTAAACAGGACCATGGGTTTACAGTCAAGAGCACATGCAACCAAAAAGGAAAACAAAATAAGGATATTTAGTTTATGCATTTGCACTAGGACATCTGTGTCATTATACAGAAATTGAATCTACAAAATAATGAAAACACAATTACCTTTAAAGTGTTAAAAGGATCATGCATTTCTGTTTATTGTGAAATGGTAAAGATTACTGATGGATGTTGAGGGTGAGGGCATGACCTCATTCACCATTGACTAATGAACAAAGAATTCTGGGTCAAGCAGAGCAAAGTTAAATCAGTGTCTCGCTAAGTGATAGACCACACTCTTGTTTACATAAGAAAATACAAAATACTATACAGTGGAATTACATCTGTGATAGACCTAGCGCAGAGGTGCTTAGATCATTAATATTGACCCTTACATGTATTAGTGACAACGTTGTAAACGTTCACTAAATTTTATTGAGTAGCATGTGATACTCCAAGAACATTTATGATTCCAGGATTGTGTAATCATAAGCCTAATCCTAACTTGAAATCACAATTTTACCCCAACTTCTTTCTACCCATAAATCCACTATCAGATTGCAAAACAGTGTTCTTTTAAAACAGACTAAACTTCCAACCTTTACTAAAACAGTTGGAAGTTTTGTAAATGGCAACATTTATTTAATTAAGCAAAATAGTCCTTCACAAAACATTTGTTGGAAGTTTCATGAATAGGGCCCATCATTCTCTTTGCCACAGATCAATTCAAAGTGTGGCTATTCATGGAGTATTTAGTACTGGATGATTCAACAGTCTGCAAATCCAATAGATATTACATTAATGTATTTTACTCATTTATTTAAGAAATAACTTCTCAATCGTAAGACCTTTCAGTGTATTTTGAATAACCTTGTTTATTTAACAGTTTGACAATATTGACCTACATTGATCACAGTGCAATATGTTCAAACAAATTGTACTTACATCCTTGTGTGTTCTATCATCTGTTTTAAAAGTAACCCAGTATAACCCTGTACATGACTCTGCTTTAGTAACACACAAACAGTTTACGTGATGCCTACAATGTTTTAATATCAACAAATATAAAAGATTTCCATTACATGAGAGTAGATGTTAAACCTTTATGCTGATTTGAACTTGGCTCTCGCCAAGATAAGCACCAACTAAGACGTAGCTAGAGTGTACCACAAGTCTTAAACAACTCACCTCTCCACCCGCTGTTCCTCTTAAGCAGCTAGCTGAGCCTACCAGTTTCTTTCTCTCATACACCTTATCTACAGCATCCTCCCATGGCACTGTTAACGCTACCAGTTGAACAAGGCGTGCTGATCAAGACCACAAGACAATATCTGGTCGAAGGTTAGTCAGATTCTCTCCTGTACCTGTTCTCTGTGCATGGAAACCACATTTTCCCAATCTGTCTGTGAAAACAGCACAAGAACGCTACGCATGGCTAATTTGCATATCGACCTCCTTCTTTCCCCTTCATTTGCATGACATCTGGTGAAAAATGGCTCTTCCAGTAAAATAAACTGAGCCAATGGAAACTCGAAATGTACAGGGTAATTTTTCATTTGGCTCCAGCACAAGAAAAACTAGAACATACATGGAACCTCCCCCATTGTAAGGCCTGGTAAAGCACAGTAATGCTTGTATTTGGTAATATTCTTGCATATTTTAGTATGAAAACTAAGAAAAGCAACCCAAGTATAAACTGTGTGTATGTTTACTCTCACCAGTTCTGGTTTCTGATTAAGTTTAATGTCCCTGGCATGTATGATGAAGCAGAATCTGTGCAATTCGAAGCCACATTTTCCCAAGTTAGCTGGTACTGTACTTTGCTAACGTTTGAGAAATCGTTGTGCTGATGGAAACAGTATCTGCAAAAGGTATGAACATGACATCAGCACAAAACAAGCCAGATTTATGCTCCTTGAAATCATAAAAATAACTAGATGATGTAAGCCATCAGAAGACTCGTCAAAAATCACACTGGACATTTCCATCAGCGTTCCCCATTTTCTGTCAAATATTTACAATTAAGATTGTCGGCGTTAGGCAGTGTTTTAGCTGATGGACAGAACTGTCGCAGTCACTAATACATACAGTACCTCTCAGCAATAAACAGTGGCTGTCCAGTAAAGCACAAAGCTGTGACAAACTCACTAACACATTCATTGTGTGCTGTCTTTTGCACGTGTAAAGCCACATAAATGGACTGCTTGTCTCTCAGTTTACTTTCTTGTTTTAATTTAATGTGTCGCTTATTTTTCAGTATGTTCATTTATTGTCAGCACGAACATGTACCTCAATGCAGCAGTATTTACAGTGCTATGCGTCCTCATCCGATCCACTTCTGCTATTTTTGCTTTTGTTTTTATTCTTTTGTGTATTCATAAACGGATTTTCGTTTTCTCCCCATTCCTCATCCACTAAAAATATTATATTTTTGGTTAAGTATTTCAATTTAGTTTTTGATCAAGCTAGTTACTATGCACAGCAATTGACACACTAATCAGACTTTGATTGGCCAACAGAATCAGGTGATAATATTGTAGCGTTCTGTGTTATGGGGGTGAGACAGACTCTGGGGAGACAAGATGAGGTTCCACGTACTTTTACTTTTAATCACACAACGAAACCCTGTTTGGGCCGGGGTTCAAGCCAAAATAATAAATAGCTATCTTTCTCTCTTTTACACCGCAGACTCACTGGGGGTCGCACACTGCTTCATCGATAAGCACGCTCTCAGCCAGTTCTCCGTCTCTCGCACCCTCTCTCCCCTCAGACATTCACCCGCATTCTCCAGCTAGCGGCTCCCCTCCCCTCCTACTTATAGCCTCCGGGGGGACCCGCCCACTACACACACACACACACACACACACACACACACACTAACGGCGTGCCCAGTACCCTCACAATACACGGTACCTTAACAGGACGTAACAAACAAGACAAACACAACGTCCAGGATGCTGCTATCGGCAGGGTCGTTACAATATGTTTGTGAACAAAGAATGCATTTGGATGTTATTTGATCCTCTGATGTCTAAATGTACCTGCTGTATCCTAAGTACAGTATAGGGCTGCTTATTACAATTTCGGAGTAAACTGCATTTTAATCAAAATATGTGTATTTCATTGAAAATTGTACCGGGAATATATTGAATAGTAGACACAACCCGGGATAAATCAGTAAAAACTGATGTCCAGTTAAAAAAAAAAAAAAAAAAAAAAAACAACAAAAAAACCCCATGTAATTATTCAGTAAAATTCGTAAATAAACTGGAAACACAGAACGCTACTTTTATGTAGGGATTCTGAAATTTCGATTTTAACCGATAAAACCTGATAAAATACCCTCGATACAAAAAAAAAAAAAAAATTGGTGGATAACCAATAAACGCCAGAAAACACCAGAAAAACTGTACAAATGGTTCATCAATTCATGTTGACTTTATCCTTTTCCCATTAAAAAATAAAACCTGCTACAAAAATAGTAATAAATACATTTCCCAGCACTGCTGGGCCATGTCCCGCCTTCCTGACAGGTACCTGTCACGCCCCAACCACTGAGCGACAGCACACTTCTTCATTTCATTTGCAGACTGCTTGCGACATTTATAACGATATTACAATCAGGAATGGAGGCTTGTTAGCGGGATTTAAAGCTGTATTACAGTTAACATACGGAGGATTTAAAACAAAACTATGACGAAATGTAAAAAAAATGCCTACACACAAAAACCCCAGAAGAATGTACTCATGACCATAGGGATTTTATAGTGGAAGACAGCAAAAGAAAGAAAGTACAACATGTGTGTGCAAATACTGTCGAGTTACTATACATGTTTTGACAGAAAAAAAAAAAAAAACACTCAAGCATTTTGGATAGTAACTGGAAACACTAATTTCATACAGTATATCAAAAACGAAAGCCCTGAAAAAAAAAAAAAAGCACCGAAAAAAAATTCATAAAAACCAAAAAACAGAAGCCTTACTTATATTGTATCGGCTATAGTCAAAAGTGTTGCATCACCCTATAGAATTAACTCATTTTGCTTAATAAAGTTGAATGAAACCTGCTTAACATATTGAATTACATAACGCTATGTAGTTTTCCATATACTTAACGAAAAGCTGACAAAAATCTAACATCAAATACGGCTATTTGCTAAAAACTACTATTACGGCTTCTGTTAGACTTTAACAAAATCTTTTTTTTTTATTTTTATCCCATGATGTTGATATTACCCTTATCTTTGGAACATTTACTGTAAATAGCACAAGAAGTAGGAAAGAAAGTCACTTACCATAACTGCATAGATCCAATACTTTCCATAGGACTGGAAGGAGTGGAATGCATTGGCTTTAGAAAACTGTACTGTCTTCTATAAGAACACAGGGCAGAGTCATCATAAGCATACTGTTTAACCATTGGGCTGGCACTGAGAAGTATTTTGCTGCAAAAGTGTGGCCGTTCTCTTGGTTTAAAAGTTTCTAGTCAATTTTTTCCCCGGCTACTTGAATCTACTAGGTGTCTGGGGTGTGCACTTACTTGCTTTTATCAGTTAATAAGTGATGTATCACAAAGTCATTGTGGGCAGGAACATTTTGAGATCAACATTCATTACTTTCTATAGGAAAAACTGGGTAGTCTTTTTTGTTTTAAGAAATATGGAATCTTTCGCTCTCTAGGATTATATACCTTATATTAAAACAGATACTTTGTTGGGCATTTGTTGTCTGTTTTAATCCCACTCACCCATTGATTAAGACATACAGAGAGCTCCCTCTTGATTTTCTACCACTGGGGATGAAATTCTCTTTGAAACTTAAGTTCTGAAAAGGGAGTATATAATTGCTAATTGAATTGTCATGAAACTTAGTATTAACTATTTAGCATAATGTATTGAAACTATCAGATTCTGGGGATATAAGGAGGTGTCTATCTGTCTGTCTGTGCATCCGTCCATCTGTATGTCACACACACACACACACACACACACACACACACACACACACACACATATATATATATATATATATATATATATATATATATATATATATATTCTGGAGAACTGGTTATCCTACTGTCATGAAACTTTAACTTTTTAACTCTATTTACTTTAAGTTATTGAGAGTACCAGATTCGACAACTATAAAGGGGTGTCTATCTGTCTGTCCATTCTTCCATCCCTCTGTTAGTCACACATTTTTACATACTGTATATCTGGATATTTTATCAAATTGTCTGTGACAGAGAATTGTCATGGCCCAAGCTTTTACTGGTAGGAAAGAGACCCAGAGACAAGAAGCTGCAGTTCAAAGGGCTGTTTCACACATTTAGTAGACAGAAAATAAACACAGGCACAAGGACCAAAATAAAAGGTTAAACAAAATAGACAGAAAATAAACACAGGCACAAGGACCACAATAAAAGGTTAAACAAAACAATAATATGCACTATAGGCTGGGTATCCAACTTTACTTTGTCCCTCTGTTCTCACACCATTTTTACATACTGTATATCGGATATTTTATCACATTTTCCTGTGACAGAGAATTGTCCATGCCAAGCTTTTACTGGTAGAAGCGACCCAGAATACAAGCAAGCTGCCTTCAACGGACTGTTTCAACACATTTGTAGACATAAAAAAACACAGGCCCAATGACACATAAAAGGTTCAACAAACATAATGCCTATTATGCTGGGTATCCACTTTACTTTTGTTAACACCCACACATCAAAATACTCACCTAGTCCCTCTCCCAGACAAAGCATTTTTGTTTCCTTTTTATACATGTGGCCACTCCCCAGTTAGCACCAATGACCTCATTGGGGAATGGCCACACCTGTGATTGCTGGCAGGGACAGATTTAAACCAATTCCTGCCAACCTTACATTCTCACACACACACTATTTACAGCAGCAAAGCTTCTGCCTTGCCACATTGTCATTAAACATTAGTCATTCTTATTCTGATCTCCTCTATAAATACTGTTTATATATGTCATGGTCATTATTTGGAGTTTACAGATATGGCAGGGGATGTATGTTACTGATATACTTGTTATATGTTGAAAACATGCATAGGTATCGTTACCTCGAATCAAGACATCAATTTGAGAATTGTTGGCGCGACAGTTTTAATACCTGTAATGGATGTCTTTTTAAACCTGAAGCTGCAGAGACACCCCTGGTTATTGAACACCATCATGTTATTTCATGCTTTATCAATTACATTTTTTTCTTATACATTTTTCATTAACTTTATAGTGGGTGTCTACAGGAACTCATCCTTTATTTTAAACACTCAAGCAAAGGACGAACTAAAAAGAAACTTAATAAAAGGTTTGACAAATGTTTCCACAAGAAGGGGATCTGAAAACTAGCAGCAGTACACGCATTTCCACATTATTCTCTGACTAAATGCAAAACAAATTCAAACAAAATGTGAAATTTCAGCCATGCTATAATTCAGATTAAGCTTGTTTCAAGGTTTGTTTTGTTTTTACTAGACATGGCATTATTTACACAGAAATTCCACTGTGGACCTGAACAGTGAACAATGTGCTAAAGTTCATATTTGCAATCTGGCGCATTGGTGTACTTGGACACCATCATTCTGTATTGCCAAGTAGAAGCAAGAACTTTACACTCTGGTACACAGGGCAAAATGTGAAATGTTACCCTCTGTGTTCACAGTGCCTTTACATTGACATTATCTAATCAGGACAACAAAACTAATTCAAAAGGTGTTATAAACATACAATTACTTTGTGGCAAGTTAACTAATGTCTAGAGTGTAATAATGGTTTCGGAGCTTGGGTATGAGACAATTAAATTAGTTGTGACACTCTGGTCTTTGAAACAACTGCAGAACCATTAGCATCAATGACATCACGATAGATTTGGAATAAATAATATCACCCTGGCAATTCTATGTTACAATGTAATCATTTTAGCAGGTTTCTCACAGCTACACATACTACCATATGTTTTGCGTGATTGTAGCAATATACAGCATAGAAGGTAAGCAAACAAAAGGGCAGGAATCCAGCAGCCTAAAAGGGTATGCATTTGAAAACTTGATATGTTAGATTAATCCCATGCTTTATAAAAAAAAAAAAAAAAAAAAAAAAAAAAAAAATTGAAATTCAGAGATGTTCTTCTGTGCGCTCCACTATTATTAAGTCTTTCAGACACAATGATCACAATTGTAAAATGTGGTCATTTCAAAAGAGAAAAAATAGGTAAGTTTGAGATCACTGTATGTATTTTCAGACAATTTTCTGGTATACAGAAATGAGAAATAATGTTAACAAAGTGAATCTATTACTTAAATAGGCAGGAATTCATCATACTCAGATCTGTGGTGGAATGTATAAGCTTGATTTTTTATAGACCTAATTTACTGTTTTTTTAATGTATTGTTTTTGCATTAATATGTGGGTCACTAAATCACTCCTTGGGGGGAATCCTAAGTTGGATTAATGTAAGTAAAAGGGCACTGGACACACTTCTAAGCGTTCTCCTAATAAAAACTATAAGAAAAAGGATAGTACAGAAAGAAAAACTGGAATTATTCAATATTGGAGCAACATAATCTAGAACCACTCAAACATCATAACCTGGAACTAATCAGAATTATAGCAAATATCAAAACCTAGAACCACTCAGAATTATAGCAAACATCATAACCAAGAACCACTCAGAATTATAGCAAACATCATACAAAGTAAAGACAATATCTATTAATCAATTAAAGTGGAATTTAAATATTTACATTATTGTATGCTAATTTCAGATATTGAAATATGTTCTGAAACTCTATGCAAACAATCTTTACATTCCACACTAGTACCTGCATTCACTGTTATCTAATATTTATGAATTTCTTATCTTTTGAAATAAAGGTTTAAATCAGATAACAGGGAGGTAACAGACCACTAGATAGTGCAGAAAGCAAAACGAACAAATGTACTCCAGAGATCCTAGTACATCCCACCCCAGTGCTACAGGCCGGTGAGACACGCAAAGCAGTGTCCTCCAAACCCATTCACATACATTCTTTCAGCTTGATAGTGCAGGAATGGTGACCTTGGAAATTGTGTTATGGCTACAGTAATATATCATTGTTAATGAAAATACACATGTACAATTGTTCCATACCATACCCGTTTTGCTTTGGGGCTCCTCTTCAACATAAACAGAAATGTGTGACTATCCCTAATTAAGGGGCTGTCCAAAGTAGTACATAGTAAATTCATACTAAAACTGTAGATATCAACCTTTTCCAAACCTTGTCAAGCTGTTGCTGACATACTGGGAGAGTCCTATGCCCAGTTTATAGAAACAGTGGTGTAGCTTGGATCTGTTAAGACATTTCAAAAGAGCAACAAAAAGCTATATATTGGGTCACAATTGACCAAGAGGTTCAAAATATTTATTTGGGATCTTTGACCCTTAAACCTTAAACTAAAGAAAGAAACATAATTTAACATTTCACTAGGACAGCATGTTCTTTCAAAAAGTAATTACCTTTCATCTTTGAAATTGGATTTTGCGGTAATGACTGTTGTTTTTTAATCTTGGTAGCTAAAAGGTCAATTCAGGTGAAATGGAATTGTGTTGTTTTTACTGCTGGGGAACAGTATTTATAGTACTGAACGGCACTGATCAATATTTCATCAACACAAGCATTTGCTCTTTATTCATCTACAGCATGGTCACTTTAGATCAGTTGGTCTAGAACTAGAGATTGTTTTTTTAAAGGATTGTTTTGACGGGAATGAATAAGAACAGAATGAAGTTTACAAAGGCCATTCGACCCATCTTACTTGTTTAATTGTTAGTAGCTTATTTATCCCAGAATCTCAGCAAGCAACTTATTAAAGGATCCCAGGTTGTCAGCTTCAACAACATTACTGGAGAGTTGGTTCCAGACCCTCACAATTCTCTGTGTAAAAAAGTGCCTCCTATTTTCTGTTCTGAATGCTTCTTTATCTAATCTCCATTTGTGACCCCTGGTCCTAGTTTCTTTTTTCAGGTCGAAAAAGTCCCTTGCGTTGACATTGTCAATACCTTTTAGAATTTTGAATGCTTGAGTCAGATCGCTGCATAGTCTTCTTTGTTCAAGACTGAATAGATTCAATTCTTTAAGCCTGTCTGCAAATGACATGCCTTTTAAACCTGGAATAATTCTGGTTGTTCTTCTTTGCACTCTTTCTAGAGGAGCAATATTCTTTTTGTACTCAGGGGACCAGAACTGAAGACAATATTCTCTTACTAATGCATTGTAAAGTTTTAACATTACTTCCTTTAATTTAAATTCAACACTTTTCACTATATATCTAAGCATCTTGTTGACCTTTTTTATAGCTTCCCCACATTGTCTAGATGAAGACATTCCTGAGTCAACATAAACTCCTAAATCTTTTTCATAGATTCCTGCTTCAATTTCAGTATCTCCCTGTGACAGAAATACAATGAATCTTGGGTAAATCTCCCTCCTGACCTGTGAGGTTGCTAAGCAGTGAGGATAGAGTTTTTTAGATGGGCTGGCCTGACAGTTCTTTCCCCGGGTCGGAAAGTTCGGTCAGCGTGGAAGAAGGCGAGACTCTGTTGCAAGAATGTATCGACCCGGAAGGGAAACAATGTAGCAGCCGCAGATTGTAAAGGCAGCTGCATTCGTTTACCAAGGGGTCACTCATGACAGCATATAAGGGGGACGGAGAATCATAATTTGTTCCTTTGCATTGATTTGCAGAGAATAGAACCAGAAGGACAGTGAAATTATATTGTTACTTAAAATTGTGAGTGTACGTCTTGTCTTGTACGTTACCAGACAGTTAACACAGTTACGGAGCTGTCGCTAGGGGCCAGCACGAAACCAAATAACACTGCACCTTTGCGAAAAAATATAAAACTGTATCACCCACCACGAGCACTACCTCTCGCACCCAGGACTGGTGACCATGTTGGTTGCCAGACCTAAAAATACAACAAAAACATTTCTAAAATTGGATTACAATTATCTCTGTCTGCTTCTTTTAACACACTGCATCACCCCTGCACCTGTCTACAATAAACCACTTTGCCACACTCCCATATGGTATTTATATTTATGCATTTCCTTGAATCCCTACTGTGTTCAGTTTGAGAATTAATCTTTTATGCAGGACTTTGTCAAAAGCTTTCTGGAAATCTAAATAAACCATGTCATATGCATTGCAATTATCCATTGTCGATGTTGCATCCTCAAAAATCAAGCAGGTTAGTTAGACAGGATTTCCTTTTTCTAAAATCATGCTGACTGTCTCCCAGGACAACCCCTGTGTCAAGACTGTTGCATGATCTTGGTTAGCGGTTTGTAAATAACTTCTTTCACCTCTTTGAGTACTATTGGGAGCATCTCGTCCAGCCCAGGGGATTTGTTTATTTTAAGAACTCCTAGTCCCTTTAACACTTCTACCTCTGTTATACTAAAATGATTTAAAACTGGATAGGAACAGGTCAACATGTGGGGCATGTTGCCCGTATCCTCCTTTGTAAAAACTTGTGAAAAGTAATCATTTAATATACTTGATATTTTCATCTATGATTTAGCCATTTGTATCTCTTAAACATTTGACCGCCTGTTCTCTTGCTGTAATAATATTGGACAAACCTTTTGGAATTGGAGTTTTAACCCCCTTACATATGCTCATTTCTATCTCTCTCTTGGCCTTTCTAACTTTCCTTTTGACTTGTGTTTGCAGTTCCAAGTACTCTTTCTGTGTACTTGGTTCTTGGTCACTTTTAAACACTCTGTAAAGTGCCTTTTTTCTCTGAATATTTTTTTAATTGATCTATTAAACCTTTTTTGTGGGCAATTTTGTTTTACATTTAGATTTGTCTACTTTTGGGATGTAATTGTACCTCTATACCTACATTTTTAAAAAACAGACATCCTTTTTCGGTTTTATTCCAATCTACTTATGTTAGTCTCTGTTTCATACCTTCATAGTTTGCCTTTCTAAAATTGTAAACCTTAGCTTTAGTCATTACTTTTTGGGGTTTTAAGAAGCACTTAAAATGAGACCATGTTGTGTTCTTAGTTTGCCAATGGTTCTCTGACTTCTGCTTTAGTTATTCTGTCTTTGTTATTTAAAAAGATTAAATCAAGGCATGCCTCCCCTCTAGTCGGTGCTTTGACAAATTGCATTAGGAAGCAGTCATTTGTCATTTCCACCATTTCAATTTTGTCTGTTCTGCTCCCCTCCGGGTTTTACCATTTTATATCGGGGAAGTTGAAATCCCCCATTAATATGGCTTCTCCTTTGCTGCACGCATTTGCAGCACACATGATATTAAGTATTCTTTTAACAAAGAGACATAAGAGAACAGTAGCCAACAGACCTGTCAACTCTTTCTTATTTGTCGGGACTCTCACGATTTTTGGACACCTGTCCCAGACAACTCCCGGGACAGATTTTCTGATGCATTTTGCTGAAAACTCTATTGTTAAGCCCCTTTATGTCAGCAAACCTGATTCCTGCAAAGGTCATGTATGGTATGTGGTTACTGCAATCCCTGTCTGTACCTAGCAGGGTTTAGGGCCTAGGTGATGCATTCAATAGATGACCATATATGATGGCTGCGTATGCGATAAGCCCTCCTGGTCTGGTATATATATATATATATATATATATATATATATATATATATATATACATATATATAATATATGTCAATCTTGGACCTAGACATAATCCTAAGCAACTTGGACCTAAACATAATCCTAAGCAACTTTGGAAAAATGACATACTTTCTGTAAACTATGCAGGACTGATTTTAACAGTGGGACATGGAAGCAAGAATGATGATGTGTGTGGTAAGCACGAGAGATCACAAAACCACCAAAAAGCCAGTGACCTCAGAAAACCAGCACAAACGGAAAAGGGAGATCAAGAAAGTTATATAGAGAGAGACATTTGCATGCTGTGAGTAGTTCAGCAAATCTGTAGTAGCCATGCATGTTCCCAGACTCACACATTGCAAAGTATTCTGCAGGAAAGTCTAAGTCACACACTGTGGAAGGGGTGTGGGTAATTCACTGACCAGGAGACAGACAGGTGTAATTGAAAACACCACACAGGTGCCCAGTTTTATTTCAGGGGCGCGTTGGGTTTCTTTAGCCCGCAGAGGGCGCTGTTGGTCCGTGGTCTGCTTACCAACTATGTGTAAACAGTTCAGGCGCACTTGCAGGTGCTTCAAAACAATACTACAAAAATTGAAGGCACAAAGAAACAGGAAAAATAAAACAGTAACAAAACTACAAAGAAAAGGTGCTGCACCCTGCAGCAATATCCCAGTCACGCTGCCCGTGCGACCCGGATCACCGTCCTACGCTGCCGGCTACCTAGCCTGCTCAGCTATCCTTATTCAGGGATCTGCTCAAGGGTTCCCCTCCCTCACTATCTCGCTCTGAACCTCCGTTCCGTTCCGTTCGGTCGTGGACCAGCGTTTCTGCGCACTCTACGCATTTAAAGGGCAGATCTGAGGAAACAACAGAGCATTAATTTATAGGGCTAACAATCTCCCAAGACGCGCCTCTCAGCCATTCAGAGAGGGGGAAAGTCCACACACCCACTTTCCCACCTCCCCGTGCCACTGCCATGACTCACAGGCGGTTGTTGGATGACTGCCGCCCTCTTCCTGCAGCCCGTGAACACGCCAGCAGAGTCAGCACAGATCTCTTCCTGTTACACACACATAGTGAAAGATAAGCATTTTTATTACAATTTCTGCATTAACATTGCTTTAGAAATTCAAATTGATTGATAACGTGTTTATATACAGCAATAGTGTATTCATTTAAAATAGAAGATCGTTGACAATTAAATGCTACAGTATTATTGATTCGCAACTTATGTGCAGTGTAATGAGTAACGTTGTTGTGTATTTTGGCTTTTTTAAATATTTTTTTTATGATGGACTTATTGAATTTAGAGTTTTTTTTCTTGTTATAAAGTAGGAGCCATAGCTCATCCTCTGGTGTCAAGGTCAATGTGAAGTACTAAAGTCGGCCTTTAGGTTTGTTCTGTGATGAAAGTAACAATGCCAGGTGGAACAGTTTACTGTATTGGCTCCTGCGAAATAAGTCTCCTACCACTACATTAAAATGGCTCGATCGCATGCCTTGGTTAAACACATGTGGTGATTCAGTTGCGGTTGGCTGTCGGCTTGCAGTTGGGTCAATTGAGTTGAAAGCTTGATTCATTCTTCGTTACTCTTGTCATTGAGCAGTCTGGTGTCTCTCTCTCTCTCTCTCTCTCTCTCTCTCTCTCTTCTATATATATATATATATATATATATATACATATATATATATATATATATATATATATATATATATATATATTTTTTTTTTTTTTAATTTTTATTGTGCAATTCTTTTCCAAACCACTAGAATCCCACCGCTGCCACCAAGTCGTGGTAACTACAGTTATGCTTAGCTGTAGCTCTGTTATGCGCTCGACCTAGTAGAGGAGTGGTTTGAGCTATGTTACTGCATTGACATGATAAGGATGGCCCAGGGCCTGCGCTGGGTTCACACATAAAGATAGGCCGGTCCTGGGGCAGCATTGCCTACTTTAGGCTGCATCAAAAAGCTGGTCTAAATTTCACCCAGTCCAGGGCCGTCTTTTCATTTTTTGAGCGTTCACACATGAGATAAGATGGCCCTAAACCGCAAGTTTGAATGGGGTCATAGTAACATACTGGTAAGCAGGGGTTTCAGACTGGAGTAAGTTTGTACACCTTTTAAGACCACAAGGCCTTTAAATATAAGCCGCAGTGTCATGTTTTCACATGTAATCCTTTAAGCTTTACTTTGATACAAGATCAATACAATACTGTTTTAATACAAGATCAATATGCTTCTGTGTAACATTTTTATTTGGGAGGTTTTTTTCAACAAGTTTGCAGTACATGCTGAGTACAATGCAAATATAATGTAAAGCAGGTTTACACCTCAGGCTGAATATTTGTGCTTTGTTTTGCACCGGAAAGCATTAATAATGCATCAGAACACAAATGTCCTATTTTTTCTGTTAACACTGTACCTTTCTTCACCCACCAGCAAGGGGTTCAATCTAAATGACATCTGGAAGTACAATAAATTATTAACAAAGATACAACACTCTGTGGGATGTGCCCTGAAACCACATAGGAATGATTGGATCAAGAGTTTGAAAATATCCATTTCAGAGTTTGACCATTTGACCGTATTTAAACTGTAGTGTTTGATGCTGCTGGTGGTTTAGGTCAGTTTTCTGCTGCTCTTTTTGAACAGGCTTGTGTTTCATATCGTAGTTGTAAACGTGGCTTCACTCCAGATCTTTCAACACCTGGGAGGATTTTATTTACCAGGCTATTGTAATTGACATGACCCTAGCATGTCCTTTTATTTTGGATCCAAGTGTCTACCAGAATTCGATTTTTGACTGTGTATATACTAACACCAGCATTTTCTTTTTTTTTTTTTTTGCTAAATATATGTTGTTTGGATAGTGATTAAAATGGGAATGGGTACAACTTGAGGGCTTAGTTCGCTTGGCAGGTACTTCCGTATCAAAGACAGGGCAAATTGAATCTATGGACCTTTCTGGAGGAAACTGACTGTGCTGTGGAGGCAGTTATCATTAAGAAATATCCATCCTGAACAATTTAAACACCTTTCAGTCACGTCCTTGCTGCCTGTGTTGTCAAAACCTATTGACAATGATATGTCATAAAAGCGAGTTGTGATGGTAGTCTACTATGAAAGGGCTATATATATATATATATATATATATATATATATATATATATATAATAAATTAAAGAGCTAGCTGTCCACCGTTTTGTTATGTTACATACATTTCTCAAGGGAGCATGTGGTTGAATCAAAACATTGGAGCTATTTATAGGTTTTTGATGGCATGACAACCACTTTTTATTGTGTATATTCAAATCCATGATTTATTCTTACATGATGTAATGGTGTTCTATATAGTGTGACATCATTTTTATTTCTATCTTTAAATATATACACACTGAGTGTACAAAACATTAGGAACACCTTCCTAATATTGAGTTGCACCCCCTTTTGCCCTTAGAACAGCCTCAATTCGTCGGGGCATGAACTACAAGGTGTCGAAAGTGGCCTATGTTGACTGCAATGCTTCCCACAGTTTTGTCAAGTTGGCTGGTAGTGGATCTCTACTCCGAATAGCTTATTCCATCTCATCCCACAGATGCTCAATTGGATTGAGATCTGGTGACTGGGCAGGCTACTGCAGTAAGCTGAATTCACTGTCATGTTCGTGGAACCATTCCTGGATAATCCTAGCCTTGCGGCATGGGGCATTATCCTGCTGAAAAAATCCATTAGCAGATGGATACACTGCTGCCATGAAGGGATGCACCTGATTGGCAATGATGTTCAGATATCCTGTGGCATTCAAACGTTGCTCCACTTTTATCAAGGGGCCCAATGTTTGCCATGAAAACACACCCCACACCATCACACCACCACCACCAGCCTGCAATGTTGACACATGGCATGATGGATGCATGTACTCATGCGGTTTTCTCCATACCCTAGTCCTCCCATCAGCGTGAAACAAAAGGAACCAGGATTCATCAGACCAGGCAATGTTTTTCCAATCCTCCAGTGTCCAGTGTTTTCGTTCCTTAGCCCACTGCAACCACAATTTCTCTTGTTTTGCTCAAAGAACTGGAACTCTGTTAGGCCATCAGCTGCCATACCCCATTCGTGTCAAGGTATGACGAGTTGTGCATTATTTTATGGGTCTTTCAGCACCAATGTTGTACTGGACTGTCAGTTGACTAATTGTAGCCCGTCTGGCCTCTTTCATCAATGAGCCGTTTTCAACCTCTGGCCTGCCGTTGGCTGGATGTCCTTTGGGTGGTGGACCATCCTTGATTCACACGGGAAACTGTTGAGCGGGAAAAACGCAGCAGCGTTGCAGTTCTTGACACACTCAAACCAGCATGCATGGCACCTGCTACCATACCCTGTTCAAAAATCTTTTGTCTTGCCCATTTACCCTCTGAATGGCACACATACACAATCCATGTCTCAATTGTGTTCAGGCTTAAAAATCCTTCTTTAATCTGTCTCCCCTTCATCTACACTGATTGAAGTGGATTTAAAAGGTTAAGAACATAAGAACATAAGAAAGTTTACAAACGAGAGGAGGCCATTCGGCCCAGCTTGCTCGTTTGGTTGTTAGTAGCTTATTGATCCCAAAATCTCATCAAGCAGCTTCTTGAAGGATCCCAGGGTGTCAGCTTCAACAACATTACTGGAGAGTTGATTCCAGACCCTCACAATTCTCTGTGTAAAAAACTGCCTCCTATTTTCTGTTCTGAATGCCCCTTTGTCTAATCTCCATTTGTGACCCCTGGTCCTTGTTTCTTTTTTCAGGCTGAAAAAGTCCCTTGGGTTGACACTGTCAATACCTTTTAGAATTTTAAATGCTTGAATTAGGTCGCTACGTAGTCTTCTTTGTTCAAGACTGAACAGATTCAATTCTTTTAGCCTGTCTGCATATGACATGGCTTTTAAGCCCGGAATAATTCTGGTCGCTCTTCTTTGCACTCTTTCTAGAGCAGCAATATCTTTTTTATAGCGAGGTGACCAGAACTGCACACAATATTCAAGATGAGGTCTTACTAGTGCATTGTACAGTTTTAACATTACTTCCCTTGATTTAAATTCAACACTTTTCACAATGTATCCGAGCATCTTGTTAGCCTTTTTTATAGCTTCCCCACATTGTCTAGATCAACAAAAACTCCTAGATCTTTTTCATAGATTCCTTCTCCAATTTCAGTATCTCCCATATGATATTTATAATGTACATTTTTATTTCCTGCGTGCAGTACCTTACACTTTTCTCTATTAAATGTCATTTGCCATGTGTCTGCCCAGTTCTGAATCTTGTCTAGATCATTTTGAATGACCTTTGCTGCTACAACAGTGTTTGCCACTCCTCCTACTTTTGTGTCGTCTGCAAATTTAACAAGTTTGCTTACTATACCAGAATCTAAATCATTAGTGTAGATTAAGAATAGCAGAGGACCTAATACTGATCCCTATGATACACCACTAGTTTCCACACTCCATTCTGAGGTTTTTCCTCTAATCAGTACTTTCTGTTTTCTACATGTTAACCACTCCCTAATCCATGTACATGTGTTTCCTTGAATCCCAACTGCGTTCAGTTTGAGAATTAATCTTTTGTGCGGGACTTTGTCAAAAGCTTTCTGGAAATCTAAATAAACCATGTCATATGCTTTGCAATTATCCATTATGGATGTTGCATCCTCAAAAAAATCAAGTAAGTTAGTTAGACACGACCTCCCTTTCCTAAAACCATGTTGACTGTCTCCCAGGACCCTGTTACCATATAGGTAATTTTCCATTGTGGATCTTATTATAGTTTCCATGTAATAGAAGTCAGGGTTACTGGTCTGTAGTTACCTGGTTCAGTTTTGTTTCCCTTTTTGTGGATCGGTATTACGTTTGCAATTTTCCAGTCTGTCGGTACCACCCCTGTGTCAAGAGACTGCTGCATGATCATGGTTAGTGGTTTGTAAATTACTTCTTTCATTTCTTTGAGTACTACTGGGAGGATCTCATCCAGCCCAAGGGATTTGTTTATTGTTACATCAATAAGGGATCATAGCTTTCACCTGGATTCACCTTGTCAGTCTATTTCATGGAAAGAGCAGGTGTTCTTAATATTTTGTTCATTCAGTGTGTATGTATAACATATATATATATATATATATATATATATATATATATATATATATATATATATATATATATATATATATATATATATATATATATATAATATATAGTTGACCAGGCTTGGCTGTAGTTTGGGTTTGTGCCCCTTTAAGAGTGTGACCCAGAAATAAAACTTTGATTTTTAAAGCGCTTTCGCACACTTTTATTCACAATACCAACAAAGAAACAAAACAAACAAACACCTAGCTCTCATTGAGTACTCACTATACATATACAGGTCCCTGACTAGTGCACAGGACAGCTAAGCTGTTTACCTAACATATAACATGACAAGAAAACACTACTACAAATTTATATAAAAACCAGATGTAGGTTTTACACAGACCTTTACGACTTCCAGTCGAGCTCTTTGTTCTACATCAGCAACCCTGAGCAAACTGACTGCTTCCCTTTTATATCCTACACTGGCTCTAATTTTTAATAATTGCCAGATGCAGGTGATAATTAATAATTAACCAACATAACTAAATTAAACAAAAGCAATTACCTTGGCAGGGAGGCTTTAACTCTATCCCTGCCATAAACAAACCATTCTTCGGTTTGCAGGCCCCCTGTCCTTCTACATCCGTTACAATATATATAGTGTAACAAGGCAGGGAGGGGGGTTAATATCTTCCTTGCCAGAAACGTGTATTTGTTTATTTGTTGTTATTATTGTTTAATTATTATTTATTGTTTAATTATCACCTGCACCTGGCTACTATTGTAAATTAGAGCCAGGTGCAGGGTAAGAAAGCAGCTGGTTTGCTCAAGGCTGCTGCTGTGTGACTTGAGAGTGTGTGGTCCTAAAGAGGTGCAGGGTGGTGGCCATGGTATGGCCTCTGTCTTGAAAAGCAAAGGGGATGTTGTGTAACAGGGCAGGGAGGGGGTTAAATGTGTTAATTGTTTGTTAATTGAGTTCATTGTTAAGTATCACCTGCACCTGGCTATCATTGTAAACAAGAACCAGGTGCGGAGTATAAAAACAGAGCAGTCAGTCTCTTCGGGGTCCCTGTATGTTGTCAGTTGTTGGCTTTAATTTGCGTCCCTTAGAAGATTTTCAGAATAATTGTGCCATGCCTGAATGAGCCGAGACAGAAATATATCTGAGAGCACAAGAAATGATCTGGCAAATGGTTTCAAATATCACAAAACATCTTGTCTCCTAGTATGAGCATTACAAATCTGACATGCTCTACAGCTTAAGCTCCACCTCAGAAATGCTCAGCTCAATCACTTTATTTGTTCAACTGACAGCATAGTTTGTTGCTATTATCTACCACTAACAGAAAGATTCTGACAGCAGCCCACATAATACTTTTCTATTACTCATGTACTCTCATAAAAAGCCAATGACAACATAACCTACTGCAATCATCCAACTCTGGCAGCAGCCCATTCTCGGCTTGTAGAAAAGAAAGACCCTACATTTATCTAAAAGGTGATAAAAAGAAATAAACATTGTTTAATAGTACCGGGAAGCCCATTTAAATGAATAGCCCCTGGAATTATTTTTCTTACCCACTAGCAACCTTATTGCTGATATATTTTTTTCTTGTATTGAATATATTGTTTTTATAAGTTAATTGGGACATGCAGATATTTCAAAGACAATGCTATAGATTGAAAAATGGTCTGGTTCAAATGAATGCCCTTCTGCACAAGAAGTGAAAACTGACATTGATGAGAATGTTTGATGTCCAGAAAAAGCTGTGTGAAGCTGATGTAATCCACATGCCTGAAATGTGACCAGTACCTGTCATGCACTTTCATTCACTACACAGATCACACATGTGCAGTTCTGAAAGAAAAAAAACAAACAAATATATTATAGTAAATATGTATATGATACTATACTATGTTAAAGAAAGCTCTTTTTTCTGAAAAGTTAAATGACCCCCTCACCCTCCAATGCCTTCTTTCCTAGTCATTAACCAACCAGCCGATAGCATGCTTTGATCCCAAAGCAGAGGTGAAATTAAAGGAATTGATACATTAACAGACTCCCTGGAAATAAGGTATGCAGACTGAGAGCTTCATTTAGTACTTCTAGTGTAGTACGCGATATTGATTAACATGAAATCCCATTGTACTATAACAGGGGGTACTTTCAAAACTGCACTCATGAAATACACATAGTAAATACACATAGTAAAGGGAAGTGCATGTGTGAGAGTTGTAGAATTATTTAATATACTATAAGCTATATAAATGTTAAGCAAACAGGCAGCAACATATTTTTGACAAATGTTATGCATTTTAATTATACCTAGACATGAAACAAACATCTCGATAGTCCAAACTGAGCTAAAACTGTATATTCAACTTTTCAATGTTGAAATAATTATAAATAAATAAATAAATAGTTTGGCCATTACTTTACTGTACTGTATATATGTCAGTAAAACCTTTTCTGCTACAGTTTGAGGCCACACTCAAACAACACAGACGTGTTAAACCTGGACAGTGTGTGAGCAGTTATAAATGGTATCCAAACACATGGAATACTGTTTTCTGAAAATGTAATAAATGAACATGCAAGACATTCCACAATATTCAGTACACCCTCACCTGAGGTGGCAACAAGCTTCACATCCACAGTACTTCATTATAGAATGTAGGTACATCCTGGCAAGAGGTCTCTGCCCAGTTTAAACTTGTTGCTTAATCAGTCCACAAATTATCAAGACTCTCTATGGAGTAAAATACAGAATAACTTCTAGGCCTGCAGAGCAAGCACTGAAAACGTTCCTTCCCCTTTACATTAAGATTCATTCAATGTCATAGTGTAATATGTAGAAATATACGTTACCCTCCGACTTGTGACACATTCAACTTTGACAATGAGGGGATGATCTGACCAACATATAGGCCTAACCGAGATAAGGCACGGATGGATTTTTTTGGAGCATTGTACAGCACTGTGGAAGCACCCTGCTTTGGGTCAACCACTTGTGTGGTTATTTCAGAATTACCCCTAAAAATAGGTGCTTAGCTAAAGATTTCCTAATACAACCCAGACGTGGGGCTTATCTCAGTGGCGTATTCAGAAAATCAACCCCAAAGTTGAAATGTAATAGATTTCCAAAAACCAAAACCAAAAACAAGATACTAAGTGAATTAATTAGCATGACCTCTATATGCACTGTGTAATGTACACTGTGTAAGATGTGGTGCACACGGGAAGGCTTCACCTATCTTGATCACTGGACCACATTCTACAACGAGGACTATCTGTATAGACGGGATGGAGTGCATTTAAATAACAAGGGAACCAGTCTACTCGGAGAAAAGATCCTCGAGCAGGTTCAGAAGCATTTAATCTAGAAAGGAAGGGGGGAGAAATCAACAAAAAAACAGAAGGGAGACCGCATCAAAACAAGAACAACAACTCAGGTAAGACAACCATTAAATGTATTTATCTAAATGCTAGAAGTATCAGAAACAAAATTCTAGAACTTGAAGCTACTGCACTAACAGGTAACTATGATGTGATAGGTGTTACAGAAACGTGGTTGTCTGAGAGTGATGGGGACGAATATAATATTTGTGGGTATACACTGTATAGGAAAGACAGGCAGGACAGAAGAGGAGGAGGGGTAGCGCTATACATAAGAAACAGTCTTGAAGCCCAGGTGTTAAACCTGGACAAAGAAAATAAAACCGAATCAATATGGGTCAGAATAACGGACAAAAATTCAAAAGGCATAATAATAGGAACATGCTATAGACCACCAGATTCAGTCGGTGAGCACAATAATCTGTTATACAATGACATTAGAAATGCATGTAGCAAAGGAGAAGCCATACTAATGGGGGATTTCAACTTCCCCCAAATAAAATGGGAAAACCAGGTGGGTAGCGCGAAGGATGAAATAGAAATGGTGGAAATGACAAATGACTGCTTCCTAACACAATTTGTCAAGGCACCAACTAGAGGGGAGGCATGCCTTGATTTAGTCTTTTCAAATAACGAAGATAGAATAACTAAAACAGAGGTCAGAGAACCACTGGCAAACTCAGACCACAACATGGTCTCATTTGAAGTGTTTTTTAAATCCCCAAAAGTAATGACTAAAGCTAAGGTTTACAATTTTAGAAAAGCAAACTATGAAGGTATGAAACAGAGACTTACAGAAGTAGATTGGAGTAAAATAGAGAAAACACCCACAGAAGAAGGATGGTTGTTCTTCAAAAATGTAGTACTAGAGGCGCAAAACAATTATATCCCTAAAGTAGACAAATCTAAATGTGAAAATGTCTTCATCTAGACAATGTGGGGAAGCTATAAAAAAGGCTAACAAGATGCTCGGATACATTGTGAAAAGTGTTGAATTTAAATCAAGGGAAGTAATGTTAAAACTGTACAATGCACTAGTAAGACCTCATCTTGAATATTGTGTTCAGTTCTGGTCACCTCGCTATAAAAAAGATATTGCTGCTCTAGAAAGAGTGCAAAGAAGAGCGACCAGAATTATTCCGGGCTTAAAAGGCATGTCATATGCAGACAGGCTAAAAGAATTGAATCTGTTCAGTCTTGAACAAAGAAGACTACGTGGCGACCTAATTCAAGCATTCAAAATTCTAAAAGGTATTGACAGTGTCGACCCAAGGGACTTTTTCAGCCTGAAAAAAGAAACAAGGACCAGGGGTCACAAATGGAGTTTAGACAAAGGGGCATTCAGAACAGAAAATAGGAGGCACTTTTTTACACAGAGAATTGTGAGGGTCTGGAATCAACTCCCCAGTAATGTTGTTGAAGCTGACACCCTGGGATCCTTCAAGAAGCTGCTTGATGAGATTTTGGGATCAATAAGCTACTAACAACCAAACGAGCAAGATAGGCCGAATGGCCTCCTCTCGTTTGTAAACTTTCTTATGTTCTTATGTTCTTATATGTAATGTAAGACCAATCTGCATAGATGGTCAACAATCTCCGCTTGTTAGACACCCCCTGTCAAGTCTGTACTGCAATTTTCAGACGTTACGAAGTGCAATCACTAGTACTAATAAGTTGCTTCTTGCTGTTTACTGAAGAACGTCCAATATATATCTATATATATATATATATATATATATATATATATATATATATATATATATATATATATATATTCATATAATGATGAACTAAATAGTAGAATACTACGTTTCAATGGGTCCTGAACAGTACAATCTCTTCCAAAATATTAGCTATAAAATGTCAATTTGTTTTAAGCCTAATGGCTTATCACTTTAAAATGCATTATAGTTTTTAGGGTATGTGAGAAGAAAAAAAAATGTTAATGGAGCTGAGGTGCCACCTGGCGTTTGAAATAGAGTACTGCAGTGCATATTTTCAGACCTGTAAACCCAGCCTCTGTGTTTCCTTCAAAAGCACAACTTTGCAGAAGTCCTAAAACATGCACAGTCACAGTATGACTGCAGTCTTGTAAGATGTTTTCTGCGTCGCTATGTCCAACAAAATATTAAGTTACATTTCTGACAGGTTAATTGCATTAAAAACACATAAAAGAAAAAACAGAAAATATATAATTTGATTAGATTAAAAGGTACTATAACAATGTGTGACCCTGAACAGTTTTCACACAAGGACTTATGAACATGGATAGTGTGTATGTTATTGTCTGGCACAGTTTGATTAAACTCAGGCAAGTGGTTCTCAATATATGTATAGCGTATCCAATTTCTGAACATGAATAAATAAATGACCTTGATGCTCTCAAGAACTTGTGCTATTCCAAGTACAAAGCAATTGAGTGACTGGTTCTGGAGGTAAAAATGTAACTACAATAGAAAGTCTACACCTCCTTGAACTTTTTTCACATTTTGTTGTGTCAGTGTCTCAGAGTTTCATGCATTTAAAAGAGGATTTTTTCCACTTATCTACACACCATACTTCACACTGTTAAGGAGAAAAAAACATTTATTGGGAAAAAAAAAAAATTATATGTTAAAAATACAAAACTGAAAGATCATAATTGGATAAGTCTCCACCCCCCTGAGTTAATACTTGGTGGAAGCACCTTTGGCAGCAATTACAGCTGTGAGTCTGTTGGGACAGGGCTCTACCAACATTGCACACCTAGATTTGACAATATTTGACCATTCTTCTTTACAAAACTGTTCAAGCTCTGTCAAGTTCCTTGGGGAGCGTTGATGGACAGCAATCTTCAAGTCATGCCACAAATTTTTGATTGAATTTAGGTCGGGGCTCTTATTGGGCCACTCAAGGACATTTACCTTTTTGTTCCTTAGCCACTCCAGTGTAGCTTTGGCTGTGTGCTTTGGGTCATTGTCATGCTTTAGAAAAGTGTCAGTTATATGGGGAAAAAAAAACAGGAATAGAGGCATGAGTTGAGCATAACATACATCTCAGCTGTATCAGTCAACTGAATTCAAATTGATAAAATTAAATGTAGGCACCTACATTACTGGTGCATTTGCTGACTGTTGGTTCATTTTCTTTTTACAAAATGTGTTGCGACATAGCTAATGCATAGCTGTATTATTATATTTCCTAGCAGACACCCTTATCTGGGGCAACTTACAATTGTTACAAGCTATCACATTATTTTGTACATACAATTATCCATTTATACAGTATAAATAACTAAACAGCAGCTGCACAAGCTGGTTGCTTGCATGCCTTGCAATAAAAGAAAAGTTCCTGTGTTTGCTGCCGACGTGCTTAATCTCATATCTCACCAATCCAATCACCAATCTTTTTTTCATAACCATAACAATGGTGCTGAGGTGGGTGGGATGGATATATTTTTTGAGCCACGAGGATGAGCTAGACATACTGCAGCAGTTTACAGTCTGATACGGTTTGGCATGAAATGTTTTTAATTGTCAATTCCTGCATAACTGGGTGGGCCCATGAGAAAAATGGGTGGGCTTTCTTGAGTAATGGCTTCTTTTTTGCCACCCTACCATACAGGCCAGATTTTTGGAGTGCTTGGGATATTGTTGTCACATGCACACTTTGACCAGTCTTGGCCATAAAAGCCTGTTGCTCTTGTAAAGTTTCCATTGGCCTCTTGGTAGCTTCTCTGATCAATCTCCTTCCTTGGTCATCCAGTTTGGAGCGATAGCCTGATTTAGGGAGGCTTGTGGTGGTGCCATACACCTTCTACTTCTTAAAAATCATCTTGACCGTGCTCCAAGGTATATTCAGGGCCTTTGATATTTTTTTCATACCCATCCCCTGATCTGTGCCGTTCAACAACTTTGTCCTGGAGTTCTTTTGAAAGCGCTTTGGTGCTCATGAAGTCTTTGCTTTGAAATGCACTACCAAGCAGAGGGAACTTATAGAAACTGCTGAATTTATCCTGAAATCATGTGAATCACTGCAATTTAACACAGGTGGAGGCCTCTTAACTTAGTGTGATATTTTGAAGGCGATTGGTTACGTCTGAGCTAATTTAGGATTGCTATTACAAGGGGGGTGGACACTTATCCAACCAAGCGATTTCAGTTTTTATTTTTAATTAATTTTCTATAAATTTCTTGAATATTTTTTTCACTTGGAAGTTGTGTTGTAGGATGTGTAGATAAATGAAAAAAAAAATACATTTAATTCCAGGCTATAAGAAAACAAAAGGTGAAAATTTTGAAAGGGGGTGTAGACTTTCTATAGGCACTGTAGTTAAAAATGTAAGGGTGAGATACTTAGACATATGAGTCTCCATTATATACCAGTCATAACGGGGGTTAGAGTAAAACAGACAGTTTAAAGTTTTTTACAATATAACGTCATAAATCTTGATTTACAGTTATAAGCTGTCCCTTCAGCTTATGTCTCCTTTACAAATCTGACATTTAAATTAAAAAAAAAGAAATGAACAAGATTATGACAAAGGTTACACACATTTTAGTAAAGGAATTATGTGTTCATGTAGGGATGAAATGGATTGATTCATGACTGTTAGATTAGAAAATAATTGTCATGCCACATTAAATGAAAGCTGAAAAGAACTATGTGTTCCTGCAACTGACACAGATTACAAATGATCAACTGCTGCAGTAATCAAATAATAAATAATGAAGACTGTACTGCTGAATACAAGCATCAGTTACCGCCTGTGTTTTATATAAAATTTATTTAGAACAATCACATGTGTTGACATTCAGTCACTAAGTAAAATGAGCACATAACTTGGAAATAATCAACATGACAACATTGCAAGATATTAATTAAAAAAAAGAACAACAGATCAGGAAATTGTAGTAAAGTTTGTAGGGTTAATAACTGTGATTAGATATTAGCTAGCATATTGACGCTAATTATCATATTCATGAGACAATGTTTTCAAGGCTGGTGCATGCCCAAAGTTTAAAGAAATGCACAGTAATTTACTGTTATAGTAATTCCTAGTATGTTCTACATAGAACAGGATGAGTGGCAGAAGATTTACTACAAAGGTTGACCAATTATGTCTGCTGTGATAAAAATGGAATTGCTTTATGGAAAAAGTCCACTGAAAATTGCTAATCTTTTATTTACTCAAACAAGACATGGACTTCAATGAAGCAGATGCTTGATAATGATATTATCTCATCCGAAAGCAAAAGCACTCATGCAAGTTCAAGAGTGCGCAAACAATAAGTAGGGCATGCAGTTTAGAATTGTCATCCTCAATCTTTACAGCCGTTACACAAATACCCTGCCTAAACAGATGTATTCTATCACAGTATTCATGAAACATCAAATACTTGCTTTTCTTTCACAATGTTAATTGTTTCGTTAACTGAACCCAGTGTCCTTGAAGTATAGCATACAATGGGGCTTGAAAGATGATACTTCTCATTTTCAACAGGCTTCATGTCCACATTCTGTCAAAACCATAGATTATAACCTGGGATAAAGCGATCCTAAAAAATACCTATTTGTCAGAGACAGAAATGGATGATAAACCTGCTCGCCCTATAACACCTTAAAGGAAAAAAAATCTGCTATATAACAGCAGGTGCTATTCAATTGATCTACACTAAACAGTGGTGGTTCCATATGTAGTCGTTGTTTCAATAATTAAAAGAAGGGGACCAACATCTCTTGTAATGTGTATGAGTCTCTTAAAGAGTAAGTAGCAGGGTTCCGAAAAATATAACGTTATACATCCCCACGTGTTGCTACAACTATTTAAATAACATACCTGCAATTTTTCTTTTCATTGTTAACACCCTGACAACTTTTTACACTCTAAAGTCTGTTTCAAAGCCCTTTTCAAAATGGATGCTCTAGTGCTCTAAATACATCAGTTCGGCCAGGAAACTCCCGTGACTAATGGATTGAGGTAAGTAAGTTTGTGAGAAAGGAAGCATTTGTCTGGTTTTCTGAGTTACCCAAGTTATCACGTGAGATGGGCAGTAAATACTTGCGAGCTAAAGGTCAAGACATGCATTCTCTGCAGACGGTATTACAGTCAAATTATCAATTATTTAAAAGATAAATCCATCTATATATTGTTCGCATTTATTTCATGCAGTGCATATACTTCTGGCAGACTGGTATGCAGAACAGGGAAAGAAGCGCTGGAGAAGGGAAATATGTGTCGGATGTCAAAGTGAATATGAGAGTGGCAGTGATGAAGCTAATTTGCTTGAAAACATTAAAAGTAGACCAGGCATTTCTATCAAAGGATTTAAAAAATCTGGAATTGATTTGATTCCATCAGAAACCCAGAGACACTGTAAACTGTGCCTGTTATTGTAGTAGGACTGCTTTTTTTTTTTTTTTTTTACAAGGGTTAATTAAGTAACAGCCAAAATTGTTTATGCCAGACTTGTTAGAAAGTCTGTAACAAAATGGTTGATAGTTATTGTTGATACGTTGTAGATAGTACTAAAGACACCCACCGTGCTGGTATCACAAAGTCCAGAAATAAAACCAGAAGTTAAAATAAATGAGTTCTGCACTGTATGAATGGAGCTGATTTTACCGGTGCTTGCTAGTCTGACAGATTACAAGGCCTTCTTTGCTGTTGTCCAAGTTGCTGCAGTGACATTGTAAATGCTAGTATAATGAGTTACTGTAAGAGGTACTGTTTTAACATACAGGTTTCATTAAGTACACATTTATTTTAATCTTTTTGGAATTAAAAGTATAAATACAAAAAAAAGTGAACAAGGTTAATTCAAAAACCGTCAAAATCCCACAAGGTATCAAAATTTAATTTCCTCCCAGTCTGAATTCAGACTTTAGAATTCAGGCCAGCTCAAGGAGTGAAATCAGGCCAGAGAATTCAGGCTCCCGAGCAACTCGAGCAATTTAAAAACATGGAAACGGAGGTGTGGGGGGGCAACTCAAACACGTACCCGGGTTATGTGGTTCATTGGAACATGATAGAAAAAACTAACTATTCGATTAATGATTTAGTCTGGTATTGGAAGTGCCTACAATATGCTTGATATTTACGTGATTTGATCTGAGGGCAAAGTGAGTTTCCTGCCAGAACCATTGTTTTACTTAATTTTAAACAATAATACATAAAAAAGCGATACTTGTGTAGTTAGCCGTAGACAAACACTTACTGTATTGTTGGTACTGATAACGATCCAATATAAGCACCAAGGTGTAAACCACTGCTTAAGATAACTGAAATAAATGCTCTTAATTTTTTTTTCTCAGTGTGTAAGGTTATTAGAACTGCCTTATCTCCCCTTTAGGCAAACCAAATGTACTGTGCTACATCAGCAAATTACCACATGACATTCCTTAAAATGTACAGATGTCAGAAGATACAGCTTAATCCTTTCATTCCAGTGCTGAACAAAATGCTAACCTCTTGTGCTAACATGTGTTAAGCCTATGGCCAACGCACACAGGATCTCTTATCATCCATCATCAGTAAACGTTGTGTGCAAGTGGATTGCATGGCAGATGCGTTACCATACTCGAAGTTTAGGATTGCTTTAAAAGACTCTAATGTACAATAAAGCCAGGAGTCTCCCACCAGTAAATATCAATAATTGCTGTCATTTCTATTTGACATAACAGTGATCAAGGCGCAATATACAAATGTATGTTAAATTATTATTCGTCCAATAATTTAAAATGTTACATTGGGATTAGAATGGATGCCATGTGCCTTGGACTTGAAACTGAATGCACTCCTTTGAAGGTTTCATTGAGTGCTATTTTTGTAATGTGAAATAACACAGGTCTGGCACATCAGTGTTAGATTAAATCTCCAACTCAGCGGAAGACAGTATTGGATTACCTCCAATTTTTCATAAAAAAAATAAAAATAAAACACACAGGTACAGCTTCATAAGCTAAATCTACTTTACAAAAAGCTATATATGCGTATTCATTTCAACATCTGTATTTTTGTTTTCAGCTGGTCGCATCTGGGCACATACTGAAGAGTGGAGTTTTATTATTAAAGATGTATTCACTGAAGTTTATCTTGACATGAGAAATTGCCTGATGGATATGAATTATTTAGAAATGGTTTCTCAAGGAGAAGTAATTTGATTCTTAGCTGTGAATTTATAATAAATATAACACAGTAACATAATTGATTAGTTTACATATTCTAAGTGAACTTGACAATCCCATTATACAATGACAAGAAAACATATTAATATTCATCATAAAAATCACATTTTAATATTACATTATGCAAATGTTTATTAATAAATATAAATGAAAAACATTTTTCTAAGAATGCATACTGAGGCTTCTGCATGAATAATTCCAAAAGTGCCAACCTAGAAATCTCAATAATTATTCCCCATGGCTTTAATAGAACATCATGAGGCAATACACTATGAAATACTAAGGGCCCCATTTTGATCAGGCAAGGCACTAACTTTAAGGCAACGGTTAGCACCGGCTTATGGGCCGCAAGGTGGATCAAACCATGTGTCATGTTCCATATCATACAGATATTTGACAAGCTCCCATGGTCAGATGTGTTTTACAACAAAAAGAATGAATGTGGGGGCTCCCGAGTGGCACATCCAGTAAAGGTGGTCCTTGTGAAATGCAGGGTGCGCCCTATAGTCTGGAGATCGCAGGTTCTAGGAGGCATCACACAATTGGCCGAGTGCCACCTGGGTAGGGAGGACCTAGGTCGGCAGGGGAATCCACAGTTCACGGGGGGTGGGGGAGGGTTTGCAGCAGTGAACTGGCATTCCAAATTGGGGAGAAAACGGGGGTAAAAACAAACAAAAAAAAAGAACTAATGCTTATTTTGCTATTATTGTCAAAACACAGAAAAGCATGCACAGTAAGAATAAAGAGGAAGTCAGTTACTCTTGATTTGCTAACCCTTTCTGCCACCCGCTTTCCATGGATTGGCCAGCATAAAACAAAATGCACCAGCATTAGGGCCCTAATATTTTGAAATTTGTATAACATATTACATAAAGTGATATTATTAATTGAAATTCCATTTTACATAGTAATTACGTTGCAACAGTGTAATTCAAATATGTAAACAACTTACAAGATATGTGCAAGGAAAACCTCAAGAAACATGTTGTTGTTTTAACAAAAAAAAAGCTAACAACCATCTTCAGAAATCCAAGCAAAGACAAATATTGTAGATCAGTTTTCACAACGGCTATTTCTAGCACTGCTGGTATGGTAATTCATCTATCCAGTCCCCAATTAGTGTCACTACACCAGAGAAGACTTTTCAAAGAGCCATTAATATGGTGTCTGAAATCTGTATTCACTCAAACACCAGCTGCATCCTTGACGTTCTGCAGTGCTATCAAGTTAATGGTTCTTTCTTGAAGAGATTTAGTTAGATTTCTCTAATACAATAACTAGGATTTCCAAAAGCTTTTGCCCCTTAAGTACTTCCATTCTCAAACAAAAAGATCAAAATATTACCTCTACTGTAGGCACCCAAAATGGTTTGAACATGTGACCTTTAGTAACCCACCAGAAGCTATTACTGCTAATGGAGAGAAGAGTGGAGATGGCAATACATCTGGTCTGACTCTGACTCTTTTGAACAGATACGGATCGGTAAACGTCAGGCACCGAGTTTGCAGTCTCCATCTGTGCATTGAGTTAACTTGCCCCATATCTGCATTATGAATACACTGAAATATGCAAGAAGTAGGTTTCCTGTCTTATCATATTCACCATAGTATCAGAGAAGTAGGCTTCCTTTTACATTATATTATATTCACCATAATATTAGTGTAATTGGAAAGTACTGCAGTACAGAAAGTACTATATTATTTCAAGTTTCATACATACACAGTTTTAGAAACTAGGTGAACATATTGGATATTCTATGCATTAGGATAGAAAGAAATCACTCTGTTAATCTTACCTGACAAGAGTGTTCATAGCTCGTATGTCACTTATTGGCAAGCCTTCCTTTTTCTTAACAAATGTGTCAGTGGGATATGCAGACTGAGTCTCTGGGACTTGTAATTCATAAAACTTTGTTCGAACTGAACAGACTCAGGTGACCAAAACATACTGGCACCCATTATGGAGTATGAGGCTCAATGCAGTGAAACTACAGCTTTAATTATTCATAATTATATCTCCATTTAAAGCAAAATCAGTTTAAAGCATTAAAAGGATAAGGTTCACAGACTGATCTACATCAGTGCGCTTAAAAGGAATCTGAATCATACTGAAATCCTGCATCTACCATCTCCCAACCGTGCTGCATGTATAAAAGTTATTTTTTTAAAAGGTTTCTTCTTAAGCTATTTACAAATTGACTAACTAAATATTTCATGCTGCATGCGTGAGACACACACAATTCAATAAATATTTGTGGGTATCTATACACAATGTTTTCTCATGCAATGGTGTCTAGGTGACATTTAAATAAAGTCAATAAGAATGATGATTATTGAAAGTACAGTACTGGTTACTAAATCAGTTTCATGTGAACTATGCTGTAAAACACAAAGTAATACCACGTAACAGGGGTAGGTGTTGCCCCATCATAGCAGAAAAAAGGCAATAAATTTAAACATTTAAACAAACACAGTCTCATATATAAACCAGGAGGCAGAGACCAGGGGCGTTGGTACTAGGGCTGCTGGGGGTGTGGCAAGACCCTGAAATACAGGGGTGCTGTGCACCTGCTGCTGCAGTGATAAATCCAGCTATTTTCAAGAGTGGTGTTTTATGAGTTGTTTGTGCAGTGCACTGCGCCTTTTTACATTGCTTTTGAACACAAACGACAGTAGACCAATCAGCACTGAGTGTCACAGTACGGACGGGATATTTTATAAATCGCACGGTTGCAATGTCACGAGAGTCGATTAGTAGCTGGAGCTTGTATACAGGAGAACAGTTATTGAAAATATCCTAACTGGGGGTACTGCTTTGTGGAGCAATACTAAAAGCACATGTACACGGTGACATTCTAGGTGTGCTAGATGTGAAATGAAAAAATTCACCAGCATGACACTGGGGTGCAAGTCAATCTTTGGAGCCTTCTGACTGTCCTTGTTATTTACTACTGTAAATAAAATACAACTGTTCAACCTGTGTGTAGAAGTAAACATTTCTAAATTGCAGTATTTAAGTGGATCATAACCATATACACTACTTTTCGATTTATTTGCTCTAAACGTTTTATGGTAATCATGTTCTAAACATTGTAGCAACGACTGTGGTTAAAGTTTTTTTTTTTATTTAAATAGATGAAAGGTGTCGATACTGGCTTCATTTTATTAACATGTTGAACAGATAATAGCAACCTAATGCATGTCTTCCATCATATAGAGGGGTTACAGTCTTGTTTAATGGCTTTCAGCATCCCCACTATAAAAAAAATTGTTCTAGCACCACTGGCTTGGTGACACAAACCCCCATAGTGGATCACATGGTACCAGGTGCTTTTACTTACAGCAGACAGGAAAGCACAAGCAACGGAACCCCAGTCAAGATCCCTATACTTCACTTTGAACAGTTGCATAATGGAGCACCTGACCAGAACTAGCCTCTCCTCTAAACCCTCTCCCATGTGAACCTAAGACAAACCTAGTAAAAGAAAGCAAACAAACCACAGGGATACATTTAGTAAAGATGCCCCTACAATTATGTTAAGGAACCTCTACAGCTGGCCAGGGATTCCTCCGTGACCGCGTTGGAAACTAGCGCAAGAATCATTGGGGCTACTGTGACTGGTCACCCCTAATATAACTCGGCTAACTTCCAGTACTGCTACAATACTTAATAGAATATTTAAACTAAAAGATTATGCTGAAAGGCTGCTTCCTAATAAAGGACGGGTTTGCACAAAGCAACATAATGAAAGCTGAATAAATAGTCTTCCCTTTGCAGGCACAAAATCAATTTGGGTGAGTAGAGGCTTATTCCCCTGACCCTGTGCTTGGAATAAATTAGCTTGGCAGTGGGCCCACTGACCTTCAGCTCTCCTGAGCTGGGAAGAGTTGCTGCAGTGATGGAACATAATTGAACCGCCCAAATGTCTGAGAAATAATAGTGGTTAAATAATTGGACACTCTAAATAAAACAATTAATAGAATAAATGCTGTTAAAACTGCTCTTATCAATTTTCTAGTGACTATATTAAAGGCTACAGTATGTGAAGAGTAGTATTTTGGATTTATTCTACTAGCTCTATACAATTACCTTGGCAGAATGCCTTGCACCACATATCTCCCACCATATTATTCAGATCTGGGTAGACTCAAACTATTCTTTTTATCTGTAGATCTTTGAAGCTCTGCAATAACATGCAAATCAACAGGACAAAAAAGCAAACTCCAGGACCATGTAACTCCAGGACTTCCTGTCTTTCTCAGCTAGTGCCCAATAGCTTCTTAAACTACCTCATAAAATGGGTTGGGAGATATCTGCGTCCTGAGTGCCAATGATTTAAGTTTGTTTAAGTCTGTTTGGGATACAGTAGGGTGATGCTGTCACTTTTCTTTTTGTTGTCACATGTAAGTTTTCAGGACAGAAATAAAGATGTTGTTTGCTGTTTTAAAGTGGGTATCTGAAATTATGTTTATAGATCGTCCAACTCTGGCAGAATTAAAAAAAATAATAATAAATAAATAATTCAGGCCAGTTTGCAAGTTGTGTATCTGCTAACTGAATACTGTGTGCCAGCTGATGTTATCACTTCAGCAAAGAAACTTCTTAAAACTGTGTATTTCAGTCTTAGGCGCAGTTTTCCAGTCCATATTATTTTTTGTTTGTACTGACCAATCATTAAAAACTGACACAGCCCAAACGGTTACTATGTTTTAGTATTAGTACTCTTCTTTATTGGCTTCAATTGTATTAATTTCAGCAGTACTGAGAAGTGTCTTGTAGTACTCCCGGTTTCATTTTTTTCCTGATTTTTTTTTTTTTTTTAATTATTACTGTTGGTTGTTACCGAACTCTTGCAGTCTACATCCTCCAGGAATGTGTGGACATTGGAGTCACAAAACAAGTTAAAATGTAATGGAAGTTTTATTGGGGAAAAAAGGGCGGCTAATTCAATTTTTAAACACTCTGCACAGTAATATCTGTTTGTAAAAAGTCTTAGTTGCTGTGTCTTGTTTTTGCCCATTGGTTGTAATGTAATAATTCAATGGCATTGGAATGCCTATCAGCCAATCAGGGCACAGATATCTCACAACCCATTTTAAAGGTAGACGAGCCACTGGGCAATTCAATTATGTCTCAGGGTTTCGTATTAAATTAATCTAAATAAAATATAGTTATTAGCATGCTATAGGAGAGCCTGAATGAGCACTAAAAAAGTGCTTGTTCCTGTCTCATGAAACTAGTTGCTGTTCAAGTCCCCATAAAGCTGAGAGATCATTTAATGCATAATTTCATCTGCAGTGAACAGGTTGTGTAGAGTGCTGTTTGTGTTGGCTTGCCATGAAGCCTGAACTCAACTGATTTCTCCTTGTTGCAGGAGACCACGACTGCGACTCCTGAGCCAGACCATCTCCTTAATTACGCTTCTCTTTTTTGCTTGCTTGCATTTCTATGGCTGAACCATGCCAGTTGAGCCAGGAACAATTTGAAAGTCTGCACTTTAGTTTTCATTGCTTGTTTGTGCATTTCTTCTTTAGTAGTCTCCTTTTCCCTCTTTAAAAAGGTACTTGAACAAGCATAGCCGCAAAGCAATGAAAGGTTTAAAGATTAAAGAGAGGTAAAGGCACACCAGGTTCAATTGAATGTCAACCTTTCATCTGCCTGATGGCTGAAACTATAGGGTGGAGAATGTGAGACAGATTAGTCATGCACCAGCTTATACAATTTATTTTATAATAAACGGTGTGAAATGTTGATTTACTGTCTTGAAGTAGTACAACTACCAGCAAATTACATTTGTGTATAAGAAGTACACTTTTGTATATAGTATAAACTTCCTTTACATATATAATAATCAGATCATGTTTAATATCTCAGTCTCTCTGTGGAAAGTCTAGGGCAGTTGTTCTCAAACTTTTTGGACCTCGTCCCCCTTCCTCGTCTGTGGTACTTGACCCCCCCCCCCCCCCCCCCCCCCCCATTAAATGAAATTTAATTAAACTAAAAGAGATTTCTAAATTGCTTTAATTTGCTAAAAGATAATTTTAAACTGGTTAATAGACTAGCAATCACTGGCAAAATCAACTCAGTTTTATATGATCGAGAACTAACTTAGTTTAACGTTTTGTTTTGTTTATGGACTTTGCGATAGCTGCATGGTGGGTGTCTTCAGGAACAGTCGTATCTACAAAGTAGCGACAATAACAATCAACCATTTATTTTTACAAACTTTCTAACAAGTTTGGCACAAACAGTTTTGGCTGTTACTTAATTAAACCTTTGTAAAAAAAATAACACAAAAATGCTTTACATAAAAAAGAACAGTACTACTACAGCAGCAGGAGCAGTTTACACTGTCTGGGTTTCTGATCTCATCAGACCAATTCCAGATTTTTTAAATCCTTTGATTGAAATGCCTGGTCTATTTTTAACATTTACAAGCAAAATTGGCTTAATCGCTGCCATTCTCAAATCCACTTTGACATCTGACACATTCTTTCCCTTGTCCAGCGCTTCTTTAACCTGTGCTGCATATCAGTCTGCCAGAGGGCGGGATTGCTACCAGTACTATATGCAACCCTCTGATTAGTGGAAGTATTTTTGGCGATCCTATCAAAACCATCAACAAAGCCAAAATAAATTCTCTGCCAGTTATACGGTATAGGTTAAGATGTGTGCTGTAATAATAATAAAAAAATCCTAAACCTTCTGCCAGTGTCTGCCAGGGGATCATATTTCCCAAAGTCAAATGCTGTGGTCTATATTGTCACTCCAGGGGACAGTAGTTTTCCACAAAAACCAAAATATCCAGGTGTCACAAAGATGGCCGGAGTGGGGGAGTTCAGACCAGAAACAGGAACTAGGAAATAAACAAAAAGAGAGGTGGAGTTTGGTGGAGCTGAGCGAATGGTCTCGCTCTGCATTTAATAATTTATACAAGCAGAAAATAAAAGGTTGCAAAGACAAACAAGACACAGGACACGGCACTCGTTGCCAGAACAACAAAACAAACAAAACTGACTATACAGACAAAACATGGTGAGCTTTTTTTAATGATTACTATTATTCTTATTATTTTTATTCATTCTCCACTCACCGAACACACACCTCCGAGTGAGTGAAAACATGCAGCTTTTATGCAGCTGTACTGAGACTCGGTTGCTGATCAAGCATTCAACTGGAGTCGCAATACAACTGCACGTGAATTAATAAAAGTGCAATTCCCGTTCTCATATATTATTACTTTTTACTTGCACGTGAAGTGCTGTGCAATCCTCATGCCTAAATACAAATATATATTTTCAACACTTGTGTTACACAGACCTGTTTATATCCCATGTACCAATGACTATACACCAACATTAACACACAACATACAACACAAAATACACACAGGGGCGGGCACTTTACCACACCAGGCCATCATTTTTATATCTTTGATAGACAGCTTTGTCTGCATTCAGTGTCCAGAAGGCAGTGTAGAACCCTTTTTTTTTTTTTTACGGCTTCTAAGTCTGTGTTTTTGGATTGGAGATATTGCTGAAGGATAGTGATTTTTTTTCATTACAACTTTTGCATTTTTAGTATCTTTTTCATTAATAATTTGTTGAAGTTCATCTTCACAAAGCTGAGGAAAATGCTCTTCCACCCTATTTTTTCTTCTTTCTGATTTTCTGACATCGGTCTAGGTCAGAGCGGTTGCTATGAAAACATGTACCATTGCTATGAATACAGAATGTTGTTAAGGACTCCGGGAGGTTTAAAGCAAACTGTCACATGATGGTGTTTTTACAAATCAGAAGACAGACTTCTAAAATCAAGGTTTCCATAATAATATATATAATATATTATAGATATCTACTATATATATAATATATAATATATATATATATTCTATATATGATGATAGTTACTCGCCAAAGCAAACCTGCTTTTTCCCTGTGAACATTAGTGGCAGATTATGTTTTTTGTAGGAGCATGTCATGAAGGAAGCAGCCACGCTTACACTATAGACTATATTTTTCCCTAGCAGTATTAAACAGCAGCTGTCTGCCCTCCCTATATGGCGCTCATGATTTCAGTTTCCCTTTTGCCATGTGTTTTTGGAAATGTATTGTTAAAACAAAGCAGTATTGTTTTCTATATTTATAGTGACAGTACAATAATCATCAAATAAAATAACAATGATAAAAATATACGAGTAAACAAAACAAATAGCATTGAAATTAACAAAAAACTTCCCAAAATATTGTTAAAGCATATTTTAGCAAGCTGTGCTTTGCGATGGCTGTATACAATTAAACATTATTAGATATTGTTGACATTTAATAAAAAATAAAACAAAGCACTTCACAAACCTCACACCTCTCTATAATTTATATAATGTGATTAAATAAAAATACAGTATGTGACAGTGTGTTCTGATTTTCTATTACTAAACATTTTACAATACAGCTTTAATTTTTAACAGTTAAAATTGTGTTTTAAAATCTATGTAATTGTTTAACTGTACCATGGCACTTTAAAAAAAAAAAGTATTACAAACTGGGATACATGTGTGTAATTTATATTAAAGCTGTTAAATTAACATCAAGATATTTTTGTGAACTATGGACAAAATGTACAGTATTTAATAAACACATAATGTATCTTAATTAGATTTAATTTAATGAAATGTCTACATCTTCTGACAAATTGCTGTGATAAAAATGCATGTTTAAGTGTTCCTTGCTGTCTGGTGTACTTAGCATGTGCAAGGGAACCATAATACATTGACTGTAATCAATTAAAGTACTCAGAGGTCACTGAATAAGTGTTTTTGTATACAAATCCCTGTTTGGATTAACTAGAATGGCAATGCTGTGTATCTATCTTAGTTTGCAATAACAGTTTAATTTCCTCTTGAGAAGAGGTAATAGGATGGAACCCCAGATGCTTCCTCCAGACTGCTTTTACTCTTAATGACTTCAGTCATCTCCAAGGACTGTAGTTTTGCATAGCTTGTCTGTTTATCTGTAGTTTAGTCCTACAGTTAAAAAACTGTCAGTTTACGCTCAACATAAGTAAAGTAGTTAGCAATATTAAAACAGACATCTTGAGATTTAGGACTGAATTACAGGCCAGTCAATTAGTGCAAATTCTGGTGTAAAAGTACCAAGGCCCCAGCTATCACAAGACTGTCTACCTCCACTCATTCATAAAATAAGTAAAACTGCTTCAGTCGCATCATATGAATAGAAGAACCCAAAAATCTTCAACACACAAAATGGGGACCAGGCATGATGTTGCAAATGCAAATAAGAGGTAGGACGTTGATTGTAAATCTGTGTTAAGCACATCTTTCAACTAAAGTAATGTTAAAAACAATCAGAAGCAACTTTGGCTCTTTATCATCAACTTCACAACTGGGAGTGATAATGTGATTCAGTGTTTGGGTAATCTGAGCAGGTGTGTGGCATTCACAAAACAAAACAGGAACACATGATGTTCCCTGAAACCAAACACACAACAGTGGTTAAAGTCCAGTGCTTGTAACCAGAAGGTCACTGGTTCAAATCCCTCCTTGCCACTGACTGACCCTGTCTGTGACCCTCAGCACGTTACTTAACCTCTTTGCGCTCCATTCTGCGGATGAGATGTTAAATCAATGTCCTGTTGTAAGTGACTCTGCATATAATGCACAGTTCACAGCCTACCTCTGGAAAGAGCTTTGTGATGGTGGTCCACTATGAAAGGCGCTTGTAGCAGGGCCGTAGGAAAGCCCTGCTGTTTAAATATATTGTTTGTTTATTTTTAGAATGGTGTCTCCCCCTCCGCCCCTGTGTTATTTTATATTTTCTTATTATTTATTTATTGTATATGACGACATGTTGTTTATTTGTGTATATTTTTGGGGGGAGTATATATATATATGATGGTGAAGAGCTGTGTGTTTTGTTTTATTTGTTAAAGCGTGTTCTGGCAGAGGCGAGGTTAGTAAACTCGTCATCTGCCAGGAATGATTAAAAACCTCTTTGCAGAAGGTGGCCATTTCCCGAATTAAGTGATTAATTTGTTTCTAAATTGGAAGATGGTCACCTGTATAAAAAGCCTGCAGCTCTCCCTGTTGGGGTGGGTGTTCAGAGAAGGAACGAGAGCGAGTGAGGAGCGAGAGAGAAATTTAAAATTAAAAGAACATATAAGGATCAGTGAAGGCAGTTGCCCAGCCTGACCTTAGTTTTAGTTATCATTTTATGTTTGTGATTATTTTTGCTCGCCGTTTTCTTTTCTGTGCTCTGTGAGCGTTTATTTTTATTAAACCTTTTTCTTTATTTTTGTCAAATAAAAATGGAGCGCGCAGCGTCTTTTCAACTGCAGTTACCTGGTTTGTTTTTGTTCCTGCTTCTGGCCTGACGTCACCACAATGTCATCCTGTCACAGCTCAATATAAAAATAAAGATATTATTATATTATTATTATTATTATAAGAAAACAAACCTTATGCTTGGGATCTTAACCTAAACAATTATTTATAACATGTACTGGGCTAAAAATGAAGAAGTATGTTTCACATTTACTGAAGAAATGTATTTCATATTCACACACTTTGATATGCTGTGTAATAAATATATGCTTAAGCAATCAGTACTACTAATGCTAAATCAACAACAATAGAAGTCTAAAATGATATTCTCAGAACCTCTGATTCCATTACCTATTCCAGTCACCAAGGCAACTGCCGTGCTTCTGAAAAGACTTCTGTCAGTAGGACATAATTCATGACAATGAGTTTATGCAAATTGAACTGAAACTGTCAAATATATTATACACTAATATGTTAATGTTTTGACACAAGTATATAACAGGGAAACTGTCATGAGACACAAAGATATTCTTTACATACTGTCACATATCAATTAGTGTACTATAAATTGCCTTGTTTAGTATTTTTTTTATTATATTCTTTGTAATCTTTGAAGGAATGCTTTACATGTTTTAGTGTTTGATGTAATTTGCATGAAGGGGCCAGCAACTGTATTTGTTACACATGCTATGAGAACTTAAGAGAGGTGTTTGTACCATATAGAAACTGTATATCAATAAATTTGAATGACTTTAAATTCAAGAGAACATTTGTGTAATTTCAGTAGGTGTATTTCACATTACTATTTATTAAAGGAAACCTGAATTATAGAAATATGCAATAAATGATACTTGGAATATTCAGAGCAACTTAGTTATTATCAGTTTTAAAGTAGGTTCTACAATAAATAATAATTAAGTAAAACATATAGGTAGAGCCCTGTGTTTTTCGCAAATACGAAGTAAAACAAAATGCAACATATAAAATGAAAAATCATTCTAAAGCAAATGAAAAATGGCAATTTTAGATTGGGAAGTTTTATACAAATAATACTTTAAATAAATGCTTGCTTTCGTAGTTGTCAAGGCTCAGCCGTTGCCATATATGGAAGGAAGCTCTGGCTAGCACTTGCGCAGATGTATAATTTGGAACGAGTCGTTTGGGAATTTAAATTGTGATGGAAGAGAAGCAACATTTGTTTCTAAAATGCCTAAACCACGTATAACAATTAAACAACGCAGTAAAGAGGGGGTGTAAGCAGCTGACAGTGACAAAATAATGATGTGCAGATTTTGCATTACATAATATAGTCTGCACTGGTGGTTCGTGGCACTGGAATTGTATGATTCCAGCCTTACCAAAAATGTACAGAGTGGTCCTCCACACAAAGCAACAACAGCCTTTTCCAAAAAGAGTTAAAAAAATAAAAATAAAAACAAATTACATTTTAAGTACAAGAAAAATGGTCGATTTCTGGTATTTATAGAAATTAAATGCAATTCCTAATGCTACATGGCCCACTTTGACCTATTTAAAAGCAAGAATCTCTTAGTCAGATGGTAAACTGTTTTTAAGGCCAACTTTTACGTACTGCATACTCTATAAACAGTCATTAAATATTGCAGATTATATATAAATAAGAATTGTTATTATGTTGAAGGCACAATGATCGTATACTTTCATGACATCACTATAGTCTACAATGAGCATTATCCTTTACTTTTTAAGTTTATTCACCCAAGTTCTGATTAGAAACTATTTTACTTGATCTGTGATTATGAATCTCTGTGCAGCCATAGCAACAAGTAATAAAATAAATCTGTTTATTAAAGCAAAAGCAGTTTCCCTGTCCTGACTGAGCTGGAGTCTTCAGTACCACTGGGAAAATCAATGATAACTGCTGCATAGCTCTGAATCAACAACTGATTTTACAGTGAACTGACATATGTTTATTCAGCTACAATTAAAGAAAGCACGTTCATGTTCTGAGAATTACTGAAGCAAATATGTAATGAATAAAGGTGTTGCAGTTGTTAACTGGAAGCGATATTTGAAAATTTAAAAATGATTACTGGTTTTAACTGAAATATCTGGTGCTACTAGATATATGCATGGTTGAACTAAATGCCTTTGGAATTCATTATTTATAGGGCTGGCATAAAGTCGCTTGTTGACTTAGGGTGCTCAGATTGGGTTCTGGCACAGAATAAGCCAAGGGGAACTAAGTGAAACTAAACAATTGCCTGTATCAGGTGCAGTTGAAGCCCATGTGTGTATACAGTATCATATGGTAATTAACTATAAACAGCTATAAAGCTGGGTGTTTATAAAACATACCAAAACAAAACAAACAAACAAACAAACAAAAAAAAAAAACAACATTTACCATCATTATTAAATTCACATCATAATCTTTATAACACTATTCTGGAGTGATCTCATAGACAGTATAACAGGAAGATACTTCTGGCAGTGTTTTATTTTATCAATCATGTGTTTCATGTTAACAATTACTGTACTTGCCTTTATAGCTTTTTATTCATTGCTTTTTAATTTTCTTTCAAAATGCATTTAAGTTTAGTACTTATTTTTTGCGTTTAGTTTAGGTGTACATTTTTTAAATGTAAGTTGTTGTATTATAATGACATAACCATGTTGTAAAAGTTTAAGCATAGTATAAAAGATTAGTCAACGGATTAATATGCCATCCTGTGTGTATATATATATATATATATATATATATATATATATATATATATATATATATATATATATATATATACAGTGATGTATGTTGTTTGGATACAAAACCTTTCCCTTCTCTAAAACTACTGGACTGTTTTATTTACTTTGCACTGTGAAACAGAACTGTGAAAAATTAGCATAAGCATCAAGAGTGATTAGATTCACCAGAAGAGCTCACATTTCTGAAATCTATCTTCAGCTGCCTCATTATATCAACAAAGTGTCATCAGGATTGATTAGAAGTGATGGGAGAAGTTATCTGATGTTCTAGATAAAGACAGCTGTGAAGATGACAGCGACCTGGAGAAAGTGTGTGAATAAACAACGTATTTCTAGTGCTGTCTGTGTTGGCTGTTGGCCAATCATAACGATAGTCTTTGTGGCACGCGATAATTTAATCTGTCCTCTCATTTGCTTTCCGCCTTTGTCTGCTTTGGCATGGGACTCTGATTGTGGACCCAGATGCATCCTGTTTAAACCAGCACTGTCACTCATATCATACAATAAGAGTAACAAAATGTCATGTTATTAAATACTATCACATTAAACATGCAAGTATATTTCTGCCATATTTAAGTATATAAATTATATGTATTTTTTATATAACCTATAAAGTGACAAAAAATATTTAAGTGACAGCTTCAGGTATAAGAATATAACAATCTTTGAAACAAATAAAATACAAGATGAACATTTTATACCAGGAGAGACTGTTGTGTTCAAGTACACTGATGCAAGTGTTTTGGTCAATGCTTTTTTTTTTTTTTTTAAATCATGGATTGTAATAAAAAAGTCATCGCTGTGGACCTTTACGAGTTTGTTTATCCAAACTCTACCATTTTGTTTTACCAGAGGACAAACAAATCTGGATAATGGAGAGATTCCATTTGCCATATAATAGGAGAAATATCACTCCATAATCAAAGTTATCTCATCTTGCATTTGTCTTCTGAAAATGTTCTATTTTCTGGTTCTTATCATCCTCGTTTGTGTATCCACCATGTGTATAAATAGTATATTAATAAGATACACTACAATGCTATCCAACTTAGACTTTATAATGTTTCTGCATATGCGCCTTTCTGAAAATATTAAAAATTAGCTGGATGTCTTTGTTTGGGTCTGTGGCAATGTTCCCCGCCCCTGTGTGTATTTGTGTGTTGTATGTTGCATGTTTGTGTTAATGCTGGTGTATAGGTATTGGTGCACAGGGTATAAATGGGTCTGTGTAGCATTTTATACATTTAAAAATGTATAATTGTATTTAGACACGAGGGTGGCACAAATCACTTCACATGCAAATTAAAAGTGTATTGATATATGAGCACGGGAGTGCACAGATTAGTTCACGTGCTTGGATTCGTTTATACACGCCACTGTATCACTCCAGCATTATTATTTAGATTTGTTTGCTGTCAGGCTCTGGACATTGTTCATTCAATAAACACTCTTGCACCTGTAAATCGTTGTCTGTCTGTTCATTCTACCCTTCTGCATTGCCTTCACCTCAACTGACTCACCACTCTGTGTTTCATTTCCTGGTTCTGTCGTCACCACCACTACCGCTAGCCTGCCACAGTGTCCTAATGAGTAACTTGCAGTGACTAAACAACGCAGCCCTACACTTACCACCCTACCGAGTGTGCGTTTCCCATCTTTCTAAAACACGATTAACAGAAGGCAAGATAAATATATTTTAAACTTCCGGCGACAACAGAGTGTTCTGAACTCCTTTCTTTTGTACATTTTATTGGCAAGAAGCATTTGCCTTTGAATGGATTAGGTAACCTAACCCTGCAGCTTGATTCTTTCCACTGACATCTTCTCTCACTATCCTTCATTCAAGACCTAACAATTTACCGTTTTTTAATCTTTATTTTTCAAAACTGAAGCAAAGAATGGGTGAAATCAACCTTTATTCTTATAAAAAAAAAAAAAAAAAACCCACCGGACTTTCTATGCCATTGAGAAACAATTCATTTAGTGAAAACTTTTTTTTATCATATTCAACATGCAACAAGACCATGGTTACCAACATTCCAGTTGAAATAATGTTTGATCACAACGGAGCTATTTTGTATAGATAAAGACAAATTAAAAAATGGTCTCAAATAAGCTGTAGAAAATGCAATATAATAGTGTATTACACAGACTTTTATAGCACAGATTTACAAGTAAAAATAATATGCACAGAACAAAACAGAACAAACTTGCACTTATTATCCAGAGTCTAAGCTCCACCCCTGTCCAGCTTCAGCACAACTGGAGTCACTGAAGGCAAGGCAGACAGGCCTGCTTCGTCCTGAAGCGGAGACATCAGCAATCATTCAGGGTATTGTGCACAATATTCATTAAGTGTTTTCCTATTGTGCCCCATTTTCAAATCAAACTAGGAACTGTTACCATATATACCTATAGCAAAAGCCTATCTACACATTAATCTGCTAATTTCAAAGTAGGCGCTTTGAATGACAGGCACTGTAGCTGGCAAATGAAAGTGCACAGTTGGTGCAGGTTTGATGATTGACAGTCATTTAAACGAATAAGCTTCAGTCAATGAGATCTGTCAGAACAGGATGAAATGATAGATGGTGAAACTACAGAAGCCACTAAGTTGACTGATAGTGACCCCTAGCCATTCAGAGTGGAACGGAGACGGGACAGACAACATGTATAAAAACTTATACAATTATAAAATTATAACAAACTTACAAACAATTAGAATTTTGGTAAGAAAAAAATAGCGAGTGGTTTTACCGACATTTATTGTATATACATTTATTTCAGTCAAACTCATATTTTTTTGGGAATACAACATTTAAAGAGCTTTACCGATTAAAATTGAAAAGTAGCAAGTGAAAATGGCCTGTGAAACAATAACCATTCTTTTACAATTTGACAATAAAAATGGAATAATTGTTCTTAAAAAATTGCTATGTCTTTTTTCAACACACTGAGAGTTAAAAAGATGACTGTTCCTAGAAGAATTCTCCTTTATTACATGCTTTTGTTTTACCGTACTGAATATCCACCATCTTTGTTGAAACCGACTTTGAAATGGAAAAAAAAAATTGCTGGTACAAACATGCATGTTGACGATCTTTTCAAATTATTCCTTGTGTGGTTTGTTCCTTCAAAACAGACCACACTAACTGAGGTAAAACATTACATTCATTTTGAAAACAGATCCTGCATGCACGGTTTACACATAAGATTCTTGAATACAGCATGAGGTAATGTTTTAATTTGTTTGTGCCATTGATTTATGTAAAAATAAATGGAATTTAGAAAACCCACTACCATTTCTGTATCAAAAGCTTTGGACACTTGTTTCTTTTTCTGGCAATTGTCACTTTACCTGAAATGAAGAGTATGCATTGCTTTAGAGTAGAGAAATAAAAGGAATGGAACATACTGCTGTTGAAAAATGCATATTCTAAACTAAGATATGTTTGGGCAAAAAAAGAGCCAACTGGCAAATCTTTGGAACTTAGAAGTGGTGGTACTGTGAGTTCTGTCCCATTTCAAGAACAGACCGTCATGACACAATTTAAATATAGCCTTGTCTTACACTTACATGTTTTTTAAAATTGTGTGAACATAGTTTGATAATCTTTTTCGGTAATTTGATAGATTATGATTCTGTAATGTATGACTCATGTGAGTATAATATTTGATATAACTGTGTGCTGTAGATCTCTTTTAGAAAAGGGGTGTGTCACTGCATACTGGAATACCACCATAAAAACTTAACAAACTGTAGTATAAGCTGGAGGAAGCATGACAAATCACACATACTGTAAGTACGGTGCAGCTATGCAAAAAAAAACAAAAAACATGGCAAACCATTGTAAAACAGAGTAAATAGATTTGGAACTGCAAATTATAGTGCAGAATAAGACTTCATGAATCATTTGGACATAGATCTACTGTCTGTTAAGTTTACAAGCAACTGATTTAATGGTTTTGTACACACTAGACCACACTAAAATAACATGTCCAACAATCTGGTTTTAGAGGTACGTGTCTGGCTTTAAAGTTTTACTTTAAAAGATCTATGATGAGATGACAACTTGCATTTCCTAGATGGCCTATTGGAAAAGGCAATGCAAACCTGATGTCACAGAACGGTGTGCTGTGGACATGTTAATATCTCAAACCTCCCTGGGATTGCTTAATGCTTGATTTGTTATCTGCAGGGTCTGAACAGCATGCAGCTATTAAGACAATCATAAATACATATCATATTTCTATATTTAGGGCTTAAACTTTTGAATGTATATTTTTGCTTAGTGCCTGAAATACAAGAGTAAATAACATTTCCATTTCCATTAAGTTGAATCTAGTTCTTCACTGAAATCTCCTGCAGATTGCTATATCTGCATTTATCCTTTATTGATTTGTTCTGCTATACTAAACTAACTTACATTATTAATAAACTCTGTTTAATGCAAGGTTGCATGGTAGGCATATAGTATATAGGAAGTGTGAGATGGATTGAGAGAACATACATTATTGGTGATTACTATAGGGTGAAGAGTGTTTGGCTTACTCAGATTACAAATATGATCTCTCAGGAAGAGCTACGATTTTGCTTTTTTGCAGTATGACATATTTATACTGCTTTGATTTCTTTGGTGTAGATTTACTATTGTACTCTTGTCAACTTCAATAAGAAAGGCACATGGCAGATTGGAAAGCAATGAGTTAGAACATGCAAATGTCATGGAAACAGGGTCTGCATAGCCAACAATGAGATTATAACAAGATGTGGATTACAGCACTTAATAAATCACTTTATACTAATGCTAGTGTTATTCCACTATTCTGTAGCCAAAGTAAATCCCTTTGTACATTTTCCTGGACTAGGAGAATGAATACATCATAACTGAAGTCTTCAACCCCTGGAGAATCATACCACTGCTTAATTTTTTCCCCTGACATTTAACCTTTGAAGCCTGTATATATATATTTTTATGTAATCATGTGTGCCATTGGGAAAACAGTTGTCATTGAGAGTTGGATTCTGGGAGTTGGAGTCCTCAAATACATGAAACTAACAAAACATATTTAGCTTAAATAGGCTTCTTACACATTTATATTTTATGACTAAGTTATGAATGTACGTGCAATTATAGGACTGTCCTGGGTGTTCCTGCTTTCTCTGTGTCATTATTGCAAGAAATGAAATGAACTGAAAGCATTTTGAAAGATAAATGGTCTCCGTTCAAAACAGTGAGTGTTGATCAGAACTTTGCAAGAAAAGTTGTGGGAGATAGCGTCTGTGGGTGACGAGGACAATGTACACAAACTGGACACCCAAACGGGAAATCTACAAGTTTAAGCAGTGTTTATTAATTTTTGCTCTGTGACCACTTAAACAAAGGTCTTGACAGAGGGCCCAAAATAAAAATAAAACAACACAGGTTTACTTCTTTCTTTCTCTTTTATACTGCTGCTCTCAAAATCATTCTGCTGTCATTGTGAGCCGTCTTTTCCTTGCAAAGACAGCCAGGTACCGGTAGCCTCACACTCGCTATGTTCTCAGAGTTCACTCGGCAGGTTCCGGAACAGTCCCGAAGCAGCTGTCCCTTCTGCAGCAGTCAGTTCGGCACTACTGTGTAATCAGCACAGACTAGTATTTCCTAACAGAATACAACATATACTGTACAGACTCCAGGCCCCTCTCCTCTATCCTGACCTCCTCAGCACTACTCCCCTCGTCAACCACACATTCCCCTTATATACCATCAAACCCCACCCGTCTAACCAGTCCTGCACCTAGCCCTAAGGAACAAGTGTAGCTAATAAAACAATGGTTCCTCACTTGGTGTTTGAGGCACATGTGCTGTTTGACCTCTCCCAAGATGGTTGCTCCAACCGGACAGTAGACTTAAGGTCCGCGCCATCTTGAAGAGTGTAGAGTTCGCGCACATTGTGATGCCCCTGATCGAGAGGCCACACTTCACCCGTGAACAAGGGACAATATGTTGCCCTGCCACAGGGCTCAATTGAAAACAAACTGTTTGTGAAAGGGCCCGAATATTAGCTTGTTTTTCATATTACAAAACAAAAACAGATTTTTGATGTATGTAATTTGTAACAACTGTATTGGTATTGAGTTTGTCTGACAATGGTTAAATCAGAAACTAATGTTTGTTTCAGCAAAAATCACTGAAGTTTCTTATGTGTTTGATTGATGTGCCTCAACAAACTATTAAATAGTTTTACAAATAAAAACTGTCCGATTGCAGACATAATTAATTATATTTCAGTTTGTATTTAATAATGAAAGCAGTGATGACTAGAAAGATAAAAAGAATCTTCTATTAAGCCATATTGTTTAAAAGCTTTGGAGAGCAGAACATCTGTTAAATATGGTAGTATTTATTTTTTTTAAAGAATAATTAAGCTCAATTTACTGTATTGCACTTTTGTTTTTGTTCAAGGGCCACTTTCGAAAGCTGCTAATTTTCCATCAAGGGTAAACAGTGAACAAGCCAAAGGGCTTTTTTTTTTTTTTTTTTTTTTTTTTTGACCCAGTGGTTTCTATCACAATTATACACTTTGAGAGCAATTATTTTATATAAAATAACAACATATTATTAAACCATTCACCCAAAAGAAAAATAGCTCACTTGTTTGTATTTTAATTTAATCTCAATAAAGTGATTTGTAGGTGCAAACCCCCCATAACTGCTGTAAATCGTGTTTAGCAGTGTAAAGTCTGATTTTACCTGCCGCTAAAAATGCACCGCATGTAAAGAATGGTTTTCACCTGGCATTCTGTGCCTGCTATCAAATTTGCACTTTGCCATCATTAATCCATTACAATTATATTGAAAAGCATTCAAATGAAGAAATGAGCATGGAATTGAGTGGGAGCTGGATACCAAGTGGGCTCAAACATTATAATGAGATGTAAGGATTTTACCTTGTACTTAAGCAACTGCTGACCCTCCAAAAACTTTACACCTCTTCTTACAAGGTGTAAACAATTGTAGAAGCTAGTAACTAAGAGCTATATAAAAGCACACACCTGCAGAGACCTGTCATTGGCTTCAGGATGGCTGCTGTGGTACATTTCCTGGTGTGGCGACACTTGGCTCTTGTTGAGGAAAAACAGGAACACGTACGGAGAAGGTCAAGACGAAGAAGTCCCCACATTTTCAATCCCAGGGTCACTTTGTTTGGGATATTGGAGGATGCCATTCTAAAGCGTTATCATCTCACTCAGTAGGTCACCCTTGACCTTATAGCTGAATTGAGGGATGAGCTAGACTCCAGCGTCAATCTAGGGACCGCTATCCCTGCACATGTCAAAGTGCTGTATTCTCTGCACTACTTAGCCTATGGTTCCTTTCAGACCACAGCTGGAGTGTCCGGAGCGATAGCCCAATCCACCTTTTCCAGTGCTAGGCAAATTTCTGGATGTCATGCTGAAAAGGGCAGCCCAATACATATAATTCCTAAGGATACTAGCAGAGCTGATATTGGCTGAGGCTTTTATCAAAAAAATCAGTTTTATGCTGAGTGACCTCAGTCATAAGGACTCAGCTCCTTCTCAGAAAACTTTTCTTTTCTTTTCTTTGTGACTTTGCTGCCCTTCCTCTGACATATTTTTTTTGGTTTGTATTTTTGTGCTCCACAAATGTCATACGGGGACTACTGCTCTCTGTAGTAACTCTACAAGTGCGGCCACTAAATAGACCAATGCGCTCATTGAGACCCTCATTATCATGATTGAAGCACATTATTTGTGTGTGTTGAGTAATTTGCGTTGCTCTTAAGCTTACATAGGGGGCGGTGCAAAATAATTGCTTGGCTGCAATGCAATTTGAATTTTGCATCCACAATTATTTGCACTACACCTATACTTACAACACCCCCATTATGTGTTGCAGAAGATCCAAGACACCTTCTTAGCAACTACTATCGATAGATTTGATGATGAGTGTGTTTTCAGCAAACTTACCTCTTAAATGTATGCTTGTCTCTCACTGGCCAAGGTAAAGCCAAGTGTTGGCTGACATGTTGACACTGGCCCAGACTCACTCCTTTCACTGTGCAAACACCGTGATTATTATTAATGAACTGCATTTCTTCACATCTTGCGAAGAGACAAAACCCCTGCTAAATAAATGTTTATTTTCTATTTGGCTTCTAGGATGTTGCAATAAAATCTACTCTTTTTTGAGGGGGGGGGGGGGGGGGGGGGATTATGCCATCCTTATTTAATATTTTACTCTGCAGAACTACTTATCAATGCAATCCTCAATATTAGCTGTGATCAGTGAAATCATTGCCATTGTTACCAAGAGAGACAATCAGTCAGGGTATAAAGGATCATCATAATTCTTGGTGTACTGCAGAATCCTAAGCTAGTGACCAGATACAGAAGCTATTAATTACAACTACAGGTATCCATAGTAAATGTAATAATTTTTTGTCTAGTAATTGCCCAGTGGTCACACCACGTATAAAGTCACTGTAAGTTGTTATCTGAATCAAGCAAACAAATATTAGTAATTGTTTATTAAATATGAAATTAATTATACATTTTCATCACACTTTCCTGTATTTCCACTTTCCTTTATTTTCTAATGTCGACGCTCCCAGTAAACAAGGGACTTTTAACAAAGTTTGATTTCATAATTTTTTTCTGAGAGCTCAGGCTTAGTTTCTTAGATTTCCAATGCCATCCTTACTATCTACTGCTCAATATCCTTTTATTTCTCTTTCAGCAAGCGCTGTGGAACCAGGAAACATTCAAAGCCAGCAGGACATAGCATAGGCTTTAAAAGACTCAGACTTTTCTGAATTAGACATTTGGTGTTCTGTGATTGAGAGGAAAGAGCCAAACCACAGGCCTAGCCAGGATACACACACCCAAGCTGTTCCAGTTGATCATATTTAAACACTTGCTTGAACAGCAGCCAAATTGCTGGGGTGCTGGCTCTGTGCAGAGTATTACTCATCACTTGAATATTCATCATGGCACTTTAAAAAAAATAAAAAAGACAAGGGACCACTTATAAATCATACATTTGATGAGAAACATGGCCATTTGACAGGCAGCAAAAGAAACAAGACATTAAGGTGTCATGATGAAAGCTAACCAATCCACATACAGGCTGTGTTTTTAATGTATTTAAATAATAACATGTCAATATTCGAGAGGGCAACACTTAAAAGAACAGAGAATAAATAAAACTGCACTAATTAATGATTTTTATTACTTAACCTAGTGAAGACAGTCAGCTTTCTAGGTTTAGTTCCATTAACAATGGATGAATAATTCATGGGGTTGAAGAGTGCAGTTTGCCTAAGGGATGTCTGAAATCCATCACCAACTGAGTCAATCTGTTCAGATTTCTTTCCTTTTTCACTTCGCCCACTTTACAATGATTTACTCATTACAATTTAAGTAAATAATTGTATAGCATATCCTTTTTTTGTTTTAACAGGTGCTAGACTATAAACAGACCCTGGTATATTTTTTTAAAGATCCAACCCAGACATTTGGATTTTGTAATCTGAAGGACTGTCTGACGTTTAGGTAGAATAACTAAAATGTAATGGTCTTCTTTTCCTAAACAATTACATTTGAATATCACATTTGGTCATTTAACACATCCCACTGGCTTAGGTAATAAAGTAAACACCTCAGAAACCTGGTAATGTTAATTGAGCTATATAGTGATAACAAGCATTACAACTTTAGAAATCATATTTGAAATGTAATAACCTGCGTTAAAAGCTGAATTTTATAGGGTGAAAATAAATACAAAATAGTTTCAGTTTTAAATGTTTGTTTTGGAAATCATTTATACTAGCCTGTTTTCTTATCAGGCCCTATTCTCATGAAATAGACACTTCTGAATTCAATGCAGCTGCCTGCCATCATCAGTTTCATATTTCCAAGAACTGAAGCAATATAAAGGTACAGAAAATGATTCTGTGTAAATAGTCAAGGGGTGACATTTAGCCGGGGTTAACTCTAGGCTTTACATCCAACCCTTTGTCTTGCGCAAGCTACAGTACACTTACCAATCAGCATAAATATCTAATGAGACCAGTGGAAACATAGCTTCATGGCTTACAAGCAATATATTCTACCGTTACCTGTATTGATTACAATGATCTCCCATAATCCCCTAAAGACTGTACTTGCTATCTTAACATTTCTATAGTCTTTCTATGCACTGAAGCACATTTAAACACTTCTTAAACCAAAAGGCAATCAGAGCAAACTGCACTGATTCAAGTAGATATACAGCTATGGCCAAAAGTTTTGCATCACCCTACAGAATTAACTTCTTTTGCTTCATAAAGTCAAATGAAACCTGCTGAATAATGTTATATTAACATATCGAATTACATACCGTTTTGTAGTTTTCCATATATGTAACGAAAAACTGACAAAAATTTTAAAATGTGACATTTTGAAATCTAAAATGAAATACTGTAATACTATTATGGCTTCCGGTAGACATTTGCGGTATCAGTGTGCAGTTTCATAATAAAAGATATAAATTCTGTTCATATATATATATATATATGTATATTTTTAAAAAAAAATTCTAGGTGATGCAAATTGTTTGGCCATAGCTGTTACACTTCAGTCATTGTGTTAACGACATATATACAGTTTCATTCTTAATGTTATGATGTTTTTTGGCTGTGATTTCAATGAAAAACAGGACAGATCTCAATTTCCTTCTTCCTTTCTAGATCCCAGTGGTGAAGGCAAGTGTTTAATGCAAGGATATTTTAACTGCACCCCATAGATACATTCTTTTCTGGTTGCAAAATCCTGTACTGTAATTATTACCACAATATATGGGATACATTATAAAGTGCATGAGGTCAAACCTGGGGCTAGGGTGATTTTTATATGCCTTGGCAAACAGAAAAGGCCAGCATTATAAAGCTAAAGCATAAGAAAAAGTCAACAAGAATAAGTCAACATTTTCACTAGTGTCGTGGTCTTTACAACAACAACAACAACAACAAAACTATAGGGCTATTAAGACAAGTTTTAAAATCTTTTTTTTTTTAAATGGGTAATTGTAAAACGTATTGTTCAGGCAAGACTGTAAAGTGGAAATTGACTCAGACAGAGTCTGCCAGAGAACGGTAAAGTATTCCAAAGGCTTCACGGCATAATATAGAATCCTTAATACATCCACGCTTCTAAATCCTTGCTAAGGAACATAGGCAGTGCAGAAGGCAATGCAGTCTAATGACCATTAAGAAACAAAGGCATTAATTTAAAAAGTCTTGACAGCTTCTCGAGATGAGTAGATTTTTTTGCTTTGAACTACAGCTTGCAGATGAGCCGCACTTCAAAATACTGGTTGGAAGCTCTCATTAGCAGGCTCAAGATAATTAGCATTCTACAGTAGCAATAATAGGTGCAGAATTAATAATGATTGTGCTTGAGGGGTGTAGGGTAGTGGCAGCATTCATTCAGCATGCTCTAACTGACATTTCCTGGCACCTGGACCCAGTGATAATACCAGAAATAATATAGAACCATACCATGTGTGGTGCACTTTTCTGTGCATCCGAGGGGGGAAGTATGTTTTCAATCAGATCCCTTTTTATTTGCCTAGTCAGCATGTAATTAAAAACAGATACTGCTCAGAATGTTAATGAAAATTACACTGGAGCAAGTAAACATAAGCAAAGGACCAAAGGACAAATTCCTAGATGTGGTATTCACTCGCTATATCTGGAGGGAATGTGTACTTCTCTAAATTTGGATTGTTGCGATTTGTAAATTACAACGATCAACCATAGACAGGAAAACAATTTCACTTTAGCTTTAGATCATTTAGATTAGCATACAGGGTGTATTCAAACAGAATGAAACCAAAAATTAACATTGTAGACTATTTTTATGATTTAAATAGTGGCCAAATACTGTGAATAATTCAACTGCTTTTTTCCTCTGGGTGTTAATTTAATATCTCACTCATTACATTATACATTTGAGATTATTGAAGAAGAAAAATTACACCGTGTATGATTTCACAAATACATTCGCCGATGTAGGTATTTGGGATTCTTTTATGTCTATCATCAGCTCAGGGCCCAAAAGTGAGTGTGGCTGTGATAGCCCTAACATTTCACTCCATACTGTAGATATTCTTTTATCAGCTCCATTAATATGTTTCTGTAAGAAATGCTGCTGGGAAAATAGAGTGAAAGAGCATGAGTCTACATAAGGCTCAGAACGTGTTCATATAATTTATCATAATTCAGCTGAATATTACAACAGACCTTACAGATTTTTATTTATTTATTTTTTTTTATATATATTTCAGACCAATGTAATTACTCTTCATATTCCCAGTTACCCAAAGTACCCACTTGTGCTTTTACAGCATTATTTAGTGATCAGTTTGCTTTCATATCTGACAAGAGCATAGCCCCAACAGCCAAGGCAATATTTTATGAAGATCTCATGAGTGTTATAAATGACCTGGCCATGGCGATAGGGCTTCTTAGCCCCCCATTTACTGGTGTAATATATTTTTCACAGTAACACAATGGCTTTTGACAACTATTCTGTGGCAATGGTTAGAAGACATTTATATTTCAATGTGACAAAGGCCATTTATCAAGCTAACCATTGCTGACTCGATTGCACTGGAGGCAAAAATACAAATTACCAGAGGGTTTAAATGTATTTGTTGCTGTCTGACTTTCTGTATCATTTTCATTGGTTATAAACAGTTCAGTTATTCTGTGGTACGTGTTATTGTGTAGAAACTCTATAGGTGATCATTTCAATTGGTTTCTACTTTCTACTATTTATTCGTGAATGTATTTTGTTCTTTTGCTTTATGCACACACTGTGTTTGTGACAATTTTTAATACACCTTTAATAAACTTTAACTATTTAAAAATGGGACTGTAAGGACCGTTTTGATTATTTAAATACAGTTTGTTACACAATTTCAGGAATATCAACCATAATGTATTCTAAAATCATTTACTGTAAAAAACTGTGTATAAGTTGTACCAGTGTATAAGTGTGTGTGTGTGTGTGTGTGTGTGTGTGTGTGTGTGTGTGTGTGTGTGTGTGTGTGTGTGTCCTTTTTCAGGAAAAGCCTATAGGTCACTCCCCCCTTTTTAGGACCCCCTAAAAATATCTAGAAAATAGACTTATATGAAAGTTTTTACAGTAATCTGTTCAAGAGATATTGCAGTATTTGTTCATTCAGATATATAACCTTCAGTCTTTTTAATTATTTTCTTTTTCTGGTGGGCATGGGAGTATGGTATACAGAAATGTAAATAAGCATTTGCAAAATATGCATCACACAAGAACATTCAATACAAGCATATTTAGTGTGTCAAGCAGGTTGTACACAGGTGTGCATTATACACCTCAAAATACAATAGTTACCATTCTAATAGACATATAAAAATAAGAAATAAGTTATTATGAAGGAGACTAGTCCATCAGCGTAATGTTCAGTTTAGACACAAGAGCTGGGTATTTTAATAACAGAACGAGCCATTAAGGTTATTTTGTCTTCAAATCTTTTATAAGCCATTAAAATAGCAAATACAGTACAGCTCATTCTATTCTGGTTGATCCTGATTATAATGTGCTTTATCTTTCATTTCAAACAGATGGCCAAGAATATTTAAGAGTAATCTTTTTCAAAAGACTTTTGATGTGTGGCTACAAGTAGGTTTCTCCTTGGAAACAAACAAAAAAACAGCTTTGAAATGGTCCCTCCACCCACTTGGTTGCAATAAAGCATTAGCTTGGTCAACTGGTTCTCATTTTTAACAGTAAATTGCCTATTTGTTTTCTAAGGATTGCTTGTGTAGAAATCTGGTGGGTATCTACAAAATCAGTCCTCCCATCCGTTTCTGATTCACAAGCTTTTCTTTTGCCCCAAAAGGACAACCCTTTAATACATCCAAATGTTTTGCAGAACCACACTTGCTTTCCAAACAGAAGTACCGGTATGAAAAATTCCAGATGTTTGATTTTTTAAATAGATTTTTTTGTATCAAACGGTTTTAGCACAAGGATGAATAACTTGGTTTATCTTTTGTTGGACATATTGATGAATCAAGCAACTAAATCAAAAGAGGCCAAATATGGCTCTAGAGTCAAGACCTTTAACTCTGTGACTGACCCATAATATAAGTCAAGAAACTTCTTGCAACAGCCTGTTCACAACCAAACCTAAACAAACCTAAAAATATATTCTCTACTGTATGGTAGACACAAAAGAATTATCATAACTCCAGAGCAAAATTGCAAAGAAATAATATAAAATGAAAAATACACAAGTGTTATATGCCCTAACATCCTATTAATATATGGTACATTAGTATTTTTTCCACATGCTGCATACATAGCCAACCCATGGCATGTTCTTTTTTTTTAAGGATTTCTCTAATACTTTGTATCATTTTATCTGGTTGTTATGTACATATAGCAGAAGTGAAATATTTATTAACTTTAGCACAATAATTTATAATTAATATTTTCATTTCCATTATGTTTTTAATGGAAACGTTATGGTTCAATTTGTAGGTAATATTAACGATTGCACCGTCTGTTGTAATCATTTTGACAATTAACTATTAAGTCAAATGCAACTGCAATAATAACAACTTGAAACTGTGTTATAATAAAAACCTTTCAACAGTGAGTTGCATTTCCTGGCACTATTTCATCCGTGGTTTTATTCCATCAGTTTTATTTTGCAACAATAAAAAATAAACAATTCATCCCCAGGCTGTAACTACTCTAACACAACATGGGTCATGTGCTTACTATTTTGGGCAATACAAGGTATGAATTAATAAGAATGTCTGTAACTTACCTAAAAAAGTCAAGCATTGAGCATATAGAACAGAAGGGTTACATTTAGCACGACTGTTTCTAGTGTTGTTCAACAGGTATTCTGCATTAAGATGAGTGGCTTTTGGTTGAGTCTATTTATTTTATGTATCCTTCTTGTACAAGGAAAACATAGCACATGTTCTTTGATACCATGCCAATATGCATTTTACATTATAGTTCACTATTTCCCATACACCAATCTTTATTTGTCTTTCTATTTGTATGGGCTTTGGAAACCTCCAAAGAATGCATAGTTGCTGGTAAAAGCAAGGAACAGGCTGATTGAGGTGTTCATTCTGGAATAAAAGGAGAACAGTTGACTTTTGGAAGGAAAAGTATGAACCTTATGTCCTCATGATCACCACTTGGCTCACAGTTGAACCAAAACCACGCTTGGCAGCTACCACTTGTAAAGGAGCTTGCAGCTGGTTCCAACAGTCAGCCATTCTCTGAACCAGAGCAGGGTAGTGCCAAGTGTTTCATTGTAACTGTTTCCAAATGGATGCTTTTCAGCGGGTTTTAATATTTTGCCAGTGATATTCATTTTCTGTCAGTAGATTTAATCATGATAGATTGACACAACAGAACTCGAAAAAAGTTATCATTGTAAGAAAACCGTTTATCTTACACACTCCCCAAATGCAATCTTGTTTGCAGTGTAACACCACAGTCCATGTTATTGCTTTTGTTTTTCTTTTCTTTTTTACTGAAAGAATGACAAAACATACCTGTACCTGACAGGTGCAGTTATTACTGGCTTAAACATTCTTTTCACATATTGCAGTAACTCCACCTCAAACAGATATTTTAAGGTTTAAATTTGAACGATACAGGTTTTGTCAAATAATTGTATTGCTTCCAGCGAAATAACATAGAAGACAGCTAGCTATGTCTGAGCAGACAGTGTTGCCTGGTTACATCAACTGAATAAAATCTCTGTTATGTGTGAGAGCTCATGTCAGGATGGTAATTACCACAGCTGAGATAAAGCCTGCTGTAAATGTCATCTGCAGCTGACAAATACATGAAGCTCAGCTCTGCTAAAAGATACAGACATTCTGGAAGTGTTTACTTGGCAAAGATTTGGCTCTGCTTTATACATAACACTGCTTGCAACTAGCACAAACATGAATGTCACAGTTTAAAGCACATGCAATAGAATTTTCAGTAAGTGATGTAAAACACTTAAGTCTGCTACACTCCACTTAATATTCTTCAATATGAAAAAAGTTACACAGCTTGAATACCCAGAAGGCAGTCAAGGTATAAAAATACTACACATTTCCCAGAAAAAGAACTGGAGCCAGTTGATTTTCCAGTGAAATGGCTGACAGACAAAGCCTATTCAAAACATAAGCAATGCTGCTGCTGTGGTTATGGTATTGATTGAAGGGAGCTTGCATGACAAAACAAAGCTGCAAGCATAGGCCAGCCATGTAATGTAATTTGAGTACCTTTCATTGTTTTTAATAGCTCCCCTGGGAATAGTACTCTTAGGATCTGTATATTACACCTTTATTTGCCAGAGTCATTTTTTGTTTTTTTAAAAAAAATGTATAATATTACATAGCATTGATATGCCCAAAATAAAAGAGATAGCCTAAATGCTTTGTTTTCTGCTTTTTTAAATACATACATACATAAATAAATAAATAATGTGAGGCTTTATTTTAAGGAACACCTTTTAATCAATCAATTGTTAACACATATATTATTTATTTTATGTTAATAGTTAGTAAACAAATTGCTTAATCTACTGTATTTCCAAACTGGTATAAAATGTATGCTATAACATGTGATCTTTCAACATTAATACAGTAACTTTTTTTAAAACGCTGTAAGCAAATTTAGCCCCATTTTAAAACAGGACAGTTTCACCCCAGATCAAGTTTTTGTTTTTTGTTTTTTTTCGAATTACACCCTCCCCCTAAAAAACAAACACACAAAAACACATACACACAAACACACACACACAAACACAAACAAACACAAACACACACTCACAAACATAAACACAAACACACACACAAACACAAACACAAACACAAACAAAACAAACACACACAAACACAAACAAACACACACACACAAACACACAAGCACAAACACAAACAAACAACCACACAAACACAACTCACACACAAACACACAGCATATTTAAACAGCTACACTCTATGGGTACCATGGGGTTTAATTTCCCATAATCACTCAACTGTAATGATTCCATTAGACTTCACCTCAGCGGAGTTGCAGCTTAAATACCCTTGCTCCTTACCAGCAGAAAATCATATCCGTTCTACTAGTGGAGCTGCTGGGCTGAAGATCAGCCTCCCTAGATCCCCCCAGAGGATGATAGCCTCTATCATCTAACTTGCTTTTTTTATTTTTATACTGCCAGCGATTTATTAGATTACTTTGCTTTTAAGTGTGATAATAGACAATACACTTAGCCAGGTTTATATACTTCCACAGCATTAATATTTCACGACAATGTCTGTGTATTTTGTTCCTCTAACAAGACAGGTCATCCAGGCCGCAGCACTAACTGTGGGTGTGCTTTTAAATAATTTTCTGGCAGCTATTGTTGCTAACCTTTATAATCAGGCAGTGGATATGAAGTGCAAACAGCTGGCTAATAGTTTTTATATTTATAGATATTTAGAGCTGGGTAGAATAGACTCAGAAAAAATATTTTTTCAGCAATGACTTGCATTCAACTTTGAGTCAACCCGTGGGGAATTTGCAGAGAGGTGCAGTCAACTTAAAGAATTACACCGTGTAACAATTTTTTTTTTTTTTTTTTTTTTGTTCCTGGGTAGTAAGTGTTATTTCCTAATTGCTTATGCCTCAAAAGTATAGAAAATGGCTATTATTCCCCACAAACTTTGCTTTTGTGACCAGAACAGTGATATTTCAAAATATCACTATTTCCAATGGGAAAACGGGCAAATGTGTGTCTTTTCGTTCACATAAAGCCAGAGAAAAACAACATATGAATCCAAATTAACATGTATTTACACTAAATTAATAGAAAAATGACTACAAAAGATTTAGAAGTGAGTAGTTTTTCAAGATTTACGATTATACTGTATTTATATGCTTTCTTATTTTAAAATGAGTGTAACTACTATCAAATTACTTTAAATCTTTGGGAATGGGTTGTTTAGATGTTTTAGGGTACAACAGTTGAGGAACTGTTACTTAATGGTATACTTGCAATTTCAACAGTTTTCCTTCCTTCCAAAAAAATTGGATCTAAAAAAATAAAATGAAATGATAAGTCCAAACATGTTCTTCTGTCAAAAGTGTCAGTCGTTTGTTTAAGTAATGTTAGCATTTTATAAAATATTATATTGTGCCATTTTGAGTTCAGCTTGAATGTTTAGTATCCATTCCATTTTCTGAACATAGCCAATGCCAAAAAGTTTGACTGCATTATCCTCTTAACATGACTGACACATTTCTTCTTCAGAGGGGTTCCTTCAAAATAAAATTAAAAACAGCAAAGAGCGTGTCACAGAACACGTATACTATCTCTTTTTACTTGAGAACACTAAACCTACATGATTGTAAACCTGCCTTCACACTCCTTTACCTTGTCAGTGCAGCTTATTCATCAGGCCAGCAAGACTTTATGATGCCAGAGGCAGTTCATCTTTGAATAGTGCAATAGGATTAAGAGGGTTGATGCTGAATCGCTGTAATAAAAGTGCATACTAGTGGCATTGCTAGCGAGTGGTTAAAGGTTTTTTATCTTCCGTTTAAAATTGTATTTAATATACCTTAAAGGTATATTAAATAGGTTGAATATACATCAGTTGGTAAATAGTTTATCTTCAGTTGCCATGGCGTGCCCTGTACTGTAGAACCATTGTCTAGAGCAGAAAATAAACCGCTACACAGACACCTGTCAAATAACCTCTGTAATGACCATCCCAATGATTTGTCTGACACGTAGCCTACAGGTATTCATCAGCCGATCAATACAGTGAGTTCCTGTTTATCTGTACTGGCCTCTATAATTAAGCTTGTTTGTCTGTTTATAATGTGATGAGGGAGATAGGGTAGAGCTAGTGGAAAGAAACAACTGTCTCCCTGTGGTAAATATATTGACATTAACAGACACAGGCAGAGGAGTCCAACATGAAAGGAATAATGAGCAATCTGACTGCTTTGCCAGTGGAATGTAAGCATGTCTCATGGTGCACTGCTGCAAAGAGAAAGGTGCATCTAAAGGTCTGATAGAAGAGAACATTTATAATTAAGTGAATTGATTAACCTTTACAAATGCTGTAATGTTATGAGTTTTTTTTTCTTTACTGATTGAAAAGTATGCCTCATCGATTTAGCAAATATTTAGGTCAAAACCTGGAGCAGCCAATTAGAAGCATTATACTGTACAGTTGACATTGCTTAATTCGAGACCTGATAATTTGCCCACTCGTCTTAATTGATACAAGAAAGCAAGAAACAAATCTCTGTATTTACTTTTCAATGAAAGACACATTTCTTTATTGCACACTACAAGCTGCCTTGCATCTGCTGTAGTTTTAGTTGGAAAGCCTACTGATTGAATAGACTTTATATTACATTCGTAATATTTTCAGTCAAGAAGCCCCATATGTACAGTTATCTGAATGGCGTATGTCAATTTGTTTATTTTATTATCATATGGTAGGCTACTGATGTTTAAACCCTTGTACAACATACCAATTTTCAAAGCTAATCATAGCGCACATCTAATCGTCCTCCACATCTATGCACCTATCAGCTTGTTTGTCATTATCAACATATGATTGTAAAAATAAAAGCTTATTGACAATAGTAAGATGTGAGCCAAGCCATTCATTTTTCCTATCCGATTCATGAGACACTTAAAAGCAATGAATATACAATGAACAAATACATTTTTAAAACAAATCTAAATTGAATAACTTGACATACAATACGATTTACAGTAAAACAATGAATTTATTATTTTTGATGGCTTATTTCTAGGTGGATATGTTGGAAAAAACATGCACTCAGTTTGAAAATTAAAAACATGTTAATGCAACGCAGCTTATTCGCAACAATGAATTCTGTGAATATACACCGAAATGTAATCCAGCACTAAGGTAATCTGCAAAAACAAAAAAACATCTAAAAATACAACCAACAAATATTCATGTTAAAAAACTGAGGGCAATAGTTTTGGTATAAAAGTAACGTGTGTATATATGATTTATATGTGGTTATGGTTCAACAATGTTTGTGATTTAATGAGTTATTTTTTAAGTTGAGTTGGAAAATGGTTTTGCACACGGTGGGGTGTATCAATTGAAAGGCCTATTGAAATGTTCCATTGTTGTGCTGTAACAGAAATACTTTTTACAGCTTTCAATAACAAAGGTGGCATACTGTCATATCGTGTGCACAATACATTCTATAGCCTTTACAATACAATACAAATCACACAACTGTTAAAAAAAAGCATGGAGCTCTCGCACCATGAGAAATAAATTATAAACAGCAGATGCAGCACAAATTAACATGTACATAGCACTGCAATCCACTGGATGTGTGAAAACGATTAGCAACCCAGCTATTGCATGATTTCGCATTGATAACTCATGAAAGACTTTCAGCAGCTGTATGATTTACAACACAGTCTCCAAGTAGAAAGGATGCAATCTGTAAAGGTTTCACAAATGCAATAATTAGTATGAAGCTTAATTGGTAGTGGCAATTACAATTTAAGATTCAGAATGTGAGTGGCTGATAATTGGCAAAGAAGAAATATAATGTCTCAATTTTGATTCCTATAGAGATGTCTCAACCTTAAAAAATATCTTTACATTTTTTCTACGGAGCGTTCACTATAAGATCAGTTAATGATATGGGATATCTGTTTGAAGATACTGTTGAGACTGAAAATATGCATTTGACCACATGGATGGGTTACGGTTCTATTGAAGATCATGCCAGTTTTTATCTTACATCATAATATCACTGGATATCACTAAGTACTAGATCTCCAAATCACACATCCTTTTCAAATAACTACAAAGGGAAAAGGTCAGAGCAAGTAGGAGAAAATCATAAAAAAGTAAAAAGATCTGTTAGTTCAAAAACAAATTTGATATGAGAAGCAGGCGTTTGTTGTATGGCAGATGGTAGCCCTTCAAGGAATGTCATAGATGTGGAAGTTCAAACACAAAATGTTTTTGCACATCACAGAGAAACTAATAAGGAAGAGTTGAAAGTTATTCACTAAGAAGCAGACGAAAGAACTGTAACACACAAGAAAGGTTAGCACGTCAGCTGAAAATATGTGCATCTACCACTGAGCTGTTTGAGATAGAAAAAGCAATTAATCAACTGGAAACTGGTGTAAAGCTCCAGGCATTGACAACTTTCATGCAGGGCAGCTCAAACATGAAGGTGAAAGTGGTTTATTGGGGTCAACTGGTAAGTTGCCTAATGAGCATTGTTGCCTAATGAGAAAAATGACAATCAGAAGTTTTATCTCAACCCCCAAAATGTGTAATATTTATAATTGCCATGTCAGCCTTTACTATTAGTTCATGAGCTGTGGGTTGTTGGTCACAAACTAGCCATATAGGTCCTTAATGCTTATGTGCGAGGGTTTGTGGGTGGTTCACTGATACACGGGAGTCAGAACAGTGTCTGAAATGCTGCACAGGTGTACAGGCTTTATTGGTTACAGGTGATGATCGGGTACCAGCAATGGTAATCCTGGAGGCCCTCATGGTTGCCACCAGCAATGGTATCCTCCTGAGGGTCTGTACATGCAGAAAGAATAATCCATAATCAAAGGAAAAATCAAAACTGGAAAAACAAACCACTAAATGTTAACCTTTACTGTGGTTTGGGGGGCAATCTAGACCTTTGCACCATCATCTTCTTCCACCAATTAATTCTATTCTATTTAAACCTTACTCACCTTCACATAGTTGTCTTGTGTTTTTTCGTTTCCTCCTCCTCCCTTCTCCTCTAAAATCTCAAACCGCCTTTTGCATTGGTCTCCTCTGTGAGTCAGAGGGGACCCCCGGCCAAACCCCTCCTTTAGCATGCATGATCTCTCGTCTTCTTCTCTTTCAGGTTCTGATGCCTCTATTTATGTGAGGGTCCCCAAGCGGCGAAACCCGTCGTTTGTCGGGTCTCCTCAAAGACGTTGACCCCCCTTCTATTATGTTGGGCTTTTGAGAGGCGGAACACCTCGGTCTATAAGTTCTAATATCTACTAACTTGGTTTTCTTTCCGGTTCGTGAGCCTCTTCGTATGTTGGGTCACCTCAAAGACGATGACCTCCCTCCTGTATGTCAGGTATCCTCAGCGACGGAACCCCGCTACTGCATATGTGGGGCCATTGAAGAGCCGGAACCTCTTTAAGTGTTATACATTACTGACTTTATGTCTTAAAACATCACAGCAGGTGGCCTTGTTCCGCCCCATGAAACAAAACTACAAAGAAAAGGAGAATGTTATTTTTATGAGTTCGACAGTCCCCTCCAAGACCCGCCCAACCCAACCAATCAAAGAGGTCCCCGCGACACACAGTAACAGTGTTTTGTAGCTTTGTTATTTTACTGGATTTTGAGTGTTAGGACTTTTGCTGCTGCCAACGAGATGCTCTTAGAACTCATATTATTGTACACAGCATGAAGTCTATTTAACAAGCAGCCATCTGCATTGAGCAAAAAATAGCTTTGTCCTTATTAATAACCTTATTAACTTTGCCCTTTATATTTTTAAAACATTACCATTTACAGTCCTTGCTATGCTTGCAAGAACACTGGAACTTTGTGGGAGTCTGGAACCAACTCCTCAGTAATGTGGTTGAAGCTGACACCCTGGGATCCTTCAAGAAGCTGCTTGATGAGATTCTGGGATCAATAACCTACTAACAACCAAACGAGCAAGATGGGCCGAATGGCCTCCTCTTGTTTGTAAACTTTCTTATGTTCTTACCACAATCTTTTCTGTGGCAGCATAAATCATAGTGAGGTTTCAAGGTTTTCTAATGTATTTGACCACATAAATGTGGACAATGTCGAAAATTCAGATCCTTGTGTTTATTGGAACTACTTAGTGTAGCGATCCTGGTGGGGTAGCTCCCATAGCACAAAGTGACTAATTCTATGGGTGATCATTCACATAAAGCAGTTCAGGCATTCGTTTCTGGCTGGTTCAGGGAGGTATCCATGAACAGATGGGAGTATTCATCTGAGGTTTCTGCTGTTTGTCTGTGATTAAAGTTCCTGGTTTGATATGCTCAGTGGCAGGTCTGTGACACTGATTCATTCTCCTTGAGTGTTGTTGTGCAATGTTTTGTCATGTGCATGAATAGCAATTTTGTTTCCTTACTAAATTACATTTGACTATGAATCTCAGTGCCATAGCTTTGTTTGATCTGCAACCATCTTTGATTTTCAACAGACTGCGATTAATAGCAAAATTTAGTTTCAGGGTCCTGTTGCTTCAAATGTAATTCAAGGCTGCATTAAACCAACAAACATTCACAGCCATCCCTGAATATGACATTTTTTAACTTGCCTAGAGCTAATAACCGAAGCAGTTTGATTGCACTTAATCAGCAGGTAAAGCGAATCTTGCCTGTGTAAATGAATTGCTCTTGCAATACCAAAATAGAATCAATTGAACAAGCTTCACACTATCTCCTTGTCGATTTCAGTTTGACCTTCTCTGATTACACTGTAATAAATAAAATAAAAAAATCTGTGAACAAAAAATAAAAGGAGTGCTACTGTTCAAGTCGTGTACTGATGAATTTTAGTAAATTAAATTAACATTCATATATACACATGTTATTATATTATTTATGTGTTACCTGATTAATGTACACAATTTATATTTCAAGGTTTTTATAGTACCTTTAAAGGCCAAAATCAACCCAAAGTGCTTTACACAAAAGTGAAATCAAATATTACATCTGAATCTGCATAGTTGGTGTTCACTCGATAATGTGTGTTGCAGCTAGCTGGAGAAAAGAAAAAAAATAATCTCTGCAAATACTCTGCTGAAGGTCAAAGAGGAGAAACATATGGAGTTTTAAATGTAATGTCTGTGGGTAAAATAACTCTGGAATGGCAAGCAGCAAAGTCCTGATTTTCCTTGTTACTTTTTCATAAAACACAGAGTACTGCATACGTAGCCCTGCCAAAACAACAGCTCTGGTGGTCATCACTAGTGATCTGCGTAACCCAACAACTTGGACAAACCTGGACACGGAGTGCACAAAGTATTGGAAAGTCTCCTCAGAGACAAGGCACCATTCATCTTTCAGGACTTCAAACAGTCTGCAGTGTTGTAATTTGTTGGTAGATCATATCTCTTTTAACTGGTCAGAATTCTCCAGGTATTTAGGCGAACAATTGCAATTCCCACATCAGTTAAATGTACAAATGCCTTACAGATATATCTGGGCCATTGAATTAAAAGGTAGAATAAATAGGATAGGGTGTACACAAGTAAATAATTCTCTCACCTATGTACTGTATCATTTGTGTTATTTGTTTTTCAATTCTTGTTTTGTTTTTAAAAAGTTTGACCTCATGGTTCATTGTAATATGAATTTGTATTTTTGCCTTATTTTTGCGTTATGCTTACAACAAATATAGAGGCAGCACCCTGTCCTTTTTTATTTATGACATAGGTTTACAGCCTGCTAGTGGGTGCCATATTATGGAAATTAAGAAGGGGCTAGGCTAATATTGCGACTGTTACTCACCGAAATAACTGTACTATGAATTAAACATGCATTACATTAAAAAGAGCGTTTGCAACAACGTTGCATGATTTTAGAATGATATTACAGAAACGCTTCAATTTTGCTTACCTAATTGTGGCCACCCGGGTTTACAACAGGTGCATTGTATTTGATCACTCTTTGTCATACTTGCTTTTTTCTATCTCTGAGGATGCTTAAATGTAATTATTTGTTAAATGTTTCCCTTAAGAATTCCTCATAGCACAAATGAGATGTGCTAATGTGTTGCGCAACAGTTGTGCCAATAGGATAGCGCCACAAATTCCATTGAAGTTTATTTTTTTAACTATGGTCTATTAACATGTGTTTTATAGTTAACCTTTTTTTCACTCAGCAGTGAGATCATCAGTACCAACGGCTTCATTGTAATATGAATTTCAGCAAAATATGCCTAGTAAAAAATAAACAACTCAACTCCAAATTAATTCAAAGAGAGGTTATACCGACTATAATTATAATAAGACAATAACGTTTGTATTAAAACAGTTTCAACCACAGGATTTGATGATATGACCTTAACCCTAGTCCATTTATTCAGCGCCTGTCAGGTGCGTCAGGTCCATTTTACACGCTCTGTTTAAAAGTAATTTCATTCATTGTAAAACAGGTTTAAAATGCACTGCATATCAACAGGACACTCAGTACTGCATCTATAGCCCCACCCCACTCCTTGTTTGCTGTATTTATCACATATCTTTCCATAATCGGCAAATGTCCTCTATATCCTTTGAGCGCTGGTTTGTTTATGTTTTTTAACTTGTTTGGGACTATGCGTATTGCTCAGATCCAAATTGTTTTTTTTTTTTGGCTTCTATTGGCCTCACTCGGCCATTGAAAGCTTTTTGATGATGTCGGACAGGATCTGACGTTGGACCAGAAAGGAAAAATTGTAACATAGAACCGCAAAGGATTAAGGACCATAAGCTAAGGATTTATTGATTGAGTTCGGCTTGCTGCTGAGATCCCAATAGTTTATCAGCAACAGGCTGGATGTTCGTAAATCTCGACTATATAGTTTGTTTGTAATTTTTATTCATAAAAAAGGTGCAGTACACACAGATTAACCAGACTTGAAATTACTCAGAGATGTCACTTGTGAAATTTCCAAGAATATACTTTCAACAGCTATGGGGAAGCAATGTTGTAGCTCTGTGCCATTTCCATGGTATTAACAAGATATTTGAAACGGAATTACAGAAGATTAGGAAGGGTATTTCTGTCTCAGTGAGATGATTATTCTTCAATTAACTCATGGAATGATGTCAACTGAACTAAACTAGAACTGGCCTATTGTACCCACTCTGGGTGTTCCCTCCAATCTCACATTGATAGTGGAAAAACTCTTGTGGGGAACTAACTAGAAGCAACTTGTAATGGTTTTTAGTAGAGGAAATATTGCTATGAACCACTCAGAGCTCAAACTTTTTAAAACTAAGTTTCAAAGATGTGATGAAAAACTAAAAAATAAAAGAATTGGAAACAAAATACTATGAATGATAAGCAGGTGAGAAAATGATTTGATTGTGTGCAAACTATTTTTTCTACCTTTGAACATAATACTGCACATACACAATATAAATACATATTTCCAGTCACCTTCACAATTCTTTTCCTATGTTACTTGTGGACTTATTGACTAGATGTCTATTTTCTTCATGGTAACACCTGCTATTGAGGTTGTCTACTTCCTGCTGAGAAAATTATCCTGTGAAATAATGTAGTAACTGTTGATCTTTGGCATTCTGGGGATGTAAAATTACACTTTCCTCACATGAGATGCTCACACTCTCATATTTTTCCATGCAAGCTTCCAGCAACCATTGTCATTTTAGAGTAATTTATCTGCAGTGCCAACATTTTTTCAAACTAGCTTTAAAAGGAAAACTGCAAATCTCTTTATATCTATTGTGCACCAGACATTTGTACAAATTGTCATTGAATCGAACAGAAGTTACGCGAAAAAGAAAATGGCCTAACCAGAAGGTCTTTAAAGAGCACCTTACAGATAATTAAATAGCAACAGTGTTGCTTCGTTTTTCTGCCACCTTGTCACAAGGACGGCCGAAGTGGGTGACGACAGACCAGAAACAGGAACTGACTCTGCACACAGCTGTTGAAATGGTGAAGGCGCTGATGTGCAGTTTAATAATACAACAGGCAGAAAATAAAAGCTTAGTAACAAACAGCACACGGCACATGAGGCCAAAATAAATAGACAAACAAAACGAATCGACACGGACAAAACACAGAGTGGACAAACGCTACACAACAATTGAGATCTATAGTTACACTTATTTCTCGCTCTCTTTCTCTCTCTCCCCCATTCTCCACTCTTGAACACACAACCCCCAGTATGTGACAACATGCTCCTTTTATGCAGCTGTACCGAGACTCAACTGGTAACACTATGTAACACAATTTTTGTTCCTGGGTAGTAAGTGTTATTCCTAATTGCTTATGCCTCAAAGTATAGAAAATGGCAATTATTCCCCACGAACTTTACTTTTGTGACCAGGACAGTGATATTTCAAAATATCACTATTTCCAATGGGGAAACGGGCAAATGTGTCTTTTCGTTCACATAAAGTCAGAAAAAAACAACATATGAATCCAAATTAACATGTATTTATACTAAAGTAATACAAAAATGACTACAAAAGATTTAGAAGTGAGTAGTTTTTCGAGATTTACAATTATACTGTAAATACTGTAAATCGTAAAAATAATCAAGCTTTATAAGATTGTGAGGAACAATGCATAATACATTAAATACAGTGAAATACAATGCAAATACATTAAATACAGGCATGTTACATTAAATACAAGACTAGGATGTGAATTTTAATGATAATGCAAACTAAGGCGTCTACATTAAAATACTAAATTGCAGCCATCTATTGTACAGTAGAGGCAGATTGGCGGGCATGTTTCTCTGCTCATATTACTTAAGATGGTTAGGGAATATCAATTAAAATGCTTTGTATTAAGTGATATGGAATGAATCCAGCTTACTTGAATTGAATTCTAGCTTACTAAATTGGCAGGAGCAAGTCTCATTACCTTCTTACAGCGTCTAGTTGTTAACACACTGTGCAAGACCCCTGGGGACAAGACAATGGCATTTCAGTTATGCTGGCAAAAGTAAAGTGCTGTATGAATAATATAGACATTCCAAGCACTCGTCATTTAGGGGAAATCTAAAATGGGAAAACAAAGATCAGATTAACTATTCAGGGTAAAAAAATGACATATTATTGCTAACAGAGTGACAGATTAGTGACATAAATGGATTGTGGTTTATGAAGTACATTGATACCTGTCATCATTATACTGTATTAATGAAAACGAATGAAGGCCAAAATTAACTTCATGACAGTTATTAAATAAGAATGCAACACCTTGAGCAATATCTAAGATGGACTGTGGCAATGTTGCCCGCCCCTGTGTGTATTTAAGTGTTATATGTTGCGTGTTGTGTGTTAATGTTGGTGTATAGTCACGGATACACGGGATATAAATGGGTCTGTGGAACACAAGTTTGTTTAAAATGTATATTTGTATTTAGGCACGAGGATTGCGCAGCACTTCACGTGCAGGTAAAATGTAATAATATGCGAGCATGGGGAATTGCACTTTATTAATTCACGTGCAGTTGTACCGCGACTCCAATTGAATGATTGATTAGCAATCGAGTCTCGGTACAGCTGCATAAAAGCAGCATGTTTTCACTCACTCGGGGTTGTGTGTTCGGTGAGTGGAGAACGGGATTGGAAACGGAGGTAATAATCAAAGTAATAGTTAAAAATATCAGCTCACCATGTTTGTCTGTGTAGTCCGTTTTGTTTGTCTATTTATTTTGGCGAAAGTGCCGTGGCCTGTGTTTTGTTTGTCTTTACAACCTTTTATTTTCTGTCTGTTCATTATTAAATGCTGAGCGACACCAATCGCTCAGCTTCACCAAACTCCACCTCTCTGTTGTTTATTTCCTGGTTCCTGTTTCTAGTCTGACGTCACCCACTTCAACCGTCTTCGTGACATGGACAAATAAAAAAAGCATTTATAATAGCAATGGAAATGTGGTAACTGTAACATTATATTCCCTCAGCAAGGTTAACTGATTCAGTTCATGTCCAGTATGTAATTGTGTTTGACACATTCCTCTATTTTTCCCTGGATTCATACCCAGTTAAGAACTGTTAATTGTAAAACAGTACTAGTCTGGAAGTAATTCAACATAAGTAGATTTGTACTTGATTATAAAATGGTCATGTTCCTTTAGCTGCAGGGTGGCCTTACAGGTCAAAGGTTGCATTTTCTGTATCTCACTGTGTAAGTAAGTAATCAATAACCAAGCTTGGGAACATAATAAAAAAGAGTTAGGTCATCATTATGAAAATGACTACAGCCATGTAACCACTATAAACTTCATGTTCTTTTTTTTTTTAAGTAGAAGATGGTTGTGTTCCAATAGTACAACAGCTTTCCAGATCAGTTCCATCAGCATTCATAATTATTTTAGCATCTTTTGCATTAGTTATAAGACCTAGATTTAATAATAAAATCCAGTACTTATTTATTTTGGAAGCGTTATATTAGCCATCTACCTTCTAGCTCAAAGGCCTTTGTGTGTAGCAAAAATATTTTGTGGTTCCATTTCCTAAGGCTTAAAACACCTCCCCTGTGCTTATTATGTTTAGCAGAACATGCACTAAACAGTATTGTTTTTCAATCTCTTTTACATTACAGAAAGCCTCTGGTTGATCTTTGCGTGCATTGCAGCTTGTCTCTGCCATACATCCAGGCAACAATAACCTCTCATCATAATTACACAACCTCCTGCAGAAACACAGGCAGAATCCCACAGCTCCATCAACTCAGGAATCTATTCCAATCAGACGCTGATGGGTTTGACAGGCCATCTGTAGCCGAGAGAGAGAGAGAGAGAGAGAGAGAGAGGGGTAAGTCATAGATTGCGGATAGGCTTTTAGAGTCATTCTCTGCTCAGTGTTTTACTTGCACAGTCCTGTTGCAAAGTTCAGCTGTGTTTGTATGTGGAGAGGTACTAAGTAATACTGGAATGAGTAATTAGTAAATGTGGCAAATGCCGACCTGATTTCTGTAGTGAAAAAACACATGACATAACTTAATCAGCCATGATAGCACTAAACATTCAGCACCATCCATTCATACGTCTACAAATTCCCATGCTGTTTGTACTTACAGTGTGGGAGATTGTGCATTTCACAAATGCATTGCCAGATACGAAGCTTTTCAGATGTCCTTGTCTAGTATACTGCACCAGTGACTATTAGGGACTATTAGATGAAAATCATATGGCTTTTGTGACATTCATGTGACCCACATACACAAACCAAGTGGGTGGTATTAGGTAATGTCAATAAGAATTTCATTAAAATGTCAGCTGGAATTAAAATAGATAAATGTAGAACTGAGATTGGTCAGGCCTGACAGAACTACATATTCAACTTGGGTATTAACAAATGACTCATAAATTCCCTTTTTTGTATCTCTTAATAATGTTTTTTTTTCTTTGTTTGTTTTTTCAAATAGACCAATCATGGTTAATTATTTAGGTCACAATTCTGTTAAATAATATCTGTAGACTAACACATTGGCCTTTACACTACTTTTTATATTAATGCCTTAACTTAACAAGTATTCAAATACATTTTTCCTATTGCTCATTATGTATTAATTACGGCCCATCTTTTGATACTGCAGCTTTGGTAACTATGTTAAAGTGATTTGTTCTAATAAAGAGCTGCATTGTTATACTAAGCTGATTAAACTGGACATTTGTTCCAGTTTTTTCTTAGCAATATAAGATCTTCCAAAAACCCCTCAGATTTATTCTCGTGGAAAAGTGCTTTGTTAAAAACTAATTTGGCAACAATGGAGACTCAAGTACTTATTTTTCCTGAATACCAGAACTATAATAGTCTGGATGTTCCTTATCTTAACAGCTCAGCTGGCCAAGACGGACGAAGAGTCTGGACTTATCAATTAGAAAACAAGTGAACTCCAATCCTCTCAGCCTAGTTTGCCTTTGGCTAAGATATAATAAATGCAGGAAAGTATGTGTTTACATATGTCTTCTGTACAGAAGACAGCAGAAATATATATATATATCTTAATATATATATATATATATATATATATATATATATATATATATATATATATATATACAATAACAAAGTTAATACAAAGAATATAAAGTGTCCATTTTTATTATGAATTGATTATGTTGTGTCTGTTGATTGGTGTATGCTATTTCTCATATTGCTACTGCAATAGATTAGGGTTTAAATAATTACAAAGCAATGCTACTTCTTAGGTAGGCTATGAAAACACTATTAGAAAACCAGTAATTTGTTTACTAGGTTATGTATTCTGCGAGGGTATTTTTTTACGGTGTTTTTCACCTTAACTACAAATATAGCACACTAATCACTAATGTTTTTCCTGAGCATGTTTAAACTGTGTCACAATACAACTGGTTTGAAATATGATAGTGGTAGCAGGAAATTCATTCAATTAGTGAACTGTTCCCAACAATCTTATATTAAGACAGGAAATACCATTTAAACTGACTTGGCTCTGAAGTGCCACTTTTAGTAAATTTAATCAGTTGTCAAATACATTACTGCAAGACTGTACAATGCTTCACCCTTGGGACAAAGATTACAGACACACTTCTCACATGGCATTTATAAAACCAGTAGTGCAGAGCATTTCAAACAACCAAGAAAAAGAACATAAGATTCCTTCTCAATGGCCATATTATTTAGTACAAACACACCGTAATTTTTTGTCTTTTTTATTTCAAGATTTTTCCCCCCTGTAACAGGTAGGGTGACCTGAGATAACCTAGCTAGTGTACCTATGTAGCTGATGGCTACGCCACTTTATTTATGGTAAGGCAAGGGCCTTAGTAACCAAATAATTATTCCGTTCCCCCATATAGATTCTTTGTTCCCCGGGTTTCCCACACAAACACAATAGGTCAGTGAACTGGCAAAACAAACTTGATCTCAACAGGGTAAAAAAATCGTTAAAGCCAAACCACACAATACTAAAAAAATAAGTTAACCTTTCAAAAAGGGAGTGCCAAAAAAAAAAAAAAAAACAAGAATAAAAAAGACCACATACTAGGCAATCCCCTCCTGTTGGTCACGGTCTCAGAAAAAAAAAAAAAAGTTAGAGAGAGAAAAGAAATAGCCCAGGGGGGGTAGACCCTACACTCTCGGGGTGCCTACCAGCTTGCTCGGTCCACCGCTGTTTCCTCCTGTCGATGCGGGAACCGCCACCCCCCTACTGGATCTCACCACTGCCGATTGACTGCTGCTTCCAAAGGACTCTACTCCGTCAGTTGATCACTGCTGCCTCCTGCGGACCTGAGAGAAGAGAACGGGGCAAAGGAAAGGGGCCGTCAGGAACTGACACACAGGTAAGAAAACTCCACCCTCCACCCTGAGGTTCTGGTTACTTCCCTTCGGTCAGTCTTTCACCCCACGTTTCTCCCCTCTCTCTTTTCTCCCGCCGTGCTCCCCGGACCTCGCCCTAATTCTGTCTGCTGCCACCGGACCTGATCTGGAAGCTGGACTCCAGACCCGAAGGCAAGGCAGGTAAACCACTGGAGGCCTCAAGCACACTCTGAGGTGGATACAGGGGGCAGCCAATACAGGTAAGTAATACAGACAAAACAGTTAGCATGAACTTGATGATTAATTGTCCTCTCCCTTCTTCCACAGATCAATAAAAATAAATCCACCCCCTATCAAGGATTTGTGGGGGCCTAAACATCCTGGACCAAACACTGGGACCCAAAAACAGTTACACCCATCCCTTGCTCCACCAAGGAAAACAAGGCAAAACAAAAAAAGAAAAAAGTGTATTTGTTGTACCTCCAAAAAAACATGTTTGTGAAGTTCTTAAATAGTGAAGCTATTGTTACCCACCAATAGTAGTGCACAATAGCCACACAGAATAAAGAAACACAACAAAAACAAGTCAAAGAGAAAATAACCAACCATCCTATATTGTCCCGACACAACAAAAAGAAATAAGAAAAATAAACTCCAAACCCGTTCCTAAATATTATCCTAGTGCTAGTCTGACTCCAAAACAAAGTTCTTGTTGCAAATGGTTGTTTTCCCAAAGTAAATCCAAACAATCAATCTTCCACAATATCGCCCCGCCCGCCCGCCCGCCTGCCTGCCTGCCTGCCTGCCTGCCTGCCTGCCTGCCTGCCTGCCTGCCTGCCTGCCTGCCTGCCTGCCCGGCTACCGGGCCCTCCATTCCTTCCATGTTCCTCCTCTGCTCTCAAATCCAGACCCTTATATAGTCCTGCCTGGACCATCATTGGCTGTGGCGCTAACCAGGTGGGACTTCCTGTTGCTGGGACAAAAGTGCTCTACCCAACAGTCAGCCACAACACACATAAAACCAACTGGGGATTGAGATAAACAGATTCCAATAAAAAAACAACAATACACAAAACCCATAGAAAATTCGTCACCTGTGACACCCCCACAGGTACACATTCAAAAATAAAGAACTACTTTTGCCAAAGGGAAAGACTTCCCTTTGTTTGGCAAAGAAGATGGTCAACAGACACAGAGTTGTACACCATGCTGATAGAGCCTATGCTGCTTGAGGTGCTATAAGATTTCTCATTTTAGTATTATTATTAATGAGTAAATCCTCATATGGCCACTTGTGTCACTCTTGCACAACATTACACCTGAAGCAGCTATTGTCATTGATGGTTTCATGATGTTGACTGTAAATGTTTAGATATGACAGAAAATGAATCCTTTGAAAAAAAAAAGATCCGGATTAGAGACAGATTACTGTGCCCTAAACACATTTAATATACAGTTATTTTACTACAAAGAAACTAATATTCACACACACATATACATATATATATATATATATATATATATATATATATATATATATATATATATATATATATATATATATATATATATATAATATATTTGGGTTTTTATATAAATCCAAAATCCCAGATAGATAGAGATATCTATCTATATATCTATATATATATATAATATATATATAGATATATATATATATATATATATATATATATATTTTAAAATCCAGCAAAAAATATTAGTATTACTATTAGTAAAATAATGTTGAAATGGCAAGACATAATCGTTCTTTCAGTAAATGAAACACTTTTTGTTGTAAGTACTCAAATGGCCTAGGGTTGGGAACATTTTACATTTCTTGTTCTGTGGTTTCTTATTCTTGGACATTACTGTAATTCTTTACTAAAACACATGTTTTGGTTTTTTTTGTACTTAGCGAGTAAAACCTGCTGCCTCGTTAAAATTGCATGGCCTCTACTTTGGACTGATTTATGTGTGGGGTGCATGGCTTACAAACAAGAATCTCTGCAGCTGCCCCTAAAGCATGGCAACTCTCTGTGGATGCTCCTGATTGGCTGGCTTAAACCCCATTGAGTTCATTGTGATTGCTGAACAGGGTTTATTTTCTCCCCAGCTTGTAACCTGACTATGAGTGCCACCACAGGTCATTGTTGGAGTGTGACAAACAAAAGACTGAAGGCACACAAGAGGTCAGGGGATTGGAGGGTCAGCTACAAGGAACTTATCCACCCCACCTCCCTCCCTTCACACTTACTAAGCATGAACACCCCCATGTCAGTCTCAGTGTTGCTGGAAAAAAACCCCCACTGCCTCACACTTCCAGAGCTTCATAAATGGTTGTCATGTCATAATGAAAAAGCCTCCTTGTGACCTCTGACGCCTCATTACAGCTTCAATCCATTTTTTTTTTTCAAGACTCTCAAGAGGCAGCTGTGAAAGTACTCTTAAACTGGCCCCTTTCAGAGAGAGACTATGGGTGAAGATATATTGTAAATTTATTGTGGAGAAAAAAGTGAAAGGGCTATTCAATGGATAGTTCCACAAACTACGATTTCACAGTGTGGCTCCAGCTGAACCACATCCAAAGTTAAATGAACAGCTTTAATTAGAGATCCAGCAAATGATTTTGGCACGATTGTGAATAACATAAAATTCTTTTTATGTGAATTGACTGGGAGTATAGGTTAAAGCAATACTTTTATATATACAGTAGTTTGCACAACTATAATCTGTAATTAACTCTTGAGATAGTGGTATTTTTTATAATGATATATTTATGAAAAAACTACCACAACTTATCCTATGTTGGAAACATTTATAATTCTTGCATTTCTAAGCAAAAACAAACTGCTTTTATATAGTTCTAGTTAGTTCTATTATTGCTTTCCCCGACATGTGGTGTAACAAAAAACAAAACAACAAAAAAAAAAAACGTTCTGTTTGCTTTCTTTAAAACAGTTTTACAAACATTTATGTACCAGTCAAATTTAGATAAATAACACAACATTCCTTAGCTGATAAGTACTTGTAGACTGTCATACTATTTGTTAAGCTGGAGAACAACCTGTAATTATCATGCTTAAATTGCTTGAAGTTATACTGAGAAGCGGTTAAATGTTAAATTTGTACGTTAAAATTTTTACAGTTTGAAGAAAAGTTCTGGTTAACCTGCCTTACTTTTTAAATCAGTTATAGGATAAAGTTAATTTAAAACACATACAGTGCCACAATCATGGAAGATTATAATGTGTAAGACTAGAACTACCGGACATACATATATACCTAGGACCACCGGAGCTGTCTTTTTAACCGTTATTTAACAATGTGTGTAAAATTACTGTTGCGTCGCACACCACATAACTGTTTTGTGTTATTGTTTGTTGTCCTTCAGGATTATGACACCGTTTTTGCAGCCTTCTTGGTGCACGTGAGGGACACCTGTTACTGCACGAGACATGGTGATGGTGTTGGAAGGGATTATGATTGGTTGCATTGTTTAAGATATTGCAAGTTTATACAAATTCTGGGTTATAAAATGGGGTGGTTTGAGCAGCTTTTGGGATGCAGTGGTAGCTTACGACACTGTGAAGCAGTAGAGAATTAAAGTTCCCGCAATTTGTTTGTTTTATTTTATACAAGTGTTTTCTGTTTACCCATCTTTTATTTTGTGCCTGAGTTCGTCTCTGTTGGCTATTCAACAGTATTTTCAGTCTCTAATCTTGCAATAACTGATTTGCTACACTGTTATTCTGTAACTTTTATTTTTGTTTTTCAATATAATGGAATACTATAGTTTGGAATTTCCTTCCTGGATTTTAATGTTCAGAAAAAACAAACAAACAAAAAAAAACTGTTTAGTAACAACTTAACAACCATCACTATAGTTACATATAGGTCATACAGTACTTGGGCTGAGCTTGTAACTAAAGCCATACATAGTCCCCAAGGAGTTAGGCCTTAGATGTATTAATATTGCAGTCCTGATGCATCATTGAAACTATATATCCCAAAAAGCTGTTCTCAAAAATATGAAAACATTCCAGTAAATAGAAACTGTAATGACTTTAATGTAAAATTGCTACTATGGTTTTTGTAAAGATGTATGTTAAATAATCATAGTGTATGTAACCTAATGTAACTTAGGAAATATGTTATCAAAAAGCTTGCAGTAAACTTTAAAAGTCTGTATTTTTGCGGTAATTGTATATTGTGCAATGAATTTATTTCCCATTTATTTATTTTTAGGTGTGTTCTATGAGGGAGTTTATATAACTTGTGGGTTCATATCTTGTGGTATTCTTAGTTTATTATAATTCTTAGTGAAAAATTCAATCTTCAATTTGTGGGGCTAACAGGGCTTTGCTGTTTATGCTTTTAGTTTTTTGAAGAGGCTCATAATAAGGTTCTTTACTTTTTCATATTATATATATATATATATATATATATATATATATATATATATACACACACACACACACACACACACACACACACACACACACACACACACACACACACACACACACACACAAAACGGTGTATAACTGTACATTTTTTCTTAAAGGATAAGAAACATCCAAATTTCACCCCCACAATATTTACACTATGAACATAAGACACCTGTGTAAAAAGACCTAGTATTTGTTTTTATAGCTTCCAGCATTCTTCTTGAAAAGGAAACCTAGGGATGTTTGTGTAGGACCTGGACTTGCTTTGAGAAATAAGAGAACTGAACCTTCACTTATTATTAGGGCTGCACAAGCTTTTTAGTGCTTGACCTTTCAAATTTGACACACAAACCCCCTATACAATTTTCAAACAAGCACGCTAAGTTTAAAAGACAGTCTATAGGGATTCAAGCTATACACTAAGTTTAACAGCTGACCCCCGACTGATTCATTTTCCCACTATTCACCCTAAAAAGTTAAATATCAGTTTTATGGACTTGTGATATGAAAATACATGTAATTTAAAAGTCAAATAATTATGAAACCAATGTAAATACATCATTTTATAAATTATGCCTCAGTGGAAAAAAAATGATTTACACTTTGCAAGAAAAATGCTATATACTTCCCATGTCTAATTTGAATTTCTCACACGGCAGTGTGTATGGAAAATACACACATATAAAATTAACCTGACCTGTGAATCTTATTCAAGCTGCCAGTCATAGTTTAATTAAAAAAAAAAAAAAAAAAAAAAAAAAAAAAAAAAACACTGTCTTCTAGTAAAACAGGAACACTCTGGACCACAGATCTGTTGCAAACAGAACAGTACCTATATCGCTATTTATATTTACACAAAACTAATGCAGTGCGTGGGACTGTGGGAACTAGAAAGTGTGAATACCGGCAACGCATAGGTGCAGTAATTATTGATTTTGTTTTTTGTTTATTTTGTTTTCTGAAATAAAGATTATCTCAAAGAGCGCAATCAATTTCCATTCTTTTGTTCTTTCATTTATTGGAGATGGGCTCTGTGTGGGGTACTCAAGTATTGCTGGGATATAGAGAATGTTGTTTGAGGTTCTATTCCTTGTTAAGCCCTAGATGATGTAGTTTTTGATAGCAACCTGGACAGTTAAGTAAAGGAAGTCACAGCCGTCACATAAAGCAAAAAAACAAGAAACTAGTTCCACTTTAGACTTCCACCTTCTAACTATAAACTGGACCGCTAAGCCATTTACCAGTACCAAACACATATACTCTTCAAGTATCAATCATTCAATCAATCAATTTTTATTTTATATAGCACCTTTCATAGTGGACCACCATCACAAAGCTTTTTACAAGCTATTGAGGAACAATGCATAATACATTAAATACAGTGAAATACAGGGCATAGTACATTAAATACAAACAGTAAAAAAAAAAAAAAACAACAAAATAAAGTATAAACACAGTACATACGGTTCCCCACACAGGCCTTAGCCTTCACACAGACACTGACATGCCTTTCAGACCTGCTTAAATATATCTGCCTTGATTACTATCAGGTGTGCCTAACTACTTTAATAAAACACTCAACACTTAATCAATTACACAATTAAACAATTATATTGTGGCTTGTGGATGTGCAAAGCAGCCACAAAACACACATTCCCCAGTGTGCAGGACCTCTGCCCTGTCACACTACATAAGGTTTAAATGTCCTGTATGGTGCTATAGGGCAAGTACAAACTGTCAACAGTTATATTCAATGTGAAATAACATTATACATAATTTACAGATTCCATTGGTTTTAGAGATATCATGGTTGATTTTGTTTAAATTCAAATACGTAACCTTCATGATGTTTTCTTTTCCAGAATAATTACACCTCATTTTGCTGTCGCCTGATACGGTAGTTCCTGATGGTATACTGTACCTACAACACTCAGAACTAGCTTACATTTCCAGTTCACTACATTTCAGGCTTAAATTTGAGATACGTCAACACAAGCTTATTTGCCGAAATGTACCAAAAATTTGAAAGGGCTTGTTAGAGGATGTTGGTATGTACCGTTATTAGAATTTAAAGCTCAAACTATTTGATTGTAACATTCAACTGACCCTACCTAGTGAAGGTATTGTCAAACTAATAACAATGCTATTTTGTATAATACATTTAGAAATTGGCTGCTGAATTGATATTTGTTTGTTACAATCAGATGGTTCATGGTATTCAATTGTATCTGTACTGTACCTAGTTTGGGTGGCCCAGAAATATTGATTACCATACCTTCCACTGACAAGTTTTAAACTTTGATTGCAGAGGACATAATAGAAGATTGGGTATTGCAAGAAAAGGCTGGATAACACTTATATGCCCTCAGATTTATTTTTCATGGGCAAGGACAAATGAGTTACATTTTTCTAGCTCAGAGCCAATATACAAATAATTGTTGCTGCACTGTTGCATAACACTGAGTTCAATTTGCTGCGATGACGTGGATAACATCACTCAGATTGTAAGGTTGCCTTGAAGTTGGTTTTATTCGTTTAAATTTTTTAGTTATAGCTGCGTGCTGTTATTCTAATCTTAAGAACCATGCCAATATTATTAACGAAAAAGCTCTCACCTGTATTCTCTTTTTAAATCACAAAGTACTCTATAAGAATTCACAGCAGTCAGCTTCCATTTCAATTCATATGAGTCTTTGCTTACAATGACTGGAAATAATTATGCTTGAGGAAACTGGTGTCAGAGAGTGAAATGTAAATCACCTGCTTAATGAGAAAGCATTTTAATGGCTACAAGACCATTTTCTGTCAGTTATGCAGTGGTAGTTTGTTAAGCAGTGTACTATGGTAAAAAAAAAAAAAAGTTTAGTTTAGTTCTGGAAGGTTCTTGTTACATTTACCCTACATTCACTGTGATCTCATCATTTCTGACTGTTCATTCGATGGAAATCACCTCCTTACAAATCATAAAATGTCAACATAAAGCTGGTTCTACACTGGATGCGAGCGACGTAAGCGACCAGCTGTAGTGAATTTTATATCTATATCAAAGGCAAACGTTTTAAGTCCAGAAAGTTTCACGTGACCCTATCTGTATATATTTCCCATATTTTTTTTTTTTTTATTGACAGCTAGTACAAACATTGACTGACAGACGCAGTGCTGCTGCAATACTTCTCCTACATCTTAGAAACCAAAGAAGCCAAAGAAGGCTTTGGGTGCAGGACATTAATAAAAAACAAAAAAAGCAAGGGGACTATTATCACCTAGTGAATGAGTTGCTCCTGGACAATCGACGGTTCAAGACATACTTCCTTTTGGATGCTCCATTTGATCAGTCTAGTGGGAGCTGATATCACAAAGAGAACCAACAAACAACTTTTGTAGCAAACCAGAGGCTGGCCTTCACATTAAGTTAAAAATTTTACAAACGTTATTTAATTTCATGAATTAAATTTGTTTGGTGGTGACAAGTTTACAGCAATATATGCTCAAAATGATAAATCATGAAATTAAGAAGGAATAAATTAAGAAAGAAAACTCAAGGCAGAAATTAGTTTCCACAAGCTGTTTTATTTATCAATCTACACATCTTTAATACACACATACACTAAATAAATACATACATACATACATAAATATAAAAATCATTTGTTTAACAAATGCATCTTATATTCAGAAACAGTTCAAGCTCTTAAGCTGCTGCAGGTGGGGCTTATCCTGGAACGGGGGTGGGAAATAGAGTTGAATCTGAGGCTGCATGTGGTTTTGCTGTTCCTCTCAAGTCCTCCGGGTCTTCAAATCACTCTTAAAATGCAAATTCGAGCCTGCATCTGATTGCGTGGACTGAGTCTGCGCATTGGTGGCCCTAAGCTCAGAAGAAAGTGGTCGATGTCATCACAGACAGGTGCAGGTGCTGCTAGTATTTTGAGCAGTTTAGCGTCGACTTCATCCATACCTTTTTGGGGCTGTCTTCTTTTTTTGAGTTGGTCCTGTGGTTGGCCGTGAAGTCAAAGTGCAGTGGCCCTCTCCTCACCCTCTTGCTCCTGTCCCTCTTCCTCTGGATGCTCATCCTCCAGAAACAAGCATGAGCTCTCATCATTGTCCACATAATCAATGTTGTTTCTGGAACTACAGTGTACAAAAGAAAATCAAGGAGAGTAATTATGGTTTGTGTTTGTGTGTGTTTTTCTCGTTGTTTCCTCTCCTTTAAGAATTCCATTGATATCAATCAATCAATCTTTATTTTACATAGCGCCTTTCATAGTGGACCACCATTAGAAAGCACTTTACAAGATGTAGAAACAACAAAAAAATCCATAATACTTAAAATACAGAGAAATGCATAATACATGAAATACAGTGGAAAGCGCATAAGACATGATCAAGCATTCTACATGAAAAAGTGCATAATACATGATAGTAGCATAATACGTGAAATAGTAGCAGCAACACAGCAGCTAATAGCAGATATCAGGCATAAAGAGCATGGAAAGCAAGAGAGAACAGGTGGGTCTTGAGAGCTGATTTAAATCAAGTGGTGGTAGGAGCATCACGCACCAAAGCTAGGAGAGAGTTCCAAAGAGTTGAAGCCATGAATCTAAATGAGCGCTGTCCAAGTGTGGTACACTTTTGCTTGGGGATATCTGTTAAACCATGTATGTATCTCAATTGCAACTGAGAAACATGCTTAGTAAAATTGGTTTAATTTACGGGATTTTGTTGTTAAACGATTAAATGGGTTTTTAAATTGTCTGTTGTTACCTTTTCATTTAAAAGCAGAATGAAGAAACTAAATACAAACGAGAGCACAACATTTTAATCAAAAAAGATTATTGTTGTCTCCCAAACTAAAGTGTTCATTCACAAAAAAGTAATGTGATGATAATATAAATACTTTCTGTATTTTTCAGGTTCTTGGCTAAAGGGGATTCATACGGAAGGAATCATGTTAAGCAATTGTGAAGTCACTTATTGATATATACCTGCTAAAACCAACAGAAAATTGGAAAATTATCGCCAAACAGTCTGGTGAGCGCTGGAGCTTCACCAACTGTATTGGTGCAATTCACAGGAACACATCACCATACAAGCACCATTCAACATGGGCACCCAGTTCTTCAATTACAAGGGGGCTTTCTCCATCGTACTTATGGCACTTGGAGATGCTGACTACAGGTTCCGTGTCATACAGGTGGGAGATTTTGGAAGAACCAATGATGCTGGCATTTCTCAAAATCTGCACTAGGAAGAGGGATGGAGGTCAAGACGATGGATGTGCCATCTGACAGCTATCCACCAGGTGCACAAACCTTGGCAAAATGCCATATGTCATAGTGAGGGATGCAGCATTGCCTCTGAAGACGTATTTGATGAGGTCATATCCAGGACGCAATCTCCCTCAAGAAGATTTTCAACTACTGCTTGTCAAGGGCTTGTAGGATTGCTGAAAATACCTTTGCATACATGCTGCCGGTGGCGCATATTTATGGGAGGATTAACATGCTACTACAGAAGGTGGACACAGTTATTGAGGCAGCGTGTCTTCTCCAGAAGCAAGGTGAGACGAATCAAGCATGGCTAGATGAGGCAGAAGAGAACAGGTATGGCAATTTGTAATCAGTATCACACTTGGGAGGAAACTAAGCATCACAGGAAGATTTTGCTGTGTGAGATCATTTTTTGTGCCTATTTCCAAAGTGAACAAGGTTGTGTGCCCTGGCAAGATGCCATGATAAATGCCACTAATTAAAATTGTCACAGTCCCATCCTATATAGTGTGTATCAAAAGGCTAGGTTTGCTTTCCGGCTACAAAAATAGATTTTTAATGAACATGACATTGCTATTATGCACTTCCTGATTCATTTTCTTATCTTCCATGTTTATCGCATATTTGTGTTCCAACCTATGTCAAGTTTACTAATATTACTGATATTACTGAAATTGCTTCTGATTGGTCCATTTCACTTTAGACCATTCTGATTGGTCCATTTCACTGCAGTTGCCTGCAATGATCACAGTTTTATTCCTGTGGAGTTGCTCACTTCATGCAGACTGGCTGCTCGCGAGTGATGTAGACACACCCATATATTCCAGTTCCCTTTTCATTTCACTGGCTTCCAGTGTAGAACCGCCTTAACAATACTCTCTCAGAGATTGAAATCTACACTATGTAGGCACACTCTTTAAATTATTTTACCAACACTTTCCTGTGAGGACTAATAAATATTAACAATGAAAGGAATGTATACAATCCTCTTTGTTGTGCTATAGCTAGGTGTTCTAGGTGACACAGATAACTAAGATTAGCTTAGTCTGTTTTGCTCCAAAACATATTCACATACTTTATATTCAAGACTTTCCGGTCATTAATGACAGCAATGACAAACCAGTCAGTGGAATGCAGAAGTGGCTGCATTGAGCACTGGGAGTTAAACAGTCATAACAGCAATTTGTAAAGAAGATCAAAGCAGTTTGTTGGTTAAAATGAAATTTTATTATTTGGTAGTTGACCAATGTATTATTTGGTAGTTGACTGCAATCTGAGTTATGTGCCGAAGCTCAACTAAGTGTCATGAAGAGGATACTGTAGATACAGTATAAAATATATTTGATCTTGTCGGGTGCCATCCTTTTAAGTAATGTAAACATTCATATTGCAAAAAAATATATACAAAATCTAGACATTAATTGAGTCGAGTCGCTTATACAGAGAAGTGTGGACTGCTTTTTGTTGCTGTTGATACAGGAAAGTCGAGTTGCAGAGTATATTGTGAGGTGTTAATAGTGCAGCTTTTAGACAAGCTGCTATGAATAGGGTGCTAAGCTATGCTGCAACATAAACCATCAATCTTCTGGAGCTGAAAGTGAAAATGAAAAACCTTAGAAGTGGATTGATTAGAATAAAAGCTGATGCACTGGCTTTACAGTGGGCTTTGACCGTCTGATAGAAGTTACTCTTTTTAAATTATATTTAAATTAATCATTCTTCAGTACTACATATTTTTCATAAAGAAAGCTGATTTCTACACCATAATTACTCCATAATGACTTTCTGCTCTGTAATTACATGGCCCTTATGACACTTCGAATTTGTAATTTTAAGGTTGTTAAAGCTTTAACACCTGAGACATGACATGGAATTATGAAAAACAAATCTTAAAAGTAATTGTATCTAACTAAATAGTTCCATCAAATGTCTCCACGATGCATCTATTCATTTCAAACATCGCAAATGTGTAATTTTCAAAGAAACGTATAGTGGTTTGAGTTCCAGAAGCCGTAACCATTGTTCTGCTGTAGTTAATAAAAGCAGCTGGGATTTTCTACAACATGCCATGGACTCCAGCTCCCAAAGACTTTTGAATGTGGACCGCTTGTTCCATTTTCTTCATTAAGTTTCCCTTTGTTTAATCTGCTGTGCCAACAGGGTTATCCATGCATGATGTGTGACGATACATTTAATATTGTTTCAAATGGTGGAAAATGAAGGAAGGAGACACACAATTTGCAGGTACTCGAATCCACGGTTTATTGGGACAATTATTCCTGGCCCCTGTCAGCCTTGGCCAAACCAAAATTAACTAACAGTCTGGCACATTCACACAGCAGCTTCTCTGACTCAGCTGTCAGCTCTGTCAGAGTTGATGTGGGCTTTCATGTCCCCGCCTACCCAGATGTCAATCAATCCCGGCTGAGGCAAGCTTACCACTTCCCTGCTTACACACACACACACACACACTCACACATGCACACACGCACATGCAAACACACGCACACGCACACACACACACAGGGTCCGTAGACCAGTCATGTAACAGTGTAAATCCTGTGTCATTACAACATATACAATATAACAGCAACTGCTATTCCACCAGTTCAAAGTTTACACCACTCTTATTTAAATTGTATATTTTTTATAATAAATGTTGTAAACTGTAAATAAATAACACAGAATCCAAGGACGTTTAAACACACTAGTATTGTTTTGTACTTGTTTTGTAACATTAACGGACAGTTTGTTTTTACTTTTAGAAAAATAATACAGTGCAAGCGCAGACGCTTTATAAGTACTGTATGTCCCAGTTTCAACTTAAATGGGTTTAAATATGGTAATGTAAACAACAATTAGACCCAACGTTTATGAGTCAGATTGCATTGTGGGGGAAATGGGAGCCACGACCTTCCTGTGTTATAACCAATTCCGCATGATTACGGGTCTCGTTATAACTGGGAAGCACTGTATTAACATTGACCACAGTCAGAAACAACAAATGTTAACTTTGTCGAATGTCTTTCTTTTTGTAGAGAAAAAATAATTAGGAAAACGCAACCTTCTTCAAAACAAAATGCCCGTGCTGTACCTTCCTGCAGCTAGCTCAGTGAGTCATGTCTGATATTTTAATTAGAAAAAATAATAAAATAGAAAAATAACAATCATTTGCAACATATTTTATTCATAACCATTAACCTAATTCAATTGGTTTCATTTTAATATAATTACATTCTATGAAAAAACATCTTGTAAACTGAGTGCTGCTTTTACTAGTGAAATTTGAAATAGGTACACTGTTTAGCTACAATTCTCAAAGGCGTTTTTGAGGTAATTTTCAATTGTTTTAAATTGTCTTTCTTCCCACAAGTCAGTTTAAAGATGATTATTAAGAGGTGGAAAGTGTATGGAAAAGACCCTGCCTAGATCAGGCCGTCCCTCCAAACTGGATGACCGAGCAAGAAGGAGACTGATTAGAGAGGCTACCAAGAGGCCAATGGCAACTTCACAAGAGCTACAGGGTGTTATGGCCAAGACTGTTTATATATATATATATATATATATATAATGTATATATATATATATATATATATATATATATATATATATATATATATATATATATATATATATATATATTCATCCCCCTTGGACGTTTTCACAGTTTGTTGTGTTACAACCTAAAATCTTGATGCTTTTAAATATGATTTTTTACACAACCTACTCAACAATTTAAAGAGGCAAGATAATTTTTATTATGAAACAACAGTTAATGAAAAAAAAGAAATGTCTTGGTTAGATAAGCATTCACCCCCCTCTGACTCAATACTTGGTAGAACCACCCTTGGCATCAATTACAGCTGTGAGTCTTTTGGGGTAAGTCTCTACTAGGTTTGCACATCTGGATTGTACAATATTCGGCCATTCTTCCTTTCAAAATTGTTCAAGCTCTGTCAAGTTGGATGGGAATCGTTGGTGGACAGCAATCTTCAAGTCATGCCACAGATTCTCAATCAGATTCGAATCCGGGCTTTGACTGGGCCACTCTAGGACATTCACTTTCTTGTTTTTAAGCCACTCTGGTGTCGCTTTGGCTGTGTGTTTGGGGTCATTGTCCTGCTGATCTCCATCTCAGTTTTAGGTCTTTTGCAGACATAAGCAGGTTTTCCTCAAGGATTTCCCTGTATTTAGCTCCATCCATTTTGCCCTCCACCCTGACAAGCTTCCCAGTCCCTGTCGATGAAAAGCATCCCCATAACATGATGCTGCCACCAACAAGTTTCGCAATAGGGATGGTGTTACCTGGGTGATGTACTGTGTTGGGTTTGTGCCAGACGTAACGCTTTGCATTTAAGCCAAATAGTTCAATTTTTGTTTCATCGGACCAAATAATCTTTTGCCATGTCTCCTACATGCCTTTTTGCAAATTCCAAGTGGGATTTTACATGGGCTTTTTTTCAAAAATGGTTTCTTTCTTGTGGAGTACCTCAGCTATTGTTGACACATGGACAGTTTCTCCCGTCTCAGCCATGGAACGCTGTAGGTCTTTCATAGTTGTCATTGACCTCTTGGTGGCTTCTCTGATCAATGCCCTTCTTACCTGGCTGCTCAGTTTGGGAGGATGGCCTGCTCTAAGCAGATTCTGGGTGGTGCAGTATACCTTCCACTTCTTAATGATTGACTTGACTATGCTCCAATTGATATTCAATGCCTTTGAAATGTTTATATACCCCTCCCCTGATCTCTGTCTCTCCACAACTTTATTCTGGATTTGTTTTGAAAGCTCCTTGGTCTTCATGGTAGTATTTTTGCTTGGAATGCACTACCCAACTGTGGGACCTTACAGAGACAGATGTATTTAATCTGAAATCATGTGAACCACTTTTATTGCACACAGATGGACTCCATTTAACTTATTGTGTGAATTCTGAAGGCAATTGGTTACACCTGAGCTTATTTAGGCGTGTCATAGCAAAGGGGGTGAATACTTATCTAATGAAGACTTGTGAGGTTTTTATTTTTAATTGATTTGTTTTTTCAACACCCCTCCCTCAATTTTTCACACATTGAAAGTGTTGAGTAGGTTGTGTAAATCAAAGAAAAAAAATCCCATTTAAATGCATCAAGATTTCAGGTTGTAACACAACAAACTGTGAAAACGTCCAAGGGAGGTGAATACTTCCTATATATATATATATATATATATATATCCCACTTACACATGTTATGACAGATGCATAAAAAGGAAGTTGTTACTGTAAATAGCAGCAGACATTAAAACTGCAATGTGCCTTTTCCTACTTAAGATTGATTAGTACAGCACATTTTTAGCAGTGAAATTCAGATTAATACAAATGCAGTTCAGTTGCTTAGATTGACATAGTAATGCATTAAAAGATGACCCTTTAACATTAAGTCACTACACTATTACATTTCAATTGAGCTGCAGAGTTAATGATAAAAATAGTTTTATAGACTGTGCCAACAGATCATCTTTGTATTAAAACATGTTGTTTCTGTACTATTACATCCCCTCCTCCTCCTGACATTATGATTCATATCTATTCATTTACATTTTTTTTTTTATTTTTAAAGAAGGTTTTGTTTTGATTGGCATTGGGTCCGTTTGTTGGATATATCCTGTTTAGCTAAAACAGTTTAAATATAGAACTATGAGTTTGGTCATATGCCCATCCTTTTGTGCAGCTGTTGATTCAATTAGTCATAAGTACTGTATCAACCAGGGGATGGTCAGATGGGAGGGCAGGTTATAAAAATAGATGCGAACAGAAACATATGCTTATCCTAGATTACCCAACAAAGTATGTACAACACACACATTAAATAGCATTTTAGACTATATCCTCATCATATTAGTGTATTAAAAGAACCTTTAGATAGTAACCCCATAGACAACAGACAGTGCTCAAGATGATGTGATTCTGACATATGGCTTCCTGTGTGGATGAACGAATGAGAGTATTGCAGAGAAAATGTCTGTTTATCTAATTGACATCAATTATGAACATCAACAAGGAAAGTATAGTTTGCCATGTATAGAGCAAAGCAGTTTTCAATATAAAGAATGAACCTGACAAGAATATTTTGCTGCTACAAGGATCTGCAATGCTCACTTGGCTAAGATGCATAACCAAGTAAACAGATGTAAGCAACTCAGTATGTGGGCAGTAAATGAAAGCAAAAATACAGGCACAGTTATTTCTCTGATAAAGAAAAGGGAACTTGCAAAATCACTCAGCGCTGAATGAATTACAACAGGAAGCTGACATTGCTTTTACAAATCTGGTCACTGAGGGCAGATGCGATTTAGTGTTGTTATTCAGCCTGCAGGGTGTTTCTGTTCCTTGCCAAATTACCGTGCTGCTTTTCATTTATCTTTACTCTGTACAACGGCAACACATTTAAAACCAGAGGTTAAATTCTGCTTCAAAACATGCTGCTACTAATATTTTGTCATATCTTGAAGCACATGGATGGCTTATTAAAAAATAGTTTGTTTGGCGTGATGCATGTGTGATTTGACATGGAAATTCAATTTGCCTTTCAGTGTTCCTTGATTCATTCATGTAAGTCTGGAGAAAAAAAAAATCTATATGTTCAATGGTATAAACTAATGTCAGAGAATATTGCTTGCAAACTTGACTTTATTGAAATTTCAGTGATTCCATATCCAGAGTAGTAGCAGAGCTACTAGTTATACATCTCAATGTAAAGCCCCCCAATTGAACATCTAGGTTCACACCTCCAGATGATTTCCACTTACGATACGACTCACTGTAAGACATTTTTGTTTTACGTTATTTATTTTGCCGCACAAGGATGGTGGGAGGTCACGAAAGCGTAGAAGATGTGATATTGGTAATAGTAAATTATTGTCTGGCTAATTGACATTAAGATTTCTAACTAATAAATACGTAAATAAATTTCACAAGTGTATATATATAAGATATATATATATATATATATATATATATATATATATATATATATATAGTCAATTTAAATACCTTGGTTTGGCTTCCAGTCCTGTTTGTCTTGTTTGTTGAAAGAAAACAGCCTCATGGGTATGATACATCTTGTTCCGCAGGAGCGTGATAGGAAATGGCATGACAACAGCATTCAGTTACCTTGGCAATCCTACTTTGCAGTTACAATGAGCACAACATTTAAGACTATCTCACAAGTAGAGGTTTGGTGCATATCTTTTGAAGTGTGATAAAAGAAAACAATATTTCCTAATGAAAACTGGCTAGCTAAAGTCTGGAACAGCAAGATTGAAGAACACATTTGCACTTCTGCAAGGTTGTTTCAGAAATAATTGGACTTTAAGAGTGAATGCATCGGTTACATATCTGCTTAAAAAAAAATCAAAAGATGAGCAGCACATACATACAAATGTAAAAGAAGTGCTGCGCAATATACACAAGGAGAGGCTTTTGCAGACAAAATATTAATACATGCTTTATTGATGAGTTAGGAGGGTGGTGTACAGTATCACAAAACATATTTATTCAATGTTCTATATTCAATACAGGTAGGTTATCTCATGCCAATTTCATACAAACTTCCTGACAGTCAGAATGACCGAAAAGCCTGCCTTCTATAAATGTCAGCATTGTCATCATCCTGTATATGGGCATTTTTTAACATCAGCAGTAGAAAATCATATTGTGAAGTGACAAAGCATTCAATCGCCTGGAGGTTCAATCTATATGGTACAAGACCTCAATCTCAGCAAAACAATTATAGATTTTTTTACAGAATGACTCTATTTTATAGTAATTGTTAGCAATAGTAGACCCGTATCTACTCTGTTTTAGAGGCTATTTTATTGTTTTTGCCATGTTCTATTCTGGTATTAATTTGTGTGACTTCGTGAAGCTGGATTGGGTTAGGCACTATACGTTTAACTAAGGGGTTAATTTGATCAATTTATACCCACTGGGAAAAGCCACCCCTGGATTTTATCACAGCATTTTACAACACCAGGGCTAATTCCCCCTGGATTGCATCAGGCAAAAATTTTTTTAGGGATAAATAGGTGGTTGATGCAATCTAGGATGATTCCCCAGTGCTGTAAAATGCTCTAATAAAATCCTGCTGTGACTTATCCTGGTGTTCTACAGGCTAATCTATCGACCGCTAACCCTACTGTTCAATACCAAAACTGTTTTTGGAACTGCAAACTTAAGAATTGTTTTTGCTTATTTAAAGGAAAATTGCAAGTTTTGTGGCAAACCATTATTCGTCAGAACCAGACTGTGACACTCCATCAGCATCAATTTGTGGTGTAAACCACTTGGCAGATTTCTGTGAAATTTGGAGGCAGTGTTATTCAAATGAAATTCTGAAAATGGTTGCCACTGGAAAGAGAAACTATAGTTTATTTATTTAGTTCAGAAATATTATGACTGGAATAAAATTGCATATTGTTGTTTCCAGAAACCATGTTTATGTTCAGCATAGAAGTAGCAAGACATCAACAATGGTTATGTTTATAACAGAAATAGAGGTAGCATGTTATGATTGTAGTGCTATTATTCTTGAAAGAAATCCACTTGACCCTGTCCTTTTACAACAAACTTCTGCCATGTGAGTAGGTGTCATTTTATGATAATTAAGGAAGGGCTGTGCTGATATTTTGGATGTCAACTCATCATTTTAATCGTACCAATAATTGAATATGCATTGCATGTTTACAATGACTTTTCAGCGATATTATAGAAACATTACAAATCACGGCCATCCGGGTTTACAGCCAATCTAACTGGACTGAACTCAACTTTTCATCACTGCTTTTTTTGTTCTCCAAGTATGGTTATCCATAATTATTTGTTAAATGTTTCCATAAAGATTCCCTCACAGCACAAAATAGACATATTAATGTGCTATGGTAAAGTTGTGCCAATAGGCTATTACTACAAAATCCACTGATGTTTATTTCTTTAACTGTGTTCTATAAGTGTGTGTGTCCATTACCCTTCCTCACTTGGCAACACAAACATCTGTATCAATATCTTCACTGTAATATACATTTCAAGTTAAAGGAGTTGGGTCATATGCATAATAGCACACATACATGCTACGCTCATTATCATATAAGTAATAGACTTATCCCCCTCAACTAAACACCACATGACCATCATGATAGTAAAAATAGACACAATGAAGCATAATCAGCAGATTTGTCAGCGCACCAAGTGCAGAACATGTGGTTTTCACTAACTCTACTGCTAAGAATAAATACATAATTTTTTACTCTAGTCGTTGCTAAAGGGGCAGCGTAGTTATTTAATATATATATATATATATATATATATATATATATATATATATATATATATATATATATATATATATATATATATGATATTTCAGAACCTTCAATCACTGTGAATGCTGTATGAAAAAGCTGGGTGTAGCAACCTCCAGTCCTTCGCGTTCCACTGGCTCTCATATTTTATTCATAATCATACACATTAATTCAATACGTATTGTTTCCAATAAAGGAAACAATATGCTTCTCCAATATGACTGGATATGACATATGTCAATAAACTGAGATCTCGTCATGTGAGCACAATCCCTGCCACACATTGCACGAGGGTCAGCAGCCGTGGAAGAGAAAAAAAAAACTAAAAAACTATAAATACTAAAAAAACTAACAAAAAAACGTCCTAGAGCTGTGAAGAATTTCCAAGGATAAATACTGGGACTTTCTTCCCATGCATCAGGATTCCGGCCATTTGCTAGGAAATCGGAACTGTCCCAACCATATAGTCACTGTTGTCATGTATGCAATAACTAATGCTCTAGCACAGGTCAAATTGCAGTAAATCAACTTTCCCTCAGTGGCGTTTACAAGAACTCAGAAGTAGATTTTACTGAAAAGAACAAATAAAAAAACTAATCAATACATTTGCAAATGAATAAGAATACAGTCGCCGCCGCTTAGAATGGCAGCGTTTATGTTAACGTGATTCACCCGCAGTAAGCGATGGATGGTATAAACTCCCACACAATAACCTGACATTCAAAATCTTTATTAAGACACTCATTACACTAATAAAAAGATGTATTAAAACCTACGAATGTAATAAAAAGTATGCAAAGTGATATGCATCTGGAAGGATCTCATTTTGCAAGTACGGGGAAGGCAAACCTTGTCAGTGTTTTCTAAAAAATCCCAATTCGGTCGATATCCAGATGCTGCTCCACATTAGAAGTGTTACAAGCGCAGCACCACACTTACGTCATCGGTGTCTGTTTCTGGCAGAGCGTTCTGGTCGCTAAGGTGACAAAGCTGAGAATTCTTCCTCTGACATCCCCTTGTCAGAGTTTCAGTTTTGCTTGTATTTTCATCAGCAGTCTTCTCCTCAACTACAGAAACCCCAGCTTTTTTGACGCAACATTGCATTGTTTGCTGCCTGACAGAGTCCCAGTCATGCTTTAGCAAGCACACAGTATCTAACAGAGACATTTTATTTATATTGAATTTTCATGCTGATGCACATCTCTTTTCTCTTTACAGCCATGCCTGCTGTTGCAGTCACTGCTGTTTTTTCAAACTATAAACCCGACACTGCACACAGGGATTAAATAGCCAAGGTACAGTACAGGGGTAATCACTCAGTAACGAGGTGCAAACAGCTGATTGATCAATCTGTCAAGCTTTTACTACAGTAATAAGCATGCGTTTGTTATTTAAATCTATGTGAATGGTACATAACGAGATCCAAACAGCTGAGTTTGCCCAAAAGAAAAATACATCTGGCTTAACCCTGCATAAACAATACCTTTGTTATTAAAATCAATCGAAATGACAAATGGCAAACGCTATAACTCAGCTGCCCGAAATAACTCTGTACGGTGTAAGTGGTGAGTACTGTACTAGCAAAAATATCATGCATTGTGGGGAAAAATATTCGTACAGTGAGTCAGTCCATAACACCTAGAACATAATGAGATCTGCTCTTCTATACAATTCTTGACAGACTACATTCAAGCTCCTCCTAATTTAAGTGGTGCTTTTAATAAAATGCACTATCACTAAGTGCATTTTAATGGGACTCATTTACAAAAAAAGATTAGAAATAATTCAGATAAGATTCATGATAGTGCAACTTTTAACATGCATGATTTATCCTGTCTATCCATTCTTTCACATTTATTTTTAGTACAGAGATAAACCTTGACTGTCATCATTCAAACATATACTAAAACTTATGTTAGAAACTAAAAGGTAGCAATAACATTAGCTGTTAATAGCCTATTGTTCATTCCCTGCAATGTAATTTATTGGTGTTCAGACGAACCTTCAGTCTTGAGGAGAGAGACAAAAATCAATATGAATCCACTTGCACTTGTAATGAAAGGATGTGATCTTAGAAGGTGAATATAGCAGGTCTGCAGTGGAGTTGAAAAGGGCAGACAGTGTATTGTTAGGTTTCGTGGTGGAAAACAAACCATGACATTGTATTTGATATACAAAATCAATTGCTTTGTTAGCATCAATGTGCCTCTGTAAAACTAATCTAGCATCTCAAACAACCATTAAAGTAATTGACAGAACAGGAGCAGAGTAAAAACTGGGAATTTAAATAGGAATTATGTTCTTGTGACTTTAGGAAGAGAACAGGATTTCCCCTTTGCTAGTGAAGGTGAGATTGAACCGATAGGCCTCCTAGGCTGGGAAGCAATCCTTACTTATAGGTAGGCTTGCTACTATTCGATTCAATTTTTTTTTTTGCCAAATCAATGATTATTTTTGAAATATTTTATGAAAGAATTTACTGGGGTTTTTTTAGCTTTATTTTTCAATTCAAGCGGAGAATGAGTGTAATCGACCTTTATTCTTAAAAAAAACAAAAAACAAAACGAAAACCCCCCATTGAGAAAGGTCTCATTTAGCAAAGCCCCTTTATCATATTCAACATGCAATAAAACCATGGTTACCAACATTCTAATTGAAATATTGTTTGGACACAGCAGAGCTATTCCTTGTAAAGATAAAGATCCTATATACATTTAAAAATAATTCTCAAAATAAACCGTAGAAAACGCAACAACCTAAAAGTGTATTACACAGTCCTTTATAGCATAAATTTACAAGTAAAAATAATTTGCATAGAAAAAAAAAACATTAGTTTAATGAAGTAACTTGTACTTATTCTTCAGCACAGCTGTCACTGGAAGGTAAGGCAGACGGGCCTGCTTCATCCTGCCGCAGAGACGTCGGTCAGGGGATTGTGCACAATACTCATTAAGTGTTTTCCTCTTGCGCCCCATTTTCAAATCAAAATAGTAACTATCACCTTATATCTAGCAAAAGCCTACCTATACCTTAACTCAAAAGTAGGTGCTTTGAATGACAAACGCTTGAGCTGACAAATGAAAGTGCACAGTCGGTACAGGTCTTGATAATTGACAGTAAATGAATTTAAATGAAGAGAGCATTCTGGCGCTGCTTCAGTCAACTGGGTGAAATGATGGTGACAGTGAAGCTATACTAACAGATCACTGACAGCGACCCCTAGACATTCTGAGTGAAACGGGGACGGGACAGACATTAAGTATAAAAACTAAACAAACTATAGATGATTTGTTATTTTTGGTACAAAAAAAAATAATAAAAAATCGGGAGTGGTTTTACCTAGGTTTATCCTATATAAATTTATTTCAGTCGAACTCTAATTTTTTGGGAATTCGACATTTAAGCCTTTGCGGTCCCCCTGTTAATTAAAAACTGCCTGACAGGTGCTGAATAAATGGACCTCAAAGGGTTAGAGCTTTACCGATTAATATCGAAAAGTAGCAAGCCTACTTACAGGAGAGTGGATACATCAAAAGAGACATCTCCCTGGCTTATAAGGGTTGCCAACGCTTGGGGAGGTCAGCGTGACCAGACTTCTGAGCCACATGGGAAGACAGGATCTCTGAAAGAATGACATGAACATACAAAGAAGGGGTCGCTGGAAAGGGAAACCGGCACAGAAGAAAGCAGATAGTTAGTAAAGAGTACAGGGTTTCTGCTTGGCTTATGGAAATCCGCCCTGGAGGAGGTGAGTCCAAACTGATCGGCCTCCAAGGCTGGGAAGGAACCATTACTTCCCCCCAAGGGGAACCTAGCGTGACAGAAAATAGTAAAACAAAAGAGTGTTAGGATAGATTTGGCCGGGGGTCCCCACTGTGACTCAGGAACCTTCCTTTCAGAGGGCAAGGTTGGGAAGTGAGCTTCACTAGCCCCCAGAGGGAGTCCGTTGCAGAAGTGGCACAGGGTAGCGTAGGAGGGATGAATAATGGAAAACAAAAAAAGTGAGACATAATAGTGGTGCATTCCAGGGTTTAAATAGTGTGATTAATATTTTTGGCAAGACATAACAGGGGTGGACCCCTAGCTCTTGCCTCCCGAATCACACTAAAAGGTTACAAAACAAAATACTGAATGAATAACGAATGCTTGGTTTGATTTAATGCACTATTAACATGATACATTCTCATTAATAGACACTTAAGTATTTACATGTAGTGCAACATCTTTTTGTTAAAGCAAAAAAAAAAAAAACACTGTTAATGTTGTAGGACTTAAAAACATAACCTGGTATAGTAATTTAATAGTCTCTGTTTTGATTACCTCAGCCTCTTAATTGGTTGACGTCACTGTCTATGATTAATATCCACCTAATTTTTAAATAATATAAGCAGTGATTTAAATTTTTACAGTGAGAAAAGGCTAATAGCCAACCTATTTGCAAAAAATCATAAAGAAAACAGCTTATGTAAAAAAAAAAAAAATGCAACTAAAAGATGCTTTAGAAGCCAAAAACCTCTCTAACTGTTTCCATGTTTATTTCCTCAGAGCCCCTTGTGCAATCACCTCCCTTGGCCCCTGTTAATTAAAAACTGCCTCCCGCTAAAGTTCTTTGGCAGACATTTTCCTAGTGTCAGCCCATTCGGGTAGCTGCAGAGAGAGGGAATAAGATATGAGAGACCAATCTGAAACTGTAAAGAAAAAAATAAATACAACAGCATTAGAGCTGTCCTCCTCATTCTACATGAGGCCCAAGAGCTACAGCTGTGATTTGCCTCTCCTGCACATATTCCTGCTCTTTTTTCACATTTTGTACACATTCACACATATTTCTGCAGCTCAGCTCCCACGGTAATTAATATGAAGTGGATTTAGAGCAAAACAGATATAAGCAATGAGCTAAACCACATCTTATATGTGTACTGCAACTGTCCCTTTATACAACCAAGGAATATAATAAAGATCTGTTAACTTGCATGAGCTGACACAGAGCTGTGACAATATTACATTTTTAACTTCCTGAACAATTTAGCTTTGTAATGTGCTTTATTAACAAGGCGTTTGTTTATTAACAAGGTGTTTTCATCACATATCTTTCATAATAAACACATACCTTTGATAGTGACGGTTTTTAACATTCATTTACCATTTCTGTGCCCAGTTGTAAATATCTGTTGAGATGATTGTGGTTAGTTTTCAGCAATTCAGGGTCTGTAACTATAGTCTGAAGTCTGATTGTAGAAATGCATCAATTTGATGTAGTGGTTGGATCGCAGTATATTTTTCTGGCCTGAGAGCAATCTTGATAGAGATATACAATCCCAGCCTTAGTTTATGCATTGGATTGCCTCGCCTTGTCAGTTGTAGATCATATAGTCTTTCTCATCACAAATATATTGCAAATGTCGTGGATATTGTATATTTTTGTAGAAAACGAAACCTGATTAAATCTAATCTAATACGTCTAGCTTTGCCTGGTGACAATGATCTATCTAACACTTTGAATATGTCAGACACTCATGAAACAAAAGGCTAATCAAACCCATCTCTTTGAGATTTAATTACCCTGTCTAGTGAGGGAAGAGGGGTTTAGCACACTAAACCCTACAGTAAGGCAAAAAGGAAAAAAAAAAAAACTATGAAGTTTGAAATCAACTAAAAGAAAACAAGAGATTTGAAACAATTTAACATCATCTTGATTTAAAATCACTGCAAATACAAGATGCAAGTGTTTTTATTCTTAAATCGCCTAACAAGCACAGAATAATGCAGGTAGAAAAACCCTAAGAAAATTAAACTGTTCGCTATATCTAACCAAAGTCTAAAGAAATGTAATTTCTTATGGTAAAAATAACAGGAATTCAGAATAAAAAAAAGATTATGTACGTTTAAAAGTTTCCCTTTTCTTAATTATGATAATGAACTCATCAGGCAAGAAAAGGCTGGAGGGGAACAATAAAAAGTGCAAGCCCCATTCAGGCACAAACTAGCCAATCAGAGCGTGTGGCGGGACATTTTGAATAATCTCTTTGTTTGAAATGTATAAAGCCCACCGTCAAAATTAAATGCGCGCTTGCAAGAAGGAACTACAAGACCGTACCTGGAGCTCATCTCTCAGCATTAATCCATCATGATTAGAGGCCCTGACACTCGAAGAAACACAAGGTAGCTGCACGCTGAAATTCGACTGCTTTCCAGACTAGGTAACAATACTCTTAAATATCTATTGTGTGTGTGTGTGTGTGTGTGTGTGTGTGTGTGTGTGTGTATACTGTATATATTAATTACATGCATTATTTACACTGAATACAGGAAAAAATTTCCAGCATAAAAATGTGGTCAGGGAGTGTTGATGCTACATCTGAATCAAGAGAGCAATTATACAGTTCCATGGGGCTTCACCAGCTGTCAACCCATCACATTTTAATAAGCTATCATGTAAGCACATTTCATCATTTCAAATGCACTGTGAATATTCTTATGTGATTATAGACATTGATAGATTATTAGTTAATTTGCTGACAAGTCGGAACATGACAGAAATGTATTCTTTTCCCATAAGCACATTTTCTTATTCATGCGTTAATTATAACTAGGGCTGTATTTTTCCAAGAAAAAAAAAGAAGAAAAAAGCTTATTTCAGGGTCTAAAAATAGTATTTATTAAAGCAGAAAAATACTGTGGTCAAATTCAAAATTGATCTTTTTCTTTTGAATATTTTTTTTATGTCTATTTTTTAAAGACATTCTATTTTCACCATCAGTGAATTATCGAACATAATAAAAACATAAATACATGTAAAAATAACAACAGACACCTGAAATTTCCACTTCATATACTGGACAGAAATATAGCCAATCTTTGATGCAGCTGGTGTCTTTTTCATTTCGACATTTTAAAGAAATCGTGCAGCCCCATGCAAGTGTGTTTGATCTGGAAGCAAACTAAACCAGCTAGTATAGTAGTGCGGCAAAGCTTTCTGTATTTATTTTTTAAGTGAGAACAAATATGTATATTTACACTATTCCTTCAGAAATGGGAATTTTCAGGGAAACGGCACATTATATGTCAATGAGTACATTTTTCGGAAATCGTGAAATTGGTGTGAACTGTGAAAACAATATAGCTTTAATTATAATAATAGTTATGAGGATCAATTTAAATTTAGTACAATTAGTCTGTTGCTAACTAAGGTGACTTTGAATGTACTGTAAATATGTTGGGAATGTTTATAAAGGACATGTATTTAAAGAATAAATTAACAGGGAGATTTTATGACTCCAATAAAAATCCATTTTCATTCCTGATTTGATTTATAAATATAGGCCTAATTGCTTTCCAAAGTGTTTTCCACACTGTACATTAAGGATGTACGTAATTAATAAATTCTTAAGTGGATGTTGTATTATCTGAAATATGAACTGTTGAATATTCATTAAACTGATGACATTTATATAGTAAAGAACTGCATACGTTTCAGAACTGATCCAGACTTAACTAACTAATTCAGGGCTAACCTGTCACCTTCTTAATGATAGATATACTGCTCATTTTCGGGTGAAGAATCTGCTATTTATAGGAAAGAGTAAAATACTTTCAATTTACAGTCCATTTTTCAGTATAAGCACTATATATATATATATATATATATATATATATATATATATATATATATATATATATATACACACACACACACAGTTACAGCTGGCTCACAAATGAGAACTGCACAGAGCCTTCTGTAATAAGCCACTTCATTCTACCCCCATTACTGCAGTCATTTAACAGTGTCGAAGTGAGTGGCCAGGAAACACTTTCCTCAAAGGATTTTGTGATTGAGGGATGTTAAAAAAGAAAGTGTAGCTAACCCTGATATTACAGTACAGTCTTTGTGTAATTCCATATTGTTTCCCTTGCAGTAGATAACACCTTGAGATTACCTTCTCCAGCACACAAGAATGTTTATTTATTTATTTTTTACCTGGCTGTCTCGTGATTAGAATTTTAATTGGCAAGCAGGGAATGAAGAGGAAAGTCAGTGAAAAGTGCAGGAAAGATTCACAATAGCAGAGAGATGAAGGGCCAGCTGAGGCAGCCTCACAGCATGATTGCTACATTAATAATTTGAGACTGGTACTGAATCCAGTAGACTTGGAACTATTTTGTACATTAACCTTCTGTCAGCATAAGAAATTGATTCATTAAAACAAAATGATATTGATATGATAATGATATTATATTCTTCTGAATTTGGGTGTAAAGTTTTAATATCAGCTAATATCAGAACGGTAACGTTAAACATGCCAGGCTATTTCTGTCCAATTTTTCTTTAATACATTTAATTCATGGGGAAAGCACACTAATCTATCTAACAATAGGTATAGAGGCCCTAGATCAGTGTTTTTCAATCGTGTATTTTTGTTGATAATGAAAAGATACAGAAAAGGAGGCAAAGACAAAGTTCACTATCCATGCATTACTACTGCTGATCTGGAGAAGCTAATAGAAAAATACATTATTGGCATTTTTAAATGCTTGGTCACTAACACTCCGACTATCATTGTGGTTTATGCCAACACTGTTTACAGAGCAATTGAGACCAGCATGGAGGCTAACATAACAAAACTGAGTACTCTTGACCAGCCGAATTACACACTGAGGCATATAATTATCGTAGCAGACCATTAGATTTTCAAGACAAACTGTTTTTAGGTCGATTACCATTTGTTTATGTTTCATCAAATCAATAAAAACACCGGCTGTCCAAGCATTTTTGTTTTCTTTCAGTTTCATAAAGTTGTTGACTTGTTAAACCTTTGTGTCTCTTACTTTTTTATTCAACAGAGGCTTTGCTTCTTCTATGCACTTATACACTGTCATGCCTCTGAAAAGATCAAATGTGACGAAAGGAATGTCACTCATTTTTAAAAACTTCAAAAGACCTCTCACAACAATGTATATATTTATTGCGAGTTGTATATGTTGTGTATTGATAATTTATTAATTGAGCTGTGCTTCGGCAAAAATTTATTCTACAGTGCATTGTTACTATTTTGGATGGTAAAAAATCCTCAACAGCCAATCAGTGTGCACCATCCAAACGTTCTGTTTTATAAATAAAGATTATAGCTGGACATTCGTAGCTCTGACTGTGCTGGTACCTCATGGATGTATTGTAACTTCACAGATTATTAATTCACATAAATCAATTTCTGCTGTAATTATCAATTTAAAAATAAAACAGTCAGTTTTTTCCCCCTCTCAGCAAATTCTGTTAATGAAAAGTAAACTAGAACCTTTCTTTAGAACTCCAATTTTAACTTTGCTCACAGAAACAGGCCCACCCATTGCATCGAAACAAATGAAGGTACGTCTACAGTTATTCTTAGTATTATAGTGATTTTTTTTTTTTTTATGTGCTTATTTTTCAGTCACCAATACTGTTATTGTACATAAATATTCCATAGTTTTCTCCATCATATCAAAATAAAAACCTCCCTGCATTGTAAGTCTCCTCCCATTTTGCAGCATCTTAATTTTTTTTTTAAATTTGATGCTGAGTAAGAAGACGCTCGATGTGGAAAGCTATACTATTTTTACAGCTTCTCAGAATGGACATCCGCCTTAGCTTTACTGTAGATGTACTTTTCTGATATTTATTACAAAATAATAATAATAATAATAATAATAATAATAATAATAAAAATAATAAAAACACTTTATACATTTTTAGGTGTGAATTTGATCAGTCTACAGAATAATACCATTTATGACTGAATTAAATTAGGTATGAGCTGTGCTTCAGGTACAGGGTTTAAAAGAGTTTTATTGTGCTTTCATAGCTTAAACGGGAATCAAGGCAGCAGTATTTTTTTTAGCTGATGCCTATAAATCCATGAAGCTCATATTTACTGTAATATAAACACACAACCAGTGGTTTTGGGCAAAAAGCCCAAACACTGATATTTATAAGGTGTAACATAATATTAAATACTCCAGCCTAGGGTGGTATCAGTTTGATGGTCAAGTTAGCATTGGGTGTTTTCACGTAAAAGAAAAGAGGCAAAACAATGAGTTTTGAGGTAAAAGTTCTGTCTGTCTCTGTATATACCTTTGTTCTTAAGCCCCTCTCTGGAAACTTTTGTTTTTGTGTTTGATTGTCTTGAAAAAACATGGCCCCTGCCAAAAGAGTGTGGACACAGTTTGAACTGTTTTCAGAACCCAGCTGTTTGTGCCTAGACTTTCAAATAAAACACTTTTGTGGTGTTCTGCACCGGACCTCAGCCTCTGAATACTTTGTACTCACACCAGATTGTCCCTAGGCCAATCCTCCACAATCATAATAAATATCTATGCAAAGTTTGTTCAAATTCCAGCAAGCAGTTTCTAACATATAACCTTGAATAGCTCAGCCTGTCCAATGTCAAAACTGTGAAACAGTATATCACATTTAGCTACATTCAAAGTATGTGAAATAAATTGCTGCAATAAAAGTGAATGCAAAGACTGATCAAATTGGGTCAAGTGGTTCCCAAAGTATAGCCTTCAATAGATCATCCAATCAGGTGTCAGTATTGTGAAAAAATATTTCAGCATGAGCTACACTCACAGTAAATGGAATGACTTTTTGTAATATGTGTCCTTGCAAAGTCTAATCACATTTGGGCAAATAGTTCTGTAGCCTTGTGGCAGTGTGCCCCGACCCTGTGCATACTTTTGTGTTATATGTTGTATGCACACTGAGTGTACAAAACATTAGGAACACTTTCCTAATATTGAGTTGCACCCAGTTGCCTCATCAGACCAGGCAATGTTTTTCCAATCCTCCAGTGTCCAGTGTTTTCATTCCTTAGCCCACTGCAACTGCAGTTTCTTGTGTTTTGCTGAAAGAAGTGGAACTCTGTTAGGTTGTAGGCAGCCATACCCCATTCGTGTCAAGGTAACGACGAGTTGTGCATTCTTTTATGGGTCTTTCGGCACCAATGTTGTACTGGACTCTCAGTTGACTAACTGTAGCATGTCTGTTGCTCTGCACAATTCATGTCAGCCTCCTTTGGCCTCTTTCATCAATGAACAGTTTTCAACCTCAGGCCTGCTGTTGGCTGGATATCTTTTGGGTGGTGGACCATCCTTGATACACACTGGAAACTGTTGAGCATGAAAAACCCAGCAGCGTTGCAGTTCTTGACACACTAAAACTGGCGCGCCTGGCACCTATTACCATACTTTGTTCGAAAGGCACTTAAATCTTTTGTCTTGCCCATTTACCCTCTGAATGGCACACATACAAAATCCATGTCTCAGTTGTGTCAAGGCATAGTTTTCACCTGGATTCACCCCGTCAGTCTATTTCATGGAAAGAGCAGGTGTTCCTAATGTTTGGTACACTCAGTGTATGGTGTTAATGTTGATGTGTTGTAGTTGGTACAGGGGATATGAGCATGAATGTTTAAAATGTATATTCGTATTTAGGCATGAGGATTGCACAGCAGTTCATGTGCAGGTAAAATGTAATAATAATGTAAAATTCACGTGCAGTTGTACCAAGAATTCCAATTGAATGACTGATTAGCAATCGAGTCTCGGTACAGCTGCATAAAATCAACATGTCACTCACTCGGGGTTGTGTGTTCGTGAGTGGAGATGGAGGTAATAGTAGTAGTAATAATAATCATAATAACAGCTCTTTGCAATCTTTTATTTTCTGTTTGCTAATAAAACGCGCAGCAGCGCATTCAAATTCAACTCACTCACCACTCTGTGTTTCATTACCTGGTTCAGACATCACCACTACAGCCTTGTGACAAGCTTTCATTAGCATAGCTAATCAGAGGCCAAAATACATGCAAAAGTAGGTCACAATGACAAAGGTTTGGATACCCCCAAGGTATCATAACTGAATGAGTGATTCTTGAGATAAACTGTAGTTATAACAAACACACAGACATCTCCCTGTAACCCTGTCACCAGGGAGAAGTGTAAATAGAAACGTTACTGAAGCTAATGAGGTTGCAAAATTAATCTAAAAATTAATTTTAAAACCACCTAATAACTTACAAGACCCTGAATGGATTAGCACCTAGTTATTTGTAGGAGTTACTGACCCTGTATCTTCCCAACCACACTCTGAGATAACACGGGCTGCTGGCTATTCCTAGGGTCAACTAAAGCAACACAGGAGGTAGGTAGAGCTCCTATATTATGGAATGCTCTGCCTTCATTTGTCAAGGAAGCTGGGACCGTTACACTTTTCAAGTCAAGACTAAAAACAGACTTTTATAAAATGACTTTCTTATCTTAGTGGGTTTTAATGTAGCTTCTTTTGTATAATGTGTATATTGTTATTTAAATATGTTATTTAAATGGTCTGATTATCGCAGTTGTATGTGTGACATGCTATACAAATGTACTGTAGTTTGTTCTTTTGGTCTGCTATATACTGTACAGTGCTTTGTGATACATCTGTATAAAAAGCATTGTATAAATAAAATAAATAAAATGTACTAAAAACATTCAACAGCAGATGATCAGGGGAGCAGTGAAAATGTAACTGAAATTTTCACAGCTCTCCTTATCATTGTTTAGTGGAACTTGTCTTGCTAAAGATGTTGTTACTAAGATTTGTAAAATTACATTTCTTACCTCACTGCTCCCCTTGTCATCGAATACTACCCTGCCCATCACATCTCACTATTAATGCTAAAAGCCTAACCTGGATGCAACTGTTATGGGTGGCATGGCATTTCCTGACTTTTGTGGCTTCGCTACACCAGTGAAGTTAATTTAAAAAAATTTTGTGTTCGGAATTTTCTGACTTTTGTAGCTTCAAGCTTAAACCATAACTATTTTTTAACTAAGTTTTTTTTGGTAATGAACATATCTCTGCAGTTTCATAACAATTAACTTTCTTTAACCACTATTATGTTTTACCAAAACCTTGGGCCCAACCTTACCAAAACATTTGCTTCCCTGAGAAAATTGGCTTCCAGAATACATTTTATGTACAACTGTTTTATGTACTTATGTTATATTTGTTATGGAAAATCCAGCTAATTGTAATATTTGCTGTACCCCTTGGTCCAAATCTTCCTGTCATTTCAGACTTTATGGAGTATAATCACAACTAGAATTACACACATATATCCACATACAAAGATGTTATTCATAGATAAATGACTGGTACAATTTTTTTTTCTCCAGAATTTAAATTAGAGGTTAACAGAAAACCTGTTTATACATCAAGTTTTAATGTACCCAAACCGATCCAACTGGAGTCTTTTTTTAAAGCCCAGTTCTCAGTTATTAATAGGAGAATTTACAGAAGACTCGCTCACTTGTACTTTCTTTCCTTTGCTGTCTTCCACAACAAAATCCTTATGGTCACGGGCACATTCTTCTGGAGTTTTTACATGCTTAGGCATTTTCTTACATTTCACCACAATTTGCAATTCTGTTTTAAGTTCCGTAAACATATAAATCCTCCTTATCGAATTGTAATATACAATGCCTATAGAAAGTCTACACCCCCTTGAACTTTTTTCACATTTTGTTGTGTCAGTGCATCAGTTTCATACACTTAAATGAGGATGTTTTTCACTTCTCTACACACCATACTCCACACTGTTAAAGGGGAAAATAGTTTTTATTGAGAAAAAAATTATATATTAAAAATAAAAAACTGAAAGATAATTGGATAAGTGTCCACCCCCCTGAGTTAATACTTGGTGGAAGCACATTTGGCAGCAATTACAGCTGTTGGGATAGGTCTCTAGGAACTTTGCACACCTAGATTTGGCAATATTTGACCATTCTTTACAAAACTGTTCAAGCTTTCTCAAGTTCAATGGGGAGCGTCGATGGACAGCAATCTTCAAGTTATGACACAAATGTTTGATTGGATTTAGGTTGGGGCTCTGACTGGGCTACTCAAGGACCTTTACTTTTTTGTTCCTAAGCCACTCCAGTGTAGCTTTGGCTTGCTGCTTTGGGTTGTTGTCATGCTAAAAGGTGAACTTCCGTCCCAGTTTCATATTTCTTGCAGAGGGCAGCAGGTTTTCCTCAAGGACTTCTCTGTACTTTGTTCCATTCATTTTCCCTCCTGTCCTGACAAGTGCCCCAGTCCCTGCTGATGAGAAACATCCCCATAAGGCTGCCACCACCATGCTTCACAGTAGGGATGGTGTTCTTTGGGTGAGGCGCTGTGTTGGGTTGGAGCCAAACATAAACCTTTGCATTTAGGCCAAAAACTTCCATTTTAGTTTCGTGAGACCACAAAACTTTTTTCCACATGGCTATAGAATCTCCTAGGTGTTTTTTGGCATAATTCCAATGGGATTCAAGGTGGGCTTTCTTGAGTAATGGCTTCCTTCTTGCCACAATACCATACAGGCCAGATTTGTGGAGTGCTCGGGATATTGTTGTCACATGCACACTTTGATCAGACTTGGCCATAAAAGCCTGTAGCTCTTGCAAAGTTGCCATTGGCCTCTTGGTAGCCTCTCTGATCAGTCTCCTTGCTCGATCATCCAGTTTGGAGGGACGGTCTGATCTAGGCTGGGTCTTGCTGGTGTCATACACCTTCCACTTCTTAATAATCCTCTTGATCATGCACCAAGGGATATTCAAGGCCTTTGATATTTTTTTATACCCATACCTTAATCTGTGCCTTTCAACAACCTTTTCCTAGAGTTTTTTTGAAAGCGCCTTGGTGCTCATGGTTGAGTCTTTACTTTGAAATGCACTACCCAGCAGAGGGAACCTACAGGAACTGCTGAATTTATTCTGAAATCATGTGAATCACTGCAATTTAACTCAGGTGGAGAGCACTTAACTTGGTGTGTGATTTTGAAGACGATTGGTTCAAATAATTTATGATTGGGGGGGGGGGGGGGGGGGGGGGGGGTATAACCAAGCTATTTCAGTTTTTAATTTCTACAAATTTCTACAATATTTTTTTTACTTGGAAGTTGTGGGGTAGGATGTGTAGATAAATGAAAAAAAAAAAAAAAAAATGCATTTTAATTCCAGGCTATAAGGCAACAAAAGGTGAACATTTTGAAAGGGGGTGTAGACTTTCTATAGGCACTGTAGCTTCCAATCTCCTGAGCAAGAACAATGCCCTTTCCAATTTAATCTTGTTTTAAATCTCACAAACATGTTACAATCCTCTAATAGAAATGTATAAATTTGCTGCTACTCAGTAGTGGGTGGGTTTAAAGTATTCAGAACGAATTGACATGAGATACAAGTCAGGAAAGAGGATGTTGCCCAATTGTACTGAGAGTTTTTTTGGTTGTTTTGTTTTGTAGGTTATTTATTTTTTTTTTTTTTTTTGTATCAGTGTGTGGCAGGAAATGGCGTTGCGGTGAAGTCAGACCAGAAGAAGGAACTGAACCGTTTATTTAAGAACAAAAATAAATAAAATAGTTAAACAAAAATAACACTGCTCACAGAGCGAAAATAAAATATTTAAACAAAAAGAAATCATGAACACAAAATACCATATAGGTCAGATTGGGCGATCGCCTTCACCGTTCCTGTAGTTTTTAAATTAATCTCTCTCCTCTCGCTCTCCCGTTCTCCACCTCCGAACACCTACCCAGAGCAGGGAGAGCTGCAGGCTTAAACACACTGGTCGAGGGGTTTAAGTAGTTCGTAATTATTCTATAACCCCTTAGCCAGTCTGCACAAGTTTATTAACGTGTGACTGCCAGCTAGTTTACCAATGCACTAGCCGACAGCCACATATTAACACAATGTTTTTTTTTTTTTTTTAATAAAATACAGAACAAAACAAATGCACCGCCACGTTGTCATATATACAAATACAAAATACTTCGTTCACCGTCATCTATAAATACACAAAATAAACACAATAAACAAATAAACAAATACAAAATACCACGGACGGTTGGGGGAAACCCCGCTCTAAAAACAAACTACTAAATATACAGAGTTGTTACACAGTGGTTTATTGTTTTTTATCGGTCCGAAAAATATAGCGTTACACTCCCCACATGTTGCTAAAACTGTTCAAATAATTTATTTTCATTGTAACATCCTAACATCCTGTTTCAAAGCTCTTTTTTCAACACTCCAGTGCACTGATAATGCCCACTATTATTGCCCACATTTTGTCAAACAAGTAACAGCATTAACGATCCATGATGGGGTATGGAAAAGAAAAACCAGAGCACTTGTTGTTTTTTTTGTTTTTTTTTTTTTTTTTTTTTTTTTTTTTTTTTTTTTTTTTAATTTATCGCTGTTCGACAGTGATTTAGAGGACAAATCTCAAACCTCAGTGCACTAGAGCCGACAATAGGCATTCAAGTTATAAGTGTAAAAAGTTTCAGGTTATTAGCAATAAAAAGAGAAATTACAGGTACGTTATTTAAACAGTTGTAGCACCACGTGGGAAGTATAATGGTGTATTTTTCAGAACCCTACTTTAAATATGTGTTATGTATATAAATAATTACATTTGTGATTTATTTACTGCAAGGGTTTTTTTTTTTTTTTTTTTTTTTTACTTACCCGAACGTGTACCATGTTTTTTCTTTTCACAATGAGCACCCAGTTGAAATTCAGTTAATTGTTACCAAAGGCCAGTGTACTTTAATGAAAATGCATTTCAGATTTATATTGGTAATTTAATTTGAATGACTGCTCCTCATTTTTTGTTTGTATACATGCAATATACATAGATGAGTACAGTAATAATGAATTACTTTCTAGCTATAATTCTTCAGCTCAGGGAGGTCATTTTCTGTGCAAATAATGAACTCTCAGAATTAAATTTAGGATGAAATTCAGCTTCAGTTACAATCCAATACTCATGAGCTTTTAGATGTATTAGTGGAATTATTATTTCAGATTTGTTGTTTTTCTTTTCTATAAAGAACACATCTATAAGCCCCCAGCAAAAAAAAATCACAAATAGTCATATTTAGCAGTCTGGGAACATAATGCTCAATGTACATGGTATGTTGCTATGACATTATTTATTACATGAATATAATATTTTACACCAAATATATTGCATAACTGCAATCTTTCACTGTCTTTAATCTATTATGCATTTGTCAAATTCAGTTCATCTATGACATATGCCCCTGCCAAGTTCCCCACTCAGAATCCAAAATACCTTATCAGACAGCAGCCTCATGGCTTTTGGCTAAATCTGCTGCAGCTAACTGGGAAAAAAGTACTTTTTGATTTGGAATGAATTGAAATGTGCAGATTTTGTGATACATTGGGCCATATGTATATGCAATACTTTGTTAAGGGAATGGTAGAAGATATGGTATTTCAGTTAACTGTTTCAGTGGGAAACGGACTCAAAAGGTAATCAGCATTTCTATCTCTTTCCTCTAGCCAGATAAATGAGTCTGATTATTTTTTAACATCGGCATATTATGTTACTAATTATGTGACATTTCAAGCAAGCATGATAAATTGTGTTCTTGATACTGAAATGATGTCATTTAAGTAATTACCCTCTCCCTGTTTATGCAGGAATCTGATCTGATTGGCTTTTTAGTCCATTAGATAGCACTTCCTTTCATGCATAATTTACTTAAATGGTTGCCATAGAAACATATGCAACTACCTACAGTATATTCAGCTATGTAAAACACTAACTCAAATAATATTAAAGTAGTTGCTTAGTTTAATGTCATTTGGGTTACTTGTAGTATTTTATACAACAAAAAGAAGATATCAGTTTATATAAAAAAAATTGAAATGCAAGTAGTCACACAAATACTATACTGTATGGCTTTTATTTGTTTGCATTAAAGAAACACTTAATACAAGTCAACACAGTATATGCTAACAAGATACTTTTAAGTTAACATAAATTGATTCACAAAGTCAGCAGGGATTCCTAGTAGAATTAATGGTTGTATATGTCAAAGAGTGCTTTTCACACTAGACAAAAAAACAACAAAATTCTAAATGGAATAAAAGCTATTATTGTACAGAACTGGAAAGTTTTTTATAACCTCACCTCTTAGCTGAGGCTCCTGAGACCAAGCAGTATTACATATTCAGTTGCTGTATTAAGCAGCTGTCCATTAACAAGAAATCGAGTTTAAAAATGAAAATATCATGTTCCATAGTTAGAAAAGAAAATACAGTAATAAACATGTTAAATGACCCTTTACTGCATTCTGTCAGATGCAGCATGTGATTTTCATTCTCTGTGGGCCTGAAACTGGAATAAATAGACATCTTTGATTGTCAGGTCAAGGACAAAGACCTCCCTCAGCTGTCAATATTAAGTCTGACAGCTGATCTTCTCATTGTATTTAGTCTACCCACTTCCCTTCCACCAGCTTCAATCTTCTTTTATAAAGCTGAATGTGAGCACTGTCACCAGTGCTTATGGCCAAAGTCTAATGTTTTGTGAATCAAAGAACCTCCAGGCCACAGTATGGACTAGTAATTTATTATTGAGGAACAGAGGCTGCTGAGAACATTCTTTTAGCGCAGGCAGAATGCTATGAATTTACCAGGCATGAGGGCAGCAGGTGCTCTCATTAATTTTACAGTCTCTGGCAGCACAAAGAAAAATAGCTTTTTTTTCCCCATAAAAACATGCAGCTGTGGTATAGCTTCTGAAACACAAACCCCTACTTTAGCTAGATTAAATGCAGTCCTGTAACCACAAACCTGAGATTGATCCCATTTATTTTACACATGCCTGGGTTCCTCTACTTGATTATTCTTAATTTGCCTTTGCAAGAGAAACAGTCGTTTGGGATATTTTTGCCAAGCATTTGGAACATGGCATATGAACTGCACTGGAATTTCTCGGATACTCCCCACAGGAACTAATTGAAAATCCTGAGGCACAGGGGCTGATTAAATTATAATTCTAAATGCTGTGCCTTAGCTAAGGCTGGATAAATTATGGTATTAAAATTAAAAAAAATCACAATCCTATCCAATTGCTTGGTATTGAAACAAAAACTGTAGGTGGTGTGTCATTCTGACATGATAACGCAGGTCCTTTTCTGAACACATATTCAAAGTTGCTCTTATTCAGCGTGCTTGAAGATCCAAGTTGAAAAAACAACACAACATATACATGAAATATAAATATAAAATGGGCGTTATATCATACCAAAGAACACCAAACACAGCTACAGACAATACAAATGTAAAAAAACACAACTGTTAAGAAAATACAACTTTGTATTGCATTTTTATTATTTTAAAAGACAAGCAACCTAATACGCAATAAAACTGGTCCTGCCTTTCTCCATACTTACATTCTGTATTTGCATAATTTTAAAGTCCTGACCAAATTCCTATTGAAATTAATGACATGATCATTATTATGGGCTATGGTATATCTGGAGTAAAATACTTGTTCTCAGAATGGAACAACATTGATTCAAGCCTTGAATTGCAGGGTATACGTAGACAGGACATGTTTTTCAAATCGTAGCTACCAGCACACTGTATTATCCAGAATATTTTTCTGGTCCCATGCAATGCTGAGTTAGATAGGTTTTACAGTACACTATTGGATGCTACAGAAACGTTTTACAAATACTCTGTTGTTGAGCGATTGTGAATAGCATATTTTACAGTTTGGAGGCTTTATATAAACATATGTTTATAGATATATGTATTTATTTTTGAGTACTTTTAACAGTAATTAAATACAATCTAATTAATTTTCTTCATGTTCTTTTTCCACTCAAACTTAATATAGGAAAACAAATATCCAACATGAACTGTTTTTTTTTTTTACTAAATGTATTTAACAGATTCACACATTCTAGGGACAGCAACACAGCATAATGTAGCCTATTATATAACATAATTAATTAAGAAAATGAAATGACTTAATTATTCAACTGCAAACTGGAAAGCCGCACAGCTTCTCAGAACACATGCCCACCTTAATTTTAAATGTAATCTACCCGTAATCAGGTTGACAGACATTTCAGTATTGAAAAAATTAGCAAATTTACTTGACTGCCTTTCTACATAGAATTACTGTATAAGTGTTTTAGGTTATGAACACTTTATAACCGATTAGTAGATATTGACATTAACATTACTAATAAGGTATTATAAGCAAGTTATAAACGAGTGTAACAACATTTACAAATAACAATGCTGTCAGCAGCTATCCAACTGCAAAAATAGGCGTTTCTCACATTCCTGATTCAGTTCAATTGATATTGTGTGAAATTAAAGTTTGATTTATTTCTCTAGGGAATAGTATAGTGATAATGCCTTTGCGTTACCTTTTAAATTGCCTATTGTAGTTCCGCTATGTACTACACTATACCCAATGGGGATGTTTAGTCAGGACCAGTTTCCCCTCCCCTGTCTCTGGCTACCATCCATCATTGCTTGGTAAATGCTGCCCTGATGAAAGTGTGCCTCTCGGAGGGACTAAACGTCTTGCCAGCCTTTTATTTCTAAGCTGTCACCAGCGAGACTTCAGCACTGAAGAAACAAGGGTAAAATGTTGTTTGGCTCAGTGGAAAAAAAAATGGTTTGGGGGTCACATTTGAGAAGGGTTAGATGATTTTGGAAAAGGAAGCACCACAGGTAGCCTGGCAATCCTACCACTGTTGTAAAATGAAGATAATAATGTCACTGTCAGAAACCTTTTATTACGCTGACAATAGCTGGTGTTTGTCACTTGGCCTTGGAGAACCCTGAATATTTCAAAGACTGCATTAACTGGATAAATTGTCAAACAATGGTTGGTGAAAATGTTCAGTTTCAATTGCTGGTATAAGTTGTTATAGTCCCCATGGCGGCATTTATCTACAGTACTATCTGATAAGGTGGATAGCCTGCTACAATCTAATCGTTTAAGATATTTTCTAGGCTGAGTCATACCCAGATCTCCTACTGATGATTTGGCTGTTTTTCTGATAATAGATAAGAATGGTCAAAGGAGGAATATTTAAAGTTCTTGAGACACGTTGCACAAACAAATCATATTTACAAACAGAAATGAAAAATTCTGCTATTGTTCCCTTGTTACTAGGCATGTATATATATATATATATATATACACACACACACACACACACACACACAACACACACACACACACAGTACTGTGCAAAAGTTTTAGGCAGGTGTGAAAAAATGCTGTAAAGTAAGAATGCTTTAAAAAATAGACATGTTAATAGTTTATATTTATCAATTAACAAAATGCAAAGTGAGTGAACAGAAGAAAAATCTACATCAAATCAATATTTGGTGTGACCACCTGTGGCAGAGCAGGGCTCTGCCCTTGGAAATACTAGCAGGGATGGAGTTAAATTCTCTTCCCTGCCCAGGTTGATTGCCCCAGGTGAGAGCAATCAACTAATGTAATTAATCAATTATCATTTAGCCATCTGGCATAAAAAGAGGCCTCAGCCTCCCAGTAGAGAGGAGGGAGCAGGTTGGTGGGTTTTTGTGGTTTTGAAATTTTGAATCCAGTGAAGGCATTGCCCAGCCTGGAAACCTTATTTTTGTAAGTTTTGTTTTCTTTGTTTAGGTATTTGTGTTTAAACATCTTTGTTTTGCCCTTGTGCATGTTTATTTTGCGTTAATTTATAATAAAAGTATATATTTTTTGAACTGCAGTCTGTCTCTGGGCCTCTGTCCACTCGCCAGCCTGCCACACCACCCTTTGCCTTTAAAACAGCATGAGTTCTTCTAGGTACACTTGCACACAGTTTTGGAAGGAACTCGGCAGGTAGGTTGGCCCAAACATCTTGGAGAACTAACCACAGTTCTTCTGTGGATTTAGGCAGCCTCAGTTGCTTCTCTCTCTTCATGTAATTCTAGACAGACTTGATGTTGAGATCAGGGCTCTGTGGGGGCCATACCATCGCTTCCAGGACTCCTTGTTCTTCTTTACACTGAAGATAGTTCTTAATGACTTTCGCTGTATGTTTGGGGTCATTGTCACGCTGCAGAATAAATTTGGGGCCAAACAGATACCTCCCTGATAGTATTGCATGATGGTTAAGTATCTGCCTGTACTTCTCAGCATAGAGGAGACCATTAATTCTGACCAAATCCCCAACTCCAGCCCCAAACTTGCAAGGAACCTCCACCATGCTTCACTGTTGCCTGCAGACACTCATTCGTGTACCGCTCTCCAACCCTTTGGCGAACAAACTGCCTTCTGCTACAGCCAAATGTTTCAAATTTTGACTCATCAGTCCAGAGCACCTGCTGCCATTTTTCTGCACCCCAGTTCCTGTGTGTTCGTGCATAGTTGAGTCGCTTGGCCTTGTTTCCACGTCGGAGGTATGGCTTTTTGTCCGCAAGTCTTCCATGAAGGCCACTTCTAACCAGACTTCTCCAGACAGTAGGTGGGTGTACGGGGGTCCCACTGTTTTCTGCCAATTCTAAGCTGATAGCATTGCTGGACATCTTCCGATTGCGAAGGAAAGTAAGCATGATGTGTCTTTCATCTGCTGCAGTAAGTTTTCTTGGCCGACCACTGCATCTACAGTCCTCAACGTTACCCGTTTCTTTGTGCTTCTTCAAAAGAGCTTGGACAGCACATCTGGAAACCCCTGTCTGCCTTGAAATTTCTGCTGGGAGAGATCTTGCTGATGCAGTATAACTATCTTGTGTCTTGTTGCTGTGCTCAGTCTTGCCATGGTGTATGACTTTTGACAGTAAACTGTCTTCAGCAACCTCACCTTGTTAGCTGAGTTTGGCTGTTCCTCACCCAGTTTTATTCCTCCTACACAGCTGTTTCTGTTTCAGTTAATGATTGTGTTTCAACCTACATATTGAAGTGATGATCATTAGCACCTGTTTGGTATAATTGTTTAATCATACACCTGACTATATGCCTATAAAATCCCTGACTTTGTGCAAGTGTACCTAGAAGAATTGATGCTGTTTTGAAGGCAAAGGGTGGTCACACCAAATATGAATTTGATGTAGATTTTTCTCCTGTTCACTCACTTTGCATTTAGTTAATTGATAAATATAAACTATTAACCTGTCTATTTTTGAAAGCATTCTTATTTTATGGCATTTTTTCACACCTGCCTAAAACTTTTGCACAGTACTGTGGTGTGTGTGTGTGTGTGTGTGTGTGTATATATATATATATATATATATAATGTGTGTGTGTATGTATGTGTATATATATATATATATATATATATATATATATATATATATATATATATAATGTATATGGTGCAAATAATTAGGATTCACTATTGAAGCATACACTGTAGCTCTAGACTACAGTACACTAGACTATATTATTTAGAAATCTTAAATGATATGACTTAAATGAATCTGTATCAATCCCTATATATCCAGCAAGATTTGTACCCTGGAAAAGGACCTAGTTAATCTAAGGGCATTCCAGGAGCATCCATAGGAAATAGTGATCAGTTTATAAATAGAAGCACTGTAGATGTGGTTAGTTTGTCTGCAGAAACTCCTGGAACCTTTTTCAGAGGAGAAACCGCTAACCTGCACATAACTAATTGAAGAGTATTTGCAAGAAAAACATTGGAAATGGCAAGGATCTGTCTAGAAAATGATCCCTACTGCACCTTACATTGTACTGTTACACTTCTGTTGTTTTAAAGGGAAGTTAGGAATTGCCTTTGCGATTAGAGATACAACAAATGGATTGTCCTTGAGAACCTTTCTTTTTTAAATACAGTTATTAAATATTGATTTTAATTTAAGAAAGAGATATGCTTTTATGCAGTCAGATCCTCGTGATTCTCTGCACTTTTAAACCCAACAGAAAAGTTGGGTTTATTCTTAAATTTAAGACGAGTACCAAAGAAGAGCTCACCATGTGTTCTTTTAATTCCACTAAGTGCCCAATGTAATGTGCAACAGTTGAATATCAAGTGTAAAGAATCTGCCTGTTTGATTGACAATCTAAGAACACATTGTCACCTGACTGACCTAATGATGTTCTGCTCCACTAATCAGGAATTTAGCCTTTAAGTCCAGCCTTTCATTCATTGTTATACGGGAACCCCCACCTTCTCCTTAAAGACTCCAATTACTCTTCCCATATCAATCACTCTTAGCTTGTATCTAATTTATTTCTGTTTGCCTTTTTACGCCCCGTTGCTGACCTGTTTTCAGGAATGCTGCTGTGTTTTGTTTGGAAAAACTTGGAGAGCAGTGATGTAAGAATGTATTCACTGTGCCAGAGGGGTTCTCCAAAAGCATCTGAAGTTGTGATTGTTGTTCAGACTTTCTCCTGGCACACATTCTTACAGGAGGTTGGCTTTAGTGAGTGGTTTATGTTTATCCTGGAGACATGTACAATACAATGCTCTGTGTTATATTTCGTGTGGATTACCTAAGGCTTCTAAATGGCGACGTTTAAAAACATTTCAACTAATTTAATGAATACATCCAATTTAGTTTTGTAAGTGTGAGAAATACAGGCATTTGGAGCTGTTGGTGTTAATCTTCATACTAGTGATGTTACTGCAAGTAGTGATATGCTATGGTTACAAACTGAAACAAACTATTTTATTCTTTATTGGAAAAAAACAGGTAAAGAATAATATTTCATATTAGCGATTGTGATATAAAGACAGGCTATTGCATTAGAGCACGACTTCTTCCTACGAAATGATGGCACTATTGTTTAATTAAACAGTAAGGGCCTCATTAATGAAGTGTTTACTGTATGCAAAACATGATAACCATGTGCAGTTCTGTTGCCGTCTTATTTACTATGCACATTTCCTTGCAGAAAACAAGGATTTAACAGATGCAAAATGAAAGGAGAGGAATAGCGCCGCCGCCTCACTTGCATTGAATTAATGATGTTTACATATGTAAAGCAGGATGTTAAACACAGATAATGAGCTGCCATACATTCATGAGCTATTCACAAAGGTCTGACAAGGATTTTGCACGGGAAAAAATTACCCAAAGATTCCGTCGACTAAATGCTGCCGCAAAGCGGAGCTCTTTTTAACATTGGTGTTGTTTTTTCATTGCGAAATGACAAATGTATTTCTTCTCAAGTGATAGGATTTATTTATGTTCAAGTCTTTATTGATTTTTAATAAAATTATTTACCATCAGATCTTAAATGGTCTCACAATAGCTGCAAAAACATTTTTAAATATATATACAAATAATGTAGCATGTCTGTGGAATTAGCACCCACAGTATAGTTTTAATCGCACAGGCTTAGGGGCTTGGCGGCAGCTCCTGGAATGTAGCATCATGGAGTACAATTTTGTTCAGCTCTTTTATTGGTATCGAGACAGATCTAAACAAGAGGCAGCATTTTCTTACCAGCACAGCGCATTCACTCGGTAGCCAAATCTGAATGTGCTATTTACATGTTTCAGGGTAATCTACTACTTAAACTATGTTTGAATTTTCAGAAAGTGGTTACCAATAGCAGTTTAGGTTAATAATATTGGAATAAGGAATACTAGGATTCTTTTTGCCAGCACCTCCTTGAATTAGAGGTATATCTCAAAGGTTCTATCCTGGTTAAATAAATACATTAGAAATTAGAATTTTTACTTTCTAAAAGTGTCCCATGTCATCAAGGAACACATTTAATAATATTCTTTTTCATGTGGTTGAGCTATAGGGACAAACAAACTATTTTACTTAAGCTATTTATCTACAAAGTGAGGCACAGTTTACTAAAATTATGCTTTTTTCTGTCAGTCCTTCACATTTCATATCTCATAGACTTAAGTTATTATCACACAGGTAAACTAAGTAACATATAAGGGTTGTGGAAGTCAAGAGTTCACCCTATTGCATCTAACACCTTGAGATTTTGGAATAAAGGTACATTCATCATAGTTGATATCCCCACTTAAGTGAATTTTTAAACTCAAACAAACATTTGGGTCCATGTGTTGTCAGATTTACACTTCTCAAAGAAAATGTAAAATGTGATGGAAATCATTTGGAGGAAACACAATATACAAAGGACTTCTCTTAACCAGAGCTGGAAGATTAAGCACTATGCTGACATTAGAAAGCACATAATATACTTTACAATCTTTCCAGGCACCTGTTTGGGTTCCGATATTTGCTATTTCAATGTCTTACATTTAAACATCTTCAATGATGGATTTACAGACTACTACTGGGAAATAGGAGTTCAAACAGTTAACAGACAAAACCCTGTATATATGCCTTATACTTTCCCTGTTATTGAACCTCAGTATCTGTATAGTCTAGTTGTGTAAATGTCTTCCAGCTGCTCTCCTATTTAAAGAAACATCCAGTATCTGTTTTGCTCTACATCATGGACTAGAGTCAATGAGTAAGAAAACTGCCTCACAATGTTAGAAAATAAAACAATGAAAATTGATTAAGATGTATTATTTTATGAGTAAAACTGTTGTCCTGGCTGAATGTCATGCTGGGTTACAAATGAGAGTCCCCCTGACCATGACCCTATCTTACTGGGTGATGTTGTTTTGGGGAAAAAAATTACTCTGGGTACAATAGGACATTGCCAGTACTAAAGGGTATGGAAGCAGGCAATGTGAAAAAATGTGATTGGCTTATATTGCTGCAGTCTGAACTGCACCAGGACAGCTAAGAGCCAAATTGTGTTTTATAAGCTGGACACTTTTCGTCTTTCCTATTAAACATATTCTTAGAACATATAATGCCGCAGCCTCCAGTGCATATACATTATATTCTAGTTTCATTCTTTAAAAAAAAAAATACTGTATTAAAGTATTGCTTGGGATATTCACATTTAATGAAATGAGTTCCATTCAAACAAATGTGTATTAATTGTAACCATCTATAACCTAAGCAGTTGTATTTTCAAAAACATTGGTACAGCTAAGAAAAGGGGTATTTTTTCTTTTTTTTTTTTAATAAATATTTTCAAAATGCAGTGCTCAAAGGTTAGAGACTGCTAATTAGTATGTGTGTGGGTTGGAGGTCAAGGTTATTCTATTGTTCAGTGGTGACAAGCTCCTTTTTACGAGTATAGCGCAAAAGCACTGATAATCTCTTCCAGAGCATATCACAATTTAAACCAGGTGGAAAACTTAGGATCACATTACGTAGACTGGAAAATCAGTATCTACCTTGAAAAGAAAAGTAAATCTTTACAGAAAGGAACGCATATGGAATCAATTCTTAATGAACACAGCATCCAACAAAGGCAGTAAGATATTTTACTTTTGCAGCAGATGTTAAATGCCTATAACCCTAAAAAGAGCCCATTTGAAGCCTTATTAATCCCCCCCCTGAAGTGCAGAGAGCTGCAGGTATTTATACAAGTGACCATCTCCTGATTAGCAACAAATTAATCACTTAATTAATTCGGGAGATGGCCACCTTCTGCACAGGTTTTTAATGTGGATGGGGCTTCCCATCCACGCTGCAAAACATATACAAAACAACAAAACAAAACGCACGGCCACGCCATATATATACAAATACATACATAAAATCATAATAAACAAAACCACACGGCTTTCGCCGTCATTTATATATAAACAAAAAAATAAATCATAATACAAACATACAATAAGACATTGGCGGAGGGGGAAACCCTGTTCTAAAATAAACAAATACCTTTAAATAGCAGGGCTTTTCTACTGCCCTGCTACATGCACTTATTCTTTTTATTTTTGTACTGTGCTGTAGAATTGGCAAAGGTCAGTCACTACACTTGCAAGAAGGAAACTGCAAATCACTTTTCTGATAAATCCATCTTGTGCTATTTGAAATGCTAGGAGTATGGGCACAAAGTGTATACATTTAGGCAGCAAACACCATAACAACATATCACATTTGATAGGCTTTTTTATTTAGAGGCCTTTTCAGTGCCTGGAAGCAATTAGGCTTCACTTCATTTCCAAGAAGTGATTTGATCAGATTTTCATGTTAACTATTGATAACAGCTTTAGGTTAAATGCCAAAGCTCTGATTGTGTAAACTGACACTATATTTTATATATATATATATATATATATATATATATATATATATATATATATATATATATATATATATAATATATATATAGTTTTCAGGGCGAGCAGCCCTGTACAGTGTTTATTTTAGAACGGGATCTCCCCTTCCACCCCTGTGTTATTTTGTATTTGTTTATTTTATATTTGTGTTTATAGATGACGGCGAACCGCCGTGTGTTTTGTATTTATTTATTATTTTGTATGACGGCGCAGCCGTGCATTTCGGTGTTATTGTTTTAAAAATATTTGTGTTTATAAATGATGGCGAACCGCCGTGTGTGTTGTTTTGCAGCGTGGATGGGAAGCCCATCCACATTTAATAATTAAAACCCGTGCAGAAGGCGGCCATCTCCCAAATTAAGTGATTAATCTATTGCTAATCGGTAGATGGTCACCTGTATAAATACCTGCAGCTCTTTCCATGTTAAGATGGGTGTTCAGAAGTGGAGAACGGGAGAGCGAGAGGCGAGAGAGATATTTAAAAAAATAAGGATCCGTGAAGGCTACTGCCCAGCCGGACCTTAGCGTTTATTTTTGTGGTCATGATTTATTTTGTTTAATTTTTTTATTTCTGCTCTGCGAGCAAGTATTTATTTTTGTTCAAATATTTTATTTATATTTTTTGTTCTCATTAATAAAACGGCGCGCGCACCACTGCATCGTACCTCCGTTCTGGTTGTGCTTTCTTCTGGTCTGGGTACCTGTTTTTCTATTTGGTTCCTACACCCAATAACCACATGCAAATTTCCTCTATTCAGTCTTAACCTAAAGAAACCATTTCTATTCCATAATATTGCTAATATGGTAATAGACATAATCACTATTTTCAGAAACTTTAAACAAAAGAGCCTATGGCTATTATTCTTTCATAAGAATATGGCTTATCATTTTTTAATACACTTCATAGAAGAACTCTGAATGTGGCTGCACCCATAATTTATAACATATAGTTATAATTTGACTCAGCTGTGTACTGAGTTCTATTATAATAAATTCCATCCATGTCTGCTGCCTCTGAGTAAGTATTTGTGGTGGAGTGTCCTGCCCCTTTATATTTATTAGTGTTTTTTGTTGTCTGTAGTGTGTTAATTTTGGTGTTTATGTAGAAAATACACAGGATATAAATATGGGTTACGAGCACAAGTGTTTAAATTGTATATTTGTATTTAGGCACGAGGATTGCACAACACTTCACTTGCAGGTAAAATGTAATATGTAAGCACGGGGAATTGCACTAAATAAATTCACATGCAGTTGTACCGAGACTCCAATTGAATGACTGATTAGCAATCTAGTCTCGGTACAGCTGCATATAAACAGCATGTTTTCACTCACTTGGGGTTGTGTGTTCGTGAGTGGAGAATGGGAGAGAGAAGGAGGTTTTTTTGGGTCTTGAGAACAATTGCTACAACGTGCTGGAAGTGCCAGCACGGTACTTGTTTGAGTGTTTGTCCCCTGTATTGTTTAGTGTTGTCCGTTTTGTTTACCTTTTTATTTTGGCCTCAAGTACCGTGTCCTGTTTTGTGTGTTTTGTTTAAATCTTTTTGTTTATTATTATTTACAATAAAACCCTGTAGCATCACAGATTCACTGCCCTACCTTGGTTGTTCTTCGTCCTTCTTCTGGTCTGACGTCACCCCTGCAAAGCCATCCTGTTCACAGTATTCCACATATATTATTGCTACTTGCTTTCCTACCTTTTCCTGTGCCAAGTCATTGGTGCATGATGAGTGCGTACACTGGTATAAACATAGTCTTTTATTTACTTTTAACAACATGAATAACACAACTGAGACTATAGTTCCATTGACAAGAATGCCCTGTAAGCAATTACCTGTTATCTATAGATAGTGACAGTTGTTTTAGTTTTATTTTAGTTTTCATCATTTCAAGGGATGTCCCCTCCTCCTCTCCTCCAGCTAGAGTAGTGGGGTTTTGAAAAGGAATTTTCATGATGGAGCTCTCAGGTTTCTTCACTGTTAAATGTGTTTTCTTTTATATGTTTTTTCTATACTGCTGTGGTGCCTTTGAACTTCACAAACTTAGATTGTTAACACACTTTTTTTTTTCTTTTTTTAATTTCATAACCAGGTGATTTTAATTAGCTTTTTTTTTTCCTGCCATGGGCTTTCTTATTTTTAAATATGTACAGTCATAAGGTTTTATATAATATTTTGCTGTTGCCCTTTGAAGCTTCTTTCACATTTAATTGGGGATCTGTTCAAACCTGAGCCCTCCAGTTTTCCTAATTCCACTTCAAACACATCTGGTTAACACTGTCTGCAAACATGCTGCTTAAGGCATCAGCTTTAAATGGGTTCAGCCAAATTCAAGGGTTAGCATTGTGCACCTCTCCAAAGCACTAGAAACACAAAATATAACTTTTTATTTTTTTAAAATGCATGATTTCAGGTTGCAGCAAAACTCCATTGAGAAAGGTAAACTAAACACACTGAAACACTAGGAAGTTTGCTCTACAGGATAAACATTTGGGACCCTATTTTGAAGCGAATGTCCCCCCGATTATAAAAATACCAAGTAACAACTAACACGCAGGCAGGATCAGTTAAGTAAATGACTGTTTGCTGGTTTTCTAAATATGTTTTAGAAACTTTGTGAATACACGAACCTTGTGAATACACGCTCTGTTACTAAAGTGTCCCGGAATCTTCTTGAGAGAGAATTTGAGATGGGGGCTATTCCTACTGACAAGTGCTCTGGGACCTGTATTGACAGTGTGCATATATATATATATATATATATATATATATATATATATATATATATATATATATATATATATATATAACACATTTAAGACATTTAGGAGGGTTGGTAGATGAGGCCTGGGGTACTAAAGAGCTTAGGGGATACATACAGTGCCTTGCAAGAGTATTCAGACCCCTGACCAATTCTCTCATATTACTGAATTACAAATGGTACATTGAAATTTCGTTCTGTTCGATATTTTATTTTAAAACACTTAAACTCAAAATCAATTATTGTAAGGTGACATTGGTTTTATGTTGGGAAATATTTTTAAGAAAAATAAAAAACTGAAATATCTTGCTTTCATAAGTATTGAACCCCCACATATTAATATTTGGTAGAGCCACTTTTCGCTGCAATAACAGCTTTAAGTCTTTTGGCGTAAGTATGTACCAGCTTTGCACACAGTGTCGGAGTGATTTTGGCCTATTCTTCTTGGCAGATTTGCTCCAGGTTGTTCAGGTTGGTTGGACGACACTTGTGGACTGCAATTTTAAAATAGTGCCACAGATTCTCAATGGGATTGAGATCAAGACTTTGACTGGGCCACTGTAGGACATTCACCTTTTTGTTCTTGAGCCACTCCAATGTTGCTTTGGCCTTGTGCTTGGGATCATTGTCCTGCTGAAAGATGAATTTCCTCCCACGCTTCAGTTTTTTAGCGGACTGAAGCAGATTCTCTTGCAGTATTTTCCAGTATTTTGCTCCATCCGTTCTTCGTTCAATTGTAACAAGATGCCCAGTCCCTGCTGATGAGAAACATCCCCACAGCATGATGCTGACACCACCATACTTCACTATAGGGATAGTGTGTCTTGAGGCATGGGCAGTGAGGTTGGCGCCACACATAGTGCTCTATCTTGGTCTCGTCTGACCACAAAACCTTTTTCCACATCGCAGCTGGGTCACTCTCATGCTTTCTGGCAAACTCCAGACGTGCTTTCAGATGGTACTTGTTGAGTAACTGCTTCTTTCTTGCCACCCTCCCACACAGGCCAGTGTTATGTAGAGCCCTTGATATGGTTGACTGGTGCACCATTACTCCACTCCCAGCCACTGAACTCTGTAGCTCCTTCAAAGTGATTGTTGGCCTCTCTGTGGCTTCTCTCACAAGTCTCCTTCTTGTTTGAGCGCTGAGTTTTGAGGGACGGCCTTTTCTTGGCAGTGCCTAGGTGGTGTGATGCAGCTTCCACTTCTTGATTATTGATCCAACTGTGCTCACTGGGATACCAAACACTTGGATATTATTTTGTACCCTTTCCCTAATCTATGCATTTGTATTACTTTATCTCTAACTTCTGTAGAATGCTCTTTGGTCTTCATTTTCCTTCAGATTCACAGCCTTACCAATGATCCTTCAAAAGTGGGGTTTTTATCCAGAAAATGTGACAGCAACTTTAATGGTTCACAGGTGGAGGCCAATGGTAAGGTAATTGTGTCCTCGTTAGGGCAATTTCTTTCATCGGTGCAAACTGGGAGCTTCCACAGCACAGGGGTTGAATACTTATGCAAGCAAGATATTTCAGTTTTTTATTTTTCTTAAAAATATTTCCCAACATACAACCAATGTCACCTTACAATAATTGATTCTGAGTTTCAGTGTTTAAAAATAAAATATCAAACAGAACGAAATTTTTCAATGTAACATTTGTAATTTGGTAATATGAGAGAATTGGTCAGGGGTCTGAATACTTTTGCAAGGCACTGTATATATATTCGAGTCAAGGCTATTCTATTTCCCACCATAGATGGGAACTCCCAGGGGTCGAGCACCGGCCAGCGGGGTGGCTCACTACATCACAACACAATTGTCAGCAGGGAAGCTCGCACAGGTGCTGAAATTTGAATATCGAGGATGCAAAAAAAATCTTCTGGGGTACTGCACTGTAAGCATCTTGAAAAAAAAAGTTCCAAGGATGTGATGAAAAACAGAATAGAAAGCTTACGAGGTGCCTGCTACATTCGTTGGTTAATCTACCAGCCTATTGCCAGCAAGCTCTAATTAACCTGTAAGGTAATTATATATATATATATATATATATATATTATATATATATATATATATATATATATATATATATACACACACATATATATATATATATATATATATATATATATATACACACACATATATATACACACACCCTTTTCGCAAACTTCAGTCTTGCCGTGCTTTAGAATTACAACCTCCTCCCCAACCACCACGACCTCACCCCAGCCTTGTCCTGAGGGGAGGAGTATATGGTGCTCCTCTGCCTAATCATTTTTGGTCACCAGGATGAATAAATGTATTGTTTTATTATTTGTTTTTTAGCAGGTGGCACTGGGATACTCCAAGGGATGAGGTTATGCTCCAAGTACTTTTTATTTTTATTTAATACACTCATTGTTTAGGTTCAATGTTTATGGAAACCTCAAAGATTTTGTATTATAATGAAGGTGGTTATTTAACCCAAGATTGTCCTGATTGAAACAAGACAAGAACCAGAAACCAAATTAGATTAATCACGTGTGCCTCAGAGGATTATTCTATTTTAATAGGTTTTGCAATGAAATTCAGGCTCTGTCATTTGAAAAACTGAAAAAAAAATAACTCCAGATTTAATTCAGCAATTTCACTGACAAACCCAGCCAAATGCTGACAAAGAAACATACCGATGGTGTATAAAACAACTTTCCCTCTCTCTCTCTCTGCCACCCAGTGAGGTAAAGCTAACACAGACCTGACAGAGAGGTTTGGAAGCATGACGGTAAAACATTGAGAATGGATGCTTAACGAAGCATAAATCAAAGCTATGTCAAATACATCAACATCAAGTAAACGTGAAGCTTTGTGTCCCTGCTCAAAGAGCATACTCTACAGGGAAAAAAGGGGGCAAAGTCTCACGGTCATATACCTCACATCACAGCTGCAGTAGCTTCAGCAGTCTGTTCAGTTTCTTGACTGTTGTGGGTAGAAAAATAGACAGTGGGAAAGAAAGAGAGAAAGCGAGAAACCCTGCCTGTGCAGCATTAAATGAGGAAGGGCCATTTCAGACAGCCAGTTTACCAAAACGGCATTTACAAGTTCACCACTTTCAGAGTAAACAAGAATTGAGTGTGCAGTCAGTGGACCCCTCCCCCAAACACAACCTCATTCCATAGAACTTTTCCTTTCAAATGCTGGCTAGACAGTTAGCACAGCCTCAGAGGAGAATAGAGTAAGCAGGATATAAATTACTGCTTCAGTGTCCTGCCAAGATAAACTCAAGGTACAATCTTTCTGGCTTGTCTGTCCAGACACAGGAGGAGAGAACTGCATATCATAACTGAGTGAAGCTAACATTTTTATTTAATGTTTTTATTTTCCAGTTCCTTTTCAATTCAAAGACAACCACCGATATGACTATGGGATATCCCTGCCCATTGAGTAGGTATTTATACAGATCTTTATACCAGAGCTGCAGGATAGGCCTCTTCCTGGGATGACACACTCATTCCTGCCCACCGAGGTGCACATGGTGCTCGGTGCTGACTGCTACAGCACTAGTGCAGGGTGCCGCACTGTACATGGTGCACGTAGTGCTCACTGTACTCGGTGCACACGGTGCTCAGTGCTCTCCGCTATAGCTCTAGTGCATGAACATACAGCCTCGCAAGGTACAATCGGTGCTTGAGCGCATGATGCAACCAGTGCAAGCAGTGTTTGGTGTATGCTGCTCAGTTGATGCAGAACACTGTACTGATATCGGTCACGTCAGGGTTACACCCCTTTACGGACTGCAAGACTATGATCTTGCAGAAGGATAAGCATACCCTTTGCGCACGGTGCTTGCGCTTGCACTTCGGATACCTGGGTGCTCGCCTCCGTGCACAACAGTTTCACGCTACAGTTCCACTTGGGACCTCCTTTTTGAGGAATCACGAATACTTTCGTGACAGACCCTCTCCAGGCTTCGGTACTTCAGAAGGAAGTAGCAACCTTGCTATGCAAGCGAGCCATTTGTCTCGTAAACCCCACCTTCCATGGAGAGCAGTACTACTCAAGGTATTTTCTGGTGCCCAAAAAATATGCCGGCTTTCGCCCCATCCTAGACCTAAGGCTTCACAATGGGTTCTTAAAAGAAAGGAGGTTAGATGCTGACTCACCATTACATTCTCCAGTCATGGTCGGGCAACTGGTTCACCACCGCGTACATTCACGTTTCCATTCGTCCAGATCACAGGAAGTGTCTCCACTTCGTCTTTCAGGGAATTGTTAACTAGTTTGCTGTGCTGCCTCTCCCTAACTTCTTGTATGGTTTCAGAGTGCGTAGACTCTATCCTGGCCCCAAAGCAGCTGCAGGGGATCAGAATAATAAACTATCTCGACAACTGGTTGATCAGTTCCCAGTCACGAGAAGGAGCAGTGGCCTACATGGTGGTCGTGACAGAGCATCTGGCAAGGCTGGGCCTCACCATCAACGATGCAAAGTCGGCTTACACTGGTGCAGGGCACGACATAGTTGGCATTCTGGCTGGATTCGAGTACGATGCATGCATAACTGTCAGATGATAGAGTAGCAGCTATCCAAGGTTGCCTCTCCCTGTTTTGACAGGGATCGCATGTCACCCTCATATTGTGCCAGGGTGCTGGGTTTGATGGCCACCACCATATCGGCCATTCAGCTGAGTCTACTTCATACGCGGCCACTACAAGCGTGGCTCATTGCGTTCCACCTACATTCCAAGAGCGACAGTGTCTCAGATGTGCTCGGTGGCCAAGTGGCCTCCAAATTGGGTTGGGGAGCAGTCTGGGAAGGCAGAGTAGTCCGCAGATCCTGGTTGGACCACTGGATGTCCAGTGGTACTGGAACATTTTTTAAAGTGGGGGTGCTGAAAGCCATTGAACAAAACTGTAACCCCTGTACATGACAGAAGCCGTGCAATGCCAAGGGGGTGCTTCTGCACCCCCAGCACCCCTAGTTCCAGCACCCTTGTGGATGTCCCTGCATATAACCATGCTGGAGTTGCATGCGGTCTCCCTTGCTCTCTGCCATTTCCTCCCAGTGCTAAGAGGTACACATGTATTGGTCCAGACAGACAACACAACAGTGGTGGTGTATGTCAACTGCAAGGGTCGTCTACAGTCCCCAGGGCTGCATCTCATTTCCTTCAGGATTTTGATGTGGGCTCAGAGGAACTTGCTGTCTCTGCTGGCAGTGCACATTCCCTGAGCGTCAGAGTGGTGACTCAACCCTAGGTAGTGGAGCACATTTGGGAACAATTCAGGAGGGCGCAGGTCGATCTCTTCACCTTGACGGAGACAACACACTGCCCCATGTGGTACTACCTCCACCGCTTAGGTGGTCCACTCAGCGTCGACGCCCTAGAGTATGAATGGCCCAAAGCGTTTTTGTATGCTTTCCCGCCTATAACGCTGCTCCCAGCCTTTCTCGAAAAGGTCTGGTTAGAGGAGGTGTCAGTTCTCCTAGTGGCCCCTAGGTGGCCCAGGAGAGTCTGGTTCTTGACCCTTTCTGCCAGCTGTTACAAGGCCAGCCCTGGGAGATCCCACTTTGCATGGATCTTCTCAGTCAGACGACAGGCACTCTTTGCACCCGGAACCGAGCAGGTTCCAGCTATGGGTCTAGCCCCTCAAAGGAACTCCTGGTTAGATGCGGTTGTGGGTACCTTGCAGAATACTAGGGCAGAGTCCACTAGGTTGTTGTACACCTACAAGTGGAACTATTTTCAAGCTTTGTGTCTGGCTATGAGCCATGACCCAATCTCTTGCCCTATGCCAGTTACCTTACAGATTGTGCAAGAATTGCTTGATGCTGGTAGGTCACCTTCCACTTTGAAGGTGTATTTAGCAGCTATTTCTGCATGCCATGCCCCCATAGATTCGGTATCTCTGGGTGCACATTTTTTGGCTACCCGATTTCTTAAAGGCGCTCGGCAATTAAACCCTCCCAGGAGGACTGTTCTACCCGAATGGAGCCTTGATATGGTATTGGAGGCTCTCACAAAGGCCCTGTTTGAGCCCATATGCTCCATAGAGTTGAAGTACCTGTCCATAAAGGCAGCATTCCTCGTGGCTATCACCTCCGCAAAGCAGGTCAGCAGCTGTCAGTGCATAGCTCCTGCATGCGCTTTTGCGTCAGCCCCTCTCAAAGCAGTGTCTGTCGCATTGGATTGCAGACACAGGCTTGACTGCATACAATGGTTTCGGCTTGCCCCCACCTAGTCGTCTTCTCTTTCAGGAACCAGAGTTATGGTAGGTAACCTAACATTCCTGTTTCTTTGTTGCTTGCATAAGGGACAGCTCTGAAGTCTTACTTAATAAAAACTGCACATTGAAGAGTAAAAGCTACGGCATTCAAGTTAAACTCTATACTCTCAAAGGGGCAATGACTTAAAGCAAAGCATTCTTGAAATAATGAAAGTAAGCTACTGTGGCTTGTTTTATACTGCTTCACACTTATCAATCTGTTTCCAAAGACATCAAATTAAATTATTTTCATCCAGAGTCTGTTACCTTCCCAAGAAGCGGTTTGTTTGAAAAATTCCCTTTGTGTAGTGTATTATGGAAATGACAGAACAAAACATCTACAACACTGTGTAATCTTTCACAAGTAAAAACCCTACTTCTCTTTTTTCTGTGAACAGTTATTTGTGTTCATTTTACAATGTTTCTCCCATGTTTTGGAATGTCCAAGTATTATTCAACCAACCACACTGCTGCAACCCCTGAACTAACTCGGGAGAGACGAAGCCGAACACTTGCGTCCTCTGAAACGAGTGCCGTCAGCTGTCTGCTTTTTTCCGCTCTGCAAGCCAGCCGTGCTGCCATATTCAAAACTTTGTGATGGAGGACCACACAGTTTTGAATTGCATATAGGCCGGATTGCCTGCTCCTGGCTAGCCACAGGGGTCACTGGGGTACATCCCCTACCGCTTGGCCAATTGTGTTCTGCCCCCTGGGAACTCCTGTCCACGGTCAACAGAGGCATAGCTTGGACTCGAACTGGCAATAGGGCACATCCTGTCTTTACCGGACGGATGATAGCCTGACCTTGAAAGATTTGAGATTCCCTAGGCATGAATTAAATGGAAAATGTTTGTCATAAGTTGGATATTTTAAGGAATCTATTTTTATTACCAGTATGTTTTGGTTTTTTTTTGGTATTTTTACATGCATGCCATTGCTTTAGTTACTGCATTGATTTCAGGAAAAGGCTTGTGCCAAGACCGTGAAGCAGACAGCCAAACCTATTTCCTTTTGTGGATTTCCACCTCAATATCCTAGTTCAGTTTTTATTCAAAGGCCATAAATTAAGTGTTGTCAGCTTTACATGCAATAAGGGATTTGGGAAACATGCTATCTGAAGTACTGTATTGCAGCCTACTTTGGCTGATTAAGCGCAATTTGGGGATTTATTTTGCCTGTTGCACTGAACTGCTGAGGCAAGGGGAAAAGATAGCGTTTACTTTCCTAAACTGTTATTGTAGAAACAACAAGGACACCAAAGGGAGAGCCAATTGAATCCATTATCATTCACTGGCTGGAATCTCATCACAACCCTGTCACTTAGCATGTTCACATTGAAGACAGACAGCATTTTCTTTGGCAAGGCAGTAAAAAAAAAAAGCAATGAAGCATGAAGCTTATAATCACAGGCATGCTGGATAATCAGTATAGATGCACTCCATCTGAGTAAGTGTAGAATTATCTTTGATTAGTGGCTCCATGTCCTTTAAAATTATATGTATGTATGTATGTATGTGTATATATATATATATATATATATATATAAAGTCCCTCTCCCCCTCAAGCTTTGACAGATATGGTCAACGCGCCCTCCCTTTAAAAACTGACTGCTCCCCCTCATAAATCTTTTGACAGATACCAGTTGCGCGGGAGATTTTTTTTGAATTTGGACAACAGTAAAAAAAAACAAAGTGTCGACGTTAACTTATAGGCCTGCTAAAAAACAAATAATAAAACAATACATTTATTCATCCTGGTGACCAAAAATGATTAGGCAGAGGAGCACCATACTACTCTATATATATATATATATATATATATATATATATATATATATATATATATATATATATATATATATATATATGGATAACTCCTATTGATAAACGTTACGTGACGTGTGTAATTAAATTTACCTCTTAGCAAGACCACATTAATTTAAACAGAATCGTTCTGGGCACTGTGGTGTTAACCATCCAACAGGTGCAAGCATTATTCGCTGTAAGTATCCACATCCTTAATGAATTTAATATTTTTATTATTATTATTATTATTATTATTATTATTATTATTATTATTATTATTATTATTATGGGAAGTAATTGTGGAAGCAATTGTACTGGCTTATGACTGGGAATGCCACAATTGAAGAAACTGTGATGCATACAACATATTTTATATATTAATTAACAGTATATTATAATATAAACCAAAAGCATATATATCAGCACATTAACAACTGGTTTCATAGACTCAGATTAACACTAATGTAGAACTTACCTAAAAAAAAAAAAAAAAAACAGTGGCAGGTAGTTTCACAAATCCTGATTAGTTCTAATCTTGGACTGTCTTATCTAAATTAACATTGAGTAGTCCAAGATAAATGCTAACAGGGGTCAGTGAAACTAACCCTTAATCATTGCATTTGGTACCAAGATAAATAGGTAAACTACCATGCCTTCTTTTTTGTAGTGCAATGTAATCCACCCCTAGTTGTATTTAAAAAATAAATAAATAAATAAATAATTGCACACATTATCATCAAGTAATGCAACAATGGGAAATGTAATTGTGATTTTGCTGGATATCCTACAACACTTGAAGCAAAAGTTGATAGTTGATTAACTTTAATCAAAATCTCCTGTTAAAAAGGAGATCAAATCATAATCAAAATAATAATACATTGTAACACTTAGTGAAGAGTATTTCCTGTTGAAACAAAGAAAGAATTTCCTTTATTTTTCTAATAGTTAAAGTTAGAGCATGAAAAAAGCAGACAAGAACAGAAAGGAGAATGCCCTGAGCATCTCCACCTCGTGTTGTTAATGTACAGCCTCTTTGCTGCAGCTGTCAGTTTTACAAATCAATGAAAGTGCATGGCCTTTAATGGCCAAGGGTCATCATCAGCAGCAGTCTATAAAGCCTGCAGATGAGACCTTTCGGGCTGTTAGAAAAAAGCCACAGTGATGCATATTAGCACCCACCTGCTCCTCTCTGTTGCTTCCAATTTACTTTATCTTATTTTGTCAGCCAGCAGAACTAACTCCTGTATTAATAACTGGAGGTTTACATTGGAGCCAGGAAAAATATAATCCCTGCTGATGGTTCTTTAAAGGCCGTTGGCTGTTTCAGGAATGCTCAGAGAGAGAATGTGTATGGGAGAGACAGACCGAGAGAGTGAAAAGTATGTATTTGTGTGTGTGTGTGAGAGAGAGAGAGAGAGAGAGAGAGAGAGAGAGAGAGAGAGAGAGAGAGAGAGAGAGAGAGAAGGGAGTGTTTGTGTGAGATTGTGTGCTCATACGGGTGACAGAGATGAAGTGTGTGAGATCTGAAGTTCATAAGATGAAATGGAGAGTTTTCGGTACACTGTGCAAGCGCTATTGTTTGGAAATGAAATAACAAAAAAACAATCAAAATGATGAAAAAAATTGCAACAATATCGAGTAAGCTACACAGGAGACAGTAAAAAGCAGTAGTTGAATAATGCATATAGAAAACACTTCCACAAGGATGTAGAAATCACCCCCTATCACCAGACTCACATTTATTACAGTGGTTATATGATCTTGGAGGGTTACTTTACCGTGTTGTTTTAACCTACCTCATAATGTTATGAGTGGGTGGGTGACACAAGTGGGTGTTTTAGCTCAATAAGATGCATTTGTTTCCAGGAAAGAAGATTAAAGGTCTATAAGCTGCTCTAAGATGGTTCCATGGTATGTCAAAAAAAAGACAAAATTGGCAACATTCATTAAAAATATATATAATACACACATGAGTTAAGTGCTTGGAAAATAGAATTATATAAATATATTCACACGCACACAGCAAGCACACAAGTGTTTAAGGTAAGAGATGCCGATTGACCTTGACTTTGATTTCCTATCCATTATGAAACCATCTCAATGTCACATTTGCTCCAAAATGGCTGGAAGCATTTCTTTCATATTTTACTGAGTGTTGGCCTTTGAAGATGAGCTGATCAAAGGTGACTTTGGCTTTTTATTTAGCATGTGGGTTCATAATGTCGCACCTACTGTAAATGCAGTATATATTTTATCAGTGTGATTGTGACAGAAATACATAGATTATTGGTTGTAAATCTCCCTCCTGACTTGTAAGGGCGTTAAGCAGCAGGAACAGAGTTCTTTGGACAGGCTGGTCTGACAGTTCTTTCCCAGGGTTCAAGGGAAATCGGCCAGTCTGGAAGAACACGAGACTCCATTGCAAGAACGCATTAACCCGGAAGGGAAACGACGATGCAACCGCAGATTGGACCCATTATTATTTCTTATTGTTGTTATCAGTTGCCAGTCCTGGATACAAAAACCAAAACAATAAAAACCTTTATTTTCCAAACCGGATTAACCCTTTGCGGTCCTAGGTCGGAGCAGGTCCGACATTACAATTTTTTCTTTCCAGTCCGATGTCGAACCCTGTCCGACATTATCTAAAAGACATAAAGCACAGGTCCCTAGTGGTTTTTTTGTTTGTTTTTTTTTCCGGAAAAAGCCAAGAAAATCTTTCAATGGCTGAATGTGACCGATAGGGGCATATCTGATAGACCAATGCACCACAGAGATAACATGGACACAAACAAAGAAGATAGCTGCTTCGGCATCCAGCGCTGCAGCTCCAACGAAGCCCCACCCCTTGCAGTACTGAGTACCCCTTTTCAATTTAGTGCCTTTTAAACCTTTGCAGACCATTTATTCAGCGCTTGTCTGGCGCGTCAGCTCCAATTTATTTTCACACACACTGTTTATTTTACATGCACTATTTAAATTAATTTTTTTCAGAGTAAAACAGGTTCAACAGGCATTGAATCGCACTCAGTACTGTATCTCCAATCAAGCCCCACCCATTGTTCACTGTATTTTTCACATACCTCTTTATAGACGTGCATACTGATAAATCCTTTCCTGATTACTCATTTTGTCACCAATCTCCTCAATAATGCGATCCAAGTCATTATTTTATTACTATAACATCTCAAAAAGCTCTGCAAATGTCTGTGATATTCTTTGAGGGCTGGATGCAGAAGCAGCTATCTCCTTTGTTTATGTCTGTGTTATCACTGTAGTGCATTGGGCTATGAGATATGCTCTTTTTTTCAGCTTCATTCAGCTCCTATCAGTCTCACTCGGCCATTGAAAAGTTTTCTCGTCTTTTTCTGGAGAAAAAACAACTAGAGACCTGTGCTATATATCTTTTTGACCCTGTCCGACATCAGACTGGAAAGAGAAAATTGTAATGTCGGACCTCGTCCGACATAGGACCGCAAGGGGTTAAACCTGTTTTACTCTGAAAAAAAATATTTTAAACAGTGTGTGTGAAAATAAATTGGATCTGACACGCCTGACAAGCGCTGAATAAATGGACCTCTAAGGGTTAAACTTCTCTGTCTGTTTCATTACCGCACTGCATCGTCCCTGCACCTGCACCTGCACCTGCACCTGCATCCAGTCAGCCACTTTGTCACAGTCATATATTGTGTGGTAACCGCATATTGGACATTTTGTTATTTTTTTTAAAAAAGTAATTGCTTTAAAACACAATGGGGTCTATTCATAAAGGGGTAACGCTTGGCAAAATGAGAAAACAGGAGCATATGATCGGATTTCGTCCATAGCCGCCTGTTTAATGGCAGTTGCTATTCATAAGAAACAATTCAGATGCGTTGTTAAGCCACAACGATTTTCGTCCATGAAGGCATGTTTTTAACAAATTGAGAATTTTTAATGAATTACCGATTAACTCATTAATAAAGTTTTCATCGGTCCTGAGCGCCAATCTGATATTCATAAGAGTGAACGACAGCAAAACTCGATAACTTCCCTGCTTTAAGTGGGGTTTAATAATAATAAGAAGAAGAAGAAGAAGAAGAAGAAGAAGAAGAAGAAGAAGAAGAAGAAGAAGAAGGTGTAAGATTAACATTTAAAGTTTTCAAAATAATAATTATTATTATTATTAGAATTACAGTATTGAAATATCCTCCTACAGTGCTTTTTGTATCTTTATTTTTAATTTTTTTTGGTCTTTCAGTTAAGAATGGAAATCTTATGTATACATATGGAAATGTGTTTGCCAGTGTTGCCAAACAAACAAGAACACAAAGTATTTATTTTAAAAATACTTTTTTTTCTAAATTATGACATGTCCTGAAATTTTGGCAAACATGATAGGTGCATCAGTTTTGCAAACTGCCCGTGACTGGCAGCTGCAGACTCATAAGAACATAAGAATGTTTACAAACGAGAGGAGGCCATTCGGCCCATCTTGCTCGTTTGATTGTTAGTAGCTTATTGAACCCAGAATCTCAACAAGCAGCTTCTTGAAGGATCCCAGGGTATCAGCTTCAACAACATTACTGGGGAGTTGGTTTCTGATTCCCATGATTCTCTGTGTAATAAAAGTGTCTGTTATTTCTATTCTGAATGCCCCTTTATCTAATTTCCACTATATATCTGAGCATCTTCTTGGCCTTTTTTATAGCTTCCCCACATTGTCTAGATGAAGACATTTCCGAGTCAACGTAAACTCCTAGGTCTTTTTCATAGATTCCTTCTTCAATTTCAGTATTTCCCATATGATATTTATAATGCACATTTTATTGCCTGTGTAAAATACACTTTTCTCTATTAAATGTAATTTGCCATGTGTCTGCCCAGTATTGAATGTTGTGTAGGTCATTTTGGATGACCTTTGCTGCTGCATCAGTGTTTGTCACTCACATTTTTGTGTCGTCTGCAAATTTAACAAGTTTGCTTTCTGTACCAGAATATAACCCTGGCGTCAAGAGATTGTTCTTGGTTAGCGGTTTGTAAATAACTTTGAGTACTATTGGGAGGATCTCATTCGGCCCAGGGGACTTGTTTATTTTAAGAGCTCCTAGTCCTTTTAACACTTCTGCCTCTGTTATGCTAAAGTTATTTAAAACTGTATAGGAACAGGTTGACATGCGGTTTCTGTAGCACTGTCGATGGATTCCGTTTCTCTTTTTGCAACAGCTACCGATGCCACTCACGAAACATTAATAATGCTGATGATGTCATCAAAAAGAGGCAGATTTTCATTCTTGAACGACTGTATACCCATTCATAGAGTACTTTGCGACAGTTGCCAGTTTGCTCAGGTCATTTTATGAATAGCAATATGGACGATTTTCGTAACGTTAAATGAAATTCATTTTATTACAGCAGTTGGCAAGTACTTGTATGAATAGAGCTCTGTGACAGGGTAGCGATGCAGGCCCAGATGGTATTGGCAGGCAAGGAGACTCAGAGGCAAGGAAGCTGCGGTTTAAGCGTGGCTGCACGTTTTAATCAACAAACAAAAATAAAAATACAAAACAAAATACTACTGCTCACAGAGCAAAAATAAAAGGTTAAACAAAAACTGGTCACACACATAATAAACAGGAACAAGATACCGGCTCAAGTTTTAAACAAAATCCAAAAACCGTATACTGGTCATTAGCCTTCACTACTAAGTTTCCAAAATGCTAACAGCAGCACAGGCACTTGCCAAAAACTCCTTCTCCCCAACAAAAGATTTTTATTTTATTTTTTTCCCTTTTATACCATGTGGCTGGAGCCTAATTATCATCAATTATTCAATCAGCTCCAGCCACATTCTCACATGTATTTTGGCAGGGGTAGGAAATTAACCCCATCCCTGCCAACCATCACAAAAACACCCCAAAACAATATTATTTACAGGCCCAATGAAACTTTCTACTAGAGGGGATCCTTATACCTGAAATATAGGAAGCCAGAAACTCAAGTCAAATAATATCTGGGAAAGGAAAATATATTTTGTAAATGATGAGGGACCTTTGGAGGCTGTTGATTTGTTAATAAACCCGGCTTTAAATAATTGATTACCTATAATGGATCCTTTAGATAAATAAGACTAAAACACAAATACAGAACAATATTTATACCAACATACCAACTGTTATACCATGTTTGAGAAATTAAAAAAATAAATGTCTTGTTGCTTTAGTTTCTAATATCTATAAATGCCAAAAGTTTGTTATGTTTTTATCAATTAAATATTGTAGACTCAATAACCTAGATACAGTGAAAGTCCTTAGTTGTGGTAAGGTAAATGTGCCCATTGCTTGTGATTTGTAAGGTCAGACATAAATTTTAACAATTAACGATATAATATAGTCTCCACATTCAACACCAGTATGTAATGTATAATGATTAGATTGGCAGTCCAAGTACTCAAATCACTCTAACAGCATTTTTTAGTTGTTGTAGATAACAATTTTAGCAATATAAAACTAGAAAGAAGCAATTATTTTAAAAAAAGTAAGTTAAATTATTGTTCAGAGTAGTACCTTGATATTTCTCAAAATGCATCTTTGCATACCGAGCTGTGCTGTGTTTGCTGCAGTACAATCAGGTAGAAGACGTGAGGTTTAGAGTGCAGAATGGCGGTGTTAATGAGTTTGTCAGGGCTATGTGCTTTGCTGGACAGCCACTGTTTATTGCAGAGAGGTATGTAATGGTGATTTCAGCAGTACTTCCCCAACAATCTTAATGGTAAATATTTGACAGAAAATGGTGATGCTTTAGTTGGTAAACTTATGGAATTCATTGATGGAAATGTCCAGTGTGATTTTGACATGCCTCCCGATGGCTTGCATCGCACAGTTCTGTCAATTTTCTTTTATTTTTATGATTTCAAGGTGAATAAACCTGGCTTGTTTTGTGCTGATGTCATGTTAATACCTTCTACAGATACTATTAGCGTCAGCACAGCGATTGCCCAAACGTTCGCAAAGTACCAGCTAACTTGGGAAAATGTGGCTTCGACTTGCACAGATTCTGCTTCATCATACATGACAGGGACATTAAACTTAATCAGAAACCAGAACTGCTACGCATCATATTCCACATGTAAAGTGTGTATACTGAGTTTTTTCACCCTGATTTTTACCGATGTTGCAGGTAAAAAAAATTACTTTTTAATTTTAATATACTGAAAAAAAAAAAAAAAAAAAAAAATATATATATATATATATATATATATATATATATATATATATATATATATATATATATATAAAGATGGCTTTTGTGATGCGGAACACTACTTTTAGGAAAACGTAAGACCTATGAAATGATACAGGCACAATCTTCAGGAATTATTTAAAGATTACTAGATAGCAGGAGTGAAAAAGATAAGCAGAAATGCTGTCTGTACTGCACAGCTACAAAAGCTCCAATGTAATAACCTAATTGTAAGGAAAAAACATTCCCCTTGGTAACTGTCTATGTGCTCCTCAGATGCACGGTCAACACAATATCACATTAGCCTCTTGAGCCCATAGCTGAGGGGAAAGATCAGTCAGTTCTTACATTCTCTCTCTGCTCTCCAGAGCCTGTCTTCAGTTTGAACTTGTGAACCCAATTAAATTGATCATCTAGTTTCTTACAGTACCATGCAATGCATTCATTTAGATGTGAGATACAGATTGGGAAGAGATATAATTTGGAAAGCCAACCAAGTGTAAATTATAATAACAAAAGGTACAGAATCAGAGAATACATAAGAAATTAAGAAATTTGGTTTAAAAAATACCCAAGCACGTATTTCCTTTTTGTTTATAGGCTTGCTAGTAAATCAGTCACTTGTCTAGTTATTTATCCTATTAAATAACTAGACAATATCTAAATATTTTATTAAAAAAAAAACAATTGGGAACAGTAACCTTGCAAAGTATAAATAAACAAACTATGTACAGTATGTTGACAATCTGATCTGTTCTACAATGGCTCAGACAGAACACATCTGCAGCGATTCCATACATAAACAGATCTATTCACTTTCCTCTGGATGCGCCTGGAGTTTTTTTTCCTTTAAGAGAATGTATGTAATTGATGCACAGTATGCTCCTGGAATACCTTCTGTTTAAATATTTCTTCAACCTAATTAATATACCTACCTGTTTGCCTTTATGGAATTGAATGGTCATTACAAAATGCATAAAATGAGAAAAGGCCAAGGGAAGTCATGCAAGAGTGTTCTATGTGCTTCTGAAGTTTCATGCAAATGACCATGGGACAGTTAAATTTGAACATGTGTTTCGTACATGTTTTTATTTTCATTGCACTGTTGGTGCATTGTTTATGAATTATTGTGTATAATAATTAGAATCATAGTTAATCAGCTTTACATTCTTATTATGTTAAAGCTGTCATTTGCAGTCCCAGGATTCCAATGGAATCTTATACAAATACTAAATGCTGAGGCTAATTATAGCTTACTGTTAATGTGATGTCGCAAGGTCAGTTAATGAGAGTAAATGAATCTGTTTGAATAGCACCACCAACACTAACATTGTTTTAAAGAACCTTTAATGAAGAAAAATGTTATGCATGCACATTACACGCTTTAAGGGAAGCAGAACATCATCAAATTAAATTCTCTGTGGGAAATGTAAACACATAAATACCATGTTACAGCAATACACTATATTGCCATCAGAAAATAACATACTATTCCAGTAAGTTATTGTAGCTAATTTTGTTGTGTATCTGTTATTTATCTGGCCAAGAAAGCATGGGTTCAGCTGGAATGTAAATCTGAAATGTTGCTGATATGTTTTAACAGTGGGTTATCTATTTTCAGTTCAGGTTTCTTACCTATAAATTACATTTAAGAAAAAAAAAATAGATGTTAATTACATGGCTTAAGCCCTTAGAAATATAATTCCACTTTATTATTTCAATGATGTTCATGCTTTGTAAAGCAGTCCGACGTGTTATACTAAGGGATGCCAGTTTGGTGTTGTGGCGCTAGATTCCCTCATGTAGTGCTGTGGCAAAGTGGTAGTTATTGTGCAGGTGCAGTGCAAGTGCAGTAATCCAATGATACAGGCAGACAACAAAGTACAGGTGCAATGGTTTATTTTATTTAGAATCCAATGGTCTGATGACCAAGCAGTAAGTAATAGAAGTCTGGCAATACACAGCAATGTGTATTGCTCAACAATAATAAAGGGTTGCAGTCTCGCAAATAATAAACAGAGTACTTAACACAATTAGACACACACACAGTCACAAGTCCAAAGTGAGTGCTGCAGTGCTTGTGGTGAAGTACAATTTATTATGTGAAACAATGGCGCAGTGATGTCCGGGTTTTGTTCTGGCCTAAGCAACATCTCCGGAATGTGTTAGCCTTTAAGTCTTAAACAAACAAACAAACAGGTTTTAGACAGACTGAACAAACAAACAAAACTCTCATCGTTCTCTATTATACTGGTCCTTCCAGGTTACCATAACCATACAAAGGAACAGATCACCGTCAACCATGACCCCTTGGTTAACAAGTGCAACCGCTCCACCAATCCGCGGAGCAGTGCTTACAAAGGTACCACGAAATGTTCCTGTCAGGACCCTGCACTCTGATTGGCTGCCATATTATTGTTAATAAAACTCCTAAGACTTAAAGCATTAACTTTTTAAAAAATCTATACAGTAAAAAAAAAAAAACACACACACACACACAACACATACAAAGCCAAATCCCACAGAGGCTTTAATGAGAAGTTATGACAGAATACAACACAACAAACAACATGTGGATTTTATATATTGCCATGTAATAAACCAGAGCCTGTGAAGATGTCATATGATCTAAAATTCTCTTTCCCATGTGACATGGGACAGGGTTTACCCTCAAGCAATTTTATTTTTAAATGATACAATATTTTAATAAGTTGATCTCTATCAATACCAATCTTGTGTGTACTGTATATAAAATAAATATATAAGCAGATATCTTTAAACCATAATGTTATATATAATACATTATGCATTTTTTATTTCATTTACACAACTCGTGTTTATTCCAGACATAACAGCACAAATCACACTTGCAAAAACTTTTGTGATTATTTACTTTCAACTTTCAAGTTTTGAAATCCAAAAAATATATAAGAAATCAGCACAATCATTTATAAACAGGTAGGTCGCATAGTTAATATATTAAGCATTAATTATTTAAAGATTTTTTTAGCTGCACGTCAAAGACGTTTTTAATGAAAACAAACTGTAACTGTTGATATACATCACAAAGAAAGCATGATGTCCTGTCAAAAAAGTTAGTAAATGATTGCAAAATGTAGCCGACAACTGCTGCGCGTGCACATCACTCGTATTTAGATGTGCCTGTGGAACGATCTCATTTTACGCATGCGCAATGCTCCAGGGGATACAGATTTCTGAGGGGGTACTGAACTGGTTACAACATCGGCAGTGCCACAGACACCTGAAATGTCTTTTTAGACTGATAAATTGAGTCCTGAGCCATTAATAAGCTTTGGGAGACTGATCTAGAGAAAAACTGGTAAGGACTGCTGATGTTGAAGTCCAATCAGATTTTTTTTTACTCACCAATGGCAGTATGGTACGTACTGCAGTATAGGGCTGAACCGGATATCAGACCATTTTTTGTGGTCCAATATGCATCACTAATAGATATTGACAGTTTCTCATTGGGTCTGGACTACTCACATGACCACTGGTGCCCTCAGTCGTATGCACATTACACACTGCGCTTACCATTGGTTTGCAAAATTTCGGCTTCACATTGTGGACTTGCATGTAATCTTGTGCGATCGGTTGACACGAAACCCACATTCTAGGCTTATAGAATTGTACTGTTTATTTAGTGGTAGTAATGAGCAAATGGAAGTAGATAAGTTTGGTTGAAAATCCAAAAAGAGCAAAAATCTCTCTTCTGATGATCCACAAAGAATGTGTAAAAGCACCAAACCGTGTTTCTGGCATTAATGGCAGTGGAGTTTTAAGCGCTGAAAATATTTTGGCGGCATTGAAACTTACTACTGCATTAATTGAATCTTGAGTAATTGTGAGTGTAATGATTAGAAATGGAACCAGCATAAAATATTTGTTAGATAGCTTTTCCCCTAGTTTTAAGTCTGTATTTTAAATAGGTTTATTTGCACCTTTTACTGTTGTCATGAACCATTTGGCTGTTTTCAGTGTGGTTGCTGTTCTGTCTCGATGGCAGTGCATTGTTGTTGGCATGAGATGGGATGTCAGTGAGGTTCAGTTTTGTGTACATTGTGAAATATTTCTGAGGGGCTCCTGCACACGGCCCACTCACACTCCACAAAACACTAAAAATTAATTGGGGAGGGGGGACTCTCTGGTGCTAAACTTTCACAACTGTTTAGCACTAATTTTCAAAACAATTTGCACCCCTGTGTGGTACAGACCAGGACATTTTTGTTTGGGGTTGTGGGGTGCAAATACCCCACCATTTGTTTTTTAACCACACAGAATATGTTTAAAATTGAAACTCATTTTTTGTATTCCTGTTCCTTATGCCAAGGAACACTGATTATTTAAATAAACTGAATATTATCAAAATCACATTATCAAGCCCCACAAAACATTTTGAAAACTGTGTCCCTGTGCCTTTAAGACGAGTCAGTCATTTTGGAATGCAATTTCTTTTTTGAGTTGTCCCTACTATAAACTGAAGTTAACGGTACTGTTTATCAAGTCAAAACGACCAGTAACTCTCCCTATTTGTACCACTTTTTGTCACGCATTTCATAAAAAATAAAGTAGGTGTGTGACAATATAATGCGTTATGGCAAGATAACGTACTATTCTGGCTTGCTAAAAGTCATTATAAACATAGCCATTGCATTTCAATCTGGTGTATATAATGTCATAAAACAAATGGTGAACAGTTATAATGGAATGGTATTTCAGTTTTAATGTTGGTGGCTCATCTAATTTATTTGATCTGCTCCACTTGGCTTGCTCAAGGCCTATTTGCAAAGTATGGCTCTTGTTCCTGGTTGACTTGCTTTTAATTGCAAGCAGACATATTTAAATACATTTCTGAGTGCCTCTTCATTTTTTAGTCTGCTCTATGTGAAGTTGTACAACTTAATGGTATCATTAAAATCATATCTCTTTTCTCAACTCTTTGTAAAACAACCTTTTGTTTTTGTTTTTATGTCACTTAGGAATGATTTTGAAGGTTTTCTTGATGTGAACATTAGATTATTTCTATAACTCTGGTTCCCTGAAAGAGAATGACAACCATTACCAAATGGGAAGAGTCTCTCTGACCGTCAATCTCTGAGCAAATATACAAAAGCTGCCCTATCAGGGCCCTGCTGTGAGGGGGAAGTCCTGTCCACCTCCTGCTGAAGAGGGACATCCTCACAGTAGCACATCGCCATTTTCTTTCGAAATCAGAGGTCAGCTGGGGACACGACCTCGAAAGGTAATGGTTTTCATTCTCTTTCAGGGAAACAGGGTTATGGTAATAACCTAATGTTCCCTTTCAATTCTAATGATAACTATTACCAAATGGGAAAGCTGTACCAAAGCTGTCGTGGCTCCAGATTACCAACAGTACAGCCCCACGGCAATAGCAACAGAGCCCACATGACGCCTAAGGGCATGCTGCCTGCAAAACTCTAGAGCCCAGAGAGGGTCTCGTTCAGTTTGTCACATCAAGGCGGTAAAAACGCACAAATGTCTGACTTCCTATCCATGTAGCAGCATTGCATAACTCATCTAAGGAAGTGCCATGAAGGAAAGCCCATGAAGTTGTCTGGCCCCTGGTAGAATGGGCTGTAATGTCCCCCGGTAACGGGGAGTCTGTCTGTTCATACGGCAAGCGCATTGCATCTGTCACCCAGTGCGCTAAACGTTGCTTTGATAGGGCCTGACCCCTAGAATGGGACCCATAGCAGACAAACAGCTGGTTGGACTGTCTCCAGGACGCCGTTCTATCCAAATAACAGCACAGAGCCTGTACTGGGCATAGCGTGTGTTGTCTACGGTCCTCCTCTGACTTGTGCGGGGGAGGTCTGAAAGTTTCCAAAACCACTGATTGGTTAATATGGAATGAGGATACCACCTTTGGCAAAAAGGATGGATTTGTTCTTAATGTTACCTGCTAGTCACTTCCAGTGAAAGCCAAACATGTGTCATCGATGGACCGCGCATGAAGCTTACTTACTCGTCTGGCAGATGTAATGGCTATTAAAAATGTCACTTTTAATGAAACAGGGCGCAGTTCTGCTGACACCATTGGCTCAAAGGGGGGACCCATAAGGGCACGCAGTACCAGTTCTAGATCCCACTTGGGGACTATACTTTTCATGAGAGGACAAAGCCTCCGAGCCGCTTTAAAAAATTGCACTGCCAGGAAATGTGCTCCAGGGGACACCAAGTCAATTTTGTCATGGCACACTGATATTGCTGCCAGGTATACCTTCAAAGTGGACTCTGATTTTCCTGCGTCAAACAGGTGTTGTAAGAAGGTTAATATTGTCTCAATCGGGCAAGTCACTGGATCGTGACCTTCGGCAAGGCACCAGTCTTGGAAAACTTTCCATTTATATGAGTACTGGGCTCTAGTGCTCGGTGCCCTAGCAGACTGTAGTGTTTCTACTGCTTCATCTGGCAAACCTTGTCTAAATAGAATAGAGTTGGAGCTGGGCTGGGTTTGGGTGCCATAATAGCCCCTCCGCTTGGCTCAGGAGGTAGTTGCGCAGCGGGAGCTGCCACGGCTGATCTGACATCATATCGGAGAGGAGCGCAAACCAGGGGCGTCTCGACCATCTGTGTGCAACCAGCAGAACCTGTGCTCTCTCCACCTTGATCCTCTCTAGTGTCAGGGGTATTAATGGTAGCAAAGGGAATGCATACAAGAGCCCCTGTGGCCAGGGGTAAGCTAGCGCATCTACTTCCAGGGAACCCCATGTCTCTCTCTATGGAGAACCATAGGGGGCAATGAGTGGACTTGGCTGTGGCAAAGAGGTCGACTTGTGCCGGCCGAAACCTCTCCCAAATCTGCTCCACCACTTGAGGATGCAGCCTCCACTCTGAGCTGTCTGGAGCTCCTCTGGACAGGAAGTCTGCTGCCTTGTTGTCTACACCGGGGAGGTGAACTGCCCTGATGGAACGCAAATTTCTGTGCGTCCAGGACAGGAGTCTGTGCGTTGCGTGGTGAAGGCCCAATGAGCGCAGGCCGCCTTGGTGATTTACTGTGGTGTTGTCCGTCTGGACCAGCACATGTTTGTGTGCTAATTGCTGGCAAAAATGTAATAACGCCAGGCTCACTGCTTGCAGCTCTTGTGCATTTATGTGCGCTTGCTGCCAATGTCCCTTCCACTGACCTCTTATTCCTCTCCTGTTCCAGACCACTCCCCAGCCCAGACTGGAGGCGTCTGTAGTGATCACTTCCCTTCTGTGAGGGGATCCGAGGGGAGATCCAAGGCGCAGATTGCCGGGACGGAGCCACCACTCCAGTGTCTTCCAACATTTCTGGACACTCGGACCGGGTGCACCTTGAGCGTATTCACCCAGGCTTGAAGTAGGCGCATTCTCAGCAGCCCTAGTTGAAGGATTCTCGAGGCGGCTGCCATCAGCCCCAACAACCTTTGATATAGTTTAACCTGTATGAGAGCGTCCTCTCTGATTAGTGAGGCAAGCATGCTCACAGAGTTCAGTTTGATCCCCAGGAACACTGTGGACTGAGACGGTACGAATACATCTCAATACAATACATCTGTTGATGTATTGAGAGCCGCAACTTCACCACATGATCTATGACTTGTTTTGTGTGTGCCTCTGCGCATGCTTTTGACTGTGCACAAATTAACCAATTGTCCAGATAGTTTAGGATCCGAATACCCCGCAGCCTGAGTGGAGCCAGTGCTGCATCCATGCACCAGCGAGAGGCCAAGTGGCAGCATGCAGAATTCATAGGCGTTGCCTTGAAAGGCGAAGTGCAGATATTTTCTGTGCACGGGATGGATCGGGATGTGAAAGTAGGTGTCTTGCAGGTCGATCGATGTGAACCAGTTGCCTGGTTGGACGGACTGGAGGATACGCTGTGCTGTCAACAAGTTGAACTTCCTCTGTTTGAGGAATCAAGTTGAGGACCCTGAGGTCTGTAATTGGTCTGAAACCGCCGTCCCTTTTGGGCACCAGGAAATGCTTGGAGTAAAAGCCTCTGAGGGCATCGCTTGGACTTACCAAGCATACAGCATTCTTCCTTCGAAGACTGGCGATCTCCTGTTGAAGGAGTATCGCCCTCACTGGTTCAACGGTGGTGAGGAGCACACCCTTGATGTGAGTATGGGCATGGCATTTACTGCTCGGGCCAACAGCGCTGCCAATGCGTAAGCTTTTTTGAGCATTGCATCTGTTGTTCTGCAAGGCTTGGACGGACAGGTTGGGTCTTTATCCCCCTTGGTGAAGGTGGAACTTTGCGCCAAAACCGTGACCATGTCCCTTATAGTGGGGAGCATGCCTAGGCCCGCTTCTTGGGCTCCTGCAGTAAGAAGTAGAGACTCTGCTGTTCTGGGGGCTGAGGGTGCAGATGCTGGGTTGCTCCAGGAGGCGCACACCAGTTCCAGGAAGTCCTGGCATAGGGGGAGGGCATGCTGTGGGTGCCCTTTCTGCTGGCGGAAGCGGTTCCCCTTTCCCTCTTGTTCTGCCGGTCAGGGAACGTTCATGATTGCAGCTGCACACTGTATTAGGGCCCAGACTTCTTCCCTCTGCAACACGTGTGGCAAGGGCGTTACGGAGCCTCCCACGTGGCCTGCCTGATGGAGGCAGCTGGGTCCGAGACGTCCGATCTGGATGCAGACAAGGACAGCTCGTCTGGGTTAGGTGGTCTAGGCAGAGGGGATGGGGGACGAGACTGTGGGGGCTGGAGCTGCCCGGTGGTAGGGGTCAGCCTGCCTGAGGTTTCAATAGGGTCTCCAGCATGGTCTGCTGAGCCCTTACAGCCTTTGCCAGCTCCACGAAGCGCTGCTCGGCCGAGCTTGGGCGCCTTCGAGACGACTATGATGGTTCGCATCTGCGCCTGTGTGGAGAAGGGGAGCGGTGTCTGAGCTGCGACCATCTGTCCCTTGGGGAAGGGGAGCGGTACCTGCGCAGCGACCGTGTGCATCCCCTTGAGTGGTACCGCCTTGGCGGTGACCATCTCGCCTCCCTTAAGAGGTGTCTGCACCTCTGTACTGGTGGTGCGGTAGGGGAGGGTGACCCAGATGAGTGTGAGAGCTCCCTGGTCACTGTAGCAGGGGGTGTCCTGGATGACCTCTGTGGAGGCTCTTGGACCACTCATCTCATTCTCCCCTGGTTGGAGGAGAGAGACTGCTGGGGATAGGGCTGCTCTCCATCGTTTAGTTCTCCTCGAGAACTTCTGACATGGACAGCAGTCCATCTCACCTGCCAGTGCCTTGGCCGCATGTTCTGGCCCTAGGCACCTGGCGCAGGATCTATGTTCGTCCTGCCTGGGCAGCTTAGCTGAGGACCGGTCACACTGGTGGAAGCCAGCTGAAGACCCAGTCGACTGTACTGACATGTTTGCAGTTGTTGTTGTTTTTTGTTTTTTTTTAAACTGCTGTGCTCAATGAGCAGCCTGCAGATGCATTTTTTTTGTTTAAACGATCAGTCGGTGCCAAGATTGGTGTCGAGGCGCGTGCTGTCGGTGCAGAGGTCGACATCGAGATGCGCGTGGTCGGTGCCGAGTGGGCGGAGCTGAGTCGATCGGTGCAGATGTCGATGCCGACGTGTAGCACGATCGGTGCCGGACTGTAGACGGCCTCGAAGCTATTCCCAATGCCAAATCAATCGGAGCTGGAAACAGCGCTGAGAAAAGCGTTGTCGATGCCGAGACAGTCGGCGCCGAGTGGACCTGTTCCAAGATCGGTGCCTTTGGTAGGCACGGTTGGGGCCGAGCTGTAGGCGGAGCCGAAGATGTTTACACCGGGGCCGAGTCAATCGTGTAGCTCGATTTTTGTTTCATCACTCCACAAAACTTTTGTCCAGAACTCATATCCATCATTCAAATGCCGTTTTGCAAACTTTAAGCGATTGTCCTTGTGATGTTTTCATAAGAGTGACTTTTTCCTTGGCCTGCGACAATTGAGACCTTCACCATGCAATACTCGACCTGTGGTTGAAATGGAAACTCCAGTCTCACTTGCGGCCAGTTCACTTTGAATATCTTTGGCAGTCAATCTCTGATTGTTATTAACCTTCCTCACAATTCTTCTACATGTTCTTGGTGAAATAACCTTCTTCCTGACAAGGGTGCATTGTGACAGTACCCGTCTTGTACTTTTTGATAATGGAAACAATAGTTGAAATTGGGATACTCAAATCTTCTTGTATACTTCTCCAGCTTTATGACAATAAATAATGTTCAGATACAAGAGCTCTTTAGGTTTTCCCATATTGACTTATTGGTAATGAAAGCTGTTATCCTATGCCTAACCCTTTTATAATCTCTAAGAATGTTCACCTACAATCCAGCATTTTCTAGCTTTTCATAGAATTAGGTTCTGCATTGTCATATTGAAATTTCTAGCACCTTTTTGACAATACGAATGTGGCGACACAGGGTCTTTAAACTTTTTTTTTTGTTTGTTTTGGAACGGAATGGACAGACGCTGTGTTTGTCGGTACAAAGCAGAAGTCCTGTTTATTATTCTAAATAACACTTGGTCCCTATGGGCTGAGACTATGTCAAAACAACAAACCCCCCTTTCTCTTATTACTTATCTCTTTAGATTCCCAGTACTTGCTCTCCCTACTTGTTCCTACTCCAGCTGCCCTCACAGCCTCAACCGGCTCTATCTCTGTGTGGCAGGCTGGCGAGTGGATAGAGGCCCAGAGACAGTCTGCAGTTCAAAAAAATAACAATTTTATTATAAATTAACAAAAATAAAGTGCACTTAGATTGAAATGCAAAAACAAAACTCACAAAAATAAAGTTTCCAGGCTGGGCAATGCCTTCACTGGATTCAAAAAATTCAAAAAACCAAAAAAAAACACCAACCTGCTTCCTCAGCTCCCTCCTCCAAATGAGAAGCAGAGGCCTCCTTTTATATCAGGTGGCTGGGCGCTGATTGATCGTTAATCAACCTAATCAACTAATCAACCCCAGCCACCTGAACATAATAAACCCAGGCAGGTAGGGGAAGTTAACCCCATCCCTGCCAATTTAAAGGGCAGAGCTTCAATGACCAATTGAGAGCTTGCGGAATTAACTTCACTGTGAGACATGTGTCAGCCAGCAGTCGTTTTGCAAAAGAATTGCTGAAATAAATAACTGTATTGTAACTTTTTTCTTCATCTACAAAAGAAAAACTTTTGCTACAAAAGATTTTTCCTAGAATTCTTTATTTTTGAGAAATTTCTAGAAATTTTAAATTTTCATTAGGGTATGTAAACCTTTGACTACAGCTGTATATACTTAACCCTTTGCGGTCCTATGTCGGACCAGGTCCGACATTACAATTTTCCCTTTCCAGTCCGATGTCGGACCCTGCCCGACATCATCAAAAAGATGTAAAACACAGGTTTCTAGTTGTTTTTTCTCCAGAAAAAGCTGACAAAACCTTTCAATGGCCGAGTGAGACAGATAGGAGCCGAGTGAAGCCGAGAAAAAGGGCGTATCTGAGGTATACAGATAGCCCCTGCACAAGAGATAACACGAACACATAACAAAGGAGATAGCTGCTTCCGCATCCAGCGCTCAAAGAATATCACAGAAATTTGCAGACCTTTTTGAGATGTTACAGTAATTAAATAATGACTTGGATCGCATTATTGAAGAGTTTGGTGATAAAACAAGTAATCAAGAGGATTTATTGGTATGCACATCTATAAAAAAGTATGTGAAAAATACAGTGAACAAGGGGTGGGGCTTGGCTGGAGATGCAATACTGGTGTCGATTTGCCATGCAGTGCCTTTTAAACTTGTTTTACGCTGAAAAAAAAAATTTAAACAGCGCTTGTAAAATAAACAGCGTGTGTGAAAATAAATTGGACCTGACAAGCACTGATTAAATGGACTGCAAAGGGTTAAAGGCTTGGCTTAATACCAGCTAATCATCCTACTAACCAGAACCAGACCAGTATGCTATAATTAGCAAGTGTGTCTCAGTGAGGGATTTAAATGAAGAAACTCACTTTATCCTTTAAATACATGACCAGACAAACAAATCATGATGGTCATCTGCCAATAAATTATTGTGTTCTGTGACATGAGCTGTGCTTAAATAACTTTGATTTAGTACACTTAAAAAACATATTAGTTGGTCACACATGGGGAAGATTTTTTTACAAAAGAGGTTTATGGGTGATTCTATCGACTTGAAATTTACTTGTGAGGAGATGGACACTTATACCACCAGCCAAGGAAATGTGGTTGTCTATTGGACATTTTGTGGTGGTTTATTAGAGATTCTGGTGGCCTACAATAAATTTGATAAATTACAAAGCAGGTGAACAAAATAATTAAAGGATATTGCTTTTTGTTTTATTTTGCCAAAAGAATATAACACCTTTAAAATGAATTACACTGTTTGCATCAGCGAGAGAAGAAAGGCTTCTACTAAATATTATTTGAAAGACATGGCATGTTAATCATAAATGTCTGGCAATTTACAAGCACTACTGTTTCTTATCTAATGAGATAAAATGTGGTAGGTCCAGGAAAAAAAAAAATCAGAACGCAGTGTAAAATGTAATTGTCCAGAACTGTCAATGGATATATTCTTTGAAATAGAAATAAATACATTCTAATTCCATTTGTACTGATACAGTTCTTATTTGCTGAATGTAAGTGTGAACATCTGTGTGATCTGTCATTATATTGGATGCTGAGCTCCAGAAAAAAGACAGGGGGAGGGCGTGATATGCTGTACATTATGGTGATAAGTCCTGCAATGGTGACAACCTTATAATCGAAAAGGAATAGAAAAAAAAAAAATCACGTGTATGTTAAAAATACAAAAACCACCAAGACAATATTTACTCACAAGATGCTTTCAAAACAAGCCATAATTGGCTAAGAAACCACAATTCTGGCAGCGCAGACTGGGTGTTACCTTCTTGGAACACCCATTCTCTATTCTTATTGGTTCCTCAATTTGAGTAGCTTTTGAAACAGCCAATGATAACAGAGTAATTGAAGTCAATTGGGATACTGCCTTGATAATAGAGATTGCGATCGTGGCAGTTTTTCCATTTTTTTAAGTGGCCTACTGAGATACTGGGTGCAGTTTTGGTGTCTACGTGCTACCAGGGGACCAGTAATTTAGAACCCTGGCCATTCAAAAACGTATAATTATTTCCTGCCCAGTTTTTGCTTTCATGTTGAACAAGTTTTATCCACTCCCCAAAAATTGTTACACTATGTGTCATATCATCTTATGAATTTGCAGGCACATGAGCCAAAAACATACATTTTGTGTCACATGAAACATACCTATATCTATGTAAGGGCCTGACGTTTTCGGTTTTAACTGATAATAAACATAAAAAAAAAAAACCCTGAAGACCTATTTACAAGGTTGTTTTTTAATTTTTTTAAACCTATAAACGTGGTTTTGGAAACATATTTAGAATTATGTCAATCATTCACTACTTCTCTTTCTACATAAAGAAAACAGCTTTCAGAAGCCAGAGACCTAATGTGTTCATCCACACTTCACCACAGTAAGCTAATGTTTGTATATGTGTGTGGCAAAGTGGCTGGTGAGTGGGGAACAGGTGTTGTGGTGATGCGGTGCAGGAGTGAAAGGCAGACAATTGTAATCATGTTGGAAAAGTGCTTTATTTGTTTTCCAGGTCTGGTGACCATTTAAATAATAATACCCCGGCAATATACAACCATGTGTAAAGCGCGGGGATAACAAAACAGGGCACAGTCCCGAACAGAAACGAACACACGGTCACCAGTCCTGGGTGAGTGCAGATGTGCGGGTGCGGTGGTGAAGACACGGGTATTTCGTGACAGTTGGTGCAGTGGTGATCCGGATCATGCTGACCCTCGGCAACAGCTCCGGATTTGTGAGTTTAACTGTCTAGTGGTGCAAAAACACAGACAGTTACTAAACAAACAAAACACAACACACAACACGTTTTCTTATTAAATTAGAGCTCCTCTCTCGGTCCTTCTCTCTCTCCAGCGTTTACCCAAACGAAGGAAAAGATCAGCGTTACCCTGGCCTCTATATGCAATCCTGCATGACATCTTGGTAAACGGTTGCAGCTGCCTTATTGCTTGCAGCTGCCCCTTGTTTACCTTTCAGGTCAGTACGGTCTTACAACAGAGTCTCGCTTCTTTCCAGGCTGACCGACTTCCCGGCCCCGGAAACGAACTGTCAGGCCAGCCCTTCCAGATTCTTCTCCTCCCGTTCTTTAGCGCCCTCACAGGTCGGGAGTGAGATTTACCACCAGAACTCATTGTCTTTCCGTCACAATGCGTTGGTGAAACATACAGGCAATGTGTAGAAACTGAAAATGGATATGTTGGAGCAGTGTTTATTTTGAGTAACCGAGTACCAAATAAAAAAAAAAAAATGACAATCCCCCCCACTGAACAAAAAAAACCTGAAAAAATTCAAGCACTATGTACATACGTATACATACTATAGATGTATACTTTTTACATGAATAAATAAAAGTGAACAGTTTTCTTTTTTTTTTTTATCCAGAGCAAGTCAACTCCTGTATGAATTAATTTCTATATCTGCATTTCACAAACTGAAATATATTAGAATGCAAAATTAAAGTTTTTTTTTTTTTTTTAATTATTTTTATAAAGTAATAACAGGTAATAAATACATTGTGATACAGCTGGACTTTTGCGCTATTTGCAGAATAGTGCTGAGGTAATAAATTTAAATGTTTACATACAAGTACTTACAGTCACCTCTCTCCATAAAGTTGCCAGGTGATTTTGAGTCTCACTGTACTGAATGTGTGTGTGTGTGTGTGTGTGTGTGTGTGTGTGTGTGTGTGTGTGTGTGTGTGTGTGTGTGTGTGTGTGTGTGTGTGTTTTGCAATGTTTAACACATAGCCAGTGGATTAATGGTTTGTGTAGACCTAGCTCAAGTCTATTTGAGACATGGGTATCCATTATGCCTGAGCCCTGTGCTGCAGGCAGCTTTATGTTTATCATTACAGACAGCTCTCAGCAGGTATCAGGATCTGGCCAAGCACCAGGTTTAAATTCACTGCAGCTGTGCAGTAAATGGAAACCTCAGTGATGTGTCAAGCAGCAAAGAATTGGCATGGCGGTTTCTCTTTTGAGGAGGAATTACATCTACTTAAATCTGGATTATTTTTGGACTAAGAATAAAAAAAGCAAGTATGCTTTGGCAGAGAGCAGAAGCCTTTAAGAAAAAAAAAAAAAAAACAGATATACCAAGATATGCCAAAATACTCATTTTTATGAAGATGACCAATAATAATCTAAATCTGGAGCACTGACAGCTAAGTGATAAATGTATACAATGTTTGAAACAATTTCCCTTGCTTCAGTAAAGATAGAATAGGGACTTGACAATCCTATTATATATATATATATATATAATATATATATATATTATATATATATATATATATATATATATATAGAGAGAGAGAGAGAGAGAGAGAGAGAGAGAGAGGGAGCGAGAGAGAGAGAGAGAGAGAGAGAGATTTAGCTGTAGTTCCCTAATCTACTGAAATTCTGAACTGTGTTCGTCATAACCGTGACTGAGTAACATACTCCCAACAATTCGGCGGATCCAAATAGAAGTAATAGCTAACGAAAGTCAAGATCATCTACCACATGGTAGAGCCTGCATCGAGAGGGCTCTATCACTATCAGAAAATTATTAATTTATTTATTTTCTCTTTAAAAAACATATATTTACCTTGAACTTCTGATATTTCGCCAGTTAACATTCCGCTGAGGAAAATAGTCCCTAACATAATTAGAATAGAAAAACGACATACACATAGAGAAAACATTATTATTATTATTATTATTATTATTATTATTATATTATACAGACTATAAGGCCTTATTACTAAATGATTAGAGAATGGGATCCTAGAATATCTATATAGTCGGACTCGAAATGTTGGATATCATCAAGCAGGCAGGGATATATATATAGTTTGACTGGCTGGTTTTGAGGGATGTTGTTTATCCAGACGATGACAGAATTGTGGACCAATAGTGTCTTCCCTGTTGATTTGCTGTCCAGTTGACGCTTACTAATTGAGCCTTCATTACGGTGTCCTGTCACAGACATGATTTTCGCGGTCTAGGTCGAAGTCTGTCCTACTTCAGGCAAAAATGGTACAATAGTTTAATAACTAAAATTTTATATTAATTGTGGTCAATCGTGAATATCCAGTTAAAGCATCCAACGTTGTTATCTTCGGACGACAAAGGCCTCGCTAATCCGGAACTAACCTGTTTATGTATAATATATCTATTATATATATATATATATATATATATCTATATATATATATATATATATATATATATAATAGGAAATAGAAGCACAATTCATTAGACAAAGAAAGATTTTGACAGAGCAGACGACATGTAAATATTTCTGCCAAGGAAGGTATGAATATATCTCCAAATGAAATATAATCTCTTAGTTTTACAATGTGGCCTATCAGTCAGCAGTTTGATTGGAAACTGGCTTTGCTCTCATGGTAACCGTCTGTTATGTTTACAGCAATTGCTTCTTTCATTCACTGTACGCTGTCGTGCTCCTTACAGTGTGCTGTATGCATGACTTGAGCTTAATCTGCACTTTGGCAGTGTAGTGAAAATGCTGGTCTTCAAAAGATGTTAAAAACAAACAATAAACACCTGCTGTTTTAAAGACTACTGTGTAATTTGAAGGCCGAAAGATCATAAATTCACAGGCCAAGATTTAATTTATACAACATTGTTTAACATTTGCATTCATGTGGCAGATGAAATAAAGAATGTCATTTTTTTCCATAGCAGTGGTAAATTATTCATGACAAATCAGACTGATCTTACTATGCTATCTTATCCTTAGATCACAGTGTATGATTTATAATGAACCTCTAACCTTTACACTTCTAATCAAACTTTCATTAGTCTAAGAGCTTTTAAATTTAAATCTTCTTATTTCATTTTGATAAACATACTTTAGAATTAACATATTATGCTCAAACATATACAATAAGAATATTTATTTTTATTTTTCCTTATGTAAATATGGGACTTGCTCAGCTCATGGACATAATAGCTTCAAATGGTTCATTTGCTGAGTTGGCTAAAGTCAAGTATTTTTTTCACATTTCACTAATTAGTTCTAACAGAAATGCTTGTTTATGACAATTACAGTGGCAGTTGTGAAAAAGAGAGCCTGACACATAAACCTCAATAATCTCCTTATGTCCTACAGCTGCCAAAGGCTTTTAACAAGCCTATTAACAAGCTATATGCGTGTCTGTTTACTGAAGCTGTTAAATCATGTATCTGTCTTGGTACCTGAGGCAGTCAGTTAATAGAGATATTTTATAGCAGACTTCTCCTCTATTAAGAATGGACATAAAATAATTTCAAATATGTCAGCCAAAGCCAAAGCAAAATACCAAACACAAATGTTATCCCTTCATAAAATTTCAGCCCAGTCAAGTGAAATAAAGGTTCAACCATGCTGGCTCTAAAATAAAAAAAAAAAATATATATATATATATATATATATATATATATTATATATATATATATATATATATATATATATATATATATTCTTACGTCAGTGACGCATGCAGTCACTGGATCAGATAATATTTATTTACTTTGTTGTATGCTGTAGAGTATATATTTAGCTATCTAATGATATGTGTTAGTAAAAGTTAGATTAAGTAAGTGTTCATCTTTATAGGTCATCTTGGAATTAGGAAACCCTTAGATGTTCACGTGTCATGAGGCTAACTGTGGAAAACTTGCTGATGGCCTTAAAAACAGCATTGCTGTGTGATTTATTGTTAGCCTTGCAGACACATAGAGTTAATCCAGTTTTAATTAGTGATTCTAGGTCAAGTTTTGGAGTTCAGCCCATTTTAGCGCTCTCTAACTCACGCCACTGACAATATCATTCCTCATTCTCATGTTTCCTCTTCCGAAAAATAATGCAGTGAAACCAGGTTCACAGGATTCAAACAGCAAACTCACATGATTCTTGTATGTTTTACTCTTATATATCAGTCAACAAAGCCTGATCTATAGTTACATAGAATGGATTAGTCCAGACAAATGTATCCCATGATTTTCATTTGTATTGTGAGAGCACAACTAGGAGGTACAAACTCTTTCACCTTTAAATCATGTGTGTAAAACAATCTGTTCAAACCAAGTCCTAAAAAGCTCTAGAGATTATCTTAGGAGTGTAGTATGTTGGCTTGCATAACATAGAAAAACAAGCATAAAGATGTCTTAATTGCAATGAATGAAAGCAATGAATGACAAGACATGTTATCCAAGTTTGAAATACTTGGATTCTGTCTCAGACATTTCCATAGAAACAACCATCAATGTATCTACAAAATCAACATCACTCTGAACCTTTTTATCTGTGGAATTCTTCAGGGACAGATAAGAGCATTGCCTTTAATGTCTTGCTTGCACAAATGTATTGTACACTGTTGTTTACCACAGCAACACTTCTAACATCTATCATACATTTACATAAATAACAGTTGCCAGTATTGGAATTGTACAAAACCACAAAACATGTGAGGATCTTTCACTTGAGTAAACAATGTAATAAGACAACAGCAAAACCTCTGGTAGTGCTTGTTATTGGATGTCTTTACTTTTGTTAATGGGGGCTGATGGTTAAGTTTTGGGAAAGAAAACTCACTGGGGACACTGAAAAAGTGCACTACTGTGTTAATCTATTTTAAAATGAAAGGTTACTTTTGTATTGCATTTTAAAGATCCTAATTATGTTACTTTTGTTTTGTATTTATTAACCAAACAAACCTGGTCAACACACAAGCACACAAATACATACCTAACGCTTGTTATTTCAAGTAATCTTAACTACAACATGGTGGTCTTGTAATGGAAATCCAAAGCAAGTCAATAACAAACTAACTCTCAAAGATTGAATTTAGCAAAACACCCTTTAGCATTGTTTAGAATTCAACATTTCTCCATGAAAAGCTGAAAACTTTTGCCCAAAAGACTGGGTAATTCTATAGGAGCTACACTCCAAGGACCCCTGAAATATGTTCAAACTACTTTATGTGCACTGCATCCTTATGTAATAACATTTAATATGTATTTAGTTACATGCATTTATTTAAAGATTTTATGAACTCATAAACATTTAAAATGCAATTATTGTGCTTTAAAATTTTACAAAATCAATTACGCATCTATCAATTTTGAAATTCTTCCAAGTTATTTAATTGATATATAGTTCTGTTTGTCTTTATTTTCTCAGTTTGACAAAACATGTCTGTTTTATTTGAAATTAAGCCATACCTCCTCAGTTGGCGACTTTATTTTATCCATGTTGTAAGAATAATATTTATAAACAAAAAAACATGTACAAAAACAATTTGTAAAATTTGTTAGTAGAGGCCTATTTCTGGTAATAAAATGGGAAATGAATGAACGCTGAACCCTTTTAAAATTGCAGGAGAACAGTTTAATTAATATCACACCTTAATCAAGGACATAGAAAGGCCTGATGAATTTTAATTAAGACAGTTAAAGAATCAGTTGGAAGAGTTGCTATCTGGATTATTTACCCTGGTACAATAAGCCATCACCCTCATTAAAGGACTAAAAGGCCTTGGATAATTAACTACAATCAATTAAAAGCAGTAAAGATTTAACAAGCTTATTTATGGAAACAATTCAATTAACAAAGACAGTGAGCAAGCAGGATTACATTCTTAATTGTAGATCAGCTTTATCTAAACAATCAGTCATATAGACCTTATAGGATTGTAATTGCAAGGTTGCTCCAGGTCACTCTTTGGAAGGGAGCTATGGGTGTTTAAGAAATTGATGTAATGACTAAAAGAGAGCGCATTACTCCATCACTTTAGCAACCAGATCGTTGGCAAGTTGGAAAATTTAGAATCTTAGCTTTCCTGTAAACATAGTTCAGAGACTAAACTACAGCTTCCAGAATGCAATAGTACAGTCCTGTGAGATGCATCAGATCAGTGGGTGTATTTCAGTGCCTGGAACAAAAAAATACAAAGCCCAGGCAATCAGATTAGATATCTTCTGAAAGGTCAGGATTAGATGTTTCCAATACTGTTTTTTCTTGGTTGCTTAGCTAGGTTGTTAGAGAAGCTACAGGGGAGAGAGAGAGAGAGAGAGAGAGAGAGAGAGAGAGAGAGAGAGAGAGAGAGAGAGAGAGTTGCCATCATGATCATTTGGTAAGAGTGCTAATAAAACAGTTTTATTTTCACACAATTTGCTTCATTTCCCCCTCCCCCCAATTGAACTTAAATCATTGAATACAAAATATATAGCAGTGACCAAACATGTTTTTTTTTTTTTTTAAAAGCTTTTTAAAATATTTTTTACATATATTCTCATCTCTAGTAAATATAGTATGCCTGACCCTGTTGCAACTTGTATAATATGAAAGGAAATTATGTGGCCTTACATTTGATATAGGTTACAGACATGCAGCACATAATTATCCAGCAGTTACATGTACATGAAAACTGTAAAAAACAGGTGGAAATAGGGCTGAGTTTAAAGAGTTAACAAAATGAAGAAAGGTTAACATCAAACAGATGAACACGGAAGGAGACCAAAGCTACTACAGTCTAAGAAAAAATATCACTGTGTAAGAAGGATGGTAGTTGGGAATAATGCAATCAGCATGTCAAGAACGACTATGACCAGGACAGAAGATTAAACAGAGGGTGTCCAACTTTCAGAAAATGTAATAGCTTTTAAAAAGCAGGATGACTCATTGCATACTCCTTGCAGTTACCAAATGGTTGTGTGAGGTGAACAATTTTTTGATTGAGGAGAATAAATGCCAAATACATCAATATAGTTTGCAAAAATGTAGATAGGGGAAGCAAAAAATAAGTATATAGGTAGACTAGTCACTAAATACAGCTATAAAACCAAGAATAAAAAATATATAAACTGAAGATAAATGGGAATGGTCTCAACATTTTCTAAGAAAAACTAATGGATGAGATGAATCACAGAATAATGCCCACAAGATTAAATATTGTGATAAGAGATACAGAAATGTGTGAAGCGTTATTATGACAGTCATGCAAACCATGCAGAATTGAAAAGATAATTTATTAGTCCACTTTAAATTTGACAGTGCATAAACTGAGGCTCTGTTTATATTTGAAAGTGCCCTGTTTAATAATTAATTTCCTATTACAAATTATCACAAACATAATGAGGTTCAACTTTGGCCCAGAGGGTTCCTTTGGAAGCATGGAGGAAAGGATGGTTTATTAACATAATTAAATAAACAATACACTGTACAAGTGAAAAATACTCTGTGGTCAAAATGTTTGTCAGCCAGTAAGCAACTTTTACTGGTTGGTTGTTAAAAGGTATAGATGGCAAAATCACCTTAATGATCTGCAAAATTTTAAGCAAATTCCTTTTTATTTTATTTTTTATTTTGTATAATTCTGTAAAAATGAGTTCAAGCTCTAGAGGACTGCAATTCCACTCCAAGTACATATCATCCTTTGTGTCGATGAGCTGTGCTGGTACTTGGACTGATTAGATGTGCAGCCACAAAGACAAAGTAACTGTCTTTAAGACCCCGTTTGAATCCTGAAATATTAATTAGGACACGTGGCTCTGCTCCAAGGGATCATGTGGCCCACAGCAGGTCTTTGTGAGCGAGTGCCAGTTGGTCCTCTTTCCTCTGGCTGCAAGATCAGTGAAACAAATGCTTGAAGATTTAGGACTTGAACAGGAGGAATCTTTCCCTTCCCTCCTTGAGCCTAAGCAGCAGCACTGTCTCTATTTCCCTGAACAACTATATGGGATCTATTACCTTACTCTATAGTAGTCCTGCTTGCACATTCATTAGGCTTTGTAAAGAAAGAACAGCAAAGATCCACAAACTGGAGAGAACTTACTAATTTCAGTGTCAGTTATACAATTTTGCTTTTTTTACTTTTCTTGTAATGATATACATTGTTTTTTATTCTGTCTCAGTAAAAAGTCTCAGTGAAAAATAGATACACGACTCCCAATATTTTGTTGAAGATAGAGAGCCATACAAAAGACACCAACCTATATAAGAACAAGCCACAGAACAAGAAAACTTGAACCATTAGCTGTAAAGGTTCAAGACTACATAATGACATCACTGCCCACAAGGTAAAACAAGAGAGAATGGTGTAATACGTTAGAAACAAACAAACAGATTTTAATGGAACTGCACATTCTTTCAAGAAATAATCTTGATCTAATTTCCTGTGTAATGATTTCATTCACTAAACTTACAACTCCTATACAATATGTATGAGCAATGCCAAGTGTTACTTTAATTATCTGGAACAGATTACATTATTACTAGTTGGTTTAGGTTAAAGGTGAGTACATTTAATTTACCTCTTGATTCCTGGGTTTAAAATAGGGAATCACTGATAAACTACAGTATGACTAATGTCTATTGACAACATTAATTCTGTTCTTCGGTAATCCTAAATGTTGGGTGGATTGAGCGTTTATAAATGACATTAAAAATGTGTTGAAACCTTGAAATTTGAGCTTTGCATCTTTGCATTGAGAAAGTGGGAGTAATTGGGAGTCTTCCTACCTAGATTATAATGCACTCCCTTCTCCAACCAAAAATGAATTTGGGTTCACAAATATACAAATTACTACTGTTTTTCTGGTCAGTTGCCATGGAAACGATATATATTTGTTCTCTCCATCTGTCTGGTTGTGTTTGATTTGACCATTTTTACAGTATTTTGATGCACCACTTCATACATGCGCAAATAAAATAAATTCATACACAAATGCATAGCTAGATATAATGAGCCTCAAATAAATCAGGATGTTTTATTTTTTGTGGCTTAGTTGTGCTTCATTATCCCACAATATGGAAAACAGAGTTACATACAAGGACAGAAATACTGTATGTCTACCATATCAAAAAAAATATAGCACTACATAAATATATGTGTAATTACAGTAAAATTAAAGTCTTAATTTATGTCGTAAAAAAAGTATTGCCATCTTATGAACACAGCCCTTACATCCTAATAGAAAATATGTTGAACAGCCACAAGAGGACTATTCACACAGATGGGCTAAAACCCAGGCCAAGCATTCAATTAATTGCAGGTTTCATATGCAACTGATACTCACACACAGGAAAAACGTGTTAAAAATTAATTAAGGACAAGAGATTCTAAATAGCAGCAGGGTGTCACTGAGTGACCTTTATTTACAGGCAGTTAAACAGAAGTGTGACTAAAAATGCCAAAAAGCAAATCAGATTATTAATATTGATCGCCTTAAGAAAATGAATAATTTAGAGACAGCGTCAGAATAAATATCCCTTGACACTGATTAAAGAGCACTGGCTGCTGCATTTCTAAGGTTCATCTATCAATCCACATAGCTCACACTTGGAAATTAAGAATTTTCACCACCAAAGAACACAATCCATTTTATGGCTGAGTGTGACTGTCTTATCGATGCCAACAGGATCTCTTTTATGCCCTGCAAAAATGAGAAGGTCCTGTCATCTGTACTCTTAGAAAATTGTTCTGCTGAAGATTTCAAAAGTGGACTAATTAATCTGCCAAAAGATAATTAGCTCAGTGCTTATTGTAAAGTTCAATTATAAATTAGTAGTTATGAAACTGAAATAGCCTAGACTAATTAGTATGATGTATGGTGTTTAGATAGATACCTCCTTTGCTTTTTTTCTCCCATTCTCTTAATTTTATTTAACTTGACCTTCAGAACAAACCAGCTTATAAATAATGTAAAAGATATACACCAAATAGACATGCAATGTGTTTGGTAGGGAATGATAGACACATGAAGCCTTTCACATCCTAATCACGGGTTTAATGCTTGGATATAAACATAGGATTTTAGTGTCTTTTCAATACCATGAAATGGAATGCTTCTAGTCAAAGCCCTATTTTTTGTAGATGGTATCCAGACCGTACAACTGTCAAATACTGTATGGCTGCAATAGGCAGATGAATGTAACAGATGAAAATAATAACACCCAATCAAGTTTATTATAGCTTGCTGCCTTTAATAAGATTAAGTCAGACAGTTTCCTCTTGCCAGATAGAGCCCTACAAAATATTTGGTCTTATTGTGAATCCTCACAGCACTACAGTGACACAATACGTGAGGCAAATGTCACAGGCATGGTATGTTATGTGGAGGGACCTTGGCTAAGTTGTGGTAACAATAATCCTCCACAGTTAACATTGTTTTTTCTATATAATCCCTCAGATGACTCAAAACCCACTCTAAACTTGTTTTTCTTAAATTTTAGTTTACCATCTGATAATACTAAAACTCTGCTTACTCAAGGTAGAAAGTCAAATAAACGCAAGCTGATATTTTTAGACAGGAAACTTATTTGCTTTCTTGTGGTGTCATACAAGCTGTATTTGAAAACCATGTCGGCTTCAAAAATAAATAAAAAACAATTAGCAATTTAGATTTGAGTAATGATAGCCTTTTACTGCACACTATCAAATATTTTTTGTTTTGAGGCCACATTTAACTGGCATTTTCTTGTCAAGAATTATCTAAGCATGTTATTTTGACATAAGGGCCAGTTGGAATTAGTGTGATAACATTACAGTCGGGATGTGCTACTTGTATAGGCATGTTGATAAATCGATGTAAACAGGCTACACTACAATTATTTGTGATAGTTCACAGTGCAGAGTATATAACTATTTACAATACTATGTGTGGGTGCCAATCTATTAAACACATTTTCAGGTAATATGAAATGGTTCCATAAGACTTGGAATTGGTGTGATTTAAAAAGCAGCGTCGTTTCAACCCCTGATTTTGTTGAATTTTAAATATTTTGGAAGTTTTTGACCAAGCCTGCTACCATTCTCCCAGAGAATCTGTTTTTCTGTCCATGCAAATAAAATAGGTATAGAGGAATTAGCTTAGCAACTTGTTGTAAGCATGGGTTAGACGTTCAGGCCCAGATTCATAAAAGGATTGCGCATGTTTGACGTTTGTAAAACAGGCGCTGCGGGTCATGAATTCTGAATTCTTAGATGGGATTTATAAAACACCTGCAATGGCATAAACAGTCAATTAATACGTGATTTGCGGGGGCAATGTCTGTGTGTGCTTTAGCCCTTGATGCATAAGAAATTCTGAGGATTTATTTTGGAATGTGCAGCCTACACATGCAGGGTTGCCCCAGACCTGCTATTTATTGTGAGAGGTGTGTAATTCTCCACTGCTGACTGCGGAGTCGCCTGCTTTACCTAATTAGTCTTATAAAATAGGTTGTTATTTAGATGATGAGTACGGCCGTGTTGAACACACACATTATGTGGCTTTTTGCGGTTGTTTTTTCCCCTTTATAAATTTGGGCCTCAGTGTTGTTGAGACTGTTAAAACAAGGGCTGTCTTAGGCAATAGTGGTTTAGAAACTTACAAAATATGACCATTTTCAATATTCTAGTTCATTTAGCAGCTTACATTTCCACAAGCTTTTTTTCTGTGCTTTTAATAAACTTCCCTGTGATTTGCTTTCATTATGCTTTACTACATTATGCTTTTACCATTTTATACCAGAAATATTGTTTACAGACTACTGCTTCTATCAGTGTACACACGTGCACAATTGCAAGAAATTGCAAGAAAAAGGTAAGGTTTAAATTACTTTTGCCATAACAGCAATAGTTTTGATTTTAAAAAATCATCAACTAGTTCATCCTTTAAAAGAACCCTCAGATTATTATATTGGGACCAAGTACCAGTATAGGCTATGCTGTTTTGTTTATCTCTAGTAGAAATCCAGTATACGCCAGTATGTTTTAATTCCAATCACAGATTAATGGTGGTATGGTAATTGAGTCAATACAGCACTCATAGTAAAGCTTGACAGCTTTGTTTAGAAAATACAAGCCGGCTACTATAAAGTAATGGTTAGAAGGTGACAGAATTGCTGCAGCAGTCTGCCAAGTGCAAAAAGGAATGCAGTCATCTTAAAACCAGTGGCGCAGTGTACAGAACGCCCTGGCTCAGATATCATAAAGCAGCTCTTGGTTAAACTGTGATACTAATTTGTCACGATCAAACAGCATACACTAAGAAATTGTCAGAAAAAATATATATATAAATAATCCAAGAGATCGTGTTATATCAAAAACCAATATGTATGCAATGCAGTTAACCCAAAACCCAAATACCACAATGAAACAAAACATCATATTTATCTTACAGCACAGTGCAAGACATATTTCTAGGTTAGCCTGTCCCTTATTATAGAAATGCATGAAAACAAAGCAGTTTAAACCTGTATTTCTGTAAGTGAACAGGCCAACCTAGAAATATGTCTTGCATTGTGCTGTAAGATAAATATGTTGTTTTGTTTCATTATGGTATTTGGGTTTTGGGTTAACTGCATTGCATACATCTGTGTAGATCACTGTTAGTGTGGCTGTATAATGCACTTGATTTTTGTTGTTATAATACGATCTCCTTGTATTATTTATATATTTTCTGACGATTTCTTAGTGTATGCTGTTTGATCGTTACAAATGAATAATCACCATAAATGATACCCATACATTTCTAATTCTGTTTTAATCTTCCCGTCTCTGCACTCTGCATTAATCCAGCATGCTGACCCTGTGCCATTCTATTAATGCATACAGTATGTAGTGGTTGGAGGAAGAGTTCACTGAACAGGAAAATTCTGCTGCTTTCATTGCCAGTGTGACAGGTTACTTTATTACTGTGCCTTTCACAGCAATTTAGCAGTTACCCTGGTAACGGATACAGAGTTGTAATGGGATCACACACATTAGAGCGGAGGGAATGCTAACACCAAGAGCAGACCATCTGCTGGCTTATGTTCTCAAGGCTGTTTGCTCACTAAGAGCTGCTTGACAAGGGCTCTACTTTTATGTAAATGAAGCCGGTTAAACCACAGGCCTGTCCTATTAAGCTATACTCTGGTGATTTGTCTTTCTAATTCTATTGAAACAATAATGAGGATTTGCTCCTGATTAATTAACTAACCTTTTTGGTGAAAAAAGATTAGATAACAAAATTGCTGCCTCTTCCAGAGATAATAAGTATTTTATTACTATGACAAAAGAATAGTAAATTTCTGGGTGGTAAGAAGGAGAAAAAAGACAAAGTGAAATTTTACAAAGTCATTCTTTTTTTGCTTTGTTTTAAAGGTCTCAAGTTATATAAGAATAACTTTACCCCCCTCTTTAAACTAAAGGGATATTATGGTACATTAATCCAATGTTTTATTACAGTGGCTGAATATATTAGATTTGTTTCTTGTTTAGTACTAAATATTAGTAGCATACACATTTTTTCACAAATGTTGCTGTGTTGTAGACTTTGTCAAATGCACTTTTACCTAATAAGGGGACTTTTGCGGCTAATGGAACAATGTCTAGTCAGCTTGCATGGATCATTGACAAGTAGTTTAGACTTTAAGCAAAAAGGGCATTTACTTTTGCATCGTTATTCTAACTTTGCTTTGACTGGTTGGGTGCTGTCGTAACTTTTTCTTTAAAAAAAAAAAATTCTTGTTTTGGAAATTAGACAAGTGTTCTGGTTTCAACAGCAGAGCCAAATATGTTCTTAACCCTCAGCAGGATGTGTGGCTGGAAGCCAAACAGAAATAGGACCCGGCCAGGAAAAATATCTCTGCTGAAGAGATCAGAGGTGAACCCCTGAAAGCTCACTTTCACACTGATTTTGTGATTGCTCTGGACATCATGTGCAGCGCATTATGAAACCAGCATTGCTTCCTTACTGGTGCTGCTCAATGAGCAGTGCTCTCAAGACACAGAACGAACAGCAGCAATACCATCTAATTTCCCTGCAAAATCCCACCAAGTTTATTGTTACTGAGAGATGTTGAATTATATATTTAATTGTCTCTCTTTAGCTTAAGGATCAATCTAGAAACAAACTGTCTAATATTGATTATAATATAACAGATCCTTCAACTTAAAGTGTTACCCATTTAATTATATTTTATAATATAATATTGTTATTCTTTTCATTGTAATTCATCATATTATCCTTTATAAAATGCTTACAGGTACTTGTGCTCAGCTGACTAAAATGCTTTATTACTATCCCGCCTCATTAGTCTCATTGCCTAAAAACAGACAAAGCTGCTTCTGTTACATTCTTTTCCAATGACTCCCAACATGGCCTTCATATATTAATACTTTTAGCAGTACTAAAACAAACTAAATACTTTCAATGACAAATATTTAGACTATAAGTATTTTTTAATGACTTCAAAGAGCATTTCAACATTGAAAAATTATTTTAGTCAAAATGTTTGCCATTTAGTTTTCTTGTAGTTGTTCTAAATTGAGAACAATTGAGTGTGAGCTGGCTATGTTACAAATGATTCGATTGGAACAACAGTATTTTTTGACATTCTGGATTCACACCATGCAATATAGAGCTCATTGTAGATTCTGAAGGATCAAGCCCTTTTCCATTGTGTTATTACCCTGCAAACAGCTGTTATATCTAAAAAATAGGTCTTTTTGTTTGCAGCCATTTCTAAAGATGAAAGGGTTATTTCTTTGACAGCCAAAACCCTTCCCTGGAGGAACACGTCTCTAAGGGTTGTTTGTAGCCATTTACTCCTTAGGCTCCCTATGAGATATCTAACAAAAGTAACCATTAGTGCCAGTGTTGATTTCTGTGAACACAGGGGGCATGGTTGAAATCACTTGAACACATTTCACACAGATATCAGATGTACAAAGCTTTCAGGCATCAAATTACTACTCCATATTATAAACTCCATATTATATTATTATATTATAATTATATTATTAGAACTCCATATTATAATTCTAATACACGCACCACGAAATCCCAATTATGAATAAAATCAATAATGTTATCAATTTCAGAAATTAATAAATATGAGGCCAGAATTTGACTGCATTGAACTTGAAACAATGAAATGAAGATAGATATTTTGCAGTACATTTTAGACTAGGAAGTATCCATTAATGAATCTGTAAATCAGATTTCACTTTGTGCTTGGTTGTGACATCAGCTTTTCTTATGCACCATTGTTGCTTGACCTTTTTATGCTAGTCTGTGATCTTTTGCTGTCACATCTCTTCTTGCTGCAGTGAAAATCCTTTGACTGGTGCTGCTGAGAATAAGGATAGTCAATCAATTTCCAGGCGGTACACAGATGAATGTTAAGATCCAATAAATGTAACCTGTGACACGGAGTCATGCTCTAATACCTGGTGTTCATTAAATCTCTCTTTTTTTCATGTTTCAAACCAGTTAAAATAAAATAAAAACATACACCAAGTACATTATTAAATATACTAAATATACAATATGGAAATTCAGTTACAAAAAAAGGTCGTATTTTTGATAAGAGGTATATATTTTAACAAAATTATTGTGTAATATTATATATTACATTACATATATATATATATATATATATATATATATATATATATATATATACACACACACACACACACACACACACACACACACACACACACACACACACACACACACACACACATATATATATAGACCATAAAGCTAGACCCTTTTAGAAAAATGCTGATAGATTTGTGATAGATTACCCTACTTATCACCTAGACATGCAGCACACAGGGTGTGTCATGTGGATCAGGTGGAATCAACCTGTTTCAGTGACATTCACATAATCTAACTGAAAAGCATACAGACCATATGTGCTCTAACTCAGCACGCCTTTAGTCACCGGGTCTCCAGGGACTATACCTACTCTAACAATGATAATTATTTAACGACAATGCTGATGGCAAAGGGGGACACACAGATTATGCTTTTTTGATGACTGCATGGGATAAAAGACCTAAAGGTGACACAGGACAGGCTGATAGGAAGGATCTTGTATGCCTTTGTTAGCTTTGCAACCTGGTTCTATCTACCTAAACCTCAGAGAAATTCTGATTCATAATGTATGAATTAGCTCAGTGATCCTCAAAGTGGTGCCCGTGGGCAAATTCGTGCCTGCAAAGCCAGGCCATTTCTCTGAATAATTGTACTGGAAATGAGCGATCTTTAAAACAGAGTAGTGTTGACAAATTTGCAAATTGAAACAAAGTGAGACGCTCTCTATTCTCTTTTATTTTAGTTTATGCATGGTTATCTGTGTAAACATGCTATTAAAAAATATTTGCATTGCGTATTCTATATAAATTATTCAAAAAATAAGTTCAGCATGCTTACTGCCTGAGAGGCTGGGCCTTATCAGATTGAGCCAAGACTAACTCTCACTATATAACTTTATACTCTGTGTACTCTTAAATATGAATATATATATATATATATATATATATATATATATATATATATATATATATATATATATATATAATCGTGGGAAGGCAGTGTTTAAGATAAGAACCTATGCAATAGTGAGCGTGCCCGCAAACAATCAATTTATGCCCGTGCCCAAATTACTTTGAGGACCATTGAATTAGCTTCTGCTGCAGTTCGAGAAAGCTTGTCCCTCTGCCCTCTCTATCCTTTACTTTCCACTGCACAGCTTAAAGCCAGCTCTGTAAATCCAATTTCACTGGGGGCTGTATCATGCAGATCACCAATAAGGCGCAGAGAAGTAGACAAGGCTTTTAGGAATAGCTGAACCACGAAGCTGACCTGCTCAGTTTTTGTTGTAGGCTATTAAGTCTATGATTGGGGCAGTAACATGATTCAGATTCTTATTTCCTTCTGACCTGGTTAAGTATTCAGTGACCATTTATTATTTATCTGCTTAGGAAATTCATATATGCATGAACAAAAAGCCCTATTACAAGGATACATTAAACAAGCACAATGTGTTCAATGGGTGTATTCACTGGCTCCATTAACAATTTCAGTAATTTATTGAAATCAATATTTGTATCATGCTGTATATGTTTTTACAAAACATGTGTGATGCAGATTGTAACACAATTAGAATTGATCCAGCTTGTATTAGGTGTGTTCAAATATATTGTCATTTTAAATAGGTGTAGTTGTTACTGAGTTAATCACTGTTTATTTATTAAGTGTAGTTTCCTTGTTTAACAAGTTGATAGCCTACAGGACAGGAAGGATTTCACAGGGCGGCAACCAGGGCTGTGAGAGGAAGGAAGTATTTTGCAACTTAGGATTCGAGGCTTGGGCTCTAGAGCAGGGGAGGGAGAGAGAAAAAGATGAGCACGACTCCAGTCGAGAGAGCCTTCCCTGTGGAGTTGAGACTGGCCCTTTCAGCCTCCGGACCCCTGAAAACAGAGTCCTCTGACATTTCTCTGTGAGTTGTTATAGGCTCGGCCTCGTGACTGGGTCCCAGTTAGTGATGGGGTTCGACCCTCAGAGGAGCGTTGACGTAAGGAAGAAAAAAGAATCTGAAAGAACAAAAATAATTGCAGTTACAGGACTCAAGCACTAAGAATATGAGGGCCACATCCCAGGAGGCTAAAGGAGGAAGTAAGACAGAGCCTTCTTTCATGAGGTGAGATAAAGCACATGAGGTGTGAAAGAATAGTGTGGCTGGTGGTCCCTTCTGACCACACAAAGAACCTGTGGAGTTATGGGAACTCTAGGTCGGGGAAGTGAGAATCTCTATCCCCCCAAAAAGAACCCCGCTGAACCCACAACTGTGAAGACAAACAAAGACAAACCGCATGCCAATGTATAACATAAAAGCAAGAAGAGACAAACATTGACAAACAAAATAAGTAAACAATTAAATGGTTAAGGGAACTAACTATGTGATGTCCATCAGCTCGGCAGAGAGGGAACCCCCCCCCCCCCCCCCCCCCCCCCCCATTAGGAGGAAAACCTCTGGTGGTCCTGGTGGAGAGGGTGCCCCCCACTCCAGGCATGATAGCTATAAACTGATGCGCTGCAGTGATATTGGGTTGCAGCGATCAGATTTAGATGTTGACTGCTGAAAATGACCAATGCCCCATGGTCTTGATCAGACAATAGCTGATGTGGGCTCTGGCTGTTGAAAAGGCTGTGCAAAGTGTATGTTTGTCTGTGACCACGGGGTGCATGTGTGGGTCTATGACCGTGGAGCAGTGCAGATCTTTTCTGGGTCCAGTACCACGGGGAGGTGCAGAACGTATGTGTGTCTGTGACTGCGGGGCGGTGACATTTCTTAGTATTTGCAAGCAGTCTAAATTAGAACTTACTTGAAAAGGTTCCCTTTCAGAAAAATTAAATGAAATGAGCTTGGAAAATAGCTTTGATAATCTAGCCTTCAATGCTGCACAAATATCAAAAGTAGAAACCATATGTGGTGGCTGGACTTGATTTCTGACTAAAGACGCTTGCTGTGGACCATTGAGGGCGGCTGATGCCCAGTTGTAGGTCGGAACATCACCTGTGGGGACCGGAAGTGCTGAACCCGAAGAGATGGCGGCCATGATTGGAGATGCAACCCGCTTGTCCATATCATTGTATTAATTGAGGCAATTTAGAGTTTCAAAGGTTATTCGAAGTTTTCGCAGCCTTATTATTCTTCAAAATGCTGCGTAATTCAGTGGTGCATTCCGCAGGGACTATTATATACCGTGAGTATGTAAAAATACTGGCTGAAGCTGGACGAATGTGGTCTGATTCTCAAGCAAGTACTCTTCATGAGAGAAGTTCTTTATTCATTATTTTGGCGCTTACATAGTACTACGTTTGGTACACTCACCAGTAAATTATATATATATATAATATATATAATATCTATATATATATATATATATAATATAATATATAGTAATCTAAACTTTTTTTTAATTAATTCAATAATATATGCACTTGCCTAGTTTGATGAAATCAGCATTGCTTTTAGAATTACTGATGTATGAGGAAGACAATCTTATTACTTTTCCACTTAATGCAAAAAAAAGGGCCAAGACATAAAGGTAGGATTAAAAAGCAAATAAGTTGAATGGAAAATGTCTTCTGCTGTCAAATATAAGCCTCATGTATCTAAATCACACATTTCACAGCCCAGTTTCAATCTGACCTGCCTTACTGGCACACATTTCCAATGACGGCTTCAAAGTGAAATATTACTGAAAGTGTTAGATATGCTTGAAATCCAGCTTCCCTTTGATATCTCCTCCCAGCTACGCTCAAGGAGGCTGTGTTTCAGTTGTTTAGAAATCAAAGAATCAATCAATTTATAAACAGTTAAATAGTTGAGCAATTGTGATCTGTTGCAAGTAACAGATTTTAATAAAATCATTTCCAATTAAATATATTACTGTAAACGTTGAGTGGTTTATCATGGTGTTTTGTGAGCTCCTCAGAATGAAACACAAAAATTAAGAATGCCCTGTGTATACTTCACGAGAGACAGAAAAAAATTGCATATAATTATTGTAAAAAATAAATAAATAAATAAATCTATACATTTCTTATCAGCCAGTGCTCTTCAGTGAACCATGCACAGTTTCCATTTAGAGCAAGAGCTTTTCATTTCTGACCCTGGCCCTTTAATCTAGCAGCAGCTCGGCTGGCTCAATGACTCTTTCCCCCTGACACCAGTGCAGTTTGTGTTTTTATTTTTAAAGAAGCCTGTGCAAAGCAACATTCCATTTTAAACCTCCATTTTTACATTTTCAAATGTATTTTTATTTTTTTGGTTTTATTATCAACGCAATCATTATTTTAAAGGAGCATTTAAGGGTTATAGCACAATCTGCTCAGGCAGACTGGTTAGTTAATATTCACAGCTATGCCACAGCTGCCCTCCATTACATTACAAAGGACAGAAAAAGAGACAGCAAAATAGGGTGAAGTAATGGGAAAGCGGTTCATTCCATGCAACGTTCTCATTGCTGAACAGCTTAATAAGAAAAGACACAAATGTGCAATATACATCGACATTTGATTGATTCTAAAACAATATTACATTTATGATGAGGTACTGTTTTAAACATTAAAAAGGTGTTGCTGTCGAGTTTCATCTCTTCAGTCATTTCAAAATGTCAAGAGAAGGACGGTATAAAAATAGCATTGTATTTCAAAATTTATAGATATTCAGTCAATTCTTGTTAAACCGAACTTGGATTCGATGAATATCCTGATACTACGAATTTTCTACATGGTCCCAGCCAAATTTAGCAGTTGCTTATTGTAAATGGCAATGACACCTCTGCTTACAATAGAAATTCACTTCACACAGACCTCCTGTTAACCCTAACCCTAACCCTTATATCAATCAGGTAATGATTATTTTATGGATTTTCAAAATCAACAGGATTTTGATTCTGCTTGTATTGTGCAATCACTTTGTATTCTTGTATATAAGCCTAATCGACAGACACAGTTTGTCTCACCAATGCTGGGAAGCCCTGTGTTGATGGAAACAAACCTGCCACATGCGCGAAGGTGTAGTGATGGGAGTATGTGACAGAGAGCGAATGAATCCGAGTCAACAGTCACCCTCCCGATCTGTGAGGGCACTGTATAATCGAAGCAGTGCGCCCTGTAATGGATGGTTTGGCAGGTCATTTCAGGGTCAGTCGGAAGTCGGCCATCCAAAAAGGGGGCAGGCCACGATGCCAGAAGTCATTGCCTTAATGCGGTAGGCAATGTGTCAGTCATGGACTGGAGGAGATGTGATTGTCCGCGCCACCAAAAGAGGACGTGACAGAGGGTATTTAGGGGAAGTGGCCCCAGCAATCTGTTCCTTTTGATGTGGTTACAACTAGGACCGAGAAAGAAAGTGATCAATTTGTGACTTGTGAGTGTTAAGTGTTTTCTTTGTTGCTAAATGTCTGTGCTTGTCATTATAAAAGGCTAACCTCTGGGAGCTGTAGCTAAACTGCCAGCAATTAAACCTGGACTCCATTTCACCATAGTACATGAATAAACCTGTAAATCACCACTTTTACTAAGAGCACTCACTCTGGACAGTGCATTATTATTTTGGGACTAAAACCCAAGGTTTGCCTGAGTGATACACATCATTGTGTAGAGCCAGGTATTATTATTTGTCAGCAAATAAAGATTTGCTTTTTCAATGTGAACTGCCTTGTATCTATCTGTGGCAAAGCAAAGCTCTGCCTTTTTTAAATTGGCAGGGATGGGGTTAATTTCTCCTACCTGCCTGGGTTTATTATGTTCAGGTGGCTGGGGTTGATTAGTTGATTAGGTTAATTAACGATCAATCAGCGCCCAGCCACCTGACATAAAAGGAGGCCTCTGCTTCTCATTTAGGGGAGGGAGTTGAGGAAGTAGGTTGGTGTTTTGTTGTTTGTATTTTTGAAAGTTTGATTCCAGTGAAGGCAATGCCCAGCCTGGAAACCTTATTTTTATGTAAGTTTTGTTTTGTTGTCTTTCTATTTGTGTTTGAAGATTTTTTTATTTTGCCCTTGTGCACGTTTATTTTGTGTTTATTTATAATAAAATAATATATTTTTATTATAAATAAACACAAAATAAACGTGCACAAGGGCAAAATAAAAAAAAAAGCAGAGGCCTCCTTTCTTTGCCACTTTGCCACAGAGTGATACACAGTCGTCAAGTGGTCAACCCTGAGTTGGGGTGCGGTCAGCGAAGGCCGAGGAGTCAGCAGGTCCTGGACAGGCCGCTCGACATCCCTGCACATAAATATGCTGGAGCTCCAAGCAGTGAACCTTGCTCTCCATCATTTCCTTCCTGTGCTCCAGAACAGATATGTCTTCATTCGCCCCGACAACATGTCAGTAGTGGTGTTTGCGAAATACCAGGTTAAGTTTCGGTCCCAGGGGTTATACCACATAGCCTTTCGGCTGTTGATCTGGGCACTGAAACATTTACTATCTGGGCTGTTTGCCTCCCCGGAGTGGTGAACTGGGTGGCAGACCTCCTCTTGAAGGAGGGTCCTCACCCATCAGAATGGCGACTCCAACCTCGGGTGTTGCAGCACATTTGGGATTGCTTCGGAGCGCCTAAATCAATCTGTTTCCTGAAGAAATGGCCAAAAGCACTTTTGTATGCTTTCCCACTGATATCGCTGCTCCATGCCTTCCTCGAGAAGGTCAGATGAGACAAAGTGACAATTCTCCTGGTGGTTCCCAGATGGCCCAGGAGAATCTGGTTTTCGAACCTTTCCCGGGCTGCATACCTTAGAAAGGACATCCTCCCCAAGTTTAGTCTAGATGTGGTATTGAAGGCTCTCACTAATGACCATTTTGAGCCTATACATTCCATAGAGCTGAAATATCTATCTATTAAGACAGCCTTTGTATTGGCATCACCTCTGTTAAGCGGGTTAGTGAGCTACAGGCTCTGTCTGTGCAGTTCCTGTATGCTTGTTTGGGATAATAGAAACATGCTATCATTGCACACGAACCCTGCATTCCTACCTAAGGCCTAATGGCCTTCCACCCCCCTCTCTTTGATCAGAAGAGGATTGGAAAATGAATTCCCTCTGCCCAGTGAGGACATTGAGAGGTTATGCGGATAGGACAAAAGCGCTGCGTCAGTCTGACTAGCTCTTTGTTTGCTATGGTGAACAGAACCTAGGTCAAACCCTCTTGAAGCAGTGACTGTTGGTTGTCTTCGAATTGAAAGGGAACGTTAGGTTACTTACCGTAGCCCTGGTTCCCTGAAAGAGAAGATGACCAACAAACTTTACGAGGTCGCATCTCTCGCATTCGCGGGTTTGATGCAAAAGAGGAAGTGAGGTCTGTGGATCGACTACTTATTCCCTCGGCAGGCAGGTCCGAGGACGTCACTCCACGGAGGGGCCTGTATGCAGCTCTGACATAAAATACTCAGTGAATACTTACCTATGGCAGGCAGATCCCAAAAGTATTGGTTGGTGGTCGTCTTCTCTTTCAGGGGGCCATTGTTACGGTAAGTAACCTAACGTTATCCTTATGGAATCACAGTTTATGCTAAACTTCCATGTACTCTCACACCTAACCCAGAAACACTCGTGAATTCAAGTACAAGCTCAAGTACGTTTTGTAGACACATAGAATTGTAGCAGTTTGCAAACTTGGTCTCCTAATGTTGGTTAGGTTAAAGTAGCTAGTGGGAGAAGATACCCTGCAGGTTTAAAAACCTTTTGTATCACATGTTGATATCTGTGTTTCAGTTAGGCATGGGTGCTGGGGACTGGCAAATCAAGCTATCTAAATGCTAGCATACACATTATTTCATTTTAAATTCAGCAACATATTGGATTCCATCACATGAAATCTGCAGTCTTTTTTAAAGTAATTTAATGTAATTGTTATTCAAACACTGCTGGAAAAAAAGGTAATTTGATTTCAATGTTATTTCCCCCAAGTGTCTATGAAACCTCAAATTTCAATGACTAACGCAGCCGAAGAGAGTATACTGATACTACTAAAATTAGACTCACAAATAATTAGGTGTATGTCTGAAAGATTAAGCTGTTCACTTTTTACTTGCAGAATTGTTCTTTGTATTGAAATGTATTTTATTTGAAGCGTCCGTTTTGATAAAACAGGAACTAATATTATTTTATAATGCAATGAGAACTACAACAATTTCTTTTGAAACATTAAACTAGTTTCAGTATACAGAATCTTCTCTTCAGGAATACATAATTACCGTAAAACTTCAATTAAACACCTCAGGCATTTACTTACAATATTTGCCAGCAGACTCAGTGCGTATTGGAGGCCGGCAATTATTTGAGGCCGACGTTTATATTAGATCACTGTCTTCATGCAGTCATTGAGAAGCCGCTAGCACACAACCCTATATCAACATCGTAATGCAATTTAAACATTCTAGCAACTTTGTTACAAGGTTGTGTGTCAGTGGGAACTAAGTAACAGTTTTGTTTTATAACAAAATTACATTGTATTGTACACCCTCAAGTATAAAGCGAAAGTATTATTACGGTCTTTTTATATGCTCTGGTTAACAAGGATACGATATACAAAATGTTGGAAAATGAACAAGCAGATTTCTAAAAAATTCTAATTAAAAACAGAATTAGATATACCATTGTTAATAATAATAATAATAATACAAACTTCTAAAATATTTTTAAAAATGAACAATAAAAGCAACATGTATCATTATCAAATATAATTGATTGTTAAATCGCATACTTACATTGTTAATACAATAAAGCATGTTAAAATACACCAAGAGCTTTGTGTCTGGCCTACTGTCAGTGCGCTTAAAATTATCAAAACTTTGAATGCATAATAACTGCATTAAACAAATATTCATTACAAGTAGGCCTACCTTAAATTACATTTAATATTATTATTATTTATTAATCTTGAGAGTCACTTTCATCGCTGTCTCTTATTAGCAGTTCATTCCGCTCAAGCTCCTCCTCACCTTCCTTAGCTTCAATGGCAATGACAGAGACCCGGCGTTTATGCAATATTAACTAGCAGACCCGGTGCGTATTTGAAGACAGCCGATCATTTGAGACCCAGCAATTATTTGAAGTTTTACATTATTTGCATTGATCTTGTTTAAAACCTAAATGAATACACACTTAGCTTATTGTGACATAAAAGCTGAAGCCTCATTCGTAGCGGGTAAAGATCACATGCCCTTGTTAAACAGTATCACATTGTTTCTCTGTAAATGGATAAATGACCACACGTTAATTTAGAAGGTTTTCCTTTTCTGTGTAGGCTCCAGTGACATTCTCGAGTCAGGAAGCATAATAAATGATAGTTATTAGCCATCGGTAAGACATTATTAACATTTAAAGAGTTGAATTGGGCAATTATGAAGATCACAAGAATACTGCAACCACATGAATGTGCTTAATAGTATAATGACTGTCATTTAAGTGCAAGGTGTGAGTGCATAGATGAAGGAATGAGGAGCATTAGGATTTGTTCATATTAATAACATTATTTTTGTTCATGTTAATGCTCATTATTTTTGAAAACAGAAACAGCTCTGGAGTTGCTTTTGTTTTCTATTAGTGGGAAACCTCTGTGGATTGTATTGCCTTTTATCAAATAGTTCAGCCAATAATCTCTGAAATATTTATGCACAGTTCCAAATTTCACTAACCAGAATATAACAAAAATATAATTATAACAAAATAATAATTAATATTAAACTTAATTAACTATGTGTTAATTAAAATACCTGTAAAATAAATATTTTCCACTTCATTCACCAGACAAGACTGAGTGTTATGCAACCATACATAGTAAGACTCCACATTATCCTTATGGACATTACTCACTGAAGTTCAAATAAACAGCTCAGTTCAGCCATTAGCCATATAAAGGCAAGAAATGTAAAAGACCATCATACCATTATAAAAAAAAAAAAAAAAAACCTACAGCACTTTACTGTCTGGGGATTAAAGGTTGACCAGTGAAGGCACATATAACATCTAAAAGCCAGTTTTAAAATGTTGCTTTCCTAAGTGGTTTATTCACAAAGGGCCAGTTTAGCCAGTAGTTGTTTCACCTGTTTAAAATAACACTACAGTATATGCAGCTCTCTCAAATAATGTTCAAATCCCATTGTGTTCTGTGAGTTTAGATTTCATGCTTCTTTATAGTGTGCATATTGACAATGCTCTCCTTACTTTCCTTAGTCCAAATCCATGTGAGAATTCCTTGCATAGAAATGCAATGTTGCTACAGGGTATATTTGATTTTTTTTTCTGCAGTTGTAGTCACTTTGTCCAGGTCTCTTTCATTCTCTATCATTGTGCAGCGTACTCTGAAAATCATAAATAAAAAAAAAAAACAAACAAAAAAAAAAAGTATTTATTTTGCCAGATATGTAGATGATGGCATGTAGATGGGTTCCATGTTTTTTTTGTTTTGTCTGTTTGTTTTTCCACAAAGATGTGATACTGTAGCATTCAACAGTCCAAAATCAATCTGGCTGCGCTTACAAAACCACAGTGTAAAAATGTTTTTTTTTTTTCTATTGTATCGATGTCCTTTTTATTTGACTGAATATTAGTTTAAAGATAGCTTCACAAAAGTTAGAAATCATGTAAGCAGGGGTCATAATAGTAATGTTGTTACACGACAATCTAATGGTTCGTGCCAGACTGCTCTTTATCATCCAAATGAAGAGAAACACCTTATAAGTCAGAAGCTGTAAGTAGGAACTGTAACAGTTTAAATGAATTACTGGTGGCAAGGAATAAAGGAAAAAGGTTCCAGTAAACTTCTTTTTTTCAGTAGTAAAAAGTGCACTGAAACAGTAGCAGCTGATTAATGACCTGGTTTTGTTTCCTGTGCCTTTAGCATCACTTTGAACTGGTAATAGGTTTAACAACTAAGATAGTTGTTCTAGTCTTATTAACAGCCCCCTTCCCAACAGACAGTCATTGTTAGTGGATGCTTCCTATTAAAATTATTATTATTATTATTATTATTATTATTATTAATAATTATAATAAGCAGACGCTTTTATCCAATGCGACTTACAGGGACTTGGGGGTGAACTATGCATCACAACTTCTGCTGCAGATTCACTTACAATAGGACCTCGGTTTTACATCTCATCCAAAGGACGGATACACCCTTGGAAATGCCCGGCAATAATTCTTGTTGACATACTGAACATTAATAGTCAGTAAGATACAATTACAAAAGGATAAACAAAAGAAAGAAAAAAACATTAGCCTTAACGTGAATATCAAAAGTATTATGGTAAATTGAAGATTATATTAACAGATAATTATGTAAAATTAATATTATTTAAGTGCTTGAGAGAAGAAGAATTTAAATTTGTGAAATGATCAGACACAATAGAACCACTTTTTATGTATTTCTAATTTATATTACATAACTTCTGCAATAGGCTCTTAATATAATTAAATCGGAACTAATTTGACTTTAAATTACAGAATAGATAACCAAATAAGTAACAAAATCTGGATACCTTTTATGATGCCAGCTCTCCAGGAATGGGGGTGGGGGGTAAGGGCTATAAGAGAAAGCAGACACTGTGAAAGAGAGAGTTGGAAATGAGAGCCAATACAAGTCCCCCTGGGGCCTGTAGTAATCAGCAGACAAATGGTCTACATTCACAGCATGCATTCATTCTGCAGCAAAGTCCTGCCAACAAGAGGCTGCTTGTGTCTGTGTGAGGAAAGGCTAGCCTGGTCCCCTATTCAGCTGCCTGGGAATAAAGAGTTGATGACAAACAGTGCTCCGGGCTCCTGACACTGCTGTTTGATCTTGTTACTCAGGCACAGCAGAATGAACAAATTATGGGTTTATAACAATAGAGTCAGTCTCAGATGTGAAGGTCATGGGTTTATAAAATGCCCTGTACTTTAAAAGAATCTGTATCCCTTTCGTAAGCTTTCTGGTGAAGGATTTGAGAACTCTTGTTTATTTCCTGTCTAAAGATTCAATATTCATTGATGGAAAAGCTTAAAAAATAAAAGCCAACAAATAATAAAAAAAAAAAAAAACACATTAATTATTCTTAATGGCAAGGAAAACACATACAAAATAAGCATGATCTGTATAAAAAAGCCTCTGAACTCTAAATATTATGAGATTTCAGCTCCCAAATGAGCAAGTACAAAGCCGGCCATTGATGTTAATAATGTCAACAGAGCCTTTGAGAGGACATCACTAGATTTTCCTCAAAGAAATATTTTACTGTATAATAATTCTTTTTTTAATGGAAGGCACTAGTGTATTGAAACTGGAAAAGTGGTAGGTGTCTGGAGACAAAAATTAATTAATTTACATGAACAGTTCGGCATTGATTTTTTATTTCAATCTCATAAAGTTAAATAAGTCACAGATTCTGAAGAACTAGTACTAGACTGATGGGTTCAAATAAAATAATGAGGTACTGTTTGGTTTAAAAACCTTTTAGATGCACTCTCGAAAGTAGTATCAATGAGGATTTTGGTATTATAACCTCTCATCGTGACATTCACTCATTCTGTTGTGTTTTCATTTTTTTTTGTTGAACATGGCAAGTGTTCTTTTTGAAGTGCAATGGTTACTTTTATTATCTTATTTTATCACCAAATAGACGTGACGCATATACTAAAGCATCCATACTCTGGAGTCTCATGCTGAATTAATTATGGTGTAAGGGTAGTAAATCTGAATGCTGTGAAACTAATAAATAATGATGACTCTATTTTATTTAAAACCTCGCTAAATATGAATCCCTCTCTCTCCCCCTCTTCTCTCAAATCTCTCTTGGGGAAGATGACTCACAACATTCCAAAAAGGTCAGAGGCTTGTTGCAATATGTTTTTTTGAAGCTGTTCTTTACATGTAATTATAACTTAATGCTTCCGTCTCGTTGAAGCAAAATATATTAATTTGCCCCTGGGGTGTGAATCCAATTTCTTCTGCAATGCAGTTGTGATGTTTTGGTTTATTATTATAGAAAAAATATAAACTTCCTTCCAGCAGCCACATCTCACAGTGTAAAAGAAGTATTTTATTTCCATGTTATATATATATATATATATATATATATATATATATATATATATATATATATTCCCTATATCTTGGAGAGAAAACAGAAGAATAAATGCAACCAGCAGCGTTAAGACTCTTCAGTCTTATTTCGTGACCCGGTGACATCGATCAGTGCACCACATGTTTGATTCTAGAGCAGCCGTAATGGGTTTTGAACTGTCGGCAGTCACAGTGATTTCTCTGGAGAGCACAACACATTTCACACAGACGCCCCTGGCCTCTGGGATGATCCAGTGCACTCGCTCAGCCATTAAGAGAAATTGAAGAGGCACTTTGTTTTGTCATTTTTATTTCCCTCTCAGACTCGACAGACTAGAGATACCTGGGGTTAGAATGTTTGTACTTAACACACCTTAGGCTTGGCCAATTGGAATTACAGGGGCCTAACCTTAATGTTTGGTTATGTTAAATTGTTTTTAATATATATATATATATATATATATATATATATATATATATATATATATATATATATATATATATATATACACACACACACACACACACACACACACACATATATATATATATATATATATATATATATATATATATATATATATATATATATATGAGAATAACAAGTTTTCTGCACTGTGTTTACTTTTCTTTCTACACGGCTGAGAAAGGGCTTTTGTCTGAACTGCACTGAATTAACTGATTTTTTAAATCATTTAAATCTTCTGTACATGCAAACATTTTTGTTTCATTTTTTCATTTATTCCCCAGTGACCCCCTGATGACCTATCAACAGAAGCAACAGTAATATCCCACTCTAACACAACCTTAGAAATAACATTTATACAGTTTCACAGTCTGCATAAAACCAGCTAAATTACTTACTAAATACATAAACAAATAAATAAATAACATCAATCTTTCATTCTATGGCTTGATTGCATTTCTGAACGATTTTAAATTGCCCTATACAGAAAGACATTTTGGCTTTTTTTTTTTAAATATATGAAACATTTATGTTATTTAACTTGGAAATAGAGTCCATATAACTGTATTTAAATAAAATGAGATTCTTCCTGCCAGACAAATACATACTTTTGGCAAGGTGGTTTGCAGTGCATAGGTGTAGCTTTGATGCACTGCTTAATCAGACGAGAGACAACAAAGTTCACAGTCCAAACAATCCTTTATTTGTTTTCATAATCCACTTTGTTTATAAATAATAATCCCTGGCAATACACAGCAATGTGTACTACACAGTGGAACCTCCCGAAATAATAAACACACACACAACACAAACACGATCACAAGTCCAGAGTGAGTGCTCACGTGCAAGTGGTGAAATACAGTTTATTAGTGAACAGTAGTGCAGTGCTGTACGGGTTGGTGCTGGCCTTTAGCGACAGCTCCCGGTACGTGTTAGCTATCTAACAAGAACAAACGTTTACAATTAGTGTGACAAAAACAAACAAACACTAAACATTCACAGTTGGTTTACAGTCCTTCAGTGGTTCTCTCGAAACTATAACAAAAGAGCAGTTCAGCCACATCCCTTTTTGTACCTTCAGCCATGCCCCCTTGGTTTGCGAGTGCAATCGCTTTTTCTCCAATCCGCGATTGCCACATCACCTCCTGTCTGGGGTGATGACTTGGTGTACCGTGGCTCTGGTGTTTCTAGATGGCTGACTTCCACCTTTGCCTGGAATGAATTGCCAGACCATCCAGTCGGGGGCACACTGTTCCCTTTACACAGCGCCCTCACAGGTCGGGAGGGAGATTTATAACCAAGATTCATTCTTTCTGTGATAATGTACTATCTTTGCAATGACAATTCAAGTCAGTTGGACTGAACTGTGGTCAAGTAGAGTACGAGTACAGTTTTGTTCTGTTAATTAAAGGCACTTAATGGAAAAGGATCATAGGATTAATTCTGCTTTCATTTAGACTGAGTCAGACTTATACATTTAAATTTCTCTTTCAAAGAATTGGAATTGTATTCATGAAAGTAAGTTATTCTTGTGGCCTTTTACAATACAGAACCTCTTAAACTCTTTCACATTTAGACACTGCAGTAACAAATGGGACAAATCATTATTATTACATGCCTTTTAATTAATTCAGAGAGAAAAGTAGTAAAATGGTGGAGTCTTCTGGAGACACACAACCATATGCATTCAGATTTGCTCTCCAGTACAATTTTTTCAAATGTATTGAAAAGCTAGATATCTAGTATCATTTGGGCCCCCATACTAAGCACTTTCTTCAATTAACTAGGTGACCAAATGATCCCTTAACATGCTATTGTAGAATTAAATTATTGTTGCCCAATAAAGTGACATTACCAAACAGTATCAATGTTTAAAAAGAAAGATGCAGTTGATCAAATGAACAGAAGAGGATCACCTACTGTATTACACAAGGGCAGACCCTTGTTAAACAGTGTGGCTAATTAGTTACTTTCTGCCATTGCTGGTGACTGTCATGCCTACTGCACTTAAATGGCATTTTTTGTTTCTGAATAATATAATTTGGATTTCTTGCACAGCTGCTAGAAAATTAATTATTAGGGTCTGAGGAGCTTCACCTGACATTTCCCTGTTTTAATTTATGAAACAGAAGCCTGATGACACAATGGCTAATGAGGCTTTTGGACAGTGAAAGTGAAAGGCAGCAGGAGGGTTTAGTGTGTAAGCACCACAGCTATAAATTACAATGATTCCACTAACATCAGCACCTGCTTTCATTATACTCTTGCTTGATGATAAACACATCCTTGCCCAGCATCTGCAGTGATGGACTCGAGTAGTAACAAGATTTCCTAAATAGATCTAGCAAATGTTATTCCAGAAGCACGTATCTGTTTATGGAAGTATTATTGTATTTGTTGTCAAGCTGTAATCTTAGTTGTCAGGCGATTGTCAGTATACATTAAGCGCATTTCTAGAAATCAGCTTGCTATGAAATGACAAGCTGTATGTGTCCCAGACTTGTCATGGCTGATTGATTTGTTATAGAGCTATTATCACATTTGGCATTGTCAATGCCCTTTGAAAGGATCAGACACCGAGTATATCATATGTTTTCTACGTGCTATTTCACATGTGTAGATAAAGGGATATATCTTTTTAAAAACGTACACACTTTACCTAAATCATATTTCTTTTTTTCTTTTTTAAAGAAGGTATAATGGGAGAATTAAATATAGTCCATGTCATGTTTAAGCAGTAATTTATACATGTAAATCATAAAAACATAATTTGGCGCAACAGAGGGCTTACTGGTGCTAAACAACTTCTCACACGACACAAACCTTCTCTCCTGTGTATGTGGATGAGTGTGGGTGGGTCATGTGACTAGTCCAGACACATCGTCTGGTTGATAAGGAATAAAGAAAAAAAAAAACATGTCTACTGGCCCCAAAATTTTATGTTGCTGGCATCATACGAGCAGTGTTGGGCACGATACTGAAAATAAGTCTTCCACCCCTGTGCGTATTTTGTGTGTTATCTGCTGTATGTACTGTGTTATTGTTGGTGTATGTATAAGTACACGGGATATAATGTGGGGTTATGTAGCATGTGTATTTTAAATTATATAGTTTTATTTAGGCACCGAGATTGCACTTCATGTGTAGATAAAATGTGTTTTAGCATGTGAGCACGGGGAGTGCACAAATTAGTTCACGTGCTGGGATTCTAATAATTAATTAGTAATTGAATCCCGACACAACTGTATATATATATGTGCACGTTTCACTCACACAGGGTTGTGTGTTCAAGGGAGAAGGAACGAGAGAGAGAGAGAGAGAGAGAGAGAGAGAGAGAGAGAGAGAGAGAGAGAGGAGAGTAAAAACTGAAAAGATAATTAAAAACAATCGCTACCTGTGCTGGAGGACCAGCACAATACTTGTTTGCTTGTGTTGTCCACTGTTCGTTTTGTTTGTCTGTTTTTGGCTACTGTGCCATTTTATTATTACAAAGGTTGTGTGTCTCTAAACCTTTTTATTTTACAATAAACTGGCACATCAGCGAAGGTTCAGAGGATGAAGAGTTTGGTGGTTTCGGACCAGATGATACAGACTCTGCAGTCTTATTGTTTATGCTTTCCTGTTGTTAGGCTACAATCCATAATTTATATATATATATATATATATTTTTCAGACACCGCAAGAGCTTAAAACTCAGGCATGAACATTTAAATGTTTTAGTGTTACTTTGGATGCTATGTTAATGTATTATTTCGTGTTGTGTTTTCACACTGGGCACTTCAATTTCTTACTTACAGAGATTATGTGAAGCCATTTATTTTAGTGTAACAAAGATTTCACATGCTTATATATTTTTTAAATATATTGACTTTTATTCTAGTGTTTTTCACTTACAAATGTGTTTTTCCATGATGTGCTTTTGCACTGCATATTGTAGCTTTTGTGTAGTTTAATGTGTGTTTTATGAATATATTTGAAATGACAAAACAGTGGACATACTGCAGCAACTTTGAATTGTATTTCACACGTCATTCAATATGTCAACTGCACCTCTTGATTCTTTAGCGTGACTGTGCTGCGCTATACCTTTGAATTTTAAACATGCTTAATTGTAAACATAATCTATCAACTTAAATGTTGATAATGGCTGTAATTTCACTTTGTTCAAAGTTAGTTAGTTTCTATGTGTTCAAGCAAAATAGCAGTTATGTCTGTTTGGATTGCTGTAAGCTGAGTTGTTATTGTTTCTGGTTTGACGGCACGTCGTGCTGACTGAAAATACAACAAAAAGCAGTTCATGTTTACGGTAACTGAACTGAAATATACTTTATTGGCTTAAAAAGAAATACCTCCAATGTAAATGCACAGCAGAGAAAAGGTAAAGAGACAATCTTGTTTATTTAATTTTCCCATCAAAAATTGTATTAGTAATATTATTACAGTAATGCATTACTTAAGTAGCGAGATAGACATGCATATGACGTACCCTGGCACTCTATTCCAGCGCCAAAGCACCACATTTGCACCCCTGTACTAGTACAAAATACTGTTTGCAATTTTGAGTTTTCAAATGTAAACTTGTAACCTTGACATAGATCCAATCAATCAACTGTATTCCAGGCATTCAAAAATATGCAGCTTGAATACACTTGTACGCCTCATTAAACAGGAACTCTGTGTTAAATAGTCCCTGTGACTTTGGTCAAAAAAACTTGTGCACCTGAATGCGCTGAACTGTCAAAGGTGCTTAGAGAACCTGATGATGCTAATCCTGTGGAGAAATTCAAAACCTCACTTGTTGTAGACTCTTCTGGGGATCCAAAACCACTTTGCACATACCTGTGACACCTGCTTTTCTTACACAATCACTCTCTGAAATAATGAAGTTGCTCTGAAAAAATGAAGTTAAAGGGATACTTTATGTTAAATATATTTTCTTAATAATTCGATTACCTATGTATCTCTAAAACTATATAATACATATTTATATTTATTTTATTATATCACTTGCTAGAATGGCTTAAGATAACGAATCTCCTACCTGCAACATTAATTTGCATTACGCAATAATACTGAGTAATAATCGTCAAGCACTCATTATCCTTACTCTCATGCCTTTGAATCTGTTCTCAGGCCCTTGAGACTCTTTTGCTAGCCTTTCTTCCTTTCCACAGGAAGTTATCTAAGCTCTCTCAGGTGACCACTCTACATCAGGCCCCTATCTTGCAGGGAAAAAACAGTTTCAGATCCCTTGCTTCATCACTGATCTTGCAACCTTTGGAAGAACCACCACGTTTATTTTATAAGCCTGGAAACCTCATTAGAATCTAAAGAAAATATTCAAGGATTATTTCTTCTTATTAAATAAGTGCTAACCATTAGTTACATAATATTTTTTCTCTTAGATAAATTGATGGGGAGACAACAGATTGTATTTCTATAGACCAACTCAAATACAGTCAAACCCATTTACAAGGTACCCAAGCTATAATGTACACACTGATAGAAAGAACCAATATAATGGAACTGAATAAAATCGTATAAAATCCTGTTTAAATTCTCCTTTTAGTACATAGTCTGATAGTGCATACTTCCTGTTGTACACATGCACCGCAATGGCATGCAATGGTCTGTGCTGCTCATATTGCGTACTCGTAGGCTTATTTCTTGCTGTTTGAACTTGAACTCTCTATTACTGTAATGTATGTAGCATTATCACGGCCAGCGCTAAATGATCATCAATTTCACTTCAGGACAAACTGTACATTATTGGAGAAATCTTAAAGGGACGAAAGCAGTCAGAATTATGTTGTCAAAGAGCCCAAGTTTAAAAAGCAGCAGTCGCTGAGGCAGTCATCTAGGTCCTGTGCACACTGAGTAAAAATTTCGACAACCGAGTTCAAAAATTAATTTACCTGAACCCTAGCCCAACAGTATTAGACCGTCCAGATTGTTGTAATGAAACCGGGTTAGTTTAATCCAGCTGTTGTTGAAAAAACACTTTGTTGGATGACTGTATCCCGGAAACCAGGTCTAGGTTGGCCAGGGTGTCCTCGGCTCACCTAGCACCAGCGACCCCTGTAGTCTGGCCGGGTGCCTGCGATCTTGCCTGTTAGCTGCCCGAGAGCTGCGTTGTCCTCCCACGCTGTAGCATCTGGGTGGCTGCATGGTGAATCCACAGTGGGTAAGAAGCAGTCGGCTGACGGCACACACTTCGGAGGACAGCGTCTATTCGTCTTCGCCACTCCCGAGTCAGCACAGGGGTGGTAGCGTGGTGGGTGGTAAATAATAATTGTCCATTTCAAATTGGGAGAAATTAAAAAAAAAATAAAAAATTGGCAACGACTAAGTTAAAAATAAATAAATAAATAAAATACAGAATGTTACATACTGTGTAGTAATGTACAGTACTAGTTACATGTTACATTGTTTTATATTGTTTCTTATGTAATAAACCTTTAAACTAAGTTTAGATTTTTGTGCTGATTTGGCAGGTATGACCATGTATCTGGTTGTTACATACCTTGGTTGGCAAAGTGGAAACATCCCTTTCAGGTGAAGCAAGACTTCAAGAGTTGGAAGAAGAACTTGGAAGAATCAAGTGGGACATCGTAGAACTAAGCATAGTACGGCGAAAAGACAAAGGACTACTAGAACTCAAGAGTGGACATCTTCTCTTCTACTGAGGCACTACAGAGGGACAAACAGGAGGAGTTTGATTCATTGTCCACAAGGGAATCAAGAATAACGTTGTAGAGACTGACAGCGCATCACAGAGGTCTGCAAGACTGATAGTGAAAGTTTCAAGGAAGTATGAACTTCAGGTCACCCAAGTATATGCACCAACAACAAGCTATTCAGATGAATATGTCATGAAGATTTTTTTATGGAGAAGTACAAGAACTACATAAATCTGGGAAGAACCACTATAAGTTCATCAATTAATGACATCAACGTCAAAACAGGAGCCCAGCAAGAGGACGAGAATTTGGTCTGTAAATTTGGACATGGCAGCAGGAACGAGCGAGACGACTGAGAGCAATAACTTATTCATCATGAACACCTTCTTCCAGAAAAAAAAAAACCCATCAAGATATGGACATGGAAAGGACCCAGTGGAGTGAAGAATGAAACTGACTACATACTCACCAACAAGAAACATAGCATACAAGATGTCTCAGTACTAAACAATTTTAACACAGGAAACGACTACAGACTTGTCAGATGCAAAATACACCTAAACATGGCACTGGACAGAGCGAAACTCGTGATGATAAAATCCAACACAATCAATGTAGAAATGCTCCAGAAGCAAAGCCTTGTGTTTCAACTGGAACTGAAGAATAGATTCAGCGCTCTTCATGCTCTGCAAAAAGATGAAGCAATTTGAGGTAAACAAAATCTATGAGGATGTGATGCAAGTAATTGCAGAAACAGCAAAAAACATTGCTGGAACACAGTACAAAATGAAACCAGAAGATCACACAAGACCTCATGAAGAAAAGAAGGGAAGTGAAACAAACAGCAGCTCTGAAGTCAAAGATTGAATAGACTGAGCCCTGTAAGACAGTAAGAAAGTGCATTACTGAGTATACACGGTCGTTCAACTGTAGGTTGGTAGAGAAAACTACTGAAAACAACTGAAGCATGAAGAAAGCAAAACAAAGACTAATATTGGGAAACAACAGATTTTAGCAATCAAACAAGAGGAGAGGACAGTCATCAAGAACCGCAAATTGATTTTGAAGAGAGTCAAAGACTTTTACAGAAAATTATATCAAGATAAAAAGAACAATGTTGCAGATGAGCAAAATGACACTGAAAAAACTCAACCCAAAGAAGAAGTTCTAGACTTTCTACCAGAACAAGTGAAGCACGCTATCAAACCTATAAACAGGAAAAGAACCTGGAGAAGACAGCATAACAATTGATATTGTGAAAGGAGGAGAAGAAATTACAAAAATACTGTCGTGTATTTTTACAGATTGTGTTAAGCAAAAGAAAGTGCCAATGATACATCTACAGAAGAAAGGAGGTAAAGAAGACTCAGGAACCTCACACATACTAGCTTACTTCTTATAAATTTACAAAATGTTGACCAAGATACTCACTAATAGACTTATAGATATAAAGTGACCAAGAAGAAGACCTCCAGGAAGATGGGAAGATGAAATTAGGAAACATGCCGAAGCAACATGGATGAGAGACACAGCAGATAGGCTTTTGTGGAGGCCTTTCAAATCAAATATACCACCCTTTGCCTTCAAAACAGCATGAATTCATCTAGGTACACTTGCACACAGTTTTTGAAGGAACTCGGCAGGTAGGTTGGCCCAAACATCTTGGAGAACTAACCACAGTTCTTCTGTGGATTTAGACAGCCTCAGTTGCTTCTCTCTCTTCATGTAATCCCAGACAGACTTGATAATGTTGAGATCAGGGCTCTGTGGGGGCTATACCATCACTTCCAGGACTCCTTGTTCTTCTTTACGCTGAAGATTGTTCTTAATGACTTTCGCTGTATGTTTGGGGTTGTTGTCATGCTGCAGAATAAATTTGGGGCCAATCAGATGCCTCCCTGATGGTATTGCATGATGGTTAAGTATCTGCCTGTACTTCTCAGCATTGAGGAGACCATTAATTCTGACCAAATCCCCAACTCCATTTGCAGAAATGCAGCCCCAAAGTTGCAAGGAACCTCCACCATGCTTCACTGTTGCCTGTAGACACTCATTCGTGTACCGCTCTCCAGGCCTTCGGCGAACAAACTGCCTTCTGCTACAGCCAAATATTTCAAATTTTGACTCATAAGTCCAGAGCACCTGCTACCATTTTTCTGCACCCCAGTTCCTGTGTTTTCGTGCATAGTTGAGTCGCTTGGCCTTGTTTCCACGTCGGAGGTATGGCTTTTTGGCCGCAAGTCTTCCATGAAGGCCACTTCTGACCAGACTTCTTCGGACAGTAGATGGGTGTACCAGGGTCCCACTGTTTTCTGACAGTTCTGAGCTGATAGCATTGCTGGACATCTTCCGATTGTGAAGGGAAGTAAGCATGATGTGTCTTTCATCTGCTGCAGTAAGTTTTTGGCCGACCACTGCATCTACGGTCCTCAACGTTGCCCGTTTCTTTGTGCTTCTTCAAAAGAGCTTGGACAGCACATCTGGAAACCCCTGTCTGCCTTGAAATTTCTGCCTGGGAGAGACCTTGCTGATGCAGTATAACTACCTTGTGTCTTGTTGCTGTGCTCAGTCTTGCCATGGTGTATGACTTTTGACAGTAAACTGTCTTCAGCAACCTCACCTTGTTAGCTGAGTTTGGCTGTTCCTCACCCAGTTTTATTCCTCCTACACAGCTGTTTCTGTTTCAGTTAATGATTGTGTTTCAACCTACTTATTGAATTGATATTCATTAGCACCTGTTTGGTATAATTGTTTAATCATACACCTGACTATATGCCTACAAAATCCCTGACTTTGTGCAAGTGTACCTAGAAGAATTGATGCTGTTTTGAAGGGAAAGGGTGGTCACACCAAATATGGATTTGATTTAGATTTTTCTTCTGTTAACTCACTTTGCATTTAGTTACTTGATAAATATAAACTATTAACATATCTATTTTGAAAGCTTTCTTACCTTACAGCATTTTTTCACACCTGCCTAAAACTTTTGCACAGTACTGTATGTAAGCAATAAGGCACAGCAGGGTGTGAGATATACTCTAATATCCACACGCCCGGGGGTGTTATAAGTCACGAGGCGAAGCCAAGCAGAGGAACAGAATGAGAGGTCTCTTGTATTTCTGTCAAGGAAATTCATGTTTAAAAACATTTTAATACAAGCATTTCCCACATATTTAATTCAGACTATTGTCTGTGTGACATGCTGTGGTGATTGGGTTGTTAGCACTGATTCCAGAATATTCTTAACCAGATCTACTTCAGAGCTTGTTGATTAGACCAAGGCACAGGCCAAACATAGTGTTCACTCTTTGAAGTGCACCTTACAAAATGCTATCTGATTGTCTAGTCTCCTAGGGTGTCATAAAAGTTATCAAGCCAATCCACAGTGAGTATGCAGTTGTACCATTCTTGTGTTAAAAGTTAGTTAAAATGCTTTAAGAATCATTTTTACTTACATAACTTGTAGACACAAGTTTAATAGTTATTTTAAATATGAAGGGTTTATTGTGTTTTAAAATAATATTATAAACTAATAACTATTTTTTTAATGTTATCCTTTGATTGTATTATGATGTGTTGTAATCGTAATTTTGTATAGAGAATGAAACAAAAAAGTATATGCTTCTCTAATGAATGTAACTAAAGTTATATTGAATAGGAGGTTTAAATGATAAATGTTGATAATGAGATAGGTGGATACATTCCATTTCTAACACACCCTTTTTGCATGACACGCATTATCAAATACTGTGAACCAATGGAAGGACTTATATACAGTACAAGGGAATGCCTATACATTGTGTTATTTAAACTCAAAATAAGGATTTTCGCTCTCTCTGGATTCATTCTTGCTCTCTGGATTCGCTCTTTCTCTCTTGAATCTCATCACTCTCAACTGAAAAAAACCTCTTCAATGATGTAAAAACAATGATGGAATCTTCAAAGCTATCCTGGAGAAGAAGGGCTCCTTACGGAGTGACGAAACTTTTGCCTACACCTTCACAGAGGTACTGCACTGCACTGCTGCACAATTAACTTCCACAGAGAGGATGACTGTGTTAAGAAGACTTTGTTTTAAACATCGCACCAACAGAATAAGTATCAAACTTATATTGTGTGTTACCAAGTAAACTGAAGCCATGCTATTGATATTGTCACAATACATAATGTGCGTCTATTCAACTAGATGCTGGAACATTGTACGTGTACTTAGCCACTTGGAAGCTAGCACATGTATACGTAATGTATGACAGAACTGAACAATGCGTGATAAACTACTAAAGACTGCTTCACTAAGGCAGAACTCTATGACCAGAGAGCACATCAAGTATTTAATTATGAATATTTAACAATGCATTACTTTTCCTTGAATATTTTATTTTGTTTCTTTTTTATACGTATGTTTTTAACTATGAAGCCTAAACTTTATTCTTCTTCCTTTGAGAATATGAATACATGTAATAATAATTTGGCTTGTTAGGGTTTTTTTTTTTGTTTTATAACAAATACACATTTATGATTGATTTGAAATACTTAAACATACATAATATTAATTGTTAATCTCTTTTCATCATGAATCTAGGGATAATTAAGCCAGAATCGCTAGTTCTTATTAAGGTATTGTGTTTATTATGGTTAATAATTACATTATGAGCTATAATGGGTATTTTCTTTAACGGTAATTGGATAGGACACAGTTGTGACATAAATCTTAGATATACAACTTAAATATGTACGCTATTTCTAACTTGAACAGAGGCTGAGATATCAACAATTCAATTGCCCCAGGAAGTGCTGTCTGTCTCGGACAAACCTCTCCTGAGGACTCGACGGTGGCTGTCAACATTCTTTTTTCGCCAGGGTACTTCTTTTTTCGCAGAAAGAAAGAACCTCACAAAAGAAGATCTCCCTCATGACAAAAGATATGACATTCTAAATTCTTTTTTCACCAGAGTGCTTTTATTTTTACCAGAACAGCTGCTTTTTTTGTGAGAACAAAACTTGTCAGACCAGTTGCAAAAAAAAGATTTTAAAAGATAAAATAAACACATTTCTCACTCACAAAATGAAAAGACAATGTTACAGTAAATCTTACGGAGTCTCAGTTATAAACATACATGTCACAGTTTACTAAACTTATATGATTTTCAGGTGTATTTTTTTTTAAAAAACTGAAAACAAAAGGTTCACTTCACGAACAAAGATTTTTTTTTCTGACGAATGATGATTAGACCCTCACAAAAAAAGGATATTTTGTTGTGAGGCTAATTCCTTTTTCAAGATCAAACATCTACCTGCAACAGCTGTACTGAGCATGCTCAGAACCAAAATTTTAAATCTCTATAACTCAGAAACAGATTAATATTTTTTCACCAAACTAGAAAAAGGCACAATATTGGACCAATCCCTTTGGACCCTAAAATTATCAAACAAAAACTACAAACCATTTTGGAGCTGGAGACTGACCAAAAAAAAAAACAGCACGAAACCACAAAAAACGCATATTTTTAATTTATTTTCACTATCTGCATCTCGGAATCCATATGTCTAAGCACAACGAAATGGAACACATCAAAAGAACTAACCAAAGGGACCACACATCCAAATTTTCACACCTATCCGTTGAACGGGTACAGAAATTGAGGTTTAACATTAAACTGCCTGCTCAGCCCGAACCATACCAGTACAAAAGGCTTTAAAATATTTAGTTATCCCCGTTATTTCATCAAGCACATACCAGTAACCTAGTCCTTTTTTATTTCATTTGATTTTATTTATCCCTTAGAGCACACCCTGTAATAATATTATTTTTTAATGGTGTGTCAGTTCCTGTTTACCTTTTTGTCTGGGCTTTTTTCAATCACACAAACAGCAGATGACATGGTGTTTGTTGAATAAACTGTCTCGACAACCTCATAAACCGATTTGTAAACCAAATAGGAAGGTTATGACAGACATGTCATACACTGTGGCTTCCTGCTCTGTGTCACATCCATCTTTATTTCCACATATTCACTATGAAGGAGTGAAAGATTAAATATAAATGCTCTTAATTTGCTCAAGGAACATGCATAGGTGGGCTAGTAGCTGCATGCAATGATAAAGCACTCAACCTACAATAAAACTGATATTTAGATACAACAATATTTACTGGTATTACATTTCATGGAGAATATAAATTGTTCTTCCCAACAGCTCTTATTAAAGAGTTTGTTTTTTTTTTCAACAGAGTTACTGTTTAAAGAAATACATAAATAAGTGATGTATTCAGACTGCCATCTCTTACATGCATACAAATTACCTCAATTGGCTTCTGAACACGTGGTCTGTGAATTAATCTGCAGGATACTGAAAATATATCGAGAAAAAAAAACTGAAATATTCTACATTTCCATCCCAGTGTGCTGTCGTGGTTATAATTGGAATCAGTTTCACTGCTGGTAATTTGAGTGACATGATGCATTTGTATCCCTACTTGTGTCAAACTCATTTAACCCTCTTGAGGAGGTGCATTTCAAAGACAAATGAGCTACATTGAGAAAGCAGTGTGTTCATCTAGATTTAGAAAGCCACAACTGATAATGTGTGACTTTATTGTTTTTAATCACTTTGCCAGTGGCTCTTAAAAAATTAAAACAAACACCATTGCTTATTTTCTATACCGTATGTGCTGAGCAGAGCCGAGTGTAATCTGTAAAAACTGAACGCTCATCTGATTTTTTTCCTCCTATAAATTACAAACTGAATGTGTCAGTGGGGATGTCATTGCTGAAGTAAAAAAAAAAATGTAAATGAAGCTGAAAGCCTTCGGGCTTGGGCAAATGAGGTATCAATGAAAAAAAAAATTCTTGTACAGGGGAATATTAAACATTCACCTTTATGAATAGCCTTTGGCTTAGGAGGTTTGGAGAACACTTAAACAACAAGGTATGGATATTTTACAGTATCAGAAGGTAGCACAATTCTTATTACAACAATGACGAATAATTCTGTTAGTTTTGCATCTGAAAAATGGATTTGCCTCCTGAAAGCAGTGTATTATTAAAAGTAAATTCATATAAATATTTTGTAGGTCTCAAGTCTAGTTTACTATTGTTACCTGTAGCATTTAATTAAGCAAAAATAACTGTCAGAATCGACATTACAGTATCAGAGATTGCAGACCAGCTTTTTTGTTAATAGCCCGAGCAAACGTAATTTGTTCAAGGGCATGGGTTATGAGCATGGTAATCATAGAAACACAATTTAAATTATGTATTGATTTAATCTACAAGACATTTAAAAAGAAAAACAACTCTACTGAAGAACCAGAATAAATTCACATAATTGAAGGGTATCCCAATGGATAGTAAATGATGGGTTGAAACAACTCTTAATCATATAGGTAATGTTGACAGTAATAATCCGGTTTTCATCAGGCTTATTGTGTCACTTCTCAAGGGTGCACCCTTTAAAATAAGGGCTTGCACTCTGATCAAAGAAGAGCAGAGCAGAAGTTATCACAGGTTATAAAATACGTGTTCCTACACTTTAGAAAGCCAGTTCTATTTATACTTCTCCCCATGACTGTGCAGTTGAGCTTTAATTTGAGCTTTAAAATAAGACATGACATTATTTATCTGTGCTCTGTGCACCTGTTGGAGTACCCCATGCTTACCTTGGGCTTTTGGCTTCAGTCACTCACTATAAAGGACATGGAGGTAATTATAATCTTGTCACTGCCTTGATTTGAGTTACTCCTACAACTCTAGTAACAAAGGGGGGAGGGTAAACAAAAAAAAAAAACAACATGATTGTAGAGGAACCAGACCCAAAGCCACAAAAAACAATGGTGTTGATATGAATTGGTGTTCACTGTTATATGCTGAAAAAAGTAGTCTTGTTTAAGTGTGGCTCTTGGCATTGAGTGTTGATTCAGTGGACTTACCCCAGGGTTACAGAGAAAGTAAATAAGCTTATGACCAACAAAGCTCTGATCGTAACATCCCTATACTCTTTAATGAATAACCTGATTAGTTATGCATTTGACCCTAATATGAATTGAAGAAGGTAAAACATTAAAATAGCCCTTTCCTTCTTCGATCTGTTATGCCCTATTCACACACACGGTCACATTAAAAGCACCCGATTGTTATTCACTTCATTCACAGTCCCATTTTTAAAACTTAATGATTGCACATTACATAGGTTGTGTGAATTGAGCCTTAAGAGTTCAGCATGCTTGCATAACTCCACCAAACAAGTGCTGCTTTACTGAAACTGTGGGTCAGGTGACTGACACAGCATTAAACATGTTCTCAATGTACAATCTGGATAGAGATTAATAATTATAATGAAGAATTAAAAGTGCGAACAGTTTGAAACCTTATTTACTAAGACACCATTATGTCACAACCATATTGTAGTTAAAGTTCATGAATCAGTTTCCTTTAATAATTTAGCACCACCAACATGTGAGGTGCTAGTCCAGGCTAGTCGTAACACAATGACCTCTCATCCTGGTTGCTCACAGTAATGAAACAACAGTTAAGTATATTTGGTAACTTCAAAGGTTGACAAACTGGAACAAAAGTCAATAAATAAGAAGTTACAATGAATTTTCATTCCCTCCTTTCCCTTCCCCCAATCAAATTATTCCGCCAGTTAATCCATTTTCCTGGATCTGCTGATGTCAGCAGCTGTAATGACAAACTCATTTCACCGAATAGCTCTATTATTTCATAGACCTATGATAAATACAGGCATGTTGACACCCTGCCAAGGCTAGCGAAGGAAACCTTAGAAGTGGAATCAAAATGACACTGATGCCATATTGTGTGTCTGTAAATAATTCATTAAGTCAACCACCCTTTGTTTTAAGCAAACAAGAACAGATGCTTCTTTAAATTGGAAACATACAATAGTTTAAGCTCCAAATAATATTATCATTGTAACATGACACTTAACTGCACAGAGCATTGTTTGTTATTGATTCGTTTTTTTTTTCTTTTTCTGCAGCAGCAGGAGATTGCTTTTCAGTATGTTAATAATAGAGAGATTACCCAAGGTATTGCTGGAGAATAATATAACTCTGGCTTGCTCAATTTCTCTTTCTATAAAGCATGCTGTGCTAAATCTTTCCATTAGCAACCTACTGTAGTTCTTTGAACTCCGTTGTGTAAAATATGGGCAATCAACTAAATCCATAAAATGGGATGCAAGGATAAACTGTTTTACCCCTTAAAGTTATAACCTGTTTTAAAAAAAAAAAAAAAAAAAAAAAAAATCATTACATGGATGGAGCAAAGTAATTATTAGCCCAAAAAAAACTGAACCTAGTCTGTGATTGCAATGCACATGAAAAAGTAATCTCATAACCTTACCTTTAAAACTAAATAACACCTTTGAAGGGACTATTTATTATCAACAGATTCTCCTCGTTTCAGAAGATATAAGAAGTTACAATAAATAGATGACGGCACTACCTACAGACTCAAACTAATAATATAATTCATATTTTGCTAGCTTCATACATTTGTTTTTGGAAAATCCAAGCATTGTTGAGCGCTTTGGTCATATGCTCTAGCTTGTTGTAAATGAGGATATTTTTGGTAATTTTTTGCACTTGCTTATTTTCATCTGTATGCTGATCTATTTATGGTACATTATTATGATCACTCTCTATAAGAAACATCTGAAACACTACATTATAGCCAATGATGTTGAAATACAGACATATTTAAGATATACATTTGCTTACCAATTAAATCATTAAATTTGATTCAAGCCAACATATGAACAGACAGCAGATGAAAAATACATCTGTAAAGATCTTAACTAAATTTTGATTTCTAAATTGCATATAATCGTGAAGCAAAGGAATATACACATACAGCATTAGAAAATGCAAGCTGTAGAACAGTGTTTGCACTGTTTTTTATGTTTGGGTTTCATACGTTTCCCCTTTCCCCTGAGTGCCCTGCAAGAGGCCAGCACTGTAGGAGATGCCAAACACTGAGCCACTTTACCTATTGGTGCCACTCAGCGCTTGCTCCACCTGCTACTGCACTCAGCACACCACCCTCAACACCAGTAGCAACTCATTCAGTGTCCCAGCCAGCCACTTAATTCAAAACTTGTTCCTGTGTGAATAATAATCTGATTCCACTTCTGATTGATACATCACTGACAATGGAGCCAATCTGACAGGACTGGATTTATTTCACAGTCTCAACTTTAGACTTGTTATTCCTGTGGCATGGATGTCCTACATGTCACGACCGTCTGGCACCATAGTTTCCTACATTGTTTGAAGGCCTGGGGCACATGACTGACTTTAATAAAATACTGTTAATATCCTGATGTAATGTATTTTTCATTCACAAACTCATGCAACATTGCCTTGAGATTATCACATTTTTTATCATTTTCAGTTGTAATATAAACTGATAAACATTCTACATTTTTAATGCAAACAGACTGCTGCAGGTATGACATTTAAGCACACTGTATATCCAAAGGACAAAGGAAAATGGCAATAACATATAATTTATTGCTGTCCCCAGTGGACCAAAGTTTCTATACCCAATTGAGCTTATATTTAATGAACAGTTCCTCAAATATCCAGAGAGAAAGAAAAAAAAAATAGAATAAATCATAACATTCCTGTTTGTTATAACTGATTCAGAGAAGTGCTGGCATTTAGCTGTACTGCAGTGCTGCTATAAATCAACATGCTGTGAATGTTCTCTCAAGGGGACCAAAGCTCCTTGGTAACAGTCTTCTGCTAGCAGCCTACAGAATGTCATGTCAAATCAAACTGTTATTACTGTCTGATTCATTAGTCATTTACAGACTTTGAAGTCATTTCTAATGTGCTTTGAAAAAATGAAATAATGTATTTTTAATTATGTTTTGGAGATATATATATATATATATATATATATATATATATATATATATATATATATATATATATATATATATATATATATATATTGTAAGGTGGCAGGGAGGGGGTTAAAATCCTTCCCTGCTAAAACTTGTGAGAATGCACTTTTGGGTCTAATTGTTTAATTGCTTAATTGTTTAGTAATCCCCTGCACCTGGTGGTAGTTGTAAATTAGAGCCAGGTGCAGGGTATTTAAGAGAGACAGGCAGTTTGTTCAGGGCTGCTGTGTGTAGGGAGGCAGAAGGTGTGGTCTGCTTCCAAGCAGTCAAGGTAAAGTGCTGTGTTAAACCTTGTGAGTTGTGTTTGGGTTACAGGTAAACAGCTTAGCTGTCCTGGTTGAGTTAGGTTCCAGACTGTATAGTTAGTGCTCCAAGAAGGAGCTAGGTGTTTGTTTGTTTTGTTTAATTTATTTGATTGGTGTTTATTAAAAGCGAGCGTCAGCGCTTAAATCAATTCCATTTCTGTGTCCTGGGTCTACTTTGAAAGGGGCAACGAACGTGAAAAGTCTTTCAAAGGATATATATATATATATATATATATATATATATATATATATATATATATATATATATTATATATATTATCACACCATCGTCCCTCTCTTTTCCATGCAGGGAGAGAAACAGGTTCCTCCCTGCCTAAAAACAAGTGCAAATGCATGTTTTGTTTAAGGTTAGTTCTATTGATTTGTTAACTGTTTAATTGGTAATTGTTAATTATCCCCTGCACCTGGCTATCACTGTAAATTAGAGCAGGTGCAGGGTATTTAAAGTAAGCAGCCAGTCTGTTCAGGGCTGCTGCAGTGTGAAGAGCCTGGTTGATGGTGTTTTCAACCGTAAGGTAGCGTGTAAAGCCTTGTTGGTGTGTTTTGTTAATTTGGGTACAGGTAAACAGCTTAGCTGTCTAGTTTTATAGTTTAGGTTCCTGTTTGTTTAGTTAGGGCTCTAGAAAGAGCAAGGTGTTTATTTTGTTATTAAAAATAGCACGCCAGCGCTTAAACTGCAACTCTGTGTCCTGGGTCTACGTTTTAAGGGGCAACGAACCGTGTGAGTTGCAAAATATATATATATGATAGCAGGGAGGGGGTTAAAATTCCTCCCTGCTAAATCCATGTGAAAATGCACTGTTGGGTGATTGGGCTAAGGGTTTTTGAATGGTGTTAATTGTTTTTATTGTTTAGTTAATCCCCTGCACCTGGTGCTAATTGTAAATTGGAGCCAGGTGCAGGGTATTTGAGAGGCAGCCAGACTGATCAGGGCTGCTGAGGAAAGAGCCCGACTGTGTGTGTGAGAGTAGTCGTTTCGGAAGAAGGCAGTGTGTGAAACTTGTGTAAGTTTTTGTATGATAGGTAAACGGCTTAGCTGTCCTGTGGGGTAGTTAGGAACCAGTCTGTGTTTAGTCAGAGCTCTGAGAGACCTAGGTGTTTATTTCTGTTTGTTTTGTTTTCATTTGTGTTTATTAAAAGTGTGCGTCAGCGCCAGAAAACTCCATTTTCAGTGTCTTGAGTCTGCTTTTAAAGGGGCAATGAACTGAGTGGAAGGATTGTTTACAATATATATACAGTGGCTCACGAAAGTATTGACCCCCCCTTGGCATTTTTCCTATTTTGTTGCCTTACAACCTGGAATTAAAATGGATTTTTTGGGGGTTTGTATCATTTGATTTACACAACATGCCTACCACTTTGAAGATGTAAAATATTTTTTATTGTGAAACAAACAAGAAATAAGACAAAAAAAACAGAAAACTTGAGCGTGCATAAGTATTTAGCCCCCCAAAGTCTATACTCTGTAGAGCCACCTTTTGCAGCAATTACAGCTGCAAGTCTCTTGGGGTATGTATCTATAAGCTTGACACATCTAGCCACTGGGATTTTTACCCATTTTTCAAGGCAAAACTGCTCCAGCTCCTTCAAGTTGAATGGGTTCCGCTGGTGTACAGCAGTCTTTAAGTCATACCACAGATTCTCAATTGGATTGAGGTCTGGGCTTTGACTAGGCCATTCCAAGACATTTAAATGTTTCCCCTTAAACCACTCGAGTGTTGCTTTAGCAGTATGCTTAGGGTCATTGTCCTGCTGGAAGGTGAACCTCCGTCCCAGTCTCAAATCTCTGGAAGACTGAAACAGGTTTCCCCCAAGAATTTAGCTCCATCCATCATTCCTTCAATTCTGACCAGTTTCCCAGTCCCTGCCAATGAAGAACATCCCCACAGCATGATGCTGCCACCACCATGCTTCACTGTGGGGATGGTGTTCTCGGGGTGATGAGAGGTGTTGGGTTTGTGCCAGACATAGCATTTTCCTTGATGGCCAAAAAGCTCAATTTTAGTCTCATCTGACCAGAGTACCTTCTTCCATATGTTTGGGGAGTCTCCCACATGCCTTTTGGCGAACACCAAACGTGTTTGCTTATTTTTTTCTTTAAGCAATGGCTTATTTCTGGCCACTCTTCCATAAAGCCCAGCTCTGTGGAGTGTACGGCTTAAAGTGGTCCTATGGACAGATACTCCAATCTCCGCTGTGGAGCTTTGCAGCTCCTTCAGGGTTATCTTTGGTCTCTGTTGCCTCTCTGATTAATGCCCTCCTTGCCTGGTCTGTGAGTTTTGGTGGGCGGCCCTCTCTTGCCAGGTTTGTTGTGGTGCCATATTCTTTCCATTTTTTAATAATGGCTTTAATGGTGCTCTGTGGGATGTTCAAAGTTTCGGATATTTTTTTATAACCCAACCCTGATCTGTACTTCTCCACAACTTTGTCCCTGACCTGTTTGTAGAGCTCCTTGGTCTTCATGGTGCCTCTTGCCTGGTGGTGCCCCTTGTTTAGTGGTGTTACAGACTTTGGGGCCTTTCAGAACAGGTGTATATATACTGAGATAATGTGATAGGTCATGTGACACTTAGATTGCACACAGGTGGACTTTATTTAACTAATTATGTGACTTCTGAAGGTAATTGGTTGCACCAGATCTTATTTAGAGGCTTAATAGCAAAGGGGGTGAATACATATGCACGCACCACTTTTCCGTTATTTATTTTTTAGCCTTTTTTGAAACAAGTTATTTTTTTCATTTCACTTCACCAATTTGGACTATTTTGTGTATGTCCATTACATGAAATCCAAATAAAAATTCATTTTAATTCCAGGTTGTAATGCAACAAAATAGGAAAAATGCCAAGGGGGGGTCAATACTTTCGCAAGTCACTGTATATTATTCAGAACAAACTCACTTCAACATGAGTACAACACAAACACATTGTTTTCTGAAAGGTCATTGTTATAATTCAGAATATGTTATAGGTTATATCACATTAGCTGTTGAGTGCTTCCAGTTACTGTATACTGCAAATACTGGACGGTAAACGGTTATAATATTGTAAGAATTATTTCTATCAGGGGTGATTTATTAGCTCACGATTCAGCCATACTCAAGTAATATGCATGCATGTACAGTATATATACATGTAAGTGTGTACACGTGTACATCATGGTTCAAAGTTACGAGCCCATCTGTTGCAGTCCAATAAGTAGACAATTGTTAAAATGACACTCCGAGAACAGGTGCAAAAGTAGAAAGAGAAGAAATTAAAAAGTAACACCTGATACAATATTTATTTTATGATAAAGAAGCCATAAGAACCACTAATGGGGAATCTGTTAAGTAAGTAATATAGGGTAGCTGTAGCTGTTGTTGAAGAATAAAGACCATACATATAAAAGTGTGCTTATTAAAATTTGGAGATAAGTCAGTGACTAATGACCATCTTTGGATGTTCATTTGCCAGCAGGCATGTAAAGAAACCTCAGAGCGTTTAATGGGCAGTCAGGAAGCTCTGGGCACATCCTAAGTGTGGGCCGTGAAATTTTTGGATAGAATGAATGGCTATATAAAACCAAAAATAAAAATGTAGGGACTTGTTTTAAAGTTCAACCTGCAATGTAAAAGGTCAGTAGGAGGCTTGGAGTAGATGATAAATGTTTGGAGAAGATTGTCAGACAGTTATTGTGTTTACCACATACAGGTGGTCAGATGGACACAATCAGTGCCGAAGGGTCCACATTTACAATGAGGACCCTAATAACTGGCAAGGAAGTAGTTTCTTCAGCGACTGCTACCTGCTGTTCATATAAAAATAGTCTTTAGCTAATTCCTGCCTCTCACACAGCATGTTTACAATAACATATTAAATATAAATTATCTTTAATACAACTGAAGTGCTTCAAAACCTCTGGGCTCCACAGGGAACCCTGGTACATTTTTAAAAACAATCTTACTCTTCAGTCATATTATGGGTTATGGTTATATGATTTGTGGTCCCTTGCCACAAAAGCAATTTTCACTAAGCCTTGCTGCACACATTTTTACTAAGCACACAGAAAGTCATTGAACCACTCAGAAGGCTTTCATTTGAAATGCAATTTTAAAGTCAAATGGGATGTGGGGTTAGAAAAGAAGACATGAATGAGGGCAATCAAAGTACATCTGAAATTAAATAATCATGTATCTTAGAGAAAAGCTTAAAAATTGTAATGCTTTAAACTTTTTAAATGAAATACCAGCCATTTCACATGGAATGGTTAGTGGAAGATTTGTTACCTTTTAATTTGGTCAGAAATCTTATGAACCCAGTCAAAATAAATTGTATAACATGCTCTTTAATGCTACTACCAGTTTCCAATGTCTAAATAGATAAAGGCGTTGCTTCCTATTAAATAAACAGGCCAAATCAATCTTAACTGGGATCTTAATATAATCCATGTGGAATTAATCATCATGATGACACAAGGATCTACCTGATGGGATTTGTTTGAAATGTAACTTGTTTCTATTTTTATACAGCTGATAATTAATTTATAAATTTGTTTGTACTGTGTGGAACCATGTAATGAAACTGCATTTAGGAAGTATGAAGAATATCAGCTTATTATTGCATTAGAAGGATGTTTGTATTAGACTATCCCCACTGGGGATTTGTTCTGCTGCATATAAATTAGAATAAACATAAAGGCAAGGTCAGACTGTTTCCTCAAATGCTGTATGGACATGGAAATCTCACAAGAGCTTGCATAGATTGAAGGCCTGAAGCACGGGAGGACACAGTTTTAGATACCGTTGGAACTAGTATGTGTCTATAGGATACTAACCTTAATGTTGTATTCTATCCTCTTCAATTTTTTTTGTGCAGCTACAATTTTTTTTTATAGGAGAGATTTCATGTTATATAAAGCAAATCATTCATGATTCAAATGCTAAATCTGTACTGTATCCCTGCATCAGTAGCTAATGATGCTATTCTGTCAACATTTTTAAGACTCCACCTCACCCCTTGTCCACCTATGATGCTATTGCTTGTGTCTGGGTCTCTTCTTTTTAATTTCTTTAAATTACATATATTCTCTAGACTTTTTGTTTATATTTGCTAACCTGCATGTGCTTAGTTAATATTTACTAGCTCAAATTCACTAAGAATAAAAAAAGGAGCAGGTAAGACCTGGATATTATGGTTCCATTACATAAAATTAATTAAGATTAAAGAATATACAAGATGTTTTTACTTTCAGTACAAAATAGTGTAGTATCCTTTCACTGTTGAATACAAGAGGCTACAAAAAATTAACTTCTAAAATCTAAAAAAGAGAAACTGAAGTAGTTTTCTCATTTTTTTGTTACCAGACCTGTGAGTTAACAAATGTGGTATTGACTGGTGTATGTTTGGAATGCATATTCTTGGAAACTACCCATGATTCAAAGATCAGAATCATATTCTTTGTATGTTCTAGTCAGTGATGTTTTTATTTAAAATACCCTACCTCCCCATGCCCAGCACCACGGCAACTGTCATCACACTTACCTGGTCAATTATTGAATTGCGGGTCATAAGATATTATTACTATTACAACCCAAGTTAGTGACACAAAAACAAATGAGCAGGGAAAAGGTCAAATCCTATGGGAACAGCAAGTGAATGGCAAGTGTTTTCATTAATTTCTTTAATTAAAAATGATTAAACAGTAGGTGTATTAAACAGTAACTATATTCATATGTTTTAAAGACAAATTCCGTGTATATAAGTATCAATGGCTTCTCAAGGTATGGAGATTGTACATTACACATGCTCATAAACACTTCAGTTAGTGCGAAATCATTACAAGTAAGACATTGTTAAATAACAGCAGTGTTTGCAAAGAAAACATATTCTGGACAGTCAAATCCTTAATACTCATCTACACTACATGACCACTTAAAGAAAATTATGTGAAGAAAAAAGACATCCCACCAAGTGAAGCTTTTAGCCTCTGATGATTTCAATTTACAACGCATTTGCTGCTCTTAGCTCAGTGAAACATGATGATGCTGGAAAATTCACTAGATACTTCCAATTATACATAATGCTGCTCCAAGCTTTCACTTCAATCTGCTAGTTTCAATGCAAAGCATGGAACACACGTTCAGTGGTGGGGAAATTAATCTAAATGAAAATGTTTTCAAACGACCAAAATCCAATAAATATAAAGAGTAAACATCAGTGCAGTGTGGTAAATAAGGTATGAAGTGCACTTGAGTGTGGAGATGATTACCCAGGGATAGGGCATGTGAGTGCAGGACAAGTAAACCAATCTACTATGAGGAAATGTCATTTTCTCATGCAATATGCCGGATTACTACGTCACTTGTTCTCAAGCTGCACTTCAGTAATATCAGCCATTTGGAACACTCAATTCTCTAGTGACTATTGGCAAGCCCATGCCTCAGCAAACGATTTATCTCTGTGTGTATGTGTTATGGTAATGTAAGTGCATTTAGCAGCAGTGGCTTTCAAAATTCAGAATAATCACTGTTTTTGGTTTTTTGCAAACAGTTAAGAATGTCCTGAACCAAAGCACATTAAGGGTACTTTAGCATTCATGTTTTAGTTATTTGATGTAAGCACAACATTGAAAACACGCTCCCCATATAGTTTTTTTTTCCTGTCATTGTTTGTAACAATAATCCAATAAACAGAGCTCCCTTCATTTTTAACACATTTGTGCATGTGTTAAAGGAAGCAAGACACACACATTTTATTTTACAATTTTCAACTACCGTTTTCTATAGTAAGAAAAAAAAAGTTAGATCTTGAAACACTAGTAAGAAAAAAGTTAGATCCTCAGAATGACAAGAAATAGTGTGTCTATACAACTAATACACAATATCGAGTGATATATGCATCATTATCTTAATACAGTGGTTGTTCAGAAAGGAGACATCCATGAAAGATTTAAAAATGAACAATTCCGTATTGCATTTGACAAATGACCATGCGCCTAATGAAATGTAATATAATTTGGCCCATGGCCTTGTCCATTGGAGCTCAATCGCCGCCCCTATACGCTGGCCAAAATATGCTGTAATGTATATTGATTGAACGATAACTAATGCCACCTTCCTCCAAAAGGACAAGGCTGTCTAGCCTACCTTGCTACACAGAATTGAAATCGCCCAGCCCATGATTAGAATAAATGACATTTGTAGAATAGAGAAAAGAAAAATCCTCGAAATTAATGATTTTGATTCAGGGTCTGATCACTGGAGCTCGATATTGGCCCTTTATGCTGGCCAAACTACCTAATAAAGAAAAAAAAAAGAAAAATTTGCAAATTAAAATGAGAACAATATCTTGCCAGCGGGCAGGACAAGTGGCATTAAGTGACATAGAGTCTTTGTGCAGCTAAAATGACATTTTTCCATATATAAAGTTCATATGCCCGAGGAGTCCATTGCCCCAATGTCTTGATTAATTGAGGAGAAATGTTCCTGGAAGCAGCTGAAGTGGTGGTGGTGATTCTGAAGGAATATCCGGAGTAATTATCAGGAGGAACTGCAAAGCCTAGAAGAAATGTGCGGAAATGGTCACAGAACCAATTCCTGGAGACAGCTGTTCCTTCTGGGGAGAGGAAAAGGGGTTCAGATGAGCTGAAGTTTGGGCACATTGACAAGTAACTAAAAGAGCAGAGGAATAACAAATAATATAATTTGTTCTAAATAAATATATGTATACCCCTTTTCTTTCCTGATCAGTCAGGATGTTTTAAATGTAAGGAATACATGACCTCAGGATGAAGATCTTCGATTCAGAGGTCAGAAGAGGGATCAAAAGCCTGGCTCTGAGAGCTGAATTTGTCTCAGTATGCCAAGACGAACATTGTTTCCAGGAGGGCGTCTTTGTATGGGGTGAACAGCCAGAGCAAAGAGTGTTAACAAGGAATTCTTGGACTTCTTTAATAATGGACAGTTTGGAGGATGGAGGACTGGGAGCCGATCGTTGGATGCCTTGTACGAACATTTGAATCCGTGGGAAGGAGGTTAGAGGGGGAAGAAGAACTTATATTCTTATGTTATATTGTGATTCTGATAAGTAGCGATGCATGGTAGGGAGGGACAAGTTTCATTCGGTGGCGCAGAAAGTGATAGGTTTAATAATGTAATGTTCAGAAGGCAATGTAAAACATGGAATGAAATAGAGAACAGAATCTGAGGAACAATTGCCAGGCTGAGGTGTAGGTGTAGATTGGAGATTCGGAGCTAGAAAGTGCTGTGCAGAGGTTGAAAGAATGAAGAGCAGTGGTAGATGCACTGGAGTAGAGGATTGAATGGCAGCAGCAGAGGAACTGAGAGATGCAGAATTAGAATCGAAACTGAGGAGAGGCTGGTTTGAAGTGATTGAAGGGCTTGAAAGATGTTTGCATTGGAAATGGCATTGGTAGAACTTGAGGGGTTTGGGACGGGATCATGAGAATCCGAACCAGACTGAGGAGTTTGGGCTGGGGAAACCACAATATCGGGAATAGACTGAGGCAAGGAGGCAGGCTGGAAAGTGGAGGGGTTAGATTAAATGAGCCGAGCGATGAAATCCTCTCGGGAAGCACCAGTGCTGTTAGTCTAGTAGAAGTCCGCTTGCTAGGTCCCCGAGCTGAAGACAGAAGACTGTCGATGACAGAGATGCGAGAACTAACGTTTGGATGAGTTGATTCCATAATGCCAGGTAAGAAACACCAAACAAAGAAATGACAAGGAGGCATAGACGAAGATGGCTATTTAAAGGGACAGCTTGATCCTGTATATAATTAGTGGGTGGATTCTCTTTTCGGAAACACAACAAAGTTTCCAATGTTTGTATGTGTTCATCTGCAACTGTGATGTATTTAATTTGAACGCTTTCCCCATTGAAAAATACAGATCCCTGTTACCCAGTCATAAATATACACCATGCTGCAGTTTTAAATCTAGCTTATGTCAGTAAAACTTGTTGCCAAACCAGTACCCTCTGCAGCTGAACTCTCAGATACAGGATTTCAGCAGTAATAAACAGGCAGAAATCTAGCATAAACAATCATGACAATGACAGATAATGGTGAGTCAACATGTTTGTTTAACACATTTACAATAATTGGGGATAACATTTATCAGTTATTGCTTGTGCTATTTTGCAATATCAAAATTGTCAATGGGTGTTTTTAGTTGAAGGAGCAAGCTCAGCTGGAACCCTTTGAAAGACTTCCCTTATTTAAACTTATTCCCGATATTATATATATATCTATATATAGTATGGAAATCGTATATATATATATCTATATAGTAGGACTCATATATATATATATATATATATATATATAATAGCCCGGGGAAACCTTCCTGTTGTATCTTTAGCTGTATCAAGTTATTTTTATGTTGCATTTTCTGTACTTTGTGGCGTGCTTCCAAAGCTTTGTGTATTTGAACTTCAAACAGATTATTTTACCTCAATTAAGCTGCCATAAAACCATGAGTGCTTGAAACTGAAGAAAAAAACAAGCAGTTCCCTAACAGACATTTCTTTGCTCTGAAAAAATTGCCTGACAGGAAATCTTACAAATGTGTTTTGAATATTAATACTGCTACTGTTTATTTATCTACCTAATTTAAGCAGAAGTGTGATTCAACCACAAACAGTTACAGACCATTAAGCAAGGTGTACTTACAGGGTAATCAGTGATTTTATGAATCAGTCCTCTATTTCTATGGCAATGTTTACACACCTTGTTCTCTATTCTCACACATTGTAGAAATGAATCATGGCAGTACAGTAACCAAACTTAAGGCAACTGCTTCAGAAGCCAATAAACCTAACAACAAATGGAAATTCAAAACCAGACATGTACATCTGTGAGCTGTCTATTTAAACAGTGTTTTTTATATGTGTACATTACCATTTTTTTATTTTGTACAATATCATGTCAACATTATACTTGCAAAATAGACAGAAATGTAATATTGACAGCTCTGAATATCTTATCTGTATCCTGCAAGCTAGTTAAAATACAGTCGATATGCTTGGTATCTTTTCAAGTCATAAATATTTTTTTTCAGGCCCTCTTATCTGTGTCCGTCTACAAGATCTTGTTAACATATTGATAGTTTGGATTTCTAGTAAAATATGTAATTTTGTTTGTAATTGAGATTTTCTTCAATATAAATGGAATAGTTGATGCATGCATCACATAATGTACTGAGCTGTCTCACAGGCACAGCAAAGTAGCTTTTATGTGAGGAAACAAACAGGCAGCATTTAAATTGCTGTCAAAAGCTGAGGCAGTAATTCAAGTAAAAACAGAACAAATACCTTGCAGCATTAGCACTCGAGTCTTAACCTCAGCACTCACTGGAAACCTTGGCTGGAAATCTGCAGGGTTTTTGTGCATTGACACAAATATTGCACAAGTATCACTTAAACTAATGATTATGAATTATGCAGGGGGGTCACATCTACTCAGTTACAAGTCATTTTCACAGCCTCCCTCTGGGCTGCCTAGACCCATAATGCTGTGCTCTGTTTCCCCCGTCCTTGTTAACTGAGATTTTAGCAGCCTCAAGGATAAAACCCACTCTGTTATAGGTTTGTAAGTGGCTTTAAATGTGGGAAGTCATGCAGTAAATCTTAGAAGCAATATATGTAATATTTGATAATAAGACTTAACCTCAAATGATGTTTTAGTTTACTTTTACCATCACATTTAACTTACATTGCATGTATCTAATTATGCTGCAGACACTAGTACTGCGGTTGGGAAGAACCGTAAAATAGAGCACTGCTACGCGTAATTCTGTGTTCATTGTACTATTTATACATGCAAGTAATACTCACATTCTCAATGTCTAAACCCAATTTACTCTGTTGTAAATTGTGAAAATAAATGTAATAAGCATTCCTGTTTCCATAGTAGAGAGAGTTGAGTAAAAACAGGGTGTGGATCTCAACTAAACTGCAATGCAGCATTCCATTTGTAAACAGTTTTCGTAAGGAGCTGAAAGAAACAACTACACAGCACATTTACATTTTCTACTGCATGCACATCAGAAGAATTCTAAATTAATTATTTTGCTGGGCATGTTATTTGCTTGATCAGATGTGACTGGACTATAAATTGTGATCACTCTGCTTGCAGACTGCCATAAAATGAATACTGTGTATTACAGTTTAATACCTCTCAAATCTGAGCCATAAGTGGATTCCTCTGCCCTTCCTGACACAGAAACATTCTGCAAAAACTCATCAGTAAATGTTCACTATCATTTGTAAGGACTTAATTGAAAAATTATTTAGCTGTCAACTGCTTCTGGCAATGTTGAGACTCCATAAGCCTGAGCAGCAATGATAGAGAACCCAGCCGCCACCTGCATTATTGTTTCCTGCTTGACAATCGTTTTGCTCAAAAGGCAAGTTCCCTGCAGTGCAGCTGCTTGAAAATATTCATTGTGATGTCAGTCCTATTTAGAGTCACGTCTTATACACCTATGGCTACCGGGCTAAACTAATGGTTGAATCAGTTCAGATTAAACCAGAATTAAACTGCGAGGGAAAGGGGGTTTGGCACGATAATAATTTGCACCTTGGTGTTGGTATAAGAGCTGAAGATGTGCCATAACTGAGGCAATTACATTCTCCACAATCTCTGGCTGCCCATTTAATCAGAGAGTGGAACAATGGCTTTTTGCATGTCGAACGCTGGGGCCTATCTTCAATCAGACTGCATTTGTTATCTGCTAGATTGAACAGCCTGCCTGTCAGGGACAGATGCTGCCGGCAGTGATTAGAATGTAAAGCATTTATAAAGGCTGAGGGGACTGAAGTCAATGTGCTTTATCTACATTTACTGCAGTCTTTCCACTCAGATGAATATCTGATAAAAAGAAAGACATTCTTGGCTGATGACTGATTAAAACATAAAATACTTGCAGTATTTATTTATTTTTTTAACAGGGAAACCCAAGACCGAACAATTGATGTGTATAGTTGTGTTTATTTTTGGAAATGGGTACATCAGTTATCAATGATTTATTATTGCACAGCATTAAGATAGAAGAAATTGTATCTCATAGATGAGAACTGGGTAGTTTAAAGGAATACAAGTGCTGCTATTATATTAAATGACTGTCACACATTACATATTCCAGAACATCTTGTATCTAACAAAATAAAACATCACAACAGTAAGGTGAATCGCTTTAAGCAGAGATGAGTAAATGCAAGAATTTTAATTCATAGTATGAGAAAGTATTGAATTGTTCTGTACTTTGTGCAGGTCGTTAAAAAGCTGTTTCTAGACAGTTTACTTGTCTACCCACAATGCACATACAAGTTTATGTATTGGCCTCTCACAAAAGTACTATTGTCGTGTCATTGTCATCTAAATGTGTTCAGCTTCCATCCACTATATAGCTGCTGAAAGCATCTTGGAATGTACTCTGTAACTTACCTCCCAATATCTTCCCCTGACAATTATTGCTGTGCCTTATCCTTGAAGCTTTTAAAGTTGGGAGTAACATTACCCTATCTAGCCTAGTGAAAATGTCTTTACAGATCAGTATAATGCTTACACTGCTGGCTCCCTGCTTTTGACCTGAAGTGGAATATATTGCACTGCTGAAGCAGATGGAATCAGAGCTTTCACTGGAAATAAGAGCTGGATTGGCTGTCTGCCAAGTCCCTGATACAGCTGAGGAAACAGTCCTGAATATGCAAGCGTTTCTGAAGAGAAATACAAAATAATGCTGCACACAGTAGGGGGCAAAAAATCAACCATTTTGGTAAATGTGAAATGTTTGTACAGTATTGTGTCTCTTGTAGAAAAAAAAGGGTTACTATTTTTCCCTTATGCTAGTGCAAACCTCTCCAGTTTTGTTGTACAACACTGAAAATTTTACATCTGTAACACAAGGCAAAAGGGTCTCCAAGGTACAGAAAACAGTCATAAATTCCAGGGAACTTATTTATAATTTATTATGTTGCTAAAGCTTGTTTCCTCAGTGTGTTTAATTTGCTGGTTACATGTAACTTTCAAGACTATACTACAGATATATACTCAGGAAAGGGTTGTTTATCTTCCCCTTGCTTTAACACTAAGCAGCAAGCAACAGACACTTCTCTCTGACAAACATACTAAAGAAATGCCATCTGCTAAATGGTAAACAAAAATTAGTACAATATCTGAGGTTGTCCCTCAAGGAATACATCAAAGCAGTAATACCTAATGCAGTGGGCTTTCCATGCTGACCAAAGACATAGTTAAGTGTAAAGGGCAAGGTCAATTATTTAACATGCACAGTAATTCTCACGGCCGAGGGGATTGTTTCACTATAATGTACTACATACTTTTTCATGGACAGCAAGGGGATGCCTGAAGTCAAAGTTAAAAAAAAAAAAAAAAGCTTACAATGACATCAACACAATAATGTAAAACTAACTGATAAATTGTGTTGGGGGGAAAAAAATAATACAGTGGTAATGAAATGGTCTTTTCATTCAGTGCACACGTCGATAGTGCATTGTGTTGACTTAAGCTGCTCAGAAAGAATCTGTCACCAGTGTGCAGTGCAATTGCTGTGTAAATCTTCTAAAAGCTATTTCTTAGCCTTAGAGATACTGCTTTTACATCAGAGCAAAAGGAAAGCAGAGTCAATGCTCGCCAAAGTACATTTTCAAGGGAGCTGAATGGTCTTTTTTTCCGAATACATTATATGGAAGGGAGAGAGAGAGAAAGCAAATAAAAACACATTGTCATGACCTTAAATCCATAAGTGAGAGGAAAGAGAAATGCACTGCTCAGGCAGGCTTGTTGCTGTTCAATTTCAAAGACTGATAAGCTGCAATAAAGGTACACTCCGCATCAATTGATCTCAAGCTTCCAGTATTCACATCCTGTTTATGATTTTTCTTTTGTTACATGTGCCCCTTATCTGCCCTATTCAGTGTTATCTGCAGTACATTTCATATTCCCCTGTTGTCATGCATTGCAGAAAAGAATGACCTTTTTTACCATAAAACTTTATTAGCTTTTCAAATCTTGTTTCCAGTTTTTCAATGTTTTATTATATATGTAATTAAATATTATAAATCTTTTTTTTTTCATTTCTGTTCATTGGCAGACAGTTGGCACATTAAATCAACATTAACTAAATTTACAAAAATGTAGTTTTGTTGCTGGCATAATGATTTAGAATGTTCTTTGTAAAGTTAAAATAAAATGTTGCATAACACAAACACAGCACAGCTCATTGACTGCAGATCAAGCATGAACAAATCCAGCCCACATAGCCACCACATTGGATCAGTTGCAGTCCATTTGAAATGATACATCACCAGTATGCTATTACATGTTTCATTATATCATACCATGAACAAAGGGGGACATGAAGCACAATTCAATGTAGATGCTTTCCGTAAAGGGAAGTGTTTCAGACTTCAACAAGCATGTCTCAGGAAGGATGCCTCTCTAATAAACACTTGCAAATATATTTAATTTTATTCGACAAGAAAACACCATATGAACAAATCTAGTTAGTACATTTGTAATAATATAATAAGTTACAAATAATAGGCTTAAGAAAAACCAGGCTAAATTACTTTAAACAATGGAGCTAATCTTCAATCTGGTATAACAAAGCCAACACATTAATCCCAACTTCAGACATGCCTCAGTAAAAAGACATTGAGTTTCAGTAACATGGTCTTTCTGCGTGTGCACATTACCTATCGTACAATCTAATGTTACTGTTGTAATTACAACTTGGAGTCAATAATGCTTTTACTTTTTTAACGTTTTTAACTTCAAGTCCAGTGCCGACGTGACCAGCATTGAAATTACTTCACGGTTAAATCAATCAATTATTCCTTGATTGGATTTTGTAATTTAAGCATCCAATTGAAAAGTATGTGTGCTTCATTCTGTATTAAATGGAGGGAATTATGCATTATTTGAAATAATAAGAACTTTAGATCAGAAATAAAAGCTTCTGGAATGTTTAAATGTTCATATACATGTATTTTACTATTGAAGGGCAAAGCAATCAAATATTTAACCCAATTGGTTTAATAATATTATGGATTACATTCTGCCATTTGGTGCCAAAGGTCATACCAAATCTATTAGAATGAGTTCTATTTGCTGCTCAGTGAATCTTGGGCACATTGATCATCATAGTAATGAAAACCCATGGCATGATGTTTATTGTTTTGCAGACTTGATTCTTCAATTTAGTTTATGATGTTATTCTAACATTATATGTACTTAAAAGTGATCTATCTTCTGGGGGGTTCTTGTTGAAATATAAATACTATGTAATATACTATTACATAGTATTTATACTAAATAAGTACAGGGTATATATTTTTCAGTTGTTTGGTCTGGGGTTGTCATATAATAAATCATTTTACTAATTCTATATATTTTGGGGGCATTTCCAATATTAAAAGCAAGTAACAGATATGGATATAATTTTTAAAATGTATTTAATATTTACTTAGTCTGGAACTTAGAGACTAATGAACCAATTAATACAATAAATACTAATTTAAAAAAATAAAGAATACATAATAAAAGCCAAATCTTAATGACAAAGGAGCACTTTATTTACAATAATAACCCTTTCAGAAACTGTACCAATAGAGAACAACCTGGGGGGTAACACAGGGCTGTCTCCCTCCCTCCCTCCCAACTCCCCATAATAGCAAAGTAGTTAGGACTGTTTTGCTCACATCAGTTTTAAATTGCCTTTGCAATTGTTTTCTGCAGATTAATTTGTAGTTTTAAATCCCTTGCAGAGTGAAATGTGAGCACGTTCTTCCCTCAGGCCCTTTTGCAGCAATGTAACTGATGTAATCCAAGCCTGGGGTTGAAAAGCCAGCTGGAGAACAGACTCAGTAATTCCAGTCATGAAGCAGGTCATGTCCAGAGTAGCTCTCTTTGAACAGGACGCTATTCGTCACCACTCACCATTCTATGATGATAATGTGTTATGTAAAAGGTCTACAGTGACAACTCACAAAGGCTTTAAAAAGACACTATTGTTCAGTGCTATGGCTTTAATATTGGAGGGAGTAAAGCAAATTGTTACTTAGATGACATTGCTGCCAGCATGCAATGATTGCTATTCAGCTTTTAACGTTTTCTCCTGTATTGCACCACAGCTCAGAGGGATGATTGGTATAAAGCTAATAAAGCTATATTACAAGAAAACTACTTTTTAACCAGACATGTCAAGTCTCACAGACTCATTTGCATGTTACTTCACTCTCTCACACACAGCCTTGCTTATCTATCAATAATTAAAAAAAAAAAAAAAAAAAAAACATACAGTATGTTGTGCAAAAGTCTTAGACATTTTGCACATGGGGGGGTTTATACTACCATAGAATCAACACATGCCATCTACAGAACGTCGTGTCACGTATACATTTTAAATAATAATAAGAAAAAAATAAAAAAATGTGTTGAAAACCACTGGGTAAATGTGATGGATTAGCTACTACAACACTTCATATTAGCTGCTCATGTATAGTTTACTTTGAGTTGTTGTGATCACAAGTTTTTGAAGATTCTGATCCATGTGAATTAAAGATTACTAAATGACAAGCTTGGCTTCTTTTCACCCAAACTAAGCTGTATTTATATCAGTCAAAGTTGTTATAATAGTGGAAAACACTAGTGGAGGCTTTGAGTAAATTTGTTGATGCTTCTAACATCGATATATATTGCAACTCCTGAATGTGTCTAATACTTTTGCACAGCAGTGTATATTATTTTTATAAATTACAAGGAAAATGTGTCACAAAAATCTCAATGCAGAATATGAAGATAACAGCGTGATTCTAGAGGTTAACAAAAAGAAAAGACAAGTACCTGTATATTGGTGTTTTATATGATATCCAATTGTGGTGAGAGTGAGTATTCAAAACCCTGTGTGTGAACAACAACACTGCCTTGGACAGGAATGAGTGCTGTTGCTGCTACTGCTGCTGCCCAGTGTCGCCACACAAGTGTTGTTCCTCTCAAAAAAAATGACTTGTGGAGATTATTATTAGTTTAATAGTGCTTCCGAGAATACATTGGAATTTAACCCAGATCCCAGAGTGGACCTTGTTTTTTTAACTTCTGAACTGTGCCCGGGCATTATCTACATGCATCAATCAAGGGAAAAAGAAGTGATACTTTAGGCAGATCAACACACCTGCAGATCAACACATCTGTGTCACAACAACAATGCATGTTTAATTAGCAAAGAAGGGCCGATTGATCTATCAACAAAACCCTGGTGCTTCCATTGCTCCAAAGCACACAAGAACGTGTTTGACATGGAGAATTAAGAACAGGTATACTCAAAAGTAAGCATGTACAAATTGATTTAAACCTGCCATAATACTGTGTGTAACATGATCCACATATGACTATGCGCTTCCTGCTCTTCACCCAAAAGCTGAATTATTTTGACTTTCCATAGAAGCATTATTATTGTTTTTATTATTAGTAGGAGTTAAGTGTAACAGGGCGAGGGCTGGGTGCAAACTGACGACCCTGCACGCTGCAAGCGAGCTTTTGAACCACAATTTAAAAGAGCTGGGCTTGTCTGCATTTGTGGTTTTTGTGGTTTTTGAGCTTTTAACCTCATCTCACCTCACTGACAGGGGACAGAATCTGTAACGCTAGAGCATTTCACAGCACTGCCCGTTACACTCCCCCTCCCTTTTATGTTAGCACCTGGCTGCAGCCAATCTATGAGATCTGGATCACTGCACTTGTTGGATTGCAAGCTGGATTACAAGATCCATCAATAGACAGTTTTGTACTATTTTTCTGTTGGTTCAGTACTATTGAATATTGATAGAGTAATTGAATTTGATATAGTGGTACTAACCAGCTTAGTTTAAAACTGTCCTTCTGTTTTTGTCATCTCACCGTGCACATTCAGCTTTGACAAACACGCTTGGAAAAAGTCTCACTGTTTGGAATCATCTGACCTTGGCATCTCTGAACCAGTAATACATCTGCCCTTTCGGGATCTGACCTACAGTAAGTGGTTTGCCAGTCAAATTTCTGTTTGTTTAGAATGATTTTCTTCAGGTACTGGGAAAATAAACTGGGGGGGAAAAAAAAGTGGAAAAAAACCCCCCTTGAAATAAATTAAGCACTGTTAGGTCTGCAGGGTTAAATAACTCAGAATGTATTCCCTCTAAAATTTTGGTACCTTTCTGACAGATCATTAAGTGCACATTTTATAGCATGATATGACAAGAAGCAATTACCATTATTTTGAAACAGTGGGTTATAAAAAAAGCAATAGCAAACAATGACTCTTGCCCATTCCTAGTAGATTATCTGACACACACACATCCAGGCTGCCTTTCTCTAATGGATGTGAAAGAACCTCAGACAATAAGATTGAACCTCAAACAATAAGAAGTTAATCCTTCAAACCTGCACCTCCTTCAATCCGTAGGTTAGATGAAATGTAGAACACACTATCTGTACCAGTGAGCTGTTAGTTATCTGAATGCAGACTCTAATGCTTTAGAAAAATAAGAACAAGTTCTGTGAGTAAAAACGTATGTAAGATGATTACTTTACCGACGAGGAAAAGTGATGCAGTGAACCATAAGGTTTCTTTTCCTGCATCTTTCTAACATTAACTTGGTAAAGCACTAATTGGGATACAAACATAATATCTTCTACCAGGAAAAGTCAAGCTAGCTTTTTACGAGGGATCTTCAGACTATCATTATATTTTTTAAATGATTCTTACTAGCCAGAATTCCAGAATACAAATGTACACACTATTTGAGATAACCTTAAGAATAAACTTCTGTCAATCACATGCTTGCAAATATTTAATTTAAAGCTGTTTTGAACACCACCCCCACCCCAACCCCTTTTGCTAAAGTCAAAAGTCCTTCCTATGCAAAAGTCTTTTCAGCTTAATGTTTATAAACAGTACATGAAGGAACAGCATCGCTTTATTAGCCAATCAAAGGGAAGGATTTTGCTGCAAAGTTCCATCAAGCTTTACCACTTGCAACACCCCAAAGACGTTTGAGGAATGTCTAAATGTAGCATCCTATAATGCTCAAGGATTATGATTGTATAGGCTGGTAAAAATAACCACACTCGTAGCATGCACAGCAGGTCATTATCAACAATTCAGGGTAATGATCAGGTAATTCAATGTGCACACTATTAGTTATAGAAAAAAGTCCTAAAATTCCAAACAGTTATAACAGATATTGTGGTTTCTGTAATTTGGTATGCATCATGAGTGTCATTAACCTCCCCTTCCCTGTTTTGGGTTTACTGTAATCTAACCCCTCAGCTTCTCATGTACTTGCACTATTAACACAAAATCCTGAGTGGATTGTTACATATTCAGCCAAATCCATTTTAACAAATAACCTCCATTTTGAGTTCAGTGTGCTTCTCTAATTTCTGGTTACATTACCAAGATAATGGATTTCTCTTGGTTGTTTTTTTTTCTTTTAAAAAATGTTTGCCAGACCAGCTGTGCTGATTTGTTAAATTCCTTCACAGCCACCAAGGATGTCTGAATTGGATTACAGTTGGACCCTGAAGCAACATAGTTTTTGCCAACGTTTACAATCTGCTTTGGTATTATAGTGCTATGTTCATTCTTGACATTACTGAAGAAGATTCCCTTAACTGTATGTAATATCCCAGTGTGCGAATCACCAACTAAAAAAGCATTACATCATGCAAGATGTCCTCCCATAGGAGGGATACAAAATATTTGTGTAACACAAAAAAAAGTTACATTTGTTTTGAAAAACTTAACTGTGACATAATAATAAAAAGTACAGAGGGTTTCAAGTGAGTCTTTGTTCTGTTTCCTAACCAGGGGAGTCAGGTTTTATAAAACAAATCAGATGTGCTATTCAGCTTACACGCAAATTTGATGTTGAAAAAGTCATCTCTAACGTCTGGTATTGTAAAGTGTTTTCTCATAAATGCTATTGATTCCTCTAATGTTTTCCTGATGTTGGTCTGAACAAATCTCTGCCAACAACTGATTGTTCCAAGAAATTGATTTAAACCCAATTTAACAGTACTTAAGTGTGGTTTTAAGTGTAGTCTATTTCAAAATGAGAGTATTTACTGGTTCCACTTTTAGAAATCAAAATTCCCATGCCAATAGCAGCCTTGAAAATAAAGAGTATTGTTTAATTGCAGAGAAATTGGACTACTTAATAGGGATGCTTACTGTCGCAGAAAAAAAATCAATACAAACCTTAAAGAATGCAATGCTATTGCCAAAACATTAATTGTGATTATGTATGTATATATATATATATATATATATATATATATATATATATATATATATATATATATATATATATATATATATATATATATGTATATAGTAAGGTAGCAGGGAGGGGGTTAAAATCCTTCCCTGCTAAAACTTGTGAGAATACACATTTGGGTTTAATTGCTTAATTGTTTAGTAATCCCCTGCACCTGGTGGTAGTTGTACATTAGAGCCAGGTGCAGGGTATTTAAGAGAGACAGGCAGTTTGTTCAGGGCTGCTGTGTGTAGGGAGGCAGAAGGTGTGGTCTGCTTCCAAGCAGTCAAGGTAAAAGTGCTGTGTTAAACCTTGTGAGTTGTTGTGTTTGGGTTACAGGTAAACAGCTTAGCTGTCCTGGTTCAGTTAGGTTCCAGCCGGTATAGTTAGTGCTCCAAAGAAGGAGCTAGGTGTTTGTTTGTTTTGTTTAATTTATTTGATTGGTGTTTATTAAAAAGTGCGCGTCAGCGCTTAAATCAATTCCATTTCCGTGTTCTGGGTCTACTTTGAAAGGGGCAACGAACGTGAAAAGTGAGTGGATCATTCACAATATATATATATATATATATATATATATATATATATATATATATATATATATATATATATATATATAAAACATTACAACACAGTTTTGTAATTATTATAGTAAAAACAATAGTTCACTTCATAAATATCATCACAACAATATTAACTCCTGCATGAAACGAAGTGTGGATTGCGTGGGCTTCATCCACTGATGTGTATTTTCAGTATTATACATAAGCAGTAACACACTTGAAGTATGTTGTATGAGTGCAACTAATGCTTTCAAGTCTGTTATTGCACTTATAAAATGTTGTCTTATCTATAGGGAACTGCGATGTTCCTGATTTCAGTTGTTAAAAGTCTTTTTTGGTCATATTGTCCTACAGCAGTAAAGTGAAAAGCCTTCAATGACGCCTCCTCTTTAGATACTATCTGGCCTGCTGAAGCGCACTGCTTTGTGTAACAACCCTGACTTAGGTTCTGTTAATCTTCGGGCACATTGAGGAGATAAGCTGATTAGCAAATGTAAACCTGCACTGCATGTTTCACTGGGGTGTGAACATGCCTGCAGGTCTGAAGGTGTGTTTACATCCAAAATGAGTTACATGAAGGAATGTGGAGTCGGAGAGGGTTGGTGCCAATATATAGTAAACAAGTTTCTCATGATAGGCGTCAGAGTGTGAGATGACAAAGGTCTGTTGAGAAAATCTTCTTTCACTTCATACTGCCTGCACTGTTCTGTGTTCTACGCTATTAAGGATCACATAAGTGCTGTAGGTCACCTCTTGAGATCATAATTGTGTTTGTATATTAAATAACTTGACAGCTGTGCGGAGCTTTCCACAGCCAATAGCTACTCATGTTATCTGTCATTTTAACCTACTTACAGAATTATACCTGGGCAAATCAAATACATTCCGTTCTATGGAAGGCTTTTCATTCCTTTCAGAGCCACAGTGTGACATAAAGTGTGTTGTTTTACTTTTAAGGTTGTTAGATTGTTAACACATTCAGCAGTAAATATACAGTAGAAAAAGCAAGTCATACAGTGAATTGCATGCCTTTACTAAAATAGGGGTAACACTATGTTGACAAAAAGAATGAATTACTGAACAGAACCCTGCTGAGAGATGTATGCTTTTGTTTATTTGTGTCATTTTAATCTGAAGGGAGCCTATGCTATGTCTGACCAAAGAAATAAAAAATGATTCTAAGCACTTGTTCAGGTAATCCAAGACCACAGACAGTAACTAATGACTCAGATGATTCTTAACCCTGAAAAACTGGAGCGCATTTTCATCACATTATATTGTGTATTTTGTTCTTGTTTGTGGAAAAAAAAAACATGTTATTGTATAATAGAAACAGAAACAGACAAATATGTCTTTATCAGTGGATGAAAGTGCTTTTCTAATAAAGTTCTGTCATAATTGGTGTATATATCACACCTGTTCATTTCAATGCACCTGGTCTATTCAATGTAGAGATCTCCAAACATTGCCCCAGTTTAAATGATTAAAATTAGTACCTTTGCTAAGATGCCTTTACATTGTTGGAAATGTTTTCGTAACCTTGGAAAACGCATAGAACTATTTTAGTGGAGTTATCTAAAAACCTTTTTCTCTACAGTTTACATAAATAAAAAAATAACTAACAACTAATTAAACTAATTCCCAGTTCATCGTTATACCTTGTATTCAAACAGACATCTGATAAAAAAAGTGAGGTGATAAAATATTGGTAACACTTTACATTAAGTGCCTCTAATTACGGCGTATTTACATAGTAGTTACCTGGTAATTACATGTGTTTTTACACAGTTACAATGTTATTATGCATAGTTACAATGTACTTAATCTGTCATTCGTTTTGCATGATATAACCCTAATATTAACACTAACCCTATCCCAAACCCTAAACCTAACCCCATTAACTCTAAGTCTAACCCTAACCCTTTTCTGATGGTGTACTTACACATTGCGCACAAAAGAGTTTCATGTTAAGTACACTGTAATTATGTATAATTACATTGTAATTATTTGTAAGTATACAGTAATTAGAGACACTTAATGTAAAGTGTTACCAGCATATTTTATGAGTAACACTGCTCCAAATCCTCCCCTAGCAATCTGAAGGAAATGCCAAAGGTGTCCTGACTGTTCACACTTGTACACTTGCTGGAATGAGAATGGCACACCTGATTGTCCTTCTTATATACACTCTCGGCAAAATCTGAGAGAGTTCTGCGTTTGCGGGTCTGAGGTCTTTCCTGTGCCTTGAGTGTTTGACAGCTGGTGTGTAAGTTGAAGGAGTTTTCTGTTGCTCCAGCGCAATTACTTTTGAAACCTCCAGTGAGAAGAGGTGTGCTGTGCATTAGTCCACCCACCCTGCCATGAGGTTGAGAGAAATAGCTGTTGAGTCTGCTGATTGTGGTGCATTTCAATTTCAATCATCAAGGGAAATTTGGTCTGAGACAATTAACATCTCATTGACAAGGGTTGCTGTGTTGAAACCCAGTGGGTTTTTTTAGAATTCACAAGAGTTACATATGCTTTAACTTGAGCCCTCATGAAAATATGTAACAAATTGGAGATGTGTGTATTCAAGTTTAACATCTGGCATCTAGCACTTGAGAGCTTTGTTGAGTGCCTCTTTTAGATTGCTTTTATATTTTTGTTTTCTTTATCAAAAATGTAGAAATCAATTTAGTAGCATGCGTTTAATTATTAATGCATTAGAAAATTCCTAATTAAGTCTCTATTGGTAACTTATACAGATCGAATACATACTCCTGCATGGTTCATGGATTTTCTACATATGCCGTCAGACTGTAGCTAATTAGAAAGAAAACATTTGTGTCATATATATTTTGTTAGTGGCCAAAGAAGGGTCGGTGTTAACCGTAAAGAGATGTTTAAATAATTTATAAACATAATGAAAGAACCACAATGCACATCTCATATTAACGTCAGGTCCTTCATGTATTGAGGTGGCCATGGAGAGATGACATTTCTGGGATATAGCTGAGGTAAGTGTAAACAGGAGCTTTAAGTAATAAGAATATGTTCTAACCAATCAACCCTGATTCAGCTTTGATCTGACTTGTAAGTGTAAACGTAGTCTTGTCAGGATAAAATTAAGCATCTTCTGCTAGTAGCCTTAAAGAAAAAACATTAAACAAAGTGTAAAATGACACCCCTTTGAAAGTTAAATTAATCATTTTTAATTATTGAGTTCCAAAAATTCTTTCACTGTAAGTAGTTGGGGTTGGTAAATTTGAAAGACTCAAAGTAACAGCTAAGGTTAAAATCTGCAAGCAAACAGAATGCTGTTAAAAGTTTTTTTTTTTTTTCTGCACTAAAATGAATGTTCTTGTGAGGGAGTAACATATTCTATTTGTATTAGATTTATCAGTACCATTTATCACAGGCAAATGGTACTGATCCTTTCTTTATAGGCAGTATAATAGCTCAGCATACCAGCCCACATGAGTGCTCACAGTCCACAATGTGAAAAAAGGATTCACTCTGAATAATTTTCTGCTTTACAATTGTTTTTGTTAGTGGCATTGGGCAGGTAGGAAAAGATGAAGAGGATGCTGTTGCTTTTTTTTTCATTTTTGTGTTCAATTAGCTATAACTGCTAAATAAAGCACAGAACAGCCTTGTAAGGACACAAAAGCCACTCTACATGAAGAGAAATATATACAAAGGAAATGTACATGTGATGGGTACAACCCTCTGTGTATTTAGTTTGTTTAGTTTGTTTTGTATTATTATGTAAATGTACGGTTTTGTGTTTTACACAATGTTTTGTTATTGTTGTTTTACAGCACAGATGTGGTTAAAATTCCCCATCCATGTTAAACTCGTACAGAATGTGACCATCTCCAGATGGATTAATTTATTACTAATCTGGAGACGGTCACATGTATAAAATGTGTGTCAGAGGTGGAACGAAAGAGAATTGGATCCAGAAAGGTACATTTAAAATAACAATTACTACACATGCTGGCTTTACACCAGCACGGTACTTGTTATTTTATTTACCTGTTTGTTTTGTTTTTGTTTTGGGTTCAGTGTTTTGTTTCTGTTTTGTTTAAATCTTTTATTTGTTTAATAAAACTCACGCATCGGTGCTTCATACCCCAGTACTGTGTGTCTCTGCATTTCCTGGTCTGACATCACTCCAAGCCGTCTCTGTTACAATACAATAAACTGTTTTAAAGCCACGTTCTACAGCTCAAGCAGTTAACAATGCTACACATACATTCCAAGATGCCAAGTATTTGACAACTAAATACAAAAGTACTATTCAATCACATTACATTACAAAAGACCCAACTGGTATTGTATGATCTTTTGCTACCTTTCAAGTAAACAATGCCAACAATCAATATGGGGTGTTTTTACTGATATATAATTGCGTTACCCATAACATTATTATTATGCTTGTTAAGTATAATTGCTTTGCCCCGTTCCATAACTTTCCAGAACAGTCTGTATGACAGGGCTGTAGGACAGTGTGTATGAGGAAAAGTTGAGATAAGTAGAGGTGAAGAGACTGAGACTGAACGCTGAGGTCTTATACCATTCTGTGTATGTCAATATCAATATATAACCCCTATATAGAAACTCTTATTATTGTTTATAATCTTAGAAAACTTGTATTTAGTTTACTGGTACTTTCATTCAAATGAGAGAAAATATGTATTTGTCTTTCACATGTAAGAGTTTCTTATCCAATGTAAGCTGACCAATGACTAACATCACAATTTAAATACCAGAACACTAGTGTAGATTGTGTAGAAATATGTAAACACTATTAGTTCTGATGCAGGCTACAATACAGTACAGACTGGTAGACTACTATCCAGAGGTCACTGGAAATTAGATGAACAACAGAAAAATACATATAGTTCCCTAGTTCCAAAAGGTACTTTAAAAAGATTTTGCCATCCACAGTTTTAATTGAGTTCAAACCAGCTCAGCAACATGCATATCTTCTGTTGTGGCATTCATATTTGATTGGTGATAAAACAGAAAATAAGAATTAGAATTGCCATGAGACCCAGGTGAGATATTCGTATGGCACTAAAATAGTTTTCTATTTTATTTGTATTTACAAGTCATTGAAGTCACGGCACTTCTGTTTTTGTTTAGTTTGTTTTACAAATTCCTCTGCATAATTAAATGAGTAGAGTGTACTATCTGTGGTTGTATCGGTTGTTGGGGTAGGTATTTCCAGTTGGTTCAGTGTTTTTGTTCTTTGCAACATGAACATTCCAGTGCACTTAATAATTAGCAGGAGCCTTCATTGTATATTCGCAGAAGAATGCAAGTAAATTCAGAGTAATCAGATATGGCTGTTAATAAGATTCACATCACTGAAATTATATTTTGCTCTACCTTCTATTAATAATTATTAATAAATTGGTGTTGCCAGCAAAGATTAATTTACAATCCGAGATGCAAAGTAAATTAACTAACAACAAAATAAATTAATTAAGCCATGAGTAGAAGGATGTTTAATTTGAGCTAAACATCGGTCTATCTTAGATATAGTGTATTGTTAAAATTCACTTGAAAACATTGCTGTGTGCAACTGTTTTATTATGAATAACTGAATACTAAATATTTTTTTAGATTTTAATGTCTGGTAGTCGGTTATGGCTGCCATCTTGTATTGGCACATGTAGCAGATACTATGATGTCCACAAAAAAAGTTACATAGATATTGGAAGTACAGTTTGGTCTACGACCATTGATACAATACAAGATAAAAGGGAAGTCTCAATCAACAAAGACATTATTATAAGTGTTTCGAAATGTATTGCATAACCCTTGTGAAATAAACACAACACAGATCATTCCGAAACTTCAACAAGGGCAACAATACAATCTTTTCATTTTGTCCTTGGGATTTAGAAAGCACTGAATATGTTGGTCATTGATGTGAATTTCTTTATACATATATGATAAGAACAAACCCCAATAATTAAACATGAAACTATTATACTGTATCAAGTAGTCTTTTTGAAATTGAACAAATATGCGTTTTTTACAAAAAAAAATTCTACATATTGTTGAAATAACCTTTAATGTACACACTCATATCTCACTTTCTCCCACTTTCTCTCTTTCTACCTTTTCTTATTCACACCTTTAGATATCAATTTAAGGGATTCACTCATGTATGAAATGTCAACCCCTTTGCGATCTAACATCCCCTACTAATTATAATTTGTCCTTTTACTGAAATTACACACATGCAAAATTATTACTAAATTACTATTTAATGAGTCATAAAAAAAGGTTTGCATAAAAGGATCTGCAGATAAAACCTGGCACCTTATCTACATTGATAATTGTAAAAAAAAGCCCTATGCCTGCTACAAATTCATGGTATAATTTACTTCAGGTAGCATAAAACACTTCTCTTCCACTGGATTGTTTATCTCATGATTATGGCGTGAAATAGCCGAAATAAACACCTCCAAAGAGCTACCGTATCTAGGCAATTCAGTTGTTTTTATTTTTACAAACCGATAAACCTGAGTTTTGGCAATATATTTTAAATAATGTCAATCACACACGATTCTTTTTCTACATAAACAAAATGGCCTTCAGAAGGCGGGCAGTGTGCAAAGACATTTCTACTGACCAATCATCAATTTTGTGGATTTATACAATAGAATACACTTGTTAGAGTGATATTACTGGGATTGGCTGAAAAAAAAAAACTTTATAGTGTGATAGATACGTGGCCGGTAATTTGTTACTTCTCACAATTCTCAGATTCAGCCTGCATCCAGAGTTCTACAGCTATGGCCAAAAGGATATGTGTCACTTAAAATTTTATGATTGAGACATCTTTTAAAAAAAAAAAAAAAAAAAAAAAACATATGAACATAATTGTGATCTTTTATCTAACATCATGTAATCAAAGAAACTACACAATTATATCATAAAAGTCTAGTGTAAGCCATAATAGCAGTACAGTATTTCATGACATTTCTAAATGTCACATTTTTCATATTTTATTTGAACTTTGTTAACGTAATATTATTCAGCAGGTTTCATTCAACTAAACAAATAAAACAAAATGAGTCAATTCTACAGGTGATGCAAAACTTTTGGCCATAGCTGTACATTGCCTGAATCCTAAATGTGGACATCCTCACTTCAACACAGTAAGTTAACCTTTGTATGTGCACTAGTGAAACGTGCATACAATTTATTATAGAAACTGAAGATTGATGTGTTTGAGTAGTGTTTATTTTTAATAAACGAAAATAGCCGATTTTTGCCAAATAATAATACAAATTGACATATTGACCAAGATTCATGTTCCTGTTACAAATCAGCAAATACAAATTATTCTTTATGGGTGGATTCAGGAATAATTCACTTCGACAGTTGTTTCCTGTAGTTCTAGACTTCAATTTGGCTGTCAGAGCATGGTGTGAGCAGCAGAAAAATCTTTCTTGACTGACTGCAGTGGGCATTGAGAACATCAGCAGTCAGAATAGTGAGTCTGAAGCCTCATTCTTCAGTGGTTACCAGCCCAGAGCAGGTACCTTGTACAGAATCAGTGAACTCTGCGCCTGTCAGACACAACATAGACCACATCATCTACTTATGTGGTGAGGCACCAGAAACAAACACCCTTTACAGCACCATTAGCTATCACAGATGCATGAATGATGGATTTCAGATTATTTTTAGGTTGGCTGATGAAGCAATTTTAATAAATTCTGTACGGTACAGATATAAGTCTTGAGACACAGTGCTGACAAATTGTACTGTACAACGAGATAAACATTCTGAATACAATTTTGAATGTTTACCTCAAGTTCACTGCCCTTTAAAAAATAATTGCTATACACCATCACTTGATAGAAAATGACCTTGAAATGTGACTTGTTCTATTTCTTTTGCATTTTATTATAAGATACTTCTATCTACACATTTTTGCTCTCTCTGCAGTAGTTGCCATAGTGATTGAATTTTTTTTTTGGTTTGTTATATTAGACTAGTTCCATTTCATAAACAACTGAAACTGAAATCAAAAGCAGAAGTGTATTGTGAAACAACCTACTTCAACAGAGCAATTTCATTGGTTTGAAAGGCAGTGGAGTCTCTGTCTGAGCTCGAGGTAAAACTGATTGGGTTTTGAATATTAAAAATGGGATCAGAGACCAGTGAAGTAAAAACTAAAACAAAGAGTATGTCAACAAAATATTGAAAATATTTTACCATTTAAAATATTACATTTAATAAAAAGATAAGATTAAATAGCAATAATGCTAGATTATCAAAGCTCTTTACTCCAAATTAGCCATACCATTAGCACAATTTTGTTTTATTTTGAAAAGTTAATAAAAATTGGCATTTTGTATGCTATATGAGTACATACAAGTTTACTGGTCTGCTTTCGAAGTGGATTGATCTGTATACAGGTCTGTTGAAAGAGTTAAATCCAACTTGCCTACATTTCTAAGAAACTGCTTTAGCCTTCTGTTGAATAAAATGCTGCTGCAAAGCTTTTATCAAGGTTACTAATCTATTCCTATCTCTATGTGCCAGAAAGGGAGAAAGATATTTCCTCACGTTGGTTTTTACATTGGAATCAAATGTTGCCCAGAATCATGTGACTTCAAAGATAATTCCTTGTTGGGTCGGTCTCCTGTAGCTGTAGTACTAGTACAGCATATTCTTCATCATAAAACTTTATGAGTGTATATATTCCTTGCCATAAAGAAAACTATACTAGTTTAACAACCTGGAATTTGCAGATAATCAAATGCTCTATGTCTATAAAGTTTATTATGAACAGATTCTAATACTGTGGTACATGTATTCATATGGATAACTTCACCACAATAACAAAAGTAGACACATCCGTTGTAACATTTAATGACTGCAAACCTATTTCTGAAAATATACTTACCAACTACAGTATAACAGTAAAAAAAAAGTATGCAAAAGTCAATGGTAATAATAAGAAATAAGTTATATACTCACATTTATATACAGTGCTTCGCAAAAGTATTCAGACCCTTCCTATGGTGTCCCATTTTGTGAAATTGCAAAATGATGTATACACATTTTTTTTAAACTTAATATTTTATTAAAAACTTGAATGCTCAAACTGAAGACTTCTAAGGGTAAGATAAGTTACAGAAAGTGTCAGGAAAAACTAAAGAGAAAAAAACTGAAATATGTTGATTGCATAAGTATTCAGACACGTCAGTCAACTCAATATTTGGTGGAAGCACCTTTGGCAGCAATTACAGCTGCAAGTCTTTTTGGGTAAGTCTCTACCAGCTTTGTATACAGGCTTAGTGCAATTTGTGCTCATTCTTCTTGGAAGATTTGCACAAGCTCTCTCAAGTTGCTCGGGACAGCAGTTTTCAAGTCTTTCCACAGATTCTCAGTAGGATTCAAGTCAGAACTTTGACTGGGCCACTCAAGGACATTCACTTTCTTATTCTTAAACCACTCCAGTGTAGCTTTGGCATTGTGCTTTGAATCATTGCCCTGCTGAAAGGTGAATTTTCAGCCCAGTTTTAAGTCTTTAGCAGAATGAAACAGGTTTTCCTCTAGTATTTGCCTGTACTTTGCCCCATCCATTTTAACTTCAATCTTAACAAGCTTTCCAGTCCCTGTTGAGGAGAAGCATCCCCATAGCATGATGCCACCACCACCATGCTTGACTGTAGGGATGGTGTTGACTGGGAGATGTGCTGTGTTTGGTCTGCGCCAAACTTAACGTTTGGCATTTAGACCAAAATGATCCAGTTTGGTCTCGTCTGACCACAACACCTTTTGCCACATTTTTGCAGGATCACTCAGGTGCTTTGTTGCAAACTCCATGTGGGCTTTGAGATGGCTTATTTTTAGTAAAGGCCTTCTTCTTGCAACCCTGCCATACAGGCTACTTTTGTGAAGTGTTTTGGATATTGTTGACTGATGCACATTTTCTCCCATCTCAACCATTGAACTCTGTAGCTCTTTCAAAGTTGTTGTTGGCCTCACAGTGGCATCTCTCACCAGCTTCCTCTTTGCCCGGCTGCTCAGTTTGGAGGGACGGCTTGATCTGGGCAGCGTCTGGGTGTTACAATGCACCTTCCATTGAGTAGACTGTGCTCATAGGGATATTCAGAGACTTTGATATTTTTGTACCCTTCTCCTGATCTATGCTTTTCAATGACTTTATCCCTGACTTGTTTTGAAAGCTTCTTGGTCTTCATGGTTGAGTGTTTGCTTGAAATTCACTGCCTGACCAAGGAACCTCACAGAGACAGGTGTTTTTACTCTGAAATCATGAGAACCACTAATATTGCACACAGACAGAGGCCATTTAACTAATTGTGTGGCTCGTTAAGGTCATTTTGTGCACCTGAATTAATTTAGGTTTGCCACAGCAAAGGGTTTGAATACTTATGCAATCATGACTTTTCCATTTTTATTTCATATTAATTACCTATTTACTTCTTTCTTTTTGTTTTTGCTTTGAATGTGTGGACCTATTAATTCCTACTTCAAAGTGTCATGACTGCAAGCTTTAAAGCAACAAAATGTGAAAACTGTGAGAGGGTCTGAATACTTTTGCAAGGCACTGTATCTGTAAATCACACATGACTGGAAAAGCAGTGTATCTCTTATCAAAAGAAACACAAAAATTGTTTGGCTTTTATTTTTCAGAATGATTTAGTTGTGCTGCTGTAATCAGTTCCTCCTGGAATGTCCTGCTGACAAGAATTACATTTCTTTCCAACAACTTTCTTCCCGTATCTCTTTAAACTCCTCATTACCCATGCCTTGATCTTGTTTAAAAAACATGCTCGTCAGCTCCTGTTTGATGTTGGGTATCCAGGGTTGCTGAATTACCGCCAAGAGCCAAGGTACATGTGTGCCTGAACATTCCACTTACTACAGGCCATAAACTCACAACAGCCAGTTCTTGTTAATTTCAGGATCCCAGCTTGGTAGATACAGCCATCTGATACCTTCACTGCACAGACAACCAAGAGCACTGCCTCCACATTTCACTGCAGCTTAATTGGCATTTCAGACTTTGGACCTCAGACTTCTATGAAACTAGCAAACAGAAAAGGCCTCTTCAGACACCCCCCTCCCCTTTCTGACTGGCAGATAAATTATTTTACTTATATATCAGATGAAAGCCCAACAGTGCAAAGCACCAATTTGAAGACCTAAATCCTGTAATTATTTGAGACAATCAACAGGAGCATGTCTATAAAATTAATGAAAAAATTACAGTCTGGATTATCAGTTTTAGTCAGTTCTCGTAATTAAAATGCAATTGTCTGATCCTGCCTAAATCAAGATTAATTAATCAAGTTTTGTTTGGAATAGGGTTGATTATAAAGTTTGGAATAGTGTTCATTATCAGAAATGATATGGCCAAACCAATACTAATATTGATCAACCACTGCTGACTGGCCTAATGACAGGTTTTATTAACAAAAACTATGGGCCAGATTATCTTTTAAATCTTTTCTATTCAGAATATGTTTACCACAAACCACACATGATAAGAAACAACTATAGGCCCGGACTAATGATCATTGCTTTGCACATGCACAGTGGTTATATGGGTGTACTAAAGATGGCAAGAACGCAAAAAAAAGCGATTTGAGAGGTAGATCCAGGCAGAGAAGGAGTTGTAGGAGGAGGAGTGGGGAGGTGCATAACATAATGCCTTGAAAGGCAAGCTTTGCACAAAGGACACATGCGCATGTGATCACCATCTTGTCAATGCTGAAATAATCCTACTACAGTAGTCTCCAGCTAAGAGAACACCTCTTGGAAGCAAACAAAGTGCTCTCATAGCTGAAAAGACAGAGTTAACCATCAGACCCATTATGAATCAATAAATAAGTACATATTTATTACTTGTCATGACGCATTTCCATCAACATGAAATTAACTGAATAAGAGAAAAGCAATAGACAAGTGTATGTTAATAAACTATAATAACAAAGTAACATACACACTAAATTATCACAGCACCTCTACACACGTTAAAAAAATGCAGCCACCGCTCTAGATTAATTATGCATACCTGCACAGGAGCAATAATCAAGACATGCACAACATTATTTAACAGAATGGTGAAGCAACTCACCAGAACTGGAAACACAAATTGCTCAGTGACTTGTGACTGATTCAGGTTTTTTTCAACAGCTTGAACAATTTCCAACTTTTTGTAGCATGAGAAATGGTGAGATGAGGTGCACTTATGGAAATCAGAATACAAAGCAAGTCAATGATATGATGGTGGTTCTGGAAAGATTGAATACACCAATCAGTATGCCTCAAAACACTTGTGATGATAAGTCACATTTTGAAAAGACTGAATACATTATTTTAATTTCAGTTTGATGATGATGAGTTATCAGGTTACAAAACAGTACTGTATCCATTGAGAATGAACTGCTATCAGTGCCAAAAAGGTGTATATTTAACCCATTGACACCTAAGCAGGATGACCATATATGGGCATCAATATGACCTCTTTGTGTTTTAGCACTTGGCAACCTTAAACCAGAAATTAAAACTCAATATATCCACAGAAAGGCCTTACCTAGCTGTTTCCAATTATATAATGTATTGTGTTGTAGAACTGTATATATATATATATATATATATATATATATATATATATATATATATATATATATATATATATATATATATCTGCATTATATAATTAGTATTTTGTACATTTATAGTAATGCAATGTTACAATTGCGAAATCTTATGAGAATTTCAAATAAAAAAAATCTGATTTTAAATATCTTCTATCATTGAGGAGCTACAACACTTCATCCAAGTCATGGTCTGTATGACAACACAACTGTATTTACAGGCTCTGTCAGCTATTTTATGGAAGTAGTCCAGGCTAAGCAAAACTTCAAAGTACATTGCCAAATCATATGTAAAACTTTTTAACCATGAAATATATTAATCAATACAAGTAAAAAATGCAGTTGTTTTTTATTAAAATTATTCAATTATGAAGAAAAAATTATATTCATATACAAACATTATAGAATTCAATAACCACAAGTAGCATTTTTTAAAAGTCTATAAAAAAAAAACTTACTATAACAATAACAACAGAATGTATATATAAAAAAAAATGAATTATAGTTTAAATGGCAACAGAGCAGTAAACCTAACAATATTGAACTACTGCAAGAAATGTATTCACCACTGTAAAGCAAACAAATAAATAAATGCATTTTATTATTGGCATATAAATATAATGTACTGTAAATTTCCTGCCTCTCAATAATTTTGCATTATGAATAGAAAATCATATTTATATACAGAATTCAATATAACCATAAACAGCAAATCAACAATAACAACAAAAAAAGTCTAAAGTCTATAGATAAACGAACTATATGGTGATCATAAAGCATTAATCAAAAAGATAATGGGGTGATACAATAAATGTGGCCACCACTGTAACCGCTACATATAGTACATTTGTGAATGTGGAAATAGCAGATCTTTGGGATATTTAGATGTTAGCCACATATTCATTTTCATCTTCTAGAGTGGATCTTATTGAAAAGTAAACCAAACTCAGAAGGAAGGACATGGAACAATGTTGAGGATGCAATGAAAAACACCAGAGAAAAGGATCTGCCGTGTTTATACAGCAGCCTTTGAAAACAGTTAGTCCTCTCTTATTGAGTCTAATCTGGGTTTAGCCTGGGGGTTGATCAGCAGGGTTCCTCAAAGGTTACCAGCACAGTCAAAAGCCTGTCAGAAGTGTTTCTTCTGTAGCTACTGTTGGCCTTAAAACAAAAATAAAAAAATAAATAAAAAAAACAGTTGTTTTTCTTTGTACTATGAATTGCATTATAATTTATATATTATTGTTATTTGTGGTAAATGTTTAAAAAATAAAATACTTCCTCACAATGTGAACATTGTAAGCACATAAACAAATAGGTTCAATTATTGTAGCATCTTGGCAGAGTTGGTCACAGTATTTCATTTTTTGAGTTGCCAATAATGTATTAATTGGTAGAAAAGATTGAGAGAAATTGTTTAGCTGTAAGCCTAAAAAACTGAAAATTTTATGACTGGTTCATAACTCAACTTTAAAAGTTGAACTTGTAAAGTAATTAATTTAGCTCTGTGTTTTTAAACAGTTAAAATTAGATGTATAGGAAGTAGCTAAAACTGTTGGATTTAACTTGCAGAATATAATAACATTTGACAGTAAGCATGGGTGTTCCTATTGTGTGTAAAACTGTTTCATGTTTTATGTTGAACTTCACAAGCCTCTGGGTCCATTAGCATTTAGGTTTGTCAAGGAAAACAATTCAGTGCTGTTCTTAAGATATAAGACTTGTCAAAAGAAGTGCAGGTTTAGCATGTTGGGAAGCATTAGCCATCTCTTAAAGGCAGCAATAGTCAATTTAAGTCTACTTGAAGCATTTGTAGAAAACAGACAAGCAGATGCCTCCTTGACAAGGATGGATGTTAGTATGTCTGCTAGCAGCCAACGGAAAATATGAGCTGTCATCTGGAAATGACATAGCCATTGAAAATCCGTTTGGATTAGTGCCATATCACAATGAGCAAACATTCTGTCTGCTGAAAGACGTGTGGCCCACCAAAGTGGTGTTAGACAATTAGCATTGCAGGAACTGCACTCATTCACAAGCAGGTCAAGGCATAAAGGGCAAGACAGGAGTTAACACATGGTTTCCTTTACCTTTTCTACTTTAATAATGAGGAGACTCAAAGGTTAGCCTAAATGACAGGAATAGAAGCTTTAAATGCCTCAAATCATTACTGCATTTTAGCATCACAGCTAGTTTGCTCAAATACACAATTGTAAGCTTTGACTTTAATATACTTTATACACAATTGTGTTTAAAACCAACATTATTTCAGATTTAGTTTTTAAAGAAAGACCATTAAAATGAAACAAAATCATATTAGTTCCTGTTTGCTTTTTTTTCTGGTGTGAAACATGTTCTTGTCTTTTGAAGTTATGTACAACGTATTCCAGGTCATTTTGCTATTGATACTTATTTTAAAATGCCAGACTATGGAATTTTTCCCATTATCTCTCATGCAGAGCAGTGTTATTTTTGATAGTGCTTCTCACGCTTTGATCTGGCTTTATTATGGATTTCAGTTGCTAATCTAGTGCTCATTAACAACTTGAGGGTCCCTCTGGATTATGGGTGGTCTTGCAGAGTTTTTTCTTTTTTGTGTGCAATTTTATTTGATTTGTTTCAAAGACACTCATTGTACATGTATGCATCGTTTTGATTACACTATGTAACACAATTTTTGTTCCTGGGTAGTAAGTGTTATTTCCTAATTGCTTATTAGTGTTATTTTTGTATTTGTTTGGTTCTGGCTCTGTGTTAGGTTGAAGATGACTGTTTACAACATTCTCCTTTGTTTGTACTTCTGGCAGAAAAGAGGAAGATGCTTCAAAAACAACGGCTCTGTGTAAACTGGAGTTCATTGTTGATTTTCCTCCAATGCGTTTCATTGCCATTCTCTGATGAGTCCACTGGGTGGGTAGCAGTTAAACCCTTCAAATCTTGTCACTTTTGAGTGCCTGCCTCTAGCTTTGTGTTCAAAACATTTTTTGTTTGGCTGTAGGGTGAGGAATAGAGTTTGTTATTATCCTCATGGGGGAGAAGGCTGTTAAACAATATTTCATGATTTGAGGAAAATTAAATTGTGAAACTACTGTAAATAGGTGTTCTGAGAACCTGCACATTACTGAATTTGCACATCTTAAGGACCAAGACTAACTTACCAAGGCCCTAATGCTTTAAGAAACAGCCCTAATGTCAATATAATCCATTTTTGCAGTTGGAAATGGTCTAACATTCATTTCAGTTTACAAATATGTGGACTTCTTGTGTGCATAAATGTGACTGAAAATATTAGACATCTATCTATCCAGTAGAAAATCCTCCTTAGTTTTCTGTTTAACATATTTATAGAGCAGGATACGAGACAATGATTCCTCAACAGGAGTCTCCAGACCTAATGAGGCACACTGCAGAAGAACACAGTCAGCCCTATCCACGGCTATTGTCTCCCAAATAATGTTTCTCATTATTTTAATTAGGTCACCTGGGGGGATATCGTTCATGGTGTGAAATGAGCTTTGTTTCAGTATGTTTAAAAGTCAATTTTATCAGTAAAGAAAGAAAGGAACTCCCTTATGCTACACTCTCAGTAGTTAATATTTCACGCTTCACATGATTCCTTCTTGTCTGCATTTTGCTTGTGTGAAACTGAAGGGGAAAAGCAGGAAGTCACAAAGGGTTGAATACCTACCTGGCTTAGGGAGTTTTCCCAAGCTTGGCACTGCTTTAATGACCCTCTTGACTTTAGACTTTGAGAAGTGTGTGTGTGTGTGTGTGTGTGTGTGTGTGTGTGTGTGTGTGTGGGGGGGGGGGGGGGTTCAGGGAGTCATATACCTAAGACGCTAATAATATATATATATATATATATATATATATATATATATATATATATATATATATATATAGATAAGTATATATATATATATAATTATGGGAAATTCTTGAAAACGTAACACTAACCACACGGCGACGTAATAGTAACAAGAGCATACAGATAGATAGATAGATAGATAGATAGATAGATAGATAGATAGATAGATAGATAAATTCTGTAGAAAGGTATGTGTGCTTCTTATTCCTCAAAATTATTCTTTAAATATATTCAATTACAGATTGCATAGCGGGTATAATTGCTATAACTGACAGTTCCAGTGTAGAGTAAAAGATAATTTAAGAAAATATTTGGTATTGAGCCAATCCTGTCAAATTTGCAAACCTTCTACTTTCTTAGACTGAGAGCTCATTAAAATTTTGTCTCTCTACAGTACTTTGTCTCCCATAATTCACTGCATGCTCATTATTCTTATCTGTGTGATTAAATTTATGCAGTCTCTGATTACTCTAGCTGGGAATAAGAACAAACGTCAGAGAGTAGAGGAAAAAGGGAAGTTAAATCTTCTAATGCTAATGCTGGAGGTTACTTAATATGTGCATGTTATACAAAGCATCAGTTATTAATCTATAATTTGACAGTTTGATAGCTTTTGGAATGTTGTGTAAAAAAAAAAAAAAACAGTTCTAAGTGTTACATTTACATTTCAGACAATAAATGTGTTATGTACAGTATTCATGGAGTCAGTTTTAATAGAGGAGGAAAAAAATGTCCAGTGCATTTGTTATACTGATACTGAATGTACAAAAAATCTGTACATTCAGGATGTGCCTTAATCCCTTTTGTATATTAAACTTCCCAGGGGGATAGCTGTTTAACTAAACAGGCTGCTTTATTTAACCCTTGGGGGCTTGGGGGGAGGGGGGGTGTGACTGCAGGATTAATAAAAGGTGGCAACAACACTTAATTTTCTTTTAACGTATACATTATCTTTCACATTTCTTCAAATGGGACTAAAGCAGTGTTGCCAACTCCACAAAGCAGAGTTCTAAAGTCACCAGAAATGTCGCTAGACAATTTATCACTCCTTGGAATCGCTTACGCATAAGAGTATATATATATATATATATATTATATATATATATATATATATATATATATATATATATATATATATAATACATACAATTTTAAATGTCCTATTTATATTTGTCTGGATTATCTACCTATACAGAGCTAGTCTGATGTAATGGATTTTACTGGAACATTATACATTACTTATCACTGATTTAGTACATTGTGTTTGTTTAAATAATTGATGTCGTTCGTTTCCACTAACAAGGGGGCAGCTGTTGTAGTGGTTATTTGCATTACGATTAGCAGGCCATTCGTGATGTATTTGGTTCACAGCCGCAACCAGCTCCGGAGCAACTTTTCTAAGCTGCGCTGAGCTGTGCAGGATCTGCACAGATTTCTGCGGGTGGAGTTGAGTTATGTCACGCAGCAGCCCTTGAAGAACATGCATCTCTGTGATTCTGTCCAGAACCATGCAGATCTGTGAAGAACTGAGGAAATCTGCATTACGTGAAGAACGCCACCACTGTACTACTTCAGGACGAGAGAAGCCTGGTGTATTGAGCTCCGTGTGACTTATGTTGTGATAATACAATTTGGCGGCTTCTTTCTCTGAAAATCCCTGTTGTCGACAGTGCAAGTTGCTAGATTTGTCACTAGTCACTTTGACAATGTTTTTGCCACTAGGGAAACCCAAAAGTTGCTGGATCTAGCGACAAAATCGCTAAGTTGGCAACACTGGACTAAAGCCATAACAACCAGCTGAATAGTTAATGTATCCCCAGTAACATCCAATGTTTGCTTATATCTCTAATGCATGGCTTCCCAACCCCATTTGTCTTCTTTTTTTCGTTCCAATTGAGCTCACAATTTCTGAACTAGACCCTTAATTGAACTAATAATTTGTGCAATTAGACCTTTTTAATTGTTCTCAGCTCCTAAAAAGTTGTAGAGTTCAAGTTACTTATAAAATGTTATAGCTAACATGAAATCTGCAACTGTTTAAGAGCTGAAAACAATTAAAAATGTCTAATTAAGCAAATTATTAGTTCAGTTAAGGGTTTAAGTAATTGAGAGCTCAGTTTCAATAAAAACCAGAAGACACATGGGGTCCCTAGGACCAGACTTGGGAAGCCCTGCCCTATGGCTGTGTCCATTTCAAACACCCCTTTTCAATTGTCAAAAATTAAGGAAAAAAAGCCATCTGCAGTAATGACGACAAAGCACAAAGAAACTGCACAAAGAGGAACCCCCAGCAAGATCAAGAAAGGCTATATTGGATGCGGTAGAATTAGGGAACATGGAACTGCAAATACTACAGCCATCTGAGTGTGTGTATATTTCAGCTTTTTATAAATCCCTCATCCTGAGATATTTATGGTCACAATAAACTGAGTACGTGGCAAACAGTTGGTATATTCTTTATGTGGTTGTAGTGTAGTACAGAGAATTGCAAAGAAGTAATGCATTTGAGATATAAAGTTGTATGTTCTTCAAACATCTGGCCTAGAACTCATTCTAAACACAATTGACACATGATAACTGCAGCTATGATCAAAAGTTTTGCATCACCATTATTACAAAAAAAAAAAAAAAAAAAAAAGATATATGAACATTATTTAGATCCTTTATTTAACATCATGTACTCAAAGAAACTACAAAATATTTTCGCAAAAGTCTACTGGAAACCATAATAGTAGTACAGTATTTCATGTTAGTTTGAAATGTCACATTTTTCAATTTTTGTCAGTTTTCCATTAAATATATCGAAAACTACAAAGCATTATGTAATTCAATATATTAACATAACATTGTTCAGTAGGTTTTATTCGACTTTATGTTGCAAAACAAGTTAATGCTATAACATTTGGCCATATCTGCACATAAAAATATAGCAACAACTGTAATGCAGTGCTGTGAGCACAAGCTTCCTGTGTTTAATCGCCCATAAACTCTACAGTAATTATCATGCTAAACACTTTTACAAAAAAGTGCAGAATGCAAGGCATGCTGATTTACAGGAAGTAGTCTGTGGCAAAGCACCAATGAATAGTTTCGGTGACCGTACATTTTGGTAACGCCTGTCACCAATAACTTTAATAGGATCAATGCCCCATTCAAGCAAGATTAGTTCTATATTTAAGAATACTCAGCATCTGTGGGAAGCATACCAACAATTATGAAACCTTTTACGCTTTGCAAATTGTACCATGACATTTGAAATGTACCAGATATGAACAATGTGTTTTCATAAGATAGAGAAGAAAGTATAGAAAAGGTATATATGTATGTAGACTCAAAATACATTATATTATATTATATTATTCATAAAGCTGAAAAGAAAGTTGCTGCATGGAAGTGCTCAGCAATAAACCTGCTGACTGTTGATTCTCAGTTCATCACACTAGTGTAAGAAGTACAAACAGACTATTTAAATAGTTTAATGTTCATGGTATATTAGGGAAATACTGTGTTTATGGGATTTACAAGGAAGTAAACAAAAGCAACAATTAATGTAACAAATATAGATAACCAGATATAGTCTGATGCTCAAAAATATATACATGATATGTATTCACATGTTGCAAAAGCAACCTATAAATACCTTAGGTTTTGTAGTTATTTTATGATATATTTTCTAGTTATGCATATAACCAAATGTTCACAGATTAATAGTAAAGTCAGATCAAACCAAAATAATGATTGTCTGCTATTATTTGTAACTGCAACATAACATAACTGTAACTATATATAACACCTACATCTTATTAAGTAGCTATTGCATTTATCATGCCTCTTGGCACACCTCTTAAGACTAGCTCTGAGCTCAAGTCTCGGTACCTAGACATATTAGCTGCTATTCACAAGAGGCATGATAAAAGAGTTCAATACAAGCTATTTAAGTAGGTCCTAAAGGGCCATTTCCTGGAGAACTTTAACTAGAGTTCCTGAAATTGTATTGCTGCAATACAACTGGACCCAGCCAGATTTGGCAGGGCTTGAAAACTCATTAAGAGAAATGGGAAAAGGGCAGGCGAACAAAAGGATATGCTGCACCTCCTAATGCGGTTAGAACTTGGGGGTTTTGTTAAGGACAAAGGGTAGGGATTCGTTTTTTCATTAAATGAATGTGAAAGTAAAAAAGAGAACTGTCTAGTTCTATGGCTTTCTGTTACATTCCCACAGCTATGAACAAACAACAACATCCCAGCTCTGCAGTTTCTTGCCTTTGTTTAGTCATTCCTAAAAATAATAACTACGGGCACATTATCAAGCCAGCTTTGGGGTCACTAAACATTCTTTTCACACAAAGATCACAGAAATCAATTGAGCATATGCAATAAAAAACACTCAACAGCTATTAAATGAACATTTCTTTAGACATGATGTGCATGATTATCATTGATACACATGTACTCAACTATACATATTTCCAATTGTTATGTAAATGCTGCTTTGCGATGCATTACAATTTATGTGAATGGCAATAAACTATGTGAATGCAGGAAAAACAGAACTATTGAAGAAACTCACTCACAATTGGCTGATAATATCTTCACACATATTAGTTAATGTCCCAAACATGCTTACAGTGAATGTTGTTGTTCAAAATCCCTCTGTAAGGCATTCTTATTTAAAATATTAGATGTGCTTGTCTAAGCCACAGTTTTGTTTTTAAGAAAGAAATGATATACACCAATAATGTTTATTTTCTATTTTATAGGACAGAGGTGTATTTGCTAAGGGTTTACTGCTCATTACTCTGGTTATATAACTGAGGAGTATAGTATAGCTTTAAATTACTTCTTTCTTAAAACACACAAGTTATCATTTAATGTCATATAATAAAAGAAAAAAGAAAATAACTGACCAGATGCTAGCAATTATTGCCCATTGACACAGTGCTGATTTTCCTCATTGGACTGAACACATCTTACCCTAACAATAGGATAATTCCCACTTGATATATTATAATAGAGTCGATGTAGGCCACAATGGATTTAAATCTGCCTAATCCAGCCTTAGATTTTACTCGGTGTAAACCTAGCTGCATTATTTTTTATTGTGTTTGTTTTTTCATCAGATGTAAGCCAACATTGAATGTGCAAGAGTGGTGGTTTACTATCAAGTTGAGAGGAATGGGATTTGCATGAAGCTCACAAGGGTGCCAAAACTCTTCACGCTTTTAACAACAGCCTTTATTATTCAGTAAGTGGATGTGTTGAATTTTCATGCTTTTGTTTCCAGTTCAGCCCTGACAGACAAGAATAGAGTAGGTTTTGCCAAAGCCCCTGCTGTGTCCTAAGGGAGGTTATGGGGGTATTCAGTTGTCTCATTTGTCTTTATTGGAGAACCGCCCTTAGCACTTACAGTAGGTTATTTTGCCTCTCTGCAAGGGAAAATGCTGGAAAAGGGTGTATATCAAAAATATAAAAATATGTTTGGATAAGAAATATAAAAAATGGCAAAAATAATTCTGTTAGACATGTATGCAAAGATATATTTGTTTATGAGCCGCTGAATGTACTGTATGTATATATGTATGTATGTATGTATGTATACCGTGAATCTCACAAGTATTCATCCCCATTGGACTTTTCCACATTTTATTGTGTTACAACATGGAATCAAAATGGATTTAATTAGGAACTTTTGCCACTGATCAACACAAAAAAGTCCATGATGTCAAAGTGAAAAATAAAATCTACAAATTGTTCTAAATTAATTACAAATATAAAATAGAAAATAATTGATTGCATAAGTATTCACCCCCTTTGCTATGACACACCTAAATAAGCTCTGGTGCAACCAATTGTCTTTAGACGTCAAGTAATTAGTTGAATGGAGTCCACCTGGGTGCAATTAAGGTGTTTCACATGATTTCAGGTTAAATATACCTGTCTCTGGGAAGTCCCATAGTTGGTTAGTACATTTCCTAACAAAAACTACATCATGACGACGAAAGATCATTCAGAGCAAATCCAGAATAAGGTTCTTCAAAATCACCAATCAGGGGGAAGATATAAGAACATTTCCAAGGAATTGAATATCCCCCAGAGCACAGTAAAATCCATTATTAAGAAATGGAGAGCATATGGCACAAATGTGAATCTGTCTAGAACAGGCCGTCCTCAAAAACTGAGTATCCGGGTAAGAAGAGCACTAGTCAGGGAGGCAACAAAGAGGCCTATGGCAACTCTAAAGGGAGACACTGTGTATACAGAAACAATAGCCGGGGTGCTTCACAAAACTGGCCTTTATGGGAGAGTGGTAAAAAGAAAGCCACTGTTGAAAAAAACTCACATCAAATCTCGGCTAGAGTTTGCCAAAAGGCATGTGGGAGACTCTGAGACCAAGTGGAAGAAGATTATATGGTCTGATGAGACCAAAATAGAGCTTTTTGGCCTCAACTCTAAGCGCTATGTTTGGCGTAAGCCTAACACCGCACATCATCCTGAGAACACCATCTCTACCGTGAAGGATGGTGGTGGCAGCATCATGCTATGGAGATGCTTCTCTGTGTCAGGGCCTGGAAAGCTCATGAAGATAGATGGCAAAATGGATGCAGCAAAGTACAGAGAAATCCTGGAGGAAAACCTGCTGAAGTCTGCAAGAGACTTGGGACTTGGGAGAAGATTTATCTTCCAGCAGGACAATGACCCCAAACATGCAGCCAAAGGCACAATGGAGTGGCTTAAAAACAAAAAGGTCAATGTCCTGGAGTGGCCCAGTCAAAGCCCGGACCTCAATCGAATTGAGAATATGTGGAAAGAGTTGAAAATTGCTGTTCACCAAAGGTCCCTATCCAGTTTGACGGAGCTTGAGCAATTTTACAAAGAAGAATGGGCAAAAATTGCAATGTCCAAATGTGCAAAGCTGGTAGAGACTTATCCAAATAGACTCATGGCTATAATTGCTGCCAAAGGTGCCTCTACCAAATATTGACTCAAGGGGGTGAATACTTATACAATCAATTATTTTCTGTTTTGTATTTGTAATTAATTTAGATCAATTTGTAGATTTTATTTTTCACTTTGAAATTATGGACTTTTTTGTGTTGATCAGTAGCAAAAACTCCTAATTAAATCAATTTTGATTCCATGTTGTAACACAATATAATGTGGACAAGTCCAAGGGGGGGGTGAATACTTTTGAGAGCCACTGTATATATGTTACACTCAATCAGCGATTTCTGACATTGACTGAAGAAAATCACCATTTCGCGATTTAAACATGACCAAATTTGTAAAAAACAAAATGAAATGTTTTTTTTGGTTTTTAAGTAAATTAGTTTTGTTCAAATTTGCGAAATGTAAAATATCAACTAAGATCAAAGCAGAAGACAAAAACATCTGCACGGTCTTTGTATGAACCATTTTAAACAAATTGTGAATTGGAAAATGACAAACAATCAAAGAGCGAATCGGAGAAAAATAGAAAGCTGCATCGTTCTTTGTGAAAATGGTTTTAAACAAATTGCGAAGTGGAAAATGACACAGCAACAAAAAGAGAATAGAGGAAAAATAGAAAGCTGCGTCGGTCTCTGTGTGAAGTGATTTAAACAAATTGCAAAATGGAAAATAACAAACTACCAAAGAGCTAATCAATGGAAAGAGAAAGCAGCATCAGTCTTTGGGCAAAGCTATTTAGACATTGCAAAATGGACAAGACTGAAGTAAGGCTGTTATGTATTCCGTGCCAGCTAAGTAAAACCAGTAATTTAAATCTGTCCTTTGATGGAACCATGTTTGAGTTTAGATCTGAGATGAAAAATTTTTGATCTTGGGTTAACTTTTGAATCGCATGTGCTGAATACGGTCAAGGTTTCTTTTTTTCACCTTAGAAATATTGCCAGACTGAGTCCCATGCTTTATCTACAGCAGCTGAAAAACTCATTCATGCTTTTGTTTTCTCCAGGATCAATTAGTGTAATGCCCTGCTCACTGGGGTGTCTAATAGCATCCTCACTAAAATTCAATTCATTCAAAATTCTGCAGCCAGAATTTTGTCTCAGTCCCGCTCAAGAGATCACATCACTCCTGTCTTGGAGGCCTTACACTAGCTGCCTATCAGGTTTAGAATTGATTTTAAAATTTTAATGCTGACATATAAGACTTTTCACGGGCTAGGTCCGACTTATCTGTCACATCTGTTATCATTTTACACTCCCACTCGCAACCTTTGCTCTGCTGATCTTAGACTACTGTATGTCCCGCCTGCTTGCCTGCACTCTACGGGTGACAGGGACTTCTGTTGCAATGCCCCAAATTATGGAGCTCTATTCCACTAGAGATCAGGGACTCAGCTTCTTTGAATGTTTTTAAAGTTAATTTAAAGACTTACTTTTTTAGAAAGGTGTTTTTATGATTTTTATGATTGTTTTATTTCCTTGTGTTTCTTTTATGCATAATCTGTTTATTTATTGCAGTACTATTAATTGTGACGCGCTCTGAGATGACTGCTTTACAAAATAAAGTTTATTATTATTATTATTATTATTATTATTATTATTATTATTATTATTATAAAATGAACAGGAAAATAACAAAACACAGAAGCAGAGACAGTTTCTTTAGTCTTTGTGTAGTATTTGTTATTATCGGTTTATTAGGAGACGTCTTACCTTTGTTAATGCGTTGACAGTTCCTGTGGACATTTTGAAAATGCTGCTTCCTCAATCCCCAGAAACTTCTATTGAATATGATCATATTCTATAGGTGAAATCACATTAATATGATCGTATTCTATGTTGAAATCACATTCATATGATCGTATTCTATAGGTGAAATCACATTAATATGATCGTATTAATGAGATTCTGGGATTGTATTGATGAGATTCTGGGATCAATAAGCTACTAACAACCAAACGAGCAAGATGGGCCGAATGGCCTCCTCTCGTTTGTAAACGTTCTTATGTTCTTATGTTCTTATGTATTCTAAAGGTGAAATCACATTCATATGATCATATTCTATAGGTGAAATCACATTAATATGATCGTATTAATGAGATTCTGGGATTGTATTGATGAGATTCTGGGATCAATAAGCTACTAACAACCAAACGAGCAAGATGGGCCGAATGGCCTCCTCTCGTTTGTAAACGTTCTTATGTTCTTATGTTCTTATGTATTCTACAAAGATTTCCACTTTAGTGTAAGTATACTAGTATAAGATATCCACTTTTAGTGTAACATTAATATGATCATATTCTATAGGTGAAATCACGTTAATACGATCGTATTCTATAGGTGAAATCACATTCATGGCCTGGATGTAACACCACAAGTTGGGCATAATTTAAAATGTTGTGCATTTCTGTCAAAATAAAATAGATTTCAGAGTGGCAATTAGATTGCTTCAATCTTTTCTTAGTCTGTATTTTACATTTCGCAATTTGAGCAAAATAATTTACTCAAACACCGAAAAAAAAAACATTTCAGGTAAGTAAAGCCGAAAAAGGTTGGTTTAAACCAGTACGCAATTTTAGTGCCAATAAATGTTTACCATAAAAAAAAAGTAATTACAAGTCTTTAGTGACTATATACGAAATATATATATATATATATATATATATATATATATATATATATATATATATATATATATATATATATATATACACACACACACACACACCAAGCATCAAAAGAACGTTACCACAGTTATAACACAAAGTTAGATAAATGATGGACATTGACGAAATGTTTTTGGTTTCTTTTTAATCACTCGATCATTCATCCTTGACCATGACACGCTTGAGTGACTATGACTGAAGCATATGCACTTAATCACCTAATTAGTGAGACAGTTGATTGGACATTGGATATTGAGTGATCTGAGCTGTTGAATTGCAAGCTTGAATAGAAAAAAAGAAAATCACAGAAAAAAAAACAAAACAATATAGCACGTCTGTCAAGTGAACAGCACCTTCGTGCAATCAGCATGCGGAGGCTGGACTAGGGCAGTGTACTGTGGCTCGCCATCTTGGGTACTCACAGCCAGCAAATTCAAACCTGACGACATGGTCTAACCAGACACCATGCTTTAAACAACTTGTGTTGTTGTGTGCTTATCTGGTTCAGTCTGACTGATGCAGCCATTTAGCCCTTTCGAATTAGCTCCAAAGGGCTTTATTTAGATGTTTGCTTGTCTTTTATCCCCATTCAGTGACACGTTCAGGAAATGTAAATTAGGTGTGAAGAGTAACAGGGGAACACAATGGTTTATTTGCTTAAGTAAATAACCTGTGTTCATATGGTTATATTTTCATTACATTTGAATTTTTTCATTAGGGTTCAATACTTTTGCATCACTCTAAAAGGTGTTCAGTTTTTTATTTATTTATTTATTTTTTAAAATGTAGGGTGTTTATCAACTTGTACACTATACTAAACAACTAACCACTTTTTATCAAAAGATTACCCTAAAATTGTATTATATACCATTTAGTTACTGTGTCTCTACCACAACCCACAACCTCAAACATATATATATATATATATATATATATATATATATATATATATATATATATTATTAGCTCAAAGAAGAGCCAGCTGCCCTATTCTCTTGTCTGTCTTTGTCGCTAAGTTGCAATAGTGACGAAATATCCATTTTAAATTTCACTGGTTCCATTATGTAAACTACCTACCTCAAATACAGTGAAAGGGTCTTGTAATTGAGTTATTTCGTTGGTTAGAAAATGTGCCAAGGTGTGTGTTATAAAATTAACACATGGCAAGGTACTGCAAGCACTGTGGTCTGGATTCATAAACTCTCAAGCAGGTTACTGTGCCAGCTATTGTGTTTTACTGGTACATTTCTTTTCTTTCTAATTAATTAGGACTTTTTATTGTGCCCTGTAACAGGATGGCGTGTGTGGTGACGTCAGACCCGAAAGAAACATTCAGTACTGCCAGGTGAAATGTGAATTGTGCTGTTGCGCAGTTTAATCAATAAACAGAAAATAAAAGGTTGAACAAACGAAAAAAAACTTTGTAAAATAAATGGCACAGTAGACAAAACGAACAAACAAATAAAACGTACTAACACCAAACAGACAGACAAACGAGTGGACGAACAGACAAACACTGTGAGTTTAAATCAATTATTTACTTTAGGTTTTACATTCTCCTTCTCCGCACCTGTTCTCCACTCACCGAACACACAACCCAGAGCGAGTGAAAACATGCTGCTTTTATGCAGCTGTACCTAGACTTGATTGCTAATCAATAATTCAATTGGAGTCTCTGTACAACTGCACGTAAATTAATAAAGTGCAATTCCCTGTGCTCACATATTATTACATTTTACTTGCATGTGAAATGCTGTGCAATCCTCGTGCCTAAATACAAATATACATTTGAAACACTCGTGTTACACAGACCCGTTTATATCCTGTGTACCAATGACTATACACCAACATTAACACATAACATACAACACAAAATACACACAGGGGTGGGGCACTTTGCCACATGTCCTCATTAGCATAGTCTGATGCTGATTCATAAAAGGTGCAAGGTGCAAACTTTAAAAAAAAAGTGGCTTCTCTCTATTTTCTGGTAAAATGGTTTGAATAAATCTAAATCAGTTTCTAAATCGCTACCGAGGGATTAAACAATCAACCCGTGGAGATCATTTCCTCTTTTCCATCAAACCTGTGAGGGCAACCGATGCGACCTCGCTGGTTGGTGGTCATCTTCTCTTTCAGAGAACCAGGTGAATGCTAATAGAAAGGCTGTCTTCATAGAGAGATATTTCAACTCCATGGAATGTATAGGCTCAAACAGGGCCTTAGTGAATGCCTCCAGTACCACATCTAGACTCTATTTGGGGAGGACATCTGTTTTAAAAGGACGTAACCACCAAGCACCCTTCAGAAAATGGGTCTCTAGTATATGAGCGTCCGAGATACTGAGTCAATGAGCATCCAAGTGGAGGCTACCTGGGGCGGCATTGGAACTACCTCTGAGATCGCTCCTGTGTTGGAATCCCACGTCCAGCTCCTTCTCGTCTTTGTGGGTAAGTGTTATTGACATGCTGTGGCGCTGAAGCACCAAGGCACGGAGTGTCTAAGCACAGAGGGTGCCAAAGCACAGAGGCACCGAGAGGCGCCTAGCCTTAACCGCATGTAGTCAACACAACCAGGGGTTGCATAGCATACACCTGGGTGGATACACAGGCTGGAGTGGCTTTGTTAAGCAATCAGAAGATCAGTACAGGGTGCAGCACGGTGATAACCTGGTTATGGACCGCGTGCAGTCACACAATGGGGCAGCATGAAGTTTATACCGCAGTGGAGCACAGGCTCAAGGGGCTCCGTCATGTTAGACAGGAAGAAAAAGTGTACTGCTTTTTTTTTTTTTTAACTGCAAAGGCAGTAATAGGAAAAAAAATACAGGCTCACACACAGCAATTCAACTGTGGGAAAAAGAAAAAACTCCATGCCAGGCGAGTGAGCTGTAAAATTGAATTATTATTGTTATTACCAAGCACGCTGAGTAGGCAGATTAAACAAGCTGGCGAATTCAACTCAACAGTGGGAAGCAGCAGAGCTGGGTCCAGATGGAAGAATTACGCTTCTATTTTATTTACACACAACAACAAAGATGCACACAACAACAAAGAGCACCGAGAGGGCGGGCCGAGACAATCCAGTGGAGTCAATTCCACAGTGGGGCGCGGCAGCACGTCTCTTTTCCTTTCCCCCCTTTTTTTATTTATTTTTTTTAGCTGCAATAGCAGATGAAAAAAGCACAAAACAGCAAGCGCTGTAAGGTTAGAAAGCAGACTACAATCGCAAAGCGATGTAGGCTGTTGAAGAGAAAAAAGAGTAACCTCAGAAAAATGTAGTTTTAGAAAAAAAGAGCGTTTTTTTGTGCTAATAATTTTGCTGTTTAGGGGTTACCCCAGAGTGGTTAAACAGTACGTATAACTCTGATGCTCTGGCCCTTGGGGCTTGTGTGACTGAGTTATCAGGTCCCTAAATTTTTTATTTTTTATTGGGGTAATAGGATGCCAAGGTAACATTTGTTACATGTACTAAAAAAATAATAAAATGTTTTTTAAAAAGACCAAATTCCCATTATATATATATATATATATATATATATATATATATATATATATATATATATATATATATATATATATATATGTGTTTTAAAAGGACGTAACCACCAAGCACCCTTCAGAAAATGGGTCTCTAGTATATGAGCGTCCGAGATAATGAGCATCCAAGTGGAGGCTACCTGGGGCTGCATTGGAACTGCTCTGAGATCGCTCCTGTATGTGTGTGTGTGTGTGTGTGTGTGTGTGTGTGTGTGTGTGTGTGTGTGTATACACACACACACACACACACACACACACAGTTTTAGTGAAAAGTTTACATACGACAGTGGAAATTTATAATTTCTAGAAATTTCTCAAAAACAAACAATTTCAGGAAAGATCTTTTGTAGCAAAAGTTTTGCTTTTGTAGATGAGAAAACAAGTTACAAGAAATAGATGTTTACAATTATTTATTCCAGCAATTCTTTTGCAAAACTCAAAAAATGCTCATTCAAAAGTATTTATACCCTTTGATGCTATGATAGTATTGTCTAGAAGGTGCTAGAAATTTCAATATCATAATACCGAACCTAATTCTTGAAAAGTCTAGAAAATGCTGGATTAAAAGTGAACATTCTTAGAGAGTAGAAAAGGGTTAGGCATAGGATGATTGCTGTCATTACCAATAAGTCAACATGGGAAAAAGTAAAGACCTATCTAAAGACGTTAGGCAGAAAATAATTTATAGTCATAAAGCTGTAGGATACAAAAAGATTTCCAAGCATTTGAGTATCCCAATTTCAACTATTATTTCTATTATCAAGAAGTACAATAATCTTGGTACTGTTACAACGCTCCCTTGGTCTGGAAGAAAGAAGGCTCTTTCACCAAGAACAAGTAGAAGAATTGTGAGGAAGGTTAATAACAATCTGAGATTGGCTGCCAAAGATATTCAAAGTGAACTGGCTGCAAGTGGGACTGGGGTTTCCATTTCAACCACAGGTTGAGTATTGCATGGTGAAGGTCTCAATGGTCACAGACCAAGGACAAAAACACTTGTAGGAAAACATCACAAGGACAATCGATTAGTTTGCAAAATGGCATTTGAATGATGGATATGAGTTCTGGTCAAAGGTTTTGTGGAGTGATGAAACAAAAATCGAGCTATTTAGTTAGGCTGGTAGTCATTACATTTGGAGAAAGTCTTGTGAGGCGTACAAAGAAAAGAACACCATACCTACTGTCAAGCATAGAAGTGGTAATATAGAGTGCCTATAGTAAGTATTCATCCCCCTTGGACGTTTTCATAGTTTGTTGTGTTACAACCTGAAATTTTGATGCATTTAAATGGGATATTTTTTCCTTTGATTTACACAACCTACTCAACACTTTGAAGAGGCAATATATGTTTTATTCTGAAACAACAGTTCATGAAAAATAAAAAAACTGAAATTTCTTGGTTAGATAAGTATTCACCCCCCTGAGTCAATACTTGGTAGAACCACCTTTGGCAGCCATTACAGCTGTGATTCTTTTGGGTTAAGGCTCTACCAGGTTTGCACATCTGGATTGTGCAATATTTGCCCGTTCTTCTTGGCAAAATTGTTGAAGCTCTGTCAAGTTGGATAGGAATCGTTGGTGGACAGCAATCTTCAAGTCTTGCCACAGATTATCAATCGGATTCAAGTTCGGGCTTTGACTGGGCCACTCTAGGACATTCACTCTCTTGTTGTTAAGCCACTCCAGTATCGCTTTGACTGTGTGCTTGGGGTCATTGTCCTGCTGAAAGGTGAATTTCCATCCCAGTCTTTGGTCTTTTGCAGATTGAGGCAGGTTTTCCTCAAGGATTTCCCTGTATTTAACTCCATCCATTTTCCCCTCTACCCTGACAAGCTTTCCAGTCCCTGCCGATGAAAGCATCCCCATATAATGATGCTGCAACCACCATGCTTCACAGTAGGGATGGTGTTACCTGGGTGATGTGCTGTGCTGGGATTGCGCCAGACATAACGTTTTGCATTTAGGCCAAATAGTTAAATGTTTGTTTCATCGGACCACAGAATATTTTGCCACATCTTTTCAGAGTCTCTGTGACAGCGAGAGAAAGGATCCGAACTTTAAATCTCCCTCCCAATCAGAAAGGGCATTCTGTAAGGTTGGTGGTATGTTTCCTCCTAGATAGACCACTTTGACTGTAAGCGGAAACTGGAAGGTGACCATATTAGGGGGAGCGTCTAGTTGCACGTACCTGAAAGGACTTTATTCCAAGCAGCTGCAGGGCAGCCCTGCAGTGGAGAAACCATGGAGATGGGCTGCGGTGGCTGTACCAGCAGTGACTCCTCCAAAACCAAATGTGGTGAAGATGTCACTGGAGCATGATCCCGAGGCTTACCTGACATCCTTCGAGTGGCAGGAGACAGCAGTCTTATGGCCTCTAGAGTGGTGGGCTACCCAGCTGGGACCCAATTTGATCAGGGAAGCCCAGGCAGCCTACCATGCTTTAACCCAGGAACAGGCCTTGGATTATGACCTGGTGAAGAAAGCCATACTCCAGCGACTATATATCACGGAGGAGACACACCGCTGCCGGTTCTGAGAGTAACAATGCCCTGAAGGAGTCCGACCCAGGGTGATGGCCCAGCAGTTGGTGGACCAGGTGACCCGGTGGCTCTGCCCTGGTGAACGCATGGCTGAAGAGGTGGCTGACATTGTCACCATCGAGTAATTCGTACGATTGCTGGGGCCAGAAGCCAGTAATTGGGTCAGTCGTCACTGACCCACCACGCTGGACACAGTGGTCAGACTGGCTGAGGGGTACGAAGACTCCATGCCCACACTGCTGCCCACCCAGAAAAATACAACACCGGTGCCTGCCTTCAACAGACCCTGTATGGCGGGCCCAGGATCAAGGCCCCCTCAACTATGCGCACCCGTCAACTCTGGATCAGCACCCTCTCGGTCCCCGATGGGCGGCCTCGCTCCGCAGCAATGGAGACCGAAGTTGACCCCCAGCTTGGGTAGAGTAGGGGCCCCCTCCCCGCTGTCAGGTCAGCAGTGGGACAATCAAGCTCCATGTGCGCCCTCTACCTTGGAGTGTTACCGGTGTCATGGAGTCGGCCACCTTGCCCGAAATTGACCCTCAGCAATGGAGTGTGGTGCAGCCTCTCATTGCTTTTCATCAGTGACCAGTAAGTCCAAGGGTAATGATTGGGAGGAACTTGTATTATTAATGTGCGGGTTAGTGATGTGAGTACCCACGCATTAGTGGACTCCAGGTGCGGGCAGACCTTAATCTGAGAAACTCTCTTGGAAGGGGTACCTTGGTGGTCACATGGGTTAGTGGTCATCTTCTGTATCCATGGAGATAACAAGGACTAACCCATCACTAAATTAGATGTGATGATTGGTAGTCACACCAGCCACATAATCGTGGCTGTGGCAAAAAGGTTGCCCTACCCAGTTATTTTAGGCCGAGACTGGCCAGATTTTGATATAATTTTAAAAAAAAGGTAACGCCAGTCTCTGGTAAGACCATAGGAGCAGCAAGGGAAGCTATTGGAAGTATATTTCCTCTACATGCTGATCTGTTCCCCTCCCGGTTCCACCCAAAAAACTAAATGAGAGAGAAGGGTGGAAAGACGGGAGGGTGCATTAATGAAACAAGGTTGGGGTTTGGTGGGAGACTCCTCCGTGTCTGACAAATACCGGGGAAAGGGGATTGGGATCCAGTGTGACCAACCAGGCTTGGTTACTGAGATTCCTAGTGCTGAGGCTACAATTGCCCCACTCGATATCCCGAAAGTCTGGGATCGAGATATTGATTTAGCGTATGAACAAAAATGACCCTATGCTGGCTAAGATCTGGGAGCAGGTTCAGTCTATCGAGGGGAAGGAAGTAGACGGCAATCTTCCGCTCACATACCCTCATCACATTGTACTCAGGCATTTACTGTATAAAATATCCCTAGCACAGGGCAGACTGTAACACAATTACTCGTTCCTCAGTCTTTCGACATGAGATCATGAAGTTGATTCATGATGTCCCTTGTTCGGGCCATCTAGGTAGCAAAAAGACTCAGGAATGAATATTGGCTCGATTTTACTGGGCGGGAGTGTACAGCAAGGTAAAGTAATATGTGGCGACCTGTACAGAGTGCCAACAAGTAGTGCCGGGGCGGGTTCGCCCGGCCCCATTGGTTCCACTGCCCCTGATTAATATCCTCTTTGAATGCACTGCAATGGATATAGTGGGCCCATTGAGCCAGCCTGACTCTGGATATACGCATATTTTAGTAGTGGTGGACTACGCAACTAGATATCCGGAGGCAGTACCATTGAGGTCCACTAGTGCATTAGCAATTGCAAAAGAATTAGTACAGATCATAGCGAGAATAGGGATCCCCAAAGACATTCTGACTGATCTCAAAACTAATTTCATGTTACAATGTTTAAAGGAACTGTATAAATTGTTACAAATGCGGTCCATTCCGACCTTCGTTTATAACCCGCAATCGGATGGTTTGATGGAACTTTTTAACCAGATATTAAAACAGATGCTGAGACAGTTTGTCAACCAAGATTACAGACATTGGGCTAAACTCCTTCCCTACCTGATGTTTACAGTGAGAGAGGTGCCTCAGAGCTTGACTGGGTTCTCTCCCTTTAAGCTGCTATATGGGAGACAACCATGAGGTGTCCTCGATCTTGTAAAAGAGGGATGGGAAGAGCAAAATAAAGATTGAGAAAATGTAGTGAAATATGTAATTATGTTGAGAGACCGCCTGCAATTGGTTGGTCATTTGGCACATGAGAACTTAAAACAGGCTCTGCATAGCCAAGAGCAGCAGTACAATAAACAAGCACGAATTCTGACTTTTCGGACATGAGATAAAGTACTGTTGCTACTTCCCACGTCAGAATCTAAACTGTATGCTAAGTGGCAGGGACCATATGAAGTGATGCAGGCAATTGGTAAAGTAAACTACGAAATTAGACAACCTGATCACTGCAACAAATCTGAAATTTATCATATCAATTTATTAAAACCCTACAATGAATTATTTATATGACCCAATTATTTATATGAGCAAGAAAATGGCTCCACAGATCAACTACCCCGTCATTGAGAAGGAGTGTTTGGCCATTAAATGGGCCACTCACACCCTTTGCTATTACTTATCTGGCGCTGCAACCCTTCCACTATACTGTGAAACATTGTGTGGGTAAGGAGCATCAAAATGCAGATTTTTTTTCAAGGGAGGGGGGACCTTTGGGGAACTTAGAGTTCCTTCTGCATCATTCTGAGGAGTGAGATATGCGACAGAGAGAGAAACGATCCGAATTTGAAATGTCCCTCCCGATCAAAAAGGGCATTCTGTAAGGTTGGTGGTATGCTTCCTCCTAGATGGACTGCTTTGACGGTAAGTGGAAACCGGAAGGTGACCATATTAGGGGGAGCGTATAGTTGCATGTACCTGAAAGGACTCTATTTCAAGCAGCTACGGGGCAGCCCTGCAGTGGAGAAACGATGGCGATGGGCTGCTTGCAGGGAGGAGTTTCTGGGAACAAAGGGGAAGCAGCTATATCAGTACTGCCCCTTGCGCTGATTTGAGATCCGGAGTGAATGAACGTGTATAATTGTCTGTCTCGTGTTTTTGTGTCTTTTCTAGAGGAGGAGTGAGAATTGAGAGCTGCAGCCACAAAGCCAGCACAAACCCTGGAGCACGTCCCTCACAGCACAACACAGCACAGCACAGCACTAAACACGCACCACAATCCCTGGACGAAAGGAGCACAGAACGATTGTGGTTAAGGAGTGCTTTATTATTTTATCAAGACTGAAACCTGCCATGTTTCTCCCTGATACCATAGTTGGTAGAGGGGAGGACTGTTTATATTTTTGTGGTTTTTTAAATAAACACAGATATTTTTGGGAGACTCATGTGCATTGGATTTATTACCGCACCACTCACAACCTGTTCACAGTCTCCCACATGCCTTTTTGCAAATTCCGAGTGGGATTTTACATGGGCTTTTTTCATGAAATGGCTTTCTTCTTGCCACTCTTCAATACGGGCCAGATTTGTGGAGTACCTGAGCTATTGTTGACACATGGACAGCTTTTCCCATCTCAGCATTGGAACACTGTAGGCCTTTCAGAGTTGTCACTGGCCTCTTGGTGGCTTCTTGGACCAATGCCTTTCTTACCCGGCTGCTCAATTTGGGAGGACGCCTGCTCTAAGCAGATTCTGGGTGGTGCTGTATACCTTCCACTTCTTAATAATCAAATTGACTGTGCTCCAAGGGATATTCAATGCCTTTGAAATCTTTTTATACCCCTTCCCAGATCTGTGCCTTTCCACAACTTTATCCTGGAGTTGTTTTGAAAGCTCCTTGGTAGTATCTTTGCTTTGAATGCACTATCCAACTGTGGGACCTTACAGAGACAGGTGTATTTAATCTGAAATCATGTGAACCACTTTTATTGCACACAGATGGACTCTATTTAACTTATTGTGTGAATTCTGAAGGCAATTGGTTACACCTGAGCTTATTTAGGAGTGTCATAGTGTCGTAGCAAAGTGGGTGAATGCCTATCTAATGAAGACTTTTCAAGTTTTTTTTTAATTGATTTGTTTTTGCACACCTCTCCCTCCCCCCTCATTTAAGCAAAAATAAAACAAAACTACCCATGAAATTCAAAGTTCTTATCAGTCATGACTCTAGTTACGAGAAGACATGGTTTGCAATGTTTGTGAATACCATCTTAAAGCACATTAGAGTGCTGAAATCAAATCCCTTTAGTTTTCAGTATTCATTCAGTAAGTCATTTAAAAGCACCATCAACTCATTGCTACAAAGAAAATATTTTCCACGGATGGTCTGAGCGACATCAATTTCAAGCAGTCTAATGGATCCAGTCAAGAATAAGCTAAAAGAAACATTTTTGTCACATATTTATGTTTTGTAAATTATTTTCTGTGTTTTCTCCTGCAGACATTTCTATTAAATATAATCTCAGTTGTATATTTTTAGAAGCCACGTTGCACAAGATCAGCACATTATTAAGTTCCTGCTGTATTAGGACAGAATGGCTTCTGACCCTTGCTTTACCCCTCTGGTGAAACAGGCAACTATGTAGTTATTCTCTCTGGAAGACATGGCTTTTGACCAATTAGTGTAGTTTAAGACAACAGGATCTTGGAATGAACATCATGACAGTCAGCTGTTCGCTGCTGCTAATTCCTCTCTAGTCAACAGCTTTTAATCATATTAACCAGAAGACAAATCATTTGTTTTTTTAGCACATTCAATAAAAAGGCTAAAACAAAAGGATTTTGTTTTAACTAAAAAGCAAGATCTATACTTATTATTCTCTGGCCATTTCATTATGATGTCAGCAGTGCTCTTCATAATATATAAACTGCAAAAACAGTGTTCTGTTATTTAACAATGGCTATAAGAACTCATATCACAGTAATCCCTGATCCAGCGGCAATCTATTAAGAATGCAGCATTAGCAATCCAGAGAATCAACTGATAAGCACATTCTTTTTTGAGTTAATCTGCTTAAGGACTGTGCTAAGTAATGAAAGAGCAGGATGAAGGGGCCCTTTTTATTAACAAAATATAAACCACCCTAGTAAATGTCTCATTAAGGCACTACTCTGTCTGTACTTAATATTGTTTAACACTGGGGAGGCACTGACCAAATGGGCATTTTATACTAGCTCGCTGTAAATGGGTCTCTAAAGCATGATGAGTTAATCAAGTGTTAATGGTGTCCCATGACCTTTCATTAACAATATAACATAAAACATTCCAATCTGACTTGCTGTATTAGTGTCTAAAATGAGGATTTTGTCTTTCAATTCTCTTGCAACTTCAGTATTTAAAAATGGAGTAAAGCAATCCCAATCTGTTTTTGAAGGTATAGGGCTAGCAGCCTGCGATAAACAGGGGAACCAAAATCAGAGAATTTTGTCCATGTGGATTATATATATCCAAGTATAAATGCATGGCAATTTAAATATTTTACTCAGAGCGCAGTATATCTAAATGTCTGTCTTTTATCATGCACAGTTTTGTATTATCTGCTCGGGTCACAGATGAACCAAACTAAATGAAAGACCGCAATGATCTAGGTTGCATTAAAAAAACAAGTAAATTGTTGTTTTTAGCATAATTCTCTGTAAGCCTGTATGGTTTAGTGCAGTGTAATTAGCCAGCTTGAACATAAGCAAGTTTTAAAGTGAAGAGATCAATTGGATCAGCATTCCCCCGAGGGGACAAGGCCATGTGATCTGAAAACATCAATACCCTCATAAAGCCTCTTTGATTTGTATTGACTCTGACTGGGCTGAAAATTCACATATATCATTGTTTACCTCACAGTACTTTTAATGTGTTTATGATTTATAGAAGCAACGATTCCATTTACACAAAGGGATATCTCCGGCCGCCCATCCCTCCTCCATGCTTAGCTTTCCACATGACAAAATGAAAAAGGAAATCACTTGTCACACTGTGAATAAATTACTGCAAGGCTTCTCATATGTGGTGCATGTTTTGCTTTCATAAGTAAAACTAACAGCAGTGTAGATTTCGATGATAGGAGTAACTGCTAGTCTAAGCATGCAGCTTGTCCACTGGCAAGCAGAGCTGCTGACTTGTATCACAGCTAGGCTGATCAGTTTCTCATCAGTTGAATAACATCAGAGTACTAAAATATGAAGGGGAGATAAAGCAGCTGTCAGTGGTGCAATGTTGTAAGGCGGCCAACTCCAGCTAACCAGACCTAGAAGGTTTCAATTAGGATTTAGTTTTCTTTTTTTAATTTTTTTTTTTTTTTACTTTCTGTACATGAGACAGATATCAAACTTGAGCAAGCCATTACACATGTATAGTCTGTTTACTCAATAAGAAAATCTAACATTTGTAAAAATCTGTAGGTTCTGTTAAAGGGTTGGTGAAACTTAGTTTAACATCAAATATGTATCTGAAGTAGTAGGGATGTGCTGAATCATTTTTGATTATATTGAAAACGTACAAAGTACTAAAGCCTTAAATATAAATATAATATAATATAAATAATTATTAAACAAACACTATAAATATTGCATCCATTAATGTATTATTATGTAGCTACTGGTTTGCTCTCTCTGAATAAAATAATAGAGACACTGCTTTTTGCAAGTGCTTGCAGGAATGCTAAGCTGTTTGTCAGACCCCTCCCCCACTTTCTACCCCATGAAAAACAGCTTAGAGACACCACGGCTACAGTGTGCAATTGCATTGCACTGTTAATGAAAGAAGTGACCGTAAGCATTAGGCTTGCTCTCTCTGCATGAATAATTCACTGACGGCCCTCTTTATTGGAGCAAGCCACTTCAACAGAATGATTTCAAGCCCCAGATGGATTGGCAAGGGTACTAAGAGATAAATTATGGCAGAGCCCACAGCTAAATTCATAAATTGAAGTATACATTTATTTACTCATCTAATCTGTAACTGTACTGTTTTGAATATAAAAAAGAGCAATACATTACGTAAATGGTCAGTACTTAAGTTAAAAGGTCACACATTTATTCCCCTTTCTTTCTATTTCTGTTTGGTAGTTTCTTAAAGTGCAGACTAATTATAGAAGAGCTTTTTGAGGACAACAGTTTCACTCCTTTGCATATTGTTACATTTGTAATTTCATCCATTACACTGCATGTGAAATATTGCAATCTTACACATTTATGATGGTGATTTTATATTATATTTCACAGGTTAGCATGAATTGTAACTGTACACAATAAAAAGTGTATTTAGCTTTTAATTCAGTGAGCCATATTAAAATATATTTAGACATACATATTTATTCCATGGCTGAGGGTCACTGTGTTATGTGCTGTTCACAACATTACCGGTACTGGTGTGAATGATCAAAAGTGTAGTTGCATGACTTTTAGCATGCACTGTCATGCAATGTTAAAGAGATGAAAGCTTAAACAAAGTAACACCGAAGGTGAAACAGTTAATTGGTGCAACACCTTTAAACCCAAACACCCATCCAAAGCATACCTTGTTAATGACAGTGTAATTTAAGAAATCTGAGAAAGCCTCCTAGCTTCCCCCCAGGGAAGCATTAGGTATTGTATATTTACACAAGTGCAAACTTTTTTTTTTCTCCTTGTTTGAACAAGTCAATATTACTTAATTTAAGGGACTAACTAAATACATAGTACTCAGAGAAATAGAAATCCAAAAACAACATTATTCATTAATTCCTCCTTAAATAGGTTGTTTGGATCTCTCTTGAGTATGCTGCTCTATTGTTTGCAAGAGAGGTTTTCTAAGACTTGTCCCAAGAATGACTCCTCCACAACAGTGTTTTCAAACTCAGCATGTTTACGTCTTAACTAAATAATTGTTTTGCTGTTGTTTAAAAAGTAACATCTGGATAAACAGCTTGGTAACAACAAGTTAATGGCACAGTCGCAGAATCCACAGTTTTCAACGCTGAAGGAATTTGGAGCTACAACTATGTCTTTAGTGAGTTCATTTGTGCTGAACGCTTTGTAATCATCCATGTGTGGGGGATGGGCAAGCATGAGTTTAGCAGCCCTAATGTAAGCCAGAAGAAATTCCAATGAGATGTGTTATAGTTGTTATAGTAACAAGGGCTTTGGTTGCATGATTTTAAATGGGTTAATGCCTTGATGTTAATAAATACCATACTATAGCCATATGTTTTTCTTTTTTTATCTGGTGAGGCATCACAGTGATTATGCTTCAGTTTGGCATGTTGAGTGTGATGTAGGGAATAGACGAAAGACACAGGTTATGGTAGCTGTATGAGGATAAATGTCCAAAGTCTGACATAGTTGTGTTTTTTTAGAACTATATTTATATAAAACTTCAGAGTTTCTTTCAAACACATAAAGTCAACGGAACATTATTATATTGGTTTGTATAATACATTCCATGACTACTGACACATGGTTATGGGGAAAACACTTCCTTGAAACTTGGTGGACTTTGATTATGCAGAACAACGAAACAAGAAGTGGCTTCTTATTGGGTTACTCTAGGTTAAAACTGGGCTTTAGAAAACAAATATTGATTTACTGCAGTCCAAATTGCCAGTTTAACAGTATTTCTGTATCTGATTTGTTTGTACACAGTTACTACTATGGACTCTGTGACGCCTTGTAATTAACGCTTCCTCATTAGCTCATGCAGGGAAAGCACAGACAAAAACAGATGACGGGCTTTGTTTTAGTTACATTCTTCTCAGACATGGGAGCACTTAAGGGAGAGCTGTAATCTCACCAGAACACCATATGGAGCAGAAAGCAAGCATTAAAGATGTATTTTTAAACAGCACCTCAGAGCTGGAAGACTATCCTGAGGGGTGGGTAGTAAACAAAAGCTCTAATTTAAATATAGTCCACACTAACACCTAGTGACGGAGCAACCAAACAAATAGGCAGAGCTAAAACCTCAAATAAGTATGAAAATATAAGCGCACCAATGCCAGTTAAGAGAATGCAAACTAACTGCACTGAGGTATACTAATCAATTCTGGTCAGCAAGTTAGGTACAATGAATCCAGTAACCTCATTTAGTGAAAAATGAATCAATTAGCTTAAAGGTTATATCAATAAACAGTTTTATAAAAGTGGTTTGGCCTAAATTAATGTTGCCTCTGTAAACCCTGTATTCTCTGTAACTTTTCAATAGATGTTATAATAGGCATTCAGCCTGGCCAATAAACAGGTGTAACGTTAACATCATCATAAAGCAGATCTGTTTTTTATTTCTATTTGAACAATGCTGATGCCAGCAAAAAGCTTCAAAGCCATACAGTTTGTGAGAATTTTGTCACTGATGTAAGTATTTTGTCACTGATGTTTGTACAAGGGAAGTAAAGCTCAACCACTAATCTCTAAAAAAAACATAACAAACAAGTGACTTTTACAACAGCACATATGAACTAATTTTAACTTTATACCAGTTTAGTTAAAATTCACAGATGGTCTCCAGTAAAGTTCATGGTTCTTGCAGCTATGTGTAGTTAACCCTTAGTGCTTCCTAGTGCTTCTCTCTGGACAACAGTAACATGACTATTAAATACTGATTTTAAAAAGTGTAATCACTTATATGTAAATAAGCAATACACAAATGATAGAAGAGCATACCCAAGACTGGGTAATGGTAATAATCTAGTGTTTTTCTTTTTTTTTCATATACCTTTTTAGAGGCTTGGAGGGCTACCTGAAAACTAAAATCATATCACAGTATTTCATATTTTGGGATTGCAAAGCAATAGTAAAGGCTTAAATAGAATAAACTTGTATGCATTTCTGTTCTCATTAGAAAACTGTATACACCACCAGCAGAGATTGCTTCATAATTTGGTATCCACATGGTTAATTGCTGTTTAAAAAAAAAAAAAATAATAAATCTGTATCGGGTGGAGATGGTTAAGAGATTGGTTTTTATTACCAGCCATTATAGTAGGTTTTATTTTAAACATTAATTTCTATAAACTCTACTCGTGTCTGAATAATAGTAATTAGTGGCCTGCGATTTTGTTAGGTAAGTTGATTCATGTTTTTTTTTTTTTTTTTTTAAAGCCCATTGGCTTATTGGCAAGGTAGAAGTTGTTCTTGTGTAGACTTCACACTGAATCAGTGCTTCAACCTTGGATAACCTGTTTTAGTGATTACATTATCAGCTCAGATCTTTTTTTGCCTCGAGGAAACAGTGCATAAAACCAGAGCTCAGGCTGATTATTAAAAGGAAACTCATTAAATTGTTTTATAAAGACAGTAAATATGGAAAAACCATCATATCTCGTAATCAGTGGCTTCAAAGCGCCAAGCTGGTATGTTCCTGGAGGAACAAAGTGATCTCAAGCTACTGCCCACAATGTAGATGGTATGCCAGCCCTATTTGTAAACATTTGCCTGTAGCTGCCATTTTAGGCAATGATTAAAACTGACTGCTTTGAACCAGTATTATGTGGGTCATTCTCATTTCAAAGCAAACCATTTATGTTTAAAAGTAATTTGTAGTTTTGAAAAACCATGTTAGCCTTATTGATATCTCTCAGCCTTATCTTATTTAATCTTCAAAATAGCTACAGGTGTCTATATATTGTTTTCCCTCATGAAAAAGTCATAAAGTGTGAATTAAAAGACCCTGTTCATACACAATAACAAAATGCGTGGGGCTGCTTTGATGGCTAGAATTTTTTAATTTTTTTTTAACTTGTCTATAAATGGAAGTTTATAAGAATAATTTACAAGGCAACAGTGGGCTAACAACTGAGAGGAAACCAGACCCAGTCTTTTCAGGAAAAAGAGTACTTGTGTTGTGACTACTATTCCAGCAACTGAAAAAGTAAACATATTAATATATATTGTTTTTCTTTCTAGGCAGGTCCAGGCACAGACAAAGTCATACTAGTTCAAAAGCAGGACATAAAAACTGCCTTGGCTGTAGTTGACGGAGGATGGGAGGAGGGTGCTAGCATCTTGTGCAATAGTGTAATTCGAACTGGATGCCCTTGTAATCATTGGCCTTTCTGAACAAACTTCCATCAATGGTGCCTGCATGCCTGCCAATTAGTACCAACTGTGATAAGAACAATGTTTTGTTGACACATGCCTACATGGTGATGGGCTAAAAACACCAGACCTCATATTACATAAATTGATGTAGTGGAGTATGATTTTCAACCACTAACGACCTAGTCTGAAGACTAAAATTGCATTACTCCCATGTTTTGTTTATTTTTATGTCCTCTGTAGTATACACTTCAGTATATTTTTCTCTATCCAAGCAGTTTTGTGCTGAAGACATCTAAAAGCTCTTACATTTGTGTCCATAGTCTATAAGACATAGGACTCCAGGCAATGTATTTGTATTTAGAAGCAAAGACTCATCATCATTCATTCAAAACACTTGCATTTGTTTTTTTCAGTGATGGACAACTGAACATGTTTTATGCTAGAATAAATATTATTTAAAATTAGAAATCTTATTTACATAACAAAGGGTGAATAGAACCAAGCATTTCAATTGTAATATCACAAGTATAAATATGTTTAATTTGGTAGAGAAAGCTGCAATAAACTACATCTCATAGTGTAGTGCTAACAGGCAGTCCAGGTTTTAATAAGCCTGTGGGAGAGCAATAAAAATAGAAGGTTCCTTATCATGAAAGCAATACAATCTTTTACAGTACAGGGATGGAATGTGCATGTTTTGCCAGATTTTCTAATCTGTGCAGACAAGTACATTCTAGACACGTACGCATGTACTGTTTAAAGAAGGAGAAGGGGTAATTATGTAAAGATATTAATGTCATGACTGAGTCATAAAGAGCATTTGAAAGGAGTGATTGCATGATAGACAGGTTCATAGTTTGAATGCATAATATATTTGTATAACTATTCCAAGCAATTGACTGAAGAAACCTCAGGCCAAAAGAAAATTCCTACTAGTACTGTAGACAAGAATATAGCACAAAGGGTGTGTGGGTGGGATACTGAGAATCTAGGAGTTTGAGATATAAAATTGCACACAGTTGCAGGAATTTGAAAGTATTTGCAAGACAGATTTGAATCTTGTCTCGACCCACTAGCCCATAATTATTTTTTTCTCACATACCTGTAGCTTTCAGATGTGAAAAACAAAAAAACAAAAAAAGCATCAGAAGAAAGTGGAGTGGCAGAGAGTGACATATTCTCATAGAGAATATTTTGATAGTAATATCACACTAAGGGGTTGATGTAAGGATACATGTAAAGTGCAAAACACCTGTATTTAAAATATGTATTCAAATGAAGAAAAGAGCATGGAATTGGGCTGGGATCTGGAATACTAAGCAGGCACAAACATCATAACGAGATGTAAGGATTTTGACTTGTACTTGGGCAATTGCTGACCCTCCAAAAACTTTGCACCTGCTCTGACAGGGTGCAAACCATTGTAGAAATTAAGAGCTGTAAAAACCAAACACCTTCAGAGACCTGTCATTGGCCTCAGGATGGCTGCTGTGATACATCCTGCCGATGCTTGGCTCTTGTTGAGGACAGGCAGGAAAACCTTCAGAAGAGAAGGGCAAGACGGTGAAGAGCCTGCATATTGAAACCCAGGATTACTTTGATTGTGATGCCGGAGGATTTGGTGGTAAGGTGTTATTGTCTCACTCCACAGGTCATCCTAGACTTAATAGCTAAATTACACCGTTTCATCACCTGGTTGACTGTCCTCCTGGTAACACCGACAGCACTGACTTTCTCCACTATAGAGGACTATATGGCCTCTTTGGTAGCATAACTGATGTTACCTTAGGCTTTTCCAAATAACTCAATCTCATGTTGAGTGACCTCAGCTGTAAGGACTTTCAGGTCCTCCTCAGAAAACTTTTCCTTACCATGCTTTTCTTTACCGTGCCCTTCTTTTCTGCCCTTACTCTGACATATTTTTTTGTTTGGTTTGTTTTCCGTCCTCCACAAAACTCATACAGTGCCTTTTGCTCTCTGTACTCCTAACTCACCTCACCTCTGGGCTGTAGGTGCGGCCCCTCATTATCAAGATTACAGCTCATTATTTGTTCATGTTGAGTAATCTGTATGGCTTTTATGTTTACGTAGGCCGCAGTGCAAAATAATTGCCTGGCTGCCAGTGAATTTGAATTTTGCAGCCACAATTTTTTAACTATGCCTATCCTTATATCAGCCCCTAAAAAAAAAAACCTATGATTGATTGATTGATTTAGTGACATTTCTCCATAAGTAACCAATCACCTACGACAGGGGTGTCCAATCCAGGTCTTGGAGGGCCGGTGTCCATCCTGTTTTTTGTTCCAACTGTGCCCTAAATTACTTGATTAGAACAATAATTGGCAATGATTGGTCAAATTAAGTAATTTAGAGTACAGTTGGAACAAAAACCAGAAGGGACCCCAGCCCTCCAGGACCAGGCTTGGACACCCATGACCTACATGATAAGCAGCCTTGTTCACAAATCTTTAACTTATTAGTTATTTAAGGAATGTTTTATTGGCATTGATCAATAAACAGGTATGTTATTCATTAAACTTTGAAGAATATTTTTGGTTTCTTTAACTACAGTGTAGAAAGGTTTCATACCAAACTCAAAACAGAGTACCATAATCAAAACAGATTGATATCATTATTTCAGATAATGAGTTTGTGAATTGGACCAGTGATACATGAGATACGGTGAGAAAGGGAAAATGAAAAAAAAAAAAAAATGCAATACACAACAGGCACATACATACAACTAGACCATGTACAAGCATAAGTATCCAGGAATTGCGACATGGTTTGAGGTGTTGTTTAATCTGTCTCTGCTTGCCTCTCCGTGTAAGTGAGTCCTGCATTGCTTGCTATGTTTCCATGCATAATACCTTTCCCATACAAGGATGGATTACTGAGCATCACTAATTTTAAAACGTGCTGATCCACTGCTTCCTTGATTTGAAACCCCTGTTCCGTTATAAACTGTTTTTAAGGAATATTTATATCTCACACTTTGGTCTATCACTATGCTCTTATGAAAAGGTGTTTTTTTAAGGCATCCCTCTGTTGTGGTAAGATCTCACAGGAGGGTTCCAGCTTGTAAAGGTTAACCATGCAGAAATCAAGGCTTTGTGCATTTTTGCAAAGGTCACAGTCATCAGCAGTTCCAGTGAGACTGCTGGGAAGGGCTGCAGCATAACCATCCAATGATTATACCATGGCCCTGGGTTTCAATTCCTCTTCTGCCATCGCCGCCACAATCACTATCCATGTCACCGAGGGATAAGCTGCTGCTGAAGAAGCTGCTAAGTTACTTGAAATTCAATTTGTACCTGACTAGAATCCACTCCTCCTCTTCTTTCCTTCCTGCTGCCTAGCAGCCTCTGTTAGCCTGTGCTCTGCATTTCAAATGTCTTTAGCTGCAGCGAGTGGCTTAATAAGTGGGATAGGTTTTGATTAATGTAGCAAGCTGGAAATAGACAATGATGTAATGCACAGCTCAGCAGGAACCACAGGCTTGGAACAAATTTATAGCCGTTCCAACAGGGGAGGCAGGAGGCAGGGCTCAGCAGAATAGGCTACTGATGGGAAGATTGCACAGCTAGCTGTGCTTTTCACCTATTTCCCTCTGTAACCCTCAATAATACTACACTGCATGTTTTTATGTTTCCTAACTGCAGTGCCTACAAAATACTTAATAAGGTTGTCTGGGATCTCAGACCTATTATAATCTTCCTTTATATGCCACATACTTAGCAGTACTGTATGCTTATTTCTAGTGACTGTTCTAATTATGTCTAAATGTACGTTAGTAACTGGATGGGTGATTTTATAAATCTGTCTGCCCTGTGCTTGCTGAGCCATTAGCTCATGCATGTTCATGCATAGTAGAAAATGCTAACCAGTGTTTTTAATCTTTATCAATTGCTGTTCTATGTATAAGATATAAATGAGCATGCCTTATACAGCTTAGACTGTGATTGCATTTAGTCAGGGATTTCACTTGCTATGCAAACCAGTCCACGATGATGGAAACCCATGCAGAAATTCTACTACTGAACAAGCGGCTATAGTTAATTAAAAAACAGGATGCATTTCACCGACAAACAAGATACAAAAAGACATAATATCTTCATAAGTACCACATCAATACATAAGTGCCTTGCCCTCTAATTTAATACAATATTTCATATGTGTGTGACTTTCATGTAACTGTTTACCGACAGTTAGACTATACACTGACATTTAATAATGCAGGCAGTGAAACATCCTGTTATTTGAAGGAAGAGCTAGTATCCACCCTACCCAGCCTCACCTGACTCCACCCCACCCCACCTCCAATAAATACATAGGAAATGCAGACAAAGAGAGCACTGTTTTTTTTTAATTAATATTAATGAAGTTTATGTTTGAAGAAATGTATTAGTTTTACCATTAAACCTGACTAGATCTTGTGTTTCCTGATGTTGTGTTTCTTCATGAATGCATTAGCTGTACCTGCTGTTACAGTACTGCTGTAGCTGTAGCTATGACAAACCTCCAAAATGCTGTGATTGAATTGGAAATGTCAAGGCAGAATACAACTGGAGAATTGTCATTGCGCAACGTCTTACCTAAAATGTGATTCCTCAAATGAAAAACTTGATTTTCAAACTTGAAATATAGCTACATTTCAAATGTGAAAATGACAGTTTTGTTTCTTTGCTTAGTATTGTATCATGATTGACTTATTCCTAGAATCAATCTGGGGAATAGGTATAACTATGTATTAAGGAAATACTTTTTGATGACACCACTAAATGAATAATATCATATTACAAATATCTGATCCCTGAGACATTGCATGCAATAAGAAAAAATAAATAAATAAATAAATTACTGGCAGAGCTTTTTTATTTAATATACACCTTTCAGATAATGCTTGACTGCATTTATTGCTTGAATAAAAAAGGAAAATCAACAAACTACAACAGAATAATGTCAAATCAATCACAGCACTAGATATTACTACCTTCCTTTTGCGAGACCCCAGTGGCACTGTAAAATGCCACTGAAATATTATATTGTGATTAGCCCTGAGCAAACACCAGAAGGTAAAATGGAATTTGAAAGTCATTTAGCCACTCCAGTGGCATGGGTTGCTGTGCATACGAAACATTTTACAAGAGCTTCTTGTACTAAAGGCGTGCATTCTAAATTCAGCATTAGCCAATGTGTTTTGCAATTGAATAACTTAGAGGAAAATCCCCAGCAGAGGTTTCAGAGCTAACTGCATGCATTCGCACTCAGCAAGATTGATGCCCCCTGCTCATTTATTTTTCGCTTTCAGCTGTAGTGTCTAGAAAATGCAGAATTCCCAACTGTTTTCCCAGACTTATCCATCCTCCACATTCTCAACATACCGAGAGCATGTGTTACAATCAAACAAGATTTGCATAGGAGTCAATCAACAGGACGTGCATTGCACCATTTAAGATTTAAATCTCTTTTTATAAACTGGTCTAGGCAGCAGGACTGTTGTTGTTATTGTTGTTGTTGCTGTTTTTCGGTGCAGTCTGTGCTGAACTACTGAGATAAATGCAAACCTGTTCGTACACTGTACTTGTTAATGAGTTTGTGTCACATTTTGTTATATTTCTTAATTGCTTATTGTGCTACTCTGTATGTATTTCATAACTGTCAAAACCTACAGTAGCTTAGTGAAGTTAAAATTAACTTTCATTAAAAAGTGACGTGAATGAAAATAATCCCACTTTTTTACATTGGATTCAGTATTAAAGTAATTGTGTTGGCCAGAGCCCATGTAACCGAGGCGAATATTCCAGTTCATTATAGGTCTGCAAGAAACCGTTAGTAGGTAGATGACCCTTTGAAACTTTTATTACTATTATACACTACCAACCACATGTTTTGTTTCAATGAATATTTCTGTGGTACGACATCCACTAAGTATAAATTTTAATTAATCAATAGTGACTTTAACAATGTTTAGAATATATATCTATATATATAATATATATAATATATATTATATATAATATATATATATATTATATAATAATGTTTTTTTTTTTTTAACCACGCCAAAAGGCTTGTACATTTATATATACAGTACATAAGACATCATGTACATAACCTAATTTATATAGCTAGGTTTAAACCAACTAACATTAATATACTAATGCAACTTATTTGGCTGAGATTCAGTTTTTCTGCAGATAATCTACTTCATCATAATAATATTTGCCTAAAGTGTGTTTTCAAAGCTTGTTGCATTTTGTTTTTAGTGTTCCTTCTAAGTAGTTAATGTTGACGTACTTACTGTTCAACAATAAATGGAAAAAGCTTAGAGCAGAAGGAGGTGTATGTATCCTTTCTTTTGATCTAATCTTTTTTTAAAGATGACCCGCAAAAATAGTGCTAATCAGCAAGGGGATGGGTTTAAAAGCTCGGCATAATGACTCTCTTCTTCCTTCACTGTGCAGAGTCTCTTGGAAACTAGGAACAGATTTAACATAATGTAAAATAGCCAACTAGTAGTTGTCAACAACATTAAGGTGTTGATTTTGCTTAAGTCAGCAAAGCAGTGTAACTGAATGGATTCATCCACTGGTTGAAATTCTAGCCCATTCCAGTGTTTTGTTTTATCATTTTCCTTGCCCTTTTCAAAAATACATCTTAAAGTAACAAATGCCTAATTATAAAAGAGACACTCAAAAAAGAGACATTTTCAAATGTTTTGAAATTGGGTGTAACTTGACACACGAAATTAATGACACAGTTTAAGTACAGTCTTTGTATGCAATCTGTGCAGACAATATGTTAGAATAATTTCTTTAAAACATGTTAATCTATGGATATACTGTAGCAATGTTTATTTTAACCCCATTTTTTCCTATTGGAGTGTTTCATTACAAAACATTGTGGTGCCAATAACTCAAATCTGTGGACAGGTTAAGAGAGGAAATCTATCATTCTGGTATAAAAAATATCCTTATTTGACAAGTAGAGTCCTGCATTCAATATTTAAATCACATCACAGTAAACCACAGTGTATTCAAACATGGTTTGTTCAGTCCTTGAAATCCTAAATCGGCATAGTAAAAACAATAGGAAAACACACCCCTGGTAGTTCCCCATTGCCTGCCTCTAAATCACTACCTCGTGGTCTTTGGTACTTTCCTGTCAGGTATTTTACAGCTCATTAAAGGGGTTGGATCAGCAATGATTATGCATGGTTGTCTTGAATTGCTAATAAAAGCTTTCCCTATCAAAGTATTAGTCAAGTCACAGTTGTCACACCCACTTACAGTCAGCTCCATGAGAAAGACTCAAAAGCCGAGTAAAATGGGTCTTCCTGTCCTCTATCATGTTTACACAGCCATTAAACTTTAACTGTATAGTGGGTGGGTTTAAGCCTGTCCTGAAAATCTGCTCTGTGTACTCTTACTGTTTGACTTCTGCCTCAGCTTGTTATGCTAAGTGATAGGTTACCCACTCACTGGAAAGCGTTACAATGAACCAGTGTCAGCTTCCATATGTCTAAAATGGTTTGTTTTCACATGCTTATTGGAATAGAGACAGATTAGCGTGACTCCAAAAGGTGGTTTACTACTCAGTTACTGGTTATTTCCAGTTTTCACCCACATCTTTTTTTGTTTTATTATTGGCACAGCAAATGTAAAACTGAGCATGAAAGGCACAGCATGTTAACTGTAATATGGGTGTATGCGGTAGTAAATAACACAGCTATGCTTTCCCCTACAGATTCAGTCTCTAATATGTTTCTGTATTCCACACATTACTGGTTTTACATACTATATAAATCAGAGGACTGACCAAAAAATAATGGCTCTGCTCTGCCACTTTAATGCAGCTGTATACTACAACAGGGCAGTATTGAATTACAGTTGTGTTGTTTACCCATATCGTATTAAGGCCAGTTTTACGTCAATGTTAATGTTATCTACTATTGTTTCCCCACATTACAGAATGTTAGAGGCATTACAAACTAATTCTGTCTCATACAATATTGCAGTTTCAAAAGAGGGCTTTGTTGTGTTTTGAACCTACAATATGATTGATAGCTGCTCTGGAGTGCTCAAAGCATTACTATTACAAGAAATGCTTGATTTTTTTTCTATCAAGCAACGATTAGTTAAGCTATAGAGCCCATTGATGTGGGCTCTACCGTGTGGTAGATGACCGCGACTGGAGTTATGCCTCCGGAGCTGTAGGCAAGGGCTCTAATGAAAGTTAAGGTCATCTACCACATGGTAGAGTCCATATCGAAAGGGCTGTATTGCTATTTCTTTATTTTCTCTTTAAAAAAAACTTTAAAACCTATATTTACCTTGAACTTCTGATATTTCGCCAGGTAACACTGAACTCAGGAAAACAGTCCCTAACATAATTAGAATAGAAAAACGACATACACATAGAGAAAATGTTATTATTATTATTAAAATTATTATTATTGCTAACATATTTATTTACTGGGGTCTTACTCTTTCTTATTATAATTTATCAGGATATGTACAATTGTTGAATAGTCTGCGTCATATTGAGTCTGACTCGAAACTTGTTGTTGGAGGCGGGGCGTCATTCAAGCAGGCAGGGAGTGGATTGGCTGGTGCGGAAAGAACTGAAACAGGGTTGGGAGTTTGACTGGCTGGTTTTGAGGGAGGGTGTTGTTTGGATCCAGCTGTTGACAGAATTGTGGAGCAATCGTGTCTTCCCTGTTGATTTGCTGTCTAGTAGCTGCAAATTCAACGTCCATTAGGGTGTCCTGTCACTGATATGATTTCGCTTGTCTCTAGACCAGCATCAGAAAAATTAATGATAAGGAAAAAAGCTGGTATTCCATGGATTGATTTAAAATTGAATTCACAGTTAAGCACTTCAATGTTCCAGCGGGCAAAATAGAAGCCCACTAGATCTGGAAGCTGATTGGCTGTTCGCACTCAATTGTTTCTTCTTCTTCTTCTTCTTCTTCTTCTTCTTCTTCTTCTTCTTATTATTATTATTATTATTACAGAAAGCAGCACTCATTTTAGACCAAATAAAGTAAAATTTGTGTTTTATTGATTTCATGCATTACCAGTATAAGGTAAATAATGAGATGCCAGCATTTTTGTACAAAGCAACTTTCTGCATTTATTAATAAAGTCAATATATTGCATATTGTGTCCTCAGAAATAATTTCATTATTAATATGGAAAAAACGCTGCTCCAGGGGTGTAACCAATATAGTATAAAAACCACCTGTAAACTGAGTAATGCAAAAATAACAACAACATGGAAGATTCATCCATTTTTTAATACTCTGCATTGGTAGGGTGCAAAGGCTTATGAATATATTAGCTTAAGATGATTTCACCTGAGGTGAAAAATATCTTCTGTTCTTGGAAACAGCTGTGTCAGGAACTGATTATTCTAATCTATGCACTATTAAGAAGGCTTATTAAGAACTATGTTTTTATTTAAAACTGACCATTTGAGTAAAAGCTTTACTGAGTACAAAGCGAATTGCTAATTTCATATTCTGCAGTCATTTGAAAATCACAGTTCACCACTTAAGCTACATAAAATAATACGTGGTTGTATAATAATATAAATCATGGCTCCTTCTCATCACCGCTCAAAGCTTTCATCATAAACAATGTGCACCCATGCGCATATACATAAACGCAGGTAAGTACAACAATTCATTAGGGTTACACTGCTACAGATAACGTCGCTTCTCTTAGTTTTGTTTGCCAAATCGTTACCACAGTATTGCTACACAATCATTTTTTTTTTCTAATTCAATTTGTGGTATAAGTTTAATTCTGAAGAAAATGGAAGTCAAAAAGGACTAATTAAATCAATAGAGACATGATGGAAAGGGCAATATTTCAAATTAGCAGGCTACATTCCTGATGCTATTTGATAGCCAGGGGCAAAATGTCACATGTAATAACCAGCTAGTCAATGAGGACTTAAAAAGATTATTGTAGAATAGTGACTGACCAATAAAGACTGAAATTCATAAACCCTATTGCTTATTATGGCATTTTCTTTGGCACACAATCATGTCATATGACTTTGTTTGAGGAAACTGATCTAAAAATACACTATCTACTTGGCTGAATGCTCCTTTCACCAATATCACAATATCAGATTAATTTTAAAATTAAGACTGGTTGTTCTTGCCAAAATCCTGTTTAGCTAGCTAAAAGAAGATGCTATATAAAATCTACAAACAATATTTCCTTCTTGTATTGATTAAGCCTTTAAAGTTTATAATTAAAAAATGCTCAATAAAGAACTATCCCTTTCATTTCAGCAATTACTTAAAAATGTAATTATTAACGTAGTTATATAGTAATAGGTATTTCAGATACATGATTTAATTTTAGGCAGTAACTGTAACAGAGGTGAAAATTGTGGCTAATAATATTTTCCATTGTCAACATTTGTATAATTCTGGTCTTAATTAAACCTTATTTTTAAGATAAATTATTTTTAAAAGGCCATATATGTTGTGATAATTGTATAAAAATATGAGATTGTATAATATATAAATATATGGACTATAATAATACTCAAATGTATCTGCAAAATAGATCAATGTCACACAAAGCATTAAAACATTGACACAAGCATATTCTGAGCAGACTTGAGCCTACATACTTTCTTTTTTTGAACTTGCAATGCTTTGTTAATGAGTTCCTTCTTCTATTCTTTTCATTCTTCGCCTTCGAAGCTTTAAATACATAGTAAACTTGAAACTAAAATGTACCTGGTCAAGAAAGAGAGAACCAAAATCTAATTTGAAACTATGAATAACAATTCGATCATCCCCAAAAGTTTATTAAACAGTCTTCTACACAAGTATGTCTCCTGTACTCTATCTTTGACCAAATGGAATGCACAGGGCTCAAAATCTCTCCAGCTCTACCAACACAGAGTCAGTCCCTTGTGCTGTCAATTAACTGCTATCAGCACGTAGATCTGCAGTTATATTGTCACCAAATAATCCTGACAGCTCACGTTGAATGAAGCTGTCTGATACTCCTACAGTTGTAAGTGTAGTCTAGTACTTGGCCTGGTACAATGAAGGGAGAAGCTCACAAACAGGTGACAGTTTTTTTTCCTAGTTTAACAAATATTTGGACACATTGCCCTTTCTATGAAAGAAAGGTGAACTCAGGACTAGAGGTGTGCTCAGACATTAAATAATTCAAAATGCGCATATCTATTGATATGTTGATTTCTAAACCAAAAAATGTTTTATAAAAACTTTATAATTCTGTATCGATTAGTATTAATTAACTTTTTCTTTAAGTGTTTTAAAAGCTGATTGGAAACTAATTTTCCTCTCATCCGGCAAGCTGATAGTTTATACTTCCATACTGCTGTACTGAGACCACAAACTAACAATGAAAATATGCTGCAAATGCAACCGATTCATCACGTAAACCTTTCCTGAAACCTGACACAAGCTACCGCTATGGCAACTGACATATGTATTTCTGTGTCAAGTTTAATCACAGAATACAACTTGCCCAGGACAACAATCCCACAATTCACTGCAGAGATGACACATTTCTATGGAAAGTGAGAAAAAAAAATCATATCAAAAGGAAGAAAGGCAAGTCAAATGATCACATAGAATATAAAAGAGTTTTAGTTTGATCACAACAGGTTCTGTATTAAATAACACTGTAAAATTGATATTTATTGATACTCAATAATTGTGTAAGCAAAGGAAAATGAGAGACTGTATTGTTTGTGTTTATTAATTACCATGTTTTATTCCATTTAATTAGTGGCTAACAACTTCAAATTTCTTGAAGGTAATTACTCAGAAAATATGAGTATCATCACACCCCTATACAGGACAGCCTTTATTTTAAAATACTTCATATGGCCTCCTACAAACAAACATGATTTATATAGTGCTCTTTAACTAGAGACTCAAACCCTGTTTATACTCCAGCAGATATCAGATACTCAAGTCTCAGACAGAGTTCTCTCAATTTGTACAGACAATTTTCTCTGGCCCTAACCAGTTAAACACTGTTTACAGCTATTGACGATTAACTGACTTCAGAAAAAAACAACAGGCAGTAATCAAAACACATGCATTTCATTTCATTACATGCTATTCTGCACTTGTGAAGAATCAAAACATTTCACAGTATATCGAAATTACTTTTTCAGATACCAGCAATTGTCCAGTGACCCAGATATAAACTTGTTTTTAATGTCTGACTTTAAGAACTCACTATTCTCTCCTTCCCCCTGTACTTCTGTCATGCATATCTATCCACACCATTTCTGTTGGAAAGGAGACCTGTTATCTTTTTTCAGAAATTGTGATGGTTCGGAGGAGAATGGAGCTGAATGGTCTTCCAACACAATTTTAAGTTTTTTTTTTTTTTTTTTTTTTTTTTTTTTTTAACATATCTGGTGTAACATCCATTGAGACATTCTCACACAGATCAAGAAGGCTTTTTTTATGCACTTCTCCACCCCCTTGCTGTAATTTTGCTTCAAGGGGAACAGGATTCATACTATAAAAGGAGAGCAGTTCTCACAGGAACTAAAACAGATTGTAAAACGAGACACAGGCAGTTGCCCTAAAAAGCATTGCTTAGTTTTCATACACTGCACCAAATGTGATATCAGTTTTAGGCAATTAAAGCTTTCTTGGCTAGGGACACAAAATAAAAAATTAAAAATTAAAAACAGTATTTATCAGCTGTATTCTTTAAGGGGGGAAGAATATTTTGTTTATAGAGGTGTATTGGCTAGAAACAATAAAAGCAATCGTCCATTTATGAAAGCAGTATGGATGAATGAAGCAAGCAGAGCTTTGTGTTCTTTTTTTTTCAAAACATGTTTCTTAGCACAGATAAGAAAAGGTCGAAGGCTGATATCAAAACAGGTCAAACAATGAAGTAAAGGTTACACTGTTGTTTACAAGATACAGAGAAAGAAAGCATAATAATAAAGGGCATTCTGGAATGTGGACTGAATACAATACATTACACCAGAGATTTCTTTTCTTTTTCCATTAGTGACAGTATCAGGTGTTCTACTGTATATATCTTAACAGAAAATGTGTCCCATTTGTTTTCATTTCTCACAATTGCTGCATATTAAGTGTTTTTTTTTTTTTTGCTTACTTTAAAGTTGTTTATATAAAAAGGAAAAACTGAATAATCAACCTTAAGTATAAAAGGGTACTTCAGTAACTCAGTTAATGTAATGCCATGTAATGTTAGTAATATATTCAAGCTTCAGTACACATTCATTGTATACCTGGCTCTTGTATAGTTAACTGTGGGTATATACTGGAACTGGCTATCCTACCCGCCTTGTTTATCTAGGCTACAGAAACTAGCACCTGGGGTAGTGAATGACTTACAGTGTGAGTGTACATGGGCTCTGTGGAGACCACTTGTCAGTAAACTATGGCAAGCTGAATTTCCCAGCCAAAGCATCTCAATTTAAATTAAACAGTGCTCCCTTGTCATTTCATGATTCAATAATTCACGAATTTGGTTAATTCACGGTTAGGCCATGTTGAAAAGTAAATTGTACATTTGCAAAACTTTACTAAATAAAGCACCTTTGATCATGCACTACTTTCAATATTTCACTATTTTCTCTGTATAAGACATTTAGCAAAGTATCAAGGAAGCACTGTATTTTAAACAGTGTAATTGTTACTTTGATAATTGCCTCATGGTTTATCATTGGTTCAATGAAATGTGCCTGTCTTAATAACAGTTCAGTCTACACCAATGAAGTTTTCATGCAAAACAAACAAAAAAACATCATAGAGTCTATATTAGTCATAATGAGATCTGAAAAACCCTGTTGTGTGTCAGGTATGATGTGCATATTTGAAAACCCTGATGTGTGTCCAATAAGTGCATATTTGATTTGGCGAACATGGCAAGAGACAGAGGTGATTAGAAAGTGTCAATTGTATATCCCGTCATGAAAGTATGTGGGCTCCTTAAGTGTGTATTGGTTTTTGTTGTTGTTTTTTTTTTTAAACTTGTGGTTGGAGATTTCAATTGACAATATCATGCATGCAGTCGGCTTCTCCTACTGGGGATACTGATAATCAGGATTGCTGTTTAAATGGGATGCATTTCTGGGAGACAGTTCTTCCCAATGCTATTTATGTAGTTTAATTGTGGCATCACTTTGTTTAATTGGGATACAGTATTTTCAAATGATGAACGGAGACCGTTTCTCAGAGCATGACAGGTCACGTAGCACAGTACAGTGAGTACGTGATTATGACTTGCGTAAATTGCATAAACCATGTTGAACTCTTGAAGAAAGAGGAGTCTCCTATGATTTCTCAGGCTGTTGTTGCAAAGAAAGTTGGTGTGTCAACATTGCAGGTGCGATTCATTTTGTTTAGGAATAATGATAAAAAAAAAAAAAAAACATTGACTCATATTTGAAATTGTGACACAGGAATCCGCGAGCAACTCTATCATAAACAAAGCGAAGTTTTCTCTCTAAACATTTCACTGTGAGCAATTTGTCACCGCAAACAGCATCTGGCAGTTGAGCAGTTCTTTTCAGTGAATAATCTTGTAAAACATGAGCCCATTAAACTCTCCTTTCCTGCCACAGGTGTATTTCTATACAAGCTCATGCTGATGAAAGCTTCATCCAGTTTCTTTCCACTCAGGAAGCCATTATGCTTTTCAAGCAACTCTGTTGTAGAAAGAGGTTGAAATGGAACTTGTCAAGGAAAATGTTGTCTGTATGGAAATGTTTAGTTATGAGTTTTTCCAACTGTTTTCATATTTCTGGTTTGTAGGTTTAAATCTGAAAAATGATAAGTACATACTGTGAGCTATAGGGTTTCTTTTATTAATGTTAACCCGAATAAAGACACATACTGCACGAACACAACCTGTCTTCTTAAAATGTTACGTACCCTCTGCAGTATTTACAAGAAACAAGAACAAATAATGAGGAGCCTTGTTTGTTTTTAATCGGGTTAAAGATAATGTAAAGCTGGTTGGCTTCTATCAGGCAGCATAACGTGATGATGTATTAGCACAGTTAACAAGTTTTTTCTTCTCTCACTAATGTGAATGAGATGAAAGTTTGAGGTCAAGTCACACATGATGCAGGAGGTTAAATGGCTTATTTCTTGTTTGTTAACCTGATGAACATTATTGTGTCTCCTCCAGAAACATCTGCAAGAAACTGTTTCCTGCCGAGGGCTTTAACAATAGTACAGAAATGAGTTACCTCCCATCCCCCACGTTGAACTCTGCTTGCTTTTGTTTTCATCTTTGTGAAGTTTCCTGAGACTGCTTTTCAGCAGTTCCCAGAGCATTTGGGAACAAAACACAAAAAAAAAAAAAAAAAAAGTTGGAGGTCAACCTGCAGATGCGGTCATATTTTTGTGTTAAAATGTGTCAATAACTGAAATTTTAGGGGGTCTTAATATTGATCATTTTCACGAGCAGTTACATTTTGACTTAAGAAAAAATATTATAATGGTCCTAGTATTGTTTATGACGGGTAATGGAAATGTTATTGTTGTTTAAACAAATATACAAATATGTGTAAAACAATTGATATATACAGTACAAGTCTTTCCTGAAGAATGACCTATAGTATACTATAATGTGGGAAAATGAGGAAACAGTACCTTAATTTAGTTTTCATTCAATTGACAAATATGCCTGCCTGGAAGAGTGAAATAGGCAAGTTGACTGTGAATAGTTTCTTTATAACCAATCAGCCCTAAGGGAGGTGGGGGCTGGGGTGATGAACAAATCTGATACTATACATGTTACTCCATCTGCGTTTCACAACGCCTTAAGAAGAGTTTCAGGGAAAGAAATCTGACAACAGCTTTCATGAGTGTCACCCAATATTTATGAAACCAGTCTCAGTGATGGCTTAGGGAAAAAGCCTTTAACCACTGAACAGAGATAAATTACAAGCCTTAGAAAAGATTTCCCTTCAGCCTTGATAGAAAATGTGCATTTCTGCTATATTTACTAAATGTATCTGACAATATTACAAAAACTGCTAAAGTATATTTTTGTTTTGTCGAAAATGCATTTTAATGTAGTCAATGTGAATGCTGTATAAAGCTACAGTGGTGTCAGATACTCTTTTGGTCATTTGTCTACCTGAATGTACTGTTATTAGTTAACTAAACTTTAAATTACAGAACTTTACACACAGGTTTTGCCATTAAATACGAATGAATGATATACATTTGGTAAAGATATTTTTGATCTTAACTACTGACACATATTCACTGTCTTCATTAAATTTGGTTAGATCACTTTGGATCACTTAGTCCCCTGTACCAAGGGATCCAATATCCAATAATGCTTACTTGAATTGGTGACTAGAAGTTTACACCTCAGGGTAAAAATACCCACCATTAATCAAAAAGAATATTTACTGCATTTTAGAGGATTAATATATGTCTATATCCTGTATCACTTGGGACCAGAAAATTGTGCCAGATTATACAGTGTGATAGTTTACATAGGTACTGTAAAATCTAATACTGTAAATAAAAAAAAAAATAAAGACATAAATGACAAACTATTTGAATCAGATGACTTGGTGCCAGACTGCACACTCAGATTTCCATTGATTTTAGGCAAACAAGACACACAAATCATGTCAGATTCCAGAATGGACAGGTTCCGGATTATAGAAGATATTGCACCATTAATGTCAATAGGGGTTTGATCAAGACCCAATAATGTTGCAGAATGCTGGTTTGTAGTGTCAGTATTTCCACTGAATGTGTACACATCAAATTTTTGGCCATGTACAATGTGTGTGTGTGTGCGTGCGTGTGTGTGTTTTTTTTTTATCAAAGATTAAAGGTTTTAGGAACTGGATAAAGTTTTAGTTCAGTTCCTAACTGAACTGTGTTTTCCTCAAAAAGGCGTTTCTGAAATAGGCACAGTTGGTGGTCTTTGCAGATAAGAGGCCACAGATTAAGTACACATTGGTTAAACTACTCTGGGAAGAACACACAAGCAATAAACGTTGGGCTACATAACAATGGAAAACAAAAAAGAACACACTTAAATCCTCCCTCCTAGTCTGATCTGTGGACAGGGGAAGTTCAGGTCACACCTTCATATAACATGATCTTATCTTTTATAGAATTCAAACTTTTATGGATAATTTCCACAATACAAGATTGAGAATTAAGTTATTTTCTTCTGTTCTACTTTTTCAGAGAAAACATGGCCTGTCTTATTTTAAATGGATTTCTTTATATGGTTCTAAAAATGTATATTGATAAAAAAAAAAAATCACCTAAAATTATAGAAGCCAATTGACTGTATTCAGATTAATAATTGGTTTATATATATATATATATATATATATATATATATATATATATATATATATATATATATATATATATATATATATATATATATATATATATTACAGCTGTCCAATCCACTTCTCCTAGCTGTCTGGTTCTGACTTGTGCTGCTGTGTCAGCAAGCTTTCATTCCAAACAGAAAACATGAAAAGAAAATATTTTAGCAGTCAACAAGTGCTTCAACATTTACATTAAATATTGTGTATCTGACTTTGTTTCTTATAAGCGGAACCTTAAAAAACATTACTTTATTAAGTTGAAGAGGTTGGTGAAAAGGAGCGAGCCTTGAGAAATAATGGTAAAATATATCTCAATAAAAGTTTTAACATGCTTTGACAATTTATCTAGAAACTGATAAATCCAAAGATGGTCATACCTAATTTTCATTAAGGCACTCTAAATGGAAGTCAGAACTTTGCATGATTTGTATTTATGTTACTGATCAATTGTCTATCCTTAGTGAAAGTAACACTCATCAGATTTGTGGTTTTGGAGAAACTGAAATGAATGTGTCCATTGATGTTTGTACGACTACAGCATTGATATAAACACAGCTTTTCTATTTACTTAGCCAAGTCCTTTGCCAACATGCCAGCATTTGTGTGGGCATTTCTTTTTGATTCATAGTTCAGAGAAGAATGTAAACTTTACCATATTTCATGGAACACCATGGACTTGAGCATATCAGCCAAACAATTAAAACTTCACTGGAGCATGGAGACGATTTGCTAGTTCAGGTTGTGGTTCTTTCATAAATGTATTGCACAAAATTCTTACATGTAATATGAAAGAGAGCTATTCAAGTACATGACTTCACTGACACACAATGCCTCATATTCTTTTAAGCAGCAGCTTTTTACCAGAGGTAAAGCTGTTTCAGGTCATCAACAGTTCTACTCCTGCATTCTAATAAATATGTACTATGCAGAGGTCACATTCACAAAGGTAACCAACCAACACTGAGTAATGCACTTAATTAGAGATGGTTATTTGCCAGCCTTCATACATCAATAGTAAAATGATACCCACATGTGAATTGGAAGGGCAAGCATCACTAACAGTCCTGGGGATATTTTCAGTAAACCTGCTCACTGTAGGCTTTTAGTCTGTGAATTCCACTAAAAAAATATGTTTATATGTTTGCCCTAACGGGGAGTTAGCTTAATTATTTTATTTGCTACAGGCACTAAATCTGTTGTGGAGAAGTAGAGAGGAGAAAAAAGAGATAAAAAGGTAGGAATGAGAAGATAAAAAGACCAAGAAAGAGAAAAAAAAAATCAATGAAAAAGAAAAAAAGAAAAACAAAGGGGGAGAAAAATAAGGACAACAAAAGGGTTGGGGGGTGGAAGGTGTGGCGGGGGGTGTGGGAGATGTTGACGAGGAGAGCTGGGGATACAACCTTTTTTTTCATTACCAGTGCTGATAGCCCTACCTTTCATAAAGTGGTATCTCACCTGCTGGGAAGCACGTTTCTTAAACAGTAAGTCTTCTGCCTTCGTGATTATTTTCAAACATTTGCTATGATTTGCAAGAAAACATTTGGAGAAGGATTAGAGGCAGACTTTTTATCTCTTTAGCTCTTTCTTGTTCGCAGTCTTTAATGGAGCTGACGTGAAACGTAATTGCTCTTTCGACATCTATCTTCTCCCTCTCCCTGGGTCTGAGGAAGAGCTACACTACTTGATTATTGCGGGAATGAAAGGCACTTCGACCTTGTCGACCAAGTGCCTTGCTGCTTTCAATGTTTCCTATTATGCTGAAGGCACACAGCTCCTGAAAAGACTAGAATCTACAGGAGAGTTGCTATCTGGGAAGGCTGCCAAACAGAGGCTTCATCAGCAGCAATTTACAAACAGCCAAACAGTCTGGACAGCTAAGGAAACAGAAAAGTATATCAAAACACTGTCAGTACAGAAAATAAAAGTGCTTTCAGTGTGGATCGCTACACTGCTGGAGGCTCGTGTTGTATCCACATTGTGTAAAGCAGATAATATCAAATAAATGCTGCAAAGAAATAAACTTATCTGCAGACGTGGTTGAAATATCTGTGGTTCTGCTTTGCTAGTACACATTGTAAACCAATGTAACTGTATTGGATTGTTTAAATTACTGCATTACATGTATTACAAATGTCAGAAGAACGCTGTTGTTAACTATTGTAATTACTAAGTCAAATGGCATGCCTAACAAATGTATACAGAAGTGTAACAGGATTGACGTCAGACCCGGAAGAAACACTCAGTACTGCCAGGTGAAATGTGAATTGTGCTGTTGCGCAGTTTAATCAATAAACAGAAAATAAAAGGTTGCAAGACAAACAAAACACAGGACATGGCACTGGTAACTAAAACAAAGAGATGAAACAAAACGGACTAACACTAAACAAACAGTGGATTAATATACAAACAAACACGTTGAGTCAAGACAGTTCTAACTATTAACTATTATTATTATTGTTATTATTATTTTAACCTCCATCTCCAATTCTGTTCTCCACTCACCGAACACACAACCCGAGTGAGTGAAAACATGCTGCTTTTATGCAGCTGTACCGAGACTCGATTGCTAATCATTCACTCAGTTGGAGTCACGGTACAACTGCACATGAATTAATTTAGTGCAATTCCCCATGCTCACATATTATTACTTTTTACTTGCACGTGAAGTGCTGTGCAACCCTTGTGCCTAAATACAAATATACATTTTAAACACTTGTATTACACAGACCCATTTATATCCCATGTACCAATGACTATACACCAACATTAACACACAACATACAACACAAAATACACACGGGGGTGGGGTGGGGGGGCACTTTGCCACAAGAAGCAAATTCTTAAAAAAACAAAAACAAAAAAAAAATTGAAATATAAATTTCCTGTGAAATATCACAAGATCATATCATGAAACTTATTTACCTTAATTGTGTCATTCAAAGTAAATTGAAGAATGTTATTTTATTTTACTTTTTTTATTTTTAGTTGGATGCATCATAAAGAACTCCAGCAAGTGAATGCGGCAGTATAGATTTTATCTATCATAGTGCTGAAAGAATACTGTACCACTGTCCAGATTAAATGTATGCATTTGCTTTTCCCTCCATCTCTCCTATTCAGTTGCCAACAAGTTAATTTGTTGCTGCATAATCAAGTAAAGGAGTAGCTGGACTATTGTAATGTCATGGGGGATGGGCAGAGATGCAAAGCAGGCTGTCCTTTTTTCACTTCAACCATACATTTCAATTAAAGCCTCCAGTAATCTGTTTATTCCTGGTTGAGCAGATATTCCCCATCAACATGTAAATCATTGTATGTTCCTAGATAGGATATTGCAATAGGAAATGCACATCTGAAATGTTCTAAAAATAGTTGTTATCAATCAACACAGAAAAAAATAGCACTATATTATAGATTTTTTTTTTTTTTTTTTGGCTGATTATCATTAAAAAGTGGTTGTTATTCAATTTGCAAGCATACATAGAAAAACAATAATAGTGTAATTCCACTGTATTTATTTTAACACATTAATAAAGATGAAGAGGTTGACTATTTTATAAGTAACTCTTAAATTTACATCTTAGCTATCATTGATCACTGATATTTTTTCTTACACTATTTTACTGTAAAAATCTGAAATTATCCATTTTAGTTCAATTAATTTAGCTGTTATATGCTAGTCCACTTACTAAAACAATGAATAAGAAAAAAAAAAAAAAAAAAAAAAAAATATATATATATATATATATATATATATATATATATATATATATATATATATATATATATATATATATATATATATATGTATTTGTATGTTATTTGTATGAAAATTCTGTGTAAATGTAGATAATACAGAAACTAAAACCATTGCATAACATATATGAACAATTTTGAACAGCGTCTAAAAGGTGCCTTTGCCAAATAACTCTATTTATGAGACTTGTAATATTAGCCTTTGAAATCGTGCCACATTTTAATTTGAATAAAGGTCTGTAACAGAATACAGCATGGTTGTTATTCAGGTCCCAGTGTAAAAAATATCCCTGTTCATGTAACATTAATCACTTTGCCAGTGTTCAGCTAAGGTCGTTGCTATTTTCTTTGCAGTATTAAACAGAATCAGGATTAATCACATACATTAGGCTCTGCAAAGAAAGAACATGAAATAGATCCTAAATTAGACTGCTTGAGAGGGAGAAAAAGAGAGACAGACATCTCTTCAAACACTGAGATCTACAAAGATAGACAAACCACAGTACACTATGTGGGTTGCAATCACTTCAGGTATATGGAATATAATGTGTGTGATATGTCTACTGGCTCCTTTGATATACTTTGGCACTGTCGATATCATAAAGAGAAATGGAATTTAAATTCCAGAACAGAATATTTGCGGCTGTAAATGGAATATGATATAAAGTCTACTCACGTGGAAGCCCTTTTCACAATGTACTTCTGCCTACATCCCACTGGAGACACAGTATGAGGGTCTTTCTAATCTATTTAACAGATGGTATCCCACACAGGCCATAGGAGTTACAGTACATAGTTAGCCATTGTTTGTATTTTCCATACCGTTTGGATCTGGGGTCCTGTATCTGCGCAAAGAATTAAACAATAAAATTGGACTGAAAGGCAACCCACTCTTTAGCATGCACATCGTGTACTCTCGTCTTTTATTGAGCAGCAAAAGACTGCTCTGCACTGCCTCTGAATGCCTGAGCACATTTAACATGCTCTCAGAATGCTGTCTTCAATGCTGAAAAAGAACATCCTTTGTTATCTGTTTCATCTCTCGACTAATGGAAAACAAACAGATAAATCAGCCCACAAGCTTTTAGAAGATCTAACCTTTTTGATCAATTGGTACTCAAAATATTCAAAAATGTTGCACCAATTACAGGCACATCAAATTGCCATTGTAAGGGGCATTATCACAAAAAGATTTAGACCTGTAGATGTATTTTTCCTACTCTTTTGTCTCACTATATATCATAGCATGGCATCTATTTGTCTCCTTTTATCCATGTGCATCTGAGCAGATAGTTCCCTTTTGTTACATATAAGGCAAACAACAGTAACGTGTATACCACAGAAACTACACTATCTGAAATATCATAATTAAATTATCGATTTAATACAAAACAAAGGCAGTATTTTAAGAACAGTAACTGTAACTATTTCTTGCATAATTTGTAAAGACAATGTGAAATGCTTTGTTGATTGACAAGGGTCTGGTTTACATCGCATTTACCAGTGCCACTTTCACAGAATTTATTTGTAAAAGGACAAAGAAACTTCTAATTCTACAGAACTGGGTAGGAAGAACTAAGGTAAATGTAGAAACTTTTTTTTTTTTAGCATCAGTGTTTGCCACATTTATATTATTGTTTAAGTTATGGAATTTGTGCAAGATCACTAGTGCTGTTTTTTTTTTTTTTGGGGGGGGGGGGGGGGGTTATGCTGGTGGGTGTCACAAATATATATTAAAATAGAAAACAAAAAACAGCTAACACTGGTATTAGAAGAAGTTAAATATGTACAAAGAGTGACTAACCTGACCCTTGTTCTCCTCTCCCCTCCCCTGGCCATGCAGGAATTTAAACTTGACCTTTCACTGGTGCAACTAAAGGCCAGGTTAAGCCTTCTTTATACCTCTGACCCACTTTTTCCAGATGTTTCTCTTTTGTAAAATGTTGACGGATTGATCAAAAATCGGAGAAAGATAAAAAAAAAAAAGATCATTCACAACCAATATGGAAAGACAATGTGTGATGTACCGCTAAACGCGATGCAGAAAGCATATTGGCCTGCTGTTGTGATGTGAAAACCGCAAAATAAGTTACTTTACTCAGAATTTTTTTTTTTTTTTTATTTTATTTTTTTTATTTTTTTTTATTGTTTTAAGACCCAACACTTACATCAAAACAAGTCTGAAATAAATAGACGATCTAATAGAGGAGTAAATAAATACAACCGTTTAATTTTTTTTTTTCTCAGGTATGTTCGGTGAAGACGCCACTAAAATGCTTACATTTATACATTAAGGTAAACAACTTATGATGTTTTTGAAGTACAGGTATATAATAATAATAATAATAATAATAATAATAATAATAATAATAATAATAATAATAATAATACGCAGCATGATGCTTCATAAAATTAAACTGATACCACTGCAACAAAAAAAATCAATAAAATCGTAGGCTTAGTTCAGCACTCTTACACATCCATTAAAATTGATCGACTAAAGCTAAGCTACAAATAAATAACAAACACACATACAAGTTTTTACCTAAAAGCGTGTGACGGGACAGACCGTAAAACACTTTGTTACGGATAAAACTAAACAGAAGCAATTTTCCAGCCACTCCTGTCTACAGTTTAAAAAAACAAAACAAAACAAAAAAAAAACCTTTCCCCATCTGTAATATAATTGCTGTGTAACCACAGTGATGTTTCTAGATGATAGTGCAATGGGTTGAACAGCAGCAACAAGAAGTTTAGTCGGAGGTAAAAAAAATTTAAAGGACATGGAAAACGTTAAAACATTTAACCAAAGCAAAACATAATACTACTTTTAGATTTGGGGTTTTGAAAAAAAAAAAAAAAAAGAATGCCAGTCTACGCACAGAACAAGAGATAGTGCTTTGGGTCTGTATTGGTATTTATTGATTGTAGTACATTAAAACTGAGTGACTCTTCCATCTTCAGTCTAAGCTGAATACAAATAGTGTACAGTAATTGCTCTTTAAACAGACTCGAATCTTATTCGCTGTAACACAGTTCACATTATCACGCACTGGCTGGGGGAGGGGAACAAATCACAGTTGTTTATTTAACTTAAAGAACCCATCAGCACTGGTATAAAAAAAAAAAAAAAAAAAAAAAAGTTCTAGTTTGAGGTTTGGCTTTAGACACTGTTATTTTAATTTGACCATATGTCCACGTGTTAAACCCCGTTTTTCATTTCTTATTTATAATTAAACGTAGACCCTTACACGAATAAATATGTTCTTAATTATGGTAACACAACAACCTTCACCTTGAGACGGTCATGTTAGGCATCTTAAACAAAACAAAATATAGATCCATTCTAGTGGCTTAAACTTAATTATATGCAAGAGACACCGTGCAGACTGGATTTGAGAAGTTTTTTTTTTTTTTTTTTTTTTTTCTTAGCGAGCAGTCCATCCTCCTCTCTTTAGACTGGCAATTGAAACACGCCCTGCGGGTGGCATTCAGCTACACTATCCTAGCCCAGCGTGAAACAATGAGAATAACTAAATGTAACTAGTCGTTCAGATTTAAATATCTATGCAGTGTGTGTGCATGTTTTAGTTAGCTATATGCATTATACGCACTTTTCCTATTCGAACCAGTAATAGCTGTTCACTTGCGCGCCAATCTTAACAACATTGTTATTTATATTCTTACAAGACAAACCATAATTTTGCTTTAGATGTATTTTTTTTTCATGACGTATTGGATGGCCCACGTGTGCGCGGTACATATCAGTGAACGTGTCTATTAATAATGAAACTGTAGTGTTTTGTTTTGTTTTTTTCATTTGAGGATATGCAAATCTATTTTTAAATTTAAGTGAAAATCAATTGTCATTTTTGTTGAAGCATGCAAACCCAGAGCAAAGCCGCTCCAGCCCACTCTGCCTGCTTGTTCACTTCAGTGTGTTAAAAACGCTCTTTCTAGCTGTGGAGAATCTGTTGACCAATAGGAGGGCTAGGTTCCATAAAAGCACGGATTTCATTGGCTGTAACCAGAAGGGCATTGGGAACAAAGAAAAGTCCTTTCAGGTAGAAGCTGAGCTGTTCTCAGTTTGCAATCTCTCTCTGGTAGTAGAAGCGCGAGGGATTTTTATTTTTAATGGCTGATGTGTATAATTTAAAACACTTGGACTAAATCAGCTCAAACTTTCAATGAAGCCCGACGGAAAAGGCACACCCGATCCAATGCAGATCGTAAGTATGACTCTGTGTGTATGTGGGGGACAGCCTTTCCACGTTCGGCAAGGCAAGTGTTAAATGATTTGGCGTTGTGATCAGGTGAAAGCATATTCACGCTTAAGGAAATACACTGGCGTGAACCAGACTAAAGCCATTAGCTTGTTTTACGTCGGGATACATTGACCATTGAATAAAATAAACAAAACACTCCATTCATTATCAGGAGAAAACAAAAAGGTCATACTGAATTTTATTTCAATGAATTGGATAATATGTAAATATCAAATCACAGAGGACAATCGGGGCGCTGGTGCAGCCACCAGGGTGTTACAAATGCTAGTTAAATACATCTGCATTAGTCACATGATACACAATTCTTATTTTGTGAATTTTTTTTTTTTTTTTTTTTTTTTTTTTTTTTAATTTAAGAGGCTTGCTCTGGATTACTGTATTGAGAAATGTAACGTGCAAGCACTTCAGTTGATTTGTTCCGTCCTATTTTTTTATTATTTTATTTAATTTTATACGTTACTTAACCAGTTGCAATTTGTCAGAATACTAGTTGTTTCTTCCACCAATGTTTTTCTGCTATGAGAAATATCTCGGCATAAAAAAAAAAAAAAAAAAAAAAAAAAAAAAACCGGTACTTTAGTTCTTGTCCTTTTTTTTTTTTTTTTCATCGATTAATGTTGTCACGACAACCAGTTGAATCATATTTTCTCACTTGATTTGAAAGCTTGAACTATAACAAAATAGTTCCCATAAAAATGGTTGGCTGGTGTCTCACAGTGCCCATCCCCCCTGCCCCGATCCGTCCAGCAAACCACTCTGCTTCCATCAAAAAGTCATTGCAGCTTTAGCTGGGTAACGTAAGCTAATTAAAAATCGTCAGCGAGTTTCAAACATGAGAACATTTAACAATCTGATTGGTAGTTATTAAGAAACCGTTTTATGGTTACTTAAAAATTGTGCACACTGAGTACAAAATGAATTGATACTGACGATACTGTAATACATACTTCTATTGCCCAAGAAGAAATGTTTCCGCAAATGAAAAGAACATCTCGATAACGTTTTTACTGTCGTGGTGAGGATATATCCCCCCGGTCAGCAATTCGTGTTTTTTTTAACCGAAATTATGTTGGATATTGAAGTGAAGGAACCGGTGCCAAATCCAGACAGCCATCGAACTCCACTCCAGATTTTTTCACCCCCTTTATTTCTCTCGTAATTTATCCCGGGGTTAGCAAAATCTATCTTGTTACAAGCGGACGCCTGTAGGTTTGTTTCATGGCCTCATTACTTACTGATCTGGGTGGCTGTGAAGTCTTGGATTGAAGGTGGAATGTGAAGTTTGAAAACTTTACCTTGGTGTTTTTTTTTCCTTCTTTTTTATTGGAGACTAGAGTCCTGTTAATCGTGTCAGATTGTAACTGATACATTTTTTTTTTTTTTGCTGTAAAGAGAAGAAAGAGGATCTGGGATTTTAACTTGAGGGTTCCCTTTTTTGACTGGCATTTATACAGCAATTTGAATTTTGATTGGGCTCTATGGTATTAATATGAGGCAGTTCTGTAATCTTGGTAGGCTATTTGTTTCGTCGCCTTGCTGGAAAAAAAAAATGACTGAAGGTAAGGATTATTGGTGTGTTTTTTCTAAATCGCATCAGTTTTTGATATATATATATATATATATATATATATATATATATCTATATAATATATATAATATATATATAATATATATATATAGCATAAATTAAAAAAATTTTTTAAAAACCGTAATTGGCATTAAAACATTCACTAGTATAACATTACACCATTGTAGTGTGTCTCGTAAACCACCTGGTGTACTATTCACACCAGAGCATTTGGTATGTAAACCATCACATACATCGTAAACCTATATATTTAATATATAATATTAGTTGTGTGTATATGTATATATATATATATATATATATAACTACATCACATATAATTCGATATCTATAGATATATATATATATATATAGATATATCTATATATATATATATATAAATTATAAACGGTTTTCTTATAAATTGCCAAAAGAAAGCGTTTTTCTTGTGAGTTGATTTTTTAATTAGGCATGTCAACCATATAGACCTATATACATGAACATTAAAACAGGCTTTGCACAAAGTCAATTAATTACTGTACAGGCTACAGTATTTATTTAGTTTCCAGAACTGTTTTTAATAATAGGATTGGTAACTTAAGGAGCTTGTGTGCTGTAGTATTTTTAATTGTAAGTTACAAATCCCCAAAATGAAGAGAATAACGCTTTTCATTAAGACCGTTAATGGCATATGACTGATTATAGCCATGCAACTTTTTCCCTTGCTTTTACCACAGGATGTGATGGATCTGGACATAAGGTTGTAGAGCTAAGGATGCACTGATATAATTAAAGGGGAAAAAAAGAAAGGAGTGTTAGATACGCAGGTGAACAACGAATGTCCTCTCACCAAGTTCAAGTCGGGGGAATTCATCCACGTTTTATGCCAGAAATCTCACCTCCAGGATGTCAATGAATAGTTCCACAGGTGAAAAAAGTGTGGATCCAAACGCAGTTGATACTTATGACAGTGGTGATGATTGGGAAATTGGGGTTGGCAATTTGATCATTGACTTGGACGCTGATTTGGAGAAAGACAGACAAAAATTGGAGATGAATAATTCTGCTAATAACACCACCAGCTCAAAGGATTGTGGGGGTCTGACATCCAGTGGTGCTAATGCAACATCAGCCTTATCGGATGGCTTAAAATTTACATCTGTTCAGCCCCCTGCTCCCCAGGGAAATTCCAATAAGGAGACTGGCAAATCCAAAGTGAAAAGGAGCAAAACTTGTAAGGATGCGAATAAATCTCTTTCCTCTGCTGCATTGTATGGGATTCCTGAGATCAGCAGTGCTGGTAAGAGGCAGGAAGTTCAAGGGCGCCCTGGGGAGGCATCTGGCATGAATTCAGCCCTGGGCCAAGCTGTTAGTAGCCCAAACACTTGTAATGCAATTGTTTCATGCACTAAAATCAAAGAAGAAAAAAATGGTAAAAATCAGAGCAGGGGCTCAAAAAGGGATAAGGATGTCAATAAAGCAAGGAAGGAAAAGCATGAAATTGGACATGCGAATTCAAGTGCCAGCCCCTCATCTGGACATCTATACGGATTTGGAGCTAAAGGGAGCCCATATCATGGGGACACTGTGGTGGGAGATGTTAACAAAAGTGGTCTGGATTCAGGGATAATTGGGAACTCTATAGTTGTAAAGAAAGAGGAGGATGAAGAGGAGAGCCACAGACCAATGAAGAAATTGAAATCCGAAAAGGTACGATTTACTTTAATTTTGAGAAATCCTTTAATTTAGACTACTACATTTCTCATATTTACTTAACTGTAATTTAGATAAGACCTGCAGGTCTAACGGCGATAGGCAGTTTGTTCTTTTAAATTGGTGATCCAATTAATCAAATACTGGTATTCTTGATTTAATCTGACAGATTATATGATTGTTTTTGTGTGTGCAGAATTGTTCATGTGCCTTCTGGTGTTTAGCATTTGTGGATTGTTGACATGGATATTTAAGGGCCAGTTTCAAATTCAGATGTTTAAAGGGTTTCTAGTTGTACAACAGCCAGGAATATGAACAGAGAGCAAAGAGTTACACGTTGTTCTAGTCTCCTGTCATTGCCTGCAGAGTTGGGGAGGGGCTTTTATGTGTAATAATAAGTTTAATAAGACTTATTACACCTATTGTGGTGTTGGCAGGTTTTGATTCATTCAGGATTTATTAATTGAACTGAGACTAGTTATTTAAGTATTTGTTTTCTCGAGGGACTATTGTTGGATAATTAAAGGTCAAAGGGATGCTGCTGTTGAAGGAAACGAGGGGAGTGTAAAGTGATATGAGATGTAAGTTTCCAAGGGCTATAAGAGTTGCCAGTTGCTTAGTGGTTTGAGAGTTTTTCTTCACTTGTTGCTTGTCATTTACCAGATCCTTAAAATAAAAAAGGTTAGGGGCCATCATTATTTCCCTGGTGCTCAGGGGGAGGCTCTATCGAAGTTTTACTGAAGAAAGCTGTATTTTTACTTCCCTTTCGCTCAACCCCCTTACTTGCTTCATAGAGGGGGCAACACATTATAAGATGCCATTCACTGCCATTTCATTTGGGTCACTGAATTTCGCAGGAACAACACTTTTGCACCCTTTGCATTTGAATTAAGATTTTCAGCCCTTGTGTTTACTCCATTTGAGGCAGGTGTCATGGCATCCAATGTGGCGTGGTTTCCTCATTTCTGATTGAGATTGTCTTTGAATAGTCATTCTAAATTATCAAGCCAAGAGTTGATTTTGTGGTGTTCAGACATTGAAATGTACGCTCTTCTAAATGGCAACAAATTACAGCCTTCTGAAGTTTATTATCAATACTGTATTAAGTATTTTTATTTCTAGCTACTGTAAAAAATAAATAAATAAAAGTATAGATTGCTGTGTAAATACAGACTGGTACCGAATCCCAAAAGTTGCATGCTTACATCTATTTGTGGCCTATTTATTCTGTTTCCACACTGCAGTAAGTCATGTAAGCTTTATAAAAGCCAATTAAATCTGTGACTATTTCTGCTGGCTCTTTTATGCAGAAAACCACAAGTATGTTGTAAACCTTGCCACTCCCTTAATGTACAGATCAAGTCAAAACAGCCTATAATTCTAAGATGTTTGTGCTGTATTCAAGCAGACCATTTTTTTGTGGTTAAGCTGTTACTGGCATGTCTGAATTAGTAGACTTGGAAAGCTTAGTAACCACTCCTCTGGGTTTTTGCAAAATGCTTTCAATATAGGATTACTAAATAAATATATTTGTCCATCAGCAGAGCAGTATTAGACAGGGTCTTGTAATTCTTTCGTCCAACAAGAGGAATGGAATTAAGCATTTGATTGGCTGTGGTATTAGTTGTGTAGGCGGTCTCTGAAGGTAAGATGACTCTTGAATTTTATATGTTTGTTGAACAAATATTGTGTCTTAGCCAGAACTGTGCAGTGTTTTAACACTAGAAAAGCAGTTTCTTTGCCAAACTGGTTCACTGACAAAACCTTGAGTTCATTTAAAAGGCAGCAGCATGGTATTTGTTTTTTTGACAGCTGACAGAGTGCTAGCTGTGCGTGTTTGAGGTCCATTTGGAAAATACTGTTAATGTTTCGGGATCGAATTTGACCCCCGTGCTTGTTTGTCACATTTTGAAAGTATTACATTTCACATCTGAGATTATGTTTTGTAAATTGTTAAGAGTGCTGCTTAAGCCTTCAGTGGTTTGTGTTTGGCTGTGAGGGAGGGAAATATGTAAAAAAAAAATAAAGTGTTTGCTTTTTATACATTGTATTTTGAAAGTATTACATTTCACATCTGAGATTATGTTTTGTAAATTGTTAAGAGTGCTGCTTAAGCCTTCAGTGGTTTGTGTTTGGCTGTGAGGGAGGGAAATATGTAAAAAAAAAATAAAGTGTTTGCTTTTTATACATTGTACCGGTATTTATCAAATAGAATTGTAGGCCCGTTTTATTTTTGCCACCAACCTTCCTTATATCTGTATCTAAGATATTAAGCTGAAACTAGCACTAATGTTATCTACCTTTGTATAGCTGCTTGGAACTTCGTAACTATGATTTGGGAGACCAAAGCCTCTTGCACTGGGGTGAAGAGGTTCTGCCCTCTGTTCAGTGAAATTGTTCTGGGTGATCTCCCAGCTGACCCCTGAGTGTGCACGAGCAGGCATAGAACAAAAAGATATTTTCTAATTAACAAACGACTAAGTGTTCAGAAGCTAGTCCAATTAATGGGGGGGTGGGGGGGGGATATTGTGTTTCCTTAAATTGCATACTTTTATCAGCACATTAAAAATCGTAAAGGGTTTCTAGAGTGGTTGAGCAATTAAGGCTCTGTCCACGCTCAGGGCTCTCGCCAGCGCTGTTGAACGTGACGGGACCGTTACATTGTTACCTGGAAAAATGATGCTGTATTCAGGCCGCTACGCTTTGTTTTCAGTTTGCGTAACGGCCAAAAAAATTATAATAATTCTGTGAAACACTGTTGATTATTCCTCTATGTGAGAATTGGTTTGTTTCAAATACTTGTTTCAGCTCTCAGTACTCTTCAATGGGTTGGTTGTGACAGCATGTTCTTTAGCTTGGTGTGTGTAATGTATGCGACACAGAGACAAGATTGAACTTTGCTGAACTTTATTAGCACATTTCCCCTCTGTTGACAGATGAGACTAGATCCTGGGTGCGCCCCTGATACACAGCTCAGTAACAAGCAACAACATTGCATATATTTGATATTATACCAAAACTACATTCCCTCTAAGACTTTCATTTAGTTAGCCACTGTACCTAAAGTAACTTAGCATTTTTAAGCGGCACTGGAAAAACTTTAGCCACTTAACAATACTATAAACAAGTTATAAACCTACTGTTTCAGCAAGGCAAAAAAACACGTAGATATTTGCCATACAATGCTAGACCCTACCATTTACAGTACATGTAAATATTAAATAGAATTTCCACTGTAACTCTGATTCCCATTTAATAGATGTGCCTTGATTTCGGCATCTGATCACGTCACTCCATGATCCACCATTTTACAGCAAGCCTCAAAAATTGTATATGATGCAGCAGTATTGATAGTCTTTCTCAACTTCTTCAGACGCCTGTTGTGAGTCCTGTATGTGTAATGTCCACATGCCAAAACATATTAAAAAACATTTTGGGATATTGGAGGACACACAGAAAATGTAGTTTGGTATCACAGCGTCCACGCTTATGAGAAACCACAATACCTGATGGGATCTAATTTAGAACCTCAGGGGGTAGTATTGAGTATTAAACGCTGCGTAGTGTAGACACTAACCGTATTTAGCACTTTTAGCTGGTTTAAAGGGCCTTAGGGAGATGACACAGAGGTTAAGAATGTGTTCTTTAAACAGCCTTATATTCAAAATGTATTCTTCTTGGAGCTTCCTGAAAGTAAATATATGGTGTGTTTCTTATGTGGAATCTGGTATTTTGGATTTTCTTTTTGTAACCAAAATCATTTTGTCTTAACAGTGGTAAGGTCTCCACGCTCCGGATACGATGAGATTTGCCCGCTGATAAAATTGTATTTTCGCTACAGTACCTTGTGATGTCACGGCAAATTTCGCATCGCTTGTGTCGCTTCAGTGTCACCCATCTCATTGCAGGCAGTGTGAATGTCTCATCAAAAATGCATGTCTTATCTATTATTTTGACATGGTGTGATGTGTCGTAAACATAATAAAATCTGCTTATTTATTTTTAATGAGTATGAAAATGGGTAATAAAATAAATGCTGGGTATACTCTTCAAAATGATCTAGACAAGATTCAGAACTGGGCAGACACATGGCAAATGACATTTAATAGAGAAAAGTGTAAGGTACTGCACGCAGGAAATAAAAATGTACATTATAAATATCATATGGGAGATACTGAAATTGGAGAAGGAATCTATGAAAAAGAGAGTTTTTGTTGACTCAGAAATGTTTTCATCTAGACAATGTGGGGAAGCTATAAAAAAGGCTAACAAGATGCTGGGATACATTGTGAAAAGTGTTGAATTTAAATCAAGGGAAGTAATGTTAAAACTGTATAATGCACTAGTAAGACCTCATCTTGAATATTGTGTGCAGTTCTGGTCACCTCGCTATAAAAAAGATATTGCTGCTCTAGAAAGAGTGCAAAGAAGAGCGACCAGAATTATTCCGGGCTTAAAAGGTATGTCATATGCAGACAGGCTAAAAGAATTGAATCTGTTCAGTCTTGAACAAAGAAGACTACGTGGCGACCTAATTCAAGCATTCAAAATTCTAAAAAGTATTGACAGTGTCGACCCAAGGGACTTTTTCAGCCTGAAAAAAGAAACAAGGACCAGGGGTCACAAATGGAGATTAGACAAAGGGGCATTCAGAACAGAAAATAGGAGGCACTTTTTTACAGCGAGAATTGTGAGGGTCTGGAATCAACTCCCGAGTAATGTTGTTGAAGCTGACACCCTGGGATCCTTCAAGAAGCTGCTTGATGAGATTCTGGGATCAATAAGCTACTAACAACCAAACAAGCAAGATGGGCCGAATGGCCTCGTCTCGTTTGTAAACTTTCTTATGTTCTTATGTTCTTAATTATGAAGTTTCTTCAATTGAAATTTTTGTATGAAGTTGTCAGACCTCCATAGTTGGGCTGGTACAATTCCCTGTGTTAGTCAGTCAGCTTTGCTGACGATTTTCTGAGCTTTTGATAAGCCATCACCCGGCCTTTGTCCAGGGTCTTTTTATTGAGGCTAATGACGGGTCTTGTGCCGCCTTGAGATAAATGACATTATCTCTGAGTGGGCTGACAGGAAACAGACATGTTAATGGTAAAGCTCCAGGGAAGACCAACTGCAGTTGTGATGAAAATGAAAGGCAAGGAAACTCTGCTTGTGATCATTAAAACACAATGCATTCTTGCTTTTCCCAGGAGGGCCATGACCATTAAAAGCAGTGTCTGGACTACACAGGCTGGAAAGTCACAGGCTATGGTTCACATGGAGTGTTGTTTGTCTTGAGTTTTTAAGGTTGTGGTTTTTATAAACCATATTTACAAAATGTTATAACTACTGCTTGGTAATATTTCTTTTATAACCTGTGACAGACGGAAGATATCTAGTCAGGATTATGCACATACAAAAGCCATCTGTGTACCGAGGTCTCACTTCGTCACAATCTCTTGTCCTTGAGCTAAGATTATTCCTATCAGGCATACTCCAGAGCATGCTGTAGGATGGGAGTGTCGGTTTATTCAGTGCTCAGTCCATTGAACATAACAAAACCACTCTGGTGCAGTCTTTAAAATGTCACAACCTGCATCTGTTTTTTTCATTTCTTTCCAACATTTCTAATTGTGGATTTCTACATTTTTCTGATGTACTGTATATGTTTGTAGTCGTGTGACCTTTAAAAATAAATAATAATAATTGTGATTCATGTTGAGTAATATCCAGCTTTATTGTAAAGCTATATTTCCACATTGATCCAGACTTTAAATCATTCACTTTTAATATTAAAAAAAAAAGAATTAAATAGATAACTAAAGAGACATTTTGAAATGAGCAAAGTAATTTAGTAAGTTTAGTAAAAATCCCTACAGATTGTGATAATGCTGTATTACATTTCAGCAGTTCATTTCAGATATTATTGCATGTGTTAGGGAAAAATAGATCAAGGCTACAATGTTCAGTCTACAGTATGAACCCAGGGAGACCCAGTAGTAGAGTAGAGTAGGTGCTTTGTGTGGCCAGTACTTGCTGCATATCATCTGTATTGTAGTTTCCCTTTAATCCTTGCTAAATGGTCTTGGCAATAAAACAAAGCACTTGCATCAGAATGATCAGCTGTAAAACTATTCAGACACTCATGCATAGATTACAATGTGGATTGGCAGACAATGGGGCTGTTTTGAATTTTTTGGAAGCGGAAAGGAACTTCATTAGATTGTGACTACTTCAATTCTCCAATGTATGATTGTTAAACTTTTATTTACCATTGAAGCTTAAAACAGTCTATTGGCTAAAAAAAGGAAATGCTTAAAAGAATATAAAACAAAGAATGCATCACTCGCTTTTCTTGTGGTTTTAATCATATTGATATTGACAGCCACAGAGATGTGCTTCGACTGTAAAGTAGCCTACACAAAGGATTTGCTATAGTTGTCTTAGTTTACAACAGAAGAAAATTCAAAGCAATCTTGGCAATGCTGCTTTCAAATGTCTTCATAAATAGGCACTTTTTTTTCAAAACAAAATTTCCATAAAGGGTGTTTCATGTAGCCATTCATTTCTTTAAAGCTTTCCACATCTGGAATTTGAGCCACAGAAATTTGCACATCTGCTTTTCTTGGAAAACGTAAGACTCCATAGACTAAATTAATCTTCTTTGCTTGCCTTTATGTCCAAACCTCCTAAAATCTTACCCAGCTTTTGATTGATTGCCATTTGTAGACAAGCCTGCCCCCATCTCTACCCAAGAGACGGAAGAAGAGAGTTAAAGATGGCTCAGTATTTTTATTTTTCATTGCGGAAAATGAGGTCAACGTCCATCACTGAAAATGCCACCTCCTTCGTTGTCTTGATGAATGACTCATTTGTGGTTTAGTCTTATGAAAATGTGGAATGTGTTTTTCGCTGGTTTCTAAACAAGATCTAATAAATATATTGTTTTTCCACCCTGCGTTAGTCTTCCTTGAAGTACAACATTTTTAAATCGATGTAGATTAAGAGAAAAAAAGAAACTGAACCTTCTCAGTTTTTTTTTTTTTTTTAAGATAGAATTGTTAGCAGATGCAGTAATCAAATTGTTTGTTCATTGCCCAAATACTTCACCCTCTTTCCCCATGAATGCTACAGCAGATGCCAGACACTGAAGGGCAGCAGTTTCCATTACACCATCACTGTTTTTTTTTCTTCACAGTATTTTTTGCTTGCAATTTGCAGGCTTCTCAGTCTAGTTCTTTGTTACAGTAACTTGGCAAGTGGTTTGCTTGTATTTAGGTTAATAGCCTAGGGTACACACTGATGCTCTATACTTTTATTTTTACAACCAACTACTTTTTCTTTTTTTCTTTGCAAAGTATGCTGATGCATTTCTTTAAATATTTTTATAGCTTAGAACTGTTATTTCTGATATGCAACTAAGAAAGCTCCAGCCAGTGTCAAGTACTTTCATTTAAATCTAGTATCCATTTATTGCAAAGAGTGTTGTAAAACTGTCAGCTCTTTGCAGTGTTTTTGCCTCTCTCTTCATTTGCTCCATTTTCTACACTTGACAAAGTCCCCCTGAGGCAGAGTCCTAATCTGCTTTCAATTAGATGTAAAACTGCAGCGACTACAATTGCCATGTTATGCCATGTGTGCAGTTTTGCTGAAATGACTTAAAAATAGTTAATGCTGTTGTAACTATTTATTTATTCATTCATTCATTTTAAAAAGCCCTTTGCCGATTTTTATGAAAATGGTGTTTAGTTAAACATTTGATTGCATGAGTTTTTTTTTTGTTTTGTTTTTTTTTTTAAATCTGTCAAACGGTGACTGGGTAGAAATGTTCACAATCATGCACAATTTAATAAAGGGATGTATTTGATAGTAGCCCATGTCATGGCTTAAAGGGTGGCATGAGGTTTGTGAATTCAGATGTAAATGTGTTTAGCAATGAAGCTGAATAGGAAGCCAACCATAGTAGTAGAAGCACCTTTTGTGTAGTTCAGCAGCCGTATTAATTCATGTGGTAACAAAAGGGGGTATGATAGATTACGAAGTATGATGTTGCTGTTTGATCTTCAAATCCCCATTATGTAATGAACATTGGGTCACCAAAAATGACAAATTCAATAGAAGGCAAACTGGCCATGACAGGAGCAATTACAGAGGTGGTACTTTTGTAATTCCTCCTAAAGCCGGCTAGCAGTTTTGTGCTTTAAACTCCCAATTACCCCTATGTCTGTGAAAAGCATTTTGTAATTAACTTTGCATTAGGCCAGGGGTGGCCAAACTTCATGTCCCTACGAGCCTCATACCAAAATTTCCATATGGTTGAGAGCCGCAAGACACCTACTGTAAAACATGAAACGTTTGCGACAGCAAGACATTTTAAATACTAGCATTGTTGTGCAGTACAGTAGTTGTTAGACTATCTCTTGATGGCAGGCAAATACTCAAGAACAAGGGATAGAACATTGCAGAGCCTCCTCAGTGGTACGGTTGACTTGTTTAACTGTCACAGCCTGTGCTTTTTTTCTTTTTTTTCCTGGCATGGCAAATCTGTCTTTCTTTATTGTGCACTGCAGTTACACAGCACTTCCTCCAAAAACAAAGCAAACAAGACAGGGCATGGTAATGTAAAAGTTAATCATTAAACAGTATGCATTTTGCTTAAAAAAAAATCTGTGGTCTTTAGTTGATTTTGTGCATTTTCATTTGCAAGTGAACTGTGACATTAGGGCCTTATCGAGCACTATATTCTGCAATTTTGAAGACTGACTTGGATTCTGTTTTAATTCTGGAAACTGGTGTTGCTTTTTTAATCTTTTGACAAACTGCATTGCCTTTTATGTTCTTAGCAGTTCTGTGCATAGGTTACATTTTGATTTCATTTTTCTGTAGTGTCGTTAATGGGGAGTTTTACATACTGCTACAGTACAATATTTTTTCTTTCTGTACAAAGTAGAGTGTGTGTGTGTTAGGAGGCAGGTTACAACGTGCTCACCAACATACACATAAGATCACTTTAAATAATCAGATATGCATCGCACGCATTAAACCACCACTGAATTCAAAATTTGGTAGGGTTGGATATGTGAGTGCTGACTGTAAAAAATGGTCTAATTTGTTGTCCAAATGCTCAGGACTACTGTAGGAGTAATGCTATTTGGGAATTGTTGTTATCTCTGTTCTTCTGTTCCAAGATGAAAGTGGAAAGATCTCATTGCTGAGTGCAGTTAGCATTTATCACCAAAGAATGGTTGGGGGGGATGGGAAATCGGTCCCCCCCCCCCCCCCCCCCCAGAGTGACAGAAACCTGACAATGCAAGCTGCTTGTAGCTACGGGGCACCAGTTGTTGGCAGAGCAGACTTATTTAGGGCATTCTGAAATAGTAAATCTAACAGAACATTTATGCTGCTTTTGATCCCTCCTTTCCTTTCTTTACAAATGCAGTTCAGTCTGCATTCATGAAATGTTTAAAGTGGGAGAAAAGAAAGGATTCCGTGTAAATCAGCTTTTGTTTTACTACCCCAATTAATTAGCAGCTCTTGGTAATGGCTTGTACAGAATTGAAGCGGTTAATTTGCTGTTGCATGTTTTGAAAGACCATTGATCCCCACCAAGCGTTATCCATGAATTTCTAGATGTTGAAGTGCATATGAGGAAGAAAAAAAAAAACAATATATATATATTATGATTTCAAAACAGCAAAGTCACCCTGTGACAGAATGGGGTTTCTTTTCTTTTGTGAATGATATAAAGATCTGCTGCAGCAGTGTGCTTCACTCCTAGATCATTCAAAGCCCAGTAATTAGATTTAAGAAACTAAAAATGCAATTTTAATGACATTTTTTTTTTTCCCTGATTTGTGTGATTCACTCAGGATTTTGCATTATTATAGAGTGAACGCCGCATGGACATTGCAGAAAACGCGAGTACTCCACAGCCCTTCGCAATCTCAACGCATCCTTCGCACGAGCTTCACGTTACTTTCATGGACCATGCCCACGGAAGGCCATCTGGGTCAAAAATGCGTTATTTAGTACATGTTTCAAATGTTTATTTGGACCAATCACAATACATAAAATGCTACGTGTTCTAAGTAAATGAAAATAAACTATGCATTTTCTACGTAGGGGCTGGTCATTTTACAGCAGTACCTATTTGGGGACTGGTCATTTTACAGTCGTGCAGCATAATTACCAGTGTAGCCAATCACCTTTTTGATGTCATCTCTTTATTTTCAGGTGATTTATTTAATTATTTAGCAGATGCTTTTATCCAAAGCGACTTACATCAATTAGGCAATATTACAGGCAATAACAATGCAAAACAAATTCAACATGTACAAAACAAAGGAAAATGCAAAAAGGTATATAAATAGGAATTTATAAATTAAGGTTGAATACATGGGTTTTGAGAACACTACACAATTTTTTTTTTTTAATTATAATTATTTCAGTTTTACACTTAAATATTGAGTTTATAGCTAACATTAAATTCAATGTCAGATCTTTCAACATTTAATTACATAGGGCTTCTGATTTTCACTTTTAAACCGATTAAAAAAAAAAAAAAAAACAAAACACCCCTGATTGAAAGAAACTAAATTGATGTATAGCCAATAAACACCGGAAAAACTGTGGAAATGGTTAATCAATTCACGTTGACTTTACCCTACCCCATTAAAAAAACCCCAAAAAAAAAAATACATTTCCCAGTGCAGTGGCAATGTCCCTCCTTCCTGACTTGTATCTGTCATTGATTCATTCTGAATACATGGTTGATTCACCTTGCGAATATTGTTTGAAAGACCCAGTCCTATTCTGATGAACAGCTCCATTCCTATGAGGACAAAAGCTCACTTCTACATTTGTCATCACTTTCACTTGCGAGATTTAAAACAGATACAGTCAGTAGTGGAGGCTTGTTTCTGGGATCTTTAAACTGTAACAGTTAAGATAAATACTGTAGGATTTAACTGTAAACACACACAGGGATTTCATTGTGGAAGACAACAAAGGAAAGAAGGTACAACTTAAATGTGCACAAGTGTGGTCAAGTTACTACCATACAGTACATATTTTGACAGAAACCCAAGACATTTTGTAAAGTAACCAAAAACACTAATTTCATACAGTATATATAAAAGCAAAAAAAGCCCCCCCCCCCCCCCCAAAAAAAAAAAAAAAAAAAAAATTACATAACTCAAAATTAGCTAAAAATAAGCACAGAAAAATGAAATTTAATAAAAAAAAAAAAAAAAAAAAAAAACAGAAAGCCATACACGTTAGTTACAGAGGGGTTACCACTGAATTAAAGTGATTTCTAAGGCTCTGACGCCGCCAGTTGATGCTCATCTCGGAGGTTCCTGGTCTATCCATCTTTCACTAGACTTTACCCAACGCCAAATCCATGTACCACCACCAGTTGGGCGGGAATGGTACATGTGAGGTGACTTTTAATTGGATAATTCATTACACGTACTATTTTCTTAATTTATGGGTTCTCATTTCATTTTCAGTGATCTGATTTGGCCAAATTTAGTATAATAATTACAATTACAACATGTACTAAAGTCAAATTTAGAATGTGTACTAAATATATGAAAAGCATACTAAAAAAAGGCATTTTTGACCCAGGTGGCCTTCCGTAGGAATGGTGCATGAAAGCAACGTAAAGCTTGAGTGAAGGATGCGTTGAGATTGAGAGGTGCTGTGGAGCACTCTCATTGTGAGCTACACTGCTTTTTACAGTCACTTCAGCAGTGATTCCCCCCCCCCCCTTCCTCTTTTTAAAACCATTGCATAACTTACACATACAGTTAGTCAAAAGTTTACATACCCCAATGGAATTTTTATACTTTCTAGAAATTTCGCAAATCAATAATTTATAGAAAACATCTTTTGTAGCAAAAGTTTTGCTTTTGTGGATAAGAAATAGATGTTTACAGTTTATTTATTTCAGTATTATTTTTTTTTTTGCAAAAATGTGAATTCAAAAGTATTCATACCCTAACAAGGAAAATGAAATTAATAGCTGAGGCAGCTTTAGCAATAATAAAATCTTTTAAACGATTAGGATATTTGTCAGTAAGTTTTTGGCATGATTCTTTAGTGATTTTTGACACAAAATTGTTCAAGTTCATTCAAATTCTGAGGACTTCTCTTGTGCACAACCTTCTTCAACTCATACCAAAGATTCTCAATTGGATTTAGATCAGGACATTGACTAGGACACACCAGAACCTTGATTTTATTCTTCTTTAACCAATCTGAAGTAGAATTTGATGTGTGCTTGGAACGTTGTTGCTTTGAAATGTCCAGTTGCACTTTAAACCAAGTTTTGTAGAAGAGGGTTTCAGGTGATTGGCCAACATCTTTTGGTATGGTGTGGAATCCATTTTACCATATATTTGAACTAAATTTCCTGTGCCATTAAAGGAAAAAGGATATTCTCACCTACATGCTTGACAGTAGGTATGGTGTTCTTTTCTTTGTATGCCTCACCAGACTTTCTCCAAAAGTAACGACTATCAGTGTGACCAAATGCCTCTTTTTTTTTTTTTGTTTCATCACTCCACAAAACCTTTGACCAGAACTCATATTCATCATTCAAATACTGTTTTTTTGCAATCTTTAAGCAAATTTCCTTGGCCTGTGACCATTGAGACCTTCACCATGCAATACTTGACCTGTGGTTGAAACGGAAATCCCAGTCCCACTTGCAGCCAGTTCACTTTGAATATCTTTGGCAGTCAATCTCGGATTGCTATTGACTTTCCTCACAATTCTTCTACTTGTTTTTGCTGAAATAACCTTCTTTCTTCAAGACCAAGGAAGCGTTGTATCATGAATCTTGTACATCTTGAAACAATAGTTGAAAATGCTTGTAAATCTTATTGTATCCTTCTCCAGATTTATGACAATAAATAATTAAGATAGTGCTTTAGTTTTTCCCATATTGACTTATTGGTAATGACAGATACAATCCAGCATTTTCTAGACTTTCTACAATTAGGATCTGCATTATCATATTGAAATTCTTAGCATCTGGTAGAGAATACTATCATAGTATCAAAGGGTGTCACTATTTTGGAATTCACATTTTTTGGAGTTTTGCAAGAAAAATTGCTGAAATAAATAACTGTAGACATCTATTTTATTGTAACTTTTTTTTTTTTCCCTCCTCCACAAAAAAAAACTTTTGCTACATTTTTTCTAACATTCCTTGTTTTTGAGAAATTCCTAGAAATTCTAAATTTCCATTGGGGTATGTAAACTTTTGACAAACTGTATACACCAGTTCAAAATCAATAAATTCAACCTAATTTACTTATTACAGAAAGTAATGTCTCTTGAAAGGCTAAGAGTTTAGCATAATAATGTGTTTTACAAAATAGGTACTTTTTTAAATTATTTTCACGGATCAAAGGTTGTTCACTAATATGTTTAATAGAAAAAAATAACTAAAATATTGCACACAGAGCACATCGCACCATAAACCCTTTAATCACCTGTACTTTGCACAATATACTAATCTTTTGTGCAGTCATGAGAAAAATGACTTCTCATTTTGGTTAGTCTAAGAGTGTGTGCATAATTTGGGAAGCAGAGCATTTGCTGTGGTGGATGTGGTTCTAAATCTTTGTGTTGAGCAGCATTTGCTTTCTCAGCTTACCCACAAGGTCTGTGACTAATCCAGCAACTGTGAGGATTTTGTCCATGTGTTCTCTTTTAATCGTAGACATTTGAGCTTCCTCCAGGCAGTGAAAAAAATTGACTTATCAACCTTGGTGTTTTGAGAGGGAGGTGGTTGTAATGGGAGCCCTGTTGATTGTAACCTGTCATTGATATGAGATTCTGGATCACAGTTTGGCGCCTTGGTAGATGTGTATTTTTAGTAGTGTTTGTGTAATATATGCAGCTGTGTATTTGAAAAGGATGTAACCAAATCCTACTTTCAAATTACTGTTTTCTCCCTTGTATTCTGTTTTAAAGGCATAAGATGTTAATAAAATACCTTGAAATAGCCCTTTTTAATAGGTAGACTGAAAAGGTACAGTATGTCCTATTTAAGCAACAGAAGTGTTACAGTGCAGATTTTTCATCTCCCTTAGTGTAATGAAACACTTGCCCATAAATTGGCACTTTTTGTAGTTCCTGCCAGCTTCTTTTATGGGCCAGGTCAAGATGCAGGAGGAGAAGTGAAAAATACCTTGTGTTGGTGGCTGAATTACAATGACAAGCTTTCAGCTTTTAATATTCCCTTTGATGTGCGTTTGTAAAGCAGAGGATTGGCTGTTTAATTTTGGGGATCTCAAGGGCTTTTGGCACTCGCCCATAGCTGATGTCTTCTCATAGCTGCTGTCTGATTACTAATGATTGGATAGGGGTGCAATCTAAATCCATGATGCTTTTAAATTATATTTGATAAACTGTGTTAGTAGCCTCTTCATTCAGAAAGTCTGAACTCTGCACTCTGACGCCCCACATAAGCTTTCAAACAGCCTAATCAAGTCCCATGGTTGTTAAACTGATCCTACCATCATTCAAATCCGATATGACAGATACAGTGTCACTGAGCAGAAAGTCTTTGATTTTATTGGAATTGGTGGTTTCATGTTGCTTTTGGGTATTTGTTTTTTGTGTTGCATGCACAGGTCCATCGTTCCTAGGTTCCCAATGAGATAAGGCCATGAGGCCAGCATACTGTCCCGCCTAATCTCATGTTTTACACTGAAGCAGGGTTCTTAAATTCACCCTCAGATTGTAAAATGAGCTATGGGCCTCCATTCTAACATACTTTTCCTGCCTCCTGTCTAAAATACAGCTGAAATGACTCTTGCCATTTATCAGCTGTCTGAACTCCATTTTAAGATTTACTTTTCAGAATGCTTTTTGTTTTGTTAAGCACTTAACAGTAATTGCACAGCACACATTTTTGAAAAGCCTTTTTTTTTTTTTTATTACAGTGATTTTCCTGATGTATTATAGCTACTATTTTTAATTTCCCAAGATTAGCTTCAGATTTAGCCCCAGCTGTTCTCTGTTCAACAGAGTGTGTAAGGAAACAATTCTAGTTTGTACCATTTTTCAGTTTTGAAATTGAAATTGTTCTGGACGATTGGCATAGCCTTTTCTTCTTTTTTTCGTTGTGTAGTGTTTGTTTTTTTTTTTTTTTTTAACCATTAAATTACTTTTATTAAAAAACCAGTTACCGTTCTCCCCCCCCCCCCCCCCCCCCCAACACACACACGCTCGCACGCACACGCACACACACTATTATGTCAGGCCGTTTTAGTCTTCTCTGCAGTGTTTTAATCTTTGTTTAGATGCATTACCCCAATGAGGCTGCATCACACCATTCTTTTGTCACCTTCATGTTGTATTCTGTAATCTATGTTATTTGTGTAGAAAATAACCTTTTTTTAAACATACGTTTTTTATATTTATATTGTTTTTTTTTTTGTTTGATGAATAGCAAGGCTGCTACTCTGCATATGCAGTACCAAAACCTGCAAATAATAATCAAGTCTCAAAAACAGTGAAAAAGGGCTATCCGTCTGTTTCTGACATTAACTTTCTTCAATCTGACAGGCAGCCACCACCAGCTGTTTGACTCATGTCCCTTTTTTTCCATGGAGATAGCTGCCTCGCTGCTCTCTAATGGGCTTTCAGCAATCTTTCAGGATACTCCTTGAAAAAGCATGTTGACAGGACAATCTTTTAAAATGCAGTAATATTTTGGTGAAGTGGTACACCTTTTATAGAATACTCGCAATAAAGCAGGATCGGAAAGATCTTGTCACTAGGGCCACATATTGGTGACATGTTCACAATGTAACACAAAGGATTTTATAAAACCTGCATTGCTGCTACAATTTTGGTGCACAGTTAATTTGACCAATAAATGTCTGTCGTCAGGAATTTTGCAAATTAAAATGTGGGTCCATTACCAGGGATTTAACTATATTTCTAGGCTTCCTTATTTGTTCCACTTGTTTCCCTGTGACATCCAGGAACCTGTGGTGATAAGAAACACTAAATAAATCACAGTTGGTTTCCTGCTGCAGCAGTAGAATTGGTCAATATTAAAAAATGAGCCTCTCATTAAAGTACTTTTCCATCAAGCCCCAGGCTTTTTAAATATATGTTTGTTTTTTTTTCCCCATGCTGTTGGAGAAAGACTCAAGTACCAGTTTATTGCTCCCGCCCTCTGTATGTTCTACATTAGGCGTTCATTAGCAGATAACAAAGCATTCACAATGACCCTTGCTTCCCTGACCTTTCTTTCCCTTACAACCCCCTACCCCCACCCCAAAAGAAAAAATAGCTACTGACCTGAAAGAAGAGCACAATAAACTGATCTTGTTAGGCAGGACACAACACAATGTTTATGTATTTTCATGTTATTGTTATAGCTGCTGTCTAGCCTCAAGCACAGAATAGTAGAAAATAATATCCTTTTTTCTGGTATATCTATAACTCGAAAAGGCTGGTTTAACTTACTGTTGACTGCATAAATATACATTCTTGAGTTGAATGTGTTTCTGGTTTCTATTTGGTGGTGTACATTACTGAATTTTATATTTAAATAAGGGCTATTGTTTTGGAAGAGGAATTCACAGAACATATCTGTTCTCAAAAAGAATTGTATGCCGGTATTGGTAATGGACACCATGACAAAATAAAACATCTGTGAAAAAACATGGCAAAATAATCATGCAGCATTTGAAATCTTAACAAAACCAAGTACTGTGATTCAGAGCACGGAAACTTGACAGATGAGTGCTTTGATGGTCTACTGAAAGCTTGCAATTGTAGCATGCTTGGGTAGCCACAAATCACACATTCCTTGCTGTAATATTTCCTATTCCCTTTCATTTTCTTGGAATGTACAGTACCTATTACTGCAGATGTATAAATCTTCCAAAGTAATTCTTTCACATGTTTTTTTTTCTCTAGATGGATCCCTTGTTTACAGTGCCTGCACCTCCTCCACCAATTTCTAGCAGTATACCACCACAGCTCCTGCCTTCCTATTTTTCTCCATCCTCAAATATTTCTGCCCCAACTGAACAACTGTTAGTAAGGACTCGTTCAATGGGAGTAAATACACGTGAAGCTGGAGTTCTAACGGAACCAGAATGCCTTGGGCCGTGTGAACCTGGAACTAGTGTTAACCTCGAGGGCATAGTATGGCATGAAACTGAAGAAGGTAAGAAACTTGGGTTGTTTTCTCCCAAATCATTTATTTTTCCCACTGGCGTTTTAATTGTAATGTTTGAATATATAAAAAAAAAATGGTTTAGCTGTAATTTTACCTAAGACTCCATTTTAGTTTTTCATGACCTGAGATGTTAACAGTTTTTCAATGTTATCACTTGTTGTCGGTACCCCTAATCTGTGAGTTTAAAAGAACCTTGAGTAAAAGGGTTCAAATCAAACATGCCTAGGTGGTGACCCCTACCTCTAATCTCAACAAAAGTGAAATGTACTTCAGCTGTCGGGTTATGAAATATATATATGTGTGTGTGTACAGGTAGGTAGGTAGATAGATATTATGGGTAAGTTAGAGTAATTTAAATAATTATAAATTCTCGAGCATTAATTTATAACTGGAGTACTCGAAAAATGTGTAGTAATATCTCTTAATTAATGTAAGTTCAGATTTATTGTTTTTGTGATGTGGTCCTGACCCAAACACGGACCCTGTTTAATTAATAAAGTAGTTTTGTTAGCACCTGAATGCCGTCTCCGTCTCCTCCTTTGAGCCTCAAGACCAGGAGTCTTTACAATATTTTATTCGTGTACACCACCTTAACACTAGCCACGGAAGTCATTTTGACTGGTTGAGGTTTTCAAATTTAAATTACTGTGCGTGTCTGAAAGTTATGTGGTTGTCTGTTTGTGACTTTTCCTAATATACCCTGACGGCATTTAAAAGACAGAATCATGAAAATAAGGAAGTTATTTTGACTGACAAGCCAGCTAAGCTGCTGTTTATTGAAATGTTTAATCAGCTTTGGAATGTGTGGGTGTGTTTTTTTTTTTTTTTTTCCTGTGGTAGAATGAAAGGACTTGTAGTGGCTTTTAGTAGTCGTTCATGTAGAATAAACTGGTCTTCTGACCCTGTGCAGATTTTCTGCCTGACTGACAGCAGTGCCTGTGTTTTTTTTTTTTTTTTTTTTTTTGGTCCTTAAGTTTATTGAAAGGATTTGCCTCTGAAATGTACACTGCATTGTAAAGCACTCTGTGTTGCAGTACTGTGTATTGAACAGTAAGGGCTGTACTGCTTCAAACATATCCAGTTTCATTTTATTGTCTTAGCAATATCAGAATCTTGTTTCCTTATTTATCTTATCAGTCCTGATTAAGCCTTGAGCTTATAGGATTTCTTGTAATTCTGGAGAGCGGAATACTGTACAAACTGTACCAGACGTGCTGTAGATAATTTTTGGTGGACAATGAGAATCCCTTGGTTTTTGTTTGGTTTCTTTACTGTAAAGATTGAATGCAGAAATAAAGAGAGATTTTCAGTTTCACATTCGTTGGTGTCATGGTTTCAGTGAAAATTCTTTCTGCAGGTAAACACTGAACTAAAGTGATTTGTGGACACAACTGTCTTGGCTGTGAAAAAAGATAGCTAAACATAGAATTGTATTACTGAGTCTATTAATTTGAGCATGTGTATAGTGTCTGCAATTTTATTTCATTGTAGTGCAGCTTTCTGAACTGCTGAAGTACTGTGCAATCACGATTGGGGTAGATACACGTACATTTTGGTATACTCTATCATAATATTGTAGTACCAGTTTAGTTTTGTTGGCCTTTGTCATGAAATAAAAAAATAAATGTGGCGTGGCTTGTTGTTTCGTGCCCTATAGTAAAGACATTCTGAACTCTGAAAAGCATTGTGCCTACAGCATGCATTGTTACAAGGAGATCAGATGTCAGGTTGAGTGCGAGCATTCTTCCTTACTAGGGAACAGATACCATTGGGCTAGAAAGCTTTAGAAGGTGTTGCTCACACTGCATTACAGTTTGCCTGTAGAAATACAAGACGACATCAAGGGTTTAGGGTCAAGGCTTGTGCTTCTTTTCGAAGCAGCTGTGCAAGTCTTTTGTCCTTTCTAATATGGAAATGGCTGCTCAGTTAGCTTTTAATTTTTTTTGTAATTTTATTATTATAGTTTTTTGCTTTGTTGTTAATGTTACAGTGATTGTAATGTGCTTGTATTTTAACCAGTGATGTGTGATCTACAAGCTCACTGCTTCTAACCCAGACCTTAAATCCTGAGCTTGGCCTTTGGAGACTGTTTGTTTAATGAATCCACACAGAAAATCAAGGCCCCACCCCCCTTAAGGGCCAGATTTATTTTGGGGGGATAATTATACTGATCTGAAAAATTATAAAGTTAAACAATTTTTGGTTGTAAATTTGTGTCATGTGTTCAAGCTGTTGTGAATCATTTTAATCTAAACATCACCACAAAGCTGAATCTGCCTTTCTGCATGGAAAACCAGCTAAACAATGCCCTTATTTAAATGCAGCATAGCAAGTGACACTCAACAACTTGGATAGGTGCCAGCCACAGCCAACTGAATAAAAGGGCAGACAATACTGTGTGTGAATCTCTTAAACTGCAATACAGTACAGTAATACTACATTACCTGCATCCCACCAACAGAATGAAATCCAGAACTGGCTTCCCAGAACCTCTTCTACAGACACAGTAAAGTTATTCCTTGTTTTGAATTAACATACCGTGGGCAAAAGGGAGAGCGAGGAGAATCTGACTGGAGCTGATTGGTCTGCGGCTAGCAGAATGTGAAGCAGCTTGCTGCAGTATCAGAGTGGGTGGGGGAGGGGTACTGCTGGGAGCGTTAAGGGTGTAGTTGCATACAGCAACACTTGCTTCACTCAGCAGCATTAGTCACATTCAGCAGCATGGCATGACAATCCAAATTGTCATTTACATAGCACTTTAAGATGAGAAACTGAGGCAGCATTGAGCTTGCAAGGGCTCTGGGTAAGAATCCCAGTGCAAGGATTGACTTGCTGTGTGTAATTTTACCTTTTCATTGGAGAATCATTTTCTGGTATTCAGATTATTAATCTGTTTCTGTATCTTAACGATTTTAACGATTGACTTTTTTTTTTTTGTCTTGCTGGCTCAATTTTATTTATTCTTATTTATCTTTTGTGAATTTTTTGAAAACCATCGTACCTTTTGTGTAGGTAGTGCGATGTGTGTTTCGTGGTGTTTTTTATTTTTAATAACTGAAAATAACTGATTTTTCCAAATATTAATAAAAGCTGACCCCCAAACTAAACAAAAAATCAAACCCGAAAAATTCAAGCCCTACTTACACGTGTGATATATTTCAATGAGTATTTGTGGAAAGGCCCAGGGCTTAGCATAAGACTTCACAGTAGAAGACTTTATAGTACAGTAGTTTCATTAACTACAGTGTTGCTAAGGCAACCTTTTTTTCATTAATACATGAATACCTTTCAGTGCTATACAAAAACAAAAGAATCCTGAAAAGTATTTTATCATCAACATTTAAATAAGCCTCTGGTTTTCCAATAATTTGTGGTTTTAATGTACTAGTTGTTTAATCACATTCAGATTTTTTTCTTCTTCACCGTAGCATTCGCTATATGCATTGCTCTGGGTTGCCAAGATATTGAAAATAGTGGCTGGCTGGCAGCTTTCTTTTGGATACCTGGGTAAAAACAAGCTAAATTCTAATTAAAATTAGGTTCTATTGTTAAGATGAAATTGTGTATTGGAGATTTTTTTTAACCTTTAGTAAAAGTTCTCTGGTATGAAGCAAACAGCATTGTGTTAGAAGAGGTCATTTGGAAATCCTATATTACCCAAGTGGTTTTATTTCCATTTTGTTCCTATTTCTGCCTGAAGTGTACAGAATTTGTACAGTTGGAATATTTCAAAAATGTTTGCTACTGTACCATTGGCTTTGACTTACAAAACTCTGACATTCGGTCTATTCTGCACTCATGTCCTGTATCTGTACAAACGCCAGATTAGGTGAAACATTTCAATGTACCATAAAAGGTTGAAATCACTTGTGCTTTACATTTTCCACCAAAGATTTCTTTTGATGGACATAAAGTGGCGTTTTGTTCAGTTGTGTTTTGCAGTGCAATTTTAACTAAACTGAGCAACCCAACCTTGTTGGAAATTAGCTGTATTACCATTGTGTGTTTGTGTGGCCAGGGTGCATCTTAACCATCTGTTAGTGTTGTTGTTTTTTGTTTTTTTTTTTAATACAGACTTCTTTCTCTTCCCCAAAGGGGATGGAATATATGCTCAGAATGTGCTAAATTACACATTCTAGACAGTAACCTCCTAAATGCTTTTGGTTTAGATTCAGATACTACTTCTTACCACAGTAACAGCATTGGTTACTAAATATCTGTAATGGTGTTGGTGTTTAATGTCACTGTATTTCCCCTAGATGTCTGTAAAAATGCTTGTGAATAAAACAAACAAACAAAAAAACTTTATGCATGAACCATAATCCTTAATTAAACAAGCAATGAAAACGGATATCAATAATTTCACTGGAATGTACCATCTGTTATGAATCAGCCCAGTGTTTTTTAGACACAAAAGTGAAAGTATTTGAAGTTGTAAAATTTGAGTATGTAACCTTGTTTATTTTGGATAAAGCTTCCTAATTTTTTTTTTTTATTATTTTTTTAAAACAAAGGCATGAAAAAACATCAGTCTTTCCAAGATGCAGTTAAACTTAAAGCACATTTATTATCTGTTTATGGAATTTATTCAAACAACTTGAACCAACAGGGGCAATAGTCTGGCAAATACACTTCTGCAATCTGAAACTTTACCCTTCAGTGGAATGTAAAAGTGGGTTTGAGGTCAGGTTTGTACTGTAAAAGTGAATCTAGTTAAACTGTGTTAGTGCGGAGTATGAGCTGGGTGTATAGTAGCCTTAAGGGACAATAGCCCATATTCTGTGACTTGCTTAATAAAGAAGCGTGACATGAATGTAGCTTTTAATAGAGATACAGTGATAAAATGCATTGCCTTTTTTGTCGTTGGATTATTGGCTTGTGTTAAGCTTCACCAGTGCACCAAACAATCATTGCAAAGCCCCATTGGGAATTTTATCATTTGGATGATTTATACACTTTGTCTTTGAATTTTTAGCTATTGTGACTTATTTGGCCCAGAAAAATGCATGAAAATGTATTTGGAACCAAAAACTGTGGTGTAAGGCACACTAGATACAAGTAGCCATTCACTGTAAACAAACTGACATCTCAGTTCGGGGTATCACATTTGTGATTTATTAATGAACAATGTATTTGTCCTTTTGTCTTTTTCTGTTAGTAAAAAATATATAGGCAGCTAATGTTATACATAGGGCTTCTGATTTTTGGTTTTAACCGATAACTCGATTTGAAACACCCCCGATTACAAAAAAAAAAAATTAATCGGTTGATAGCCAATAAACACTGGAAAAGCTGTGGAAATGGTTAATCAATTCACGTTGACTTTACCTTTTTCGCATTAAAAAAAAAACCTATTACAAAAATAATTATAAATACATTCCAGTGCTGCTGGGCAATGTCCCACCTTCCTGACTTACATCTATCATTGATTCGTTCTGAATACTTTAAACCCGCCCCAACTACTGAGTGACAGCACATTCCTACATATCTATTGGAGACTCCGCTTGCAAGATTTAAAACAAGATTACAATCGGAGTCTAGGCTTGCTAGTGGGATTTAAAGCTGTATTACTGTTAAGATACAGAGGATTTAAAACCAGATATCTGGTGAAATGTACAAAAATGATAAACAAAAACCATAGAAGAATGAACCTGAGACAGCAAAGGAAAGAAGGTACGACTTAAGTGTGCAAGTACTGTCAAGTTACTGCTATAAATATTTTAACAGAAAAAAAAAAAAAAAAAAACGCTCAAGCATTTTGGAAAGTAACAGAAAACACAAATTTCATACAGTATACCAAAAACGAAAGCCCCCCCCCCCCCACAAAAAGATTTACATAAAACTCGAAAATAGCTAAAAAAAATAAGCACCAAAAAATTTAATTAATAAAACCAGAAAAACAGAAGCCCTAGTTCTACTTTATTATTTTTTTCAGAAATGGTTTATTTTAATAAATTGCAGTGGGTTGTATGCAGCAGATCATTGTATTTTGAATGTGATTGGCATACCATCTCTGCCTCAAGTCCTTACCAGATGCAAAGTCTGATCGTTGTTTGCTCAAGGGGTAAAGGTAATGCTGGGAGTTTGACAAAAAATGCTATGCCAGTCTAGACAAGAAAGTGACAGGAAATAAGCTGGAGAAAATGTTTTCCACCCCCGAGGTGTTCTCTTTGAAGTGTACAGCAGGAACAGCCTTTGTGAAATGCAGTGTCTATTTGGACAAGCAGCATGTTGCAGGAAAAACTGCTAATTTGTTTTTTGCTTGAAGGTAGGTTTAGGGCTTCTGCTTCTGTCCTGTAGCTTTCCATTTATTTTAGCTTTTTTCTCAATCTTGGATATGTTTTTTGTTTGTGTGTGTGTGAATGTGTTTTAAATCTGTATCAGTCTGTCAACAGATTTTGTAATAAAAGATCTGGAATATGGTGACTGGAATGCTTTGGGTCAGGTTTTACTTTAGAGGGTGTTGTTTAGTCAACTCCTTGGCTGCAACTACTACAAACTGAAAAGGAAGGTTTTGATTGCCTCGTGTTTTATTTGCTGTAGAAAGAGTTCATGAGTAATGTTTTATTTGCCTGGAGATGCCTTGGATACCCTGCAACTTTGTGCTAAAATGGGAGAGCCAAAGTCATCCGTGGTGGATCAGGTAAACCAAACATTTCAAGTCATTACATATTAGTGATAGAATCCTACTGCTGTAGCAATAATGCCACGGCACATAAATGAACATTGTAATTTTATCTAGGATTTAGAGGCAGTAGTAAATTAATTGCTGTATATTGGTGCAATAAACTGAAATGAATTAAGTGTGACTCTGAGTTTACTTGCAGAGGAACCAAGATTAAAGACCTTTTCCTGCCCTCTGACAGATTGCTGGCAAAGTGCCCTGAATTGAAGGAGTGACTTGATTGCATAATTTGAGGTATTTCTTTTATTTAAAAAAAATCCTATAATGGGTGTTGTGTTAGTAGTAGCCAATTGTAGGTTTTACCGTGGTTGTTTGTGCACTTGCATGGAGTGCTGTTGTTGATTAAGTTTTACTTCAGCTTTGTGAGCAGAAATGTGTTTCATAATTAAACTGTTGGACTAATGCCAAGTTGATAAATGGGAGATAAAAAAAAAAAAAAAAAGTATTTCCTCTTTAAAATGGTAACCCTAAAAATAATACATTTTCATTTATAATTTATCATTCTTTTTTGTTGTAACCCCGTCCTTTTTTCAGCTTGTAAGCTCTATTCTCTGTTTTAAACCATTTAAAAATACTCCGTTATATTCAACCTTTTGAAAGCTATTTGGAGGGAAAGCAGCTTTAATCTGGCTCTATGTTCAGTTGACCTTTCATAGCTTGAAGCATTCTTTTCCAGTCACCATCATTTCTCTACCGTGCTGTGTGCTGATGTGTAGATCTATGTTCTGTTGGCTATTAAGGTGCTGAAGGCAGTGTTTCTGTTGCAATTTATGAGAGATGTCAGTTGAAGCCAGAGCATACTGTACACACTCCATTTTCCCAGCTGGAGACTGTTCGTGAACAGAAAGCTAAAATGTAATTGCAAGCAGCATACCCTTGTTCCTTGGCAGAAGGGGAGTGAGTGGCAGAGTGTATTGTCACTGTGTGTGGGTGGTCTGAATCCAGTTTTGCACACCCAGCTAGAAAGTAATTGGCTAAAATGCATTTAAAAATATAAAAACCCAGGATAGACTATACAGTACATTAAACTCCAGACTTTTTTCTCAGAATGTGGTCCTTGTAATCAGGTGCTAAAACAATTAATCTGATCCTTCAATGGGGTTCTTGTGGTTTTAAGTATATTATGTGCACCTCTGGGCCACCTTCATCACAGATTCAAATTTATCTTCAGGAGATAACCTATACAATCTATTACAAACAAAACAAGGGTGTCACAGATCTATGTTTTTTCAGGTTATATCTTTTGAGGTTAAACATTAATCTATTGAAAAACTGTTCATGCAACAAAGCAAATGAATGAAAAGCACAGAGTGAATTTCAGATCTGATTCATTGGAGTGCCGTTTTAAACCTTACGTGAATAAATACATTATTCATATTTAACTTAACTGAAGCATCCATACATTTTAAACATTAAAGTGACCATGTACTTTTAGCGCAATTCAGATTAACACAGGTTAAATGGGTGACAGGACAAAATGATAAACCTTTGTACGTTTACAGTGATTTATGCTGCCACAGCTAATAATAACTGCATGATATTGATGATGGAAGGATGAGATCAGCTCATGTGACAGGAGTCATGCCAGTGGATTAGTTGGTCTTTGCCTGGCTTTGGTCCCATCGGAGATCATCGTATGCAGGTGGACCTGTGGTTTTATATTAGTAGAAAGTGAATGCACTTGGGATTTGCTAACAGAAAATAAAGCAGTCCCATGGGTATGGCTGGGCTTAGCTCACTGAAACAAATGGAAACAAAATGATCAAAAAATATGTTGGCTTGTTTTGTTTAGAGAATAATTAATCTTCTTCTTTTACAATTGTGTGCTTTGAGTAGGTAACCCCGCCCAGTACAGATCGCAACATAGCTTTAAAAACATTTTATTTTCAGATGAATTGAAATATGTGCTTGGATTTACATGATAGTAGGCACACTTGTAGGTACTGTAGCAGAAATGTATAGCATGAAAATGAATTTGCGAAACATGTACACTGTTTTGTACAAGGAATAATAAGCGTGTTTTAGCTGTATCATGCCTGGTGCAAAACAATGACCCATCTCTCAAAAGGGCTTACGCTACTGGCTAAGTGCCTATGCAAGAACAGTGTAGTTGGATGCTCATTAAATTCCACAGTGCCTTGGAATCTGTCTTTTGAGTTGGGTCAGCAACTCTTCTGTGCATATTGATTGAGCAAAAGTTAATTGCAGAGCAGTGTTGCTCACAGAATCACTGCCACTCCATTGTATTGGTTTTATTTGTCTTTGTACATTTGTCTAGGTAGCTTTTGTAGTGTGTGTGTGTGTGTGTGTGTGTGTGTGTGTGTGTGTGTGTGTGTGTGTGTGTGTGTGTGTGTGTGTGTGTGTGTGTGTGTGTGTGTGTGTGTGTGTGTGTGTGTGTGTGTGTGTGTGTTTTTTTTTAAATATAGGCATTGACTTGTGCAACTAATATTTTACAAGTACATTTTTTGAAGACAATCCTTTCTGAAATTACAGTAAATGTTCTCCTTTTCCTTCATGACAAAGGAAGTGCAGATTGAACTGAATTAAGCAGGTCAGGTCACAAAGCTATTGCATTAAGTATTAATTTAGAAGGACAATGTGTGAGGCCCTCTAAAATAAGCCAGAATATTTGCAAATCAGCTTTTTGCAAACCACTTTATGTGGTGGTTTGTTTTAGTTGCACTTTTTTATATGAATAATTATATTTATATTTTAATGCTGCCTTTGGGGAGAAATATGTTAATTCATGTTACCAATATTGTGAATTTGTATTGATCGCTCAGAAAATGTAGACGATCCAATAATTTAACCTCAAGTCTGGGGTGACATTGTAACAAAGGTTGTAGTGTAAAACTGTCAAACAAAACATGCATTCCATAAATGTTTGCATACAGAAGGCTAATCATGATGTCTTTTATATTCAAATGAATTACCATCATGCTATAAAATGCTAATGCATTAACAAAATCAATGTTACATTTGCAATTCAGGACACAGAGGCTGTAACTGGGAAGCAGGAAAACATTGGCAATGCATGAGAACGAATCCTTTGAAATATCTGTAAATGTGTGCTTGGCTTTCACAGTGTCTAGCAGGGCAAAACAGGGCTTCGGTGAGTGACAGCTGAAAGGAGTAGCTGCTGTATCAGGGGGATTAAACAGATGGAGGCTGCTGTTCTCTCAGCCATCAGCATTCCACTAAGCTCAGTAAATATCTTATCAGCTCTATCCAATCTTCAAGGAAAATACTCCAGCCAAAGAACCAAATGGAATATATATTTTTAATAGAGAATAGATGCCTGGGACTATGAAAAGGCCCTAAACACCTTTGACTTAAGGAGATTATGCCTTAGTAAGTCACATTCTTGGGCTCTTTCTTTTGCAAAGTTGTATTATGGTTGGATTTATATTTGTGATTTATAAGTATTTCAGGAGTAAAAGGTAGAATATGACAAATAAATATAATGGACCAAAATTGTCATTTTTCCCCCTTTCTATATTCTTACAATAATGTGTTTTTATGAGCCTCGGTTGAAACCAGAAATTGTGGTGCTTGAAATACCTTCGCTTTTTTTGGTTTATTCCACTGCTCTAAATTCGTTACACTTTATGTAAACTTAGACTATAAATTAAATGGACAAAGACAACTCTAGAATTTCCTGGATAAGATGAGATAAATTAACAATGGAAGCTAGCAAGACTGGATTGAGTTTGCACAAAAAAAAAAAAAAAAAAAAAAAACCCTGTGAAAGCTGTCAAGAGGCTTGATTGATTTGGCTCTCACTGCAGTCTCCAGTGCAAAGCAATAATGTTCCTGCTTTTTGTGAAAGGGGTTGATGTGCCACCAGAGTCAGAGCTTGTCAGCTGGAAAGGCTAGCATTTCAGATGAGGCCAAAGTGCAGTCAATAATTTATATGAGAATCTTGTGTTTTTACTCCCACGTACTGTAGTGTATTTTATCTCCAGAAGTCTGCCTTACCAAAGACAGAATGCAGCTTGCCTAACAGTTCACTGTGATTATGCAAATTATGGCAGTGGAAGGTATTTATTATAGCAGTGCTTGTTTCTCTGTCAAGGCATGAGATAATGCATATACATTAGACCAGCAAGGTCCTTACCACTTACAGTGCATTCCAGGTAGTCTGTTCTCCTCTGGGCAGTGCAACTTATAAAGTTAGTTCAAGATGAACACCAGGTTAGGGAGTGCTTTCCCACTTGCTACAGAAGAGGGAGATTTTCAAACCTCAAATTTAAATACCGCCTTGATTTCCTTTTAACATTTAACATCCCAGTAATCAAACTTCAGTCTTTTTTTTTTTTTTTTTTTTTTTTTAACTATTTTGTTTTGGTATAGACATGGGTTATTTACCTGACCCACCAACCTAATACCAGCTACTGGAAGTGGTAGTTTTGTCAAACCTGTATGTTTTGCCCTGCTCCCCATACTAGTGTTCCCCCTCCCCCAACTTGCTTCAGTGAGTGCTGACAAAGATCCTGTTAACTGCCCATGCTCCTGAGGAAGTCTATTAGTTGCACTCCATTAGGCTTGTTTACAGGAGGGCTCTGGTCTCAAAGCACATGATTGAACTGTAGTTGGCTTTTTTTTTTTTTTTTATACAGATGAGAAGAACTTTGAAATGCTGGACAGGGGGTAGAATGTGAGAACAGCCATTGGTCTCTTTTTGAAAGGCTATGTGATTTTAAGGTGGATTTAACCTAACCAAATTTCTACATGGAATCTGATTGTTGAACTACCACATTTAATTATTGTGTTGTTTTGGGTTTTTTTTTTTTTTTTTTTTTTGTTTTTTATGCTAGATATATAAAAATAAATGTCCTGCAGTCTTATCTAGTATAGAAATAAGGTGAATATAATGAATGAATACAATTGTTATTTCTAAGGCTTTGCCATGTTTTTAATTATCCGTAATGATTACATACTCGGTAGTGCTGCATTTAAATTCAATGACAAATCTTTCGACCTAGAAGTCTTTTTCAATTTCGAATTAGGCGATACCATTTATCACGCTGGAGTACTGAACAAGCTGTGCAATTCAGGGTTAATAGAATGTTGACTACAGTGGTTTATTCATCAAGAACCTTAAATGGTGTGACTTCTTCGTATTTCTGTTTTTTGGATAACATTTAAAGGAGTGGTGAAAAATAAATTCTTGTCCCCCTTCTGCAAAAGAAAAGGAGCTTGTTAAGAGGCTGATAATTTATGGAGACTGCAGCTGGCAGCCAACAAGGCTTTATGAATGCTTTTTGTTTGGCTTGGAAGCTGCAGATGAAAAGAGCCTGAGGCTGCGACAAAGAGTGCAGCGTTTCCAAAACAGGCTTTAATAAGTTTTTAGGAATACTACATGTAATGAACCTGTGTTGCTGCAGACCTTTAAACATCTCTGCTTCCTAACGTTTATTTAAGGGAAGGATAAAAGGACAAACTGTTAGTCTGAAGGTTAGCAAAGCAGTTTAGTTCATTTGGTTGTGTCGCGTGCGTCAGTGTTGTTTGTCTATTCATTGAGCCCAACAGGCTAATGCTTTGTATCATTCTAATAAATTACTACAGTAATTTGCATTCTGCACATTTTTTTTTTTAAGTAGGGGTTGTAATAAACAGTTTCAGTGATCCTGTAATTAAAGTAACAGCTGGAAATGAGGGCGACAGGCGAAATGAAGGTCCTCAATGCTAATTCTTATGATAATTGATGTGCAGCTATGTGCTGTACTGTGGGGGGTGTTCATCATAAGGAAGCTACTGTAGGCAACACTGCTGGTGGTGGTGGTATTGAACACACCTTTCTGGAGACTGACCACAACTTGAAATAAGGTTTGGTTTTTTTATTTGGTCTCCTACCAGATCACCTTGTATTGTATGGCAGTACTGTACATCCTGTTTGCAGCATGATTAGGTGAAAGGGACACTAATTCTTTATTCTTGTATCATATGCCTGGTTTTAAATGTAACCTTGTGAATAAACCAAAACCATGCAAGTCATGATGACTAAGTCCGGTGTTGCAGGTGGTTAAAGCTAACAGAAGTGACGAATGCAACTTAAATGATATTATCTATTTATTTTGGAATTGCACTGCTCTTGTTTCTTTGTATAGCAGTTTTATTGATGGCAAAGTTCAATCTATATATTTTGTATACTAAAGGTCATGTAGCATAGACTCTGTGCAGTACATTGACTAGAGTGCATACTGCAGTTTTAAATAGGGACCAAGAAAAGTTGGCCAAACGCAGTACATAGCCCTACTTCGCATTTGACAGGGGTTCAGTATGTGTGTGACCTGTGAGTTACCCCATGATACTTCTTCCTATTGGTTTTATTATATTTAGGTGAACCCAGTATATTTTGATTATGCGATTTTAGCACTGTTTTAACCTGCATTCTACACAAGTATAGTACCAGAAATATCATAAACAGTATTAGAATCACTGTAGTATGCAAGAGTAGGTTGCATATGCAGCCACATGTGGTAGACTGCATATGGTTTTAGCTGACCAGTCATTTATTATTGACCAAGTGTCTCCTCAAGAAAGAAATGGATGGTTGTGAATAAGGTTGAGTCTAGTTTTCCAAGAAGCTGAATGATTTTTCCTAATCAATATACTGTAGCTCACTGGGCTTTAGAACAGAGGTATTGTCATGAGGGATTTGACAGTGATGGAAAACACTGTGTTATCTTTTAATACTGCAGTAGGTGTTTGTTTAATACATTTTAGATGCCATGCAGCACAAAAATAAAAAAAATATCTTTATAAAGGGATTACTCAACATTCAGGGAGCACCCACATTTAAAACACTATTGTGATACAAGTCGTCTAACTACCACGCGCTCTAAAAAAAAAAAAAAAAAAACACAAACAATGTATTGTTTAATCTCATCGTAATTCATGGAAATGTTAATCTTCCCAGCAGTGCAATTTCCATGCAGTGTTTCTGTTGAAGATGTTAATATGACAAGTTGATGAATTTCACAGCTTTGCATAGTTAATGCTAAAGGTGTGGGGCTGTCGGAATACTCTCTAATCCTAAAATTGTATTTTAATTGTGCCACTTAGAGTACCAAATAATAAAAACTATCATAACTGTGTGCAAGTTTTTAATTAAAACTCTGTATAATGTGAAAAAAACACCAGTTGTCTTCATCAGTTTTCTTTTTTTTTTTTTTTGCTCCTGTATGGTAGCAGCACCATAATCCTGCAGTGAATCATAGCAGAAAATGACTTACTATGTTTTTCTGACAACTGGAATAATAGCCTCATAATACAATGTTCCATAATGTATATAAAAAAATACTCCTTTTAAGTAACTTCTATCACTGCCATGTCAAAAACAAACTAAGACCCTCTCGCTAACTTAATGGGCTCAAAGTTGTTTTTAATCAGCAAAACTGGGTCGGCTTCGGGTTGGAATGAGAAATATTTCGCGGTTCAAATGCGGGTCCAAAAAATATTTTAAGGTCTCAATTTTTGAATCGCCTAAAACGTTTTCTGTCCTTTCAGTGTACTCGTCTGTAACCCTTTCCCAGATAACGTATTAGTAGGGAGGTCAATCAAAATTTTAGATTTTAATAAAATAAACAGTGAACTGGCTTTTGCAAACAGTTTTCATTTAACTTAAACATATCTAAAATGAAAACACTCCAAAAATGTTTTTAAACATTTAAAAAGGCTTTTTAATGCACCAGAATTCGCTTCGTTTGACAGGCCACCATCATGTTTTTTTAAGCGCCTGTCAGTCCTAAGCTTTCATAATAAAGGTTGGCCATTTATTTTTACTAAATCAGCTACGAGTTTAAACAAAAAAAAAGCTTTACTCTGAAGTGGTTGGCAGTTTAAAATGGGAGGATCTAAGTGACATGTGGGGTGTTGAAAATATCTGCGGCCACTTAATCAAACCCCTCTATCTCCAAGGCCACAAAAGGTTGGTTAATAATTAAAAAAAAAAAAAAAGAAAACGTATGTTTACATGACACCTAGACCTACCAATAGTGTAATTTTTGTGTTTGTAGGTGGTTTTGGTGTTAAAGCGCCCCAAATATTTAAATTGAGTTTTTTTTAATGTTCTGATTGGGGGATTTCTTCCGGACAAAGGGGATTAAAACCTTTAAAAAAAATTGAGTGCGTGCTGTATTGTTCCTTTTGTGGCCAGTCCAAAATTAAGAGCGTTGTGACACAGCGGATAAGTCTAAATGACACGGTATACTCATTTAAAAATAAATAAAATAAATAAAAATAAATCACCTATTTTATAATAAAATCGACTGTGTTTTTATGGGTGTTTATGTGCAGTTTTTAATCAAGACTAATAAAAATCTTATTTCGTGGGGTTGGTTTTATATTTTAAGAAATTATGATATTTTTTAATATGGCACGTTTCGTTGTGTTGTGATTTTTAGGCCTTAGTAAAACAGTCAACTCAAAAATACATAAAATATTTTGATACGCACTTGTAGTTGATATAATTGTATATGAATAGATAGTTATATATTTTGATTCATGATAACTGATAATCTTATAACGATTTCAAAATGACTACATTCGTGATGCGCACTCCCATAGGAGCCAAAGTCGCCCACGTTGTGTTCGCAGGTACTAGTATTAGAAGGCAAATGTACCAGTATTTCCAGCACTAAAGCAGGGAGGAGTCAGCTGACTAAGCAGTGTTGTTCTCGCTTGTTTGATGTGTCGAAAGATCTTTTTATCACGTCTGCTTGGTGATATTAAAAATGTCTGTGGATGAGGTGAAACAAAAGATAGCGCAGGGTTTATGTACTGGATAATAGTTTGAGAGGTAAATCACAAGTGTGGAATTCTTTTGGAATCATAGCAAATTAAAATAATAAACATGTGACTGGATTCGTTGCTTGTAAAACCGTCATTGTGTTTTTGTGAACGGCCACAAAACACTCTGTGAAAGCACAGGTATAGCTGCCTTTCAGCTGGTGGCACAAAAGGAATAGACATATATTTTATATTAAAATACGTAGAGATAGTTAATGTTACAATGTTAAAATATATTCTGACCACTAATAAAAGCTACCACGCTGTATAGCCTATTGTATAAACTCAATCCGTTGAGAATGGTAGAGATATCTGTGTGTGAAGTGAGAGCGTGTTTTTACTAAAGCCGGTCGCAGGTAAGAAGACGGTGTTGCAGTGAGTTGCTTGTTCGGGTCGGGTCCTGTAGTAGAGGGTCCAGGTCAGACGCGGGTCATAAAAATCGTACCTGCGCAGGACTCTACCTTACGTCGTTGCTAATGAAGGCTTAAGTGTTTGGCATCTCTCGACAAACATAAGGAAAAGCACCTTTTTGATTAAACGAAATTGTTGCTGTATGGACAGTAAAAAAAAAAAAAAAAAAAAAGGTCTGAGAAATGAAGGACTATACCCTAAGGCCTAAGAGACAGTGAGAAATGTGGAATTGATATCCTGCTGAGGCACTGAATAACCATTTGATGATGTAGAAAGACTAATTTCAGTCTTAGAAGCATAACCACACTAAGATCATGAAATTAAATTGGAAATGGTCTGCTGAGAATTTGACAACAGCTCAAAGGTGCATCTTATATTATTGGAAAAATGCAATAAAATTTGTATTTATTTTTTTATAAACATTATACCTAGATTGCAAAACAGGCTATAGATTGTTGTAATCCTTTTACTGTGATAATTGTATGGTGGTAAAATAGTAATATAGTGTGCTGTGTTTAGTTACCAATTTTTTAAGGTTTCATTTTTTAAAATTTTATTTTATAATTGTGTATAAAGCAGTTAAACAGAAATCTTTTCATTCTGCTGACAAGCCTTCTTTGGTAAACAAGCCAGTCTTTGGTTTACTCGCTCCCAGTTTCACCCAAGACCCCTTCATTGTTTAGTTTATTCTTGCCTGATAAACCCTTTTGCACACACTTTGCTAGTGCTCCATCGCTGTCTTTCATGTTCATTTATCCAAGCTACTTGCTCTTTGTACTTTGTGGTGCAGGGCTCAGGAGAGCCAATCACAGTTCAGTGCTCCCAGCAGGAGCCAGCCAATCAGACTGGCAGCTTTTGTTGGAAACATGAAACCCTTCTGGGAATTAGCTCTAACAAAAGCGTTTCACTGCAGACAAACATTAAGTGTCTGTGCTGACTTTTCCTGTTTTTAATTTTATTACTGTGCTTTGAATGGAGGAGTTAGTGTTTCTTTCATGTTCCCTTTTTAAGCAGTTTTAATTATGTATTTTCCATTGCACATGAGGCTTTACTGGTACAAAGATTCAGCTAGCTTGTGTAGCTACTGTTGTAACAACCTTTTAGGCAGGCAGCTATTCATTCAACTATGGATGATAAAAAATATTTAGGGTACAACCTATGTACTAATAACAAATATACTCCCAACTTGCATACAGATGTTCTCTTCTTTTGTTATATATTTGGCAAGGATTGCTTATTCTAGGGCTGGTCTCAGAGTTTTTTGCACATAAGAAAAACAACATTTAGTTTACAATACTAATTGTAGCTGAACACATGTTTGTGTAATATGTTTCTTGTGAGCTGTTTTGAAGTGAAATTTAAATGGGAAATGTGGGGCAAGCTATAATTAACCTGTTTTGAGAAGGCTATTTTGTCCAGTCAGAATGTAGAGCTCGGCTGAGATGGCTCTCGAGTATAGGCTTTGATAAGAGACCAAAGACAGAAAAAGGCAGGTTTTTGGTAGGCTGTTTCTACATCAGTGAAAACAAAATAGAAGATGTTTCCTGGTCAACATCGGCTTTATGCTCTACTGACTGGCGCTCGGCATATGCTGGCTGCCTGCCAAGAAAAAGCAATTACGTGTAATAATAGCAAAATTAAGAGGTGAGTGTTGCTGTTTTACAGCAGGACGTGGCGAAAATCCATTTCCTTCTGTCAGCTGTATCTCGATTACACACAAAAAAACAATTTCCTGTGGGGCCTCGCTTGAGGTCAGTGAAACCCAAAAAGAGGAAGGAGGCAGACCGCAGCTTTTGAAAACAGAATGAAAAGAAAGTGTACATTGTAATGTCAGGCTTGCTTCTACCTGTTCTAATTATAACATAAACATTTTTTATTTTTGGGTTGCAGGTGTCCTTGTTGTGAATGTGACATGGAGGAACAAGACCTATGTGGGGACACTACTGGATTGCACAAAACATGACTGGGCCCCTCCCAGGTATTGGATTGATTTCATTGCTGGAATTAAAACGTGCTTCATGACCCTGTATAGTTGTAGGGTAATTTTGATGGCAAGAGTGCTAAACTACTTAAGCATTCCCTCCACATACCCACTGTTTTTTCAGGTCAATTGATTCTACAATAGATCTGGTTTCTTAATTTTTACCTAAATGTCTGCATCTGTTTAGATCAATTGAATAGACCAGGTATGTTTCTGGCATCAAAAAATGGTGCATTTGGTAATTCTACTTGACAAATTAATCTGAGAACCATAGGAGACAAAAACCTTTTCTTAAATATTTGTGGTAAACAAAGGCTTAAAATTTGACTTCCAATGATTTTAGCATACATTCCACCCAGATTTTATATGGATCTAAGCTAACTGTAAGCCCCCTCTCTGGCTTAACGACTGCAACACCTATGTTTAAAGTATTAAATCCTGTTGTAATTACATTTACGGTTAGAAGAAAATGCTTTCTTCCAGTGTCATAAGCCATAAGATATTAATGAACTGCTAATAAATGTACATTTTAATTTTAATACGCTTAATTCATTTTTTATTATTTATGTATGTATGTATTTATTTATTTATTAAGTGTTTTTTCTAACACTTACTTTTTTTAAACCCTTTGCGGTACTATGTCAGACCAGGTCCGACATTACAATTTTCCCTTTCCCTTTAAATGGGCTGCAAAGGGTTAAATAATAAAGTAAATAATCTCATTCAGTCCTTTCTGGTGGAAAATAATTTGCATCCCTTTGCCATTAGATTTTGTGAATCGCCAACAAGTGACCTTGAGATGCGGGTCGGCCGGGGCAGAGGCAAACGGGCACGCCCTGTAGCTGCCAACCCTCCTGGTGTGGACCCCAGCTTTACTGAGATGAGGGGACTGCAAAACAAGAACCGGGGCGGGGCCAATGGTAAAGGGAGGCGGGGGAGCCTGAACTCCAGTAGTGGCCGACGGACACCCCCAAACTGCACCTTGGAGGAGATAAAGGCCAGCCCAACATCCATCAGCAAGAGGAAGAACAAGCAGTCCATGGAGCTGGACCTCAACTGCAGCTCAGAAGACATAAAGCTTGGAAAGCGGGTTCGAATGAACTCTAGGAGCACACCCACCATCCCTCAAGGGAGGTCTGAGGCTGCATTTTTGGAGCAAGGTTGCACCTCTCCAGTGCTCATAGACTGCCCTCATCCCAATTGTAACAAGAAATACAAGCACATCAATGGGCTGCGGTACCACCAGGCACATGCGCACTTAGACCCTGAAAATAAGATGGAGTTTGAGCCAGAGAATGAGGATAAAATTTCTGACTGTGAGGAGGCCCTGAGCAATGTGGCTCTGGAGTGCAGAGAAACAGGCTTTGGTTCTCCAAAAGGTCCACATTCTCCTGGCAGCTTAAGTGCACCAGGAACGCCAAAGGGCAAAAGGGAAGTGCTTAACAGTGCCCAGAGTCCTGTGATGAGTTCTAAGGCTGGCAAGAACACTGGTAAAAAGAAGGGACTTGCCAATGATCTAAATAACTTTCCTGTCATCTCAAACATGGCTGCAGCTTTAGAAAACTGTGCTGCTGCTGTTGATGGTAATCCGGCTGCGGAGATGCCAAAACTTGAAGCTGAGGGTATGATTGACCAGAAGTGTTTGGGTGACAAGGACAAGGGAAAAAAAGCAAGCAGTGGGAAATTGGATAAATCCTTATCCAAGCCCAAGACCACCAGGCCTATTGCTCCAGCCCCTCCACCTCCCCAGTTGATAGCCATCCCTACTGCCACCTTCACTGCCACCACCACAGGTACAATTCCAGGCTTACCTTCACTGACGACCACAGTTGTCCAAGCAACACCAAAGAGCCCTCCCTTGAAGCCCATCCAACCAAAGCCTACAATAATGGGAGAACCCAGTACTGTAAACCCTGCCCTGGTCTCACTCAAAGACAAGAAAAAAAAAGAGAAGCGGAAGTTGAAAGAAAAGGAAGGCAAAGAAGCAGGGAACCTCAAGATAGAAACAAAACTTGCAAAGATTGAGGACCCCAAGAATACTGGAAAAGAGTTACCAGGGCATTTTTTAAAGGACCACTTGAACAAAAATGAGGTGCTAGCAAATGGCCTATCTGAATCTCAAGAAAGCAGGATGGCCAGCATAAAAGCAGAGGCCGATAAGGTCTACACATTTACGGATAATGCCCCCAGCCCCTCAATAGGGAACTCATCCAGACTGGAGTGCAATGGACAATCCCCCATGACCCCAATACTTGTCTTGACACAGAATGGGGGTGATGGCACTACCACCAAAACAAATAGTCCAGCCTATTCAGACATATCAGATGCTGCAGATGATGGTGGCTCGGACAGCCGTTCAGAAGGCTTGAGGTCGAAAACGAGCTCTCCATTAGAGATGAGTTCCAATAAGGAGAGCGTAGTTAAGAGCCTTCCAACTACCCCTGGTCAAGCAGCCCAGGTGAAGGAGTCACAGTCTCCTTATTACCATGGATATGACCCTTACTATTCCCCAAACTATATGCAGTCTGGACAGGGCAATGCTCCTGCCTCTGAAAATGGTGGCACATTACCAGGGAGCAAAGCCAAGAAAGAGGGTTTAGAGGAGGAAAATGACAAAAAGGAGAAGGTGGCGGTCTTAAGTTCAGACTCTAAAAAGAGCGAAATGATCAATTCAAATTTACAGGCCCAGCACCAATCTGTGATTACCCAGAGACACCCTGCACTTGCCCAGTCACTTTATTATGGACAATATGCCTATGGACTTTATATGGACCAGAAATCCTTAATGTCCTCCAACGCTGCATATAGGCAGCAGTACGAAAAGTATTATGAGGACCAACGGTTGGCAGAGCAGAAAATGGCTCAGATCACCTGGGAGGGAGAAAGGAAAGCTGAACACCAGCATAAAGAACAAGGAAAGGAGGACCTGAAGCAGAAGACAATCCCATCAGCCACAATCTCAAAAGCTCCAGCTACCCTAGAATCCAACAAGAAATGTAGCAGTAAAGCTGGACCTGCGGTTCCCATAAAAACAGAGGACACTGGGAAATGCCAGGTTCTCTCGAGCCGCCAGCAACAGCAGCAGTTGCAATCGGAAAATTTTAAAGCCAAGCAAATGGAGAATCACCAACTGATCAAAGAAGCAGTTGAAATGAAATCTGTAATGGATTCTATGAAGCAAACGGGGGTGGATCCTACACTGAGATTCAAACAGGTAGGACATCTCCCAGTACAGATAATCTTTTAGTGCACCATGTGCTTACCTGTGTTGCTATGTAGATCCTTTTAAACAATCCAATCTGCCAAGGTTTTGACGCATAATGAATCCCATTGCATTGAGACTTACTAGACTGGAAAAATGTGTCAAAAATTAAATCTAGTGCTAGATGAGAATCAGTTGCAACACTGAATTACTTTTAAGGTTGAATGTTCTTCAATGGCTACACTGCATATACATGTGTCATCTGTGGGATTTGTTCTTCATTTTTACTTATCCTTCAGGTTACACTGTAAAGACTTCCAAATAAATCTAGAATTAAATGCTAGCTTTTGATTTAACGGGGTCTAATGTAATCTTATTACTCCTCTAAGCAATTTATAAGCAGCATTATTTTCCTCAGCTTTATAACCACATACAGTCTTGTGAAATGGGTTGGAAATAATCTGATCAATGCCCAAAGCAATAGTAGCAGAAATGTCCCTGGTATTGTAATATATAATTTAAATGTGTGACTGTGGAAAAGGAAATTTCCATGCACAAAAAAAAAAAAAGACTAACAGAAGCAGTTAAAAACAGATTTGTAACACAACTGAGTTGCACTGTACATTTTGTATTATTAAATGTAATGTGATTTAAGTCTGTAATTATGCTTTGGGGTCATTTTCCAGATAGAGAGCAATTTTAAATATAGTATCCTTGTATCACACGTGAAACAAGAGTACAACCCTGAAGTGTGCAGAGTCATACTTTTCATAATAAGTTGCTTTTAATATAATGGTGGCACAAAAAGAAAACATCTGCCTCCTCAGTTACTCTTGTGAATATCTCTCAACTTAAATTTGTTTCCAAAGGTTTTGCTTTCAAAAGACAAGTTGTATAGTACTGTGTGGCTGGTTGTAGCTAAACTTGACTCATGACAACTTTTCTTTTTGTTTTATTTGATTTGCTACAGGAACCGGATGCCCGATCTTGGCACCATTATGTCTACCAGCCCAAATACACGGAGCAACAGAAACCAGAAGACCTTGATAAGAAGCCTAAAGAGGACTGTCTCAGTAAGACTACAGGAAAGGAGATTGCTGGCCTCAACCTTCCATTCTCACAAGCCACTATAAAGGAGGAGTCCAAGGACTTTAAAAAGCAGGACTGTCATTCAGGCTCTTTGGAGGACTGTAAAAAAACAGACGATCGCAGGATGCCGGTCAGTGGGAAGGACTCTCGGGGTGCTCGGGTTGCAGTCTCATCACCCATGAGCCAGCACCAGTCCTACATTCAGTACCAGCACGCCTATCCTTATTTGCAGATGTATGATCCCAACCACCCGGCCTACCGTGCTGTCTCCCCTGTTTTAATGCACAGCTACCCTGGTAAGCCTCTGATTCCTCTCCAAGCTCTCTGTTATTATTCCTTTTTATATATATATATATATATATATATATATATATATATATATATATATATATATATATATAATATATATCTATTAATAAATTACCGCTAAAATTTAAAATGTGCTGCTGTTATCCAACAATGGTTTCAGTTGAAGATTTCTGGGATATTGCATCCTATTATATTTGTATACTTCATTACGTTTTGCTACATTACGTATTGGATTGAAATGCAATTAAAATGGGAAGCGCCTAGGCTGATTTTGTTTATTTAATTTTCATGTAATGTTGTTTGTTTTTATCACAATAATGGACACTAATGAACAAGGCCATTTGTTTTCTAGGCTTCCATTACCCCATCTATGGGAAGATGGCAGGCAGAGAAGAAGTGGAGAAAGCAAACACCAGCCCCAGCATAAGCACTAAACCGGCTTCAGAGTCAAAAGCACTAGACTTGCTCCAGCAGCATGCCAATCAGTATCGCAGCAAATCTCCTGGAGTGAGTCCACTGAAATCTTTTTTTTTTTGTACTGTTTTTAAACTAGTTATTGTATTCCTGGTTGGTCTTGTGTAAACATGGAATGAGCTTGGTTATTATTCTTACAGCATATTTTATTAAGAGTAGGTGTCAGTCATCTGTGTGTAATGTTGAAGCTCAGAGCTGTGAGCTTCATGGCCATGAGTGAAACAAAATAGGAGGAGGGGCTGTGGTTCTAAAGGTAGAGGAACACCTAGAAATGTCAATGAGTCCCGTAATTTCAGTTTGGGAGGATGGCAGGTGTAAATGGATACATTTTGACTAGGGGTGATGCAAGCTTGCCTGGAAGGGCAGATTGCTTTGGAAAAAAGAATGCAGCCTTTGTTCCTGCAATTGGGTGTTTATCTTATCACGTAACGTGTTGATCTAAGGCACTGACAACCACCTTCCCAACCACAGACATGCACATCCCAAAACAAACAAACAATAGGAACTTGCACAGTGGGAGGTGTATAGGCCACCCACCCACCACCACCACCTTTTTAAAGAAACTACAGAGGCAATACAAAACTATCAGCTTTGCTTCCTTACCAAGAAGGTACTATTGGTTGTCTAGATAAAAAAATAAAACCAATGACATCAATCTTTTCCTTAAGATAATCTCCAGTTGGGAATTTACAATGTATGCACTGCAATAATTAAAGATCCAATTTCTTTGTTTCATCTTTTTAGCCTGCAGAGAGGGGTCCTTCTGAACGAGAGAGAGAAGCAGAGCGGGAGAGAGATCGCCATTCCCCATTTGCAAGACACCTTCACACACATCATCACACACATCTCGGAATGGGCTATCCCCTCATACCGGGCCAGTATGACCCTTACCCAGGTAAGAACAAAAATAATTTAGTGAGAGTTTTTGCCTATAACCCTATCTTTCCCTTTGTCCTTGTACCTGTTAGCGAGTTATGAGGCAGATACTAGTATTGTTTTATTACTTTTATATAAACCAAGTTTACGAAAATACACAGCTATGCATTTAATTGCAAGTTTGCCACATGTGGAGTGTTTTTTCTCTTCTATATTTTTAATGGAAGCTGTCTTTTTCACTATTTTGTAGCGATGTCCAACTTAGTCTTCACAGAGCTGGTCAGCCTATTTAACTAATGACTGATGAAGTTTGTTGCCGGTCATTTTTTTAACCAAGCAGGTGGGCCCTAACAAACCCCTAGAATCCCCCAGAAAAGGCCCTCATTAAAAAATAATTGTTTTCAATTGTCTAACTGGGAACTGCTGCAAGCCGTATTTGCAGCCTGTGGTAATTGGCAGTGAATTTGTTGGTTGTCAAAAACCATCAGAGTTTGCTGCCTTCTGGCATACAAGAGCAAAAAGGTTAATGACATTGTATATAATGAAATCCTTCCAGTAAGGACATTACCACAGCCTTCTGCATATTCCCAGTATTTTGTATTGTCAGCGCACCATTTAAAGAACAATATTAAAAAAATTAATAAAAATAAAAAAGAAATCTATCAGCGGGATCACAGTTTTTTTTTTTTTTTTTTTTTGTAATGGGCAAAAAAAAAAAAAAAATCTTGTTATCTCCGCCCCAGCACCACGGTTCATTGTGTAAGTGTACTGAATGTTAGACTGTTTTTTTGTTTTTTTACTGAAGGTTGTGGCTGTAATGCCATAAGCTGCTACACTGTTCATTTCCAATAGCACACAGTCAATTAGATGTAATCTGTCTTTGCAGGAATAGTCAGAGCCTTTACTAAGTTTCCGCTTTCCTCCCCCAGGGTTAACCTCTGCTGCCCTTGTTGCCAGTCAGCAGGTGGCTGCTCAGGCTTCTGCATCTGGTATTTTTCCCACACAAAGGAGGTAAATATCCTCCTAATTTGTAATTGTTTTTAGATGCAATATAACAGACATATGACAGGCTTAAAATCTGGTGTGAATAATTGACAGTGAAAGTATGGAGTTCCAAAAGATGTTTAAACATTTAAAAATCAAGCAAATGTATTTATGCTTATCAAATTGCTTAAAAAACGATTGTCAGATATTTCAGTGACCTTTATCGCATGTGCATATGAAAGTCCGTTTTTTAAATGTGTTTTTTCTTTTTCAGAGAATGATTTGGAGAACTGTACATAGACATGTGACTGGATCACATGACCAAATGCTTTATTACAGACATCAGTTCCATGGTGTTGACATGTGATTGCCTTGATGGCAGGCAAAAAAAAAAAACTGTCATTTTTGTTTTTTGAATTGAATATTTTATAAGAGTTACCAATGTTGCTGTAATTTAGACTTTTTTGTTGAAATATATATTCTTACCTTTTATTTGTAACAGTAACCAGGCTCACACATGCAGGGTCAGCTGCTAATGGCAAGCATTGGAAAATAAATGTGTTTGTCACATTTGGAAAAGTGTTAGCCACAAAATGGCCACTTTATTATTTTGTATAGAAGTATATTGTTATGTAACGGTGTGCCTGAACGTATGTATATTGTAATATTCCCTACATGCCCTCTAAGAGGCTAGCTGTAAAAGTGACACTTTGGTACAATGTATATGTATACTATTAGTGGCTCCTTGGGTTTGTATTTAAAAAGAAAAGGAAATTGCATCTGTGTAAATTTGACTGTATTCTGTTTGTTGTACTGTGTATTGTGAAGAATCTTCATTCTGAGGGCTTTGGGTGCCAGTACCATAAAACTGTGGTGTATATACTGTATAGATTTTAAATGGCAGAATATAATAAGAGTCTGTGAATAATATTAAAGAAAGTTTGTTTTATATGACCTTGAATGGCAATTTACCTGATAGCCTGCATAGCTGAAGACATTTGTGATTGTTCTATTACTTGAATAGTCCTGCAGTCTTTTAAATGTTTACAATTATCCACATTTAGGGGAGAGACTTAAATGCCGTTGCCTGGTTACTTGTTCCATGCTGTAATCTAGTTTATTTTATGTAAAGTGTATATTGAATGCTTTCTTTTTTTTTTTTTTTATACCGGCCTTAAAATAATAATAATAATAATTATAATAATGATAATAATTTGGCAATCAAAATAAAAGTTTGTTTTTTGTATGCTTGTCTCTGCGTGTGTTAATGTTTGTGCGTAATTCTGTGATGCATCTATAAAGATTTGCCTGTCTTGTTTTGTTTAATGCCACTGCATTATACTAGGATAATACCCAAGATTTTGGTCACATTTACATGACTGTGGTATCCTCACAACAGGTCTGAATAAATAATAATAATCAATAATTTGAACATTGAGTTGTAATCTGTTATCAAATTGTGATTCACTAAAAGCAATGATCTGAAAAGGTATAATGCAGGTATCTGCAAACAGCACAGCCACAGGGATAAGTAAGGGCAAACCAGGACACCAATGCAAACCTCTGTGTCCCACCATTTTACATGTCCTTAGTATCCAGCTTTTTCTTTAGATTGACCAAAGCACCAATGATATAGCCACATGCTTACATTGTTACAGCACCAGAAAATACCACAAATGACTGCTGTGATATGTCAACATCCATCCTTCTCTGTAGCAATATTAATGGATGTTGGGATTCCTCATTAATTATACTTTAACAGGTAAACCCAGCTGTCACACTTACTGATGTCTTAATATATAACATTAAAAGAGATTTTCCAAGACCATCTGTTGTTTATCATTGCAATAGGAGGATCCCTATTTGTTAACTTTATATACTTGTTTTTTTTTTTTATTATTCTTAAGTTAACCATAACTACAACTTTTGTATTAGTGTTTACAATACAGTACAATAAACATTTATTTTTAAATAGCACCAGTCACACCATGGCATCCCAGAGTGCGGCACAAAGTTAAAAACAAAACAAAACCGCTCAATATGTAATACACTCCAGTTACATCCAATTATATAAAAGGACATTAAAAAAGTGTTTTCAATTTAGACTTCAATAGGGCTGTGTTCAAAGGTTCGTTCGCTAGCCACAATTCAAAGGTAGTTTTAAACCCTGCTTGGTACAGATGGGGATTGCAGTAACCACAGGCCATACCTTACTTTTGCAGATATTAAAGGTTTGCTGACCTAAAGGAGTTTAAGGTACCCCCCCCCCAATGCTTTGGCATAATATACCCTGCTCTAATGCATGGCAGCGGCGCCATATAGTTGCTACCTATAATAATTTGGTAGTGGATTTTAGTACAAGTTTTGTTTTAATAATATGCATTCTAGAAATCAAAAGATCGAATTTTGCATGCGAGTGACATTTCATGTGTGATTTCTAGTATTCGCACATTGTAAAAATAGTTTCTGTTAAGAGGAAAAAAAAAAACAGTGTGTGAATGCCGCCTGACAAACCTTCAAAGGTTTAGGACCTAGGGAAGCCCTGTGGCAGGCATGCACTCAGTGCGTGAGGCAAGCTCACATACTTTGACCATCTATGATGGCTTTGAGTGCGATAAGCCCTCCCGGTAAAAAAAACAAAAATATTGATGCAAATTGCAAGCTGCTTGGACACCAACATATTCTCACATAATCCGAAGCAACACTGGGGAAAAGTGTTATTTTCTGTAAACTACGCAGGACTGATTTTAACTGTGGGAGCAAAGAATGGTGTTTGGGGTAAGCACAAGAGATCATAAAACCACCAAAAAGCCAGTGACCTCAGAATACCAGAGCTTCAATTAATAACATCTTTTGTTGCAAAGGAAAATGGAGAAATTCAGATTGATAATAGGGGTTTATGTACAGTCCTAGAGTGTTCATTTAAAATATAGTTGGCAATGAAATGTTACTGACAGTGGTATTATTGAGCCACCAAATATGTACAGAGTAATGAATTATGTTGCAATACCACAATTTTGTGTATTTTGCCTTTTGTTTAATGATGACATTGAATTTAGAGGGTGTTTTTCTTGTTTTAAAGTAGGTGCCATAGCTCGTCCTTTAGGTTTGTTGTGTGATGAAAGTAACAACGACAATTGTGTATGTATGCTTTGCTGGCGTGCAAAATGAACTGCAGTGTACCTGCCACCTCCCTGGTACCCATAATATGGTGCTCTTTCTCTTAGTCCCAGCTACTAGATCATCCTACACTACCGTCTGATCAACATAACAACATATCAACCGAAGTCCTGCTTTGCCTTATCTCAACTCTTTGGAAAGGCTGCTTTTCCCCCTTCGAGGATCTTGTCATGGAAGTCTTGTGCCTAACAACTTTCTTCGGTTTTCTCAGATGCTCAGAATTCACTGTTTCATCAGCCTCCAGCTTCCCTGCATCTGGCATCTGTTCCCACAACCTCTTCATGTTCCCTGACTCACACCTCCTCATCTGGCTCCTGACCTTCAAAACAGACCAACTCTCGCAAGATCATTTCAACCAACTATCAAAACTCAATTCTCCAATATGCCTTTACTCCTCCATGACAAAGTACCTCTCCCTTAAAGAACCTTCCCTCAGACCTTTGATTCCTCCCACACAATTATATCCCATTACTGGTTTGCATCCCATCTCACTACCCTTGTTTCAAGAACTGGCCTTCTGCCCCAATTCTATACCCCTCATTCATTTAGAATCAGGGCAGCTACTTCCACAGCTAAAGCCAGCATCAATCTCCAACTAATCAAGAACATGGGGCGATGGACCTTCACAGCAATCGACTCATACATCTGTTCACCCCCTACAGACATAGCAGCAGCCCATCAAAAAATAGTGAGCATGCCTGGAGTGGGGGCTACCTGACCACCAAGGCCACCAGAGGTTTTCCCCTACTAGAAAAGTTTTTTTTTTTTTCCGTCTCCACTGAGCGGCAGGCATCAGGCATTTACATTACCATCCCACACTAACTCTATCTTAACCCTCTCCCATTTGTCTGGTACATCCTTTTCCCGTCTCCTTTCTAGGTGTCTTGTTTTTATGTTATGCACTGGTATGACTATAGTTTGTCTCACGGTGAGGGTTTCTGCGGGGTGGGGGGGGGTGGGGGTAAGTGTGGATTCACTCCCCCGACCTGGTCAGCCACGCTACCTCGATCTCGCACTAGGGGGGTTCTCACCGAATGAGTCCGAAGGAACCCGTAAATTATGCAAATTAGTACCATCAAAGGTTCAAACTTTTGTTTGAAAATGTGTTCTGAACCTTCAAGGTCAAAATGTACTGTTCATTACAGCCCGACTTAAAATAATTCAATGTTTTAACTTGCCTATTGGTAGCTGGAATAGAGTTCTACAACCGAGACGGACAACAGCAAAGAGATCTGGCTCCAGTTGATGTAAGGTGACTTTTTGGAACAACTAAAAGTTCTGCATTTTCTGATCTCAAAGAACGATTAGGAATATATGAAGTTAGTAGTTCTTGGAGACAAGGTGGTCCTAATTTGGCAGCTCATTGGTAACCAATGTAAGGACCTGAGCACTGGAGTAATATGTTGAGAATGACAAGTATGAGAAAGCAGTCTGGCATCTATGTCTATGGCATATATATCTACCCAGGTTCTTCGCTTTAGTGGAAGGTAAAATGGAATTCTCATAAAAATTATATTTCGCTAAATCCAGTTTAGAGCCATTTAATAAAACCTAATTTGGGTTTTTCAGTATACAGAGTGGAATAACAATGGTACTAGCTATAAACTGGAATAAAGTTTACCTTGTGACTTTTTATTGGCACTATAATATATTACTAATTTGAGTATTTACTCTATAAACAGAACTATCAGATTATTTCCAATAATCGCTTTAGGACATTTTTGTTTTGTTTGTTTGAAGAAGCTGCTCAACTTCATTATGCTAGGTCAAGATTAAAACAATTTGACTCATGTTTTAAAGATTTCACGTTGACCCTACTTCCAGTTTCATTATTGTAGATATTACCTTACACAATTTTATGTACGCTATCAAATGAATTCCATGTGGCACAAGCTTGTCTGCCATTACTGTGGTGGTGTGTGATCATCACTGAGAAGCTCCCCAAAAGTCAAAGTGACTTTGATTATTTTACAAATCGTGCTCCATTTAAAATAAATCTGTTTTCTTACTGGATATTGAAACCTATGATTTTCTTTTACTACATTGTTTGTCTCCATTCAGAAGGACTCACAAATGCCAGGGGCTGATTTGGGGAGTTAAGGACAATTGGCAGCCTTTGCTACCAAGATGTTATGGAGACTTAATTACCTCTAAAACCCCAAGAAACAAAGATATCTCCTGGACAGGGATGATTTGCATGAAGGAAGATGAGACCCAGCACTGCAGCTGATTGCCTTATCGTTCTTGAGCATAAGATTTATTACACACAGGAACAATCCAGCTATTGTAGCCTTTAACAGTGAATCCCAAATTAACCAAAGGGACTGAACAAAGGTCTCTTTGTCATTTGTTTGTATCTTTCAGGAGTTTGCTGTGAAAAGCAGATAACCCCTTAATTCAGGTGACCCAATAACAGGTTATATTCAACGCAGATTCTAGCAACCTATACAACAAAGGAAACCAAATAAGTCACAGAAACCAGTTTCCCTCTATTTTGCCTGTTGATGATGCAAAGTCAGCAAGAATGTAAACATGTAAACATTAACATCTGTTTGAAACATTAAAGGCAAATCTGCCATTTATCTTACCAAAAGTTTTTTTTTTTTTTTTTTTTTAACTTGAAGGGACATGGAGAAGGATTATTGCTTTAACTACTACCATAGCAGTGCTTGTTCAAACTCAGACAAAACCACTAATGGAATATGTGACTAAGGCGTTGACACAATGACACCTTTTAAAATGATTTCTGAGGGCTTTTTCAGCTTGTGATAGCATTTGATTGAGGTCACACACTCTTTTTCATTCCTATAAGAATATGGTAAGAGTAGGAGAATATTACAACCATTTTGGCAAGCTTTTGAGAAAGTGAAAATGATGACCTGTGGTGACCTTGACACTATGTCTTAATTCCCACAACTAAGACAGCGGATAAGTATCCATCCAATCTCTAAATTACAGTTTCTCTCCGCTGTCAGCATGTTACTGTAATGCGTGGGTTCCCATTCCTTTCGTCTTGTCAGTTATATAACTCCATTTAAAATATATATAAGGAAACTTATTTTTTTCAGCAAAGTATTGAACCAATTTTGCAACAGAGCATGGAACAGGAAAGACAACGTTTTTGAGCTATTCAAATTAAATCTCACGGTTATATTATTGGTTACTTATGACCTCAAATTACATATGTCTGCTTATAGTCTAAGTGTTGAATTGCTGGAGCACTGACAAATATATCAAGGCTTTTGGGCTGGTTGTAATACCCAGATCATACATGTGGAAGTCAAAGGAGATAAGAGAAAAAGTCAACATAGAAAGGGAAATTACGGTTCTTTGTAGTGCACAGTAGAGAAGGAATAGTTTTGGCTTGCGAGCTATCACAATTTCAACATCAGCTTATAAGGAGAACAATAGGTTTAGGCCATCCAATAAAAGAACTGGACCCATGAGGATTACACAAAGGGCAATGACTGGAATGAACAATGAAAACATGTTGCCTGAAACAGAGCTAAAGCACTAAATGCTAAGTGAGATTAGGCTTTCTAGAATAGGTTCTTATACTTATTAAGATGTTGCAGTATTATTTTGCTATAATTAATTATTTGTTTAAAGATTAGGAATTTTATTTATCTATTACATTATGGTACAACCTACTATTATACTAAAAACTACCAATGGTGCACTGGCACTGTGGTTAAAGGTTAATTTGTATTTATTTATTTTTATTCATAAATGTTACAGCTGGCCTCAGGCTGCCAGGCTGCCCTCTTCTAGCTAATCCTATTCTATTATTGTAATGTGAGTCTCCTTCTTATCTTATCCTTCATCAGAATAATTTATTTTCTTGCTGTTTAATATTACTGGCATGGTCTCCCTTATAAAAGTTTACCATAGTAATAAAGCATAGTGAAAAGCATAGTGAAAGCATGGTGAAGCATAGGGAAGCAATGTAAAGAACAATGAGGTATGATAAAGCATATTAAAAAACATGGTAAACCAGGCTAAATTATGGTTAATACATGGTATTACCATGGGGAAAGCATGGGAGAAGTACAAAAATACTGTGCAAAAATACCATGGTAAAGTGCAGTGTTTAAAGTATTATGTTTTAATAACTTACAAAACCCTAACAAATATTAATTCCTCCTAGAATCCTGCTCAGGTTCAAGAAGAGGGAAGATGAGTTCAAGTGTCCACATAATCATAATGAACTCTTCACAGAAATACAAAGGTTGAGCTGTTGAAATTTTGTTTTTCTATATTTACATTTACAGTATTTAAAACACGTAATTCAGCGCCTGAATGATGTGTTTTACATTACTTTACAATGTTGTGACCTCCACCACAAGGAAATCTACAAACCAAGTAGGAATTGTAATAGCAGAAATAGAAATGAGCTGTATGCTGTACACAAAAGATTGGTATATGTGAGCAGTCATGTAAAATGTACAAAATCTGTTCTTTTTTGTTTCATTTTTACCCAGTTGGTCTGGGTATGAATAACAATATAAGTAATTAGAGTTAGCAAAATCAGTTTCCATGCCAGGTGGCTCCTTATGGGGGTGCTTATTTTACTTTCAGAAGACATTGACTTTGTAGGTAACCTTTGTTGTTCTAGCCTAATGAGTTCTACACAAGACATATCATCAAAGGTGTAACCATGCAGAACACTTCCATTGAAAACCTAATAAAGCTGCTGAATGGATTACACTGGAGTCATTATCTCTAAAGTAATCTAGACTTGTTTCCTTTTTATTGAAGTGAATATCAATCAATTCAGTACAGTTTACTTTATGAACCAACTCATAGCATTTGCAATGGTGCCATTTTTAATTGCCCCCTTTTGAAAAGCATGTTGTTAGTGGTCTGAATCAGGGTAATACATACATGATATTTCAAATTCCTACAGCATTATTTAATCATACACATTTGATACATATTCAGACGAATCCCTCAAAAAAAAGAAAAACAGCATGCATTTGATTTGTAGGAGGAAAAAAAAAATTCATATTCCTCAATTTATACAAATAAATAAACCTACTTGATGTGACATTTTCCCCCATAGTTCTGTTTCTCAGAACAATAAACATGTCAGCCTGTTCCCTTGGGTTTGTAATGACATCATGGGTCATGGCCCAGGTTCAGTGTGGGTCTAAAGCAATGTAACATTGAAGATTGTGTTTCTAATTTTAAGACTAATTAGGTTTAGGAATCAATTTGAATTTCAATATATAAAACATACAATTTAAACAGGTCAATAATCTAAATTTCTAGTAGACCTGTATGGTATTAATTTAGAAAGACACAAATGGAAGGATGAAAATGACACATTAAATAATTAGTTAAATATTTTAAAATAAAACATACAAATTATAAAGGAGCAATCTACACTATCAGTTATGCGTTTCTATTGTTAAATATTAGAATGGGTTTGTTAACATCCACAAGTGCACCAACGACATTACAGATGATGCTTAACCATGGAAAAAACAAAAGCAGTACAAAAACAGAGGCTGGTTGAACTGAATAGCTTTTCTGAATTTTACACCTGTTTTTCAAGCCAAATGGAAATATCACAGCTGCACACCACATATTGATTAGGAGGACTGAAGATCAATGGCGAACCTGGGCTCCTGCTGTCAAGACAATCATTTCTTTTCACCCACCGAAACTGGGTAGTTTGTGCCTGGAGTTGTCTACCGCCTAGCCAGTCATTGTCTCTGAAGCACAGTGAGGTCAACTTGCCTCACATTACATCCCAAATCATGTAGGAACACAAATTCCAAAGCAGGGCTTCCTGTGGGTGGAACGCATGAATAAGCAACTTGGTGTGAGTGGGATATGTTTGCATGACACACACAGCATTCATAAAGGCAGTGCTAGGTGAGCCACTGGGTACCTCTGCGTAAAACTTTTCATCCTTAGGTATATTTAATTATTTACATTGTCCTTTCTCTTCTAAGTCAAACAATAGGTCACCTTTTACTAAACATTTTAAAACTAATAAACAAATAATTACCATAATGAACACTATTGTAGTATGTTGCTTAAAACATAATAACACAACATTCATAACAAACTTAAGTTCTTATCTATAAACAGCAATATGTTTAAAGCTTGGGACTCACTGTCTGTAGATTGGTGTTTACATTATCGTCAGCATATTTTAAGTGATTGAACACTGAAATTACTTTCTTAAAAGCACACTTTTCTTATACCAATACAGTATTGGTGAACGATAATCATTTTGTTTGAAAACCAGGCTTTAATCACTGATAATAGGTGCACAGGTGATGATTCGTGAGTACTCCAGGGCTCAAGCACCAATGGGAAAATAAGGTTCTGCACAGTACAAATAAATCACCTGTTCTGTCAAATTATAGTGTGGATGCTTCACAAGCAGAACTGTTATTGCAGCGTTTAAAAATATAAAATCAATTTATACAAAGTCTCCCAGATTTCTTGAAAAGATCTGCTGTTCCCTTGATTTTCTTTTGTATTTGTTTTGCTCTCATTAGTATCTATAGTAGATACATCAATCATATATATCAATCATAATTAATAAAGTGCCACGTCAATCACATTTTTTTTTTAAATGCAATTCTCAAGTCTGAAAATGTAAAAGTGTCTAATTGTGGTTTGAAACTTGAAAATGAATGGTTACCATGCACAGGCACGATGGAAAATACTGTAAAGTGACTACCTCTGTATTTGTCACTCTTTTGTCCAAAATTCATGGCCGAACACCGTCGGAAATGTCCGCTCAAGGAACTACACCGCTCCGCTTCCCCACTTCATATGCAATTGGCTCGCTCCGCTACACTCACACTGGGTGTTCCTGCACGTGAGACTGACAGCTGAGACCTCAGTCAGAACTGTGGCACGAGCAGGGGTGTGGCCACTGGACAGAGTGTTATTTGTGTGTGTGTGTGTGTGAATCTTCTTGCTATAGGTGCAACTGGAAAATGGGTGCATGCAAATGATGCACTCATTGAAGTCAAACCATGGCCAAGAAAGGCAAAGGACATGGATATGGCCTTTTATGAAGAGATTGAATGCTTTACAAATGTCTTACATTGGCCTAACTTTATAACACCTCTATAACATAATGCATAATGTTTTTTTTCAGCATTAAAATGTGTTAGTATACTACCCTTTAGCACTGACATGCATATGTACCTTTTTAACCATTCATTTGTACCTACTTAAATATCAATATATCAATACCTACCAAACAGCAATTATTAGTGGTGATATCAAACAAAAGCCCAAGTTGGGAGAAGCAAATGGGGCAAACTTGTCAATCATCAAGTAAATAGGCACAATTGGAAAGGTGTTGGGGCCCAACATTCACACAGTTGTTGCTTCTAACTTGGCTTCTTTTTTTCATCGCTCCACTTTACATTGAAAGGCTCTTTGTACAACTTCAAGGGGATTGTGACCATTCAAAAGTCACATCTGCATCACAAAACATTGACAATGCACAACCAAAAAAAAAGGTTCCAATACCCCAGCCCTGGATCTGTAACGCCGGCCCCATCAACTGTCACTTCCAATACACTTACCTTCCATTCTCATTATCCCTTGCACTCGTTGCCATTATTGGTCTTGTTCATCAGCTTCATTGCTGGAAATATATTGCTTCATGCTCTTTCATGTATTCTTCTATGTATGGGCTAAATATCTGTCCATGTGTGCCCTGATCTCCTTGTGCCTTACATGCATGTTGTCCATGTGTCTTCCCAAAGCATACTTGTCTGCGTCTGTCATAACGCCTCTCCCATTCCTTGTCTGTCTTTCTCTCTGTAGTAGTGCGTGTAAGGATAACCAAGAACACTTCAGTCTGTGTTGAGTACTTTTCTTGACACATATATGTCTCAGCATCTTTACTCTGGTTAATCCCAGCTGATAAGGGAATTAGCATTTCAATGTAAAGTGGAGCGATAAAATGGAGCAATCAAAAAAAGAAGCCAGGTTAGAAGCAACAATTGTGTAAATGTTGGGCCCCAGCACCTTTCCAATTTTGTCTATTTGCTTGTTGCTTGACCAGGTTGCCCCAATTACTTTTCCTAACTTGGGATTTTGTGTTGGATATCACCACTTTAAACTGCTTTTGCATTTTTCTAACTTGTTTTTTTTTACATTGGCATTGATTTTGTTATAGATAAAATCTATAGTAGAGGTCAGCTGCCATATAATGTACATATCCAGAGTTCAGATAGGCTATAGTTGCATTACTTATTTCTTGGCAGTAACATTAAACTGGGTGTAAATAACAATATATCATTTTAGCAATACAACAAATGTTCCATAAGGTTACAAACAGTTAAAACAAGTGAATAAATCTCATACAGAACCACAAGTGTAGAAAAGGCAAAAATATTTTCATAACTACAAATGTGGAATTATCTAGGTAGTCTTACAATACTGACCTACTAATATGCCATCTGGTGTATTGGGTCTCTGAAATGATTAAACACAGCAGATTGTGTCAAAATGTAAGTCATGACAGGAACCAGGGAAATCTGCACATACATTCCAGATGTTATAGGATGTATGGTGCTGCTGTGATTTGAGTACAGTGTCATACAACCCCCTTTTAATATTTTGTAGCTGCTTCTAATGAAGTAGGATACTAATATAATCGTTAACCCTTTTTATCAAGTCACCCGTGACCCTTTGAAATGAACCAGACATAGAAGAACAATGCTGCCGACACCTTCATATGTGGGGGTACAGCATGGCCCTTGTCATAGGCAATTGAAAGTCTGCAGTCTGACAGAGGCCGACAATAGCTGCCCTATCCAGACGCAATTGAGGTTTTAGATTGTCCTCTAGTAAATCTAAGGAATTAACCTTGGTCCTGTACACCAGCTCATGGTATCGCCTCTGTCGCAGCCGGGGTCTGTCAATCTCAGGCTCAGGCACTAAAATTTCATTTGCTGCTACTTCCTCCACTCCCAGCAAAGCCATACTGTAGTTTGTTTATTCTATTTTTTTTTTTTTAACACCAAAGAACTTAAATACTGTTTCAAGGTGAGTTATATACTTTTTTGTTAATTAAAACCCTCCTTTTCCAAGTGCAAATTAACTCCTGATAAATTATGACAATTAACACAGGTTTCCTATTAAATTCTCACACAAACAAAATAAATAGTCGCAAGAAGCACTACTCATTAAGATATTTGCATTATTTCATAAATCAACTTAATTTAAGAAATCACATTAGCACGATTATTTAATAACGAGATAGGCATAACGACCGCTTGAAAATGTCAGCGTCAACGCTACATACCGATTTGTTGATTAACACTGGAGTTATCATTTAAGACCTTTTGAAACCCCCTTCTCTTGTGTATGTGAACATCTTTCTGATAATTAAAACCAGAGTTTTATGTAATTGTTTACAAAACCTCCACGATAACAGATCTATTTACCTGCTTTGTTTAGCTTGTAAGGACAGCACATACACTAGCTGAAAAACAAACAATATGATAGTATTGTACAGTAGTAAAACATATCATGTAAAACAAGAGGTATAAAATTGAGTATGTCATTTTTATTTTTAATATTGAATTAGTTCTGGTTCTTAGACAAATGTCACCTTCCTCAATTAGTCGTAGTATCTAGGTGAATACTAATGGTAGCCAGATTGTTTTGACATTTATACTGTGCAAGAAAATCCAAATTGACCTCTTTAACTGATATATTACCACTATGAGGAAACTGCATTTAATTTTTGATGCTCACAGACTGCTCCAGGATCTCATTTCATGTCTGCTTTTTAAAATCTTAGTCACAGAAAAATGAACAGGATTTTGTATTGTTTTCTATATTGCTTGAAAAAAAAAAAATCAATATCACATTATTGAGCTAATGTTACAGTGTAAAAAATATTGACTTCAATTGTGCTGGTGCTTTAAATAAGACTCACAGGGTAATTTTGGTTTCAGCTTGATCTGAATTGTGTTTTGTTTTGTTTTTTTCCCCCAAGAACAAATAAAAGCCAAGTGAAAAAAACGTTGTTATTTTATAATCGTTACGAACAAATCCCTCCAATTACAGAGTCCATTCTATAAGCAATGAATGTGCTGCTCTCAATTAATCTAGTTCACCTCCAGGCAAGGTCTAAATCAGCTGGATACAGTTAAAGCAATTTGTGCACAGCTAAAAGCAAATTGGAAAATAAGTGTTCCACACTGCTGCTTATCTTTTGAAGCCAAATACACAATCAGTATTCTGGCAACAGCCTTGTCCCAAGTTATTTGCAGCTATCAATTTTAATTATTACTGTTATTGATTAGATGGAAAAGTGAAAAATATAATGCGCAAACCAAATCAAGAGCAGCTGAGCAGTTAGGTAAACAGGAAATCATGTCTGCAAGATAGTGTTTGCTTGTCCATGGATCATGCAGTTTATATGAGACAGCACTTCTTATTTCAGAAGTACACAAAGGTACCGGTATCTCATGATTTAATGCAGGCCACAAATCTAAATTATAATTTTAAAATCCAATATACCAATCTTACAGGCAATTTTGAAATGACACATTTTGGTTTAGCATATTTTTATACCACTGACCAATGAGTGGAATGTCCTATGTACTTCCTTCGTTCTTGAACCACCTTAAAAATGATGAACAACTTTGTGTATATATATATATATATATATATATATATATATATATATATATATATATATATATAGAGAGAGAGAGAGAGAGAGAGAGAGAAAGAGATATTATAAATCAACATGGGGGGGGGGGGGGGGGCGGCGTGTATTGCTTTGCTAGACACTCCTTTTAAGAGCCATGCAAACCTAGGGAGATGAGGGCAGGCAGGGGAAAATAGAGAAGTATTTACAAACAAATATAACAAATCTGTTCCACCATACTGCACTGTTCTCTAAGTAACAATATCTCATATATAGATACTGTAAGTCTTGCTTATATCAGTGATCAGGTAAATACAAACAAGTCATGAAAATGATAATTACACCATTAATTCATTTGATATTACAAGTACATTTAAAGGGTGGAGGTAACTTTTTTTATTTTTTTGGTGTTTGTGATTGAGGAGATAATATGATTCCAATAAACATGACCCCTTGCTAGTTGTGGCACCTGTTGTCCATTTGTATCACTTATCTAGAGAACTGCCAATTCAATTGCTAAGGGCAGCCTTTAAAACAATTAAGAGCATCAATATATGGATGTTGTATATATATGGATATCTCTTTGTATTTCATTTTTTAAAGAAAAAAATAACTAAATTTGGCTTTATAACCATTCTATGTTTAACTTACATGTAGATACTTCCAATATGTCCCCATTATCAGGCAGCTGCATGTATGTAGGAATTAATAAAGCATACATTACACACTCCATGTGGTCTTGGAATGAAAGCAGACTGTTGTTCATTGCGTATATATATATATATATATATATATATATATATATATATATATATATATATATATATATATATAATTTTTTTTTAAATAACCATGTATGCGTACAATACTCTGTTAAAATAATAACTACTAAGAATTGAATATAAGGATTCTTTTTTTTTTTTTACCATATAATAAACATACAGCTCCCCTGTGTCAGGTGGGTTTGCCACGTGTGGGTCGTCATTAGATAATAATAAGGCAGACAGACACAGGCTCGGAGATGGTAACCCTAGTGTCCCACTTATTAAAGAAAATAAAACAAAACAAAGCTAACACAAATGTTGCCACACAAATGGCGAGTGCTAGTCCCACTAAAACGAACGTTCCACTCCAAGAACGTACTATTCTGCACAAACCCTCTCTATACTGTTTGGGATCAGCATCCCCTAAACTGACCTAGTTCTGGGTTCCCAGAGTCCCGGCCTTCTCATGGCAACTCTTGTCTCTTCAAAGAACCTTTCCAAACAACCTCGGCTGGGCAATGTCTTCACGAGCACTGTCTTGCAGTAGAAGGGTTTTGTTGTAGTTAATCCCTCGGAGCGGACCACCTCCTTGATGTAAACACAGCGCCAGCTCTCGCTCAGGGCCCATCTGTGTAGCAATGGCTGTGCAGTAGCCTCGAGCTATAGTGCTGATGCTTTTTGAGCTCCACGCAGCATCCCCGGGCACGCCCTCTAGCCAATCCAAACCTCCTGTTCAGCTCAGCACGGGCAAGCCGACCTGCTCATTTACTTCCCATCTGCTTCCATAAAGGCACACATGCACCTAAGCACCAAAGGGTCTCCCTCTCACAGACCCTTAATACCACAGAACAGGTTATAAGGCACAATGGTCATGGCTCCCATTTTACACTAGCACTTGGAAAACAAATTGCATGGTCTCTTACGTTTGGCTGCAGACTACAGCTTTATAAAGGAGAAGCACAATAATATACAGTGAATTAATTAGAACGTACGAAAGAAAAACGTTGAATGAATTTGAAGATTTCAACCCTGATGCCTTTAAGTGTTACAGAACACTCCGCAGTAGCACATGACTGTACTTCGCTGTGTCCCATGTCTAGAGCATTCTCAAGGAGAAAGAGAATTTCAATTATAAGCATCGTAGTGTATGCAGATCTTGTCCCTCTACCATTGCTGTTCTTTGTTTTCTGTTCTCACTATATGCTATTCATTCTAGTCAGAGCACCAGCATGGTTGCAGAAGGCAGCAAGAACTACTGTAGCAACCATTCATACGTAATAGTGATGTGCTTTGTTTTGATGAATTCTCAATCAGGTTATTTTGAAAAATATATTGCTGGGTTACAGACAACACAGGATACAACCAAGGTAAAGCAATGAGTTTGTTGTTAACATTGCAGGCTACAACACTCTAAGTAAGTAAAGAATACATATTGTATAAAAAGTTGCCTCCTGTCGAGTCAATAATGAAACCAAGGAACAATAGAATTGCTCTTATGAAAAACATGGTCTTTTATTAGGCAACATCCCCAGCCTTACAGCCTCTGGGGTAGGATTCTGCCCCTTTAATGCTATGTTGCTAACAGGAAATAGCACAAAAAAGGGATAGAAGGCTTGAGCACAGGGGGCCACTATACAGACCAGAGAACCCCACAATGATGACTACATAGAAGCAACACAAACAACTAGCAAATACTCACACAGGAAGACACTGGGAACACATTTAGAAACAAGGGAGAGCTTATTCAACTATATACAGTAAACAACAGTAACAATAATTACTCAACGATCCCATACTCCTTTGCGGCAACTGTTTACTGTACATATTGTCGGGGCCTTCATGCTGTCGCATCAGCCCCAGCACGCTACACTGTTCCCCGGATTGCCCACTTGTTATGGATTCCACTGCAATTACCAACACTGGATTAATAAATAATCCCTAGGAAGTCTTTATTAATGTGTGGAGATCATTTTAAACTGTTTGAATTTAAGCCAATGTTTAAAGAGTGTCCATCCTGCTATTCTATACAAATTCACCAGTCAGTCACATGTCCTGTTAAAAATAATCAATATCTTATTAGCAAAGACCATTGATGTAGAACTAAATGATCTTAATGTTAAACAGTGGCAATGATTAGATTCACCACTGTTTGGATAATTAAAATAGGTGCCATCCCAAAAAAACAGCTCCCTGTAAAGTATATTCTGGAAAACCTACTTTATCTGCACATGAAGTGATTGTGCAATCCCTGTGCCTAAATACAACTATATATTTTAAATTACTTGTGTTACACAAATCCATTTATATGTTGTGCACTAATACCTATACACCAACATTAACACAAAACATGCAACATTTAATGACACAACACACACATGGGCGGGGCACAATGCCTTAAGGCTACATTTTGGTTTTATATTCCAGTTCCATAATACACTGTCTTATTTCCCATGATGACGTCTTTGATTTTTCTTTAAAACTGACTGGTTCATTACCTCAGAGAGGCTATGGCCAATAAAGTATTATGGCTTTTTATAGCTCACTTCACTACATTTATTCAGTTTCATTTGGATGAATGCCTTCCACGTTTCCCCATGTAATCTCCAAGAACATTCCATAACATAATACAACATGTCTTTACAGTTTATTTAAAAGCAGAATAGAACGCTTGACAGAGATGTTTTGGTTGTATTTGTTGTCTTTTAAGTTGAAAAGTATATCAGCAAAATTAAAACAAGCTATCAAGTGCTGTTTTTGTCCACTTAAATAAGACAGCTGTTCTACCAACTTAATGCCTCTGGGATGTGGTTTGTGCATGAGGGCACAGTGAAACACTAAAAAAAAAAAAAAAAAAAAACACTTAACAAACCAGATGCGTGCCTTTATGGCTACTGTGGTACAGTACTATACTGTAACATATATTAATTCAGGTATCTGAGTTTTAAAATCATCTGTAAAAACAAAAATATGGTAAGCATATACAATATTTACAGCTTTAAACAAAATAAAACGGATGCTTCTGGTTTAGTAATGTAAAAGTGGTTATTACAACTAATGTGACAGTTTGTGGAACTGTAAAAACCTTTTTACAAAAAAAAAAATCTTACTATTGTGACCTTTTGACTGAAAATTGTAACCACTTGCCTATTTTAGAACTTGTAGGAGTATATTGTTTACTCAGCAGCATCCAAAGTAATGAAGAGAAAATGTTATTGAAGCTTCAAAGCTTGGCTTTTGAAAACACTGTGTGGGCATGTGAAGACTCAGGATTATTGTATGACACCAGTTCTAATTGCATTTTTGTGTGCCTTGTAAAACGAAGCCTGAATCACATCCTTTGTCGCTGGGCGTTCAGAAATGTCACAGTTCAGCGCTGAACTCTTGTGCATGGCTGACCTGTTTTTAAGTGGAAAGAATGGCATTGAGCATGTGAGTGGGGAAGTCAAGATGATCTCATTCAGAGACTTTCTTCCATTGATGTCAACGGGTTTAGCATTAGTCTCTGAAAGAAGGTACTAGAGTTCCCAAATCCGTAAGGTCTTGTCGAACAGAGAAATCCCGCACGTGTCAAAGTCTATTAAGAGAAGTAGGGAACGGAACGGAGCAGAACTGTCCTTATAGACCTCCTGAGTACGGTTCCTGTATGTTCAAGAATAGCAAAATTATGAATTTTACTTTCTTGCTACCATCCCTTGATAACTAAACCACATAAAGGTTGATTTACTTACAATAGATTGACTACTAAAACATAAGTGTAGTTTCCAGACCCTTCTTAGAAGGAATCTTTTAAATGATATGTAACCATTAGAAACAATATCATTCTTTCCTGTTACAAGAAAACATTGCTCATTGGTTAATTTTTTTTTAATATATATTTTTTTGTATATATAATATATATATATAATATATATAAGATATATATTATATAATATATATATATATATATAATATATATTCCTTTCTGTAGAAGTTAGTATTTATAACTGCACTTTTTAAAAACATGATGTTTACAGAATAGATATAATTGTTTGAATACCATAACTGGTGTTCACATTACTACCATTAAGGATTAAAATAAAAAAAAAAATATTTAAACAAAAAATACAATACAAAATTACTGTATGATTTCATTTTTGTTTTTGTTTTAATGACATATTTTTACTTTTTATTGTTACAGCGAAGGCTAAATAACATTGTACATTTGTACAAAAAATAAACCCTCAGCATACACTTTAAAATGTGCCACTTTTTTTTTTACCCCAAGCTACTCACTGTCCTAGAATGAGTTTGAAAACTATCAGAAATGCTCAACGTTTACTTTCAAGCTGTTTTATACCTTGCTCAGTCTCCTGCCAGTGTACTTAGCACTGACTGATTAAAAGCTGTGTGTTCTGTTATAGTGTTTAAACAAGGAAGTCTGTGTTTGCATAAGAGAAAGGGGAAATGGTTATCTTGACAGATTAACCCCCCCAAAAAAACAAGAGGACTGTAGTCTCGCGCAGATGTCTAAATTTGCCACTTGGCTGGTTTTCTGAGCTACTCTAAACAAAACTTACTGCTGTGTTAGTGCCATAGCTCTGTTTGACACCTGACTGAGGAATGTGTTTAAGAGCTTCCGACGCTGTTTACTGGTCCCTGTGGGTTAATGTTTGGAAGTATGAAATTTCTCAGGCCTTGGTTCATGGTCTAATAGAGTAAGGGAGGTGATTTCTCAAAACAGCTACTAGAAGAGGTGATAAAGCCCTAAAATAGTTACATTTTCAACTTAGCTCTGATCTGCTTATTGGCCATGCTTTAATTATACTCATTCTTCTCCCTGAAAACAGTGGTTTTGCAGTGGAGGATTCGATTAATGAATAAAAATATCATACTTAAAAAAAAAAAAAAAAAAAAACTGGAAGTGAGTTGATAAGAAAAATTATTTATTTTGGTGCTACTTGTCATTCATTTTAAGATGCCCTCGGTTTTCTGTTCCAGGTCAAGAAACAGAACAAATAACATCCCTCATGAGACTGCTTCATTACTGGATAATTCAGACACTCAGTTAAAATGAAAAGCTGAAAAGATGGTAATGATTTCAGCTCTCTTGATAGGGTGTTGGCAGGAGGTAAAGCTCTGTGTTTATTTATTCATTATACATTACAAACGAGACTTGGGAAATAATTTGTTGAGGTCTTTTCAAGTGGTTTCACACCTAGGAGTGTTTTGTTTACACATCTCCAGGAAGTATAAGACATTATTACTTCATATTAGCTCTCAGAATCATGTCTACACTCCCAGTGTAACTGTAAACCTGTCCCCAGCAACACGTAAGAAATAGTGAACATTTGATACAAATATCTGAAACATGTGAACTCTGCTGGAATATTAGGAATGTTTCAATTGCTAAAAAGTCAAAATGATCCCGCTGGGGTGTTTATTAAAAGATATATGCTATTATGTTCACTGCTTTCAATAACCCATTGCACAAGCCAGAAATGATGCATGCGTGCCTTAGATAATAAGTGTTTGCTTATATCGTCTTGTGACCACAATACATTAAGGGTCCAAAGAGCAGCAGCACTGTTAATGAAGCAGTTAATGATTTGTGAATTATGGATCTTGACAACCCAATAAAAACTATGCTTCAGGATTGTGCTGCAGTAGCAAGGTAATGACAAACCATCTTTGACTGTAGTCTAAACTCAGGAGAGACCAAAATGAGTAATCTTAATGCTCCTTGGCAGGTTATTATAATATTTTCCGGACAGCTGTGAGACAAAATGTTTTTTTAGATGGCCATCTGTTTATTGTATATGGTTTGGACTATTTCCTTTTTTTTCAAATGTAAGAACTATTAAAACCTTGTCATATTGACAAAAAAAAAACAAATAACAGAGCAATGCATGTTAAAGTTTTATGAAAATACTGTAAATCAACTACATACTGTACTAGTAACTCAAATAACTAGCAACATAAGTTACAGTAACAAAGAAACCTCCACGTTGATCATTTATAACCCCTATTTCAACACTACACAAAAAAATAAATCCTGTGAAAGGGAGTGTGGGTAATCCATTAACAAACTGAGAAGACACGGAAGTGCAGTCGAAATGCCGCTGATGCGCTCAGGTTTTATTTTACAGCAGCACTCAACAAGTGACTCAGGCTAGTACCACCAATGGTAATCACCATAGCCATCCATACACAACAGTGTATGATAAAGGAAACAAAAAATGCAAAATAAAACACAGTGAAAAACACAACTACAAATAAAAGGTGATGTGAATATGCCATGAACAGCTCTCACTATAAACAGAGGATATACTAGCACACATTCTTTAGGCTTTTAAAATACCCAAATTAGTCCAGTAGTAATAACAGCTTCCATTGCGTTCATGCACACAATCAGGATTAACTGCCTTGAATACAGAGCTTAATAAAGTCATAACAGAGATCCTGACAGGTTAATAAACAGCTTCTTCTACAGTAACCTAAACTCATTTTGATGCGATACAACAAGGACAATTTTGATTTAAAAACAAAATCTTTAAAATAGTTTACTGAATGCATGCTTTGAAGAACTCAGCTTGCATGTATACCAAAAATACTACAGTATAATTGATGCATAATTCCATTACATGAGAATAGATGTTAAAAACTTCCTGCTGATTTGAACTCGGCTCTCGCCAAGATAAGCACCAACTAAGACGTAGCTTTACAGTAAACTAATGTGATCCATCTGCATCTCCATCCATTTATGTTCCTTTCCATCTGTTGATGTAGATATCCTTCTTTCTGGTGTTGATGGCTGAAGTGTAATAATGGCTCCAAGGATCAGCTTATTTTGCCTCTCCAGCGCATTAGCACACACAATGGCTGTGATGCTGGCTCTGGGGATCAACCACGGTGTGGTCTCCCCAGCACATAAGCATGACAACCGTCTGGATTGAGCTAAGTAGTGTACATCTCTGGGGTCTTGAAGTGGGCACCTTTTGTCCTCAGTGTTTCGTCGACTAGCCCACGACACCTCAAGAGGGCTCAACATTGACTCTGGCGTCCCAGGATCAACTCCCTCTGTATGCTCGAATTGGTGGTAGTCGCATTCCAGAAGCCAAGCGCTCTCCTCCCACTACCCATTTTGATGCCCAAATAATTACTTCCATTACCATGGTAAAAACCAGTGGAGAAATGGTACATCCTGCCATTATTCCAACTTCTAGGCAATGCCATGTAGTGTTCTGAAGTTGAAAAACTAAATTGCAAATCTCCAAAGAAGGCTTTCACTAAATTTGTTATTGTCATCGGTACGCTGAAAAAATCAAATGCTGCCCAAAGAAGTTCATGTGGCACTGAACCATATGCATTAGCCAAATACAAGAATGTCACATGAAGCTCTTCTCCGTTTTAGCTGATTTAATTTGTTGCCAGATTACGCTGATGTGTTCTGGAATTCCCGCTTTTTGTACTGAAGTATCAATGAAGCAGTTCTTTAATAGGTAGGTTGACAATCTCTGAGCAACAATGCTGAAGAAAATCTTGCCTTCTACGTTTAATAGGGAAATAAGGCGAAACTATCTGATGCTTACAGAATCTTTTTCTTTTGGTATAAAGACTCCACCTGCTCGGCGCCATGCTCTTGGTACAATCTGTTTGTCCCATGCCACTTTCATCAATTTCCACAGGATTCGTAGAGCTCCTGAAGCACTCTTGTACTCTTTACGGAACTCCATTAGGCCCTGGAGATGATGACGCCCTTGCTTTTTTAACAGCTTGCTCGCTTTTTTCCACTTAGGTGCACAGTCCTCGATTTGGTATTCTGGTGGATTAATAGGTGGGATGTCTGAAGGAATTGACATAGGCTCTTGCCTTTTTGAATCTGTATGTTTCCTCCAAATATCTTTCCAGCTCAAACTTAGATGATTTTAGTGTGCCATTTTTCTCACTAGTGAATATCTTCTTTTATATATATATATGTGTGTGTGTGTGTGTGTGTATCTATTACAATAAGTAACATATCTAACTCAATGTTTTTCTCCAACTAATGTTTGCTGTTCTCTTATAAGCCATTATGTAACTTCAGTTGCTATTTTTTTTAATTTTCACTCCTTATGACTGCCGCAAAGTCACATGTATTGTAATGATTACAATTTACTATTTGCTATATCCAGTACATTATTAAGTGTTTGTTTGTTTGTCATACTACAACAATATATATATATATTAAAAAAAAAACTAAAACTGTTGGACACATTTAATAAATTAATACAGTAAAACAGTAAACGATAGTCACAACAACTGTTTCGCAGGACAAGACAAGAGAAATAAATATAACGAGTAATAGGGAATGAGTAATATAACACACTACTTTGTTATTAGGTAATAAGTAAGGACATTATATTCATTTTTTTCTGAAGAAACGAGTAGCATGTAATAAGTTACTTTTTTCAGTAATGTGCCCAACACTGGTTATACAGGAGATGTAAATAAGCCAAGTCTGCTCAGTAATGCACTTTATTAACAGGGTGCATGTCATATTTAAAAAATACTGTAGTTAAATTATCAATAAAAAAGAGAGAGAATATAAATTTGTGGAAACTGTTCAAAACCTATAAAACATGTTGATTGTGTGAGGACTATGCAGTGTCAGCATAGTAAAAACTGCACAACTGTATGGAAAATTATTTAGCTCTATGTTAAAAAAATCTCTTGGGTGACAATGTTGTCTCTGAATACAGAGATTATATTAAACAGGCCGACTATACCAACACATAGGACATTAGCCAAAATTGTATTTGAATGACCTATAATATATTCATTATTTAGATTTCTGGGAGGTATAATTTGAAGAGTAGTTCAAAGAGGAAGGAAGGATTTTATGTGTCCTTTGTATATTTAAGTTAACTTATCCCTTGACTCTATTTCTTTCACTAATACTACTTTTGAAATTACTGTCATTGAAGCAGCTTTGGTGTGTTAATACACAAGCACAGTACTGAAGAAACACTCCCATTCAAACAGCAACATTTAGTACTGCCATTGTTTATGGCATAACCTACAATTTTGCTGTACTTTTACATTGCATTTTACATACACTTAATAATGCAGTGTATGTAAAAATGAATTCTTACAGAGACTGATATCCATGAAGAATATTTCCTTCAGACCTGCACAAAACAAACTGTTTTTTAATCAGTAAAAAATAAGAAAAACGTCTAATGAAAGTAACCTGCTGAAGGGTTTATAAAAATAAACAAATTAAAAAAAAAAACTAACAAACAATGCCGTCTGCTGTTGACAAGGTCGTGCTCCTGACACATTGCTTTTGATGCTTACTGAAAGGAACAGCAACTGAGATTTGCACACGTCCTGTATTTACACTGGTGAATACCAGAGTCCCAGATGAATTTGCAGTTTATTAAAATTACTTGTTTACATTGTTTAATTAAATGGGGAATTATAAGTTATTATAATGAACAATTAAAGCTAAATCAAAATGAAAGTCAAATAATAAATCTTAAGTCAGCCACCCCAGGGAAAACTAACCTTTATTTTTTGTTTAACCCCGTGATGGAAATGCCACACAGAGTGTGTTCCTGTAAAAACCTATTAGATTCAAAATATCAGTAGAACCCTGTAGTGGTATAGCAGAAATGTCAGGTTGAGCTTTTAATTACAGACACATTTTATACTGTTGATTAAACCAGATGCACTATTCTGTTCTTGTCATATCTTTTCCAATTATTACATTACATACAGATTTAGTTAATATTCTTGTATTAACCCGAATTTTTGCCACAGACCGCTCCCAATGTTTCTTTTTTGTTTGGTTGTTTTTTTTTGCCTTGGTGACTTTGACAACAGCAGATCTGTTATGTAAAATGAATAAAAAATTTAAAACATAAAGCTTGATGACAGCATTACCAACTGGTAGTCCAGGGTCCAGGAACCCAGACAACATTATTAATATAAAGGCCACTGGATGTTTTAGCTGGATCAAAAGTGTTGGCAAATGCAATAGGTTAAGTAAATTTAAGTGTACTAATTTATGTTGGTTCTGTTACATACAAATCAGCCCAAACAAATATTTTCCTGCATTCTAAATTATATTTAATGAGCTTATATGTGAACAATAGTATTTAAAATTAGGTATTTATATTGGTACCCCGGTTTGTGTTCAGAATTGTAAAAGGCCTGCTGGGGCTAAATGCTTTCAGTGGTAATAAACAACTGCCCTAGAGCAGGGGCTACGAGAGACAACTTTGATCCCCATTACAATTTGAATTCAAACCTAGTTGTGCAGTCGTTACCTACCCTTAACATAAGCAGCTAGTCTGTGAACAAGTATTAATTATTGACAGGAGCTTAGGTTGTGCCAACCACGACCAAGGATCAAAGCCATGCACGGTGCACAATCCACAAAGCTATTCATGCTGAACATAAATCCATTTGGTAGGTTGCTGTGGAGATGCAGCTGGTTGTTTCATTTTTAATCACAACAGAAAAGATTGCAGTGCAGGAAATAAATATGCTGAGGTGAGAAAGACACTATTGCAATTTGGGTTGAAGTGTTTGATATAGCCAGTAAAAAAGGAAGAGAGGAAATATACCTATACACATTACTCTACACATACTTGGTTCCTTTTTCACTATAAACACTAAGTGAAATGCCAGTAACCTGAAGAAGATTGAATGTGAGAGGCATTTGGGACGAAAAACATACTGCTTTCAATAGGCTCTAAGAGGTATTTGGGGTTAATATTCTGGAAAGCAATTTAAGCCCCCAATTATGTTTGACTTTGTAACTTAAAATGAACATTCTCCTGGAATAAAGTGAACCTGTCTTCCCAGAACAATGCTTTCAATCTTCATAAAGGAAGAAAAAACCTTATACAAACACAGGATTGAAAATAATGCTTTTATCTGACTCTTGTGTGTTTTAAATATAAAGATCAGTGTTATTAAAATGCAAAACACAGCTTCATCCTTCTTGCACATAAACTGCAACTCAACTGATTTTGCAATGTATAAAAATATGACAGGAGGGGCTTTTATGAGCCGTGAGTCATGAGATTACATTTTAAACTGAGTTGCAGGAAAGGAAACTGCAGCACCTACGACTATAGAAACTAGAAAGATGGCTTCTGCTTGTCTTCATTGGACTGCAAGCCAGCTGAAATGGAAACCATTACAATTCAAGCCGCTGCCTCTGTACCTTCTGCTGACTGACACATTCCCTGGAGTGGAAGATTTGACGGTTGATAAGCTAACACTGAATTATAAGCTCTTTGTGGAATGTCCGTGGTAAATGAAAGATCTGCTGTTTCACTTTCATGGCAGCACTGTGCTGTTACAACACAAAAAGGCCAGGTTATAGATCACAATTTCCCCTCAGTGCTATGAATATCAAACAACATCTCGACGTGGAGAAGAGCTTTTCATTATGCCAACTAAATACAGAAATGTTAACATGCTAACTGACTTCTTTTCAGAGCAACATATTTACACAGACTTACTTATCATGCTTTTCATCCATCCAACCAGTGTATGCACCTAGTCACCCATTTCTCCAGTTACTTTACATGTTGTCACCCAAAGCCTATCTGAGAAGTGTGCCCTGCAGACTAGAATTTATGAATACATGATTTAATAATGCTTTATAGGAAGTGTACGTAATTAAAGTATAATTATGTCTGAAATAAAACAAAAATGTACAAAAGCATGTTCATGTCAGAGCTCATATTCTTATTTAACCATTAATCAACATGACACATTTTATGAAGAATTTTAAATGACTTACATAAATTGTAGATGAATAAACAATAAACAGCAGATATGACATGCACTATTTTTGATTAACACCATGTATTGCTTATTTGTGAATATAAATGGAATTGTGCTACGTTTAAAGGCCTGCTTTACAATGTAGCCAGTGTATTTATAAACCCATAGGTCACTTTCTGAGAAGTAGAATGTTATTGTTTAATTGCAATTTCATGTTTTGCAATCAGTGATCAATATGGTTCCTGAGACATTTCCAAACACTGAATCATTTACTCCTTGTTGCGATAAAACTACATGTTCCTGGAAGATATTCAAACCCTCAAGATACCACATGTTTCAAAGCAGTATTGTATCATCGTGTTTTTGGTTGGCTGAGGAAAGCAACTGGCTTATAAAAAAATATTAAAAAGTAACATCTGATGGACATATGGTCATTGGCTATATTTCAAGAGTTAAAACTGACTCCACATTGTATTTGTACTGCAGCTGAATATACTATTTCTGTTTATTTTAGTGTTTGCCCTCAAATAGTTATGACCAGTGTTAGCTATTGAATAGCTCTTGTTTATATTAGATGTTGTCATTAACATAGTTGTTTGGGTTGTTATGTAGACACAGTACACAGATCGTCACAGCTGATGGAGAAAAATGATGGTTAAGTACAACTACAAAGGCTGAATACAAATATCTTTGGTGGCAAAGCAGGTCAAATTTAAGATATGATTCTGAAAATAAATAATGTGCATGAATAAGAATGTATTAAGCCTTAGAACTGTGAAATATTCACCAATCTTAATTGAAATCATTGAAAATATAAACATTATTTAAATCAGCCTCCCATTTTAATGAAGTATTGGAGAAATGCCTGCCAAACAGTTACCTTATCTAGTACCCTGTGGCCTTCATGCTAGATAAGAACAAGAGTTAATGTGTTGTATCATATATGCTGCTTAGAGACCCTGATAAGAAAACAAGCTGAAGTCACATACAATACTATACAAGTCCCTCTGAACTCACATAATGTGCAGTGCCTGAAGCTATGAAACAGTTACATTCATTTGCACTCTTTGTGAAAGTGATGGATGAGATGTGGAAGTGCCAGGTGGAAAAATGTGAATAAAGCTGTGTTTTACCACTGAAGTATGTCTTTGTCTATATCACAGATCCTGGTTTAACAACGTAGAGCATTGTGACAGGTATGTATTGGGTATTCATGTACACCTGGATAACAAAGAAAGGTAATGAACTTGCTGGGGAACTGCAGACTCCATAGAAGCAGAACTGATGGGCATGTGTGCTCTCCACTGGGATTATTTTTAGGTTTACTTTCCCAAGGTAATATTGTGAAATAAACTACATTTGGTTCTGTTGAGCTCAGAGCAATATTAAATTCCTGGTGAAGGTTAGATAAATGCAACAATGTCAAGCCTTTTTCCTCCAATGGCACCACGAGGCAACACAATCTTGCCTGCCCTACTGACTTAAAGACAAACCTATCTTGTTCCACTAGTTTTTAATCTTTTTAGCAATCTGTTTGAGATTACCCATGACCTTTGGTACTCATCAAATGTATAGTGTAAGATGCTTTCCCCCCAAAGAAACTTGTTTATTCCTTTGTATGTATGTTACTATTGCCTCACATATGAAATCATATTTATTTTTATATATTTAGTATTCTTTAACCAGGAAAAAAAAAAACATTGAGATATAGCCCTTTTTTACAAGAGTGCCCTGGCAAGATGATCAAAAACAGACAGCAGTCATTTCACATCCCTAAATATAACATCACTCTAAAATTCTTGGAACCTACTCATTAAAATAAATGTAATCTTAGTCATTATTCTTCATTTAGCTGATACATTTGGGTTATTTATCTGATACTCGATCATATCCCAGATATTCTTGTCCAGACTATTCCATAGCCTTATTCAATATTTGTTAGTTCAAGATTAACATAATGCTATGTGGCAGAGCAAAGCTCTGCCCTTTTTAAATTGGCAGGGATGGGGTTAATTTCCCCTACCTGCCTGGGTTTATGATGTTCAGGTGGCTGGGGTTGATTAGTTGATTAGGTTAATTAACGATCAATCAGCACCCAGCCACCTGACATAAAAGGAGGCCTCTGCTTCTCATTTGGGAGGAGAGAGCTGAGGAAGCAGATTTGTGATTTGTGATTTGTGATTTGTGATTTGTGAGTTGTGATTCCAGTGAAGGCATTGCCCAGCCTGGAAATTGTTATTTTGTAAGTTTTGTTTTTTTGTATTGCTTTATTTGTGTTTAAATCCCGTTATTTTGCCCTTGTGCACTTTATTTTTGTGTTTATTTATAATAAAATTTTTATTTTTTTTGAACTGCAGTCTGTCTCTGGGCCTCTATCCACTCGCCAGCCTGCCACATGCTACTTGATGAATTTGTATCTACTGCATTTACAATGGAGGTAGTTTCTCCACAATGCTTATACAACTGATGTGTTACAGATAATACAATATAGTGTAGATGCTGCAATTACAATTTTATTCTATGCAGTAGTCAATTGTAATCACAACATATGTCAAAGAAGCAAGCTAACATGTGCTGGACAGAGAATGGAAACAGGGCTACACAGTAGCATTCTTAATTTTATCACCATCTTTTTATTCTGCCATAGCAATCTATGTTCAGAATAAATTGTCTTGAAAGGTTCCCTAAAGGTCATCTGACGCAATTGATAAATGCTAAGCACTTAATACAGGTTTTTCTATTAAAACCTATATACAGCAATCTGCTCTTACATGTTTATAGTTGCATTTGACTGGGACTATAGGAGTTAAATGCAACCATTACTTGCTAGCATAAGAAAATGCTTTCTTCAATTTGACAATACACAAGTGACAGCAGGCTAATAAACTGCACACTTGTCACAGAATTAATTTCTCCCGTAAAACATTATCATTTCACAACTCTCCTCTGGGATAGGAAGTCAGTGGAATGATAAATGGCAGTAAATGTATGTGAATATGTTCTGTTGTGGATATTATGATCTGTTCTTGGTTCATGAATATGACTAAAGAAATATTGAGAAACTGAACTGTAAAACCACAAAATCACATCAGAACAATGTATGCACTTTAACAATAAATGAACTAAATGTTGGTGTGGTGTAATGTTTTTGTACTGTTTTCAGGCACAATTGCCCATTTTATATATTTTTAAGGACAAATATTTCGTTCCCTTGTTTTATAACTCGCTGTTACCCATAAATTCTTAATTTTTGTCAGGCTAGATTAGCTGTTCTCTATGTTGTTTAATATGAAAAAAATAAGTTACAGCATTGTGGCAACTACCTATGGGAATAACTTAATTTACAAGGGCTTCCTTGTTAAATAGACAAGTCCTGATAATGTGAGTGCGTGTAATACAAAAATCTAAACTTCAAGAAAAAGGTTATTTTCTGTTTAATTTAACAAAATATAGAAAGATTATTTTGTGTGGGCAACATTGGAGCTAGAACACGAGCTAATTATCCTTTCACTCTTCAAATGGTTCTGCCTTCATAGTCTTGAACCCAGAGTCTAAAAATCATTAAATATTTACCAAACAAGAGACTAGCTATTGGTCTTTTTATTATGGCCATTTATTATTGACTTAACCTTTCCAAAAATAAACCAGCGGGCTGCAAACTAAGCTAAAAGTATAAAAATACATCAGAATTGTGTATAGTCTTGAATCTTAGATACGATTACATTATGATGTTTTATATTGAAATTGTCTTCAGTAAATACAGTAAAAAGATGTAATTGTAGTTTGTGGAGAAGACATAAGCACCAGTAGTCTTTATGTTAAAAGTCAGGTGGTTGGTCTCTAATTCTTTAATATCTTGAATTGAAACCTCTGGGTTCAATGTTGCATGACATGTTTTGAACATTTTACAGATCTCATAACTGTTAAAAAAAAATCTTTAGAGTACCTTCATCTGTATGGCTGTGGACTTCGAATGCTAGCTGAGGGCAGTCTTTACTAAGCAGCCAACCTCTCAGATCAGTGGGTTTTTTGAGTCAGTACTGAGAAACTTGCAAGAAAGTTGCAATGCTCAGTTCTGGAATGCAGTTTTAAAATACTATGCAGATGTTTTTAATGATTTGCATCCTTCTCAAGAAACATGGTTTGTATGTGGAACTGATCAACAGACTGCATAGTGGGTGAAATACAAATATATGCAGTACTGAAAAAGAAAGCAAAAACATTTTAGAATCCACCAAACATGTTTTATAATTATCTGTAAATGTCATCCATCAACTGTGAAATGCACTTAATCAAAATGAAGCTTACTACAACATGCACGCATGGGTAATTAATTAGAAGTTCTTTTCTATCAGCAGCAGATCAGGATCAAACAAATCTCAAAAGAACTCAATCTCTCCAACTGGCACCGATGGCAGAACTCAATCTCTCCAACTCGCACTGATAGTAGAACTCGATCTCTCCAACTCGCACTGATGGTAGAAGTTACCAAATAAGAGTCAAATAAGGATGCTAGAGAGTTTCTAATCTCGGATGGCATAAAAAAATAGGCAGAAAAAGAGGCTTTGAATAAATTAAGCTGTCGTGGAAATATCGAAGGTGAGTTAATTTATAAATAGCAAAAATCAGGTGATTTCAGACTTACATATTCAGTTATGTAAAGAGTGCAAAGCAAATGTTATCTGAAGCATTGAGAAAAGTCATTACATTTCATGGGCCTGAAAGCAACATCTACTGGTGTTTATAACAGTAATTTCAATGCAAAAGCACAAGGTGCCCTTGGTAATTTATTAAATATATTACTATCATAGAACATTCAGATGTCAACAAGGAAAAGCATTTCATCTTGTGTTGTGAGACTTTTCATGTTTTTTTTTTTTTTTTTATCTCTTGAATAGTGTTTCTTGTTTCCCTTGCATTCTGTTTTCTCAACTGAACTGCAACTCAATTGGCTGAGCTCTGAATATCCTCATTGGTGGAAATCACTAGAACTGGCATATGCAAAAGATTACTTATTTGGTGTTCTGCTAGTCATTAAACAGTCATTAGCAAAATAAAATAAAATAAAATAAATCAGAAACAAAGGATACACACCAGTAAAGTAACAAAGCCAAAATTAAACAACTCAGACATTTAATTCAGGAGCTTGTAGGTAACCATATGTTGTTTCTTATTTGAATTGGAAGTGCCAATAACAATTTTGATTACAAATATTTCAGAATCAGATCCTATAAAGTACATAGGAATTTCTAATACCAATTTTTATTAATAGAATGTAGGTAATACATTTAACTTCCAGAGTGTTCCAGCGCTGATAAATGAAAATAATACCCAATCCAAAACAAAAACAACAACATACACTTGCAGGCAGACATAAACTGTTCCACTAGCTGATACAAGTGACACCCCATCCTCACAATGTTCTGACTGCCTATCTCACTCATGTTTCCGATGACCTTGCTGGCCTCAGCTTTAATAGTTTATTAACAACTGTCTATGACAATGCTGCAGGGTAATGAGGACCAGAAGTGTTCTCCAAGAAATTGCCTGCAAGCTGTTAATATAAGCCTCAGGCTGCTCTGGGACACAGCAGATCAGGGTCAGGATATAGAAAACTGTACACAGTTCAATGAGTGGAAGCCGTTACAAACAGAATTAAAAAATGCAATGTTCATTATGATGTATTCTTTTTGTGAGTTTACAGAGTATACACAGTATTACACATTTATAACTAGTCATTTTGTCATTAATTATTGCTGAATACTGGTTGTATGTTTATTTAGCTTTTTTGCTTTCTGTCATCTGTCTTTGACACAGAAATACTGTCGTTAGGCGAGCTTTGATTTATTATAAAACCATTTTCATTTTATTAAGTTTGACCCAATAGCATTTGAATTACATTACTTTGAAAATGATGATTGAAAATATTGTTCCATTATGTTTTATTTTTATCCTCAGATATATTACATTCTATTAGATTATTTATGTCTGCCAAAGAAAGTGTTAAGTGATAGAAGTAGAAAAAGACTGACACAAACTGAAGGTTAGCACCCTAAAAATAACCAGAGGAAACAGGTGACAGATGTTTGTGACCTAATAGCTAACACAGTAATTATTCATGATTTTGTTTTAAACATACAGTTTCGATCATATTGTTTCATAGTAAACATACTATAACACACACACACACACACACACACACACACACACACACACACACACACATATATATATATATATATATATATATGTGTGTGTGTGTGTGTGTGTGTATATATATATATATATATATATATATATATATATATATATAATTATATATATATATATATAAACCATAATATAAACTGCAAGTTTAGTCTGGGTTCATTTAGTGCCCATGTTCAGTTTACTGGGTTCATATAGATGAGCTAATGTTGATAATGACAATGAAATCAGCTTGTGCACATCTTCAGTTAAATATTCGTCTTTTTAAAAGTTTTTTTTAAAGTGCATATTGTTCTATCTTTTTTATGTTTTGAAACACAAAAAGTTCTCATTATTACTGCTCCCCCTTTAAAAAAAAGATGAACTCCCAAGTATGGATGTATGTCATGTATGGAAAACAAAGATAAAACACCATAAACAGCTACCGCTGGTTCACTCGAAGCACACTTAATTTAGCATTTAAAGGGTTGGTATCTATTATCTTAGACAAAGGTTTAAAATATGCATCCACTATAAAAAAAAAAAAAAAGCAATGCAAAATAATGAATAACTATCGAGAAGCAGTGTGGGAAACACTATTTCACTCTGTGCCCTTTCAGTTTGCTTGAGGAATCGTGAGCAGCAATTTAAAATCTTGTTTTACTCTGGGGAAGCAGTGCTGCCAGGAATATGAGATACATTATACTGATCAAATATAAAGCAGAGCCTGGGGGTTAAGGCACAGAGGAAGAAGTCAGAGCAAAGAGAAATATCTAAAATGACGCAATTCTTGAAATGACTCATTTATACAGAGGTAAAAGGAAAGCGCAAAATAATTCTCTTTCCATAAATGTTATATTGACCAAAATATTATATTATATTATATTGCTGTCTTCAAAAGACCTGAGGACAGCTACAGCATAAATACAACTAGTGTTCATTTCAGCTATGGTTTTCTTTATCATCTCCAATGTCATCATACATTGACTGAGCTGTTGAAGTGCAATCAGGCAATCCTAAATTTATCAGGTTGTTGTATAGTTTTCTGATTACAAAATGGATGGGGTTCTTTATGAAATACTTTCAGCATTTTTCTTAGGCTTCCAAGCCAAAGGCTGGGAAGCCTATTGTTATTGTTAAGATTTTTTTTTTTTTTTCAACAAACTGCTGCTATTTGAACACCATTTGACCAACAAACTCCAAACTTGGTAGTTATTGTCCCAGTAACAATCGAATACAAATATGTCAAAATGGTTATGTTTTATAAAACAAGATGGCCGCCACTTATACATTTACATTTGAAATTTAAACCTGCATCAGTTGACAAACGGTTTACTTGACTAACTCGAAACTTCACAAGCATCATCCTTGACACTGTAGGAATACAACTGACTTTTAAGAAACTCGGGTTAAACAAGATGGCTGCCTGACACATTTTTGAAAAAAAAAAACCTTTCAAAATCTTCTGTGGAACAGTTGAAGCTGCTGATTTTAAACTTGGCACATTGAGAACTAAACACGCTTAGACCGATACTGATACTGGGGCTTGGGAACCGTAAAACTGCCTGGCAGTTCTATTTTTTTTTTTTTTTCATTTTTATTAGGCTTCCAAGCCAAAGGCTGGGAAGCCTATTGTTATTGTTAAAGTTTTTTTTTTTTTCTTTTGTCTTCCCAAAATTTTAAACTGTTGCTGCTTTGAAGCTGCGTGACTGATCAGGTTCTGACTTGGCAGGTAACAAGCTGGATACATTGGCTGTCAGATGCTTAAAACATTTTGCTGCAGTGTCATTGCAATTGGCACCGGTACGCATTGTTTGATAAAACCTTTCGAAATCATCTTCTGTGGAACAGTTGAAGTTGCTGATTTTAAACTTGGCACATTGAGAACTAAACATGCTTAGACAGGTACTGATACTGGGGCTTGGGAGCCGTAAAACTGTCTGGCAGTTCTAGTTATTATTATTATTATTATTATTATTATTATTATTATTATTATTATTATTATCTGGCAGTTTTATGGCTTCCAAACTGAGTTGGATATTTTGGCAAGCTGTAGCATTGCAGCACAAGTGTTAGCAACAGATCAGTTTTGTGGAGCAGTTTCAATTCAAAATACTGCGTTAGTTCATTATCTCAAGATGCTTTTAAGCCATTTCAAGTCTTTATAAACCATTTGTTTCTTACCTAATGACTCTAAAGGCTTCAACAACCAATCAAGGATGGCTTTATTTAGTTGTAGTCGATACAGCAAGTTTCAAAATGAAAGTAAAGTCAGATGGATGGAAACCTAGTTGAGTGAGTTTGAGTTTTTTTGTTTTCTGTCGGGAGATTCGGTGAGCACAAGTACAAAGCTTACCAGAAATCATAATAAATCATCCAAAATGTTCATAAACCCAAAAACAAATTAACAAAATATCAACTGGTGAATCAAAACCCATTTCACTGAAGCCCAAAGCCAATAGTATTTAAGGTTTTGATTATTGCATACCACGACTTCAAGTGCAGGAAATACTGACTCTTCAATAAATTTGCCTTATGTATCAAGAATGCTTACCGGCTGGTATATATATATTATATATATATATATATATATATATATAGAATATTATTATATAATTATATATATATATATATATATAAATATATACACAGTGCCTTGCAAAAGTATTCAGACTCCTGACCAATTCTCTCATATTGCCAAATTACAAATGGTACACTGAAATTTCGTTCTGTTTGATATTTTATTTTTAAACACTGAAACTCAGAATCAGTTATTGTAAGGTGACATTGGTTTTAAGTTGGGAAATAAAAAAAAAAAAAAAAAAAAAAACCTGAAATATTTTGCTTGCATAAGTATTCAACCCCTGTGCTCTGGAAGCTCCCAGTTTGCACCGATGAAAGAAATTGCCCTAACAAGGACACAATTACCTTACCATTGGCCTCCACCTGTGAACCATTAAAGTTGCTGTCACATTTTCTGGATAAAAACCCAACTGTTGAAGGATCATTGGTAAGGCTGTGAATCTGAAGGAAAATGAAGACCAAAGAGCATTCTGCAGAAGTTAGAGATAAAGTAATACAAATACATAGATTAGGGAAAGGGTACAAAATAATATCCGTGTTTGGATATCCCAGGGAGCACAGTTGGATCAATAATCAGGAAGTGGAAGCTGCATCACACCACCCAGGCACTGCCAAGAAAAGGCCATCCCTCAAAACTCAGTGCTCAAACAAGAAGGAGACTTGTGAGAGAAGCCACAGAGAGGCCAACAATCACTTTGAAGGAGCTACAGAGTTCAGTGGCTGGGAGTGGAGTAATGGTGCACCAGTCAACCATATCAAGAGCTCTGCATAACACAGGCCTGTATGGGAGGGTGGCAAGAAAGAAGCCGTTACTCAAAAAGTACCATGTGAAAGCACTTCTGGAGTTTGCCAGAAAGCATGAGAGTGACCCAGCTGCGATGTGGTAAAAGGTTTTGTGGTCAGATAAGACCAAGATAGAGCTTTTTGGCCAAAACTCAAAGCGCTATGTGTAGCGCAAACCTAACACTGCCCATGCCTCAAGACACACCATCCCTACAGTGAAGTATGGTGGTGGCAGAATCATGCTGTGGGGATGCTTCTCATCAGCAGGGACTGGGCATCTTGTTACAATTGAAGGAAGAATGGATGGAGCAAAATACAGGAAAATACTGCAAGAGAATCTGCTTCAGTCCGCTAAAAAACTGAAGCTTGGGAGGAAATTTACCTTTCAGCAGGACAATGATCCCAAGCACAAGGCCAAAGCAACATTGGAGTGGCTCAAGAACAAAAATGTGAATGTCCTACAGTGGCCCAGTCAAAGTCCTGATCTCAATCCCATTGAGAATCTGTGGCACTATTTGAAAATTGCGGTCCACAAGCGTCGTCCAACCAACCTGAACAACCTGGAGCAAATCTGCCAAGAAGAATGGGCCAAAATCACTCCGACACTGTGTGCAAAGCTGGTACATACTTACCCCAAAATACTTAAAGCTGTTATTGCAGCGAAAGGTGGCTCTACCAAATATTAATGTGTGTGGGTTGAATACTTATGCAAGCAAGATATTTCAGTTTTTTTCTTAAAAATATTTCCCAGCATAAAACCAATGTCACCTTACAATAATTGATTTTGAGTTTCAGTGTTTAAAAATAAAATAATGAACAGAATGAAATTTCAATGTGCCATTTGTAATTCAGTAATATGAGAGAATTGGTCAGGGGTCTGAATACTATTGCAAGGCACTGTATATTATATCTATCTATCTATCTATCTATCTATCTATCTATCTATCTATCTATCTATCTATATATATATATGTATACACACACCATCACACCACCACCACCAGCCTGCAATGTTGAAATGCGGCATGATGGATGCATGTACTCATGTGGTTTTCTCCATACCCTAGTCCTCCCATCAGCATGAAACAGCAGGAACCGGGATTCATCAGACCAGGCAATGTTTTTCCAGTCCTTCAGTGTTCAGTGTTTTCATTCCTTCGCCCACTACAACCGCAGTTTCTTGTGTTTTGGAATTCTGTTCCTCTGTCAAGGTATGACGAGTTGTGCATTCTTTTCTGGGTCTTTTGGCACCAATGTTGTACTGGGCTGTCAGTTGACTAACTGTAGCCCGTCTGTTCCTCTGCACAATTCGTGTCAGCCTCCCTTGGCCTCTTTCATCAATGAGCCATTTTCGACCACTGGCCTGTCGTTGGCTGGATTTCCTTTGGGCAGTGGACCATCCTTGATACATATGGGAAACTGCTGAGCATGAAAAACCCAGCAGCGTTGCAGTTCTTGACACACTGAAACCGGCGCGCCTGGCACCTACTTAAATCTTTTGTCTTGTTCATTTACCTTCTAAATGGTACACATACACAATCCATGTCTCGATTGTGTCAATCCTTCTTTAACATGTCCCCCCATCATCTACACTGATTGAAGTGTACTTAACAGGTTGCATCAATAAGGGATCAAAGTTTTCACCTGGATTCACCCTGTCAGTCTATTTCATGGAAAGAGTAGGTGTTCCTAATGTTTTGCACACTTAGTATATATATATATATATATATTATATATATATATATATATATATATATATATATATATATATATATATATATATTTTTTTTTTTTTTTTACAAAAGATGTTGATGAGTTGACAGTAGACAAGCCTGCACACCCATCAAACAATTTAGTGTAAAATCAAAACCTTACACATTACTTATAAAATGATATCAGATCGTAGTTCTTGAGTTTTGTTGCTACCACTGGTCATTTTACAGCAGATTTACACATATGAGGACATTTCTAAAGAAAAATATTTTTTCAAATTAAATATTCGTACATTCCATCACATTCATCAACATGTTATTCTCTTAATAATTTCCAGACTCTCAGCTGTTTAGAAAGGTATAATACAGTATATGTTCAGTGGCTATTTGTCCTGATACAAGTCCTAAAGTTATGTCAGTCAGACCTGAAAAAAACATGCATTTCCACAGTAGGCATGGGTTAAGTATTGTCAGCACAATATACACCTAGCAGCAATAAAATCAGAAGTACATTAAAATGCATTACTGGGCTTCAAAAAGTGACAAAATTTGATACTTTGAGATTTTGATCCTTTTGAAGCCCAAAAAATGAATCAACTGAAGTGGACTCTGTACACATATGTAGAAAAACCTCCATGCTTTATGAATACTCATTCCTACCCATTACTCAGCACACCCCCTAACCCCATAACAATTCACATGTATATTAAGTGCATTTCTTTCAGTGAACACATATAAAACATAAGAATGACTTAAATGTCAGCTGCATTTAGATCTGCCACTATTCAGATCAATTGAATAGACCCAAATTAATATTTACAAAGCTTTTTGTTTAAAAATGTTGAACACCTATTAACAACTAAGTAATGCAATACAGACTGAACTAAATGCTTTCTTGTGAAATTTCAAGCAAACATTGCAGAATACTTCTCTGGACACCTTTGTTTGTATGGCTATGCCCTAAACAGAAAGGGGGAATGGGATATTCAGGTAATTGCTTGTTCTGTTTTGTTAGTTGATGTGAGATCAAGTGTGAAAGCCTGTTTTTCAAAAAAAGTTTTATTGTCATTGCAGCATTAATAAGACTGTGCTCATTTATTTCCTTCATAGCAAACATCAACTGAGCACAGCAATGATTATTCCTGGTAAACTATACCTTATATTCATGCATTGCGGTATAAAAAAAAAAAAAAAAATTAAAAACTATTTCTGTTCTCATTTTAATAAATAGCACTAAGCAACAAATACAAATAAATGACAGACTGCAAACAAAACATAATTTTTTCAAATTATCTAGGTGATCCATCTTTAGTAGTGTAGTTTAATTTGCTCAATAATTAAATTTTCTGCAAACTCACATAAGCTTTTATTTCTGTTCATTAATGAAGCAGTATCATATCACAATGTGTGGCAACACTTGTAATTAGTAAGTAATCTTTTTTTTTTTTTTTTTTTTTTCTCCCAGTGTCATGGAAACCATTGTCAGGAAACAAACTAATTTCCTGGCCTTTAAGGCTTTGTGTGGTCTAACACTGATAAGAGATTGTTCATCTTTTTAAGAGCTTCTGATATAACAGAACCTGACACTGTTTACTGCAGTCAATTGCATTCATTGAATGCTTCAGTGAAAAAAAAAAGCTAAAAATAAGGCCATTCATTTCAATGCCAGCTACTCCTTAAAAGTAAATCAGTTTTTTTTAACCTAAAATGTGTTACACAGAATGTATCAACACAGCACAATGGGCACACCAATAAGCTTTATATTTATATTCATAGGATGTTTCCAGCCTTTCTGAGTCCTCTCAAATTTCCCTTTAAAAACCTGCTGTTTCAGACATGATTTGTGTTAAATTTGTTCCTTTGTTCAAAACACAAAATTATTGCTAGGTCCGTAATTTAGTTTTCCCCTCACCTATAGAAACGTTTTACTTAATTTCCAAGAGTGCTCTGGGAAATAACGGGATTCACATGATCATTGTGATGAATTCACATCCTCTATGGTGATCGCACCAAATATTGATTTGATGTAGATTTTTCTTCTGTTCACTCACTTTGCATTTTGTTAATTGATAAATATAAACTATTAACATGTCTATTTTTGAAAGCATTCTTACTTTATAGCATTTTTTCACACCTGCCTAAAACTTTTGCACAGTACTGTGTGTGTGTGTATATATATATATATATATATATATATATATATATATATATATATATATATATATATATATATATATATTCTTTCTCCTTTATCCTATATATCAATATTAACAGCTATGGAATTGTTAGTATGTTGATATGTTGACAAATTCAAACCACAAGCTTGTTGAATTTCACCTATTTCACCAATTTGCCTAACCCATGGAGCAGAAGTTATTAGCTAACAGTAAGAAATAACATTGCTAAGTGAATGTCAACTCGGCAGGCAGTCAGTAGAGACGACTGCATGAAATATTAATACTTAAATATAGGCATATATTTATTTATTACTCACAAAAAATGTCTGAAATAAGAGAAAGTCCATTATTAAAAGAAAGAAGTTAAGGAAGAGAGAGAATGTCAGACCGTTATTAAAAATTTAATATTGTTGGGTTTTAAAATAAAAAAAATTGGGTAATGTTGCCGCAGGGCCATGAACAAGTATTTTTAACTTATATTAAGCAGTAGTAAATACAGTATATCAAAAGGTGGCACTTTAAAATCACACAAGCCTGATTTTACTTTATTGAAAACATTGGCTACAATTTTTGTTTCATTAAAAACGTGTAACTTAGTTGTTCTTTGCTGATGTTGATGTTCAGCTTTCATATCGAAATGTGTGTACTTACTAATCATTTAAACTCACAATCATTTTTAATAATAAACATTTAGGTATGTTATGTCCCTGAATGAATAAAAAAATAGAAATAAATGCTGATTGATAAAAAGGGCAACTCAATATTTACCAATGTAGCTCATGATATACTGACATCACTTAGATTTCAGTATATCAACCACTATATTGGTCTGTGGCAGGTAAATTTCATATACTTCGCGCATCAATTTTTGTGCATTGATTTATTTTGGTGCCTAAGGATGAGATAAGTGCTGTCATTGCAGCTGAACACACTTCTCTTGTTAATGCATGAACAGTATATAGTTGATCTGTACTGCCTGTAATATTGTCATGAATCAGTTGTGTGAGGACTGGCATTTAGTGTTTCAACCAATTAGCACTAAGCATTACATTGTGAAGCATTGCCCTGCTATAGCGAGCGTTTACTTTCCAAAAGTCTCGTAGCAGCTGGTTTCACTGTGACAATTGAGCTCAGCAATGTCTGATGACAAAACATGAAAAACATTCCCTAGTATCCCGCACTACATTTAAAACAAAGCCGAGCAAAGAATATTTTAACTGTTAACATGCACATGTCAATATATCTATCAATAAACAAGCCATATTATAACATGTTGTATATGTTACTGTTTGTGTTTGTTTAGCACTTCCCTTTAATAAGCTGCTTGTAGTATGAAATGAGTAGATGTTCATGCAAACATACAGAAAAGGAAAATAATATTTTGTCTATTTTTTTTTTGTTCTGGAAGGGAAGGCAGTCAAGTCATTTCTCGTTCTGTCCAAGGAGTGATAACAGCAGTTAACTGTTACAAGAAATGTCAATTTCCACTTCGAACTGATGTAAGAGAGAACATCTTACAACCATAGCAATAATATACAATTACAGTAACAGGGATATTGTAGAGACAGGTGTAAGTGTTAGGTATGTCACAGTCTGGAGTCTTGCAAATATATGGAGCCACACGTGCATACAGTGGATGCCATTGTAATCTATTTTTTCATGTTACTGATAGCTCTAATTTTGTATTTACAACCGTAGAGGTGATGTATGTCACTAACATGCTTGTTCCTATTCTAAGACCTGATTTACTTGTATTTTCTGTCATCAAATGTGTGCAGAAACACTCAGCAGTGATTTCTTACTGGATGTGGGATCACAGTCAGCTCAGAGTAGAGCAAGATTTGCAATTTGTTTGCCATTATTGGTTCCATTGCAACTGCAAATTATAATCAGTTCTGACAATTAACAAGTCTGGCAGTGATGCTGAATGAAAAAACATTCTGATGTGTTTTTTTACAAATGTTCTCCTGAGCACCTAGGATTGTGGAGCTTAGAGGTTTGTTATATCAGTTAACGTAATGCAAAGCCATTAACTGTTTTAACTTTGTGTTAGATATTAGACAGCCAATTTGAATCCCCTCTTCCACCTTCCCACGCTATTGTCATTCACTAATAGTCTTTTAATGTGTAGGCAGGATTCCTCTAATATATATTGTATAACATTAGGAATGAGTGATAGTCTTCAACCCCCAGTAGCTACACTGAGGCTCTTTACTGATTACCGAATATTAGCAGAAAGTAGGTTTGTGGAATGATTTAAACTGTTACAGATACTGGGAACTCTCTCAGACCCAATAATGTATGTATACCATGGGTTGAGAGACTTTGATTCAGAGTAGAATTGCTCTAACAGGATTAATAGTTTGAAAACATTGCATTACAACAATGCCAATACCAACAAAGACAAACATTGTGACCTTCCTGTTTAATGAACGAGTCACTGCTCTTGATCTGTAAAAGTGATTAGTAAATAGGAAATAATTGTGCAAATTGATACCAATCTGCTTAACAGCATTAATTGGGATTGAGACGTGTGCGGTTGTGAAAACATTTAGCAATCGGTAACCTCGCAAAACATGATCTCTTCATTGGTATATAATCCCAAAAACTAGGGTTGACTTTCATCTATGACAGCTCATTAAGATTTAGCCTCATACAATCTAGGCAATTAATGTGTCTTTTGATAACTTGTAGCTCTATCCAGCAACTTGAACAAAGCTAGTCACAGATCAGACCAAATCCATTAAAGGTTTCGATTAACCATGTCTCTGGGGATGAGCTGTGGATATATGTTGCCCTGAGATGCTGCCCACTCTCCATGTAAAATTGACCTCTATTTTTATGTGGAATGATTATTGTTTATTTTATTTTTTATTTTTTTTCAAAATGTTTTTCCACTAAAGTAAATCTTTCTTCAAAGGCCTGGTACTAACATTTTGATTCTGATTTCAAAGCCTTGAAGGTACGTAGGAAACACAGTGTTGGAAAAAAAAAGACATTAAAAAGCAAATTATGTGCTGATAGGAGCCCTAAGATAACATTCTTTGTGGTGTGTTTATTAGTTGATTGCCAGCTACATTTGTACAGTACTTTCTTTATTAAATAAAAGAAAATCACTCCCCTGACTTTTCCTGGTTTAAATTGGGAACAGGGCCGCAGCCAGGAATTTTGGGTCCTGGAACAAGTCCTTTGAAAAGGGCTCCTCTCTTAATCCAGCGAGCGCACATTGACAGGATTTACCCTGTAAACACCCTTCTATTTTTTTCTTGTTTTTTCCATGTTAGAAAACCTCAATTGAAGAAGATGTACATTCAGTTTGGTTAAAATACAGTAACCGTATTTGAATCCTACATTTCCTAATGATTTATATATACTGTAAAGATTCATCATATGTTCCATTATATACAGTGTAATGAAACCTTAAGGCTGAGGCTTACTTTTCCACCCTTACACACCGACACAGGTGCTTCCTCTTTGGCAATCCCGGGACATTCAGGGAGTTGTAGTCTTGCAGCTCCCTCCTTGAACTACAACTTTTCTCCTTTCTCCCCCTACTCTACCTAAATAGCTATGGCTAAAAGTTTTGCATCATTAGAATTTTAGGATTGATACATAGGCGTAATTAAAACTACAAAAAACGATATGAACATAATTTCGATATTTTATTTAACATCACACAATCAAAGAAAGACATCGCAAAAGTCTACAGCTAGCCCAGGCCCAGGCTCTGCCCCTGCAGTAGAGTATTAAAGGGTTAAAGAACACCCTGTAGTATTTACAAGAAACCAAACACTTAACATTGCTGTGTCTTATGTGATAGATATTTTTTTGTATAATCACTTTTGAAAAAAAAAATTGTTTACACATAGTCATAAATCTGTTGGGGAATTAAACCAAAAGCTTTTTTTATTTTAACGTATTTTGGGAGCATTCAATTATTTGTCACCTGAACATAACTAGGCTATCCAGATCAGTGCTACTTCCTAATGCTTTGATTTCAACTGTGGAAACAGAAACTGTCCAGGATGTGTGAAGAAAATATCAAAACAATTAGGATTATGTTGAAAAATATATCACTGAGGTACACATGACAAGAGATACTGTGTAACCATTTCATTTTGATTTGTCACATGGACGGGATTAATACAGATGATGCCACTGCTGTTGAGTTATGGGCTACATCAGATCAACATGACATTATCATGCACAATCAGTGAAGTTCAAGAGAATATATACTATACGACTCACCCATAACCCTGTACATACATCTAATGGTACACTGGGATACTAAAGGATGCATAGCCACTGGAGACATCTTGTTGCTTAGGGCAGAGACAGAAAATTGAAAATCAGGTTGTGCGAATCCCAATGAGAATAAATCAGTTAATCTGGTTATTCAATTCAAAGTGCTGAAATGGATTCTGTCAAACGCTGCTTCTATAAATCAGAGGTACATTTGGTTACAATTTACTTGAAGAAGCTGAATTACAGATTGAAAGCTAGTTTTTGAAAGTACACGGTTTGAAAATGAACCTGTTATTACTGAATTGCTATAGACATACTGTACTGTATGTAACATTTTCGCCTATGACATATTTGAATAGATGAGGTGCTCTGTAAAGGCTGTATAATAAGAGCTGAAAGTTACTTATTCATACCTGAAATGCTAATCTGATCCTACCCAGTCCTCTTGTTCTACATAAATCCTGATAAGGGCCTTTAAATTAAATACATAAAGGAAGTTACCAACACTCTGTCACTATCTCTGTTATCGTCTTTCAGCAGGTGTGGCATTTTTATTACACAATTCTTCTTTCTCTTTTAAAAGTCTGGCTCAAATCCTCCTTTGTTTGAACCAGATGCCAGGTTATACTAAAGAATGCATGTTTTAAAAGTAGTGGACCATCGGGAATAAAATTGGTAGAAGAGGCTTAATTTTCCCCTACCTTCTAATTGTCAGTGAGTTGAAAGGATTTTCAGAATACATTAATGACTCATCTAAGATCCATTAGACACTTCAGAATCAAATAGCTCCTTTAGAGACAACGAATCAAACAAAGACAACAACTAGGTAAAAAAAAAGGGGGGGGAGGGGAGGAATGCAAGAGCAACTGAATACATGGGGAAATATAAATCTACCCAATTATAATTGGAACAAAGCGAGTGAGAAACGCTATTCTGCTGAGGCACTATTATCCAAGCATCTGGGCTTTGCATTCATGCATAATTAAGCTTTGGACAGCTGCAGGCTTGTTCAGTGCATCAGGGTTTAGCATATCATAATACTGTTTGATGCATATCAGTGAAAGTCATTTTTCAAACCCCCCCATTAAAACAGATTCAATAAAGATAAACAAACTGAATGAAACTGTGCTCAAAAAGAATTTTGCAAAACGAGCTCAAAAAATATTTAAAAACGAAACATAACTTGAGATTAAATATATAATGTACTGCTATATATATGAATATTCATATATATATATATATATAATATATATATATATATATATATATATATATATATATATATATGGCGCGTTCAGACTGACTCACCTTTGAGACCTTTGCCTTGAAACTCGTAATTTTGATTAATGACTCTCAGCCAGTGCTTACTGCCAATCTCCCCACAAGAAGTCCAAAAATGAGGTGGACATTGTGGGGAGGTGTCACAGAGATGGCCGAAGTGGGCGGCGTCAGAACCAAGAAGGAATGACAGACAGGATGGATGAAATGAAATCATGATGGCGCTTGCTTGCGCCGGTTTATTGTAAAATAAAAGGGCTGAACAAACAAACAGAAAACAAGACAAGGCACTCTACGCCAAAATAAAAGAGACAAACAAAAACAGACTATACTTAACAAAACAGTGCACGGACAGACACATTGACAAACACGGTGAGTTTTGAACACACAAGTATCATGCTGGTCCCACCAGCAATTGTAAACGATTTCTCCTCCTCTCTCTCCCGTTCTCCACTCACCGAACACCCAACCGCGAGTGGGTGAAAACAAGTTGTTTTTATGCAACTGTACCAAGACTCGACTGCTAATCAATCATTCAATTTGAGTCTCGGTACAACTGCACGTGAATTAATAAAGTGCAATTCCTCGTGCTCACGTATTATTACTTTTTACTTGCATGTGAATTGCTGTGCAATCCTCATGCCTAAATACAAATATACATTTTAAACACTTGTGTTACACAGACCCGTTTATATCTCGTGTACCAATGACTATACACCAACATTAAAAACACAACATAACAGAAAATATACACAGGGGCGGGCACTTCGTCACAGGAGGTAACAAACATAAAAGCATATGAGATGGATACCAATGTATGTGTGCACTGCCTGTGGATTTAATATTATTGGCAGTTACCAATTGATTGATAGTAGACATGAATATGAAAGTTACCTCTCTGGTCCAATCTGTACATTGACTTATGTAGGAATTTTTTACAGTTGTGCAGAGGTATGTATTATTATATGGTACATTAGACTGCTTTACCCTATAATTAGGGTTTCTGGTTTTCTGTTTTTATTAATTTCATTTTTTGGTTTTTATTTTTAGCTATTTCATATACTGTATGAAAAGTATTGTTTTTGGTTACTTTCGGTTTTTTCTGTCACACTATGTATAGTCCACAATGAAATCCTTATGGTCACGGGCATATTCTTCTGGGTTTTTTTATGTGTTTAGATATTTATTTTTCCGATTTCACCACAATTTGCAATTCTGTTTTATATTCCACGAGTAAGTAATACTCCCTATTGAATTGTAATATAGCATTAAATCCCACAAGCAAGAACAATCCTCTGTTTCCTTGTAATCTTGTTTTAAATCTTCCAAACATGTTACAAGCCTCCAATAGAAATGTTGGAATTTGCTGCCACTCAGTAATTGGGGCAGGTTTAAAGTATTCAGAACGAATCAATGCGAGATGCAAGTCAGGAAGGAGAGACACTGCCCAACTGCACTGGGAAAGATGTTATTTTTTTTGTATGTTATTTTATTTTTTCACTGGAAAAGGGGTCAAGTCAATGTGAATTGATTAACCATGTCCAGTGTATTTTTCTGGTGTTTATTGGATATACACCATTGCTTTTTGTATCTGGGGTGTTTTATCATTCTTTATCGTTTAAAACCGAAAAATCAGAAGCCCTACCTATAATACACCCAATTGTCATTATCTACTTATATAGATATATATATAGATATATATAGTATATATATATAGGACTGCTTAACTCTGGTATACGAATGAGACCATATTTTTATATTAAGGAAAAAATAATAATTTTGAAGTATACAACACACATACTTGTTGAAGTATACAACTTCATACAAAGTGTTTTCAAATTACAATATATATATATATATATATATATATATATATATATATATATATATATATATATATATATATATATATATATATATATATATATATATATAGTAAATATGGACTGGAGAGGAGGCTAATAGTGGGAAAATATGACCCCAGAGGGAAGAATTATAGTTTCCAATGGGGAACATAGTAATTAAAGGTTTTTTTTGGTCGAGAACTGTCTGTCTGACATTCTCACTGCTGCATAGGGTTCTCGGAGGAGTCAGCTGAGTTTGTGAATGTCGTATTTATTTACATAGTCGAGTTGGATTTGTTTGAATTTTAAGAAGTCAGGAAACACTGGAAGCAAAGTTTTTCTGAGAATTTTAGTGTTTGCGATCTTTGTTTGGCAGTATATTTTGTAATTAATTTTCTGTTATGGCATAAAATTGCTGTCCAGGAGGTCGAGATGCAGGTTTGTCCACCATTTTGCTTTGTACTAAAATGGCTGTAAAAAAAAAAATGGAAACTTGAAGACCTTTTATTGAGAGACTAAAGGGCTATGATGTGCTAAAATGAAACACAGCATTTGTGAAAGGTCTGTCTGTAATGATTTCTGTTCAGTTTTCCAGTTGGCTAAAATTACCTGTAGATGTGTGAAGAGACATTGAATAGTTTTCAGAATAAAAGGTAAATTGTCTGCTACATACAGCATTTAAGTAACAATTATTGCCATTTAATTCTTGAAAGTAAAAAAATGATATTTTGGGAATATAAATGTATATATCTGTCTATCTGTACGCCTGTCACAAAGACGGCCGGAGTGGGTGGTGTCAGACTAGAGCCAGGAAATAAGCAACAGAGAGGTGGAGTTTGGTGGAGTTTGGTTTGTTTTCTGTCTGTTTATTTATTAAATGCTGAGCGAAAGCATTCGCTCAGCATTTAATAAATAAACAGACAGAAAACAAACGGTTGTAACAATACAAAAACAGGACACGGCACATTCGCCAAAATAAATAGACAAACAAAACGGACTAAACAAAACACGGTGAGCTTCTTTTACTTTACGCTATTATTAGTTTTATTCTCTTTACCACCGTCTCCAATCCTGTTCTCCACTCACCGAACACACAACCCAGAGTGGGTGAAAACATATTGCTTTTATGCAGCTGTACCAAGACTCGATTGCTAATCAATCATTCAACTGGAGTCTTGGTACAACTACACGTGAATTAATAAAGTGCAATTCCCCATACTTACATATTATTACTTTTTACTTGCACGTGAAGTGTGCAATCCTTGTGCCTAAATAGAAATATACATTTTAAACACTCGTGTTACACAGACCTGTTTATATTCCATGTACCAATGACTATACATCAACATTTAACACACCACATGCAACATATACAGAAAATACACAAAGGGGCGGGCATTTTGTCACAACGCCACATTTACATTTTTGCATATTTTTGAAGAATCACTTAGCCAGTTGTCATGAAACTTGCTATTAACATTATTTAGTTACATTTATTGAGAATATCAGATTATTGAAAGATAGGGCGGTGTCTGCCTGTTTGTACATTCGTCCATCTATATGTCTATAACGGTGTGTGCGGGTGATTTAGGTGCATTTCAATGTTATTCGAGGAGAAAATACTTGGCTGGTTCAACATCCATTCTTCCCGCCAATCTGAGTGCCATATAGATATTCAAAAGTTTACTGTAAGAGTGCAGTTTTTTGGGGTTTTTTTTGCAAATATACTTTATGAAATACGTTTAATGCCCCTTGATTATAAGTACGATAGTATGTGTGTATTTAGAAGGTTAATAGTCAGTATTAATAATTGATTTAAATTGGTGTGAAGTGATGGAAATAGTGTTTGAAATTGGTGTAGGTACTGTAGGACTGCAGAACAGGTTAACAGATTTAAAGGTTTTAAAAAACAGTGCAGCTCGTTATCCTTACTGTTTTTCTAATTTGCTTAAATAGGCATAAGATATTTTAAAGTATGAGCTAGTGCTATGTTAAACTTAATTTATTTGGCCAACCTTATGTTGGGAACAAAAAAAACAAAAAAACAATGTCAAATATATATGTAGCACCCAAGTGGTTTCGAGATTTGTTTTGTGCGATACATTATACAAGTTCTCAAAAAGACTTAGGAGAATGAATCCAGTTTACAGCTTTTATTTGTGTCCGTCAGTCCAACTATTTTTCAAACTCAACTCAATGAATGAAACTTAGTGTTCTTAGTGTGTGTGTATATATATATATATATATATATATATATATATATATATATATATATATATATATATATATATATATATATATATATATGTGTGTGTGTGTGTGTGTGTGTGTGTGTGTGTGTGTGTGTGTATCTTACTGTACACCGTTCAATAAATGCAGGGGGAAGAGTGTGGAATACTAGCCTTCCCAAACGAAAGACTCATGCGCTGCCTATGTACACTGTTATTAATGTATTTTTTTAAATGTGAACTTTCGATATTATAAATGAGATGTACTTTTAAAACATCAGAACACATCTCAAAATAATGCAACATTCAGCATGACACCGTACTTCATACTTTTAGATGTGTAGTGCATTTATATGTAGAGAACATTCAATTACTTCCGTGTAGAATGAAGTATATAAATATTTTGGTTTTAAGGTGGGTGATGGCATGGAGTAGTAAAAAAATATAACAAGACCTTGCTTTTCTCCTTGGATATTGTGGAGCAAAGCTAGTTAAAGTAAGTTATGTAAATATCTGTTAACGCCTGTATGTATTCATGTTTCATATTGCAATTGTGTTATTATTTTTTTTCTGCCTTTTGGAAGATTTTCAATATTATCGATATCGATGATGAAATATGTACACAATATCAAATTTTCATATCAATGCCCACCCCTAAAAAAATAGCCTAACATGGTCTGTATATGTTTGTAGAACATTTAGTTCCTTCTCACTTAAATTATTAGGTTACAACTTGTAAAGTACAACTTGTTTACTGTTTATTATCTTACAATGTTATTTTATTAACACAATATAGCTACACTACATCAACATACAGTAATTTTAACTTCAACCTTCTAGTTTCATAAAATCTAAAGACTTTGAATGTATATAGAATTGCCTAAACCTTATCTTCGGGGAAAGGATAAGCAACTGTTACACTTAAATGCCAAGCTGTTATCTTACACGTGAAATAGCAGAGGATGAAGGCTACATGCCAACTATTATGAAAAGGCTCAGATCTGCGTAACAATCTTTTCTTATATGCACAATTACAGCTTACATTCTTAAATACAAAGAAGAAACCACATTTTATCACCAAACAGTGGTGTAGCCCTGATGTTATTGACATACATTTGGGTCTTTTACACTTGTGAAATTACTTTGGCATGAAGCCAGCATTCATTGAAATATCCTCTATGCTATGCTAAAAAGTAGGGATCAGGGGTGCAAATTTGGCACTAGTATGATGCTAGATTCTAGTAACAGGGTACCTCATATAGTGCCAGTAATGTTACATTCTGGTTTAATTTTTATTTATTTATTTATTTTTTAATTACTTTGCAACCATAGATGAAGATAGTTTCTCATTGGGTCTGGACTACTCACATGACCCACACACATTCATCCACAAAATACTAAAAACTAATTGAAGAGCAGTTTAGCACCAATTTTCAAAAAGATTTGCACCCCTGGTAGGGATGCAAACTGGACCAGACGCGCTGAGTGGTCTGATATAAAGTGTATAGAAAATTTACACCCCCTTGAACTTTTTCCAAATTTTGTTGTGTCAGTGCCTCTGAGTTTCATGCATTTAAATATTTTTCCCACTTATCTACACAAGTTTTTATTGAGAACAAAAATTGTATATTAAAAATACAAAACTTAAAGATCATAATTGGATAAGTCTCCACCCACCTGAGTTAATACTTGGTGGAAGCACCTTTGGCAGCAATTACAGCTGTGAGTCTGTTGGGATAGGTCTCTACCAACTTTGCACACCTAGATTTGACAATATTTGACCATTCTTCTTTACAACACTGTTCAAGCTCTGTCAAGTTCCTTGGGTAGTATTGATGGACAACAATCTTCAACTTGTGCCTCAAATTTTAGATTGGATTTAGGGGCTGTGACTGGGCCATTCAAGGACATTTACCTTTTTGTTTCTTAGCCACTCCAGTGTAGCTTTGGCTGTGCGCTTTGGGTCATTGTCATGCTGAAAGGTGAACTTCTGTCCCAGTTTCAGCTTTCTTGCAGAGGGCAGCAGGTTTTTCTCAAGGACTTCTCTGTACTTTGCTCCATTCATTTTCCCTTCTATCCTGACAAGTGCCCCCATCCCTGCCAATGAGAAACATCCCCATAACATGATGCTGCCACCACCATGCTTCTGGCATTCTTTGGTTGATGCGCTTTGTTGGGTTTGCGCCAAACATAACGCTTTGCATTTAGGCCAAAAGTTCCATTTTAGTTTTGTCAGACCACAAAACTTTTTGCCACATGGCTACAGAATCTGTTGAGTGTTTTTTTGCATACTTCAAATGGGATTCAAGATGGGCTTTCTTGATTAATGGCTTCCTTCTTTTCACCATACCAAACAGGCCAGATTTGTGGAGTGCTTGGGATATTGTTGTCACGTACAAACTTTGACCAGTCCTGTAGCTCTTGCAAAGTTGCCATTGGCCTCCTGGTAGCCTCTCTGATCAGTCTCCTTCTTGCTCAGTCATCCAGTTTGGAGGGACAGCCTGATCTAGGCAGGGTCTTGGTAGTGCCATACACCTTTCATTTCTTAATAATCGTCTTGACCGCGCTCCAAGGGATATTTAAGGCCTTTGCTATTTTTTTATATTCATTCACTGATCTGTGTCTTTCAACAACTTTGTCCCAGAGTTCTTTTGAATGCGCCTTGATGCTCATGGTTGAGTCTTTGCTTTGAAATGCACTACCCAGGAGAGGGAACCTACAGGAACTGCTGAATTTATCCCAAAATCATGTTAATCACTATAATTTAACACAGGTGGAGGCCACTTGACTTGGTGTGTGATTTTGAAGGCGATTGGTTACACATGAGCTAATTAAGGATTGCTATTACAAGGAGGGTGGACACTTATCCAACCGAGCTATTTCAGTTTTTGTGTTTAATTAATTTTCTACAAATATCTAGAATATTTTTTTCACATGGAAGTTGTGGGGTAGGATGTGTAGATAAATTTAAAAAAAAAAACGACTATTTTAATGCATTTTAATTCCAGGCTATAAGTCAAAAAAAGGTAAAATTTTTGAAAGGGGGTGTTGACTTTCTATAGGCACTGCAGGTCCAGTATACCTTAACACTAAAACCGCCATGTCAGTCATTTTGACAGTCTGAGGTTTTCAAATTTAAGTTACCCTGAGTGTCTGAAAGTTATTAATTAAGACTGCGATGAAAGACACAGTTGCAAAAATAACAAAGTTAAAATCCCGACCACCTAAAACTGCCAAAGCAGTCATTTTGACTACCTTTTACAATACATGTTTTTATTTTGAATATAACCTAGACTATCCTATTGCCAACCGCTTCATCCGCAGCGGTACCAAGGACAGCGACTCCAGCTGCATCGCCAGAATGAACAGGCATTCAGGAGACAGGGAAGGATGGCATTATTTTGGAAATTATAAATCCCAGTGTAAACGCTGTGGGAAGATGGGCTGCACAAAATATTTTGACTGAAATCTCAGGTTCCACGGCACATGCAAAACGCAACAACGCTAGCACTCAGTGCTTTTCATTTGTTGATCGATATGCGAATGCTACACCACATTCAATGCTGTACTGCATGATGTAACCATGATTGGCAAAAGAGTTGAAAAAAAAAAAAACTGCCTGTTTGGAACAGTGAATAAAGCAAAAAGAGAGCTTCCATCTTCTGTGCAAATCTTGCAACCATAGCTGTACTCTAGTATAATTCTGAAACACAACGATTGTGCTATGCCAACTGTTTACAAGTGCAAGTCAAGAAAAAATGTAATTATTCTCAGCTCCCTTCATACATCAGTTGCTATCAGGACTGTTGACAAGAAAAAACTGGAGACTGTGGATTTCTACGATGACACAAAGTATGGAGGGAACATTTTAGAGCAGATGGCACGTCAGTACTCAGTGAAAGCTGGTTCTTGTCAGTGGCCAGTTGCTGTATTTTACAATGTACTGGACCTAGCAATGCTTATTTTATTATAGTTTTTCATTTTTTTTAAGTAGTGTTTTATATGTGGTAAGTTAGAAAATAAATTGGTTTATGTTTAATTGTTCATTTAAATACAGTGTTTCGGCTGTGCAGATGTTTGATATGATGTGCTCGAATAAAACTTTTGAGTTTGTCTTTTATTTTGATATTGAGGTGGTTTAGAATGTAACCGTTACAATGACCTCTGGCTGTGGTTTTAGGAATGCGTATAACCGTAGCGTCTTTAGTGTTAAGGAAGTCCATCTTATACATTATTATTTCTGTGTTTTAAAATGGTTGGAGTTTGAGAAATATGCACATTTACATGACATTAAAAACAATACATAGAAACAATGCATATATTATCCTGCTTCACTATAAGCCTTAACTTTTTAAAAAGGTCTAAATTGAAAAATAGAAAAGATGATACAAAGTAAATGTATGTATTATATATATATATATATATATATATATATATATATATATATATATATATATATATATATATATATATGAGAATTTAATGAAAAGGTATTTTTATATACTGCCTTTAACAGCAATAAACAGCAAAAACCCACCATTGTTATTTGTTTTATATCTGAAGCAGAAATATATTAACAAAACCCTGCAGTACATTGTACACCAGGACATTCAAGAATGAGCACCCACAAGGCCTTAGTATGAGGTACACCATCATTTTCCTTGAACTAAAGAGCTTTTGTCCAGTGGTCAAGCACAATCACCACTGTCTTTGCCCAAATGTGCTGGCACAAGCTGGCCAGTAATATTATGACACCTGCTGCTTGCACACACACACATACTGAACAAATTACAACATTTGTCACCAAGACACAGAGCTGCAGTGCATGCAAGTGCCCTTCCGGGTATCTTGTCATCCTATGCATGCACAACTCTTTCAAATTTAGAGCAGGGAACAGATGTCTGATTAAAAGACATTTTTAAAATAAAAATCATTATGTGGGAAGAGGCTTAATTAGCCGGGATTACTCAGGTCCACTTAATTGCCCCACAGAGAAGTGCTGCATTCTGTAATAGAGTTGCAATATTTTGATTAGCTATTTAAGTAATTAATGTAGTCAGAAAGTACTGTCCTTTTAAAACTGGAATAAAACAAAAAACAATGTCATTATGCTGCTAATTAACATTTGAGATTGGAATTCAGGTATTTACAAAACAGATGTGTTAATAATCTTTTATTATGCTTTTATAATACAATGCATATCACAATGATCTCTAGAACTATGAATACGTTTAAATCATTTTACTGACAACAATAAATACTTCCTACTGTTGAGTGGAATCTAATAGGAAATAAATAGACTTTCTTTAGCATCAGTAACAACCTTGAAATACCCTTGTACTGTAGATTAAGAGCGATGTTTTAAAATTACAGCAGGTCACCAAACATGAAAGTGGTCAATCGATTCTGAAGTGGCAATTAAAATGCAAACTCGGTAAATGTATTTCCTTTTTAAAGCAGTAGAGACAGAACGTGGCACTAGACCACAGACACTGAGAAGGAAATTGCAGAAGCTGACACAGGATTGGAGATGTGTAGGTTTCTATGAAATGGATGGTGTTCAAAAAGCAGAGAAATTGGGGGCAGAGGACTTTTCAAAAGCATACCTTCCATAATCTCTTCATCCTTGATACTCTAAAATATATGTTTGCAGTACAGCGATGTAATTAAAACCCATAGTATAGCCAGGTTGTAAGTACCCAAGTGATTTCCAAGTGCTTTCCCATAAAATAAAGTAATCCAATAGTGTTTCCTACTCACAGTTGGATGCAACCAGTTTTGTTTTTAGTAACACTTTACATGGTGTCTCTAATTACTGTGTATTTACATAGAAGTTTCTTAGTAAATAGATGTGTACAATGTTATTATGCAGAGTTACAATTTATTTAATGTGTACATTTTTTTAATGCTTTAAGTAAGTACACAATTGTACCAGAAAAGGGTTAGGGTTAGACATAATGTTAGGGTTAGGGTTAGGTTTAGGGTAAGGGTAATATCATGAATATCCAAATATTTACACATTATAATTATGTAATTATGTGTAAGTACAGATGTATTTACTAAGTAACTGCAATTAAAATCTGCAGTAATTAAAGACACAATGTAAAGTATTACCCTTTTTTTATACAATTAATAATGAATTAGTTGATAGTTGCATTATCTACCAAGCTTGTTATGAATCACATATAGATTCTTAAGTACTAAAAAGTATTACATTTCTGTTTGGTTTCTATTGTTGTCTAACTATCAATAAGAAGTTTCTAAATTGTACAAATGGCATTTAAGTGGATTTCTGACATTTTGCCAGGTTGTTACAAGCTCTAAGAGACAGATGTTGTCTGTTAATTGGAAATCAATATAATGATAGTGGCTGCTTTTTCTCCCTTTAAATTAGATTGGCAGAATACCCCCCCCCCTCTCTCTCTCTCTCATTTATATGAACCAAGAGTTGTGAAATAAAAAAGGTTAACTTCAAATGTCACAATATTACCCATAAATTGATACTTTAATAGGTTGACATGTTGTCATCCTGTGTATGGTGTATTAACAGAAAAATGTGTGTGATTTATTAGGCACCTGCAATAAATTACACACATTTAAAAAAAAAAAAACTTGTGGTGGATCACTAATATTTACCTTTCCAAAACCCTTTTGGATTTTTTACACTGAAGTAGTAAAGCCTGATGCCGCATTTCCTGATAGACAAACTTCATCATGAGCTTGAGACATTTAACTGCTGACAAGGTCAAAAAAAACTGTGTTTAAAGACAGTTTTCAAATTGACAGCTTGAAATGTGTGCCACTTAAAGTAAGTTTAGAGGACATCTGCCTGCCTGAGCTGATCAGTGAGGTTTATAATACGTATCATAGTTGGTCTTCAGCATTATGTTCCCTTCTATGGCAGCACACACCTCTAAACTATTAAATATTGCCTATGTTATGTACACCCAGCTAAAAGATCCAGATCTGTATTAAACTGATTTAAACTGTGGCAAATTGAAATTCTTGTATACATTTACTAACAAAAATCCTATAAAGACTTGCTTGCACAATCATAGACAATATTTCTATGAATGTGGTTGTACAACAGGCCCTATTTAAAAGATTTAAACATCAGCTGATTTGTATCTGTTAAGAATTTACTCGATTGACAAGCTGCTGAAAGAGTGTGAATGATTATGGCACTTAAATAACGATTCTTCTCGGTAATTCATCTGGGTGGCATATTGCTAAGAGGACTGTGTTAACTGTTTGTTTGTTTTTTTACTGTACTGGACTATTATCAGTCTGAGTCAAAGTAATTGCTACAATATGTGCTTCTGTAGACTGTTAACCTGTTGTTTTTACCCTCTACTTTATAAGGTTGCAGCAAATCTAACTATGTATGCATATAAAAGATTGATAGTGACCTTTAAAGGGATGTGACCTTATAAAACAATAACTCTTCAATGCTTACAGTGTGACCCTGGTCACAGGAGCAGGACAGACTATCAGTTACAGAGCAGGTTTCTCTATCTATGGCAGCCACACATGCTTGGCAACATTATCTCATCACAGACCAGGCTGCATCAAGAAACCTATTAGAAGGACATATGTAGAAACATGCACCTTCTCCTCAGGGAAATGGTGTAGGGCGTTTTTTTGGAATGATTAATTAAAGGGAATCAATCCTCATTTCACTGATACAAACATGAAAAGCACAACAGCCTTGCAAAAATCATATAGAGTTATTCAACTATCCTTTGGCAAGGTCAAGGTATTTAGGACCAGTTGTGTCAAGACATTGTTTTACCAACAAATCTTCAGTTTTTAATCGGTTTCAGAGAAGAATTGCCTTGCCAAAATGAACACATAGAACAAGGCAGGTAGAGGATCAGATCAATACACAACCTGCAGGCCCCAGGTATGTTCATCATGAGAATGTCACCTGCAGTTAACAAGTCCAGCCTTTATTAAGACAGTAAATTTTTTTGTTCACCTTTCCCTGCTTTCCTGAAATGTTCCAATAGCTGAATCTAGATTCTGGTCCTGGAATCACACAAGTAGTTAGACTTGATGGCAAGGCCTGACCACTTCAAGCTATACTTCAAAGATAACATTCAAATGAAAGATTAGATGTCTCTTTAATTCTATAATGTTGTACTCAGATAGTAGTAAGAATCTCTACTTAAAAACAAAAGATACAAATTAAAGGATCCATCCTTCCAATACTTCCGCTAGACAAGAAATACAAAACTAGCAACATTCTTTATGTATTTCTAAATGTCTAGCTTTTTTGGAAATTACAAAAGGTTATATAATTCAATATATCTTACAATTGCATGTTTTACTGTTATGGTTGATCTACACATCATTAAGAAGTAGATACCACCCATATACTCACAACACTTAAGACAAGTGTCTGCTACATTTCTTATTCAGATACAATGGGAACTTTCACACAAGAAAAAAAAAAAAACACTAAAAATGAGCTAAATTGTTGGAGATGACACACCTCCTGTATGTGTAAACGTTATATGACTGTCTTCATAGAGTATTTGACTATTCATCAGAACTTCATAAGCTACTCATGAGGACTAATCCTGGACTGCATAATGTTACCTTGGTAAGGTAGTCAAATACAAGTTGCAATTGGATTCTGTGAAGCCAGCCCATAAAGCCCATGGTGAGCAGAAAAAAACATTTATATCAGTAAGAACAGTCACACTGGCTGTGGCACGAAGCAAGCAATGCGAGTGTGCAATTTTGGAAATGGATTGGTTTTATTTGTTTCTGCTCAATTGCCCAAGTTACTTTGGAACTGAACAGTGAGGAACCAGGAGTGAGTGTCTTTCATGTGGAAACACCAATGGGAAGGAGTTAATCGCTTTGCCTTGCTCTCTTAGTTTGTCACACATCCAGTGTAAGGAGGACTTGATACCTACTGTTCCACCCTGTTCCTGTTCAGATATGTTCTTTTTGAGCAGTGTTCCTTGAACACTGTGTTCATACAATAAAAATGAAGTATTTGCTTTGTATATCTTGACTTTCAATTATGTACTATAAATAATTAAGATCTGATTTTAGTTTGATGTGACTCTCTTTTATTCATTGTATGATTTTTATTTTTATTTGCGTATACATATACATTATGTGCAAAGGTTTTTAAATCTATTATATTTTGGATATGAAAGAATTATTAAAAGTAAAAACTACGACACCTTTTCCTGCTTGAGCCTAACCCTGTGCACTGAGAATGCTTTACTAAACATTCTTACTGAGTACTGAATGAACCAGTTTGCTGAAGGAGGAGAGGACACTTATTGTATTTGAACAGCATGTTCATTGAGAAAATCTTCCTCACTGGGTTTTGGGCAGTGGATCAGTTTACTTGCAGGACTAAATGTTGCCGCAGGATTACCTCAAGGGCAATGGATGAAATGACTCCCTTAAATATTCACAATATTCTCCCTTTAACTAAACTTGCTTAAAACCAACAGCCTTTGAGTTACGCAAATTATTGATGACCTGAGGCCAGACATAACATATCCTCTAGCAACCAGTCAATGAGGTCTTCTACATTTTAAAGAAGGAATATGTAAGACAATTGTTTTGTGGCTGAAGGGAGTACAGATGTATGGATATATAAATGTGATGGGGTGCCCTCCAGTTGTGTATATTTTATTTATGTATGTATTTATTTGTATTATTGTAATTATATACATATTTTTTTTTCAGAACCCCTACTTACTCTTTAAGAAGGCTGATAGTTATACATCAATGCTATGCACCGACCTAGATCTTTGGGAGAAAGACTCCCTCAGATTGGTTTTAAATGTGAAATTCTACAAGTTCTACATTCAGAATAGTTTATAATAAAAGCTACAAATTGTGGGAGTGAGGTCAAGTGCGACTGGTGCAGTGTACAAACTGATGATCCAGACAGTAATTCTCCAAAAACATCTGTGTTTATAAAATACAAAAATAAAGAGCCACCCTTCTGCCAGCAATGGTTCCACAGCAGTCTTGCAAAACTCAAAACAAAAATACATAATAATCCAACCTACGTCCACAGTGCAAGAAACAGTGCTCTTCCTAATCCGTGGAAATCGTGGTGCGTGCTGGTGATGTGCCCTGAAGGAAGTGCTCAGGGGTCAGTGCTGGCTTGTGGCGACAGCTCCTGGTTCCTCACTCCTCTTCTAAATTCCAACAAATAACACGTAACAAACACAACACAAAAGCTCTAATCAGCCCGGCGCCCTGGCCTATCCAATCTCTGCCTGCCCCGCAGCTGATGGAGTTGTTCAGAGCACTTGCAGGCTGCGCGCTTCCCCCAAAATGTCCGACTTCCGGACTCCATCTACCGTTGAGTCAACAAGTCTATGGAGAAACGTCCAATCAGCCTTACACAGCACCCTTTCTGGATGGGAAGGAGATTTACAACTCTGATTCTTTCTTTCCTTATCACAGGGAGTCATTTGGTGACACTATTTTTATAATCTAGAACATAATTATCTGATGACTTTACACTGACTGCAAAAAATATGATCATTATTACTACTATATAAAAGTTTCAGTTGCAAGGTCAGTAAGCTGAAAGAGGCAGCAGATTAGAACAAAGACAGTTATGAGAAAATCAATTCTGTAGTTGACAATAAACCACGTTGTAGAAAACTAGGTCTTTCATGAAAAAAGTAATAATTAGTACACTATTCTGAGACTTCCATTTGATGTACAATAAACAGGGGATGAACACATCCTTGTTTTCAGTTACTGAGTATTAACTGATGCTAGACCAAACATATTAGAAAGCTGCACACAGATAACCACACAAATCAATGCATAAACCATTATGTTGCAAGTACTGAGTCCCTAATTGCAGTGTTATTAATTAAAAAATACAATTATGGTTCTCATCCTTCCTTGTTGTCTTTTGTCCGTACCACTACAAAGATGAATTACACAAAATTAGAAAACAAAAGCCACCATTGAATCCTACTTGGCTGGACGTTTAGTTTTGGCTTACCAGGGGTAGACTGAAAGTGTAATGACATTAGCCAGCCAGCCAACTGTCCCTAGATCCTTACTCAGTCTTCAAATATACTCACCCAATATAGGAACATATATTACAGATATTAAATTGACAACTCATGTTAATGTAAAAGGGTAGACAAAGTCCCTAAATGTAAAACCTTCTGGATGCTATGTGGAATGAACTAGTGGGGTAGGAGGTGAAAAATGTTACTTTTTAATCATTTCCTTACCATTAAATAACCTTTGTTTTACATCCACAACATTCAATCACAGCCTAGTTGCAGGTCTATAATTAACAGCTTCCTAAATTGTAGTTTATCAAACCTCAGCTCTTGGTACTGTCAAGTCAACCAATAAATACGTTATTCATTATTTTTTTAAAGGACAGGCAATTTTGTCTATAAAAACTAGATTGTGTCAATTTACATGTTTATATGAAACAAGCCTCAAGACTATTAGCATACAAACAGGATAATTTTAAATTTTGTAACCACTTTGGATCAAGGAGTATCACAGCTGCTGAAGTTGTGTGTGTGTGTGTGTATATATATATATATATATATATATATATATATATATATATTATATATACACACACACAGTGGCTTGCAAAAGTATTGACCCCCCCTTGGCATTTTTCCTATTTTGTTGCCTTACAACCTGGAATTAAAATGGATTTTTATTTGGATTTCATGTAATGGACATACACAAAATAGTCCAAATTGGTGAAGTGAAATGAAAAAAAAAACTTGTTTCAAAAAATTCTAAAAAATAAATAACGGAAAAGTGGTGCGTGCATATGTATTCACCCCCTTTGCTATTAAGCCTCTAAATAAGATCTGGTGCAACCAATTACCTTCGGAAGTCACATAATTAGTTAAATAAAGTCCACCTGCGTGCAATCTAAGTGTCACATGATCTGTCACATGATCTCAGTATGTATACACCTGTTCTGAAAGGCCCCAGAGTCTGCAACACCACTAAGCAAGGGACACCACCAAGCAAGCGGCACCATGAAGACCAAGGAGCTCTCCAAACAGGTCAGGGACAAAGTTGTGGAGAAGTACAGATCAGGGTTGGGTTATAAAAAAATATCCGAAACTTTGAACATCCCACGGCGCACCATTAAAGCCATTATTAAAAAATGGAAAGAATGTGGCACGACAACAAACCTGGCAAGAGAGGGCCGCCCACCAAAACTCACAGACCAGGCAAGGAGGGCATTAATCAGAGAGGCAACAAAGAGACCAAAGATAACCCTGAAGGAGCTGCAAAGCTCCACAGCAGAGATTGGAGTATCTGTCCATAGGACCACTTTAAGCCGTACACTCCACAGAGCTGGGCTTTACAGAAGATTGGCCAGAAAAAAAGCCATTGCTTAAAGAAAAAAATAAGCAAACACGTTTGGTGTTCGCCAAAAGGCATGTGGGAGACTCCCCAAACATATGGAAGAAGGTACTCTGGTCAGATGAGACTAAAATTGAGCTTTTTGACCATCAAGGAAAACGTTATGTCTGGCGCAAACCCAACACCTCTCATCACGCCGAGAACACCATCCCCACAGTGAAGCATGGTGGTGGCAGCATCATGCTGTGGGAATGTTTTTCATTGGCAGGGACTGGGAAACTGGTCAGAATTGAAGGAATGATGGATGGCGCTAAATACAGGGAAATTCTTGAGGGAAACCTGTTTCAGTCTTCCAGAGATTTGAGACTGGGACTGAGGTTCACCTTCCAGCAGGACAATGACCCTAAGCATACTGCTAAAGCAACACTCGAGTGGTTTAATGGGAAACATTTAAATGTCTTGGGATGACCTAGTCAAAGCCCAGACCTCAATCCAATTGAGAATCTGTGGTATGACTTAAAGATTGCTGGAGCAGTTTTGCCTTGAAAAATGGGCAAAAATCCCAGTGGCTAGATGTGCCAAGCTTATAGATACATACCCCAAGAGACTTGCAACCCCAAGTGGCTCTACAAAGGTTGGGGGGGGGGGGGGGGGGGGGGGGGGGGGGGGGGGTTCGCTCAAGTTTTCTGGGTTTTTTTGTCTTGTTTCTTGTTTGTTTCACAATAAAAAATATTTTCCATCTTCAAAGTGGTAGACATGTTGTGTAAATCAAATGATACAAACCCCCAAAAAATCAATTTTAATTCCAGGTTGTAAGGCAACAAAATAGGAAAAATGCCAAGGGGGGGTCAATACTTTCGCAAGCCACTAGATATATATATATATATATATAGTGTTGTATGAGTTAGAAATAATGTTTTATGTTATTTAATTAAAGTATAACAGGGATAGGGTTAAAATCCCATTTCTGCAGAATCCATGTGCAGAATGTGGCTGTGTCCTAATCGATTAATTAATATAAAAGTGAAGCCAGCCTTTGTTTTGGGGTGAGTTATTAAACCTAAGTGGTTTGAATCTGTATTGTGTTTTTTGTAATTTATTTAGTTATCAAAAACTAAATATGAAAAATAAACTAGCGTGGAACTGATGAATTCCCAAGAATGCGTATCTTTAAAAAAAAAAATAATAATAATAATAATTTTGATGGCAGCATTAATAAATATTGACCTTTAATCATGTCTTTCAGTTAAATTAATGACATAATACAACAGATCGTATCAGGTGAGATCATTTTATTAATTGACCACAATTGTTGTTGTGCTTTTGATTTTGGTATTTGCCCCTTTCTTTAGTGTTTGCTTTGCTTTGCTTTGAATGTGTTCCTGTAGCCTACTGTATCTGGTGTTTAGTGCTTGCTTCTAAAAAAAAAAAAAACTGCTTGACTATACTACACTACTTGTGTTTAATATACTGTATGCTAACAAATCTGAGTGCAACCCTTTGTGGTAAAAAATCAAAGCTTTAACTCGCTAATGTTACAATATTATGTTTGTAAAGAAAATCTGAATGAAAGCTTGGAAGTCTATATTCAGCCTCCCTCAGATCACACTGCCCCCCTGGTGTTTGTGTAGTGTTAGTCAGTCACGATTTGCTTTTTGAGCACAATTAAGATTTGTTGGCACTTGTAGTGTTTTATTATTTAGTTGTATTTCCTGTGTTTATTTGAAACACTTATTTTGTATTCTTTCTTGTCTTGTTTTTGAGCACTTTTCTCTGTAGGTGCAGTAGCATCTGAGAGAGGCTGCCGTGATGGTCCTGTGCTTTACCAAAGTTACTCTTGCTTTCTATTAGGCTGGATCTATTGTAGCATATAATAACTCCTGATGAGTAGCAAAGACGATACATGCACTACAAAGCAAACATTCATTTGTTTAACAATTTCTGTCTTTTTCATAAATATTATTTCCTATGTGAGGCAGGGTGTAAACCATATATACGTTTCCTATTTTATTATTTCATTTAATTGGAAGGGACAAGAGGGAATCACAATATATGAGATCTCTTAACTCAGAGCCCCCCTTACTCCTGGTATAATTAAGGGGTGGCGTAGTCAAATCAATAGCCCTATAGGCTGGTTGCCACAAGATGTATTTACAAGGATTTCTGTACAGTCATCCTGAAACAATTTTGCTAAAGAAGTTGTCTTGTCAAACATATTTAGAAGCTCTTTCCTCCTATGAATAATTTACAAACATAAGCATTTTGGTAGCTAGCTAACGATATGTTCTGCTGTATCAGATGTCTTTTTTATCCAGTACACAAGCTGGTTGAAGTAGTACAGAGCCACTTATTCAACCACTGTTTTGTCACTGCCTGGGTAAACACCAAGTTAGCATCCTAAGATATACCTACAAAAAAGGAAACCAGAGGATAGGAAACATAACATTCTAACCTGTAACCCAACACCCTCTAACAGTTGCTGATTACAGTGTTTAAAAATGGATTGGGTTTTTCCAGTATAGTTTGGCACTTTTATGATTTTTTTTTTTGGTTTGTTTGTTTTTTAACCTGAATAGTCAAACTGTGATATCTGGGCTTCAAGGTTGGAGATTCATTTTAACTATGTCACTGTTATCCAAAAGTCAAAATCTGTATATTCCTATTTGAATATCAAAAGCCAGTTATCTTTATGACATTTTGTGTTTGTTTTGTTATCAATATGTGGAGCTTCTTTAAATCAACCCTAGCATTAAAATCAGATTAAGTTGCATTTTACAGGTGATTTCGACTGAGGACAAAAGTGATTATCGAAGTGCTCAACAAGGTTTCAAAACCATGATCTTCAGATTACTAATACTGTACTCGGATAATCATGTACCACCATATACAAGATAACCCCTCTATATTTACTTTTAGAAGGAGGCTTGCTATTGTCAACAGTTTCAAATGTCAGGAGACGATGCTTTTTTTTTTTTTTTTTTTTACAATCTAATGAATGAGGAGTGAGTGCTAAAATTGTTATAAGGTCTTAAAATACAATGCAGAAACGGTCCTACTTGTTTGAGATATTTAGCTTTTTTGGGGCAAAATCCTTAATTATTAAAACATAAATTAAACTTAAAACAGGGAAACCATTTTCAAGGCTATTTTAGTTGATACAAAATGGATTTACTATATTTTTCCTGTTTAAAAAGGAAAAATGACAAAATAATTCAACTTATGATGTTCTGAAATGACCATATAAGTGATGATATATTGATTGATGTTACATTGGTAAAGATACAGATTAGTGAAAACAGATTTATTTTTAAATGAGTTCAACATTTGATTGCAAAGCAGCTGTTTATGCATTGCATCTTAAAGTAGACCACCAAATGACACCAGATGTAGCCTGCAGTGCCCATCGGTGCCCATATCCTGTTCAAGGTCTTGTAATGTGTATTATAGTGTCAACATGCATAGCATAGTTGTGTATAAAAGGCACAGATGCCTGTGAATGTTCTGGGAATCTACAAAACAGAAGGCCACAGGCGTTCTAGGATCTAAAGGAACAAAGCCTTGTGTAAAAAGTGTGTTGAAAATATCTCTTGATGCTTAGCCATATCTTAGCTTGACACTTGTTTTCTTCACTGAAGAATAGCTCAGATTCTTCTTACACAGGTTTTCCAATAGTAGCATCCTCATTTTTTGTTGCTTCTATGTGCTGAGCAAAATGCCCTCCAGGTTTCTTTGAAATACATTCAAACTGATCTGGTTAAAATAGAATATAAAACATAAGACCCTTTATCTACAGATTGGGCTCATCTCTCCTAAGGCTATGAATTTTGCACACTGCTTTCCCTTAGTCCTACCCCTCACACCTGATATTACTACCAGTGAGTCATTACCACTGTCAAGATTTTCAGTAATAGCTAACACTGCTGCATATTTGACTTTTACACCCTCACCTTCGACCTTGACGTCCCAGTGGGGAAAGAATAGTTTGCTAATAAACCGCAGCAACCAAGCGTGTCATCTAACCCTCTGATTTTAAATATGTTTTAAATAGAGAATTGGTATTCAAGATACTCTTGCATTGTTTAAATCAAAGATTTATTTAGGCTGTCAAGGAAGCATATCACCAGAGATCCTATTGATTTATTGATTATGAATAAATGGTGAACAAAGTGACCCAAACTGTTTTGTTTTTTATTTACTCTTTTCAGTTCTCAGTTCCATGTTGCATCTTACAATGGGGCCATTTTAAGGTCACACTGATGATGTAATGGTGATAGTTATCATGTTGAATGTTTTAAAAAAAAAAACAACGCTTTGACCCATAGGTAAGGTTTTGGTTGGGAAATTGTGGGATGTATTAATGTGCTGTAATAAGTGGCTTTCCCATCATAAAATTGTGTTTGCCAATTACCTTTAAGCTAAAATGCAACTTCTCTATCACCAGTTAGAAGAAAGGGAAGGTTGGAATGCTAGCCATGGTCATGTTTGAGGCATATATCGTCACTCTATTTGGGGGGCCAGAATAACAAGGAGGATTCTGTGGTATTAGTAAAATAGTTTCATTATTAGTAACAGTATTGCAGCTGATAGTTATATATGTCAGCACTTACTCTGAAGCATGTCAGAACTGTAATTTCATCCCACACAGCTGTGAAAGATAACCGTCCTACGCAGTGAGAACACACATTAAAACAGCCACCTATTCACTGGAGTAACACCCTTAAAGTTGACAGTAGAAACTTGTTCTCATACAGGATATAAATTGAGATTATATATCTTATTTACAGATAGCTATAGATATGAAATTAATTAGTTTTTTTCAATAACACAATTTCTTGATGACATAACGGATTAACCCTCTTTGAAGCACCCATCAGCTATGCTTGATTCCCCTTCTGTTTTTTGGATGGCTGCTGTTGGCTGTGTTCGATTCCACGCTATACCTCCCTTCTTAGTTGTGTAATTACCGCAATCTGTGATCAAACTGCAGTAAACTTTGCATACAGACAGCAAATGATTTTTCGAACCAGTCAGACTTGTATCTGTTTACTTACATAGATTTATTGACAGGTTGTTTGCATTGAGGACGATGGCAGTCAGACACACGGTCTCAAAGACAAGTTTATATTTCTGATTTCAAAAGACAATGAAAACATCTAATACATGTAAATAATTACTTTTGTGATATTCTAAAGTTTATAAATATATTTGTTTAGAAGTATATCCATGTATAAACATCCCATATACAATCTGTATTAGCTTATGTATTTATATACTATCCTTATATTATTTTACATCTTAAATAATAGTACCTGTAACTGCATTTGTTTTATACTATACTACTCGTGGCATTCTTCCTACAATGGAAATCAAATATTGTTCGGAAAGTTCTTCCCAACACTGTTGCTGAAGTTCCCACAAATGTGTTGCACTTCTAGGTTGCTTTGCTTTCACCCTTCTGTCCAGTTCATCCCAAACCAACTCGATGGGGTTTAAGTCTGGAGACTGTGCTGGCCATTCCATGATTTGAAGCCTACCATCTTGTTCTTTTCTTCTAAGGTAGTTTTGACATAGCCTGGAGGTATGTTTTGGGTCATTATCTTGCTGTAGGATGAACCCCTGACCAACTAGGCGTATACCAGAGGGTATTGCATGGCGCTGCAAAATGCTGTGGTAGCCGTTCTGGTTCAGGGTGCCACTCACTCTGTGCAAGTTGCCGACTCTGGATCCAGCAAATGAGCCCCAGACTATAACGCTTCCTCCTCGATGTTTGACAGTTGGTGTCACACACCGAGGAACCATCCTTTCGCCTACATGACGGCGTACAAAAACCCTGCGTGATGACCCGAAGATTTCAAATTTTGATTCATCGGTCCATAAGACCTTCTTCCAGTCTTCAGTAATCCACTGGCAGTGCTTAGCTGTCCAGCGTGTTAGTCAGGGACCTGCATACGTTTAGTTAGTGCTCAATGAGAGCTAGGTGTTTGTTTCTGTTTGTTTGATTTATTTTTGAATAAAAGTGTGCAAAAGCGCTTTAAAAATCAAAGTTTTATTTCTGGGTCACATTTTTAAAGGGGCACGAACCTGAGCTATGGCCAGCTTAATTTACTGTAAAGGTTATGTATTTAATTACACAGAGCATCGCATTCAGAGACAATAAAAAACAAAAACAATAAACATTACAACCTTGTAATGTAATTTGTAACCTTGAATGCAGTTTACAGGACAGTTGATTCTGTCCCGCCAATAACATCTGCCAGTCTCCCTATTTAAACCCTAAATCATGCCCTTATTCTCCGTCTTGCATTTTGCGTTTGTGTATCGCTATGTTCGTGTTTCGCTACACAGCTGACAAACGCGCTGACTAATCTACACTCAACACTGTGGGACCCGCTGTGCCGGCAGCCCTGCAGACTCTGACTCAGTCATTGAAATCTAAGATTATCAATTTAGAATAAAAATGGCTACTCGTCTGTCACACTTTTCTTTCTCTTCGGAATCCAAATTTTTGAATGCTAAATCTGAATTCCTGAATGGTGACCGCATCCTTCAACTAAAAAATAAATAATCCCCAACGCTCCTGACCCATCTATCCTTGCTGCCGCCGTACCCACTGCCCCCATTTCTCAGGCTTATGATACTACATATCCTACCTGCTACTTTCAATGCCTTCCTAATGGGAAAATGTATCCTAACTCTTCCATTTCCCCTTCTTCTCCCCTCTAGTAACAGTTGCTGTCCAGCCTCAGGGCTGATCAGTTTGGTCTCACCTCCGTGATGGCGGCTCTCCGCAAGCCAAGAGGAAACTCCTCTTTCCTAAGTCACAAAGCGCTTCTCTCCTATTCTCAATTTCAGAGGTTCTTCCTCCATGCAGCTCTTGCTCCTGTCTCATGAAATACCAATAAGAAACAGTATATTTTGTTTTTATTTTGTTCACTCTGAATCGCCAAACTAAATCATTTACGAGTCAGCTGAACTGCAGCTATTCATTATTCACACAATAACTGAAATCAGTATTCAAATATAAATTGCAATCTTCCATTAAAACAGCAGTATGAGCAAGGTGTGTTTTAAAATACCTGCTTTATTTGTGTCAATTTTCAAACTATACGATACTATACAAATTTTATAATCCCTATAAATATATTTTTTAAATTCTGTACATGTGGAATGGGTAGCTCATTAATATAGTTTGTATTTAAAGATGGTATTCAGGGATACCAAGATATTTCATAAGTCATGGGTCTGAGTGAGGTAATATGGCTACTACTGTACTTTTGAGATGGCTTTTCGATTTTAATTTCTGAATATTTTGCATTAGAAGAGGGTACAGTTACCTGTTCAGAGATACCAAGATATTTAGTAAGCAAGTTGTCCAAATGGTGGAAAAGGGACAACAAATGCTCAATCGAGACATTTCTTCATTCTTACCATGAGATTACATGCTATTACTGCATCTTTTCATGATTATTGAATGAAGTATTTTAGTGGCATATTCAAGCTATTGTAGTGTGTGAGTTGTTGTGAAATGTTGTGAATCCCCTCCCTCTTAGTGACTACTAATACTCAAAGAATTGTTACCAGTTCGAGTGTCAGCTTAATACATTTGTATATTATTATTATTATTATTATTATTATTATTATTATTATATATTATTATTATTATTTATAACACTGTTTAAAAATCTTTTTATGAGTTGTTCCAGTCTGCAATGTTCTGTTGTTAATTATAAAGGCCATTTCATTCTCTTGCATTGATTTCCACTGCGTAGACACTATTCCTTGTCTGTCGTAGTACCTGCCTATAGAGGCTATTTCAAAACCAAAGCTGTAAGAAATCAGTCTTGTGTAAGCTGAATATCTGTGTTTTTGGCTATATAATTACCATACCTTTTTCTGGATCGTCATCTATCCCTCAAGGAGCATATGTTTTAGGTATTTAACATATTGTCACTTCTTTATTGTACCTTTTTACTAACGGTTCCAGGTGATACATTGAGCCAAGCTGAAACCAGTTGCCATTTGTGATGTGATCTTTCTTCTTCTTCACTATTTATTTATTTAAAACAAGAAGCTATACATCATATTTTTTGGGGGGTATTTATTTACTATAAATGAAAGACAAACCAGACATTGTGATAGCAGTATTATGCCTTTGAAGGTCTTGAGAATTGCTTAAAAATTTCCTGCATTCTTATCCTTTAGCCGACCCTGAAATATTGTCTAGCCACCCGATAAAAAGATCGGGTGGCTAGACAGATCACCTGGTAATAACATTTTGCTTAAATACATTACAAAAACAATATAAATTAAAATAAACTGTGAAAGCAAAATGTGTGACTTATGTTTCATGAAGGTGTATTAGTGAGATGGATGTTGCTATTTCAAGACAACACTTCAATGTCTGGTTGATCTGATGTAAGTTTAAGCCTCTAATCTGGCTTCACTACGTTTTGAGAGCAACCAGCACAGAAAAAACACTTTGGTTGAAATGGTTGAAATTGGTATCAAATGTGTAACTGCTTTATCAGATAGTTCTAGACCAAACATGTAACCAAAACCCAATACATTTTTTGTGTGCTTTTTCCAAGTTCTCAAAAAATATTTGGACAAAATAAAATGTAGCTTTTTTTACAGTGCATATAAAAGGATGTACTTAATGTATCCATCCGCGCATTGCATCATTGGCTACTATCCTGCGTGATTTGTTCTTTCACGTGCATGGATGGATGCATTAAACCTTTGCGGTCCTATGGTGGACCAGGTCCGACATTACAATTTTCCCTTTCCAGTCTGATATGTCCGACATCATCAAAAAGACGTAAAGCACAGGTCTCTAGTCGTTTTTTCTCCGGAAAAAGCCAGGAAAACCTTTCAATGGCCGATTAAGACTGATAAGAGGTGAATGAAACCAAAAAAAGTGGCGTATCAGATAGCCCCATGCACCACAGAGATAACACGGACATAATAAAGGAGGTAGCTGCTTCTGCATCCAGCACTCAAAGAATATCACAGACATTTCAAGAGCTTTTTCAGATGTTATAGTAATAAAATAATGACTTGGATCACATTATTGAGGAGTTTGGTGATAAAGGAGTAATCAGGAGAGGATTTATCAGTATGCACATCTGTAAACAGGTATGTGAAAAATAAAGTGAACAAGGGGTGGGGCTTGGCTAAAGATACAGTTCTGAGTGTCCTTTTGTGATTCAATGCCATTTAAACCTGTTTTACGCTGAAAAAAAAATTAAACAGCGCGTCTGAAAATAAATTGGACCTGACATGCCTGACAAGCACTGAATAAATGGTCTGCAAAGGGTTAAGACTTAACTAAGTACACCTCTTTATATGCACTGCAATTAGAAAAGATTAGATTTTAGCACCATTGGAGAGTCTGTAAATATTCTTGTGGTAAGAAAATGGATTCGTGGTTAAAAAACTGATTACAAACTGAAAGAGCCGCTTGAGAGTAAGAAAACAATCCAGTTTACTGCTACTGGCAGGGTCAACAAAAAGCTGTGAAATCTTCTTATTCCTGTTTGAAGAAAACAGATTTAAGTCCATTGTCTAACAACACAGTGCAACATAGGATAACGGATGTGGTGGAAAACGTAAAGGAAAAGCTCATCAAGAGTCAAATAAAGTTGTAGCTTTTCACTTCAAATTGATGAATCAACTAACGCTGTCAACAATGATAAAGAAACTGGAGCTTTGAGCCCATCGTCTTGATAGGTCAAACTCTGAATCATTTCCTACACTGAGCGATTCACTTTGTGAAAATGAACAACAGCTTCCCAGTGACATGAATGATGTCATCAAAGAAAATCTTCAAAGCCTTGGAACACAGCTACGTGAATATTTTCCTGTTATTGACTGCAGAAATGATTGTATAATAAACCAATGTGGATAGTGAATTGTCAACGAATTTGATGTCAGAAGAAGAGACAGTTTATAGTTTTTACATTTTATCCAGTCTTGGCATTAAATACTAATTTGACTTCACAGAGCTATCAGTAGGTTGTTTAAAAAGTGGCTGCAAGGAAAATGGGCCATAATTAAAATGCCAATCCGAATTATACAAAGAAATAGTTTATTAAGTCTGGATAAAGTCTCAGATATTGAGGAAGGTTGTTCCAATTGCAGAGGATTTGGACAGTCAAAAGTATTAATCAGTACAGCACAGTGGGAAATTAGGTCCAAAGTGTAAACAATTTAGCTACCAAAATATAGCAATTTTATCCCCAATCACTCACCATGTGAAAAAAAACAAACAATACAAACAGAATGCATTTAATTTACTGTTGTGGAAATAACTTACATATTCAAGATTTAAAGAAAATCTTGGATTAATCCTAGCACGTCTGGTTGAGAAAGCTTAAAGTGCATTTGAACACGTCTGATTAAAAATGAAACTGCAAATTAGTTGAAATCTTTTCATATTTGATGTTAAATAAAACCTTTCAGCTGAAAGAAAAATGTGCTGAAGAGCTTTCCACATTAGTCTGATAAATGCCACCCCATTCATATCTGTGATTGTTATTCATAATAGGGGCCACACAATGATTAAATACTTTTCTTTTTTTTCCATGACACTTGGCATTCTTCATTGAAGCGAAACATCCTAATGACACAGTAAAGCAGCAATGAAACTGCCGTATGTCATTTGATTTCTTAAAGCTTGATCATGTAAGTGTAATTGGGGGGTGGGGGGATGCCAAATAACGAAAAACAGCATAGCCACAAGGGGGACAACTTCGTACCCAGATGAACACCACCCCAGCTATTCCGTGCAGTAGTCTGACTATGCCAGCTGTATAAAGAGCAACTCAAATTTCAGTTTTGCCCTAATTGACCAACACAGGAAAGAACAATGCAGGAACCACACGAAAGGGTAGAACAAGCAAAACTTTAGTTCAACTTGTTTATTTATAAGATAAAATGTGCTTTGTGTATTTACAACCACAGACTATATCTTCACAGACATAAATAGATTTTTTCCCGGGGCTTCTTAAAGACAGAGGGCCTATTAATTAACACCATCTACACAAACTACAAGCTGATTCAAGTAGGCTACATCAAGCCGTCAGCGTCGTTCACAAGTCAGCATCACAGGTTGTAAAGGGAACCTAAAGCAGAGTAAAACAATCCAGACATAGTGGCGTTATTCAATTGGAATCAAAGTAAATTAGAGCTCCAACTAAACAAGGAACAAAACCTAATAGGTCCTCAAATTCACCTCCAGTGGACTTCAGATATTGAGCATTGGGCACATATTCTATTGGCTAAAGAACATTCTCCCCTCCGCCCTTAATGTAGAATCTAAACATACAGGAATCATATGTTAATCTGTGCACCATCGATTATCATACTTTCTGCTTAGTGTACAGCCTGCACAGTGTTTCCTTGTATTTATAGTCTGTTCACACATGATGCACTTAATTCACTTGACAGCATTTCCTGGTGTTATGAATTTTTCATGAGAACTTAATTCCCATTGCCAAAGTCTGTTTATAATAATGTTAATTCCCATGGTTTTCGTGGATGGGAAGCAAAGGTCATATTTCTTGTACAGTCCCATTACTATTTTTTTGTATGTCTTAATATGAGGAAGCAATGAACTTATGAATTTGAATTCCGAAGGATTTTAAACTTTTAATTACCTTTATATATATATATATATATATATATATGTTATATATATATATATATAGATATATATATATATATATATATATATAGATATATATTATATAATATTTACTGAAAATATTTTACTGAAACATTTTTGTTATGATTCTTTTGGTTTCCATTGTGATCCTCTATAGGAAACCTTGAATAAGTAGATGCCATACCATAGTCTTAAAGGATGGAAGCTAGATGGAAGAAGCATGTATATGAAACGAATATCAAATGTATATTTTATAGATGTAAGATGCATGCCACAGATTGCTTTTATGGGGGAGGTTGTCAAGATAGCTTTCTTTGTGTGAAGTGCATCATGATGTCTACATGAACACTATAAAATATACTCTATTGTATTAATTACATCTTTCAATCTCATTCCACATATGTTCAATTAGAGACAGTTCAGAAGAATGGTAGGATACCGATGTAAATCAAAATCCATTGTGATGTGCCAGGCTTCTCTTCTTGAACAATCTGATCCCCCAAACATGGATTGCTTCTACTCTGAAGTTCTTTGGCCATGACTTTTATGGCCTTAAAATGACACATTGTGTTAATACTACTCCCTCTTTTTGCACACTGAAAGTGTTTTTCCTCTTGTCAACCAGCCTTCTCACAAGCAATTCAGCAGCCAACAGAACACAAGTCTAGAATAGATATTCTTCAGCTGCTGGACAGTTTCCATAGAAACAGAAAGACCATCTAATTCGTTGTACATTTAAAAAGCTTCATGCCAAATGATGAGTATAAAGGTAAAAGATATTACGAAAGACTAGCTAAATATTCAATTGTAACATCTTTATTGAGACAGAAGTGCTTTAATACCCCATTTATCAGTCACATTTTACTTATAATAAGTACTCTAGTGTAATATGTTGACAAATTCTGTTTGTAATAGTTAATATCATTAGAAACCTATATTAACCTTGTAATTATATGAATCTCACTCTACCCGACAATGATAACCCCCCCCAAAAATGTAACATATTTGTATTTTTATTTTTCATATTATGTTTAAACATAGGAAGCTAATAATTTGGAATAATGCAGTTTATATGTTTTCAACTGCAAGGGTATCTTTTCTAATTTGCAACATTTACATTTATGTTATAACAATTAAAATTGTCTCCATGAAAAAGTATATTAAAGTATACATTTACAGAGGTGATAATGATCTTTTAAAAGTGCATCTGCAATTGAAATGTAAATCCTTGTGAGCTGTGAGAGATGATTCTTGTTTGCATTCTGCCTGGGGCGCCCAGCCTGCCTGCTACAGCTGCAATTGATCATTTTAAATCAAACAGCAATGGAGATGTCTCTGGTGACTTAAACTGGAAGACACTATCTTTTGCAGGACTGCATAAAAATATGTTTTTTTTTTTTTTTTCTCTGCTGAGACTATATCCTTCTTGAATTGAAAATGTACATTGTAATGCAGTGGCCCCTGACATTTTTTTTTTCTTTTTGACCACAGGCATATTTGTGTATTTTTTATGAAGTCAAGGGCATGATCATTTTTCTCTCTTGACATTTAACTAAATTATTTTCCAAAATGTAAATAAATAACATTAAATTACAGGTTTAACAAATGGCATAAAAGCTGAGATTCAGACTGTGACAAATGCATCTGTATTTTGCATCATTACAGATTATGTTAGATACCACCATCTTTTAAACTTTCCACAGGCACAGTTTTGAAGTTCCCCTTATCAAGTCGTTGATACAGGAAGTGATGTATGTGACCTGCAAAAAATAAGCTTTTTAACGAGAAATTTGTTCATTAATGACCTAATCTTTTCAATTTCAAAGCATTAACGGATTGATTTAATTAACACATTTCTTTGACAATCACTTGGTACTAAAGCTCTCGTTATTATATCACAACTTTAATTCAGTAACACTAGTTTTTGAAAATCCTGCCCATTATGTACAAAGATGCTAAGATGTCCTCTGTTTAATTTTTAATTCCTAATTATTTTTTATTTGAAGTACAATGTTATATTCAGACTAAGGGCACCATGATGGGAGCAGCATTTGTCCCAAACTATGCAAATCTGTATATGGGACTGTGGGAGGAAAAGTGTATTTACATTTATAAAAACATATTCTCACCATTTATTAAAATATATTAATAATAAGGTATACTGATGACATACTTCTAATTTGGTCTGGTTCGATTGAATGCATTCATTCAGTATATCAATTCAACTGGTATTAATGGCTGTGCAGAGAGCAAAAGGAACCAACAGGGCTGCTCCTGAAAAATAAAAATAAAAACAAATGTAATATTGAAAATCAGGGGAAAGAAAATGAAATGATAATCTTTTCAATCTTTTAGCTAATGATGTGAAAAGTATAATCTTCAGACACTGGCACATTTTGGAAAGTGATAATTTGTTAAAGGGAATAGTACAGGACAGAACTCCTAGGATGTCATTCAAACAGGCAAGAAATATAAAAGATAGAGTGGTACACTCATTTAGCCCCAGAACAGAAAATATAGCATGGTTATCAAATATCCCAGATGGGAAATTTAAATGTGGACACTGTGTAAACTGTGCCAATAGACCAATACAAAATTGTTCCCATATCCGAGATCAGGCAGAAATATTAAGATCAATGGCTTTATTAATTGTAATACCACTGGCCTTGTTTACGAGCTAACCTGCCCTTGTGGTCTTGTATACATAGGACAAACAAAGAGACCTCTTAAGATACGCATAGCGGAACATAAAGCCGCAATAAGAAATAGTAACAAAGATTACTCAATCGCATAACACTATATTAGTGCTGGGCATGGAACATCTCCACACTCATTAAGCTTTGTGGGTATTGAAAAGGTTTCTATATCTGCAAGAGGGAGGGAAATAGTTAAGCAACTACTATACAGAGAAGCACATTGAATCACAACGTTACAAACACTGGGAGATTTGTAGCGGAGGGTTTCAGATGATTGGCCAATATCTTTTGGTATGCTATGGAATCCATTTTACCATGTATTGGAACTAAATTTCCTGTGACATAGAAAAAACAGCCACATAGAAGGATATTACCACCTCCATGCAATAGGTATGGTGTTCTTTTCTTTGTACGCCTCACAAGACCTTTTACAAACGTAATGACTGACAGCATGACTAAATAGCTCAATTTTTTGTTTCATCACTCCACAAAACCTTTGATCAGAACTCATATCCATCATTCAAATGCCATTTTGCAAACTTTAAGCGACTGTCCTTGTGACGTTTTCCTAAGAGTGGCTTTGGAAACCCACTTGCAGCCAGTTCACTTTGAATATCTCTGGCAGTCAATCCCAGATTGTTATTAACCTTCCTTACAATTCTGCTACTTGTTCTTGGTAAAATAACCTTCTTTCTTCCAGACAAACAGAATGTTAATAGTTCTTGATAATAGAAACAATATAAATTGGGATACTCAAATGCTTGGAAATCTTCTTGTATCCTTCTCCAGCTTTATGACAATAAATACTTTTTACTTCATGGGACTGGTCTTCAGATCGGTCTTTACTTTTTCCCATATTGACTTATTGGTAATGGCAGCAATCATCATATGACTAACCCCTTTATACTCTCTAAGAATGTTCACCTACAATCCAGAATTTTCTAGATTTTTCTAGAATTAGGTTCTGCATTATCTTATTGAAATGTCTTGCACCTTGTAGACAATACTATCATAGCATCAAAGGGTATGAATACCTTTGAATTAGCATTTTTTAGTTTTGCAAAAATATTGCTGAAATAAATAATTGTAGACTTCTAGTTCTTGTAACTTTTTTCCTCATCCACAATTTTCTTTAAATTATAAATTTCCATTGGGATATGTAAACTCCCAATGGAAACTCCCAAACCCAATTGGATATTATCTGTGCTAATAGGCTCTTTAAACATTGGCACTGACAAGTTGCATTCAAAACACTGCTGAAATAGCAAACTGAATTATAGTTGTTCCACCCATTCCCAAATCTGAAAAATAAACATCTCTAATAAACTGTTTTATTTAACCCTTAGCGGTCCCTTTATTCAGCACTTGTCAGGCTCGTCAGGTCCAATTTATTTTCACATGCGCTATTTATGCTGTAAATGTTTTTTTTCAGTGTAAAACAGGTTTAAAGGCATTGAATCACAACAGGACACACAGTACTGCATCTCCAGCCAAGGAGAAAAAACAACTAGAGGCCTGTGCTTTAAGTCTTTTTGAAACTGGAAAGGGAAAATTGTAATGTTGGACCTGGTCTGACAGGACCACAGAGGATTAAAGGTTTCAGAATATGCTAGGGCATGATTACAGCCTCTCATCCTCTCCAATAGCTCAACAATGCAATCCTGTGTTTGCCTTACCAAAAAAAAAGAAAAGTGAAAGCCTTCTTTCAACTCTTGTATCTTTTCCCCCATGCATATTTTGCTAAACATCTAAAAGGTCATCCATATGGGTGTCCATGAGCCTTTAAACCGCTGGATTTTCGACTTTCACCCATAAATCTTTAAATTGCTTTGTTATGAAAATGAAAGACATACTATTGGATACAACTGAAAAGTTTTATTCATGAACACCATATCTAACATTTGCATCACAGAAACACTGCATTTAAATTTTTACATAAAAGGCTTTATTTTTCAGATGAGTGCATGACAGCAGGACTGCAAACAGTGAAAAATTATAGTAAACTACACATTTCAGAAGAATGGGGTATTTTTATATACCGGTGTACTGGTATAAATCATTGTTTCTAATACAACATAAAGAAAATATAACACTACTCCCAGTATGACAGCTGCATTGTACTCTTTGGAGGAGCGTACGCGTCTGCCAGCTGACTGTGCCTGCATCCAGGATGTGTTGTAAACACAGACGCAGTTCTGTTGAACACTATTGCGTAAACAAGTGTAAACTTGTACATACAAACCTGTAAAACCAAAATGTTTTTTTTTCCTAAAAGTAATATAAAAAAAAGAATATATAGCACAGTATGTTTCATATTAAGCACATAAGCTGTTATCCTACCTGTCATTTCAGTTTGCTGTGAGTGCAGCTTGCCGTATTCCAATAAAAAGATTAATTATTTCCTTCTGATACATTCCCAGTTGCATTTGTGGAACAAACCAAAGGATTGTTGTCTCCCAGGTACGTTGAAAAATAAGCAACTAGGCTTTCACTGAGTTGGCATCTTGATAAATGCAAAATCATAGCAATCTTTGTCTCGTAGTCAGTCTACAACTAAGAAATACAATTTTAAAAAACTGTGTGTGCTAGGAGGAGGAGGCATGTCTTGTTTGCTGCATTTACAAAATAAAATAGAATGCCTTACACTATATTAAAAAAATAAAAAATACATGTATTGTAATTCATGCGCCACATTAACCCACGTGGCGGTTCTAGGTAGAACTGTATAACTTTATCATTTTTACAATTCTGGCTATCAAACACCATCAGGATATTTAATTCATATATTTAGGAAAGTCAAAAACGGTCATACACATACGATTTACAACGAACGAGTAATTAACATTTTAAATGCAAAATGGGTCAAACTGAGCTGCATTGCGGTTCTATATATATATATGTGTGTGTGTGTGTGTGTGTGAATAAATACAAAAATAATGTATGTACTACCCTCAGCAGACATTATCTATTTTTAGTTTTTATAGTGGTAATGATTATGCCACATCAAAAATATCTTTAGTTCAGTAATATCTGTGGATTTGTAAGTACATGTTTAAATGCTATGTGGTCATTTACAAGTGCAAGTTCAATGTCACAGATTGCAGATAACTAAAAACATAAAATCTATGCCCATACTTAGATAAATGCAATTTAAAAAGTGTCTAAAGCCTTAAACTATAATGCAATAAGTAGGATTTATTACTTTTTCTTTTTTCGCCCTGCAAGAAAGGCAATTACATTGTTTCATTCCTTGTAGAAAATGTAATTAGACTCAGACATTTTCTTTTCCTGAATCTTCATTAGTGGATGTATACATTTGAATTGCAAAATGCATTTTGTCAGCAGAAAATAAATTTAACTGCACTTTGTAGACTAGTGCTTACCTCGCACACAGTTCTTTCTTAACTGATATTTTTTATATCAAGATGTATTAAGGCTTTTCACAAGTTAACACAATTTAGATTTACTTTTGAGTTCATGGGATGACAAACGCATTCTTGATCGTGCATCAAATTAAAGAGCATGTGTGTGGCAGATATCCCTCATTGAAGCTATACATGTCAAATTACAACCATCGGTAACATGAGAAAGTAGATCATGATTCATCATGACCTATAATCACCAAGTTTGACATACAAAAAGACAGACAGTTGCCTTCATAGTACTCTAAGATTCTCAATAGCTTATTCTAAATTACAGGCCCGTCCAGAAGTTTGGTGCTGCAGAACCATCGTGTTGGCTGGGGGCCCCACTAGACCAAACTCCGTTGTATTTGTAGATTTAAACAGAATCTAAATGGATTTTAACTGAACTTAAAGATATCTAAAACAAAAACTTTTAAAACCATTAAAAAAATAAACCCTTTTAATTCACAAAAATCAACTCATTATTTAACCGGAAGTGCATTTTGGATTTACTGTGCATGCTCAAATAACTTTGAGTTTCAACAGTTAAAAAAAAAAAGAAAGAAATGTTTACATATCACAATAACATAACAATTCAAATAAAAATAAAATGTCTGCTGCACTGTTTTGTAATAGGTTAATGATTCAAAGAGGAGTGTCTTCCTGACATGTAGCATTAACCAATCATTGACTTACTGAGTGATTGATAGGTGGTCGATACTTTGGAATACTGCCTCATAAAACATGTATGTTTATTTTTTTATGTTTTTTTTTTTTTTGTCATTAGACGGTGAGTCCAGAAGTACTTAATAATAAAATAACGTTAATAATAAAATGAGTGGATTCCCTAGTGGAATAAAAACTTACCCCCCGGGGGGCCATGTCAGGGGGGGGGGGGGCCAAAAAAGGTATTGACGGTTTCATACAGGTCTGGTTGTTTCATAACAATTGAATATGGTCTTCTCTATATAGTATATACTATATGTAACATATGCTTAAGAATTGGAGAAGTGGTTTACTGTAAATACAATATATGTGTGATTTAAGCAAGCAAACAGACAAACAAATCTCCATATACCCCTATTATAGGAATGTCATCAACTTGGGACAAGCTTTTCTATAGATATGACCAATTGTAACCATACAGTGATCTTGACATAGATCCTTCCCGCAAACAAACTTTATTCACAGTATAAAAATCTAAAATTGTAAATGTTTTCAGGCAGTGATTTCAAACTTTAGAAACAACAGATAATTTAAAAAGACGTCACATTCAACACAAACAATCATAAACTGTCACAGTCCTACTGATGAAAAGATGAAAACCACAGTAAGAACTTCAGTCTGTATGCTTTCTGAGTTATCATTCTGTAACCTGCACAATAAAAACTTCCTCCTAGATGGGCTGCCTCGGACGGTAGGTGGAAATCGAAAGGTGATCATATTAGTGGGATCGTGCAGCTGCATGTAAACGGAAGGATTCCATTGCAATCAGCTACGGGGCAGTGATTAGAGAAACCACGGTGCCGGGTTGATTGCAGGGAAGAGTTTTGTGGTACAAAAGGGAAGCAGCTACGTGAGTACCAGGCCTTATGCTGAAAACGTATTGTTGGTATAGTAGCAACTGATTTATTATTTCTTGTTTATTAAATACGGATGTTTTCTCATTGCTAGTACTGTCTGGACATTCGATTTGTTCATTGCATCACTCACATCCTGTCACACATCTCCATTAAAGATATGATGAGGGGGAAGGAATATTTGGACTGCAGACAGATTCCTATCCATTAATATCACAACAGGACTATTAATGACACTGTTGCCAAAAGCTCAAGAAATAACCAGCATTTTGTCTGCTGTTATAAGGGATTGCTTGATGAACTCTGCAGTGACCCACATATATTTTACACCACACTGTTTACTGCTGTAGCAGCAATTTGCAGCAATTATAGCACATTAGATAGAGAAGCAATTCTCCTGGGGAAACGTCTAGTCTTTTAATCAGAGTAGGCAAAGTCAGTGGATAAAATGAAATCACAGTGTATTAATGTATTCTCTGCATGTAAAGCCACATTCGTTTACTGTTGCTGTCAAACATATATATTTATAAATTTAAAATCAAAATGACATTATATACAGTGAGTGGCTACCCTGTTCAGAATTATGTCTTCCTCATTTTATGAAAAAAGCGAAGACACAATAATGTATGACACTCTTCATTTTTTATAAGTGCAAATTGTTTATTAATAATAATAATAATAATAATAATAATAATAATAATAATAATAATAATAATAATACGACTGCTACTACTGATAATAATATATAGTTTAAAAAAAACAGTTTTGATGCAAATTGTATACAAAGATCAAGGCAACTGTGATTTGTCAATTTGCATTGCCTTTAATCATACTGTAGACATGGCCTACATATTTGAATCATTCAGTCCCATTTTTAGTACAGGATTATTCTTTTACTCCCAATATCTACACTTGAATCCTAACATCCATTCAGCACCATCAGTTTCAGATTTTGCATAGGGATGGTATATTCTGTCTGACTGATCAGTGCTTAATGAGTCCATTAAAATCTATATATCTCAAAAGTTAATGATTTATTTATTTATTTATTTATTTTAATTATCTCTCTAGTCTCTGTTGAGTTCAAACCTGGGTTACACGGAGGGGAATTCAAAGGTATCACTGGTGGAAGTAACATTCAATTGCCTTTTCATATTCTCTCTAATGTAATTATCATTTGAGGGCAGATGGCAACAGTTCATATCTGCATTATGAGGATGCTCATCTAATCTTAGAAATGTGTAAAGATATTATTGCTGTGCACAGGATTTACACTATGACATTTTGATGTACTGGCTCTGCAAAGCTGATTAGATCATGCAAGGCTTTCATTTAAGATCATAATCTATGCAGTTCTTATTTTTATTTCAAAAGAATCAAGGCAATGGCACATTGTCAGTATTATGTTTTCTGAGGTAGTGAGATAGTGAAGATGAGGTAGTGTCTTGACATGCTGGGCAATATATGTGCAATATGTTTTTCTTTGTTTTTTTTTCTTTGTTTGCTTGATGTCAGTACTGCAAATGTGTTTAAATAAGACACAGATCATTAAATAATCTGTCAATCCAGTTCACATCTAATATATGAATAAGACATTACTGTGTGTGCAAACGTATGGCATTGCAGTTAAACCATGCTCTCCCTGTAGATGGTGATACTTATGATTTCCATGGACCCTATTATTAAAACTTGTAACATTTAAAAACTGCATCACAATGGTGACAGTTCTTTGTTTGGCAGCATAGGCATTGTTTCACTTCTTGGTCATTTAAGCTCAGCAGTGTCTTTGTGGTCAAAGCATGTTACTTGCTGCAAAGCATGACAGTATATAGGGTAAGCAGCTGGTTGGTTAAAGACAGGAAATATGATGTTAAAGGATGGGGACAATTTCATTTTCCAGGTACAATAATCAAAAAAGTGCTATCTGAATGCAAACATGGTATAGCACTATATCTATTTTTACAAAACCTAATAAATAATTGGATGTGCACCATAAGTAGGAATTCTTTTTTGCAGTTGTTCACCGCAGCCATTTAAATTCCAAACAAACACTGAAAAGGTAAACCTGTGTGACCCCTATACAGAATTTCAAGAGTTATGTATCTGGAAATAAGAATGATGCCATTCCCCTTTAATTTCCCCTTTCATTTAGGACTAACATGTCTTATAATCTGCCAGTTCATCTGTGGTCTCAGCACCATTTTGAATGACCTACCAGATGGGGAGGTAAATGGTGTGCACAAGAGAACTCATTACAGACTTATAACCTAACTTGTATTTGAATCACATTTACAGCACAAAACAACCTTCCAGTTTGAAGGCTTTTATTCTTGCCACTGTGCTATTAAATTGGGGCTTAAAACTGTGGGCTAGTGGGCTAGAAATAAATATGTATGTCAACATCAACAGAAGAATCATTGAGCTTAATTTTATACAACAATATGCTGCTAATTCCAAATGTATGATTGATTTGTATTTTATGATTTGTTTTTCATTTCCTGTGCATATACTGTGTGTAGCCAAAAGCCTTTAATTATCACATGACAGAATGCACAGCAGCTTAAATAAGGAGCTGCATGGAAAAAATCACAATACCCACAGGCTTGAATGCACCTGAAAGACTATGATAAAATTTCTAGAGAACTGGATGCTGTTTTAAGTAAATTGAAGTTGAAGAATTGTGCAGCCTTTAAACATCCTTGACCCCCTTACTTGGTTATATAATACCCTGTTCACACTTGTATTATAACAATGCTAGTACGGTTTGTTTTGGTTTAGAATATACTGACACGATATCAGTTTCTGTCCGAACCCATCACCATCTGACCCAGTACAGCACAAC